>NC_137847.1:2405000-3865000 GCF_948465745.1 Chenopodium album | reverse complement strand
AGTAGTTTGGAATTTAACTAGTAATGTGACAATTAAAATAAAAAAATAAAAGTGTAAATTTTTTTTTTTGTAAAAGTGTAAAATATTAAAAGTACAAGTTTTATTTGAATTTGAATACTTCGTGCTACATTATCTAGTTAAGTTTTGTACTCCATAATTACTTATTTTTAATAAAAGCTATAATTAAAATATTACAATATTGAGCATTTGTTTCACAATGTGAGGCACTCATGAGTCATGCTTATTGAGGGTCAAACTTTGACCACATAGTTTGTTAAAATTAAAATTAATATACTTTATAATAAAATATTAGGTTAGGATTGAAAAAATATTCTCACAATAATTTCATTTTGTGAGATTTGAGTTCAACCAAAATTTCATTAATTAAACCCTTGTATTATGATAAAGGGTGAATTATAAGAGTAATTTTTTAATATCGTCCTCTATTTTACTTAGAAAAAAGCTCTTATTATCAAACAAAAAGATAGTGTATGTAGTTCAAAGGTGCTAGCTAGCTAGTTGGTTAATTTAAAAGGGGTGGTATTCAAAATATGGGAATAGTTTCCTTCCAGATTTCTTCGATTCTCTTTGTAACTCTCTTTTAATTTCAATTCTCTGACGAAATTAAATAGTTTGAAGAAATGCTCAAATTTCAAGCTATATATGTTACTCTACCAGCTTTTTTTTTTTTTTTTTTTTTTTTTTTTTTTTTTTTTTTTGTGACAGAATGTTACTCTACCAGCTTGTTAGAGGAATAATTCGTATCTAATCATAGCTAAAACAGTCTAATATTTCAAAAAGTGTACTTAAAAAAGTCTAATATTTCAAAAAGTGTACTTAAAATGAGAATATTCATCCATACTCTAAATTCTTTCAAAAAAAAAAAAAAAAAAAAAAAACCTAGTTGTTATCATTTTTGTCCGAAAATTCTTTTCCATACATCTTCAATAATATTGATCAACAAGCTAGGGTTGCAAATATATAGCTGAAATTTGTGGATAAAAAATACACACTATATAATTTAGCTCTCCACTTAATTATATGCAATAACGCCAATAAGCTAGGCAAATACACAATAGTCTTGTATACCATCTAAAATCACATTATATTTTCCATTAACTTAATCTGCTACTCGATTTGCCACTCGATGTTAATTAGTAATGCATCAAAGCATATACAAGCACATCAGAAGAATATAATTACATCGACTCTAATAAGCGATCTTCATATGTTAATTATCTTCCAAATATCGATCGATATATATATATATATATATATATATATATATATATATGTATATATATATATATATATATATGTATATATATATATATGTATATATATATATATATATATATATATATATGTATGTATATATGTATAGTACTTGTACGCGTTCTTCCCCATTGACGAACAAGATATATACTGCATCTTAGCTTCTTGATTCAACTTCTGGCTGTTATCGATTAAACCCGAGTTCCCGAAACCTCCGGGAAATTATCTCATTGATTAGAGTGATAGCCTGAGCTCCAAATCTACTTCTTCCTGATCACTTGATTCTGAATTCTGGCTATTTCTCAAGAAATCAATTCTTGAATCCTACAAGTTCGAATTTTTCTAAACTAATTTAGTACTCGTAATTCATAATTAAAAGGAATGAACATATAACATAAAACAAAATAAAATTATGGATATATATATGTACTAGCTAGAACTAATTGATTTCATGAATATACCTCATAATAGCTAATCCGATGCCTAGGAATCGCGTTTGCTTGTGTATACGTCGAGCTCTCTAGTATACCATTAGGGTTCCATCTGATCCAAGATAAACATTATATTATTAGTTAATTTAGCATGTTTAAATGAAAATTAAAATATTAAGATGCTATATTTAAAAAAAAAAAAAGTAATCTTTATATGTAAGAATTTAAACTAGTATTTATAATCATTCTTCATTTAGGTTTTACATAAAATTAGTATAATACTATAATCGTAAATGGTTTCAAAAAAAAAAAAAAAAATCGTAAATGGTTTAAATGGGAAAATATATTACTTAAATTAATCTTGCTAGAAAACTATAGTTTAAATTCAATAATGCAGCAATTAAAAAAAATTTAGCTATGTACATTGCATTGGAAAAACTAGCCACATACGTAGTACTACTCTATACAATTAACTTGCTTGTTTAAAATCGATGTACCGAAAGATTAGGCTCTTGATGCTTCACATTTAGAGATAATAATCATATAATTAAATATTAATTATATAGTAATATAGTTGAGTGCATCAAGCTTGTTCTAATTTTTTATTTTTTATTTATTTTTTAACCTTTATTACTTGTAAATCAAATGTATGTACATACCTTTGTGCACTACTAGGCTGAGAATCTTGGTATCTTAAATTGGACCTTTCATGATCTCCAAATACCATCTGCAAATTAAATTCATGCATGGAAATTTGTTAGAGATTTAGTGAATGTATATTCCTTTGAATATAGTCACCCAAAAAGACCAAAGAAGAAGCTAAAATAAAGATAACGATAATAGTAAGCTCGCCTATTAGGAAAACTATTACATGACAGTACTCTTTTCGTACCAATGTTTGGCAGATTTGTAGCACAAGTCACAAATTACAAAGTGATAAAAATTGTTGAATTTGGAATCTCCCAAGAAAATCCCTAACATTTTGTGAGTTACAAAAGTACCCCCCATAGTACTTAATTACTGTTTAATTAGAAGGACAAATTTAGATTTGCAACCAAGCTTATTATTCCACACCAAAGTCAAAGAAAAACAAAAACATTGTAAGAAGAAAACAAAATATTTGACTAAGCTACAATATGATGCAAAGATTGACTAAAAATTAATTACCATGAAGTTAGGATGATGAGCATAAGAAGTTGATGAAGTTGAAGGTGAAGAAGATTGTGAATAATATGGATTATTATATGATGCCGAAGATTGTTGTACCCCATAACTTTGTAGCCCTTGTAATCTCACATCGTCCTGTAATTTAAAATCACATAAAACAACCTAAAAAGTTAAAAACGCGACAATTTCATTATCGCCATAACAAAAAATACATAATTAGGTAACTCTTCGCGCTATAGCGAAGAAAACCTAATTTCTATTGTATACATAAATGAGAGTTGAAAATAAGTGTTACGAGTATTTAGAATATACAAAAACCGGCTACCTGATGAAAGGTGGCCGGGGTAGGGGAAGAGTTAAACCCGCTACAACCCATCTGGCTGCGCAGTCGGATTTGTTCCAACTGCGCAACCCCGAGACCTCTTTGAGGTTGTTTAGGCTTCTCAGAGCCACTCTTTTTACTCTTCCTAGACGACGAAGATGATGACGACGATTTATCATTCGAGTTTCCCATTTTAGGAATCCCAAAATAGCCGCTACCCATATCTTCAAATGATCTGATATCGATCTTTACTTTCTTCTTCTTGTAATTATTTATTTTTATGAGTTATTATAAATGAAAAATATGAAGGAAAAAAAAAAATTGAAGGTTTTAGAGAGAGAAAATGTAGCTTTCAGAAATCCTGAACTGATTTGCCCAGCTACCCTTTTTATATTCTGAGTGTGTAAAGTAGTTGCACCGCTGGATCTGATTGCGATTGATTTTTTCAATTTTTTTTACAAAAAAAAAATTAATTATTGTTTGAGAAAAATAATTAAAATAGAAATAATTAAAAATTATAATAAGAAATATTATAATTAATTAAAAATGATTGAATGAGGACGTAAGATTCTGTGCGGGATGCATGCTCGTTTAAATTGCGAAAGTGATAAAATAATAGGCGTTACTTTTAGGAAGTTCTACTACAATACCTATTATGTGCTGTCTTTCTTACTGGGTTTTTCTAATTATTGAAATCCCTTTATTTTAGGACTGCAACTTGATTGAGATTTGTCAGAGTTTTTTTTTTTTTTACTGGGTTTAAATTTTGATTTTAGTATTAATAATCTAAAAAGGAGTTGCCTAATTCATTGATAATGATCGAAGAGACAAAGTTAAAGCAATGGTTAATTAAAGTGATTGACTAGTTTAGTCAATATGTTATTTATTTTATTTTTGGGTGAAAATATTCAGTAAATTACTTTTCTCTCGTCTCTAAAAGTCTAAAAGTTCTTTAGTTTTGATGGTGTTTTAATAAAAAGAACTTTTAGATATGAAGAAAGTATAAGACTAGATCTACTTGGTATATGCAATGCTATAAATATTAAAAAATTAAAAAAATATTAAAAATATAAATATATTGTATATATACATATACAATACGACACTACGTACACCCATCATGCCATGATAACTTATTTTAAATTAGCATTTTAAAACACTAAATTTTATTAAGAGATAAAAAATAGTAGGACATTCATCAATATTAGGCAAACATCAAACTACTCTAGGGTAGAATTATATAATAGAGATATTTTCATTTGTATCATAATTATACTTTGACATTTATGATTATACTTTGACATTTATGTTTATTTGTCAATATACAACTTTGAACATCATAATAATTTTTTTAAAAAAATATGGTCAAAATAAAACATAAAAAGTGCAAAAAATGATAGGATCAAATTGTGTGTAAACTATTTTGAGACAAAAGATGTATGTATAAGATAAGGTTATATGCTATAATAAAAATAAGTTTAATTATTGTCTCAAAAAAAAAAATTTAAGTTTAATTAGATTAATAAAAAAAAAATACATACAAATTTGGTTGAATAGAACAAAGCTTAATTAAATTCAAATCGTGCTATTTCACTACATTGCCCCTCCCCTCCCCCTCGACTACCTTAATAAAACATTCACCGGTCTAACAATTTTAAATATATACTTCGTGTATATATATATATATATATATATATATATATATATATTATACTTTCATTTCTTTTTTATTTGTTTGTTTAGTATGGAATATTCAATTTGAGGAGCGAATGAATTTAAAAGTGATGAATCCTTATACATATAAATATAATGACTTATTCAGCAAAATCAACTATCGTAGTAATTTATAATTATGTGAGTATTTGTTACCTTTCTAGACCTAATAATGGCCAAGCCAAGAATAGCAAAAAAGTTGGCCCATTTCAAGAAAAATCTTTAATTTGAATCAAAAATGGCCCAAGTTTAAGAATAAAACCTATACCCACACCTAGGGGTGATAATGAGACTGAGCTATTCGTGAACTATTCGAGCTCGATTCGGTCAAAGCTCGATTCGTGGTGGCTCGACTCGGGTTTGAGCTCGGCTCGAGACCTTAACGAGCCAAGTTGAGTTATGCCAAGTTCGGCTCGAAAGTTCGTGAACAAGCTCGATTATTTTTTTTCATATAAAGAAATCATGTATATAAATATAAATATATTTATCAATAGATATTACACAATAATAAGTTAGTGTTTTCATTATTAAAAAAATAAACTTGTTGTAAAATAAAAAAAATTAATAATAAACAATAAAGAAGACAAGTAAACTAGGGATAAGAATAAATCAAGTTTGTTCGTGAACAGTTCGAGTTCGGCTCGGTCAACGCTTAGTCAAAGCTCGGCTCGGTCAAAGCTCGACTCTTAAAGGTTTGAACTCGGTTCGAGTTCGAACAAATTTAAACGATCATGAGCCGAGCTGACCATAGTTCGGGCTCGGCTCGCCCGATTAGCACCCCTACCCACACCTGTTATTTTAGGCCAATAATAGCGGGCTTTTCGGTCCATTCTTGATTTGGAGTAAAATTTTAATTAAATATATTGTTTTAGCGGCCTAAACCCTAAAGAATCATACAAAAATGTTTGGCTCGTATTTGAGATTCACTTTCGAGCTAGTAAATTTTTAGGATGGGTTGCATTTGATCAGCTATATGATTGTCAACTACTACGTCATTTTATTATTTTGAAAGGAAATGGTAATTGAGTTGTATTTAAGAACCTAAAAATAAAAGAGAAACATTAAATTAAATAAAACTTTAATTACACTAGTTTACGCGTAATTTTTTCAAGCATTTTCAAATTAATTGTAATTAAGGAATTGTTTTAAATGCCCACAAGCTATTCTTAGGGTTGCATATAGTACTACACATTATCAAAATGTACTTAGCTTGGAATGGTATGGTCTAAATATATAGTTTAAACATACTAGCAGCTAGCTTTTTATTTTGACGAACAATAATTTAAAATAAGATCAACATTTTTATGTTCAAATAAAGTTATGTACGTATTAGCAATCATACCTATTCAAATTGTACGTCTAAACTAATTAATATGGGACAAAGTAATTCAATTGGCTATATCTCTTGCGATGAATTGAAATATATATACTTAGCTTTGAGATCAGATAATTATATTGGATTATATTTGATTAGACAATGCAATGAGCACTTAGTGAGTTAGTGAACAATATTTATACTTTAGCAAGCTAAGATACCAAAAACATTCCCAAATGTCAAATGTGATTCCACATTATCTAGTAATCGTATCATCAAGTTTGTTAGAAAGTTTAGAACCTTTATGGCCTGTGTCTGTCAAAAGATTTGCATCAAGAATTGATATAATTATATTCTAGACATTTTATTATATATGTCAACATGTAATAAACTAAAACTGATTCTAGACATCTTATTACACACTCTTGGATAATAAAATTGGATATATCCTATGTCAACATGTAAACTAAAACTACTTTGCTAAACTTTATTATAGTTGATGAACCTAGAATATTTTTCCTTATTCAAATAATAGTCGTGAATATTATTTTAGAATTAGGATAGATCAAATAAAAAACATTGTCGATCTTATTTCATTAATTAAGGGCCTGTTCACTTAGCGTAATTTCAGTTCAGCTCCTAATTTCCTTCTCTTATAAAATATTCATTTCAGCCCAGCTCAGTTCAGTAAATGTGAACAAACCCTAAGTAAAATTTTATTACTCTGCTTCTTATATACGTATAGAATACTTAATTTTAATAATAACGAGTTGAAACAATGTGACGACTAATCCATTGTTTTAGAATGGAGAGAAGTCAAAGAATTATCCCTAGGAGAATATAGAGTTTAAGATACTCCTAGCAATTAGCAACTAACAGTGACTATTTATAGGAGAAATAAACGAGAAATTAAAATTTTTGGTCAAAAGCTAATCGTCATTTGTCAAAATCATACTTACATCGTATCTACTTGAGCTGTTCAACGCAGATTGCATGCATTATTCTACGGGGTTATTAATTTTTTATACTCTACGTGAGCATCGATAATTAAAAATAAAAATAAATACAGTGTAATTAATTTGTAAAGTTCAGCTGTTTCACTGTTTTTTTTTTTTTTTAAGAAGGAAAGTTTGTTACAGTTATTAATTGGCTGAAGTCCGAATTCTATGGCATAAGCCGCATAACGGTCGAATTTCATCAGACTTATATAAAAGTTGCAAATTTTTCTATGGATTTTTTACTATATATCACTTAGTTTTAATTTAATTCATCATATACTATCAAAAACTTTCTAATTCACCATGTACCACTGAGTTCCTTGCAATTAGTTGAAGTCTGACTTCTAGACATAACACAGAGCCACAGAGGCTGAATTTCATCAAACTTATTTAAAAGTTACAAATTTTTCTAAAATCTCCCTTTAGGATATAGGTCATCTCCTTCTTAGACGATACATGCATGCACTTCTACGAATGCTTGTCTCACACATACCTTTGTTTAGGTCACCTTCTTATATTCCCGAAAGCACCGACGAATGTTTTATTGTACAACAAGAGTTCATACATAACAACAACGGTCTTAGCTTATACTAAGTATATCTTTCCTCCTCCCCAAAAAATGCAACAAGTGTTGTGTTTGCCTGTTCAATGTGTTAAAAACATATTACGAGTTAGGGGTGACAATTTGAGTTATTAGCAGGTCGAGTTCGGGTCATTTTCGGGTTGTGCTTAAAAACTATCAAAATTAGTGTAAAACTTAATATTATTACAAAATATGAAATTTGGGTCAAATTAGATCAAATTCGAATCGTTCGGATTCGTTTTGGATCGAATTATCATGTCGGATCATGGATTGCAAGCCCTACTAGTAACAACCAACCAAACTAACCCCACTAGTCACAACTATATATCATGTCATGTAAGTAGATCAATTACTAGGAATAATTAAGTTACGTCTTGATTTCATACTCTTTATTTTTCTGATTCAAATATCCTTTGCTAGATTGTCCCTTGTTACACATCATGAATCATGTTAATATAGCAGCTGTCTAACCTAGTAAATTAAATCTAACCATCTTCGAAATTAAAGCCTAACGATATATACGACGACCTATTAATATTGTTATTGTTATTATTTTACGAATAAATTAACTATTTGCTGGTGATGACGTAATAGATGCAAATTAAAATATTTATTTAATAAAATGACAAATAATAACGCAAGATATTGGGGAAGGTATATACGGAGAGAGAAAATGATATCTACTGTAGATTTTGGGGCACATGGCAAGTATATTATTATTCTCTTAAAATACACTTATTAATAATTAATAAACATTTTAATTTTTTTGAAGATGAAGAAGCTCTCTTACAATACCCCACTCCTTGATCAGTTTTACTACCATACCATATCAACCTCAATCTCAATTTATATTATTATTATAAGATTCCCTGACTTTGTTATAATTGTTCTGTTGGCGTAAATTAATTAATACTATAGATTATACAAATTAGTAGATAACTTCACAATTAATCCTTGACTATTATCTTTCTCTTCTTTGTTGTGCTTTGCTAATTAGTTCTTGACTATATATCTATATATATCCACTCTATAACTGTTAAATATACTACCTTCGTCTTTCGTTACATATTTGTTGCAACTTTGGAATATTTTATGTCTCACAAATAATACCTCAAAGTTGCATATATAATATAAAACAGAGGTAGTAGGTGTATATATACTTCCAATTGTTTGACTAATTTTGAATTCACTAGCGTACATACAATAAGTAATGTATGTAATTTAATTTTTGAGCCAAGGGTTTATATATATTAATAATGTATATTTTCTATTTCAAAGCATAAACTACAATGAATGATATGAATTAGTTAGAAGTTTAGGCCGGGCTTGAATTAGCCGTTAATATTGATTAAGCCTTTTACTAATTGATTCAAGGACTTGTTTAAAGACAAATGAGATTTGTACTTAATTAAATTGTTTAAAGATTTCCTAAAAAAAAAAAAAAAATGTTTAAGATACTGATGTGTGTTTGAGTTTGGCCCAATTACTACCTAGTAACAAAAATACCCTTCTCAATACAAAGCCCATTGCTTGAACCAACATGTAATATTATTGTCTCATGAATTCACAATAAAATAAGATCTTGAATTAAAAGCGTCTAATTATCTTTCGTTAGAAATGACAATTAAGACTTGACTATCAGATCCTCGGAGAGGCATTTCAAAGATCAACTCTTGAGACAACTTACTTTTTCAATTTTATAGGCTATGGGACTCCCTAAAGAGATGACCTCAACCACTCTAACTACTCAAGAAGTCAAGATTCCGAGTTAGGATAATTATTCCGAAATACCCCTCATACTACTGATAAGAGATCTTTGTTCTAGAAACAATGTGTATATCTAATCTATATACATCTAGTAGACGAAATCACTTTTGTTGTAAACATTACTGGCCTCGTCTAAAATATTATTTGCCCCCCTTGCTAGCTAAGTATAGGTGGATGCTTTATCTCCTAATAATTGTTTCTTCATTTTTCAGTATAATAATATATATATTAATATACTAGTATGTATTGATTACTACAAATTATACAAAATCTACACCCAAATAAAAGATTTGAATACATAATAATGTACCCGTAACATGTGCATTGAAACAGCAGGGAGAATCTAACCCAAAGTGTGTGCCAAGTACAAGATCTTCAAAATTGCACAACATCCCAACTACTTGTGATTTGGTGGATCATCTGCGCATATACCTATGCAATTTATACTCACCCTTTTTGGCTAATCAAAACCATTATACTAGTATATCTTATGTTATACACAATGATCAGAGTGTAATATTAGATTAGTTTTAACCCTACGAATCTGTTTGTTTTGACATATTTTATCTTAAACAATTTCAGCCAAAATAACTTCTAACACATTCATCTTTAAGTTTTGTTATCATGATGAACAGATAATATAATTTTGTATGAAATGAGTTAAATCAATCAAACATAATCTTATGTACAACACACACCACTCTCCGATATAGTTTGAGAATTGTTGCATATATTAAATATGTTTAAAGGATCAAGTTGCATTGTATTAATTAAGAATTTACCACACTTGATTAGCCAATTAATCTAGGAAACTTCTATATATTTTGTACGCACTAATTAATCAACTAGAGATTGACCAATCCAATAATTTTGGGACAACTGTAATGGGGGACCTTGGAAACTACAAAGGAACCCTAGTGGTGAATGGTGATATATGTCCTAACAAACATGTGAGGATGCCTTAGAGGTGTACACGTGTTGGCTTCGGATACGGGGTCATGGAAAAAATATTTGCAATATATATATGACGTCTTATATTATGGAATTATTGTGAACAAATTATTAGCACAAACATCCCAATATATGCACTCAGAAATGAGGATCTATCTTGGATATGACATACAAGACCATGTTAAATGATAGAAGTGAATCAAGTTTGCAGGCTGATTTGATTGGTTTGAGCTATAATTTGTGTCATTTTAACTAAATTATCATTAATCAGGATTAAAATAAGTATCAAATAGATCTATTAATTTTGTACAAGACGTAAATGTCGGTTTTCTTAAGTCTATTGTACAAAATACATCCGTTAATTAAGCTTATATTAGTCCGTGACTACTATTGGCATGATGGATAAGATAATTCTGTATACATCCAATCAATTACTCATACATTCTTTTAATTTGCCTTCTTTGTATATCCGCCATATATATATTACTCAACCGTTGTCATTTGAGCCAATAACTACTTCTCCTTTGACGTCGTAACAACAACGACAACAACTCTAAGAATTTTATTTAATTTCCCTCTTTGGTGCTAGATCAATGAAAAGGCAACTATATTATTATCCTTTCTATATATCATGTAAAGAAACACATTCATGCATTTATTAAGTAAAGAGTTTCTTTTATTTAATGTCTTAATCTTGGAAGACAACTTTTAATGAAAAATATTGTTTTTTAGTACAATAGTTGTGATAATATGATTGATGTCTCTTGCTGCAATTCCACCTTCCTCTGTTTGTAAGCCTTGTTTTTCTCTCTTTATTTTCATTGATTTCAATTTATATATGTATAAGTTCATGATAATTAAGTTTAGATAAAAGCAAGGCTAGCTAATGAGATCGAGCTGAGAAATTCAAATGTACGTATTCAGATCAATAAAATTATCATTTAATTCAATTCTTATATGATTATATGTGAGTTTAATTCAATTCTTATATAATTATATGTAAAAATTGGGTAAATATAATAATGCACTCTTAAATAGTGTCCTTATTATCACTAGCCAACTCTTTATTATTGACATGCGCGCAATGTAGCTTTAAGTAAACAAAAATCCTAAGTACGTATTATAATCGAATCCACTAAAGACCCTTGGGTCTCAATTCTCAATGGTAACAACTTCAATCTTCTAGGGGAAGACGTGAGTTCAAGCTAGGAGCCTAGGAGGAAACATATAGAGGAGGAAGGATGGGTTTAATGGCCTGTGTTGGATCGACGTATCCTTAGAGTTTGAGACAAGACATTATGACCCAGACCGCATGGACTAGATCGAAACATTACAAGGCATCCTTATCTAGCCCACATGTTCCAAACCAAAAAAATGCTATTGATTGAATTTTTTTTCTAGCTTAGCTAACACAAAATCGATTCTAGCTTAGCTAATTAAGAACAATTGACCCATAACTAATAATTCTTCAAAACCAAGATAAAATCCAATATTTATATATTCAACCAGATAATCATACATGCATGCATGATATTTGCTGTTGTTGCTTCAGAAGATCAGATTATATCACTCACACCCAAAACTTTTGATGCACACATGGTGTGTACGTGCACATTGCACAAATACCTACGAATTGAAAGAGATCATAATAATTAAATTAAATTAAAATTAAATCACAAGTTACTAATAATATGATCAAATACATGGGACCCACCACTAATTATATGGTTTTATTTCACCATAATGCATATATATCTTAAAATGAAGATCAGAATATAATCTGAATGAAAAGGGAAGATCGGATAACAATCTGTTGGTACATCTCAATATTAAGAAGCATAGGATATGATATGGGGGGATGTATAAAGACTTTAATTTGCTTGCTAATTAGGTGGATTTCTTTAAAAGCTAAACACTGTTTTAGAATAATCTCCCTTAATTTAAAGATACCTTTGTTGATGGACTACTACTGTTTGTCTACAAATCTTCTTAATCATTGGGTTTAGTAACGTAAATGACTTTTTGGTCTAATTATAATATTACTATGTTTTAGTATGTATGCATGCTTTTTTTTCTTATTCATTATTGTGTCATGATTCATGATGAACTTGAGTTGGTTGCTAGAACGATTAATAAGTTATACTCCTGTTTTTATTTATTTATTTATTTATTTTTTATATAAGCTAGAGTTGAATTTGCATATTTGCCAAGACAAAACTTTAAATATCAATATCTTTAATTAGAGGTTAGAAAAAATTATGAAAAAATTAATTTATAATACATTATAATAAATCCAACAACATATTATATGTGATCATATTTATATATTATATATTGACAAAAAATTTAAGTTAATGATGACATATGAATAGTGAAAAATCCCAACTCCAGCTTAAAAAAAAATAAAAAATAAAAAATAAAAATAAAAAAATAAAAAAATAAACCGGAGGAAGTACGTTGTAACCAAACAAGTTTGGTGAAGTTAGTTGGTGAAGTATAAAATTTGCTACCAATATATATAATCCTATGAATTACAAGCATATAAGCATAAAATATATTTCTTATAATAGTATTAATTATGAAATCGATGACAAAATTGCGCATTGAACGATATTCTTAAGGGTTTTTTTTTTTTGGATGATGTATTCTTTAAGTTGATGATTTACTTTGTAAGGGTGCTTTATTTCATATAATTATACACAGAATTATGTATTAAGTTTACCAAAATACATTGACAGAAAAAATGATCGAAGTTCAACTTTTTTTTTAAATCAATAAATAAAATACTAAATATAAAAAGGGACAAAGGTTAATAGTATTACTACTTTACTAGTAACTAATGTAAAGGAGTAGTTCTTTTTATGTAAGAGAAGTTTTCCTTTCAATTCAGAACTACTCATTAGTTAACTCGACTCAGCTTAATGGACTAGACATTTTGAGAGTGGCAGTGGGGGAAGATAAGGGGGTCTTCATTTTTAAAGTATCTCTAATGAAAATAATTAAACCCCCAACCCATGCTTAACAGGGAGTGTTCTATTTTTACTTTTCTGAATTTATTTGAACTCATTCGAATTTATCTTAGTTCATCTGAGAACATATTAAAACTTATTTTAGTTGTAATTTGAACTTGAATAACGTTTATGAGAACTTATTTTCCCTGAACTATACTTATTATAACTTAATTAAACTTATCTGAACTTATTAGCGAGAAATAAGTGAAAATAAGGTTAACATAACAGGCTTTGAAAGGTTCATTCCTTAGTCCTTACTCCTTACCACTAGACTAACATGGGTTTTTTTTTTTTTTTTTTTTTAATTGTTTACTGTTAGTGTATGGGAATAGTTGAGTGTAATATGACAACCTTAAATGAAGCATCATTTGACTCATTTCAAATAGATTAAGAAACTTGAACTCACAATCTTTCCCGAAGAAAGAAACTTGAACTGACAAAGAAATTTGGATCCATTGAGCCCAAGGAAAAAATGTTACTTAAACCACTAAGAAAGTAAGAGGTAGTAAGGTCCAAGGGCATATTCTTAGATGCACCCTTGTGCATCTAAGGTAGGTGCACCACTCATCAAATTTCCCATTTTATACACCAAACACACATATATACTATGTACTAGTGTATTACTGGAGTATTGGTATATACTACTTCATCTCCTTCCTTCAATCTTCTTCTTATTTTATTTCTTTCCTTATTTCTTAATATTCACATAAATTTTTCTCTTTTTTCAAATTCTTTACTTAATTCTTAATTTTGGTTGAAATTTTCTCATCCACTGTGTTTGACATTATCTTTTTCTATTAAAATTTTCTCTCTCCTTCATTTTTTATATTTTCGTTGATTTGTGATGGATTTAATAGGAATCTTGAAGAGATTGTTGATATAAGTTAGTTTATGTTATTGATTTGTAATTTGGTTTAATTGGTTTTATTCCAGGTTAGTGTTTTGTTTGGTTGATTGTAATTAGGTTTTTTTTAAGGTTATATTCAATTGTAATTGTATTTAGTTTAATTTCAATCAATTTGATCTGTGTATGAATTTCGATTTTTTTTGTGGTGATTTTGTAATGAATTTTGATCAATTTTATTAGGTTTGTGAACATGTATTCATATGAATTGAATTTACGGCCTTTAATTATGAACATAAGAAAATTGAAGAAATAAAAAATAAATTGATTATTAAACATACGCATTATAAGTATTAAAAATATGAACATATGCATTTTATAAAATGAACATACACATTCAAAATTTGAACATATACATTGGTTCATTTTTGAATGCGTATGGACATAATTAAGCATTTCAGAAGGTGAACATATACATAAAAAATATGAACATATGGATTTAGAAAGTGAATATATGCATTTCAGATGTGAACATAAGTTCAAAATATGAACATAAGAATTCAAAATACGAACATATGCATTTCAGAATGTGAACATATAGTATCCGTTTGATTTCACTAATTTTTTTTGACAATTCCAATAAAAAATTTCGAACAACAGGGTCTCGAACAATATTCAAACAAAATTAAGTGATAATCATATAAATTCAAACAAAATTAAGTGAAATTTACATAAAATTGCCTTTTTTTTTTGGGGAGAATTCGTTTGATTTTTCATCTCATCTCAAATATTCATGATTATTTTTGAAGAGAGAGAGTGAATTGTGTTTGATTGTTAGAGAGAGAAAATCAAAGAGAGGAATAATAAATTTTAGAAATTTAAATTTAAGAGTGACGTTTTTTTTAAAAAAAATTATATTTAAAAAATAATAGCTAATAAAAGTGAGGGTTAAGTGGGCTGTATCTTAAAAATATGTTTAGTTTTTGGGTGGGCTCATTTTGATTTGGGGCTTTTTTAATGGGGCGAGTTTAAAATTGGACTTGTGGGCTGATGTTGCATCTAAAATAAGTGTACAAAGGTGCAGCTTAGACTTATTGAGGTCCAAGGTCCACTTTTGACATGGGGCCTTAACTGGTTTTTTTTTTTGACAAGAGGGCCTTAACTATTACAGACAGGTTTTATGATATACAAGTAATGTACTTTTTACTTCTGTACTTTGTATCTAAAGTAACACTCCATCAGTCTCTTAACACAATTACTTCGTAATTTTCTTATAAAATTGATAAATTAGTGTGTTAGTTTATCTCGACAGAGTAGTATTATTTTTTATTTTATTTTATATGAAACTAGAACATTTACTTTTATTTTAAGAGACATACTACCTTTTGCGCCAAATTTATAAGAAAACTATATAGAGCAATTAAACTAAGAAAGGGTAAATGCTCATCTATAAATCAAAAACTATTTCGTTATGTGGAGGGTTTGGCCACCTAGGTGACACAAGAACGCGTACGAAATAAGGTATAGAATACATAATAATATGAATTTAGTATAGTAGAAGGGGATGCATGATACACCCGAAAGTATATTACATATAAGTAAAAGAACATTGGGATAAATTTAATGTTCTTTTATTTAAAAATACATTATTATAACTTTGATTTTTTTTTTTTAATTTTTTTTTTAATACTCCCATTATTATATAAATTCAAAGGATATATTTATATGTAATGTTCTAATATTTATAGGTTCTATTGAGCTATAGCTACATAATATGCTAGTTCTAAAAAATAGTGGATATGTGTACGACCAATTACGTATTATAATTATACGATATAGGCTTTTTGAAGAAATAATTATACGATATAGATGAGAATTGATTCCAGGATCACCTAAAATCAAGAGGAAAGCTTTATTAACCACTAATATAGCTATCCCTCGCTCTCAAAATAAAAAAAAAAAAAAAAAAAAAAAAAGAAGACCAATTGAAGTACCTATATTAATCGGGGGGATTGGGCCGATATCAAGGAAAAGTGACCTTTATTGACATATATGGACTGCCTAATTGGGCTCAAACAATGTGTTTATAGAAGCGTTCATTAAATTCATTGAATTAAGTTATCACAATATTCAGAAATGAAGATAAGAAGCTAATGCCCTGCCTTTCATTTCCTTCTTCTTACTCACTTCCACAAACATAGAAATAGAGAGAGACTGACACTCTGAGCTTCTCTATTTTCTGGGTTTATCCTACTTTTCCTGTGACTTTCAACTTTTAATTTCCAAATTTTATCACCCCTTTTGTTTGGAGATTATTATTCTTAATACAATTAGAAAGGTACGAGCTTTTGTACAATACTTCCTTCTTATGTAGTTTAATTGTCAATTTTCTTTTCCGGCTTGATATTCAATGTTTCTTTGATTATTACGGGTTTATGTTGTGTTCTTGTTTCTGGGTTTTGTTTTTTCTTCTGAAATTGTTGTATTAGTTGATTAATCCTGCGTTTGAGCTACTAATTGTGAAAATTAAGAATTTATTTGGTAATTTAATTGTAAGTTGTAATTTATATTGCTCATAGTTCAGCTTTATTCAAATGCTTCTGTCAATTGCAGTTGCTGGTATTTGTTTTATATTTCAAGGTTAATGCTAAAAGCAAATTTCTCTGTTCTAATTCATATTTACCCTTTTGATAAAAGTCCGCATTGTAGTAGAATTATCAATTTTGAACGGTTTATTGATTAATTGTGAGAAATCATGGTGTATTTTTGTTATCCCTAGTGTGCAAAGTCTTATTTTTGTGTTAGTTTGTAGACTTGGAAAATGTAATGGAATTTGTGCCAATTGGCATTTGTAAAGTATATAGCATGTCCAAAGTAATGGGGTTAGTTTAGTTTGGCTAACATATCAATTTTATAATATGAGCAAGCTTTATTATTGCTATGTTTTGAGCTTTAGATTATGGACCTTATATGTTAGGAGTCATATGATGATATTTTTGGTGTTAATAATAGCATATGGTTGGTATGTACACAACTGAGTGTCTTTGATTTCCTGGAAGGCTTTCAACGCGATGTAAACCTTTGCTTCAAAGATTTAATGAAGATGAGTGTTTAGTCGAGTTTCTAGTAAATGAAATTGTTTAGTTAAGGCATTGACCAGATGAAATTATATGTAGATGCCATATTGCAGGTAGTATACTTAGTTTGTTACATTTTTGTTATGTGGATTGATTTATCGTATGCTATTGTTATCCATACTATGCTCCTAGGTGTGAATGAGGAACGTATAATGTATAGTGATAATGGCATGACAATGATAAAATACGACTTTTATCTTTCTTATGATTTCACCAACATTTCATCTTTGTTTTTCAGGTACATAGATGATCTGCTAATTTCAGCAAAACAAAAAAGAGGAGACCATAACTTTATGCACTAGCCTAAATGACGCCTGTAATTCCTTGTTCAGTGAGCAATATTTCATTTATTCCTGGAAATGCATTTACGACAAGGAAGAGCAGGTGTTTTTCCAGATACTCTGGAAACCTTAAAAGGTCGTTATTATCCTCCCAAAAACATTCTATAGCCCTTCCACAAAGCATCACAGTATTTCAACAATTGAAAAATGGATGTTCAAGAATTCAGAAATTATCAGCCACAGGGACAGATGTAGTGTTAGAGGAACAAGGTTCATCAGTGGCAGATGAAGCATCTGCTGGACCACCTGAAGAAGTCCAGACAAATGAAGAACCCTCTGCTAAATCTGATGAAAGTGCTGCTCCTGCTCGGGTCAAGAGAAGACAAGGCAGGAAGAGTGAGATGCCACCTGTTAAGGATGAAGATCTAGTTGCTGGGGCAATATTTACTGGGAAAATCAGGTCAATACAGCCGTTTGGTGCTTTTGTTGATTTTGGAGCATTTACAGATGGTTTGGTGCATGTTTCCCAATTAAGTGCTAGCTTTGTAAAGGATGTCAATGATGTGGTTTCTATAGGCCAAGAGGTGAAAGTGAGACTATTAGAAGTGAATACTGAGACAGGGAGGATATCTCTTTCAATGCGTGACGATGATAGTAGCAATAAGCCCCAGCAAACGAAAGATGGTAGCAGTGACAAGGATAGATCACCTAGAAGGAGCTCAACTAGAAGTTCTCAGAAGAGAGAAGATGTGAAGAAAACCAAGTTTGTCCAGGGGCAAGATCTTGTGGGCACTGTTAAAAATTTTGCACGAAGTGGTGCTTTTATATCTCTTCCTGAGGGAGAGGAAGGTTTTCTGCCGACATCAGAGGAACCAGATGATGGTTTTGGGAACGTTATGGGGACCACATCGCTAGAGGTTGGCCAAGAAGTTAAAGTCCGCGTGTTACGTATTTCAAGAGGCATAGTAACATTAACCATGAAGACAGCGGAAGATGTGAACAAGCTCGATTCAAAGTTGAATCAGGGTGTTGTCCATGAAGCAACAAACCCCTTTGTTGTTGCTTTCCGTAGGAACAAGGATATTGCTGCCTTTTTAGATGAGAGAGAAAAACCTGAGGAAGATGCATCTGCTGAAACCTCGAGCAAGGAGTCTAGTGAAGTTAGTTCTGTAGATGATACATCAGAAAATGTTGAGGCTGCTGCTCCCTCCATTGAGGAAGAAGCAGAGAATACAAACCGTGAAGAAATTGCAATGACGAGTCAAGATGATGCTCCCGTTGCAGAAGATGAGACAGCAGCAATATCTGGTGTCCCTTTGGCTGACAATGAACAGACAAGTGAGGCCTCTTCAGTCGTCCAGGAAGTTGTGGCAGAAACTCAACCTGAGATTGTTAGTGCAAAAGAAGACGTGCAAGTAGAGATTCCCACAGATGAATCCATAGTGGAGGCGTCTAGTCCTGACAGCATTAGTGCCTCAAGTGCGGAAGATGAGGCAACAACACCAATACCTTCTCCCCCATCGGCTGAAGATGGAGAGACAAAAAGTGAGGCATCTCCTCTTAGCCAAGAAACAGTAGTAGAAACTCCAGCTGAGGATGTTAGTGCAAAAGAGGATGCTCCTGTAGAAATCCCTACTGATGCAGCCAGTGTTGAGACGACTTCTCCTGAGGCTAATGGGAGTATCAATGACTCAAGTGGACCAAATGGATCTTCCCCTCAGGGAAGCGCCTCGACAGGTGGCTAAACTTCCCGTCTGTTAGTTCCTAATTAAAATTAAAATTTGCTAGATCTAAAAATATCTTAGTGCATATTATCACAATATTTTAAAGCTTTCAGGGTGCCTTCTAAGTAACAGCATTTCTATTTCAAAATTATCTGTATCTTGTTTTTCTCCGTCTTAAAATCTCTAATGACAGTTTTGTGTAGCGTTTGGTTGAGTGAACGTCCCTGATTTTCTGAAGTGTATATGTAGGCACTATGAAAATTGATGTAACCAATTGAACTCAAAAACGAGTTTTCAGAAATTTATGGTCAATTTTTATATTTGTACTACCAGCGTAAATGTTAAATTGAGGTGTGGTGGTTAGTTTTGGTTGAAGGATTATGTAATTTACCAAGTTTTTCAAAGTGTACTTTCTCCCTGTCACAGACGAATATTTGGATATTTGTGAAACTTGTCTGGTGTTGTGAAGAACCCCTGCAAAAGCCATGTTAAGTCTAGAAGGTAAAACTGTGACAAACCTTTAGGATGCTATTAATTCTCAACTTTTTTTTTTTTATAAATTTTTCCTGTGTTCTGTGATGTCTAGGTAGCTGAAGTCATTGTTTTGGTCTAAAATGCTTCTAGATTCCCTTCCCCACATTCCACTGCAATAACAAGAATGAAAGATAAAAGAACTTACAAAGCATTAATTGTTGGATGTTTGTGAAACCAGTCTACCCCAGGAGAAAGGCTGAAGCTCTCTTCATAGAGATAAGACATGCTTTATTTTCAATGGAAGCATAGAAGTATTTGTTTTTTTTTTTTTTTTTTTTTTTTTTTTCTTCCTTTAGAAGCCAGATAAATTACATGTCACAGACTAATGTGCTTGGCTGATTCCTGTAAATAGGATCATGCATAAGCGCTTATCATTGCCTTATTATTTACAGTTTCTGCATCCTTGTCTGTTATGTTTGCAGCAGCTATATCCCCTGCTCTTGTAAAGCAGTTAAGAGATGAAACAGGAGCTGGGATGATGGATTGCAAAAAGGCACTATCTGAGACTGGAGGTGATATTGTTAAAGCACAAGAGTTTCTCAGAAAGAAAGGACTAGCCAGTGCAGATAAGAAAGCTAGCAGAACCACTGCTGAAGGGAGAATAGGTTCCTACATTCATGATAGCAGAATCGGAGTTCTGATTGAGGTGAATTGTGAGACAGATTTTGTTTCTCGGGGTGATATTTTTCGGGAGCTAGTCGATGATCTAGCTATGCAAGTGGCTGCATGCCCTCAAGTGGAGTATCTTTCTACTGATGATGTTCCAAAAGAAATTGTGAATAAAGAAAAAGAAATTGAAATGCAGAAGGAAGATTTATTGTCAAAACCTGAGCAAATCAGGTCAAAAATTGTTGAAGGGCGGGTTAATAAGAGGCTTGGAGACTTGGCTTTGCTTGAGCAGCCATACATCAAGGATGATAAAGTGGTTGTTAAGGATTGGGTGAAGCAGACAATTGCAACAATTGGAGAAAACATTAAAGTGAATAGGTTTGTGAGGTACAATCTTGGTGAAGGATTGGAGAAGAAATCCCAAGATTTTGCAGCTGAGGTGGCTGCCCAAACTGCAGCAAAACCATCCTCTGCACCAGAGCAAGAGAAGCCTGCTACAGCTGAAATTGAAAAACCAGTTGAGAAGTAAGTTATACCTTGATTTTCCTCTTATTACAGTATATAATATAATATTATCCGACTTTACTTAGACTCGATAGAAATGTCTGACATAGATGTCGGGTGTGTTTATGTATCAGACATGAGCCTACACGATCATTTTATGGATATTTTGCATGTTTTGGTGTCATACCACGTCTAAGTGTAGAGTATCCGATCACTAGTACAGTAATACTTGATATCATATGAAGGTTTAGAGTTCATAGATATTATTTAATGGCTCTTGTCACAGACCTCACGTTGCAAAATATGAAATGGTATGTTGTGTGCTATCTGTCTATTCATACCTTTAGAATTTATTAGAATACGGTCTTTCCTACTATCATTCGAACAACCTTGTAAAATTATACAGTAAGTAATACACACTACAGTATTTTAGCCTCATTCTATGATACTTGAGCTTTTCTGGTAAATAACCAGTCTATCACCCTGCTTAGATTTCTGTGTACGACTTTTATAACAAGTAATATATCCCTTGATCTGCTGATTTACATTTGTAATGAGACTAATGACGTGTTGAAAGTGATGCACTTCATAAATTATACATACTGATATACGTACATTCACCCATGCAAAGATTGAGCATATATCATAACTTTTTTGGAAGTTTAAGGTTCAAGTCTACTGCATTACTGCTGATCTTGTTATGAATTGTGTAATAATAAAAAAGAGTTGGTATTGAAGTCTGAAATTTTAAATTTCTAGCAATCTATTTCACTAGTTGAAGCACTCCTTTAGATACATAAACAATAAAAATACATGCGCATACTCTTGCACTCATTGTTGCAGGCATGGATCAGTAATTTTTGCATTCAAAATGGACATTATATTCCAAGTTTTCAAGAGTCTGATTACTCACAGATTATGTGGGATCACTAATTAATCAAGGAGTGAAAGCTGTTTAGGTTCTAGTCAGTTATTGATGTTTTTGTTTAGCATAAATTTCATGGCACAGCATATATTCTCTTTTTCTTTCGTTTTCATGGTTGAGAAATTGAGATTGTGAAAGGGATCCGCAAAATTTGATTATCTGGTATCATACTTTACTAGCAGTAAAACAGCAGTCTCAACTTCAGCTGCTCGGTAATCTATAATCTGTATTGGATCTCCACATCAGATATAATACTCCCTAACTTAAAACTACAACCATTAAATGAAATTAAGGATTTTGAGTTTCCTTGCTTAGCACCAAAGCCATATACATAGTTATTCATAATCAACACTTTATGTGTTCTTTAGTCTTGTCTGCAATACCCCTCCTAAATAACACTGACAGAATAGATCATGTATAAGTGCCTCTGGTGAAACTTGTACTTAGTTTGAAGTTAAACTTCTGTAGATTGTTGACAGATCGATGTTCATCACATATGTTGTTCTCTTCTAATTTGTCCTTTAAGTAACATGCTGATCTCAATTTCATATACTTCAATGCATAATGCAGGGCACCAACAGTAGCAGTCTCAGCTGCCTTAGTCAAACAATTACGAGATGAAACTGGAGCAGGCATGATGGATTGCAAGAAGGCTCTTGCTGAGACTGGAGGGGATCTTGAGCAAGCTCAAGAGTATCTTAGAAAGAAGGGCCTATCTAGTGCTGAAAAGAAATCTAGTCGGCTTGCAGCTGAGGGAAGAATTGGGTCCTATGTTCATGACGCTCGCATAGGAGTGCTTCTTGAAATTAACTGTGAAACTGACTTTGTGGGTAGAAGTGAAAAGTTCAAGGAATTGGTGGATGACTTGGCTATGCAAGTTGCAGCTTGCCCACGGGTTGAGTATGTATCTGTCGAGGATATACCAGAAAGTATAGTGAGCAAGGAAAAGGAGATTGAGATGCAGAGAGAAGATATATTATCAAAGCCTGAGAATATCAGGGAGAAAATTGTTGAAGGAAGGATTTCAAAGCGGTTAGGAGAACTCGCTCTTTCGGAGCAGCCCTACATCAAAGATGACAGTATCCTGGTGAAGGACCTTGTGAAGCAAACTGTTGCTGCACTTGGGGAGAACATTAAAGTTCGGAGGTTTACCCGGTACACCCTTGGTGAGCAAATTGTAAGTCCTAACACAGAAACTGAAGCTTCAGAAGTTGAGATTTAGTGTTCAATAAATAATTATCATAGCATCTGAAGAAAGTTTCCAATTCAGGTTGGTGGGACTTTTGAATTCAGAAAGGATAATCTAATTCTTTCGAGTTTGTTGTATCTTTAAAAGGCAGTTTTTGTTTGCTTTTATTGCCTTTGTCTTCTATAATCATCATATATAGCTCAAGTACTAGCAATTATGGTCGTATGGAGAGAAGTCTATGTAGAGACAGAAAGAGGCTGCATCTTCAATTGTATTTTTAAGTTGGGAGGAAACCATGAAACCTTTTTGTAAAGGTGTTTTTGAGGCTTTTATGTATATGTTTATTTTTCACATAGATTACACAGTGAGTACAACATTTTCAGCTAGTCTGTTCAGCTCTGTAAATCATGCAATCATTTTGGCAAAATGAATTATTTCTCTGGTTTACTTCTGTGAACAATCAATCTGATGCATATAACTTACTTCATATGGCCGTCTATCAGTTACGTTTGAAGCTAATGAGCAGTGAGGCCAGTGACCAGACTTTTCTTCTCGCACTCAGTTACATGCTATTGAATTTTCGTATATAACAGAAGAAAAAGTTGTTGGCAACGAATAATACAGTGTATAATCCATATGCTGCCAGCATCTAAATAATCCCAACTCAAGAGATTGCACAAAATTAATCTCAATAACTAAAATCTGATCTTACATAATCACGATCATAAAATAATAATTTCAAAAACTAGTAATATTCAAGTATTACAAAAATAGTTTCAGGGAATCTCTAAGAAAGAATAAATAGCATTGTGTAGCTTTCAATTGTGTCAGACTAAGTATTTTACAGAGGATAATGTGTATATTATCTAGTTGCCTGACTTGACATTTGATGAGTCAAAATTCCTCTTTACTTCCTACAAGAGAACAGTTTCTGAAACTTGATTCATGCCACATTCTGTTGGCAAAAGATTTGAAGAAATCACGACCATCTGCAACGTTAAACACCATTTCCAGCTGCTGGTGTGGGCACAAATCGCCAGAGGTCTACTGCAATGTCAACCTCTTTTTTCTTATGGAACTTGTACAGTTGTGGGACATCATATCGAAGCTGAAAAAATCAACAGAGAAAATGAAATGAGTAAAACCTGCTATATCCTGCAAAAGACCATTATATTTGCTCTCTACAGAGGAAAATTAACAGTACTAACCTCACACAATACCTCAGCACTTTTAGCATTATAGTCTCGCAAGGCTGTCTTTCCCACATGCTGAACATCGGCACAACCAAACAAAAGATATAAAGAAAACAAAGGTTAAGAATACACTAGTAATTCATAGCATAGGCTCTGAACTCAATCTACAAAAAGTTTTGCATTACATGTACACAGAACTTAACAGAATCATTTAAACGTTACAGGTCACAATCTAGCTCAGGGATATCATATCTACAAGAAGAATCAGCAAGGAAACAGCTCATGAGCTCATTAGATAAACCAGGGGGCCAAAACAACCCTTAACTATAACTTCCAACAAGTTACTAGGAAACCTAATTTCTTACATGTAGACTAGACTAAACTTGTTAATTATCACATAAATAGATTACAGTTTCAATTTGGAAGACTCACATCTCTTGTTGTTGTTTTATGCAAAGAATATACTGCTTGAGAAGCGACCTGAGAAACAAGTTTCAAGAAGTAAAAATCAGCAAATCACAAAGAAGTGCACCATTTGAAAATATATCTAGCTAGCTGCAATACAGTACCTTCAAAGCTACAGACAGAAAGTCCATGTCAGCTCCCTTATTGCGGGTTCCAAAAGGAGGATTCATCACAACTGTATCAATGGTTTTCCCTAAAATAGTTCACTAATATTGTTTCAGAACATGAAATCTAACTGTCAGGTTTGATGTTATAAGGAAAAAAATACAATATATAACTATATGCAGACAACACGACGACACTAGCATAATGTCAGAAGAAAATTAACTTTAATTGTAGTTAAGATTGACAAGTTATCAAAGATTAAATAGACAGCATGTATTCTATTTGTGCCCTCTCTGTTTGCGACTAAGTGATACCTCCTTGAAGTCTTATTTTATACATTTACTTAATTAAGAAATTCGAAATAGACATAAATAATCAACAATGGCACTGAGCATAGCGCTTCAGAGTTCGTGAGGCTCATCAATAAGATTCAAAGTGGTGGACCTCCTGACAAACCTCTGACAGGAAAAGAAAAAAGGAAAAAAAAAAAAAAAACTTTCTATACTTTCTGAAGAATCAAGATTCAACACTTTCTTGTTCCCACCTTCTGCCCACCACCCATAGACCTTCAGGATCACCATCCATGGATCAGAAAAGGCCAGTATAGCAGGATTGCATTAGACTTCAAATGTTATAAAGACCTCGTTTAAAAGAAAGCATAGAAGCGCATAAATGACAACCATTTCTATTCAACATTACGAATAAGCAAATAATTACTGAAACCAGTGCATATAAACCATACCTCAGGCACTGGAACATTAAATTCAAAGCAACAAAGCCATGACAGCCTCTAAGGTGTCCCAAGGAGCATCAGCATTGCATCAGGAATCTTGATGTTCTATTCAGTATGTTGCTAATTGTTGCATTACTATGAAAATTTTGATGGTTTTATTGCTTATTTTTACCCTCAACTAATGAGTAAATCTTTAACCTCTTAACTTACGCCAAGGCTCTAGGATCCTTGCCAACTCGATGTGCCTCAAGTCTTTCAAAACAAGATTGAAGGCTTTGAAGCTCTCTAACAAATCAATACTTCTTCAAAGGAGCATATTCACATAAACAGCTAACAGAATTTAACAGTTTGTAGGTGACACCTAACATTTCAGGCAATATTTTTATAATGAACTTGAAATTAACTTAGAGAAGAAATCACAGAGGTCAAGGGGAACATTACCTCGGCATCCTAAGTTCCGGATATCACATTGAACAAAATTCATATCCAGCTGCACATATATACAATTAAACAAATGGTTAAGTCATAAACAAATTCAACAATATATACCAGTATTGATGCTGGGTCAGGTAAAAAAACAATTTAGTTACAATTTTGCTATCAAATTCAAATTATGTATTATAAGTTATCCTCTCTTCCTCTTAAAATCCACCACTTTTACCTTTCGGAGGGGGGGATTAGCAGACTAAAAACTTATAAGGAAAAGCCAACAAAAGCTACAAGCCTACGACTATAAGAGCGAAGGAGAAGTTTTCTTGGTCTCTGTCTATTATTATCATTTAACAGTGAAACAGTCTGCTATTATGATGCTCGATTGCAACAATCAGAGAGTAAAGTAGTGACTAAATCTTCAATTCAACAATGATATCACAATGCTTATTATCAAATGCAAAGTGCAACATATCATATATTCCTAAATGTTATAAAAGCAAATCTAAGCCTAGAACCTTTTCATTTCATATCTAAGGTAGTGACTCTAGTAAGGGATGTACCAGGTGGCATGATTAGCTTTGATCCGGAGGTTTTCACCTACTAATAGTGGCTACACAAGTCCAATCCAATAGACAAGTTCTGATAAGATATATAAAGTTCTAATAAGGAGAATTTAGGAGAAATGAATGAAGCCAGTAGGGCAGTAACACTAAGCAAAAACCATTGCTTGTCAGTTGTCACCAGGTGGCATTATTAGCTTGGAGATTCTTTGCCTAGTTTAGGCCACTTGAGCTCAATTGATAATCGAAACTGATCAACATCAACTAAATGTAAAGCTCAATTTTGATACACTGAAAAGAAAGACCTCTAATTAGCTTAAACTCAGTCTAGCCAAGTAAGTGGGATTCCAAATGTAAAACAAATAAATCCATCAAGTTCCACGAACGCCCTTAGGTAGTCAACAACTCTTCAAATTATAATCACAGTTTGTCAGGGGTTATTTAATACTTCCTCTGTTTTTTGACACCGTTTGACTTTTACACTATTCACACAACACGCTTTGACTCGCTTTTATGGTTTATAGATACGATAAAACGTATTAATGTGGGATCTTGTTTGAATCAATGTATATTTTATTAATATCAACTTTTTATAATCTTACAATGTTGATAATTAGAGATATTACTCGTTAAAACCGTGCGTTGGCAAGCGTGATAATAGAAAGGTGTCAACTAAAAAAAAACAGAGGAAGTATTTCGTAATTGATACGGTGTAAAAGTAATGCCCATCTAGTTCCTTATACCTCAAATCTTTCAGTAAACAAGAATCAAAAGGCCAGTAGCATCAGCATATTGAATAATGTGTTAAAATTACAAAACTACAACACATAATATAATACCTCTAGATCTTCTGCATTTAAGTATGCAATTTCAAGGGATTCAGCGTCCACATCAAAACCTATAACATGACTGTTGACAGCAATCAACTTCAGCCCAAGAAAAAAGAAGACAACAAACAAACATTCAAACAAACATGACTGAAATACTTCCTACATTCAGTCATATGTTAAAAGCTCGATTTTCGGACAATGTACATTAAAAATCAAATCAAGCACTCAAGCTCACAGAAATGCTAAAAGAAACTCACTCTGCACCCAGAAGAGCAGCAGCAATTCCTAATGTGCCACACCCACAACCAAAATCAGCCACCACCTTATCACTAACATCTCCAAATGAATTCTCTGCCTGCCCAATTCAAGAAACAAAAATACCCATCAATTATCAGTCCAGTAAATCGATCATACTTCAAAAAGATTACAACTTTCTAATGATATCAACAACAAAATAATGTTATACTAATGAAGAAAGTAATGGGATTATGCATACAGTGTATAACATTCGAGAAGCAATATGAGGGCCAGTTGGGTATTGTTCAAGTTCAATCTGCAGCAACAAAGGAGTGATATCCAACACTAATTAACATATGTAAAATCTTGAATTAAGAAAAATATTGTGCAATAATTTATTGAAAATAAAGAAAAATTGGGAGGAATTAGAAAATTGAGAAGAATTTGTATGTTGGGTTTTACAGAAATTTATACCTTTGGTGAAGCAAACTGATCAAGATTTCCGAGGAGACCCTCTAATTGCTTCAGCTTCATCTTTCTGCCTAATTTCTAAGAACAGTATTTACTTCTGTATTATTTTTGGACAACCCAGGGTTTTGACGAGGGGTTAAGGAAAGAACATTAGCCGGATTGACAAATGTACGAGAGAGGGCTTTATTGCGCATTTGCGCATATTATTACTCCCATCGTTACATAAAAATTGACATATTGACTTTCATTATAATTACTCCATATGAATTTATGACCGTGTTTTTTTGTTATTATGTTGTATATAAAATCAAAATTATAAAATGTTGTTGAAATATCAAGATTTACTAATTTTACTAATTCATGTTTATGATCAAAGTTATAATAAAAGTCAAATTATGTCAATTATTTACAACTAAAAATGTACTCCATATCATTGTTGTGTGTGTGGTGGGTCGGATTGGATTTGAGCCACATTTTCATTTTTGAGAAAACACAATAATGTGCATAGCAATAAGTCAATAAAAAAAAATGGTACACTTAGGCCTTATTTTGATTTACTGATCTGAGTTGAACTGAATTGAACTGAATTATTGTTTATAAAAGAAAGAAATTAAGAAGTGCATTGAAGTGAACTGAAATTAAGTTGAATAGAACAAGTCCTAAAACTAGCATGTGAAAAATGAGTAGTAATATTTGGTTTAGGCACACAAGTATAATACGACAATCATGATGACATGTGGGGTTGAGTTGTGTATGAATTGCCCCGCTGAAATTACTAAATTGGTATTGAGTTAGTGCCTTTAGTAGGCTAATGGAGCATGTTATGAATCATTCACCAATAAGTGATACTATCTACTTTATATATTTTCCTTATTTATTTAAGTTTGTGCTTTGATAGTGTTTGTTGACGCACATATTTAAACATTAATTAAAAAAAATTAAAAAAAAAGAAGAAAAATTAACATATTTATTTATGTTCGTGTTTTAATAGTGTTTGTTGACACACATCCCTACCTTATAAAAAGTAGAAACATACTCTTATGAATAGTGTAATGCCAATTATACCCTTCAAAATGTGTATTTACATACATACCCTCATTAATATGTAGATGCTATTTTAATGAATAGTGTTTAGACAACTATACCCTCTAAAATATTTATGTACTTTTATGCTTTCATAAATGTTAGTTGTCTTGAACATTTATACCACCTAAATATAGTTGATTACATATTTTCTCTTATTGTTTTTTTTTTTAGGAAAAATTTCTCTTATTGTTAATTTAACTAATTTTGTGATTTAAAAGCCAAACCAAAAAAACCTTCAAGATATGGCTAGCTATGGCGCGCGCATCGCGCGCGTTAGCTGCCCTAGTATATATATAAATGGATTTTGCTAACGAACGCCCTTGGGGCGTTGAATAAGCATTTAAAATATCACCTAAAGTGGTATTAATTTGGGAAAGCATGACAAAATTACGCGTCGATCGGTATAATTAATGTTAATTTTTAATTTAATGTTTCTACTTTTAGTTAGCTTATCCAACGCCTCGGGGGCGTTCATTAGCTTTTGCCATATAAAAATTAATAAAAAAAAAATAACATGTAATCTCAAATTTTGACATTTGAGACTTAACATTTTTTTTTTTTTAGAAATAGTTAGAGACATTCCATTTAATTAGGTCTTAATTATTACATATTTACATGTTATTTTTGTACCCAACAGTGAATAATAAAAAATAATTTAACAATGATTAAAAAAATGAAAGTGAGATTCAATCATGAATTTTGTGTCTAAGAATTGACCCAAGTCATAGATGATGGTCTATTTGTTTCTCGTTCTATTAATATTTGGTGATTTTGTAGCTCGTCAATATCAGTTTCACTAATTTTAACACAATTTTATTTGCTTTTTGATTGATTTAATTTACTTTTCATACGGAGCTGTTTTTTCTTTACTTTCAAACCAAGTTCACGAAAACTTATTTGTAATAATTTCTAATCAAAGACACTGAAAAATTTTGTTATCAAAGTTGCTACTTAATGCCTATTAATGTCGTACTTAAAATATCAAAAGTCATGTATAAAGAGTTGCACCATTGGGCATTACCTACTTTAATGTTACTAGTTTTTTTTCACCCGTGCAACACGCGCGCACCGTCTTGTTAATCTAAATTAGGATGCCATTAGTGTAGAGCTAAATAAATATATTTGGATTAGTCATTATTATTTTGTTATTTGGTTAGTTTTGTAAGTTTGTGCATGAATTCATTCTTCTATGAAATATAAGTTATTGAAATGAATGTGTAAGATATAATTATTTCATATTGAAATATATTAGCGTTATTAATTATTTATATCACACACAATTGATAAGTATTGACACTTATGTTGATATAAAGTGTAGAATAGTAGTAAAGTTAATAGCATTTCTTGGATTGGAATAGATGTTTTATTTGTGACTTGTCTTTTATTGAATATTTTTCTAGTGGGTATGTACGCTTTCATGATATTTATTATTTTGAATGTATATGATTTAGTCTCTTATAAGAAGAATATTGTTATAAATATTATGTGTTGCATGAAAATCATTATATATGTTTTGACTTGATTTACCTATCATGATTAATGTCATTGAATACAGAGAAGGAATATGTAAGTAATTTTTTTTTATATTCTTGATAAAAGAATCTTGCATAGTGATACTTGTTAAAAAGCATGTAGAATGTTGACTAATATATAGTTTAAGTAACTTTAAATTTTAGGAATTAATCAAGTCACAGGTAAATATGTGTGGAATGTTATTATTATGAATTAAGTTTTTGACTAAGATAATCTGACTTAGTTAGCAATTGCTAGTGATTATTATGTATTTGGTTTGCATGGCGTACTTGAGATTAATAAGTAATTACATATGGAGTATAGAAAATTAGTAAAGCTAATATCATTGCTTGGATTGGAAGAGATGTTTGACTTTTGTCTTGTTTATGTGAAATATCTTGTTGTGAATATGTAGACCTTGATGATACTTTTTGAAGTACGTAAGAGCACAAGAACAAGATTCATCCTAATTTGAAATGTTACGATAGGAAAGCCCAAAAGAAGATGGGCCAACATTATAATTGGTTAGCTTATGAGTTTTATGGATAGGTAATTAAAAGGATTTGATAACTCCTCGAGTAACCCTGACCGAGTAACCTCTCAAGTAATCTCAAAATGAGTAACCCCTCAAATAACCTCTAACTGAACCCTTAAGTAACCACTCACTGAGTAACCCTGACTGAACTCCTTAAGTAACCCTGACCGAATTACTCGAGTAACCCCTAACCAAACTCGTTAATAACCCCTTGTCGAGTAACTCGAGTAACCCCTAACCGAGTAGCACGAGTAACCCATGACCGAGTAAACCTTAAGTAACCTCTAACCAAGTAACTCGAGTAACACTTGACCGAGTAACTCGACTAACCCCTGATCGAGTAGCCCATGGATAAACCCCTCGAGTAACCCCTAACCGAGTAATCCCTCCCCCTCAATTAACCCCTAATTAATTAACCCCTCAAGTAACCCCTAACCGAACTCTTTAAATAACCCCTGACTTAGTAACTCGAGTAACCATTGACCGAATAGTTTGAGTAACGCATGACTGCGTAACCTCTCGAGTAACCCTTGACTGAGTAACTCGAGTAACCCCTGACCGAGTAACCCCTCAAGTAACCCTTGACCAAGTGAACCCCTCGAGTAACCCTTGTCCGAACCCTTGATCGAGTAACCCTTGACCGAGTGAACCCCTCGAGTAACCATTATCCCAACCCCTCAAGTAACCCTTGACCGAGTAACTTGAGTAACCCCTGACTGAATAACTCGAGTAAACCCTAATAAAATAACTCAAATAACCTATGCCACAGTTTGTTTCATAATAATTGCAACACTACTTTCTTTGGTAAGAGTCCACAAATATCTTATTATTTCTCCCTCACCAACCCCATTTACACTTTTTTTATTATTATTTCTCTCTCCTACGAACAAATAAATATATACCACTACCTACACTTTATATTATGAAATCACAAATTTTTGTATGCAACCTGTTGTACCGTGCAACAAGGGTTACTCGAGTTTCTCGGTACGAGATTACTCAAGTTGTCGGGGTTACTCGAATTTCTCGGTCAAGAGTTACTCGAGTTGATGGGGTTACTCAAGTTACTTGGTCAGGGGTTACTTGAGTTACTCTTCATCGAGTAACCCCTCGAGTAATTCATGACCAAACCCCTCAAGTAACCCCTGACCGAGTAACCCCTCGAGTAATCCATGACTGAACCCCTCGAGTAATCCCTAACCAAGTAACCCCTGATTGAGCAACCCCTCAAGTAACCCCTGACTGAACCCTCAAGTAACCCCTGACCTAACTCCTTAAATAACCCCTGACCAAGTAACTCGAGTAACCCCTGACTGAGTAACCCCTCAAGTGAACCCTTGACCAAGTGAACCCCTCGAGTAACCCCTGTCCGAACCCCTCAAGTAAACCCTGATCGAGTAACCCCTCAAGCAACCCTTGACCGAGTGAACACCTCGAGTAACTCTTGTCTCAACCCCTCAAGTGTAACCCCTGATCGAGTACCTCGAGTGACCCCTAACTGAATAACTCAGGTAACCCCTAACAAAATAACTAAGGTAACCTCTGCTACAGTTCATTTCATAATAATTGCAACACTACTTTTTTGGGTAAGAGTCTACAACTATTTTATTTTTTCTCTCTGACCAACCCCATTTACACCTTTTTTTTTTTTTATTATTATTATTTCTCTCTCCTACTAACAAATAATTTTTATTATTATTTCTCTCTCCTACTAACAAATAAATATATCCAACCACCTATTTTTTATATTATAAAATCACAAATTTTTATATGCAGGCTGTTGTACCGTGCAACAAGGGTTACATTGAGATTCTCAGTATAAGATTACTCGAGTTGTCGGGGTTACTCGAGTTTCTCGGTCAGGGGTTACTCAAGTTGCTGGGGTTACTCATGTTAATTGGTAAGGAGTAACTCAAGTAACCCCTGACCGAGTAATCCTTGAGTAATCCATGACCGAACCCTTCGAATAACTCCTAACCAAGTAACCCCTCCCCCTCAAGTAACTCCGATTGAGTAACCCCTCAAGTAATCCCTAACTAAATCCTCAAATAATCCTTGAACTAACTCCTTAATTAACCCCTAACAGAGTAACTCGAGTAACCACTAACCGAGTAGCTCGAGTAACCCATGACCGAGTACCCTCTTGAGTAACCCTTGACCGAGTAACTCGAGTAACCCCTGACTGAGTAACCCCTCAACTGAACCCTTAACCAAGTGAACCCCACGAGTAACCCTTGTCCAAACCCCTCAAATAACCCCTGATCAAGTAACCCCTCAAGCAATCCTTGACCGAGTGAACCCCTCGAGTAACCCTTGTCCCAACCCTTCAAGTGTAACCCCTGACCGAGTAGCTCGAGTAACCCCTTATTGAATATGTAATACCCTGTACTTCTATACGTATTTTATTTAAAATAAGTATTTTGTGAAGTATTTAAATAATTTGAAATGTTTTATTTATAGTATTTTAATTATTTATTTTGATAAGTTTGGAAATATTTTATAAAAGGAAAACTTGTTTAATTAATTATTTTATTTAAGTTGGGGTTTTATTTAAGAAAGTTTTATTTTAGTAAAGTTTTATTAGGAAAGGGATTAGGAAAGATTTAAAAGGGAAAGTTTAGGAAGAAGGGTTTCTAGAGAAAGGGGTATAAATATTCAACACTTGAGGCAAATTAAACTTTGCCTAGAGTGGAGAAAATCCAAGGTAAACTTTCTCTCTCTTCTCCTTTATTTTTCTTTTCTTTTTCTTTCTTTTTCCCCTTCCCCTTCCCCTTTTTCGGCCTTCACCACCGCCGGCCACCACCACCACCGGTGGGCCGCCGGCCACCAGCAGTAGCCGGCAGTGGCGCCGGCCTACTGTCCGGCTGCCCTTCTTCATTCGAAAAAAAAAATTTAATTTTTGTTTTAAAAATTGATTTAATCTTAGATCTAATTATTAAATATGAGTTTTGTGATTAATATTATGATGTTTGATTACAAGTAGTATGTAATTTAATTTTCAGATTTTAATTCTAAGTAAAAAGCCCCAATTTTAAAACCCTAGATTCATAAATTATTAATTATTGAAGGATTATAATATAGGATGGTTTAAACCTTTGATTTAAGTGTTTTAAAGCCTAATTACAACAAGTTTTCATTAAAATATAATGCTGGAATTTTTGGTAGTGCATTAAAAATCAAGTTTCTTTAAGGAATTTTAATTACCCATTAATTGGGATTAAATTATGATGTTTTAAATATAATTTCAGCTTATTTTAATTAAATTATGAGGGGTTTAATAATGGTATATATTGCTGAAAATTTGTGTAGAGAGGATTTTAATACTCTTCTATGATTTTAAATTGTAGGAGACTTCGAAGTGAGTGATTTCTATTAGTCGTGGCTATATTAAGATCGTATTCAAGGTACGTTCGCGTACTTAGCATTATTTTTATGATGTAGTAGCATGCTAAATGTGTTTAATTGATTACAAGTAGTATCATGCTAGATTTGGAATGGAAATTATGATTTGGTTGTCATTGGTGATTGAATTATGAAGCATGATTTATTTGTGATGGATTAATGGTTGGAAAATAATAGTTTGTAGTGTTAAATATGAACCACACTTTTATTTATGGCATGATAGAAAGCATGTTTAATTAAACTAAATGTTTAATTTGGTTTGGAATATTAAAAGGGAATTTTATTATAGTTCATATAATTTTTATTAATGCTTTAAACATAACAAAGGAGCTAGGCAAGTGTCTATGTACACAAGGAATAAATTGTATATTGGTGCCTTAGTGCACTTAAGGTGTTTCTAACACCGAGGGATAGGAATTATGGCGCATGATGCGTTTAAGGTGTTTTTGACACCAAGGTAGATTAAAAAAGGGTTCAACATTAAATATTATGTGGTCACTAAATATTCAAGAATTAAATTGGTATATTGAGTTGTTTGAATAATTATAATGATTGAATTGTGTTATGGTTTGAGAGTCATCACTAAGTCTAATAATATGTAAACAACGTAAAGTGAAAGAGATTACGCACCAAAACTCTTGGAACGTATATACCTTGAGTATGAACATATGGGGGGAGTTATGCGACTTTATATTTGACCATAACTTCTAATGGAGTACAGGACGCTGTACATTCCTTTTATTATTATGCGCATGAATTCCGCCACTTACGAGTGGTTCTTTTATACTGGAACAGTTAGCTTCCGTGTTAGTACCCCTTTTATTGGGATAGGTTAGGAGGGAAACCCGTTCGATGCGTAATCAAAACTAAATAAATTATTTAGTTACTTAGTTGAGAAGTTTTGTTGAATGTTGTATGCTTGAAAAACAGGTGCAACAAGGTAAGTTGTGTGTTGATAGGTAAATGCATGTTAGTGTGTTTAATTACGCTTATGTACTCAGCTTTGCTGATTGTGTGTTTGTGTGTTTGTTGGTCTTATCTTTACCTTGGCCCTATGATGACCCATTTTTAATGGAGAGTAGTGGAAACAAGTAGAGAGAAGCTTTTCAGGTGATGAACATATTCATGATGGGCATGAGTAAAGAGCGAATCATGGTAGTTTCCATAAGTAATCAATGTGTTATTGCTTTTATTTATTTTATGATATTTCTATTGCGAGACTAACGTAAAGGTTTTTAATTGAATTGGTTTGTTAAGGGCCTACAATGGTTCCAAATTGTAGGTTTGACTTTGTTTTACTTTGGATTGACTTTATTTTCGCGAGTTGACTTTTAAGTTGATTTGTTTTAAAATATTTTAAAGGAGAGTCTTTCGCTGTGTGTCTTTGATAGTTGCCTTAGCCGTTTTCACGGTGGCGGTAATATCTTAGATGTTCCTATTTAAAGTTTTAAACAGGGAAAAACAGGTATGTTAAAAGAAAGGAATTTCTAAGATGTTATAGAATAACTTGGGTAACCCCTAGCAAAATAACTAAGGTAACTCTTGTCATAGTTCGTTCGTAATAATTACAACACTATTTTCTTTGGTAAGAGTCCACAACTATTTTATTATTTCCCTATGACAAACCCCATTTACATTTTTTATTTTTATTATTATTTCTCTCTCCTACGAACACATAAATATATCCCACTAACTATACTTTATATTATAGAATTACAAGTTTTTGTATGCAGCCTGTTATACCATGCAGTAAGGGTTACTCGAGTTACTTGGTTAGGGGTTACTTGAGTTACTCCTTATTGAGTAACCTCTCAAATAACCCTTGAGCGAGTAACCCCTCGAGTAATTCATGACTGAAACTCTCGAGTAACCCATAACCGAGTAACCCTTCTCCCTCAAGTAACCCCTGACTAAACCCTCAAATAACCCATGAACTAACTCCTAAATTAACCCGTGACAGAGTAACTCGAGTAACCACTGATCGAGTAGCTCGAGTAACCCATGACCGAGTATCCTCTCGAGTAACCCCTTGACTATGTAACTTGAGTAACCCCTGATTGAGTAACCCCTCATGTGAACCCTTAACCAAGTGATGTAATACCTCGTATTTTTATATGTATTTTATTTAAAATAAGTATTTTGTAAAGTATTTAAATAAATTGAAATGTTTTATATATAGTATTTTAATTATTTATTTTAATAAGTTTAGAAATATTTTATAAAAGGAAAGTCATTTAATTAATTATTTTATTTAAGTTGGGATTTAATTTAAGAAAGTTTTATTTTAGTAAAGTTTTATTAGGGAGGGGATTAGGAAAGATTAAAAGGGGAAAGTTTAGGAAGAAGGGTTTCTAGAGAAAGAGTATAAATATTCAACACTTGGGGCAAATCAAACTTTGCCCAGAGTGGAGAAAAACCTAAAGTAAACTTTCTCTCCCTTCTCCTTATTTTTCTTTTGCTTTTCTTTTTTTTCCCCCCTTCCCTTTCCTTTCGGCCTCACCACCGCCGGCCACCACCACCACCAGTAAGCCGCCAGCGCCAGCTACCAGCAGCACCAGCCGGCAGTGGTGGCTGGCCAACCACCTTTTTGAACAAAAAAAAAATTAAATCTTTGTAAAAATTAAAACTTTGTTTTAAAAACTAGTTTAATCCTAGATCTAATTATTAATTATGAGTTTTGTGATTTGAATTTTGATGTTTGATTATGAGTATTATGTAAATTAATTTTCAGATTTTATTTTTAATTGAAAAGCCCCAATTTTTGAAACCCTAGGTTCTTAAATTATGAATTATTGAAGGATTATGATATATAATGGTTTAAACCTTTGATTAAAGTGTTTTAAGGCTAAATTACAACAAGTTTTCATTAAAATATAATGCTGGAATTTTTGGTAGTGCATTAAAAATCAAGTTTCTTTAAGGAATTTCAATTACCCATTAATTGGGATTAAAGTATGATGTTTTAAATATAATTTCAGTTTATTTTAATTAAATTATGAGGGGTTTTTATAATAGTATATATTGCTGGAAATTTATGTAGAGAGGATTTTAATACTCTTCTATGAATTTAAATTGTAGGATACTTCGAAGTGAGTGATTTCTATTAGTTGTGGCGATATTAAGATCGTATACAAGGTACGTTCGCGTACTTAGCATAATTTTATTGATGTAGTATCATGCTAAATGTGTTTAATTGATTACAAGTAGTATCATGCTAGATTTGGAATGGAAATTATGAATTGGTTGTTATTGGTGATTGAATATTGAAGCATGAATTATTTGTGATGGATTAATGGTTGGAAAATTATAGTTTGGAATATTGTTTATGAACCACACTTTTATTTATGGCATGATAGAGAGCATGTTTAATTAGGTTTGGAATATCAAAAGAGAATTTTATTATAGTTCATATAATTTTTATTGATGCTTTAAGCATGGGAAATGAGCTATATAAGTATCTATGTACACGGGGAATAAATTATATGTTGGTTCCTGTAGACACCCATTTGTGTCTCCCCAAAACCAAACCCAATGATGAATACCTTTTGCGTCGAATGATAATCGAATAAAGTGAAAGTGTGAAAGGTCAGGTGTTGCGGTTGGTTTTTATTAAAAATTCTTTCTTTCTGTTTTCGAAAAACAACTCTATTTTATGAAAACAGTCAATCTAGTTTAGTTTTGTCCACGACCAGGGTCCAATAATAGTGTAGTTGGATGGGGCTTGCAAAGAGCTTTTCAACGATATATTATAAGCCCAATTCCGATGAATAATGAGGAAGTTATGGCCAAAATACTAAGCTGGGCCCGGTTGATCTTTACATGCGGCCCGATGATCTAGGGGAGGACCCAATGTTAATTATTATTCCTAAAGTTATTAGAATTAATTATAGTCTTCTAGAATTTTCTAGAGGGTTCTTTTAAGTCCTAATAAAATTAGAATTAATAATTATATTTTGATAAGTTTTACTTGGAATAAAATATTATTTTATGAAAAATACGATTTCAGTTTTCATACGGACTTTACAAGTCAATTTTGATTGATAAGTGGACTCCGTGTTTGAAAGCGCGTAGGAATCCAGGCTGTCGCCAAACGACAGGCTTGTCGCGTAAGATCTTGTCGCCAAGCGACAAGTTTGGTTTTGCGGCGACAACGTGGAGTTTTATTCCTTATCAAATTCTACTTATTTTCGGACTGTTTTCTTATAAATAGGGTCCCGAACCTCCGTTTTTCAAGGATTATCAATTCTCATCTACAATCAATCTATTCTCTCTAAGCTCTCATCTCTCTAGTTTTTCACAAACTCAATTCCGCATACACGAGATCTAGAAACACTTAGCCAAGTTCGAAGTTGCCTTCGCCCTAGACGTGAAAGGTTATAATTTCTGAGGGTTTGGTCCAAATCTCTATTTCCATTATTTAATTTAATTATTTGATTTTATATTTTCCTTGAAGTTACTAATGTACGAGGCATCAAAGTATGTAATCTTATTGCTCTATTCTTGTAGAAAGTATGTTTAAATTTGTTTAATTCCTAGTATCATGTTAGGGTGTTATTATTGCTTTCTAGTATCATGTCTAGGGTGCCTTTTACTCTTTCCTAATATCATGTTAGGTTTAAAGTTTTGATTTTTAATGCTTAGTGACATGATAGGGTTTGTTATTAATCTTCCTAGTATCATGCCTAGGATCTTGTTATTATATTTAAGCTTTATTATTAACATGATTATAATTATTATGATGATTATTATGTTGCTTGATATATATTATTGTTATTGCTTAATCACGCCTTTTATGCATGTTTAAAGGGAATTGGTACTTGTAATCACGCTTAATAAGATAATTAATAATCTTGTTTAGGGTTAATTTGATTATAATTCAAGTGATCGCCAATAATAGTTTTGCTTGTGCATTAAATTCAACCAACACAGATAAACAGGTTTAGGGTTGATCTGTTGATTGCATGTTAGTCAGAAAGCGCACATGAATACGAGAAGAATAAAGTAGAGGCCTATTTTATAGGGCAGGTTCAATCTCTTTTAGGTTGAATTTGTACCTTCATCCCCGAACACCAGTCGTGGTTCAAGACCTTTTGGAGTTGACGATCTCATGGATCGTTAAGGGGTGTAACCTTCACCCTATGAACGGTTTACAAGTTCCTAAAACTTGTTGGCGACTCTTTTGCTCTAGCTTCCTTCCCTTTGGACGCCACCATGCTTAAGTGTATGATCACAGTGGGGCTCAAGTGTAGGATGGCTTGAAATATTCCCTATAATGCCTTAGTGCACTTAAGGTGTTTTTAACACCGAGTGATAAGATTTGTGGCGCTTTATGCGTTTCAGGTGTCATTGGTACCGAGGTAGAATTAAAAAGGGTTCAACATTAAATATTATGTGGTCACTAATTATTCAAGAATTAAATTGGTATGTTTGATTGTTTGAATAATTATTGTTGATTGAATGATTATGGTTTGAGAGTCATCACCAAGTTTAATAATATGTAAATAATGTACAATGAAAGAGATTACGCACCAAAACTCTTGAAACGTATATACCTTGAGTATGAACATATGGGGGGAGTTATGTGACTTTATATTTGATCATAACTTCTACTGGAATACAGGACGTTGTACATTCCTTTTATTATTATTATGCGCAGGAATTCCGCCACTTACGAGTAGTAATTGATGTTGGCACGGTTAGCTCCCGTGTCAGTAACCTCAATTTATTGGGGGAGGCTAGTGAGGAAACTCGTTCGATGCGTAGTCAACGCTAAATAAATTATGTAATTGTCTAGTTGAGAAGTTTTGTTGAGTGTTGTATGCTTGAAAACAGGTGCAACAAGGTAAGTTGTGTGTTGATAGGTAATTGCATGTTAGTGTGTTAATTACGCTTATGTACTCAGCTTTGCTGATTGTGTGTTTTGTGTGTTTGTTAGCCTTGTCTTTATCTTAGCCCTATGATGACCCATTTTTAATGGAGAGTAGTGGAAACAAGTAGAGAGAAGTTTTTCGGGTGATGAAGCATATTCATAATGGCATGAGTGAAGAGCGAATCATGCTAGTTTCTATAAGTATATGATGTGTTTAATGCTTTAATTATTTATTATATTATAATTATGCATGACTAACGCAAAAGTTTTAAAGTTGGTTTGGTTTTTAATAAGGGCGTATAGTGGTTCCAAGTTGTAGGTTGATTTTATTTTACCACGTTTGACTTTGGTTTGACTTTACTTTCGTTGATTGAATTTTCAAGTGGACTTGTTTTGAATGGTTTTGAAATTACTCTTCCACTGTGTGTCTTTGATAATTGCCTTAGCCGTTTTCACGGTGGCGGTAATATCTTAGATGTTCCTATTTAAAGTTTTAAACAGGGCAAAACAGGTATTTTTAAAAAAGGAATTTCTAGGGTGTTACAAGTGAATTCCTCGAGTAACCCATATCCAAACCACTCAAGTATCCTCTGATCGAGTAACCCCTCAAGTAATCTTTGACCGAGTGAACCCCTCAAGTAACCCTTGTCCCAACCCCTCAAGTGTAACCCTTGACCGAGTAGCTTGAGTAACCTCTTACTGAATAACTCGGGTAACCCCTAACAAAATAACTCAGGTAACCTCTGTCACAGTTCGTTTCGTAATAATTGCAACACTACTTTCTTTGGTAAGAGTCCACAACTATTTTATTATTTCTCTATGACAAACCCCATTTACACTTTTTCTTTTTCTTTTTGTTTATTATTTTTTTTTTATTATTTCTATCACCTACGAACAAATAAATATATCCCACTAACTATACTCTATATTATAGAATCACAAGTTTTTGTATGCAGCTTGTTATACCATGCAATAAGGGTTACTAGAGTTACTTGGTTAGGGGTTACTTGAGTTACTCCTTATTGAGTAACCCCTCAAGTAACCCTTGATCGAGTAACCCCTCGAGTAATTCATGACTGAACCTCTCGAGTAACCCATAACCGAGTAACCCCTCCCCCTCAAGTAACCCCTGATTGAACCCTAAAATAACCCCTGACCGAACTCCTTAAATAAACCCTGACCGAGAAACTCGAGTAACCACTGACCGAGTAGCTCGAGTAACCCATGACCGAGTAACCTCTCGAGTAACCCTTGAGTGAATAACTCGAGTAACTCCTGACCAAGTAACCCTTAACCAAGTGAATTCCTCGAGTAACCCATGTCCGAACCACTCAAGTATCCCCTGATCGAGTAACCCCTCAAGTATTCCTTGACCAAGTAAAATCCTCGAGTAATCCTTGTCTCAACCTGTCAAGTAACCCCTGACCGAGTAACTCGAGTAACCCTCAATTGAATAATTCGGGTAACCCCTAACAAAATAACTCAGGTAACTCCTGCCACAGTTCGTTTCATAATAATTGCAACACTACTTTCTTCGGTAAGAATTCACAACTATTTTATTATTTCTCTCTGACCAACCCCATTTACACTTTTTTTTTTTTTTTTTTTTGACAAGAGCTTAAGCAAACAACCACCAAGGAAAAATTATACAACATTATTAAAGGAAGACAAACTACTGTTTGCTATAGTAGCAAGCACATGTGCTCTCTCCACTGTTGCCCGATCCACCTTGTGAACGCTACACCACTCAAGACCGTTACTGATGCGTCGGATATTAGCAATCGTCCAACAAATGGAAGAATCTGAAACATGTGCATCCCGCAGGCATCTGACCAATGTAGTAGAATCTGTATAAATAGTAACCGCCAGAATTGACCTTGTGACAACCCACTGTAGGCTGGCAAGACAAGCATTCAACTCTGCATGCAGAGCCGACTGAGCAAGGCCAGAAGAAGCCCCTCCTAACCAACCTTGTCCCCCGTACTCCCTAATTTCTGGACACCAACCCATCCCTGATCTGTTAGTGCTCCTCTTCCACGAGCCATCAACAAGAATAACTGTTGGCACCAGCGAGTGAGCAGAGCCCGAGTCCTGCAATATAGCCCGTAAAAACCCCGGTGGATAATCAGCAACCTGTTTCAGGTGGGTGCATTGCCCGAAGCTCACCTTCCTTCTTAGCAATAAATAATCCCTGGTATCGCAGACCCTCTGACATAATAGCCGGTGTTGACACAGCAGCGGCTATAGGAGCGTTGAAAATCTTATTATTACTCGAAATCCACAACCCCAGAGAGTTGCGATAAAAAAGGTCAACCTGTGACCATCATAACCATCCTGGCTTAGAAACAGCCGGATTACTATCCATTGAATGCATAGTTCCATACTTCCATTAATCTCTCATCAACAATATGGTCCCAATATTTTACCATTTAATCGACTCCACTCAACTAAAAATTTTAGGCTTGAGAGGAGGAGGATATTCCACAATATTGGGTGTGTCAGCACTTTCATAATCCCTGTCAGCGAACATCATCTGATGAAGACGACGGTCAACATTAGGACCAAGAGAAGAGTGAGTAATGTCGCAAAGCTTTTCACAAGCTTCAATAGTTCGATATTCTTACTGACAACTCCTCCGACCTAGAGAGATGGCATTTGGGGTTACGTTGAGTAAACATTATATAAGATGATTGAAATCTACCAAGGATGTGTCTTTGTTGACCAAATTTCATGTTTTGTAGTTTGTACAGAGTATTAAGTACAAACCTCAACCTTCTGTAACGTAGCTTCATATTCTTTGATACTCAAACTTATCTTTTGCTTGGTCAAATTCTCACTCTACTGAACAAAAATTACAGCAGAAATTTGGAGAAGAAGAACCACCTTGATTGATGATTTTTTTGAGGATAAATGAAGCAGGACTGTGATCCAGAGGTTGGGAACTCAATCTCCTGCATAACATTTCTGTTAGACACAGCACTATAATTGCTTGTGCTGATAAACCAAACTGAAATTAAAAACCACAAAAAAAAAAAAAAAAAAAAAAAGAAATAGCGTATCTTATCTTACCTAAATACAAAGGTACATTAATGACGTATTTCATTCAACTAATTTTCACTTATATAAACTTATCTTATTTGAGTTTATCCGAACTTATTTTAGTTATCATAACCAATTATATTTATAATAAGTGTAACTAATGCGAACTCAAATAAATTGTAAAACTAGTTAAATCTAAATCCAGGTAAGTGATTTTTTTTTTTTTTTTTTTTTTTTTTTTTTTTTTGAGGGATCCAAATAAGTGAAAATTAATAATGTGAAACAAATTAATAAAGCACGGCATTATTTGTATGATCTCCTCAAATCATTTTTTCCATATTTGTTGATTTTTTTTTTTTTTAATATTTTGTTATGATTTATTTCCTCTGAAAGACAAATACATAGTATCCTTCCGAATCACTATGATTTTGTCCCTAGTAAAGACTGATTTACTCTCATTTATTTATATATATGATCCTTTCCCAATTTGGAATTGAATAAATAAACATTCACACGGAATAATTGATATATGATCGTTGAATTTTACTTCCTATAATATATACTCCATCCGTCCCTTTTTCACATTTCTGCTTTCCTTTTTTGGTATTCCAAAATTACATTCCTCCTTTTCTTTTTTAGTAAATATTTTTTTTCCAAATATCCCAAATTATCCCTCTTTTTTCTGTTTTGTAATTAATGCTAACTCTTACTTTCCTATTCTCACTCTTATTTTCCCCCTAAAAAAATTCAGAATCCTTGTGCCTAAATTTAGATGAATATGACTGATTCTTAATTTTCCAATAGGAGCATGTTATTGGTCCTTTTTTTTTTTGCAAAGGATTGATGACATGACATCATTAAATATTAATCTATCTTTGTTTTACTCAAAGATATCATTTAATGTTTTGTACTTCCCATTGTGTTTTGTTTTATTGTTAGGGCCTGTTCATATTTACTTATTTTCAGTTCAGTTCAGTTAAGCTGAATCAGTTCAGTTCAGTTCAGTTCAGCTCAGTTCAGTTCAGTTCAGCTCAATAATAATAATAATAATAATTATTATTATTATTATTATTATTATAATAATAATAACAATAATAATGTTGTTATTGCTCCATTAAATTAATTACTTCTATTTTTCACTTGGGATAACATTTTGATTAGTGGGTATGCAATTTTTCACTTCATTTATTAGATTTTAAATTTTATATTTACTTATTTTCAGTTCAGTTCAGTTCAGCTCTAATCAGTTCAGTTCAGTTCAGTTCAGCTCGGTTCAGTAAATATGAACAGGCCCTTATTTGTTTTATTCTTAGTTTCTTAATTTCCGTGTAATTTTACAAACAGGAATGTAAAAAAGGGACGAAGGGAGTACTTTATACAAGTATTTAATACTCATACTATTCAATTGAATGTGCATATATTGTTTTATGAGTTAAAAATAATTTCAAAAGTTTTGAAAAATTATAAAATATGTTCACCATATTAGAAAGATAAATAAATAATAATTGTACATTTAGTTTTGTATAAAATTGCTCATCATTATTATTTTAAAACCAGTCTCATTTGATAAACCTATATCCGCAAATCAAATAAGATAATACTCCCATCGACACTTATTATTTTCGAGACATTAGTATGTGTCATTTTTTTTAAATGTTTGTTCATTTTTACGCTTTAATAATTTTTCCTTCACAAAATAATTTCAAATTTAAATAAAGATTTTAACATAACAGAGACATTAGTATGTGTCTTTTTTTTTTTTTTTTTTTTTTTTTGTGAAGGGTAGTATGAGTCATTTATATTAAGATAAATCAATTTAGTAAAAAAAATTAAGTAATTAAATAAAACCTAAAAAAATCAACTTGTTTCTCAAGTGCTAAGAACACAGATAGTACGCGGGCTCCTGAGTTTGAGGAACCTTAATGCTATCTCATTTATCTCACTTTCCCAGATAAAAACCTACATTTTCTCAAACTCTTTATACATATAATTATCAACCTTTCCTCAAATTTTCCAAACCAAAAAAAAAAAAAAAAAGTCTAAAAAAAGTCTCAGAAATTAGTGAATGGGTGAAAGAAAAATCAATCGTTATGACTCTCTTGATATCGAATCTGCTAAAGTTAAAGGCAATCATGCTCATGCTGCTAAGGTTAGTCCATTTCCAAAAAAAATTCACATTAATTTTATTAGGTTCGTGTCAATTTCTTTCTGTCATTCTGATAATTAGATGCACCGCACACCTAATGCTATTTTTTTCGCTTCTATATGCATGCTCGTTTGGTAAAACTTGAATTCTCGAGCAAGGAAATGAGGAAAATAACAAGTATATTTTTTTTAAAGTGTGTGGTGCATTGATACATCAAGATTTTGTACAAGTATTCTTCTAGTAAAGTGCTTGATTATTATGGTTTATTTTTGAATTATTTTTCAAGAAAATTGTCAATAATCAAAAGAATTCTCTCAATATATTTCTTTCATCCCGTTTCATAAAGTTGCACCATTTCTTTTTCGTGGCTTCCAATTTACTGTTTTTTTATTTTTTTTGGCGAAATTTAATAGTATATGATTATAAATATCTTCTATTTTATTTTATTTATTCAAAATTATAAATAGTTAATATTTTGAAAATAACGCTTTAAATGAGAAATGGTGCAATTATATAGTAACGGATGTATTAATTTCCATCACATGAAATGATATTTTTTTTATATGCACATTTAATTGGGAAACCAATTAATTAATTTTGGTTGGTTAATTGAATTAGGATGCAAGTTGGGGAGTGATATTGACATTGGCATTCCAAAGTATTGGAGTAGTTTTTGGAGACCTTGGAACATCACCATTGTACGTGTATTCGAGCACGTTTCCTAACGGGGTTAAACACAGAGAAGACATTGTTGGAGTTCTTTCTCTCATCTATTATACACTTACTTTGATGCCCGTTATCAAATATGTCTTCATCGTCTTAAAGGCTAATGACAATGGCAATGGTATGTTCATATTTCTATGTGAGAGAGAATAAATTACGTATTGCTTCATGTAAAAGGTTTTTCTATTTTCGTAATGGAAGTATGAACAATGTTTCGTAGTTGTAAAAAAAGAATACTCTCTCCATCTCAGGGAATATTTTTTTATTACAGCTATACTTTGTGTATTATTGTGGTGCATTTATTATCAGTTTATCACTCTTGATTTGTTTCTAAATTAATTTGTAACCTTCGTAATTACTCAGTATTTGTTACCTTATTCATTTTCTTAATTTGATACTCCGTCGACTCACTTAACTAGGCCATGGACCCCTAAAGGCCCAATTAGACACTAAAAATTAGGCCAAGTCTGATTTCGCCTTTGATATCTTATTGATTTTTATGGGAAATAGGTGGAACTTTTGCGTTATATTCTCTATTATGCCGAAAGGTGAAAGTTGGTTTGTTACCAAATCAACAAAAGGAAGATCGAGAAGTAGCCTATTATGAAAATCATCAATCAACAAATAATAGAGAAAGAAGAAGGGAATTGTCTTCCAAGGTTCAAAACTCATTAGAAAATAGTTCATTTGCCAAATATACTCTCTTATTTGCCACACTTCTTGCTGTTTCACTTGTTATTGGAGATGGTGTTTTTACTCCTTGTATGTCAGGTAATACCTCTCTCTCTTTTTCTTTTTTCTTTTTTTTTTTTTTTTTTTAAATTAAGTTCCCTATTTAATTTTTGGGTACCATATTATTTTCTTTATTTGGAACTAATAAAGTTCTTCATATTGACGTGAATTTAATGACAGTTTTATCTGCTATTGGAGGGATCAAAGGAGCTTCATCTGCTTTAACTGATAGTACGTGTTAATGATTCCGTTTTTTTTTTTTTTAATAAATTTTATTAAAAAAAAAAAAAGAAAAAAGACTTACGAGGTTGACCTTCTTGTAATATTGATACTACATACAAGATACAACTATATAAAATGTTGTTATTGTACACTTGTGCAATAGTTGTGTAATGTACTTCAACTAATTTTAACTATTGATAAAATGGGTTGAAATTAGGTCAAGTAAATTATCCATGATCGAGCAATAATGCATGCATTGCATATGAACCATTGGAATCTTCATAATTCTTGAACATTAGTGTCTACGTAGTACATGATTGTATTGCTTGGTAGAGAAAATGCAAAATTATTTCATATGAAGTGATTTTATTTGTACCTCCATAATTATAATTTTACGCTTGCAGAAATGGTTGTTTGGATGTCAATTGTCATCTTAATCTTCCTCTTCATGATGCAAAGATTTGGAACTGATAAAGTCGGATATAGTTTCGCTCCTATACTTACCCTATGGTTTGTATTCAATGGTGTTGTTGGAATCTACAATTTCATCAAACACGATCCATTAGTTATTAGGGCCGTAAATCCGTGGGAATTCATTCAGTATTTCAAGAGGAATGGCAAAGATGGTTGGTCCTCTCTTGGCGGTATCATCCTCTGTATCACCGGTAACTATTTCTCCTGTTTTTTCTTATAGAAATTTTTTCCGGCCATCCTAAAATAGTAACATATGTATGAAGTTGTTGATGTAGTATATGTATGATGCAACATCTAATGCAGGAACTGAAGCATTATTTGCTGATCTTGGACATTTTTCAGTTCGATCAATCCAAATTAGTATGACTGCAATTGTATACCCTGCTATTATCTTGCAGTATACTGGTCAAGCATCTTACCTTAGTAATCATTCATGGGATGTTGGAAACGCTTTCTACAAATCAGTACCAGGTAACAAACTATCAACAAATTATGTTGAAAATGCATGGAGTGACATAATTTTTGAATTTTATTTTTACAGCTCCATTATACTGGCCGATGTTTGTCGTGGCAGTCTTGGCTGCAATCATAGCTAGCCAAGCAATGATATCGGCGACTTTCTCTATCATCCATCAATCTCTGGCTCTAGGATGCTTTCCTCGAGTCAAAGTTGTACACACATCGGCCAAATTTGAAGGCCAAGTTTATATACCAGAACTCAACTATCTACTCATGTTTGCATGTATTTTTGTTACACTTGGATTTGGAACTAGCACAAACATTGGCAATGCTTACGGTAAGCTACATTCCTTGATAGAACAAACTAGTAATACGAAGTTTATCTTTTTTTTTTTTTTTTTTGTAAGTAAACAACTTGATTGTGTTAATCCTTTTATGTACTACAGGAATCGCGGTTGTCTTTGCAGAGGCTATAACCTCGTCATTTATGATTCTTGTTATGATACTTGTATGGAAGACGCACATAATACTTGTGCTTTTGTATGCCTGCTGCATTTTGTCCGTTGAGTTGGTTTACTTGAGCGCGGTTTTCTCCAAGTTTGTTCATGGGGGATATCTTCCAATAGTATTTGCTTTAGTATTAATGACCATGATGTTCACATGGAATTATGCCTATAGGAAGACTTACTATTATGAGCTCGACAACAAGGTTTCGACTGAGAAACTTAGAGAGATAGTTGATCAGTCTAACTTGTGTCATGTTCCGGGCTTGGCTATCTTCTACTCACAGCTTGTCCATGGCATCCCACCCATCTTTGCATGCTACTTGGGGAATGTGAATGCCTTACACTCTGTCCTTGTTTTTACGACTATCAAGTCGTTGCATATCAGCAAGGTACCACAAGAGGAACGGTTTCTCTTCCGAAGGGTGGATCCAAAGGCTCTTTTGTTTCGGTGTGTGGTTAGATATGGTTACACAGATATTCATGATGATGCAGAAGGGTTTGAGAGGTTATTGATCATAAAATTGGTTGAGTTCATCAAAATATACGAAAAGACAAATGAAGAGAAAACCCTTGCACATATTAATGAAGATTTAATACAGAGTGACGTATGTAATGAAGAATTGGCAGAAGAGATCGAACAAGAAGTAGAGATGGTTCAAAAGGCAGCAAATCTTGGGGTGGTGCATATGATGAGTGAAAGCGAAGTGATTGCGAAAAAAGATTCGAATGTCGTAAAGAAGCTTGCAATCAACTATGGATACAGTTTCTTGAAGAGGAATGTGAGGCGAAGTGATGAGGTATTTAACATACCTCGTGCTCGGTTACTAAAAGTTGGGATGACATACGAGCTCTAGCTAGCTTGAGGTTATTTGTAAACTACCCATCACAAATCATATATTTCGCTAGGGTAGATTTCCTTATTTAAGTTTCAATTATTGATACATTTGGTATTTGAGAGGGTTGTTTCCAAGTTCAATGCTAAACATGAATGCAATTTCTTACCAAGGCTCCTTGCTAAATTATGTAGCAATTTCAATTTTGAAACCTCTCAAAGGTCTCTGTGTTCAGTCCACAAACCTACACACATATAAACACTTGCGCATTTAGTCCACAAATCCACAATCCTGCCTTTAATAATGTCACATTTAACAATCGAATCATGCTGTTTCAACAATAATAATAAGAATAAAATTAAACAAATAAAACCATGTTGCTTTTAATCATTATCCTTGAACTTCATTAACAAAACTTCAAGCACATAATTTTAGTTTGAATTGTTAATCTTATACTAATATTTATTATAAAAGTATATATTTTGACATTATAATAATCAAGTTTAGTGAGTTTTAATATCAAAATCAAGCATGACTTTCTTCCTCAGAATACATAGGTAGAATATGTTTAGATAGGGGAGAAAATTTACCAAACCAGAGAATTCTTCAAACATACAAGTTTACATAAACGCATGAAATGATCTTGACTACAAACTGAGCTCAAGCGAGTTCAAGCTAATGTCGACAGTCTAGTACCATAGCTGAGAGCCAATAGCAAATAGCAAGAGCATGCATACCAGTCCTAATTTCACTCAGATCAACTATATAGCAAAGACATTCATTACAATTGAATATTGATACATGCTTGGGTTGTCTGCTGTTTATAACATACATTCTGCAACAACAACCTGTTGCAATTCAAAGGAGCTTCTGAATTGACCATCCTCGAGCTACATCAGAAGGTCCCAGAGGAAAGACAGTCAAAATTTCCTTGAGACATCACTGGTAAAGAGACTCGGACAAAATCAGTCCTCGCTAGCTCTTGATGCTGCAAGAAACAGACAATTGTTCAGAAAATCTGCACGTTGGGTGACCAGACCAAAGAAAGATAATTAAAAGGTATAGTCATTTTAGTGTTACCTAGCCCAACTGCATCTGAACTCTTCATGATCCTCAGTCTTCTACAGGTTTCCAAAAACATACTGCAAGATGTACAATTGAATAATTGATGCTCGAATGATTTTCATATATTTAAAAAGAAAAGGCAGGAAAAAACAAAGTTTTCGTGAATCATGAATATAATATGAGTCCTTAGCTTTCCAAAAGATGCATATATAAGTATGAAGACTATCGAAGATGCCTCTAAGGAGAGTGTATATACTTACTTCCATGGAACATCACCGACTAGCATCCAGTCACCATCCTTGTCTTCATAGGTAAGAACATATTCAGAATGCCGAAGATTATCCATTAATCTACCCTTACTAAAATCAACTTGACCTATGCAAATCATACACATTTTTATTTAAGGACTGTGAAAGGGGTAACTGGATAAGAGAAAAATAACTAACTTGAGGGGCATGGAAGAATAGAACAATGTTCAAGTACATAAAACAACAAACTAGCGACAAGCCTACAGCCCTTCTTTCTTATGTTAGAGAATCAGATGCTGCATTGATCTATTAGCTAATGCATTAAGCCAAATGAAGTCAAATTAAAATTAGTTCAATATTAGACTACACATGGAACATCACCGACTAGCATCCAGTCACCATCCTTGTCTTCATAGGTAAGAACATATTCAGAATGCCGAAGATTATCCATTAATCTACCCTTACTAAAATCAACTTGACCTATGCAAATCATACACATTTTTATTTAAGGACTGTGAAAGGGGTAACTGGATAAGAGAAAAATAACTAACTTGAGGGGCATGGAAGAATAGAACAATGTTCAAGTACATAAAACAACAAACTAGCGACAAGCCTACAGCCCTTCTTTCTTATGTTAGAGAATCAGATGCTGCATTGATCTATTAGCTAATGCATTAAGCCAAATGAAGTCAAATTAAAATTAGTTCAATATTAGACTACATTGCTGATTGTCAATTCTATCTAAAGTACTATGAAAGATATAGTGAGCTTGAATATACTGTATGAAATTCAGCCAACAAAGTTGAGCTCTAATCAGCAGAGTAAGAGAATGAGAGGTCATTAAGAAGAACCTTAACGCTTATCCTAAATGGTTTGGCATCATATATTTTTGAAATGATCTTTCAATCAAAGAGAAGAACAAAAGTCTTTTAAAAAGTGCTCTGTGCTAGCTAGCCTGTGGAAAAACAATGCTGGGATGTGGATGGTTGCCACTTTAACCAGCAATCTGGATGCAGATTTATAGAAAGAAAAGATAACAGCATAATATCATACCCACTGTAAAGCCACTGAACATCTTCTCAAGGGCTGAGGACAGTTCAACATAACCTCCATAGGTTCCAAGATTGATTTTCCTTAGGTAGGGGGCGCCATCCATACTGACCTTTACAAAGAGGCACCCTGATTCCGACTTGGAATCTTTGTTGCTTTCATTGGTTTTTGGTGTGTTGATGGCCATGGAATTCTTCCGAAATGATCTAATTGGTGGCCATCCTACAACCTGTGCCCTGTTATTCACAGACATGCATAGTTTATATTACAGATTTCACAAAATAGTCAACAAAATGTAACATCAGAACTTCAGAAGTCATTGGTCTTGAGAGCAATACTCAAAGCCAGCCAGACGTCCCAAAATTTAATGTTGAGATAAGCATATGAATGAAAACATCTAAATAATGACAAAGAAGGAAATACATATGCATAAAAGACACAAGTAAGACTGTAAGATACAATGATATTATTTTCTCTTCCTTTATACCTAACATAAACTTCCCAGTAAGCTTGTTACTATCTCAATCCAACAAAGTCCGTAATCAATCATATCATCAATAATTGTCATCTCTTTCTGATTACAAGTACATTATCATCAATGATACTCTATTCTTATTCTTTCAAAGTAATACACAAATCACCTCTCATAGAATTAGCAAGACTTTCTCCTACTTTATGCTATCCTTAGTTAAAGTAGCTCCTTCGTGGTGCTAATTGAGAAAGGTTTTCATGAAAAATTTTCTACAATCCATTAAACTATATGTCCAATGTGTTAGCATGACTAAGATCAGCTGTGTGAAACTATATTTTTTTTTAGAAAAAACTTAACCCAAGTTGAGCACCTATGCAAAAACTTCTTAAGAATTTTTTTTCAGGAAAAAATTAACCCGAGTTGAGCATAATATTATTACTATGTCTACCTAATCATCTTACATTACTACTCCCTCAATTTCTTAAATAACAGGCCCCATTTGCAAGCTTTTACCATAACTTTCCGACTTCACAGTAATAGTTCTCTAAAATAATGATCAATACCATATTACCATAGCTTCGCATAACTCAACACATATTTTGACAATTAATAGTCAAATTTGAATAACAACCATCAAAATCAAAGGTGACTTATTGTTTAAGAACAAGGTATGTCTAAGTATGTTATACACAAGTCAATGAAACAAAAAATGAAGTACAGAGTACATATCAATTGTCAGCACGAGCTAATCCCATTTTACATGAGTTACCTATGATATCTATTACAGTATGTTAATTGAAAGCATAATTTGGTTGGCTAGTTATGGCACATGCCAGTCATCGATTGGCTTGATTCATTCACCTGACGACATCTACCGCTAAAAGTTAAAGATTCATACACCAAACAAACTGAACATATAATGTTACAATTTCCAGGTTTTCCTCAATTAATTAATTAGCACTTCGAACAAGATCATGACAACAAATTTCAGATTTTAATTTTATAATTTTGTCCAACTTCATCAACATACAACAAGTTGACAACATATCTAACCAAAAAAGAAAAACATTTTCCAAATAAAATAACAAGAAATAAAGGTCTTGTATACGACAGGTGTATAGTCACCTGAAAACATGTCATCTTTTTGTGAACTACACTTCTACATGTAGTATACAATACACCCGTTGTATTCAAAAACACAAGACAATTCATAAGAACAAAAAAAGATAATTAGGAGGAAGAAAGTGAATTACTTTGAAGAAGCAAGAACAGAGTTGGCTGGCTGCACAGAAACAGGGGAATTCTGCAACTTCTTTTCCTCATTCTTCACAGAATTATTATCAGATCCGCCATTTTCAGATGAACCCCAGTTGTTAGAAGCTCCATTAATGGCATCAGAAAAACCCCTTTTAGCCCCAGATACTAAACTGTTAAATTTAGCAACTTTGTATTTGAAATCATCACCATTTTTATCATTATCATCATCACCATTTTCAGAGGATTGCGAGCCTGGTAATCCAAGCCTTAATTCAGTGGCCTTAAAGTTGAGAATTTTGGTGTTATTTTTGTCAGAAAAAGCTGAGTTTTTGGATTTTTCAGAGGTTTGATCTTCAATTGAAGAAACCTCTGATAAACCTATGTAATCATGTTCTTCAAACACCCTTGACATTAATTAAAAACTCAAAACGTTGTTTTTTCTAATAAAATATAATTTGGGGGATTTTCAATGTTTCAGAGAATGAAGAAAGAGAGGAGAAGAGAGAAAATTTTGGAATGCAGAAATGAGAGAAATTTGTCTCTGTTGTATCATATTTTTGCAGTAAGAGTGTGTAGCAACTAGCAGGGGTGTTTGTAGTTGTATTTTAACTTTTTTTTTTGAATAATAATTACAACTTTTGGCATCTTTTCTTAATTCCAATTTTGGATGAATTCGAATAATTTTAGCTTTGGGGTACCCTTTTTCCAAAATTGTCTTAAAAGACCATTTTAAAGGACCAACCCAAAATATTAGAATTATCTTTAAAAAGTAATTAAAAGTATTTTTCCAAAAAAAAATTAAAAATAATTATTGATTGTTGATTATCATTAATAAAGATATTGATAACCAATGAGGTTATTGACACAATAATAAAAATAATGAAGTTACAAGGTGTTTAGTCCTTCTGTTCACCTTTTAAAAAAAAAAAAAAAAAGTTTCACAACTAATTAGGACTGATCAAATCCAATCAGATGTAGATATATATGAAAATCAGGGATGATTAGGTATAATAAATTAAAGACAAATAAGTTCAGATGAAGAAAATACACCCTTAATCAGTATTGGTTTGATGAGAGAAATGATTAAATATAACACTATATTTATAGTATATATTTTTTCAATTATCACGTCAAATAAGTTTATCATAACTTAATATCTTTGTGAAAACATGTTAAGAGAAAAGGGGTGGTGAACTGGTGGTTAGTAAATTTGTCCTAAGATAAAAATTTACTTTGTAAACCACAACTCCAGTTTTTTTTTTTTTTTTTTTTTTTTTAACACAAATAAAAGAGATACTTCTATTAAGTGTCTAAAGCCATAATATTTACAACTCCTACAGTTGCATGAGTTACAAATTTACATTAAAGAATATGCCTTTTATCATTATTGAAGGTAAATAAATTAAAATATATATATATATATATATATATATATATATATATATATATATATATATATATATATATATATATATATATATATATATATAATGAAACTAGCAAACCAACTGTGCAAAAATTACTGTAGAACAATTTCGAAAAGTAAGAATATCTAGCAGATCAAGGGCCCAACCCAAAAAAGTGGGCCCACAAAAGAAAATACTGTACTTTCAAAAATGGGTCCTACAAATGGGGTTAGTGTCCTCGAGCAGTGCCCCAAAAAGGGATTTGTGGGCCAGACCACTCTTGACCCATTTTTTAGGGGTGTCTTCTTCGCTATCTTTCCCTTCCCTACATTTTCTGTTTGGCCAAGCTCAACTATCCTAGATGTGTGGGCCCCTACCTAATATAAAGTGAGTTCCACATGTCACTGGATAAGTTAGCTTCATTAAAGCTAATATAGTACATTAAAATTGTTAATCACACAAGTGATACAACAATTCTTTAATCCCATAATCTCAACTACTCTTTATACAAGAATTGCAATAATTTGATTTGTTTTTGGTGTCTATTATGCTTTGTACATCGTGTTACTATGAAAATCAATAGCCAAGTCTGGTAACTAGGTGGTAGCAAAGGGTGGCTAGTTTGTCAAACAGTATTATTCAAGATGTATTGGTGGATGGTTTGGATGCTATCCTATTTCTTGGGCACCTCATGAAGAAAATGTTTTAGAGGAAAAGAAAAAAGCTAGACAATTAGACGGAGAAGAATTACACAAAGTAGAAAAGACACAAGGATTAAGAAAATACGAGTAGTAAACTAGTAATGAGATAATTAAATATATGTTGTTCGATACACCATGAAGATAAGTTCATATGGAAAAAAAAAAAAAATTATACAAAGTAATTTTGTTTATAAAACCAAAAAATTGTTATACAAAGTAATTTTATCTATAAAACCTCACTACATTCATATTCAACAATAAGCATGCATGTTATTGACAAGAAGCTGATGACATTGCTCAAGTAATCACCCTGAAAGGATTCTTATCTCCAAAGTTGTGATGAGAACACCACTTTCTCTTGATTCTATACTAATCATTTTAAAGTGATTGATGATAATTTGTTCCACTACTTATCTTGGTCTTTTATTCTATCTTGAGGTTCCACATTTTCCATCCATAGCAAATGTAAGGACCGTGCTAGAACTGTCCTTGATCAATGGTAAATTCATTTGCATGCAAGCATTTGCTTGTATACCTAGGAAATATATATATATATATATATATATATGTTGACTATGGTAAAATCCATTGGCATTCATCTCGGTAGGTTCCACAATGAAGACATCAAGCAGGGGCGAAGCCAAAAGCCAAACTTAATGGTCGAAGAGAAGTCAGTCTAGTTATTAAAAACTAAGGGAGGTTTTCATGCTTTGGCCTGAACTATGCCTCGTTACAAATAAGTACGTTTAATGGGTGTAACAAGCTACAAGTCACGTTACAAAACTGATCAAATAAATGCCCCCTACCAATAAGCAACATTCATCTACAATTTATATTATCCATTCACCCTGATAACAACTAAGGTTAAGCCTAACGATTGGTTTGATGTACTTAAAAGTTCTCTCAAATCCAAGCACGTTGCAATAGTAGGGGAAGTTAGATACGAACAAGCATATATCACAGATTAGGGCGACAATGTTTGAACAAGTAAGGAAATGTATCTAAAATGTAATGGACAAGCAACATGGGTATAGAGAGAGAGAGCTAGGCAGGGCAACGCTAAAGAAGTAAAGATGCCCTCAAAATGCCAAGTTACAAACAAGATTGGGTAAATTGGAATATTTGAATTGTAGGACAAGAAATAATGAAAAATACCTATTAGAAAAGAAAGGCATTAGCAAATGGCATGAGTGATGTGGATAACAACAAAGACCAATTTCTGTAGAAATGGGGACAACTTGAATAATCTTTACACACCACTCTCGATTCTTTGTTAAAGGAGGATGGATTTAACACAAAGGGGGGTCATTATACCAATCAAGTCACTCAAGTAACATCATTGCCATATTAATAATTTATTTTTTTTTGGCAATAATTTATTTTTTTGACATAAAAAACCCTGATACATGTAAATATTAGTTATCTAATAGTAGTAACCTAACGATATGTCATTTATTTATGTTCAATTACCTAAAAGTCTAAAATAGTTAAAATGTAAAGGCATATGTATGATTCATACGAATTAAATAAACTAATCTACTGTTTTTTAACCGAATTTAGTAACTGAAGTCACGTCCACCATCAAGTCATGAACCCCACCACACACCTACACCAAGATGTGAAAAAAAAAAAAAAAAAAAAAAAAAAAAAAAAAAAAAAAAAACCCTCCCTTCAAATTTTAAGCTGTTCCTAATCCTAGATGCCTCCCAGCTAAAGAATAAAGAAGGTGACCCAACATCATCATATTTCAAAAGAACAATCATAAAATATCATGCATATTAAGGTAAATATCTCTAAATAGCATGTGTTTAAAGGAAGTTATCAGATTAACTAATATAATCTGCGAAGTAATACTCAAATCGACATAAGCATGCATCTAAGTTGACACGGTAGAATGAGCACAAATGGATACAAAAGCTCGTAGTAAAGCCATTATTATAGCAATGTCCCATGAGAAGAAAAAGAGTAATAATGTGTTGACATATCAACATCAGTTAAGAGCAATACAAAATACACTGGTAGTTTAGTACTGCACAATAATTGAAGTTTATTTCCCCACATTACTATGCACGCAGATGATAGACAAGAATTCATGCCTCTTTTAGCTTATCATAGTTTCATACATGTGAATGTGTGATGATAGATTTGCCAAATAAAAACTCATCCGTACTTCTTCCTACCTTTTATTGGGTCCTCCAAAGAGCTTTAATAATTGAAGGCAAAAAAGAGATTGAATCTAACCTTATATTATCACAGTAACTTGTAAGAGCGCCAGTCAGGAAGCAACCCGAGTATTTCTCACCTGAAATGATGAGTAGACAATGGTCGGCAACTGATATAACCTGCACGAAATGACAGAAGTATGTACATACCTAACTCAGTGAAAGATTCATCAAGAATGGACTAAATAAAAGTACTTATTCATTGTGAAGTAGAAAAACAGTTGTGCAACAGATAAAAAATAAAAAGCTTGATTGGAAATACTTTTTTCTGTTACTACAAATATAAAGATGTGTGCATCCTGCTCGCTAACCCTGCCCAAAGTAAGTGTGTATTTAGAAGGATTGGGGAAATGTAGCTGCGAGGACTGAAGATTTACCAGCGTGCTAACAAGTAGTCTACATTGAGCACATAAACGTTCACGTTTCAAATCACAAAGTAAAAAACTTCTCTGCTCATCATTGTCAATAAGACGAACAACAATAGGTATATGAGGGGACAAGGTTAGCAACTAGCAGTAGCAATGATCCCACTTACAGTGGGATCCATAGTAATTGTAGGGTTTGGAATAGCAATGACCTCAATAGAATGATGGAAATAGACATTTTACGAAGAAAACTAAAAAGCGGAAGTAAGGCAGTCATGAATGACATATAGCATCATATATTGGTGAAACTTAACAAACCATCAACTAGCTAGATAGGATTTCAGGAATGAAAAGAGGAAGTGCATTGTAGGTTTTACAGGAAGACAGCAGCCCAAAGTTTACGAAAAATTATCTTTAATCTAAATTTTCCAAATGGAAAACAGAGTTAAGGTGAATTCTGAAGTTCATGATTAGAATATCATGGTTTTAATACAAGCATAAATTGTCAGATATACAAATTAACAAAGCAGCTTCATCAGATAACTAGAGTCTTAGATTATCCACAGAACTAAGTCAACTATACCAAAGTATTTATCCAAAATTAGATAATACAATTATCCATATTTCAGATTACAGATATTTACAATTTTGTAAGACCAAAATCTTTTCAAGGCTCCTTTGCCAACAGCTTTCCCCCTATTAGCGACAAGGTTCATATATCCAGCATGGACATCAGCAAACTATTTATCGATGAACATGTAAGCAGTTAATAACGAGAATATTCAGACACAATACAATGACCCCAGAAGAACAAACAAAGAAATTCTCTCTTGGAGCTTAATCCCAGGTCTTAGCAGCTTAGGGAACTCAAGGTCAACTCGCAAGTCAACTAAAAAGAGCTTTTTCAGGATATAGATAGCCTGTTGAACATTCCTAGTGAAAGACCAACGGGTTACAAAGGAATTCTTCAAGCGCAGAAAGTGCTGTGTTGGATACAACACAAATAACTGATTGAGTTTAACAAGTACAACAAGCCTATTAAATCAAGCAGAAGTCAAGACATATAGTGGAAGATCCCTGTGCTTATCCCTCTGCAGATTGAAGCTCAATAAATTGGAAGTGCTTCTCAAAAAGAAGGTGGAGTTTAACTATTACCATTCACTTTTTCTATGGTAATTGGACTTCTACTTGTCGAGTCACTTCAGCCAAGGAGCTACAACTTCAGAGGAAAGAAAGAAACGACTTATAAATTCACAGAAAAGATTTTACCGAACACAAGACTACAAGGGTCAGGATGTTATCAGCTTAAAGTTTCCTTTCACTCTTTTGAAAAGGTGGGGGAAAAGATGAAGAAAGGATCATCTGTGATGACATGGCCAAACCATTAAGTCTTATGCCAAGGGGCAAGGTCTTCCATTGATTTTACTACTACTACTTAAGAGTACACTACATCACAAAGAAGGCAGAACCATCAGAAGGTGAGACAACAATACATTAGTATTTTACAATCAAAATTCGACTCACAAAATGACCCAAATCCGGGTCCAAATCACAGCTTCCCCCACCCACCCAAACAAACAAAACAAAAGGCAAAAGAAAGGGTTTAAGTTGTCACAATCACGAATCACACATCCAATATACATAACATGTGTATTGCTACCTTGACAAAATATAGGGTCATTCCGGTCTAGAAAAGGTACAAGCATAAGGCATACTCCGGTACTACACTACTACGTAGAAATGTAGAGTTAACTCACAGTTCAAAGACGGTAAAAAAAACTCCTTTTTTGTTTTCCTCTTATGCATTAAACCTATTTACTTCAGCTTCACCCTTGGGATTATCATAAAGCCTAGGCCCTAGCACTAATCCTCATATATCCCACAACTCAGTTTCTTGTGTCTAAAATTTGTTCAACTATTGGCACATTATTTTGTCAGCCTTTGTTTCCACAATTGATAGTTATTTCCGCCATCTAGTGCTAGGGTTAGCAACATAGACATCAAGGAGTCATTACTCATTATAAATTCATCATCAGGTATCACTCTTAAGTCTGAAATTATTACCTGGAATTCTAGATGGATATTGTCAAGCTAATAAATCTGACAAATAGCAGTATATGAACTGATACTGTAATTGCAAATACATTCATAATTGAGAGTATTATGCTGCTCAATCAAGGTATTGCTTTTTTTTTTGTGTGTGTGTGTGTGGGGGGGGGGGGGGGTGGCGGGGTGGTTTGGAGTTGTGGGGAGCAAAGCATGTCATAAAATAGTGAAATCAGTCATTTCAATGGAAGAGAGTGCATAATCAACCTCATTCAAGCTGTGGTCCCTTTGTAAAAGTTAGAAAGGAAAGGATAACATACCATGCTCCATAGATGAACCCCATCAGAAGAGTCTGCCCATAGGCGAGAATCAGCAAGCTCTCATTACTAAACGTCCTTCAATGGCACCAACATTGCATTATCGAATGCCTGCAAATAAACATTGCATTAAGAAAAACATGTGCGCTTCATGCATCTCTTTGGTACAAATACCATACTTGATGGCGTGCCTGGGAAATTATTGATCAGTTGCTGAACCTGTATACATATAATTACAAACGTGTCTACATATGTAAATTCAGTGCATAAATCAGATTACTTCTGTAGGTAATTTTAGTTCAAAAATCTCAAATAACTTCAGTCAAATACAACATGAAATGGATATAGTGTGTACTTGTATATATCTTTAAGTATGGCAATTCTAAAATAGCAACAGATATCCAGTCAATAGCAGAATCCATTATAGCTGGATTCTTTCATGAAAAAAATAATAATAATACTAATAAATAAACACATAACTAAAATAAACGACAATGTTGTATTGCCAAACAAACAATTGTGTATTGGATCTTAGATCAAATACCATTTATTCTCTGTAATATCAACGATTAAGCATTAAGAATTGATATGTGATAACCAACTCTGGTGTATAATAGAGAGACAGAGCATTCTACAAGCTGCTGTGACCCACACTTCAAAATTTTAAGATAACAGGTTAGTGTGGAGTGCTAACTAAGTCAAAATTGTAGTTCTATACAACAGTCTAAATGGTATCGTATATAAATCAAGGAAAAAAAAACTACGAATTTTCCCTTCCTCTGGGAAATAGGTAATTAGTGAGATGGAAATATATTCATTCTGATCCAACTTTCAGTAGCTCCTGCCAAGAGGATAATTTTTCTCTGGGTTTGTGCTTTAAACTTCCCTGCTGCTTTTCTTCGGAGTCTATCTTTTCCCAGGCACTGAATGGAAGTACTGTGACTTTGCGATCAGCTAGCAACTCAAGAAGCCCCTCCCTGCCTGGTCTTGGCAAGCTTGAAATTGTTGCTAATGGTCCCTGGGCAAGGTCCTCCATTATGCTGGCAACCTGCCATATTTGGATATTAATCAGATATGCAATTAAACCCACACAGCTTCAGCAATGATAACACATAAAGAGATCAAGTTATATACTCAAACTCAATACTCCCTCCTTCCAAAGATGTTGGTCAAGTCATATATAATATTTTGGGATGTCCAAAAGTGGAAGGATTTTATGATTGGGCCTCCAAAGAAGCCCCCTGTGGCCCTGCTTAAGTTGAGTGATAAGCAAGGTGGAAAAAAAAATCCACCTATTACAAATTGTCTTTTAACAAAACAATGGCATTCTAGTTATAAGAGATTGGACAGTTAAAATTTTATCCAGACAGCAGGAAGCCAGAAGTAATCAAGGAACAATTTTGGAACGTTAGTATGGTTTATATTAAATTGTCAACCTTCTACAATATGAGTTTTAATAATACTGTAGATTCTGTAGCATTCCTTCAAAAAAATTTATATAACAGCTTTTTAAATATAAGGGATTGGGACAATGATAATAGTACTCTGTACAAGATAGCAAGAAGCTTTCAAGGAACTATAGAAACAGGGTAACAACACTCACAGTTTCCTCAGCACAATAAAGGTTTGTTGCAACGATTCCAGTTGGTCCCCTCTTCAACCACCCACAAACATACAAACCCTCAAGCAGCGCATGGTCACCTGAAGTAGCTTGCAACACTCGCCCTCTTAAGTTTGGAACAACACCTATGATTAAGAATCATCAGTAAGATGTAAGTTTAAGCCATTATGGTGGACAAGTCATTGATGAATTTTCTAAACAGTAATTTCCACAATCAAATCTTTATGCTGGAAAATCCACAAAAATATCGGCTAGTAGAGTTGAGAAATACATTATTTAACAGGAACCAATAAGTTTAGATAAATTTAACATAAAAATTCCATACTTTACAGAACACCTACCAATTAAATAAATCAAGCTTCACATCCTTTACAACAAATACATCCAACACAAGGGAATGTAAAGTCATGTGCCTAAGATAATGTGATCCAGCTTCTGGCTAAATCATATATTCACCAAAAAAAATATATTCATGTAAGTCTCACGAAACAGCAATCAATGTTATATCATCTCACCTCGGTGCGAATCGAAGGGCAAGCCATCCACTGGCACAGATTTGTAGCCAATACTCTTCAGCACCAACCTGTCAAAAAGGGTAATGCAAGGTTATAAGATATCAATTGAGGTTACTGAATTTGCTATGTTTGATCCTAATTGAATTCATGACAAAAAGGGCATGGATATCTGGGAAAACATGCACTATCTAGGAGTTACATGGTAGGGCTTAAGAGAAAATCTGAAACTAACTAAATGATATCATAGGATAAGAGGGTTATTACATACTAGCAAGCAGAAGTAAGGAGTTAAGGATGCAACAAATGCCTTGAGCAACAAGCCTAAGGGTTTGATCGCATACACAAGAAGGAGAAGGAAAGGACAGCAGGAGCAGCTGAGGGAGGGGATAGTGGAGCAGCAGCTGGTAGTGGATCAGCGCACACAAATTATAGAGAGCAATCAGCTCCAGCCTTCTTACTCTTGTCTTTACCCTTTTTTGGCTGTGTATGTACATAAAAAAAAAAAAGGGAGGTGGGAACTTGCTTAGGCAGTTGAATATTGTAGTCATTTTAGGTGTAGAGACTTGTGTCCTAAAGGCACTAGGGAGAGTGGTGGCCTCAAACCTCCTTGTAAGAAAGCTTTAATAGTTTGATCTTTATTAATGAATGAAATAGCAGCCTACTTCCCTCAAACAATCCTTTCTTCTGCTTTCTTGTGCATTTAGTCTTCTAAGTCACCTAGTTCATTATAAAGGACCACAGGTATGTAATGTTACATGGAGAGTACAAGACAAGAATTTTCATCATTCAAAATCCATCAACTTATAAAGAGAAGATTCAGTATACTATGCCTCCCTTTAGTGTGATAGCAATCACTTTCAGGGAAGTTATTTTCCATGTAAAGCAAATTTTCAACAGAAAACACGTGTATTTATAGTTTTTCACTGTTTGTTGCCTTACAAGAAAAACAATATAGAGGAAGAGGAAAATGGGAAAGGAAGGCAGAAGATAGATGGGAGGAAAGGAAAAGGATTTAGGAGTAGGGAGAAAAATGTGGCATTCCTTCCTCTCAAAAGAAAAATGCTTTCTTGGAAGAACTATTTTCCACCTTTAAGAAAATTGCTATCCATCCTTTTACAAACCAACCAATGGAAAATTGGAAAAATAGTTGCCTATTATACATTTTCCAGCAAAACAATTGGAACCTATATGCCTGAAGCAAATTACTGTATATAGAACTAATTCTAATTAAGACATGTTCCATAATTAAAATGATTAGGGAACAAGTTGCAAGAACTGATTTTTAAGGCCCATCTAACTAATCATTATCTTCTGGGGCAATATAGCTTCTTATCAGATAAGGGACAAGGTGACCAAAGTTCTGCTTATGTAGCCAACATCCACCAGGACAAGATGTACAAAACTAATCCTTTACAAGCTGACAGATGGTTTGAGAAAAGTGTAAAAGTTCTTGACAAGAACCTAACTCAAAACATGCATACAGCCCTTACATAAAGAAGATCATCCTAGGAAAAAAGGGATACAGTTTCTTAGATTGTATAAAAAATTAGAGACTACATTTTAGAGGTACATACCCACACTCAATGTCGTCATATTCTCCAGTCCCAACTGCAACCTGTCTACCTGAGTCCACTGCATAATGACGGAAGCACATCAGGCACTAATATTCCTGAATTGAGTGACAAGAATATGCAAGCACTCTTCTTTAAATAAATTAGTGAACCATATGTAATCGGTATTTCAGGAGGTTCACAAGGGAATCACAACTATAGTAAGCCCAAATCCACACATATTTGCATTAAAATCTGTAATACTATGATGTTACTCCCTCTGTCCTAATTTGCCAAAATACTCTTGGCACGTGTTAACGGAAGTTAGGTAGTAGAGAGAGAAAAGTGGGAGGGTGGGTGTGGGACTCAACTATAGAATATAAGTAAAAAAAAAATACTTCCTCTGTTTCTTTTTAGTTGACACGTTTCTTTAGTACGTTTTCCAATGCACAACTTCAACCGTTAATATCTTTAATTTCTGATTACCAAAAATTATAAAAATTTAATATTTTGAAAATATATATCGAGATGAATCTAACAAGACCCCACATGAGTATATTTTTCATTACATATAAATCACAAAACACGGTCAAAGGGAAGTGTGTGAATAGTGCTAAAGTCAAAAAGTGTCAACTAAAAAAAAACGGAGGTAGTATTTGCTAAATAGGGTATGTTGCTACGAAATTGGGACATCTTGAAAAGGAATAGGTGGAAATACAATTAATATGGAGGGAGTATATTAAATTATTGAGTACCTGATTGTATAGATATAAACAATAGAGATGAGAAAAAAAAAATTAATGTTAGCACAATAGAGTTGGTAAAAGAAGACTACCTTTAAGAGTTGTTTTCTCAAAGCGAACTGCAGCAACATGTCCATTTCTCTTCTCTGACTCCTGAAATTTGTCTGGCTTCCGGAAGAAAACAAAGTGGAGCTCCCGTTGACCAGCATCAGGACTCACAGGTCTTGAGGTGGATGCCTTACATAGTAATTCATAAACCCGTCTCTGGATTCGACTGGACTTCATTTCTTCCTGCCCCAGAATTATGCATGGAAATAAAATTAAAAAAAAATAAATAAATAATAATATATAATGGCTAATAGCACATCAAGCCAGATAACAATAGATTGGCTACATCAGAGAAGCATTCAAGATTTCAAACATTAATACAATAAACTTATATCTCTAGAGTTGAACCTCATCCACTGGGCTTTTCCTAAGATCGGCATCTTCAATATTGATGTACAAATCTTTAAGCCCTGCAAAAATTGTTTATATATCTATCAGCTAAATTGTTACAAAGTTAGCATGACGACAATAAAATATAAAATAAATTTTAAAACACATACACTTCTGTCGTGACAAACTTTGTGAAAAAAATGAGGTACTGCAATAAGGAAAGTATCACAAGAATAAACGTCGGAGTTTCTAATTATATTTTGAGAGAGAAGGGGTGGTTGTTAACATCAGGATAATATTCAGACAAAGGACAGTTAAAATAAACTTTCATTGTCATCAGCAAACTAACTAAAAGATCCTGGAAGCTGGAACTCAAGGAAATTATTATCACAGCTCTATCTCTATTACATACAACTTCAAATTAAAATGCCATGATGTCAGGGATGTTTCCATGCCTCAGCACCATGTGGATGACATAGTGACTAATTCTGTCCATAGTGTCCGGTTCTTGAAAAAGTGTCATTCTAGAATCTTTTATATCCTCCTTTCATTTCAGAATGGTTGTCCAAGTAGACTACAAGCTCAGTAAGACAGTAAGTGATGTGAATTGTGAATTGTGATTTGTGAAACCAAAAAGAATTACCTTTAGTGAAATTGAGCAAAACAATCTAAAGAAGAAGAACTAGGGCAATCAAATTGAAACGTGCACATAAAATAAAAGGACAACCACTTTGATAATTGTATATGTTGTTCTACATTTTCAATGCACAGTTGTGTAAACCTTCTATTGTATCTCTTATTAGATGTTAAGATGTTGCGATTTTCACTATGAATGCTACTCCCTCTGTCCTATATTAGTCTGAACTAGTTTTTAGAGTAAAAGCAAACGACAATAATAAATTTTTGGACATCGAATATAAAAAGAGACACAAATTCAACAGATAAACAGAGTATCATATCCAGAATGACAAGATAATTACTTAGGATCAAAGACTAACTAAAAAGAGGCACAAATTCAACGGATAAACAGAGTATCATATCCAGAATGACAAGATAATTACTTAGGATCAAAGACTAACTAATACAAAAGGCTCAAAGATATAAAGATATAGACCAAGGCCAATCATAAAAAAGGATTGCCAAGATGGGAACATACCAAGTATCTCACGTAATTCTTTTGCAGTACAAGCGGCCTGTACTGGACCACGCCTTCCAACTAAATACACTTTCCTGCAATTGAATTTAAACAATAAATTAGGGAGAAATGTGCCAATAACTTGCGTCAAGTAGAAATATAGTAATGATTAAACCTTATTGAGCTCTTTTCCAAAGCACCTAATGCATGACTAGCAATATCAGTCGTTGCCAGTTCAGCCGTGGGTCTTAAGAGGATTCTTGCAACATCAAGAGCTACATTGCCCTAGACAGAAGTATTCAAGTAAATACAGGCACATTGTTAATCGTGATGTCATGGTCCAAACACAGAAAAATAAAACATAATTCAGCATGTATAGATACACATGTAGAGAATCACTTGAGTGAAGAAACATGAATAACTAGGCATGGATCATATTTAGCAGCATAGAGCTCTTAGGGTCTCTACATTACACATCATATAGAACAAGGAGAATATAATGTCTCAACAGCTGTAACAATCCCATAGTGGGTAGAACAGACGTCAACAAGTATACTATTATTCCCCTGAAATCTCATTAGTAACTACAGTGAACCCCCAGACACTGTTCCCAAAAAGCCTAATTCCTCGTATTCTTTATGAATAATATATTTTTGTGGATGTATTCTTTTCTGTCAATGATCATTATGCACTGGAGTGAGTAGGGGTCCTGCAGGACAGCGGATACAAGGGTTTCCATGAAGACCAAATGCAGAAATTCAAATGCAGCTGAAAGGCATAGCTGGGGTGCAAAGGGGTCCTGCAGAACAGAATATACCCCATGAAGACTAAATTTATTGATCAAAATTCAGCTATAATTTTGGCGGCTCTGTCAGGTTGCAGCTGGATGGATGAGAAGTTATTCAATCTCTCTGATTTAAAAACAGCAGCGGAAATAATCAACAAGGAAATGAGATTAAGAGACATGTAGTCATGTACTCATGTACTATAGCCTTTCAAGTTTCAACCTCTTGCAGAACCCCTCTCAAGAGGGTCGAAAAAGATTCAATGCAATGCAAGGGTCAAGTGCAAGAAATGGATAACAAGCCGAGGTCGTCAGAACACAGCTTCGGCAGATAGAACATGATATTTTGGTTTATTTGAAGAATTATTAAAATATTCTAATAAATTTTATCTTAAGCATATGCATTTAGATGAGCAACCTCAGCTTCAAAAACTTTAGTAATGTTACGCCTGTATAATTGTAAACCATAACACATTTACGCACTAGTTTACATGCTATCCAGTTAGCAAATATAAAACTCACTTAGCCTTAGAAATTCTGTCGAAAAAGTTCACCGACTCAAAGATAAGAAAAATATTAATCATCTAGAGACATCTGTCTAACAAGCTCGCCAAACTAATGCAGCAATACAACCTGCTAATTCTATGATTTCAGGTCATCTATTCTCTTTTTTTGCAAGGTATGTAATACTTCCAAGATAAGTTTTTAGAAAGATATATCCAAACTTTAGTGCCCTCATTACCCAGTAGTACAGCATAGTATAAATGGAATAACTCTTATTGGCGAATTCCAAATTAGTTCATGATTACTTTAGCTTTTGACTTCTTATGATAGAAAAAGAAACAGTCAAATGATGCAATTCATCTGCAACAACATCCTGCTCATACATAACAACAAGAGTTTGCAAAATTATTTTAGTATACTATATGATTAACAAAATACTAAAAGGATCCACAAAAGGCAAAAACTTTACAGATGTACCTGGCCAAGAATAACAGCTGTATCTGTACTCTCCAAGTCAGGAGCCAAGTTTCTGCAATCTGGATGTCCATTGTACCACCAAACAAACTCCCTAGCAGAGTAAATTCCTTTCAAATCCTATAGAAAACACCACACAATAAATATATAAAGAATATTTAGAAAGAATACAAAAACACCACACCACCCCTTATACAAAACCTACCTCTCCAGGAACACCTAGAACTCGATCACTTTCAGCGCCATATGCAAGCACGACCTATCCAACCAAACCAAACCAAAACACAGATATTTCATAAAATAAAAAATGGAGTGGATGAAGTGAAATTCTCTGCGAGACAGCAAATTGTAGCAAAGCTCACCACATGATATAAATCTCGAAGCTCTTTAAGTGACACAGACGCCCCAAGATTTACATTTCCAAAGAACATGCACCGGTCATTTTTCGCAACCCGGCTAAACTGATTAATCACAATCTGTTGCAATTTTTCTGGTAATATAAGCAATTGAAAGCAATCATTTTACCAAATGTACACCTTGTGTTCATATAAAATTCTTTAAAAAAAAAATACTGATTCAGTTTTTTTTTTTTTGCTCTACTCACTTTCCGTTAGTGTGTTATTCTACCCACTTCTACATTATTCCAAGGTTGGTCAAAACTTTCTACCGTCTTGTACTTATACCCCATACTGCACAATTTATCCACCTTTTTCTTACACGCACCTATTTCTACTCTCTCTCTCTCTCACTTTATCCACCGTTTTCTTACACCCTCCCCCATATTACACGAAAACAACAGAAGGAATATATCATTGATCTCATACTACGAAAAAATAAATTTTAGCAAGTAACAAAAAAAACAGCTCTAAAACACAAATATAACAGAGAATCAAAGCAGTACTATTTAATAGAAATAATTAAGTTCTAACAAAAACCAAGTAATGATAATTACTCCGTACTATACATACCACTTGTTGATTAGATATTACAAAAATTCTATTATATGATCAGAATATACATTAATTGCACATTATAACACCAACATTAGAATCTAAAAAAAAGTAAAATAAATAAATTAAACCTTAGTTTCAGGATGATCAGGAGCAACACCAGAACGAACTAAACCAAATGGAGTTGGCAATCGATCCAATACATCAACTTCAGCTTTCTCATTAGCTTTCAACATCTAAATTCACAAAATTAACAGACAAATTCTATGAAACTTTCAATTAATTCAGGAAATTAAGAAAACCTAGAATGAAAATTAATCAGTAATTAACTAACTAATTTTAAGTAATTACCTTCTCTGCAGTGTAAAATCCGGCAGGTCCGCTGCCGACGACACAAACGCGAAGAGAATTGGAGGAGAGAGAACTGAAGGCTCTTGAAAGCCATGCTCGTGGTCGAAAAACCGCCATTTTCATCACAGATTCGCGAATTCTAGGGTTTTCCGGCGACTATTCCGCTTGCTCTGTCGCCACCGATGAAGGCGACGATTTGTTTTTTTGACGGAGGTTTTTAATGGGGTTTTGGGTTTTTGAGTTTTAGACCCAATTTTATTTTTATTTTTATTTTTTTTTTTTAACTTTTTCGACTTACCCGTTTTCTTTACTGATTTTTTTTTTTTTTTTTTTGACGAGTTTTCTTTACTGATATTTACCCTATATGGTTATATGAAAATTTTTGCTATTGGACTATCCATATTTAACCCGATAATAATAACTTAAGAAAAATCATGTTGTATACTACTTGTTTCAAAAAAAAAAAAATAAATAAATAAATAAATAAATTGTTATACACTACCAGACTAAGGAAAAATAAATTGTACTCCCTTCATTTTTAATTACTTGCTTCACTTTCTTTTTTCAGCTCTTTTTAAATACTTGCTTCATTTCCTTATTTGGAAAGCTTTTATAATATTCTGCTTGCGAGAGTATATAAAGCTGTGGAAGAGTTTGGACTATATAATAAAAAGGTCTATGCAATTGGCGCAAGCAAACCAAAATCCAGTAGCAAAACGTAGGTTGCTCCACCTGCAGGAGTGATTAAGATTAACTCCGACGCCTCTTTGAGTGATGAAGGATGGGTGGGTTTGGGTGTGGTTGCTCACAACCATGAGGGGATGGTTTTGTTTGCTGCGACATGAAGAGTTCGAGCTTGGTGGTGTCCTGAGATTGCAGAAGGAAAGGCTCTCTTGCTAGCTGTGAAACTTGCGCATAAGTATGGGCTCGAGAATGTGATCCTAGAGTCGGATAGCCAAGTCCTTATTAATCGCCTCTCGAAGCACGCTGTGTTCCTATCTGATATAGATGGAGTTCTTGATAATATTTTAACGTTGTGTAGTAGTTTTATGCTTTGCTCTTGGTCTCATGTCAAAAGGGATGGCAATTTTGTTGCTCATCACCTTGCTAAGCTAATGCCTTTTGGTGTATAACAGGTTTGGCTCAACCATTGTCCAGCAACGGTTTCCCCTTATGTACTCTCGGACCCTTTGTCCATTAATTAATGCATTAGCTCGGTTTCCTTCAAATAAAAATTAAATAAAAAAAAAAAAAAGATCATACATTCTGTTAACTGAAAAAAAAAACCCTAGCCTCTCTTTCCTCTCTTCTCTCTCTAAAATCCTAACCTCCATTATTGAATTTTGGAGGGGCTTCCATCGATTTTTATCGGTGGAAAGCCCCCAATCGTTTGTGTTTTGTGTGCTTTTTCTATTGTTTTAGGTTTATAATAATTCTTCCTCTTCTAGGAGGAATAATTCTACCTCGAAAGACAGGGGTTTTCTTATTCTTTAGGAGGATTTGACTCATTCGAAAGATCAGGTTTTTCTTCTCTCTTGTGAGGGAGGATTTGCTTTTTTATTTCATGGATTGCTATAGACTTGTTTCATGGGTAAAATTTTGTGTGGGATAAAAAAAGAGGTTAATATTTCGATTACAATGTAGCGAATCAGACGAAAATTTTCTGCACGGCTACAACAGATCGATAGACCCCCTTACCGATGAAGGCTGTAAATCACAGCGATATGAAAGAGGGTATGAAGAATGTACGATTTGCAACACAATCGTAGCTTTGCTTACGGAATGTTTTTATTTGATTCAATTATTATGTATTTATTAGATCTAAATCTCTTTGTAGATATCGTATGACTTTATTTATTAATCAATTTTATTTCAAAAATAAATAAATAAATAAAATAAAAAATGTGAACTGCTAAACAACGCTCCCATTTTACAGGGCATAGCTCCCTTTTTGACATGGAAAGACGATATTACCCTTTGTGTAATTTGTCGTATGTAATGATATAATATCATTCCCGAGCCCTCCACTTACTACCACGTGGTAAAAAAAATTCCCGACACCACCACATCCGACCCCCCACCAAAAATCCGAGTTTTTTTTTAAAAAAATATTTATTAAGCATTAGCGACGGGTTTAGGACAATGGACGACGACAACGTTCGGACACCGGAGGCTTCATCGGAGGATTATATAAGTCGTCGTACTTTTTCAAAAAAAAATTTGAAATAAACATCCGCCTAAAAAATTAGGTGGATCCACTTAAAATTTCCGGATCCACCTAAGAAGATCCGGAAATTTTAGGTGGATCTCCACATCTGCCTAAAAAATCTGGATCTTCCTAGGTGGATCTGGAAATTTTAAGTGGATCCACCTATGTGGATCCTAATTTTTTAAGCGGATGTTTTTTTTAATTGATTTATTAATCAAACTTATTATTGTAATCTTTGTATTTTTATTATGATTATATTAATTTTGGGATTAATTGAGTAATTAGTATTAGTATCGTGAGTATTTATTTACGAGGGATAAATACGGAAGTTTGTATTTAAATGCGAGCGATGCCTTGTAAAATGGGAGCGTTGTTTAACAATCCCAAAAAAATAATTCATTTCTCTCACCTAGTGGACCCTACATAAATCATATTTTATTAATTTCATATTCTCTCCTCCAATTATCTCCACTACTTTTGTTTTTTATAATTTTATATTCTTCCACTTACCCCACTACCTCTATATTTTATTACTTTCTCCAATTTCTCCTAAAATTCCACGCATGGACAAATGGAGCAAGTATTAAAAACAGAGGGAGTACGACTCGGTTGGTATTTGGTTTTCACATACTAAGGGTTTGTTCTGATTTACTGAATTGAGCTGAACTGAATTGAATATTGTATGAGAGAAGGAAATTAGGAATTGAAATGATTGGAGCTGAACTAAACTGAAAATAAGCTGAAAAGAACGGGCCTTAACTCACATCCAATAATGAGTTTACAACCCTTATTGTACAATGACTATGTTAAGGCATGGTAATTAGGCAAACAATGGTCGAATCACCTTCGACTCTTCGAGTGATTAATTTACTCAATTTGGAATAATTGGTAAATTAAAGTAAGTGTAATATAGACTTTATAGGTAATGAAGTGTTGAATGTCAACTGTAAGCGATTTGAGCTTTAGGTGTTGATTGTGCATTTGTGCCAAATAATGCAAGGTTTAATTGAATTTATAAGATTTTTTTTGTAAAATTTTTGTTTAATGTAGTAAAAGATTATCAAACCATGATGCAAAAACGTTAAGACAATAAACATGATTCTTGTGTCTAATACTTCATACAGAATTCAAACAACCAGGGTGATTTTTCATAATAAAAAACTTTTTTATTCAATTTGATATGTATTTTTAGTTTTGAGTTTTGACTTATATTTTAGACGGCAAAGAAGTTTCAACAATCAATGAATTACTTTTAGTTTTTTAAAATTGGGAATATTGACTTATTGAGTATGGACTATGGAGCATTGGAGCATAGACTACCAAGGTCAATTGGTTTGATTATGACAAATGAAGCCCGTGCTAAGAACTTGACAGTTGACACCAATAGTCCTGGCCCAATATAGCCATTGTCAAACTTTTGGGCCTAATTCTACATAGTATAGTTTTTTTTTTTTTAAAAAAAAAAAATTAATTTTTTTTTATTCTTTATACTAGCAAGAAAACGGAAGAGTCAAAAAAATCCTCTTCACAAGAGGAATTCCTAAATTAGCTTTGGGAAAAAGTATTTCGTGTGATAAAGATGAGTTATTACAAGAGTAATTTTGATACTATCTTAATGAAATAACCAACATTAAAGTATAGTCAACTGCACAATTTGTATGTCAATAAATATTTCGAATGATTCAATTATCGAATTTGTTGATAAGAGAGCGCATGTTCATCATGGTGATATGTTCAATGGGTTTGACTAGATGCCTATAGCGATGTTAATTACCATTGTAAGAAAATATCACCTATGATATGAAGTAACTAATGTCAAGCAACAAAGAGAGAAGAATGAGATTGACCAAATTGTCTTTAACGGAATTGATTATTACATGACTATTATTATCATGAGATACAAGTAGATAAATAGGTTTTTTTTTTTTTTTTTTTTTTTTTTTTTTTTTTTTTTGTGCAAAGATAAATAGTTTTTGAATGTATAACATGTTTTTTTTCGGGGGAGGTAAAGGTAAGAGCAATACGAAGTATATAACATAATTATGAATATTACACAGTCAACATTTAAATATAGTGCTTTGTAAGCTTAGAATTCTTACATATGTTGATATATATTTGTTTGATAATACTTTAAAGATTCATTGAGAAGGAGAATTCGAAAACGAAATGGGCTTCAAAAACATATTATCATATGGTTTATAACTATTTAAATAATATTGTCAACAACGAACGTAGAGAATATTCAACGTACACTCATCATACATTACAAGGTATTGTTGGATCATTTCTTTTTTGTTATGCTCACAAAATACAAGCAAATATCTTAATTATACCAATAGAAACAACTTGGTAACTAAACAAAACTATCGTATTTTGACTATTTTCCAATGACCATCTAATGGAACAATAAAGATATTGAAATAATGGTCATCCGATTTATAATTTTAATTTGGTAAATTTTCATTTTGCATGCATATCAAGGGTTTTTCATCAAGATTGTGACTTGTGAGAGTTGGATTCTTGGAAACTTATGGAAAGAGCTTTCTTTAAAATTTGGATTCCAAACAAACAAAAAATGTGAAAGAAATAAAAAATACATCTATGTGTAATTGTGTATTGTGACATTTGTGAGCACAAGGAAAGTCAATTGTCCGATAGAAATTGTTGAAACATGAGAGGGATTCAATTACTTCCTCTGTTTAATTTTCCCATTTACATATATGGTGTCCCAAAATAATCAATTTTCCTATTTTTGGACACTATAATTGCCTTTATTTTTGTATTTACTCAATTACCTAAAATACCCTCATATTTTCTCTACATATTTGTGTCTCAATAAAATGATGTTTTTTTTTTCTTTTTCATGTACTATCTCTGTTTCATATTTTTTGCAATTTTGGAGTATTATTTGTGAGATATAAAATATTCCAAAGCTGCAAAAAAAAAAAAAAAAAAAAAAATAGAGGTAGGTATTATTATTTGAATTGTGCCCTACTAACATTTTTTTTTTCTTTTAAATTTTTTTTTATGTACTTCCTCCTTCCATTTCTTTATTTCCATGAAATTTGGTAAATGGGAAAAACATTATTGAACAAAGGGAGCATTTTGAAATTGATATTCTAAGGTCATGTTCACTTCACCTTAAAAAAATATTATTAAGTAAAAATAATTTCAGTTTAGTAAAAATAAGTTCAGTTCAGTAAATTAATTTCAGTTCAGTAAAAATAATTTTAGTTCAGTAAAAATAAGTTTAGTTCAGTAAAAATAATTTTAGTTCAGTAAAAATAAGTTCAGTTCAGTAAAATTCAGTTTTCTTAAAGAAGAATTATAATAGAAAATCAGTAAAAATAATTTTAGTTCAGCAAAAATAATTTCAGTTCAGTAAAATTAATTCAGTTCAGTAAAAATAATTTAAGTTTAGCAAATATAATTTTATTTCTGTAAAAATAACTAGATTAGATTTGTGCGTTGCATGATTTAATTAATTTTTATTATTATGCATAAACTAAAGTTTTATCATTTGTGTATAAAAAGAGTGGTAATTTTTTGTTAGAAAAATGTATAGTGTAGGGTTAAAAAATTTTTAAAAAAAAACAATGACATCACACATAGAAAATGGCTTGGAGGGAAAAATTTTAATATTAGAATGATACATAGAATAATTTTAGAGTTGATGATGTCAGCAATGTTTTGTTTTAGTAATAGTTAATAGATTTCAATTCAGCAAAAATAAGGTGAAGTCAACGGACCTAAATCTTAATCAAACAAATTGTTTAAAAAGTGTGTGATATACTCGGTTTAGATTAATTTAAAATAGTTACTTACCTTTTGTGGTTGGGTAGATTCAACTTCATGTTATTTACCAATTTAATTTCATTTGATCTACTTAAAGGAAATATTCATTATTCAATGTTCATGATGTAGTAGTGTAGTACTATATATAAAAAGATCAGATGATGTAAGCGTGTTTTGAGCAAGTAGCTTAGGCAATAACAAGGATAATAATTAGATTATGAACCGCCAAAAATAATTATTTGATTAAGAAATAATTCACCTAACTAACTTCCAATTAAACAAAAGTGAAAAGCCATTGCACAAGTGTGTAGTCAACAAGTCAAGATGAAATTATGGAGATTTTTTTCTTCAAAATGTGGAGGATATTAAAGTTGACCCTAATTTGTCAAATTATTTCATGATAAAATCCGAATACTAAAGTTGAAATATCATTTAGCAACCTACCAAGTCAAAACAAAAGCAACTAATAAACCTAAGATTGTGTTAAGATCATGGAGCAATGATAATTATCTTGATTATTTGGGGACATGTGGTAGGCAGGTATAATACTGCACATCATTTATTTGGTTATAGTTTTGTAAACCTATTTGTATATATAGTTGTATCATATATATGCTCTTGATTTTGTTACAATAATTCATACCATATCCAATCGATGTCGTTATCATTGTTAGCTAATTAAGTTTGTAAATTCGTTGAGGTGATACATATATACTTAAGATTAATATTTGGTCTCATATTCATCGATTTTTTTTTTTTTTTTTTTTTTTGTTTTATGATTTTGTGACTACATACCTATATCATCGTCAAAGTATTGTAACATATACAGATTACGTGTTCCCTTAATTATATTAGTACCCAATTTTGAATTGACACTTCACAACCTTATAATTACTAGCACAACCCTACTTTCATTAAGTCATAATAATGAAGCAATTCTTTCAAGAGAAAATAATGACGGTCATTATAAGATTAAGAATATACTATGTAACTTTAAAATGCTTTGAATTACGAGTAGTAAAATTCCACTAGTAGATCATGTCATTGGAAATTTGCTAATGAATGAGGTTAATGAGAGGTGCAAGTGACATGCAACATCATCATATATATCTAGCTTCCTCATATTATGGAGTGCACACATTTTGATTATCTCGATATTTCTAAAGCTTTTAAATTAGCTACCCTATTCTCTCTATCTTCAATTATTCTTTTTTTTTTTTTTATTTTTTATCCTCTAGTGATTCTCTTCCATAATTTTTAGAGACGAGAGGAGTAATTTTTTTTTTTCCTTACTATCCTAAATAAATTGAAAACGGGTCATGGAGAGTAATCACTACATGCTTAGAAATTAAACACTACTCGTATTAAAAGAGATTCTACATAGAGTTTAAGACAAACTATTTTAATTAAATCAAAATAACAAATATGTCAATTCATTTGTATAAACAATTTTTTGTGATTTATCTTTAAAATTTTTATAAAAAATATATTGTTATAATGGATATAAGAAAGAACACATAATGAATGCAAAATTAACAATTTTTTTGTTTGTATGTCTCCTAAAGGCATGGACGTGACTTGCCCTACTTCTTCCTAGTTCCCAACTCCTAGCTTCTGACTCAAGGCTATCGATTCAAGGCATATTCCTTACATATATCCATCTTAGCATAGATTTATTGTAAATATATATTTTTTTTTTAATTTTTTTGGTATTCTACTCGATTCACCCTTTAGGCTAATTCAAATTCGAGGCTCAATTGGGGGTGGTTAGGTTTCACTCCTTTCCTAATCGTTGTTGTGAAGGATCGAATTTTATTATATTAATACCATGACTATAGTAGTATTCAACTTGCAACATAAATATACAACCCTAGCTAGGTCCCTAGACTAATTGGACTTAGGTTTTATAATGTGAGCCAACCACATGCCAACTTGACCCGGATCCGAAAATACTGACCATGATCATGATCACGATCATGATCTGATGTCATAGAAGACGTAAAGATGACGCACATTTTAATCTACCAAAATAAATTCGATAAGATAGGATCTAATAAGACAAAACAAAAGAAATTAGAAAATAAAAAATTAACAAAAAAAAAATAAAAGAAAGAAAATGATTGAGAAGGAATGATTGCATGGTGGGCCACCCATTGATCTTAGGAAAAAAGAAAAATGATTAAAAAAAGGAAAAGGGCCCAAAAATGGCATAGGAGAAGGGAAGGGGAGACAGAAGTAGGCCCAAAGTTGGGCCCACTGTTCCAATAAGGTCCAAAGCTCGATGTCCTTTCCACACACCTCTTATTAATACTAATAATAAAAGTAGAAAGGTGAGAAATAGTAATAGTAATACTAGTATTTGTATAATAATAGTCTTTTTTTTTTAGAAATAAAAAGTATTTGTATTATAATACAAATTTCCCTAATTCTCTCATTTTAAAAGGGTCCCACAAACCGCCCATTTTAATACCTCCAAGGATAAAGGTACCCTACACTTTTCTCCAACCCTACGGGGAATTTTTGGGAGGGCTTCTTTAAAAAAAAAAAAAAATGGTAAGAAAAGTATGATTAAATTAAAGTGAATTGATTAGTACATGAATATGTAATTTGTTCCGTATAGAAAAAGAGGAGAAAAAAAAGGGTTATAGAGTATTTTATTTTATTACGTTTAGGGTAGGATTGAAAACAAAAGGGCTAATATGATTATGATTTCATTAAATGTTTAAAAAAAAATAGGAATTATTCTTGAAAGTACGTTCTTCCTTTTGATCTATTGAATTATCAACCTCGATCATTTGGCTTGAATTCTTTTATTCATTGCATGTATTAACTAGTGTAGTTGATAAGTGTAATTGATAATTATTACTACTCTCATTGTCTCAATTTTGTAAGATTGTACTTCGTACTCCACATTACTTAAATTTTGTTTATTGATGTTATCTATCATAAACCCGAAATTTTATTACGTTAACTCATTTAATTTTATGTTGCATTTTGTTTATCCATTGTTATCTTTTATTCATTTATACATTTTGGATACGATAATTTTTATTTTTCTTAAAAAACTGAAAAGCTAAGCTCCTCATAATGAATATAGTTAAAGGTATAGGTGTTAGCTGAGATGATTACGAGGTTGCAAAGTAAAGAAAAGACGCAAATATGAAATATCATGTGCATGAATGGAACACACATGCACACAAAGCGTAATCATAGCAATAATAACCAATTATCATTACTCATCTCACAACATTGAACGCAAAGCATATATAGCGCATAATTAATGCTATGTATCATCAAATTGCTACTCATAAGTAGTTTTTACTTTTTAAAATTATTATATGCATGTCGATCCTTTATCATGTAACCTATTTTCTTTGTAAAGAATTAAAGATAAATAAATATGTATACTTCACATGTCTAATAATTAGATCCTGATTTCACATTCGATCAGTAAATTGAAACCAAGAGTGAGCTCTTACCAATTGATCTATCCTTAGTCTCACCCACTCACCCATCACATCTCAATTTTAAGGGTACAATGTTAATGTTTATATCTCAACTTGAACTTGAAAAACTCAAACTTGACCGCTATTTCAAACTCAATAATGCAACTTGATTTGAGCTTCACTTCACTTCACTTCAACTAGGCTTGAAAGTGGTCCATTAAATAATAATTAGTTTCGACTCATGAGTTTTGCAAGTTGCTCAACTTAACTCGTACGAGTAATTAAATTGAGCTAAATCTTAACCTGAGTAGAGATTAGGTGGCATGCGTGGCTAATTCTTTTCATTTAAGTTTATTTTTTATTTCATAATAAGATTTCAAACGAAAAGAAGAAAGAAAAATGGGAAATACATGGCAGTGAAGTGTCCTACGTTAGAGAGTCCAACGTAACGGTTGAGCAAATTGCAAGTTAGACGAATGAATGAATGCAAGAGAAAGAGCATAAAAACACCTCTCATTCTCACTTCTGCTAAATGTCTGTCACGCGAATGTATCAAAGCATGTGACTTTTATTTCCCGCCAACTGTTTCATTTGACAGTTATATGTTTCATGGTCCTACCAACTAACTTTCCTTTTTATTCTTCATTAATCAAATTATTAAATTGGCCAAATCATATATACGTAGTAAGAGTAGGTTTTTTAAGATTGGATTTCATTATTTGAGCTTATTCTATCTTATGATGATTATAACACAAATTAAATTATTCATTTCTTTTCAACTTCTATTTTTTTTTCTTTCAAGTATATTCATGTGTCTTATTATTAAGTTATTAGTTATTTTTCTTTCTAATCAAAGTTAGTTCAATCAATTTTAGTTAATCACCTTAAATTCAATTCCAATTAAGACATAATTAATTGTGTTTTAATGCAAAAAGCACAAGTTAACATGGTTTTCAAACACACAATTTTAAAGATGTACAGAGTATTATATATTTTCCACTCGCACTAATTATTATATTACGAATTATGTACAAAAATAAAAAATATCGTGTCATCGTTTGTGGTCTTGTTAAAATCATTTCATTATAACATATAATATTAGTTATAATTAATCCAATCGCACAAAATATAAGTGAGTAGAACAAAAAGTACGGAAAGATTACATGGTTAATTTAATAACATGCCACCTATATGCTAGGATAAATTGATAAGGAAGTGGAGTTTATATTGTAATCTCTATCCGTTGACTTTTAATTCTTGTATTTTAACCATATCCACTTTTTCACATGGTGCCAAACTTCCAAGATTTTAAAATTAGAAAAGATGGCAATCAAATTTAAAGATTTTGGTATAGCAAATAACAATTGTTTGAGTGGGAGAAAAACATTAAATATAAATTAAAGTGGGATTTTAATCAAACTATATACTAAAAACTTTAATAATGTAAGTAACAGGACAAAATAAATAGAGTAGTAGATTAGAAGGAGGAGGCATGATGTTGTTGTGGGTCATAGAGATTAGTATTTTACTTAGACTACTTAGACTTGTATGTGATGGGAAAAGAAGCTTGATTATTCTTTTGCGTATTATAGAAAATGATAGATGAATTAAAGTATAATGATTTAGTGAGATATGCTCTTAATTGTTTATTGACTAGAATAAACTTCTAAGAAAAAATTGTATGGAGGAGAGAATTTTGGTTGACAAATTACATAGTAATACTATTCTTAAAATTTTTGTTTAATTTTGTTTTTTTTTAAAAAAATGTTTTGGTAATTTGAAGAGCATTAATTGGTTTGATTTCATGTACGGGGTAAAATTAAAATTCAGATTTGTTTATAAAAAAAAAGCTTGAAACATATTCTTCCTTTTATATAGTATTTACATTTTTACATTAGCTTGTTCTTTTCTTCATTGATTTTCAATAAAACCAAAAATTTATTGGGATAAATAAGAAACACTACAACTACTATCTTATTGTACTTTGTGTATTAGACTTGAATAAGATAAGAAGGTTAAATTAATTCATCATGTTCTTCTAGCCTTCTAGGTTTGGCAAACCATTTATCAATATGGATTGGAATATATATATATATATACATATATATATAGGAAGGCTCTCGTGAGAACCCCTTCTTTATGTGAGAATTCTTCTTATGTGAGAACATTTTTTACGTTCTAAATTTTAATTTTACTCATATGTTCTAAATTTTTACTCGTAAGTTCTAAATTTTAAATCTGATGTTCTAAACTTTTCCCCGGGTATTCTAATTTAAATCATATGTTCTAAATTAGTAATCACATGTTCTAAACCGTAAATTAGTTAAGTTAGATGTTTAGAATTTTAAATGACTTATTCCAAAATTTTAACTTATATGATCTAAATTTTAAAACGTGCATGTGTTCTAAGATTTTTAGTTATATGTTCTAAATTTGAAAGCATATGTTCCAATTTTTACTCGCATATTCTAAATTTTTACTCATATGTTCAATATTTTTACTCCCATTTTCTATATTTTACACCAAGTGTCCTAAATTTTTTATTCACATGTTCTAAATTTTAAATCAGATGTTTTAAATTTTATTAGATGTTCTAAATTTCATAAAGCAAATTTTTTTAAAATTTTTTCTCACATGTTTTAATTCTTAAATCGGATGTTCTAAATTATTACTCATATGTTCTAAATTTAAATTTGAGTCGCATGTTCTAAATTTTAACTCGTATGTTCTAAATTTTTACTCACGTGTTCTAAATTATAGATCAGTTCTCATATAAGTATGAATTCTCACATATTAACCTATTCTCACCGAATTCCTCCCCTATTATATATATATATGGGAGGTCGTCTCATCTTCACACTTTGATGTATAGTGATGTGTCTTCACCGGTTTGAGAGTTTTGAAGCATCTCATTGCTTTGAATCGACATATGAATAGGGTAACGTATTGGTGAGACTCCGTGGCTTGTAGGAGAGATTTAATAATTAAAGATGAGCAATTTTTCGTAGATATTGCAAATTAACCTTTGAAAAAGGATTAAAATTACTCTTATGTGATCTCACTATTCTCCATGCTCAACAATGATTATTGATAAACCATTGATCAAATTAGCGAAATCCATCAATTTAGTTTGAAAATCAAACCAAATCATCAACTTATTCTCTCTCTTTTATTTTGTAACATTTTTACATGTGAGTTGCCTCACATTATATTAAAGAAATGGAGATATATCAATCAAGTATATATTCAGGCTAAAGAGAGTTTTCATTTTCAATTGAATTTGTATGAAAACTCAAACTCTTAGCAATTGTAAAGTTGTAATTAAATAAGTAATCAACATTATAATCACTTCCTGTTATGTTGTTTTCTTGGGGACAACCTCATATCTTGGTCATCTAAGCGTCAACATACTTTGTCAAAGTCGAGTTCAGAAGCAGAATATCGAGGCGTCGCAAATGTTGTCTCAGAGGCATGTTGGCTTCGTAATCTTTTACTTGAGTTACATTGTCCTCTACGGCAGGCTACTATTGTTTATTGTGATAATGTCAGTGCAATCTACCTTTCTGGCAACCCAGTACAACACCAACGCACCAAACATGTGGAGATGGATATTCATTTTGTTCGAGAAAAGGTTGCTTTGGGTGAAGTTCGGGTTCTGCATGTCCCTTCAAGATATCAGTTTGCAGACATTTTCACTAAAGGCCTACCACGAGATTTATTTTTGGATTTTAGATCCAGTCTTAGCGTACGCCCTCCTCCAGCTACGACTGCGGGGGTGTGATAGATATTATAAGATTATTATAATATTTGTCGCAGAGTAGGATATATTTGTATATATTTGTGATATAGTTTGTATTCTTATCGTACTAGGTTTCCTAACATGATTAGGACTAGTATTGTAACACTATATATATGATTCAATGGTACACACTCCAACCCAAGGAGTTTTCCCGAAATCTAACATGGTATCGGAGCCAGCGTGACACAAAGGTCACGGGTTCGAATCTCATCCGCCCCTCCTTCAAAGTGGAATTAATTCGCACCAGGTATGGGTGGACCTGTGTTGCATCCACATTTCAAGCCCAAAGGGCCTTTCATGTGAGGGGGAGTGATAGAGTATAAAACATATTCCTGGGCCTCAACCATAAGCTTAAGCTTTTGGTTGAGTTGGTCCTCTAACACTTCCTTTTTTACTTTAATAAGAAAATGCACAATATATATCGAGCTTAATTTACAATTAAGCCTTGCTAAGATAAACAACTGTAAAGTTTCGTTGACTATGAAAAAAAAAACCAACTGTAAAGTTTTACGGAGTAATAAAAAAGAGAGAAAAGGGGAACAACTCTAATTAAAGTAGTTTTTAGTTCATCAAAATTAACATAAACTCGCAATTATGGCCCGCCCATCGTAAATATTAGAATTTTAATTGCGTTAGTTAGGATAGAGTCCTTAATAAAGACAATAAGTCCTGTCAAAAAATAAATAAATAAATAAATAAAGACAATAAGTAGAAATGATTAGCCTTGTCATTTGTAAATTACTAATATTAAATCATGCTGATAATTGGATAAAGATAATATAATTATGCATCCCTTTTTCTTTTCTTCATTTCAGGGCCTTTTCTGATTTACTGAACTGAGCTGAACCGAATGGAGCTAAATTGAACTAAACTGATGAATAGAGCTAAAATGAATTACTTATGAGAGAAGGAAATTAGAAACTAAACTGAACTGATTGGAGCTGAAATGAACTAAAATTAAGCTGAAGAGAACAGACCCTTAGTTGATTTTCTAGTGCACTTTTTTTTTAAGCTCGTCTAAAACAATCGTATGTAAGTTACATATGTAATAGAATTATTTTACGATCGTTTAATCTCATAAAAGCCAAAAAGTTCAATATTTTCCGTCGAAATACACTTACTTACCATATTATTTTAAAAAACAAATTAACAGTTAACGTCCTTTAAAGGAAAGGACAAAATGTGGGGTTGTGTCGGAGGTGGTGGACTGGCCGGTGGTGGTTGTTCAATGCCACACGCCCACACATCATAAGGGGCAACTGTTTTCCCGTAAATTTGTAAATGTTTTAATTTACTTGTGGGCATGATCTAGTCACTTGTAACATCTCCAAAACCGTGCAAAATTGTACAACCTACATGAAGTAGCTTGCTTGTCAACTACAAAAACGACATCCTGCCCAATAGATTAAACTTAAATGTACAACAACTTTTTCTTACATCATAATTTTGTAGTAGAAGTAGATGTGTGTCTCAAACAATTAGCATGGCATACTTCATTGTTTATTTATAGTTGTCCACTCTTTATATCTTGATATACTTTATGACTAAAACGCTCCCAAACAATCAATACATGCATAAGGTTTGACCTATTGGTAATGTTTGATCTTGTGACTTGAAAGTTATGGGATTCGATTTCATTAGGGGCTCTATAAATTAGTCTGACTTATAAAGTTGAATTAGTATTGATTATTTACCAGTTCACTTGTAAAGTTTAATTAGCATTGATCTAGTTTAGGTGTCAGTTTAATATATATGATCCTCTTCTATAGAGAATTTAAAATTCTAAAATATATAGTATTTTTAAAAGTCTATCAGTCAATCAATTAATATAACAATTTAACATGATCTTTTACAACTAAAATGGCTAATTTTACAAAAGTAATTACCTAAACGGCTAATTACAAATTTTAATTCCCAAACTAGTTAATTTATTAACTTAGAAGGAATTTATCTATTTCTTATACTTTTTTGAAGCGGTTTCACATCAAGGGTTTTCTTTATACATTTTTTTTTTGGGTTTTTTGTTTTTTTTGAAACAAATTTTTATTTTTATTTTTATTTTTATTTAAAACTCGAATAAGTTTTTATTTTTTTATTTATTTTTTTATTTTTAATTTTGGATTTTTGTTTTTCTTTGGAAAATTCTAATGCCATAGTTTAAAATATCCCATTAATTTGAACAATAACATTCAACATAATATATTTGCACCAATTCTCAATTTTTAAAAAAGTTACACAAAATAAATTATGGTCAATAATTCTAAAGGCCCAAAGTTTACAAGGAGAAACACAACTAGAAATTAAGGTTTTTGCGACCGTCACAAACGGTCGTTGAAAATAGCAAAACGGCCGCTAAAAATAATTGTGATCGTCAACGGTCGTAAAGGGGTGGTCGTTATTCCCATGGTCGCAAAAAAAACAATATTACGACTGTTTGACGGTCACAATAAATTTGCGACCGTTTTCTTTATTTTCAACGACCAGTACTGAAACGGTCGCAAATATAATTAATTGCGATCGACCTTTTGACGGTTGCAAATATTTCCATTTGCGACAACTATAAGCGGTCGCTAAAAATTAAAAAAAAAAAAACAGAAACAAATGAAAGCCAGCAGCACACCCTACCCACCACCACTGCCAACCTCCCTCCTAAACCATGTCTACCCACCACCACTGCCAACCTCCCACCCTAAACCACCTCTACCCACCATCACCGCCATCCTTAACCCAAAAAAACCAGAAAATTAACAAAAAAAACCCACAAAATTAACAAAAAACCACAAAAAAATATTACCCAGAAATTACCACAAATATTAAACCACATAAAATATAACCCAGACATTAAACCACAAAAAATATAACTTAGAAATTAAACCACAAAATTAACAAAAACCAAAAAATCCACAAAATTACCCACCAAAAACAAACCACAAAAATTAAACCCAAAATCAAACCCAAAAATTAACAAAAAAATCAAAACGATTATCAAACCCAAAATGAACAAAAATCAAACAAAAAAAAATCAACATCCGTACATGGAAATTTAAACAAAAAATCAAACCAAATTTGAACAAAAAATCAAACAAAATTCAAAGAAAAAATCAAACAAAAAATTTATATACACGATAACATACCTCAAACCCCGAATTGACTTCGAATTTCACCTCGAATTTGGTTTAATAAGGCCAAATTCGACTATGAAAAGTCTAGATCGTGTTGACCTTAAAACCATTAAATTATTTAAGCATGAGCTTGTGACGGTGGAGATCGTGGTGGTGACGGTTGAAGGTTGGTGTCAGTGACCAAATTTCCGATTCTTCTCGTGTGATTTTCGAACAAGAGCAAAGAAAGAATGATGAAGTAAAAGAGAACAAAGGGGGGAGAGAGGCGGTGAAGATGGTGACGGAGGAAAGAGCTTCGGATGGTGGTAAAAATGGAGGAGGAAAGAGAAAGGAAAAAGAAGAGAGGAGAGAGAAGAAAGAGAAATGAGGAGAGAGAAGAAAGAGAGAGCGGTGTGAGGCCGTGAGTGAATTGGGGTTAGGGATTGGGTGACTTTTATACAGGATCTTTTTTTTTTAAGCTTTTGCGACCGCCTAATCAGTCGCAATTTACGATCGTTTTTTACGGTCACAAAATGTTTTTTAAATTTCGAATTATTTTAAAACTGTTGAAATAACCTTGCGGTGGTTTAAAAGGGCAAAAACGATCGCAAATATGCGACCGTTTTAAAGAACGGTCGTAAATTTGCGACTGCATTCAAGACGGTCGCAAAAATCATATTTTGCGACCGTTTTCATGACGGTCATAGATCAACGGTCACAATTTGACCGAATTTTAGTAGTGAAAGGGTATATTAGAATAAGGAAAAAGCCTAAAATTTAGAAAGCAAGTAGGAACATTCAAGTCTTAATTATAAATAAGTAGAGTTATACAAGTGTTGACCATAGAATCATTTTATTTACTCCGAAAAAGATGAACAATACTCTATTTCCCATATGGTCGTATAATTTGCGATAGTTTTGATAGAAAAATAAATACCGTAGTACTTGAATTTCAAATTTTTGTGATTAATATGATCTAAATGAAAAATTAAGGCTTTTTTTTGGATCGAAATTAGGGTTCTGCCACTGTTTAATTTACATACTCCGTATTTTTTTATATTGCTTAAATTTTCAAACATAAAAAATCTTTAAGAAAATTAAAATAAAACCAGAAAAACAAAATTTAAACAAAACAAAAAAAAAAAAATCAATAGAGTGAACCAAACTGGTTCAAAGAAAATTAAGAAATAGATAAATTCCTTCCAAGTTAATAAATTAGCTAATTTGAGAATTAAATTTTATAATTAGCCGTTTTGGTAAATACTTTTGTCAAATTAGCCGTTTTGGTAAAAGATCCAATATAACAATACATTTGTTTACTTGTTCATTTTGCTAGCTATCTAGTTTTTCACTTGAGAGATTATAAAGCTAAGGGGGGTTATTTGAAATAATAATGTATTATAACAACGAGCTAAATTAATCATTCCACGTTACACAGAAGTCAAACAATTTGTGAAATATACTTTGAAGACAAGATTATGTTTGTATTTGTAGTGGATTTAAAGTGATTAAACATTAAAAGCAAAATTTTGTACTTCGTTTGTGTTTCGCGCTCGAATTTGACAAGTGTTAACAGTTGCAATTTTTTTGCTACACTATAACTTAAATAGAACAATAATCTTAGACTCTTAGTTAATAACTCCAATCACCCATCTTTGGGATCTTGATGATAGAGAATAATAGATAAGAATTAGAGAATGTTTGAAGGCATATATTATTAGAATCTAGGAATCCAATGCTAAGCATGAACCCAAATTCGAACAAATTATCACCTCGTTAAATGGATTAATATTCTGATTTAGGGAAACGACAGAAGATGCATCAAAATATGTCAATTTGCACTCCCTTAATTAATTACATAAATACACACTCAATAGTAGTAAACTAGTAATTAATAATTCTTAATTAAATTGCGTAGGACGGCAATTGCATGATAACGATGGTCGTGCTTACTCACTCCGATACAATTATACTACAAACTATGTGTCAAAACTGTCACATCATATTTGGAATGGTTTTCATTGATTGGACATGAATAAACGAAATTAGGAGACAAGTAAATAAGGAGTGTTTTTGTTTGTGATTTATTGTTCTATCACTTCTATATTAAATTGTTAACCCGTAATATTCATGCAGTAGTACTATTATAAGGATATATGTATAAGTATAATTAAAGCTGGGCGTGGGCCGGGTCAGCACGCGGGCGGCCCGGGCACGGCACGAGGATGGCCCGGCACGGCACGGCCCGCCGGCAGGCCCGGCCCGGCACGATGGCACGCCCCTCGTGCCTCGTGCGGGCTGCGGTTAAAAAAAACCAAAAAACAGCCCGGCACGGCACGAGCCCGGCCAATAGCCCGCAGGCACGGCCCGCAGGCACGGCCCGCAGGCACGGCCCGCAGGCACGGCCCGCAGGCACGGCCCGCAGGCACGGCCCGCGGGCTAACGGCTATAAGGCTGGTTGTGTTTTCCCTCCAACGGCCATAAACGGCCATAAACGGCTATAAACGGCTATATTTTCACCTATAAATACCACCCTAAACTTCCAATTCTTTCCACAACTCAACTTCTCATCTCATTCTCTTACTCTCTTATTCTCATAATCTCATTATTCTCATATATTATAATTTATAAATTATAATCTCTTAATATTTCTTAATCTCTTATTCTCTTATAAATTTTACATTTTTAATATTATTAGTCTACTACCAAAAAAAAAAAAAAATACTTTGTTATATTTACATTCGGGAAATTATAATTTCGGGAAATTATAAATTCGAGAAATTATAAATTTGGGAAAGCGTTGAAGCGTCGTTGTAAGATCTAACTCAACTTTATTTTAATTTGTTATTGTTATTGTTATTATTATTGTTGTTATTATTATTATTATTATTATTATTATTATTATTATTATTATTATTATTATTATTATTGTATACTTGGAACTACTTAATTACATAAAAACTAATTTCTATTTTAATTGTGGGTTATTTGGATTGTTGAAATCTGTCTAAGGCGGGATTTGGGCTCTGGACAACGTCGATCCTAACCATAACCTACCTGGGATCTCATTGATTTAGATAATCTACTATTATTATAATTATTTTTGAAAATTTATTAACTTACTAATTAAGTAATAATTAAGAAAAAAAACTTACTTATACTTGTTAATTGTTATAATTTGTTACTTTGTTAGTGTTATAAACTTATAATTGTTAATTTGTTATAATTGTTAATATTGTTGTTAATTATTATTTATTAGTTAATAATCTTAATTAATCATGGCATCAAACCCGAACCAATCCTCCTCTAAAAAAGCCAAATCTAAACGACCATTGGAAGGCTCTTCTATGCCCCCCCCTACAATGCAAATCCCTACTATGCAAATCCCTACAATGGCCACCACCCACCCCGGGTTTTCTACCGGTTTTCCCACCGGATTAGATCAACAAGGGACATTCCAACCATGGCAAAGCACCCAATCTCCACCTTATTATGCCTCCGCACATGATATGCCTTTTGAATTTAACTATCAAACAACTCAAGCAAGCAACACACAACCTGCCGGCTCTAGTGACCCATCCGTCCAAAATACTATTCCCCCATCTGATAACCCATTCATTGAATGGTACACCGAAGAAGAAATGACCCTTTTGAAAAACCGAAAGAGTAAATGTTGGCAATATTTCTTGTTAAGTAGAGATGGTGAAAAAGCCAAGTGTAAAACTTGTGGTAATATTTATTCGGCTCCAGCCAAAGGCGGTACGGGGCACCTAAACCGACACAGTGAAAAATGTGGTGCCCCAAGTACTGACCCAACTCAACCAAAAATTTCTCAATTCCATCCTTATGGCTTCACTTACAATTATGAGAGAGATAGGGATGAACTTGGGAGAATGATAGTCCAAGCCGAACAACCTTTTCTTTTTGCTGAAAGTGATCCGTTTAACAATTACATTAAACGAGCACTACAACCCCAACACAAAAAAATCTCCCGAAAAACCGTTAAAACAGCTGCCATGAAAACTTACTTAGAATACAAAATGAAATTAATTGAAGAACTTAAAACTCTTACTTCAAGAGTTTCTATAACTTCTGATGCATGGGATGGTGGTTATGGTTTACATTATTTGTGTGTTACTTGTCATTGGGTTGATAGTGAATGGTTATTGCAAAAACGTATTATTTATTTCAAATTGCTTGAATACCCCCATACGGCCTTTAATATTTCTAATTGTATTATGAGTGCTCTTGATGAATATTGTCTTAGGGACAAAATCATGTCCATGACGTTTGATAATGCAACATCCATGACAGCTAGTGCTAATCTAATTAAACCAAACTTGCATAATGTCATAATGGATGGAGATGCATTACATATTAGATGCATTTGTCATGTTTTAAACTTGTGTGTTAAGGATGGACAAGAAGCAATTGGTCCATACTATTCCAAAATTCGAAATGCTGTTTTGTCTATTATGTCTTCTAGCAGTAGGTATCAGGAATGGAGGCGATATCTTAAGCAAAATAAGATAAAGCCTATTAGAATTAAAACGGATTGTCCAACTAGGTGGAACTCCACCTATGACATGTTGAGTCAGGCACTTTCGTATAGAGTTCCATTTTCATTGTTTTACAATAATAAGTATCCACAATTCATGATAGCAGACTCCGATTGGGATAATTGTGAAAAATATATGCAATTTTTACAATTATTATATAGTATGACTCACTGTTTTTCTTCTGTTTATGTTCCTTGCATTCATTCTTTCCTTCAAAATGCATGTTTATTTGCTCAACTTCTTTATGAACATCGATCACAACAAGATTACAATGATTATGTTCCACAAATGGAGGCTAAATGGCGTAAATATTACACTAAGCTTCCTATGGTTTATATGTTTGCTTCTATTTTAGATCCTAGATCAAAGTATGATGGCACATTTATGCTAATTGATATTTACTATGAATGCATGCAACTCGGTGATGGTGTCGAACAATATAAAAATCATGTGAAAGATAAATTTTTTGAGTTATATAGAGTTTATGAATCTAAATATGGAACCGTCACTCATTTTGCCCCTTCTCAAACATCCAAAAGCGTAAGTAAAACGGGCAAAAGTTTGGCGGCCCAAGCTGCTAACATGTTATCTAAGTTTTCAGGTAGTGGATCATCATCAAGGCGAACACAAAGCGATGTTTCGGAGTTGCAAATGTACTTAAACTACGACTTCATGAAAGGCTTGGACGAAGATTCGAGGTTGGGGATGGACATCCTAGATTGGTGGAAATCCCAAAGCACAAAGCATCCAATTTTGGCGGCAATGGCACGTGATATTTTCAGCATCCAAGCCTCCTCCGTTGCCTCGGAACGAGCTTTTAGTGCTTCGGGAAGGGTTCTAGACGATAGAAGAACAAGTTTGAAGCCCGAAACACTAGAAATGTGTGTTTGCTTGAAGGATTGGATGGATGCCCAAGAACGCATCCAAGATCGTACTTTTACGGCCAACGACAACATCGATGGTTCCGATCGTTCTGGTTCAACTAGCTCCTCCGCATTAGCTAGTGAACATGAAGCCGAAGATGAAGACGAAGAAGATAATGAAGACCTTGATTGAAGATTACCAACAACTCGAGAATTAATATTAATTAGCGAAAATTCTAGTATTTCCTATGTACTCTATTAATTAGTGAAAATGTTAGTATATCCTATGTTGGCTATGTACTCTATTAACATTAGCCGTATAATAAAATAACAAAATAAGTTATTCATCAATTATTGTTAGTTGTACACTTGTACTTCATATTATCTTTTACTTAATAAATTTTTATGAATGAATTTTTTCAACTTTTAATTTTATGGAATATGTTATATTGTTATTTAATTTTTGTCTAATACTTATATAGTTATATGAATAATATGATATATAGTAAATTATGAATGAACAATAAATATTAATATAATTTAAACAATATTTAATATAACTTAACTCCATAAAAAATTTAATAATTATTATATTCAAATATTAAATTGTATAATTATTCAATTCAATTTTTTCTTTCATAAAAAAAATTCAAGTTTTTTTAAAGTTTTTTTTAATTTTTTTTTTTAAAAAAAAAAAAGAAAAAAGGGTAAGCCGTGGCCCGTGGGCCGGCACGGCCCGCCTCCACCGTGGGCCGGCACGGTGGCCGGCACGACGGGCGGCCCGGCACGGCACGACCGGCACGGTGGGCCGTGCCGTGCCGTGGACAGGGATGCTTGAAGGCAGGCCCGGCACGGCACGGCCCGCCTCCACCGTGGGCCGTGCCAGGCCCGGCACGACACTGTACCAGGCCCGCCTAGGCACGGCCCACGGCAGGCCCGGCACGGCACGTGCCCAGCACTAAGTATAATAGTAAATTATACATAAGTTTTTATATGTGGTCAATCACACCATTAATTGTTGGTGTGACCACGTTATATATAACTATGTCGCAATTAATTGAGTTATAGAGGTTATGACAATGATTAATTGAGGTTATTTTGATGGATGGAAGTTACTCATATGAAAAATGAGATCACTCTTAAAAACAAATGGAACTATTCTTTTAATTCAAAACAAAAGAAGAGAGATTCACGAATGAACAAATGGGGATTTTTTTTTGTAATTAATTGATGTTAATGATGATATGATAAACTAGGGTTACTCTTATGGATAAAATGAGATTTTCTGATCTTGTAAAATAAATGAGATTACTCATACAAATAAATTAAAAGTTATCTATATAAATACATGAGGTTACAATGTTACATCATGTGCCTTACTACCTACAAACTTGTTGTAGGTCATATTGGACCAATCCCCGAGTTTACAAGCAAGTCCGATGTAAATAATATTGTCATATTATCATGTCAAATCCTTGCTAAGCCTTGAATCATGCCAATCCCAATTCAACTCACATGTTTAGGAGGTCAAAATCATGTTGTACGTCCCATACACTTTGAGCCACTTGATTTTCATACCTCATGCACATTTTATGTCATGAACAAATAAATTGAGACGAAAGGAGTACTTATAACCCTTAGAGATGCGATATATAAAATTAATCCTTCCAAGATATTCAATGAATTAAGAGAGCCATGTAAAGGAAGGAATATAAAGAAGTGAATAAGGACAAGAGAGTAATGTTTGTCCTAAGGTAGGGTACTATTGAGAAATTACCAAAAAAGGGGCTCATAAATTACAAAAGTGAGAGAGAGAAGATATACTAGTAGTTTATGTGTAGCATAGTAAAAAAGAAAATAAAAATATAAAAAACTTTACTATATAAAACGACACAGCGCCCCCGACAAAGATTTTGGCAGTACGGACCATAACCTGATAACCATCCATGTATTCTTCCCCTAAAATATTACTCTTAAAATAATTTTATAAATATAAAATAAATTAAATACTCTTTTGATTAAGTCATCAAATGCAATATAATACTAATTATTATTCCATAATATTGTACACAATGTAAGGGAGGCTCAACATTTAAGAAATTTGTTTGCTTGTTTGTTTTCACATTAATTAATATGACTCAAAATTCCTTCTAAAGGAATATATGTCGTGTTGGTATAACCAACCGATAACTATAATATGAGGAGAATGATTCTATTTTAATTTATGTATTCCTCACTTGCAATTTATATAGATTGCAAAATACTCTATTAGATGGGGTATTGCTCTCTTTATCATCAAATGTTATTCTTATTTGAACGGTGATTAAGTCACAAATAAGTTATAAAAATTGCAGCTTTACAAGAATTACTAACATTTTACATATTTTTCCTGTAACTAAGAGTAGTTAGTTTGAATGTCAAATAATCCGATGTAGGAATGAAATATATACTATATTACATAATTAATCTATAATGTGATTTAAATAGAAAAGTATGCTAAATCTAGCATAGTTTAAGCTTCTACGATGAGATTCAATCGAAAAATTGTTAATTTTGCCTATTAAATCAATTAGTAACAAATTCAAAGACGTTTTGGGCAATGACTATTTTAATTTAAGGTAGCAGTGTATTCAAACTCTAATAAAATTAAGTTAAAGTTTACTAACATATATGACAATATTTACAATCTACTAGTTTAAGGCCATGCATGCATGTTCAATTCAATTTAGGGCTGAGCAAAACTACCCGAAAAATCGATCTGTAACCGTTCCAAAAATTAGGGTAGCCGATCTGATAATCATAAAGATTCGGGTACTCGTTCCGATAATTTGTTATCAGGTATGGTTATTGGGTATCATTTTAAAATTAACGGTTACCCGATCCGATCCGATAAGCATTTTTTTGTTTTTTTTCCTACTTAAATCTATTTTTTTTACAATCTAAACTCTTACTTTACTTCATAATTACTTTATAATATCAATGATTAGTAATATTATTAATAATTTGGTCAAAATCATATGATATTGTTGTTAATTAGTGGTAATAACTACATAATAACTACATAATTAAGTTTAATTATCATTATTGGATATCTTATTGGGTATCCGATAACCGATCCAAAAATCCGGGTACCCGAAGTTTGGATACTCGAACTTATCGGTTCGGGTTATGGATATCACATTTTGGTTATCGGATACCCGAATCGTTAGTACTAACGGTATGAGTATGCGTCCCATGCTTACTCCTTTCAATCACACTAGCTAGTAGTTGTAATCTTGTAGTGTAATTGATAGTTAGCGGTTGAGGACTTGAGGTCGATGCAAGTTAGATTGAAAGTTAGCTATGCAAGAAATCAATGGTTTCCAAGGTCAATGCCGTCTTTTCACTTGAAGCTTGAAAAGACGGTATTGACCTTGGAAACCATTGATAAAAGACATAATTTTGAAGGAGATTTTAGTCATAATCTTGAGGATAGTATAACTGTAAATTAAACCATGTAGATTAGTTATAGAATGGAAAGTTTGTATTGTAGCCCAAAGCATGAGCGGAAGTTATCAGTTAAGGAGTAAAACAAAGAGTATGTATGTAATGTCTCTTGGAAATTGTATCATTCCCTTTTGTCATGCATCTCATCAAGACCTAAGATAGATTATACATGACCAAACAATTTTGATTCCCTTGGAATAAGCTAATTGCTTCATTGTTTTCACTGATTCACGGGGTCTTGGTTCGTCTCACATGTTCAAGCTTTGTTCTTTCCTAATTCCTAGTATAATCTTGTTTAGGGGGACAAATTGGAGTTTATCACCTATTCACATCAACATCCTTACATTGTTACTGTAAATGTCACATATATTATTAGTTAGTTGATGTGTGTCAGGAGATATATAGTACCTAAGATTTAGAATCGAATTTTATTTATAGCATTTTGTTCTGATCTTGTGACAAATTACACTTAAAAAAACCTATCGCTGAATATGAAAAAGTAATGTTCATTATGATTGTAATAAGAAAAAAAATAAATTGAAAGTAATGTTTACAATGAGATGAGTCCCAATATTTCCCTTTGCACCTAATTTTTTTTTTTTTTTTTAATTAGATTCCTTTGATTATACTCAGTACAAATTTGTGTATGATATAATTTAGTTATATATATGCATTATTATTATTATTATTATTATTATTATTATTATTATTATTATTATTTTCGCGAGTCATTTAGAAAAAAAAGCTAAGGGCTATAATCCAATTCCGCTTTTTGCCAATATGTCATCGTAACAACATTTCAATTCATAGTTCTTATTAAATAATATAACGTATAACAAATAAATCAATACGGAGTAATAATTAATACTTCGTATAACAAATACAAAAAAAAATAACCTTTACTCGTATTACAAACAACTTTTGTCAAACATAAATTAATTTTAATCCCTATGTATTCCACAATTCCACCAAGGATACATGATACATAGCTAGAGTTTACTCTCATTGACTACATCAAAGTCCTTTTTAAATTTTCTTTCACCCCTTCTTTTAATTTATGTCCTTTTTGATAGTATTTGACGAGAAATTCCTACCTCCTTACTATACTCCTTTTTCCACCAAACTTTTTCAATTTTTTTTAGATGTTTCAACCCCACTTTTTTTAGATAAAAGCAAAAGCCTAAAAAGAGAGAAATTGAAAAAAAAAAAAAAAGGCAATTAGGGACTAGTCCCCTTCTCCTCTCTTACACCCCCCCCTCTCCCTCAAACAATTTTCCTTATTTTTTTTTTTTAAAAAAAAACTTAAGAATAAAAAAGAAAAACCCTTATTAATAACAAAGATATATAAAAAGAAACACAAAGCTATTAAGTAAGAAAGAGAGATATATAATTGAAACTCCATGATTCAAAAAACACACATTATGCCTTGGGTTTTGCTCCCAATTTAGCTTATTACTACCATATCTACTCACTTATTAATAAGCTAAATTAAAAGCAACCCAAATCAAATCCTCTTGAAAAGTTTCTACAAAAGCCCTCTCTTGGACCTTCAACCACCCAAAAACTCTGAAAAAAAAAAACACACCATTTTAAAGAAGCTTCAATTTTATAGAGGGATAATGAATAGGGGTGTTTTGCAAAACTCTCCGGTGCAACAAATGATGGCAGCCGGAAATCCAAGCTGGTGGCCTAACATAAACAATTTGATGAGGCCTCCCATTTTATCTCATCAACCACTACTTTCATCGCCTTCTTCGTTCTTAGCTCCGCCCCTGAATAATAGTAACAACAACAACAACAACAACGATGAGGACAACACTAATAATGTTTTCCAAGCTCAATATAATAATATGAATTCCTCTTCTTCTTGGCTTGGTGATCATCCTAGCAACAACAACAACCATCATGAGCACCATCATCATCATCATCAACTTCTTGAGTCTTGGAGCCAACTCCTCTTGTAATTATACATACTCACCTCTTTTTTCCTTTTTTTTTTTTTTTTTTTTTTTAAATCGATCTATTTATCTATCTATCTATCTATCTGTATGTCTGTTTTCGTGTCTACCTTTTAATCCGTTCCTCCTCCTAACTACTATGATATGTACATACACGCGCGCACACATACACACATACAAAACCAAACTATAATACTGCCTTAAATCTTTCAATGAGTGATTTATTATCTATGCATGTCTCAAGATTTATTGTATATATAGTTTCCTAACTAGGTTTTCATTCATTCCTATACTTTATTAGGGTAAGGTGATTTACAATTTTTTTTTTTTTTAATATTATTGTCTCTAGCTATATAGATCAGATCTAGCCTGGCCTTGATGAAATTTAAGTATATGTAATTATTTCACAAGCAATACACATAACCTAATTATTAGATGTTTCATTTTATATATTTAATTACTAAATAAATATATATATATATTTGTGTAGGGGTGGAGTATTCTTAGAAGAAGAAGCAAAAAAAATGGAGACAAATAATTGGGAAGAACAAGTTGTGCTTCAACAACAAAATCATCATCATCCTCATCTTGTAGATGTGAAGCAAGAAAGCTCAGTAAATAGTTATAATAGTAATAACAACAATAATAATAATGTTTATAATGATCAAGAATTTCAGCTAGTAGCAGCAGCAGCTAAAGCAGCAAATTGGTCTCATCATCATGCTCAACTCAATAATATTCCTGTTTCTTCTCCTCAATCTTGTGTTACCTCTTTTAGTACTAGTAGCAACAATAACACCAACACCACCACCAACAACAACAACAACTTGTTGGATTTCGCCTCGTCGATTTCTAGTGACAATCTTCACTCTAGACATCCTCCTCCTCCTCCTGCCCCCGATCGCTCGACCGAGGTAAGAAAAAAAAAATTTATATTTTCATTATCATCTAATTTCTTGAATTTTTTTCTAGAAATTATTGGTTTACCTAGTTATATTTATTTTATTTTTCTTAATGATGGGTGCCAATCAGACTCACTTGACAATTGATTAATTTTTAACATGCGTTATTAATTAATTTATTATTATGTATACTAGTACATGAATTATAATTTTTTTTATATATTCGGGTGTGCATAGTGTAACAACAATGCTAGTGGTGGGGCGGCAGCAAAGAAAGCCAAGGTTCAACCTTCTACAACTCCATCGACTGCTTTCAAGGTAAATAAAATCTAATTGTATGGCAAAAACAAGCAAGAATATAATTTTGGTTATCTCACTTTCACTGAATTTTTCTCCCTCCAAATCTTTTCTTCCTCACAAAAACACAAGTATAAAGGCACAAAAACACATGTAAATACATACCTACTTTGTGTAACATCTCTTGTCTTTCTCATATGTCTTTTTTTTCCAAGGATGATTATTCTTTCTTTCTTAACCCTATCTACGTACCTATCGTCTCTATTCTCGTCCATAGATGAAGATAATATAGCATTAAGGGTAGATAATATCCAATTTTACCGTATTTTTTTAAATATTAATTCTATTCTTGTGTGAGACGGTTGTGTTATAACGTACCCTGCATAATACAGGGGTTACTTTCATGATTAACTTGTAAACAGAATGAGATTGTCTCATTCATACGAAATTAAGAAATTTGAATGACCCTTTTTATCGATTTATATATCTTGAATTAATTAATTAATTAATAAAATTCATGTATCAATTCAATGTTTATTCTAACTTTATTATATGATTTTATTTTTTCAATATTGGAAAATCAGGTGAGGAAGGAGAAATTAGGAGATAGAATAACTGCCCTTCATCAGCTTGTCTCACCTTTTGGAAAGGTAATCCATGATTACACATCATCTACTATTATTAGTCAAGTATAATTAGTAATTAAGCACCATTATTACTATATAGCTTTGAGTTAGCAAGCAAAATAAGCAAACTAACAATTATAACATGCAAACTTCTTTTTATCTAGGCGTCATAATAAAGTGTACCTTTTTTTTCCACACATGAAACCTTAATCAATGATGGAGTATTTTCTTTCCAATTTTCGGTTTATTAATATGTTTTACACCTAAAACTCATTTGATTAATGTACGTAGTATTAATTTGCAATTAAAATAGAACGGAAGAAGTATTGTATAGAAATATAATTCTCTTTTTGTAAAATTGCATGAATGAAAATATGAATCTTGTGATAAAAGTATAACTCTTTTTTTTTCATCCTTTATATTTTTTCTACAGACTGACACAGCATCTGTCTTGTTAGAAGCCATTGGCTACATTAGATTCCTTCAGAGTCAAATTGAGGTAAGAATGAAGAAAAAAAAAAAAAAAAAAAAGATTCAAGAAATTTATACATAAACTATGTACATTATACTTTACTTTTTTTAACTAAATTAATAGATTATACTATTGTTTATTTTATTTATTAATGTAAAAACATACAAAAAAGTTGTATTTCTCAAAACATTCTTTTGGACATATGGTCATATAAAATTCCCCCCTCGAATTGTGCAGGCCCTCAGTCTTCCATACCTAAACACTGGAGCAGGAAACAAGATGCAGCCTCACCCTGTAAGAATCAACTCATTTAATTACTATTCAATATTTAAAAAGATTTTATAGATTCGCGAATGTTAACTAGTTTAATTGTATAATTCAAAAGGAACTAGTAATCGAAACTCTCTTTAGTATTCTATTATTTTAATCACCTTCAATTGACTCGAAACATATCAAATTTTAGGTTATATTCTAGTAATAGTCCAAGTCACACACCTACACGTATAATTAAGTCTCATGTCACTAGAATTTATGATGAAATTCGACCTCTGCTCAAAGTTGAGTTTGATTAATCACTTATGTAATTAGGAAAAACGACCGAAAATTCAAATTATTTAAGAAATAATAATAGTAATGAGAATACATCCATACAATAATTTTTTTTATAAAAAAAAATTGATAATTTTCTAAGAAGATTAAAAAATAATGGTGTGATAATGCTTGAATTTGTAGATTCAAGGGGAGAGGAAGTGTATATTTCCTGAAGACCCTGGTCAGGTAAAGCTTTATTGGATCCATGACCCCTCTTTTTAAGGGCGTGTACCAAACTTTGGGTTTTGAAAAATAATTGATTTTCAAAATAAAGCTGTCACTTTTTTCATTAACTTTATTTTGTTTTGTTATTCTTTTAAGAAACAAAATTTTAAAAATTACCAATGAGATCGAAAATAAAAAAGGAATTGGGCTTCCAAAAGATTAAAAATTTAGCAGCTTTCCTTAGATTATAAAAAAAGTTTAGCAATAAAATAAAGCAGTGATTATTGAAGAATAATGATCAAAGTTCCTTTTTTATTATAATTGTATTTGACTCCTCTTAAAAAGCTGATTAATTAGTGTAGAAGATGCTGATGCCTTTATTCATGTATGTTTCAATCTTTTGCTACAGCTCTTGAATGACAATTGCTTGAAGAGAAAAGGAGGTCCTGATCAGGTAACCATTGCCTTTACATTTTAACAAGCACCCATGAGGAATCAAACTTGCTTTTACATTTTATCGAGTCTATCGGGTACACTTAGAGTTAGGTGTAAAACATCGATAATATTACGTACCAATAATAAAACATCAATTGGTACTTGTATAAAAAAAATATTACATATAGATAATATGAAATAAGAAAAGTTAATTGATTGGACAAATAACCTGTACAAAGTACGAGTACTTACCAATCTATGCATGTGATTGATTCCAATCAACATACACAAACTAAAAGTGTACTTAATTGTGTGCAAGAGTAGGTTTTCCTATAATTATTTTTGTGTTGCCTGATTTTTTAAAAGGTGTATACAAAATATATCTTGAATCTATGACAAATATTATCGTATTTATAATACCTTATAAGAAAATGAGTATGTGTATACTAATTTAAATTTATTTTGATATAAATAGGATTCATATGAAGAGGCAAAGGACTTGAGGAGTAGAGGGCTATGTTTAGTTCCAGTGTCATGCACATTACATGTGGGAAGTGACAATGGAGCTGATTATTGGGCTCCGGCACTCGGTGGCGGTTTCCGGTAGATGGGACCGGGGTTAGGGATCTAGTACGTGCATCAACGGCACACCGAAGCTTCAACTGAAACGATATAACATCATTAGCAGTCAATCTGCCCCCAACAATATCTTCCTATATGAAGAAAACAAGGTTGATTGCTCCTGATGCTATGTTCTATTTCTCTTGTATTGCATTTAAGTGTGCTGTAAATTTAATTTAGATTTTAAGATTTCAAGCTAGTGTTATTTTTAATCTAGTTTTAACAATAAGCTACTACTTTAATCAAGATTGTTCAATTTATTTTAGTATGTTCTTAATATATATTTTGAAGGATATTTCATCATGTGCATGCAACTATCAACATGATGAGAGTAAGGGATAGCTTAAGTGGTTAGAGCTTCCCTCCCGATTTCAGGAGGTAATGGGATCGATTTTCACTCTCGTTCTTGTGGCTCTCTAAATGCCACACAAAAAAAAAAAAAAAAAAAAAAAAAAAAAAAAAAAAAAAAAAAAACTACAGCACTCATCGGCCCAACAAAGTAGCAGTTCAACAATAAGACTCAGCCCACTAAATCACCATAGACCATATATAAAGCCCAACCACACTAACAAATCCATATTATCATTCTTCCGCATTCTGCAACACCAATAACTCCAATAAGTCTTAGCTGCACTCTAGCTGCACCGCGCCTTATAAAATGAATATTTAGTAAAAAATACGAACACATAAAAAACAAATGAACACATAAAAAAATTAAACATTTAATACTGAAGGTAGATAATATATTACAGTAATAAAGCCCTGTTTATTTAGGGTTTAGTACAATAGGCATGAATGAGCTAGAGGAGCTGCATTCACTATTGTTTGAAGTCCTAGAAATTTTTTTGTCCGTCAAAAGCAACTTAGTGCAAATCAGGGGTAGGGAATCTAGGGATGTTAAATTACAAAATACATTTAGATCAAGTTGTTGCTTCTACAATATCTAGCCATTTGTCTGCAACTTGATTAGCATTCCTCCCTTCATGCTTGAGTTGGACTTGCTGCAACTCCCGCGAGCAGCTCGCTGCAATCATAAATCATAGCAGTCAGTCTGGAGTTGAATTGCTGTGAGTCTTGTATTTCCTGCATAGCTAGCCTTAATTTGAACAGTAAAATGAAGTCCTAGACGAAACTTAGAAGTTACTTTACCTTACTTCTGCAGCATCTCAGCACCAAAATGCTTACCACGAGGGAATGAGAAGAGGCTTCTCCAACAAATCACGAACTTTAAACTCTTTTGCCAACCTCGGATCTCAGTGTTTCTGAGAGTTTTGTCTACTGTATTGTACCAACAAAACGGCACAAAAGCAGGAGTATCATGCTTGTTAGATTTCGGGAAAACTCCTTGGGTTGGAGTGTGTACCATTGAATAATATATATAGTGTTACAATACTAGTCCTAATCATGTTAAGAAACCTAGTACGATAAGAATACAAACTATATCACAAATATATACAAATATATCCTACTCTGCGACAAATATTATAATAATCCTATAATATCTATCAATGCTTCATCACCAAAATCTCTTGCCCTCCTTTGGAATAGGCTATGGGTAGAAGCGACCACCTTAGGGTGGCAACTGCATGCGAAATGTCCAACTTCACCCAAGACTCTCTAACCCGATACTCTTTCATTAGCCACACAGCAACCAGTTTCTCATTTCTAACATAAGTCTCTGTCAACAAGCATAAACATCCATCTAGATTCCTTAATTCTGCTTTATGTGTGTAAGTTTTCGTCTTCACAATGTCACCAGGGGTGGGCACCTCTCCCCACTGCTCATTACAAAGATCATAACAAACGATGGCAGGTCGACGGCATTTCCCAGATGAATGCCAAACTGTCCAATGGAGCAAATGGTTGTTAATCAGTACACCACAAGACATAAATTCATGTCTCAAAGAGTTCCATTCTTTACTCAACCTCCAAGAATTGGAATTCAAGCTATAAACCCTCATTTCACGGAGGGGTCCACGCCCATTCAAAATCCTAACAACTTTATAGTCTTCTGAAAGATGATCATACCCAAACCCATAGGAAGCATAATCACGGCATCTAGGAGCTTTGTGTTGCTGGATTGACCAAGATTACCTCGGAATTTCGGAGAAGAAGACATAGTAACGCATTGCATGAACCAATAATAGAAGTGTCAGCGGAGTCAAACTTGTGGGGTACTGGGGAGGAAGCCCCAGTTTCTCACCGTGAGAAACGAATTCGTTTCTCATGGGGGCATTTTTGTAAATAAATCAACAACTTTTTCAACTTTATTCAACTGTGGAGCCCACAATATTGAAAAAGTTGTTGATTTATTCACGAAAACGCCATCATGAGAAACAAATTTTGTTTCTCACCATGAGAAACAGGGAATTTCCCGGTACTGGGAGCTTGACTAGAGGAGATTCCGGTGAGTCAAGGTCAAAGGAGTAGAGTTTATCAAAAAGGCCTGAGAAAACAAGAAGGCGACTGGACTTGGAGACGAGAGATTGGTGGAAATGGGAGTGAGCAAATTCAGGGCTGCTGATCACTGTCAGCGATGATTTGCAAACACATTTGAGACACAACAACACTTGACTGGTAATCGGGACAGCATGTTAGAGATTATGTCGAGTGGGAGAGTATCCATGTAAGAAACAGAAGCACACTTTTTATTATCCTCTTCCATGGTTTTCTTCGTCTTCCTCGAATTAGCCCAATTATCCCCCTGATAAAAAAAAATTATATATTCAACAACTAAGGCTTAAAGTTAAAGTCGATTGAGCTACAACTTAGTTACCTAGAAGCAAAATGATATCAGTCATTGCACTAATAAACAAACTCCCTACTTATATTCTAAGTTCAAAAACCTCTAGCGAAATCATCCAACAAAGATGCACCGATGATTAACAAACTCCCTACTCAATTATACTTTAGAGGGTGTTTGGTTGGTAAGCAAGGGTTTAAATTGGATAAAACCCATACCTAGTGTTCATTTAGAAAATTCCAGTTTCTAAACTCATACTTCAAACCCTCAAGGTACGGGGTTTAAAGGAGGAAACAACTAACAAAAAGTTGTTTATCACATAACATTTTGGTAAATATGAGTAAATCAACAACTTTATCTTGTCATCGTCATCGTGGGGTCTACTAAGGAAAAAGTTATTGATTTATTTACGAAAATGCAATGTGATAAACAAATAGAGATAAACTTAAAGTGTGTTTTCTCGGTTTAAAGGGAAGAGCTGGATATGACTCGTGCCAAAAGTCCAAAATTGTCTTCCCGAACAACAACCAAACACAAGGGTACTCACACGATTACCCATATGACCTTGTTTTCATTCTTGATTCCAAACTAGGGGTGATAAAAAATCGGGCCGAACCGCGCCTTAACATAATGTCTCGTGTCCAAATCCGGAAATGTAGCAGGCTTTTCGGGTTTTTTTCGGGCCAGGTTCGGTTTTTTTTTTTTTTTTAAACTAAAAATGGATTTTTAGGTCATGCTTGGCAAAAGTAGTGATAGCGGGTAGCTATTAAAATAGCGAGTAGCAGTTAATTAGTAGTGGGTAGAGGTTAGCTGTCAAAGTAACGGTTGATAGGTTGAGTGTTTGGCAAAAGTAGCGGTTGCAATATTAAAATATATCAAAATTCATATAAACATTGTTTAAAAAGTAATAAAAATTTGTCAAACCTACTCGCTACTTCTAAATGCTATTATTTTTAATATTTGAAAACAGCTACCTAAACGCTACCTTTATCGCTAACCGCTACTACAACCGCTACCTTGTCAAACACTCTCTTAGACTTGTCCAAACCCACCCTATATTCTGGCCGGATCGGGCCAGCCAAAGTTGATTACCTCTACTCCAAACCCATACCAATCTATGAACTAAACATCCCTTTAAAGTCTTGAGCTGAACCATTATCAAAGAAAAATTAATATTAGGTATAAAAAGAAATGTCAAAGTGCTCGTACGATATCTTTAATACTCTATCCGTTCCTTGTTTACATGTCTATTTCTTTTTTTTTTTTTTTTTTTTTATTATGTGAGTAATAAATAATAGAAATAGACATATAAATAAGGGACTGAGGGAGTAGATTGTCAAACATCAAATATGGAACGTAAAAAAAAAGATAGCAATTATGCAACCACGAATTATTAGCTGCTATTTAAAATGCATTTACAATGCAACAAATCCCCGCAAAAGAATCACTTCCCATTTCACAATTTTTTTTAATCATTTGGTTAATTCAGTAATATACTCCAAAAGATTACCTAATTTAAGATCAAATTTACATAAAATTCCAAAGAAAAGACCCAAACATGAAGAAATTAAAGAATCCTCAGCAGAAAACAATAAATGTTAAAAATGGAGAGGAAAATAGAAATTCATACTCCAATAAACAAGAGAAACAGGAAAAAAAAAAAAAAAGTGCACCTGAAAATTGGTTGTATCTCCGATGAGTAATTCTGAAAGCAGAATGAAGTTTGAAAGAATTGACTAAACAGTAAACACCCCCTACAGTATAAGCAGAATGATGTTAGGGCTAAGAATAAGAATTATTTTTACAAGTTGGTGGTTGTATCTCCGGTGAGCTGTGGCCAGTTAATTCTCCAAAGCTATAATCGTCTTTTCAAGTACCAGTGGAGGGGTACATGCGTCTTTTCATGTACTAGTTGAGGGGTACATATGTAATTTCCTCACCAAACAGTAAATGCAAGTTGCAAACAATAATTGAACATCTCACCAAAAATACTGAATAAATGACCTTGCTTTTCAATATATTTACAGAAATGCCACAAAATTAACAAAAATTCGTTTATCTGGCAGATAAACTTGTATTTGCCGGTAGTTTTAAAAAAAATGTTGTCGGTGCAATGTCGAATGGGACTGTATTTGGTAGAGGTACCACATGTTTGATAACTCACAACAACGATTAGGAGGGAACTGAAATTTAACTACTCAAGCTAAGCATTGAATCCGGATTAGCCCTAAAGGTGAACCGGATGGAACACCCAAAAAATAAATTATTACTCTTTTTATTTTATTTTATTTTATTTTATTTTATTTTATTTTATTTTTATAATTTGGTATTAATTTAAGAACGTATGACAAAAATTACGCGGAAATCAGTGTAATTGATGTTACATATGTAGTTATTTTTTTTTTTTTTATTTTTTTTTTCAATTTTAAGTTCTTATATGTAGCCATAAAGGTCATGTAGGACTATATATAACATTTTCTTAAATAAATAAGGGAATAGATTGGATGATTAAATGTGATATAAATAGCTAGGGAATTCTTAAAATATAATTGATCTATACATAATTGTATATATTAATGACAAGCTTGAAAATAATTGTAAAGTTTTTCTTGTTACTTTTTGATTTTTGATTTTTGATGTACATAGGTTTTACAAGTACAATGTTTGGTTTTAAAGGTACAATACCCCCATTAACCAAAACAAATAGTGGATTATGATGGATTAAAAGTAAATGTGAGTAAAAGAGTAAATAGAAATATTCTTAAAAAAAAGTAAATATGAGTAAAATGAGACTTTTATAAAGGGATTTTTTTTATTTTTTATTTTTTTTTGTGAAATAAGACTTTTATTTGAGGACAAGAATACTATAGAAGTTAGTTATTTCCCGTTCAAAAAAAAAAAAAGTTAGTTTTTTCACCAAAAGTTAATTATAAATAGCTAATCGTAGTAATGTGAGAGTAAAGTCATGTTTCTCATAAATTTGACAAAATCAACTCGACCTAAATCAAATCAAAATAAAACTAGATTACTTTGAATGGACTTTATCGTGTTAAAAAAGGACTCGACTAGAGATAGACCTGGCCCAACTCGAAACAACCTTACCAAAAATCAAATGTAGTTGAAATATACTAGTTTCATGTGATAAATTAATTTTCAATATACCAAGATTCAACCCAAAATCAACCCAAATCCATCGAAAAGTTTTCTTACTCAAATCTAACCCAATTCGATTGCATTTGACCCATTCCCAGTCCAAACAATTCTATCAATATCTCTATTTCTACACAGTCACTTATAATACGGAGATGAAATTAAAATTAGGGCAAACAAAAAGAGAGTATCGGCAAGACAAGGTAAGTACTTGCATTAGAAGCTAGCCAACTACTAACATTCTCGATATTCCAAAACCGAAGGAAAATTGAATTGGAAAGTAGACAGACAGTTGGATCCCAACCTCCCTAACTCAACCGTGAGAGACATTGTGCCGTTGTACTAAGTGGGTCCTTTACTACAAAGCCACCTACTCTTTTATTTTTTTAAATTAAAATTTTCATCTTATCTCCCTTTCAAAAAAAAATATTTCTGTTGGATTTTGAAATTTATTGAGAGGGATGAAAAAGTTTGTAATTTTCCAGTTTACCAAGAATTGAACACACACCCTCCTTTGACTCCTTGCATTGCACACTTTCTCAGTTTCTCTCTCTCCTAATTTTCTTATTAATATTAATTGAAATCCCAAAAAATAAAAATAAAAACAAAAAACAGTTCTTTTCTTTATTTATTTTGTACCTCATTTATTACCCAAAAACAGTTCTTTTCTTTATTTTCACTCTTTTTAAGCAAGAAAGTTCTATAAAAATCAAACCTTTTCTAAATAAAAACCATATTTGATGCTTCTTTAGTACTCAAACTTCTGGGTATTTTTCATATAAATTGAACTACTGTTGAAAATTTTAACCTCTACCCTCTTACTAATTATTATTGATTTCTCTCCCAAATAAAAATTAAAAAAAATGAGTGCTTCAAAGTTTATTAAATGTGTTACTGTTGGAGATGGAGCTGTTGGAAAAACATGTATGCTCATTTGTTATACCAGTAACAAATTTCCTACTGTAAGTTTTTCTCATTTTCTTACCTTAAGATTCCTGCTTTCTTGCATTTTTGGTGTATTTGCTTGAATTTGAGCTATTTTCTTGTCATTTATGTTAATGGGTATTTAAATTTAATATCTTTTAATTGCATTTTTGTTCAAATAAGCTGAGTCTATGGTTTAATTTTCAATTCCTCAAAAACCCATTTCAAAATTAAAATAGACAAAATGCTTAGTTGATAATTTTTTGATTATAAAATGAATATTATTGATTGGGATTTTGAGTTTGATATCACTTCATTCACTTGGGATATGTTACCTTAAAGGTCACTCTTTATGCTAATTAATGATACTTTTCCTTTTCTGACAGGATTACATTCCTACTGTATTTGATAATTTTAGTGCTAATGTGGTTGTTGATGGAAGCATTGTCAACTTGGGACTTTGGGATACTGCTGGTATAACAAATTAACAACTACCTATGTCCCTTTTTGTTTGTTCTATTTGACTTTTTACGGTCTCTAAAACACGTCTTTTTTACCGTTGCCCGTGTTTGAGAATTGCTGTTATATGCTTTAAAATTTCAGGTCAGGAAGACTATAGCAGGTTAAGGCCATTGAGTTACAGGGGTGCAGACATATTTGTGCTGGCATTTTCTTTGATCAGCAGGGCAAGTTATGAAAATGTCCTTAAGAAGGTACTTACTGAATTTCTGATGAAATGTGGGTAACATTTGTCTTTTAACAATGTTTATTGTATGATTATATCAATAAATTAACATCATGTTTACCAAAAAGTTGGGACCTTTTCTTTCTGACTCAAAGCTGAGCCTACATGCACTCAGCACTTTACTGTCTGTTACAAATTAGAAATTCATTAATGTTCAAGAACCTAATAATCATGATTGTATATTAATTCTATGTCTTAAAATATCCCTTAATTAATGACAACCTCCAAAAATTGATGAGACTGCATGATTTTGATTGTCCCTGATACAAATTCATAACTTAATTTTGTGTACATTCATGAACCTAGTAATCTTGATTGTACTAGTATAATACTTGTTGATAAGATTATTGAAATTTGACACCCTCTGAAAATTGATGAGATTGCATGATTATTGTTGTACTTGATACTAATTCATAGCTTAATTTTATTTACATTGATGCTTATGAATGTGCATTGTTTCAAAATCTTTCAGTGGATGCCAGAACTTCGTAGATTCGCACCCAATGTTCCAATTGTACTTGTTGGAACAAAACTAGGTAATTATATGGCCTTATTCGAACTGATGCATTTGCAAGAACTATAATGATTTGCTTAACTATATCAATCAATCAATCAATCAATCAATCAAAGCCTTAATCCCAAAAGTGGGGTCGGCTAACATGAACCAAATTTGATTATTCCGTGTAGTCATCCACATAAATCTTTCTCCTCCATCCCTTACGATCCAAAACTTCATCCTCACGTAAATCCATGCACTTCATATCCTTCCTCACTCCTTCCAACCAAGTCATCTTTGGTCTCCCTCTTCCTCGTTTAATCCCTCCATGGTCCCACTCTTCCACTCTTCGCACCGGTGCACCCTCGGGTCTCCGTCTTACATGTCCAAACCAACGCAGACGATTTGCTTAACTATATGTGTTCTGTAATAGAAGATTGAAATTGTAATTTGTTTTGTACTATCTCTCAGATCTTAGGGATGAAAGAGGGTATGCTGATCCTACTGGATCAAATATCATAACTCCTGCTCAAGTATGTTATGTTCCCTTGCATAATACTGTCTCCTTTTTATGGTACTATATATAATATGTGCACTGAGATTACGAGTAGAAGGCTAATGAACATGTAATTATGCAGGGAGAAGAGTTACGTAAGCAAATTGGTGCTGCAGCTTATATAGAGTGCAGCTCTAAAACTCAGCAGGTAAATTACACCGGTTTGAGGACTTACAGCACAGTACCTTGCAAAGTATTATGAATATAATGAATTTTAACCAAATTTCTAATATCTTATTTAGAATGTCAAAGCTGTTTTTGACACTGCTATCAAAGTTGTTCTTCAACCTCCAAGGAGGAAAGAAGCTCCTAGGAAGAAGAAGTACAAAAAGTCTGGTTGTTCATTAGTGTAAGTATTCTAAGGGATGCCTTTGGTTCTTATATTATGCCAATTATTCTAGCAAATAGGATATATAAATTCGCAAAAGTTTACTGAAAGAAAATTCATTGTGTTGAGTATATATGATTCTAATGTGGAAGTTTGTTGTTCAATACTTCAATCTGCCTTGCTCGGAATATTCAGAAAGATAGATATTTGTCACAGTTCTCTTACTGTAAGATTATAAGATTAGCATCGACATTGTTTAAAGAAAGAAATTTAAGTTCGAGTAAGGCCTTTTACAACTTCTGAAGTGCTTGATTGAGAAATGCATTTGAAAACACTAGTGAAATCTCAGATGAAGTTAAAGATGTTACACAGATTTAGTTGGGATGGCAAATTACCAGTAGAGGAGTTAGCAGAATTGAGTTTATGATAGCAATCAAGTATTGTGAAACAACATTACTTTCATCTGCAAGTCAAAAGTGCCATTAAAGGAATTTGATATTTATGTTTTTTCTTTTTTTTTTTTTTTTTTTTTCTTTTTTTTTTTAAATGCAGGGGAATTATGTGTGGAGGTTGTGCTGCCTAGTTGGCGCATTTGGATTAGGAAGAGGAGGTTACCTCCTACTCTTTTTGGAAGAGCAATGCCATGTTGCTGAATTCAACCCCAAGCTAAGGCAGCAGCTGGTGTGTGCACTATATTATGTGGATGTGGGGTTTGATGTTGCGCGATCTGATGTATGTATTTATGTGTTATCTTTTGCGGAATTATGAACTGCTAAGTACTGAGGGAATTGTTCATTCTCTCTTGGATATTTTGCCCTACTTCACTCATTTTTAGCATCTTCTTAGTTGTTATGTTATGTAAGAGCATATTCTGATTGCAAGTTTCAGGGATTTAGTATTTTAGTGTATTATTTCTACCAAAAAAATATTTGGTCATGAGTTCATAAGCATATTATGTAGTTTGATTAATTTTCTTCTTTATTCTAAGATCACCTCGGGTATGTCTCTTTGCACGCAAATTATCGGTCTGACCACTGATGTATCTAATAGTAAAAGAAAACCTAATGTAAATCTAGTCTTGCAGATTTTGATGACTAATTTTGGAGTGCTTTCCTCTGTTTTGACATAAATTTTCCAAGTGTGCATCACTTTCAACTGATCATAATCTACAAAAGTCTGATTAAAACACAAAAGGAGAAAGAGTGTTCCTGAGAGTACCTGAATCTGCAAAGCCACTTATGTAAAAGGAAAGGAACCTCACAAATCTTTTCTTTACTTAATTTTACTTTCAGGGTTGTGCTAAGTGCTAACATGCATGTATCATACATTCGAGTGTAAGTGTGTAACTATTTTGCATTACAAAATATCCCCTAGCTTTTATATACCTCGTGCATATTTTACTCGTAGTAAATACACTCAATGATGTACCCTTCTAGGATTAACATTAATATCGAGTGTGGGTATTAGATACACCCAGGTATATATAATAACTTGGATAGTGAGAATAATTGTCCGCGGTCATTGTACTTACCAATTAATCATGGTCACTGATCATATGAATGTGTGCCTTAAACCAATCCCATAAATCTGATCTGACTTGTAAGTTTTGACCATTGTTAAAGAAATATGTCCTTACCTTAGTTTAATTTATTACTCATAATGCTATTCAATGCCATACACAATAGGGACAATGTGGTCTCCCAAACTACAGTGCATGTAGGGCATATATTTCTACATGAAAATGAAGTTTCATCTCATGGCAAAGGCATTCAATGCCCATATGCTCACCTGCTGACTGATAATATACATACTTTCTCACATGCTTACACTAGTACTTACATTTACAAGAACCAGCATATATTATAAGCCCGAATGTGCTCTAAAATGTGAAATCCGAAAAAAGATTGGTTCACCTAGAAAGGAAAATTATAATCGGGTAAACAGTCACGAGTATTTCCAGTTTTTTAGATTTTCCCTAGTCTTGGGTAATATTTCGTACTTGGTAGGTATCATTCCTCTAAAATTAAAACATAAGAGGTGATTAACATCGACCTAAGTAATTTTTGTTTCTAATTATTGAAGATGGGAGAGAGTAACTTTTATGATTATACGGAAAAAATACTTATTTATTAGATAGATGACCTTTAAATATGTGTACCTTCTCAATTAAAAAGAAAATATTACAAGCAATTCAATGCTTTTAATACTCTACAACTAGTTATGAATTGATTATGATATACAAGGGTATTAATATAGATGGGATTTATCTATATTGCCGTAAAGCTTTACTACTCAATTGATCAACACAATTGAAGGTCTTTGCTCAAAATCAACTTTTTTTTTTATTTATTTTTTATTATAGCATCCTAATTACTAAGGGCCTATTATAGAGTGATTTACGTGAAATAATAATTAATTAAGAAATTAAAAAACAAAAATAAGAAAAAAGAACACGATACACAAGTTTTTACGTGGTTCGGTCAATGTGACCTACTCCACGGGTGGGACGATCATCCAATCTCTTTCACTATTCTAATGATAGTACAAGATACATCAATTAAGACTACGAAATCGATTGCATCCATTAATTTGCACCTCCATCGATCACCCTTTGACTTGAACTTGTTATCAAGCGATCGTCCTCGCCGATGGCCGTTTCAACAATTCATCTTGACCATATGTGAGTAGTTCTTGTAGCCGCAACCAACTACTTGATTCTTCACTCCTCTAAAATCTTTATTAAGCTTTCCCTTTTGATTTCTTAATGTTGTAGGTTGTGAAGGAAGATCATTCAAACCAATCAAACATATTTTCTTTCTTCCATTTTCATATTTCTTGTATCCTTGTTGCAACTTCCGCTTTGTATTTTCCAACTTGTTGGAATATGACGTGTCATCCAAAGAAATAGGTTTAGGTAACTCTTGAAGATGAACCCTATCAACCCCTTTCACACCCAAATTGTCGAGGAGAACTTTCATCTCTTTGCCTTTTCCTTGACGACGTTGATGATGTCTATGTCTTGATACTTCTCGATCAAGAACACTATTTAGTGTTGTCTTCTCACCCAAACTAACAACTTCGTTTATTCTTTGCTTCATTGAAACACTACTAACAACTTCCCATGTTTCCTCTAGACCATCGAATTTCCTTGACGTATCTTCCCATATAGCGGCTAGGTCCATAGTCATGTCTTCCATGGCTATGTCATGTACAACTTAACAAAGTTGTAATTCCCCATATTTTAAAATATTTTATAAATGAAATTTTATTTTATTTATAATATTTATTTGTATTTTTTCGTAATTTAATTTTAAAAGTTTCAAATTATTAATTTGGGTCAAAATAATAATAATAATTATTATTATTATTATAGCACAAATTATTTTATGAACCTATATCCTACAATCCATGATCATAAAAATAAAGACTAACCCATTTGTTTATTTAATTGGCCCATTATTTTCATCAGGCCTAATTCTACCCTACAATTCTCTCCTATAAATACCCCATGAATCCCCAAAAATTTCCCACACAAAAAGGTTAGTCTTATTTTCTCCTTTGTTTTATTAATTTGTGTAATTATAATTATTGATTTATGGGTTTTGATTTTATTGTTTGAAATTAATTTAATTAGTATCAAATTGTATTTTGATGATTAAACTTTATAATTTCAGATTTTATAAATGTCATAATTTTCAGATTTTGTAAATTTTATAACCTAGGGTTTTTAATTATTGAAAATCATGATTTTAGGGTTTTTATGAACAATTGATTTAGGGCTTTTATAGTAATGATGTTTTGAAATTTTGGTGATTATAACTAATGATTAGTTTAACTTAATTCCAGATTATTTTGAACACGTAAATTCGTGTTTTAATTTTTAGATTTTCGTTTGTTAATATTAATCCCGTTTTAATCCCGATCAGGTTCTGAACTCATCCGATTTTGATAAAAAAAAAGTAGTGTTTTCCATGTGGAAACAACGTTTTAAAAAAGACTCACTACCTATGGTAGTGAACACCACCCTCTCGTGGCCAAATTCAGCCTCTAAATATGTCTTCGGGTAGTTTTTGATTTTTAACGAAGTTTTTTAAGCTTAAAATTTTATCCTTGAGTTTGATTAATAAAATTAATTATGTTTAAAGTTAATTAAGCATAAATATATGTTTTTATTGAAGCTTTAAGAGGTTTTTCATCATGTTATATTGTTGGAAATTACTTGGGTTAGTAATATTAATTGTTGGTTATTTTTTAGGAAGTGATTATTTCCTAAGAGACTTTTAATTGAGTATAAAAGTGATGTGTTGATAAAGTTTTGAAGGGTTTTTAATTAATCTAAAGTGTTGGAAATAGTTTCTAAGTACTACTTTTGATGTTTTATAAAGAGGGTTTAATCACCCATTAAAAAAGGAGATTATTAGGGGTTTTAAAATAATTTTCAGATTTTTATTAAACTTTAAACTTGCTGTAATTTCATGTATAAGAGTATATTTTAAGGTTTTTATGAAGAAAATTTAAAGAACTATATATAAGCCTTTAATTTTAACTAAAGGGAAAGTTTTAAAGTGTTGTTTAATTGGATTTTGAAGGTTTTTAAGTAAGTTAGTATTGCTGTAAATTTAATTGCTTGGGTATTTATTAAATTATTGTTGTTTTGTTTAGGGGAGGACTTTATAGAAGGTGATTTCTAGTTAGTAAAATGGCATACCAATTCGTTTATTCAAGGTACGTACGAGTTATGAAACCTTGCTTTTAGGTGCATGTTTAAGGACGGATCGAGAAGTTAGTATCACGTATAGGGATGACTGGGTTAAATTGTTTGGTTATACATTGTGAATTTTCGTATGACGTACACTATTCTATATTGCAAGTATTGTTTATGCTCTAATTATGCAAGGTGCGCTTAGAGGCAAAGGTATGTGATTGGTGAAATGATTAATTTATTACTCATTCATGATTATGGAAACAGAATGAGTAAAGGAAGAATTTAAGTCTTATATGACGAGGTTAAGTTTGTGGGGTGCCTTATGCACTCAAGGTGTTTATACACCGAGGTAGTTAAAGGATTTAATAATAAATGTTGCTTGTCACTAATAAATCAAGAATTGAAATTTGAAAGTTTGCTTTACTTGATTGAACTGATAATGGATTGATTGTGTTGTTTGTAAATGAGTCATCACCAAGTCTAAACTTGTAAATCACGTAAAGTGCAAGATGGATGAGCAATAAAACTCTAGATTTGTGCACATCTGGAGTAATGACAATCAGGGGTTGGGGTACACAGGGTATTAGCCGTGCACTTTTCTCGAGGCCGTCTTATCTACGAGTCTCTAATTTCAAATACTTTTCAAAACTAGGAGTTAGATGAGATCTCATATTAGCTACGGTCACGGAGTCGCGCCCGTGGTCGTTGGATATTTTATTGATGTTTCCGAAAGGAGACATGGGGTTTTTCTTTTATTGATGTTCCAAATGGAGCATGGGTTGGACAACCTTTTCTATTGCTTAATCCAATGAAATAAATAGAATGAGTTAGCTACTATCAACTAGTGAAGTCTTAATAAAATTGATAGTTGAGTCGTGTGTTGGGTCTATAATTTAATGATGCATGATGATTGATTATTAGTAGCAGATTAGGGATTTCTTATTTTATTTCGAAGCTTGTATGTACTCAGCTTTGCTGATTGCGTGCTTTTGTGTGTCTTTTCTTTGGTCATGGCGTTCGCCTTTCAATGACCCTGTAATGATCCAATCTTTACACTTGTAATATTGGGGAGCAGACTCATCACAGGTGTTTACATAGTTTGGACTTGTATCAAGGTGGTGGGATTTTGAGTGGAGAGTTGGTTATTGTTCGCAGTTTATTTCTTTTCATAAGTTTGAATTTATTTAAACTATGGTTTTATTTATTTACTACTTTTGTGGGGTTTTGAATAAGGGCCTTAATGGTTCCAAGTTGTAAGATTTAATTTGGTTTTGGTTATTGGTTTTGAAACTTATTTATAATTGAGTTAGTTTTTCCGCTGCTATTTTCTGATAAAGCCTTAACGTTTGAACACGTGGCGGTAGCACGCCTGTAATTCTCTTGAATATTGTTCAGGGTCCTCACAGGTTTAAAGAGAGAATTATTAGGGTGTTACAAAGTAATTTCACCTCAAAGATATAACAAGAATCAAGGAATTGAATATAGTTTTCTCTCCGATACTTCTCACTAATAATGACTGACTAATAATATGTAGATGGTTAGTAAAGGTTAAAGAGTATTTATAACAAGAGGAAAATTAAAAATTGTTGTGTAATGGGGGTTATGTAGTTCGTAAAATAGGTTTTATGGATTACGATCCAATGTGCACTGACCTAGCTAAGTCTAACATCTAATAATTCTTTTTTACCCCAAAAAAAAAAATCATCTTTTTTAACACCTAAACAAAATTAAACTTAAATAATTTTGGAAAGTAAAAGAATTAAGAAAGAATGTTACTCCGTAAGAATTATCTCAATGGGAGGATTATTCAAGTAAGCATTGAGGACTTGATGAAATATAGATTAATTACTTTGGATATAAGTAACTAATTAGTTTTTATTAAAAAAAAAAAAAAAAAAGAAAGTAGCCCATTATTTTGAGTTTTTTTTTTTGTAAATAAAATTATTTTTTTATTGGTCAATTAATAAACAAATGCTTTAGATTTAATACAAAATATTAAATACTTGCATTAAAAGATTACCATGATGACTACAAATTTATTGTAGCCGTTGCAACACATACCTATTCACGGGTATCCTTAAAATTGTACTACATATTACTGTAGCAAAGATGGCACTAACCTAAGTAAAATGTTTTAATGTTACATGTATATCATTGTATATTCGTATTGCGGTCTCATTGTAAAGAATTTTAAGCCCACAAAAGTGGCCTAGATCGTGACAAATGCAAACTAGCTGCCCACAAAAGTGGTTCATATACTAGATAACGTACTCTTGGTACATAGTTACATACCGATGTGTTTGTGTACGGTAATCCATCACATATTACTTTTGAAATCGAGTTTTGTATGTAAGGATGTCATGCACGAATTTCTGCTACAAAAGTACAACTTCATTTAGCTTGTAACGCCAAAGCTATTATTTGGACTAATTTTCGACATCTATATATAGGGACACAACGTCTTCGTTCCCAAGCTTGGTAGACTAATGAAGGCCATTGAGATAATGAGATACTGAGATGATATTAGTAAGTGTGTTAAATCAGAGGAAAATTATGTAAATATTCTCTGTAACTTCTCATTCATATTTACGGCCAATACAAATATATATATAGCATTAGGGTAACAAACCCCTAAGCCTAGTCAAAATTCTACCATATCTTTTCACAAGATAAGTTTCCTAAATTATATCACAATAATATCTCCAATACCCCCCTCAAGTTGGAGCATACTGATCATAAATGCCCAACTTGCGGAGTAAAAATTCAAACTTGACCTTTCCCAAAGCCTTTGTGAAAATGTCAGCCAACTGAAGCGTCGTAGGCACATATGACGGTTTTATGAGACCTTCTGTAATAGCATCCCTGACAAAATGACAATCCGCTTCAATATGTTTCGTTCTCTCATGAAACACCGGATTCTTCGCAATATATAATGCCGACTGGCTGTCACAATAGAAGTGCATGCCATTCTCATGGCGCACACCTAGATCTCTCAAGATCCGCTTTAGCCACTTTAACTCTCGAGAGCAAGTAGACATAGACCTGTACTCTGCCTCTGCAGAGCTCATAGCTACTGTGGGTTGTTTCTTGGTCTTCCATGACACAGGAGATAAGCCCAGAAACACGAACCAACCTGTCAACGAACGCCGTGACAATGGACAACTTGCCCAATCCGAATCACACCACCCTTCCAACTGTAGAGCGCTATCAGACCGTAGCAAGATACCCTGACCTGGACTCTTCTTCAAATATCTCACAACTCGCAGGGCAGCATCCCAGTGCTCTACCCTCGGACTCTGCATAAATTGAGATAAAATATGCACAGAATAGGCCAAGTCCGGCCTAGTGACTGCTAAATAAATCAAACGCCCTATAAGACGTCTATACCTCTCAACATCAATAAAGAGCTCCTCATCTGCCAGAGCTAACCTGTGGTTTTGCTCCATGGGAAAATCTGCTGGTTTTGCGTCAAGCAACCCTGTTTCAGTAATTATGTCTAAGGCATACTTTTTCTGGCACATGAAAATTCCCTGCTTGTTTCTGGCTATCTCTAGCCCCAAAAAATATTTCAACACACCCAAGTCCTTCATCTTGAAACAGTCACCTAGATATGATTTGAATGATAACAAGGCAGTTTTATCATTCCCTACAACAATTAAATCGTCAACATAAACTAGAACATTAAGTTGCATTTTCCCTCTTGTCAGAGTAAAAAGAGAATAATCATAGTATGATTGTTTAAAGCCATAATTCTTCAAAGCCGTCGTCAATTTTGTAAACCAACACCGAGGAGCTTGTTTCAAGCCATACAACGACTTCAACATCCTGCACACTTTCCCTGAATTATTTTTGTCAAAACCAGGGGGAATCTTCATGTATACCTCTTCCTCCAAGTCACCGTGTAAGAATGCATTATGAACATCCATCTGATGGACTTCCCAATTCTTCACTGCTGCAACTGCAAGAAAAGTACGAACAGTCACCATTTTTGCAACCGGAGCAAATGTCTCGTTGTAATCTAGACCTTCAACTTGATGATTGCCAAAGATCACTAGGCGAGCCTTCAATCGTTGCAAGTTGCCATGTTCGTCATACTTCTCTTTATACACCCATTTACTCCCGAGTGCCTTTTTGCCAGTGGAAGAGATTGTAGAACTCACGTGCCCTGTTCTTCTAGTGCCCGTATTTCATCGGCCATTGTTTGTCTCCATCCTTCATGCTTCATAGCTTCCTTAAAATTTTTCGGTTCATTGCTACCTGTAATTGCAGCAATATATGTTCTATGCTTCACAGAAAAACGGTGAGAATCAACAAAATGTGTTATTGGATAAACAGTACCTGAGGAAGATGTTGCAGATGAACGATTTGATGTGAGTGGACTATTATTCCGAATGGTGTGAGTCACAAAATCCTTGAACTTAACCGAAGGAATCTTCACTCGTTTGCCTTTACCCATAGCCGAAGCATCTTCACCTTGCTCAATGTCAGTCATGTGGGGCTGTATTTGATGCTGCTGCTCGGAGTGGGAAGCTGCTCTGCTACTGTCGGGCTGCTCCTCCCCACCAGCAGGCGCTGATGACCCAGCTAGCACATCAGTGCTGCTGGCAGCCCCTGCCACGGGCTGGTCGTGGCTGGGAGGAGTGTGCCACGGGCTGCCCGTGGTGTTTGCTGCCTGGGTACAATTTTCAGCATTTTCTTCACAAATTTCAGCTCTCTCCTCCATATTCTCACGGCCCCCAACTCCCTCATCACCAATACTACAAAATTCATCCTCACTTGCACACATATCATCAAAGTTCACACTTGGGGCTGTTTTAATTTCATTGGCAGAAGACATGAGAAAAGGAAATTCATGCTCCAAAAATTGTACATCCCGGGAATTAAAAATTTCTTTTGTCTCCAAGTCAAACAATGTCCACCCTTTTTTTCCAAAAGGATACCCCAAGAACACACATTTGCGGCTCCTACTAGCAAACTTGTCTCCTTTGCTTCGTTGATTGTGAGCATAACACAAGCACCCAAAGACTTTAATATACTCATATGACGGTGTCTTATCAAATAAAATTTCATACGGAGTCTTAAACTCAAGCAATCTAGATGGAGTACGATTTATCAAATGACAAGCCGCTTGCACACACTCCCCCCAAAATCGAATAGGCAAATTTGCTTGAAATCTCAAAGCCCGAGCCACATTAAGAATATGTTGATGTTTACGCTCAACACGGCCATTTTGTTGAGGCGTCCCCACACAAGAAGTTTCAAATATAATCCCATTAGCATTAAAATAAGGTCGCAAGGAAGTAAATTCCGTTCCATTATCACTACGCACAACTTTAATCTCATGTTCAAATTGACGTCTAACTAACGCAATAAAATTAAGAAACATCAATTCAACCTCAGTTTTATTGCGTAATAAATACGTCCACACACCTCTTGAAAAATCATCCACAATTGTTAAAAAATAATGTGAGCCACAAGATGATGGAGTCTTGTATGGCCCCCATAAATCAACATGAACAAGTTCAAAAGAACGACTCGCTTTATTTGTGCTAACAGGAAAACTACTTCTATGTTGTTTTGCCCTAGGGCATACATCACATGATTTATTCTTAAGGCTCGTACTAGAACTACTCATAAAAGGAAGATGCTGTAGAACCTTTCCCGAAGGATGCCCCAAACGTTGATGCCACAACTCTGTTGATTGACCCTTGTCTAGCTTCAAAGCCTTCACCGTTGGAAGACCTTGGAAATAATATAGTCCATCCACTCGTTTACCCGCTCCAATCACCTTCCTCGTCGTTAGGTCCTGTATAACACAAATTTTGTTAGTAAATTGCAGAGTGCAATTAGATTCATCACATAACTGTGTTGCAGAAATTAAATTGCAATTTAATTGAGGCACATAAAGAACATTATGAATCTTCAAACCCCCTTGCAAAGTCACAGAACCAATTTTAGAGGCATTAGCACTTTTCCCATCCGGTAATCCTACCGGACAATGTTGTACATCACAAATATTCGTCAAAAGGGATAAGTCACAAGTCACGTGATTGGATGCGCCGGTGTCAACAATCCAACCTATTTGATCCTTACCATGAAGCTTAGGTTTCATAGAGGAAAGATGATCTAAGAGCTGCTGTAGTTGGGTCGGAGTGACCCCCGAAAGCGCTGCACCATCAGCAGCCGAAACACCACCTTGCTGCGTGGTGTGAGAAGCAGTTTGCGTGGCTGCTTTGTTAGCACGCACAGGGGCAGCAGGAGCGTTGCCACGCCCTCCCCCTCGTCCTCCTCCATTATGCCCATTGGAATCACCACGACCCCGGCCTCGACCTCCACGCCCACGGTTGCCCCACCATGAAGGATAGCCATGAATTTGAAAGCAACCTGTCTCATCATGCCCAACCCGATTACAGTGATTGCAAAATTTCTCTGAATTTTCACCTGATCGCTGCGGTTTGGAGGTAGTTTCATGTTGTAGATTGAAGGCCATAGGAGTGTCACGAGCCACTGCCGAGTCACCACTGCCGCCACGGAGCCGTTCTGCTTGAACAAGCTGCTGGTACGCCTTATCCACTGAAGGCAGGGGATCTTGGGCTAGAAGTTGGCCCCTAAGAGAGGCATATGCATCATCAAGACCGATCAAAAAATGGTGAATTAAATCTTCTTGACGCAATCGTTCCACTTGAGCAACAATGTTACAATTACACAAACCACAAGAACAGCGAGGCACGGTAATATAGGTATGCAATTCATCAAAAAATTTTGAAATTCTACCAAAGTATGCTGCAATACTTTCGGAGGCAGATTGTTTGCACTCACCCAATGATAATTTGAGTTGGCATATGCGAGTCCCACTAACAACACAGAAACAATTTTTAAGATTCGTCCACAATAATTGAGCATCATCATACTCACCAATTGTAGCTCTCACCGATGAGTCCAAGGTATTTGTAATCCAAGCAACCAACATCGCATGAACAGCCACCCAATCATCCAATTTATCATCATCCGTCGGTTTCTTGACGGATCCTTCAATGAAGCCATACTTGCGCTTTGCCTTCAACGAGGTTCGAATTGCCCTCGCCCACTCATCATAATTCTCACCCCGTAGTTGAATCGGAGTAATTATGTTCCCGGGTCCATCACTTGAACCTAGGTGATAAGTCATGTCCACCTTGACTTTTCCTCCATCACCACCTGAGCCGTCACCGCCTGAGCCACTTGCACCTCCGGCCATCACTCACAACTCAATGAAAGAAGAAAAAAAAATTTGGCAAAGAAGCAGACTCACAAATTCTGGAAAATCGTGTACCAATTATGAAAATTAAACACTAAAAAAAAATTAGACCTTTACTAGGCTCTTGATACCATGTTAAATCAGAGGAAAATTATGTAAATATTCTCTGTAACTTCTCATTCATATTTACGGCCAATACAAATATATATATAGCATTAGGGTAACAAACCCTTAAGCCTAGTCAAAATTCTACCATATCTTTTCACAAGATAAGTTTCCTAAATTATATCACAATAATATCTCCAATAAAGTGTGATTTATTTATTACTGATTTTTGTGTGCATTTATCAACTTTAAGTTTTCAAAACCAATAGCATCGCTTGGGCTTATTGATGCTGTTGTGTTATGCCTCCCCAAGATTTGCGAATGTGGGCTTTAGACATTGCAGAGGGCCGCAAACCTTTGCTACGAATGAAGTTGGTGAAATATTGATGATCATACATGGAGGTTAACTGGGATCTTAAAGGTACATATTTGGACTTTATACTGATTTCGAATGCTTTTACAATAAAACACATGACTTGAGATCGTTTTTCTGTTGTAGGAGGAAAAAGTTTTCAAAGAGATACTTTTATCCGAAACTTTCAAAGGTTCAACATCTGACATCGAAGCCTCAAAGGTAATTTCTCACCAACCTTATTTTCATTTTTTTCTATATTGCCGAAAAGGTTTGCTACTCAATTGATCAACACAATCGAAGTCTTTGCTCATAACCAACCTTATTTTCATTTTTTAAAGAAGAAAACGAGTAAATTTTTCAACTGTGTAGTGTAGTATTATGATATTGCTAAATGCTAAAGGCCTTTTATTATTTTATTGATAGTTTATTAAGTGCTAACAACATCCTTTATAAAAGCACTATCAACAATGAAGAAAAATTGGTTTCCTCATTCTCTCTACCCATTTTCTTTCTCTTCTAACTCATGAGCATTTTTGTGACATATTTTTATCCTACCAATGATCAAAAAAAATTTCTTCACTATTCTCTCTCAATTACATCTTCTTTCTTCAGTGGCGGATTGAGGGGCATTTAGTGGGGTCCCTTGACCCCACTTGAATATTAAAAAAAAAAAATCCTTTTAATTTTTTTTTATATATAAAAATTACCTATATTTTTAACCGAAGGACCCCATAAATATTTATCAAATGCATTTTGACCCCGTTAAATATTAATTCTGGATCCGCCACTGTTGACTCTCTTACTTTTACTAACCCTCTTATATTTCTCTCTACTATATTATATTTATTCTTTTTTTTTTTACTTGCCTTGTGGACCTTACATAATTACTATTCATCTTTAAAAATGCTCATCCTATGAGCAATTTTCATTTTGCTCATGAGCATTTTTGCTTTTGCTCATTGATGTAAGTCATTTTTGTTTTAATTTCACCCAAAGTTTTGCTCATGAGCATTTTTTTGCTCATTGTTTTACATCGTTGAACAGTTGAACTAGACTTTCATTTATTGATGATTAATCTTTCTAAATGAATTTAAAATTAGGTTAATTAGTTGATAGACTTGCATTTACTAACTTATTTCTACATGACTTTAATTAAGTTAGCTGATAGAGTGAAATAAGTAAAATGATAAGTAATTAAGAAATTAAAGAACAAATAAAAATAAGAAAAAAGAACACGAGACACAAGTTTTTACGTGGTTCGGTCAATGTGACCTACGTACTCCACACATGGGGGACGATAGATCATCCAATCTCTTTCACTATAGTAACGATAAGATACATCAATTTAGAGTACATATAGGCAGACTACGAAATCGTATTGCATCTAGGGGTGTACAAAAACTAACCCGGACCTGAAAACTGACCAGAACCCGATCTATTTAGATCGGGTCGGAACCGGACTGGTGAATTTAGGTCCGATCCCGGTCCTTAGAAATCCATGATTTCGGGTTTCAGGTTCGGTGCGGGTAAAACCCGAAATTTTCAGGTCCGGACCTGAAACCGGTAAAGAAACTTTTTTTAATTTAATAAGTCTAAACAGGTCCATAAATAGGTCTAAACAGGTCTAAACAGATCCATAAATAGGTCTAAATAATAGGTTTATAGATAGGTCCAACAGTTTTTTTTTTTTTTTTTTTTTTTATTATTATTATTTAAAAAAAACGAAAAAAAATCAATAATAAGGTCTATTCAGGTCCAACCTCGAACTGAACCTGATTTTTCAGGTCTGGACCAAAACCGGACCTGTTGATAACCAGGCATGTTGATTCAGGTTCGGTCTTCGTCCCTTAAAAATCAATAATTCAGGTCCCCATCCATTCAGGTTCAGGTCAGGTCCGGTCCAATTTTTTACCGATGTACAACCCTAATTGCATCCACTATTTTGCACCTTTAATCTAACCTCATCAATGATTAAACCCTGATGCATGTTGCACCTTCATTATCTTTTCTCTTCAACTTTATATAATTCTTCACTTTTTCGTATGTTCGAATCTTGATTGATTTTGTTCCGTTTGTTCTCGATCGATCATCTTAATGTACCATTAGCAACCAACTATTTTATGGCCATGATGGGACATTTTCTTGACTCCTCTAAGATCTTTAATCTTTCCTTTTTTCTTTCTTCGTGTAGGTTGTGTAGGAAGACCACTCAAACTAATCAAACATGTGTTTCTTTCTTACATCATGACATTTCTTGTACCCTTCTTGCAACTTTCTCTTCATATTTTCGAACTTATTGCAATATGACGTGTCATCCAAGGTAGGTTTTGGTGATGATGACGATGCATTTTGTTTGAGGTTTTGACGTACAACTTTAATCTCTTTCCCTTTACCATAATGTTAATGTGTTGGCGATGATGATGAATTCAAAACCGGTAAGGACAATTGGCTTGCAATTGGTAGCTCATCCAAAGTAAAAACCTCCAAAGTTCCCTCTAAATCATCATATTTCTGTGAGATCTCCTCCCATATTGCGGTTAGGTCTTCTTCCATCACGTAAATTTAAAAGTGATGATTTCACTTAAAGAAATAAAGAATCGGAAAATTTATTGGTTGATTAATAAAAATTTAAGGAATTTGGTTGATTGAATTCTCTCTAAAAAACCTCTCACTCGGTGAATGGTGAATGATTGATAGGTGGATGATTAATAATAAATGATTAATGGATTATTTAACCAGCAAAAGAAAATTAGAATTAACGGTTGTTATGCAAAATAAATTTTATGGAAAGTAACAAATGATAGATATATTATATAGGATACTTTTTCAAAATGGATTAGGATCATGCCACCAACCTAATCAAATCTACCCTAACTTAAACGTTTTTTTACTAGTTGTTCCACATTGAGTTTATACCTATAATATCATATTTTTTTACCTATAATATCTTTGTAGAATTATTGTTAAAATTATATGTTTTGAAAATAATTTTAAAGTAATTTTAACTCATTTTATGTAAATTTTAATTTCTAATTGAGTTTGATTTATTTTAATTTATATAAACTAATGGACACATGCTATAAAGGCTAATTTATTTATTATATTTTTTTTTACAAATAATATATAATTTGATTAATTTTCAACGTTATGAGTGTACTTTAACGAAAAAAATTACTTTTATAATTCTATCATTAGGGCAACTTTCACTTGTTTTACAATAAATTATTGTAAATCTGCTTTATTCTAGAATTTGTGATATCCTTATTATATTACTCGACAAAAACCCTTATCCTTATACCTCTATTCACGTTACTATCGTGTCCTTTAATTACATTATCATAGGCACTATGTAGTAATCTAATTAAAAATCCTATGTGTATGCATGGTATGGCTTCTTGTGTGTAGGTATATATTGAATGCCCATGACTCATATTTATAGTTAAAAATTAGAGTTTGGAAGAATGGCTAGAAGATTACAGAACTTTCTTCATTTCTCTTGTATCCATAATATTCTAAATCGTTCACGAACCATGTATTCAAGTAACTTTTGATGTTAATACACTACTAATATTAAGCCAAATTGCGACCGCCTCTGACGGTCACAGAAAATAGCAAAAGCGGTCGCTAAAAGTGATTGCGACCGTCAACGGTCGTAATGTGGTGGTCGTTATTCCTTTGGTCGCAAAACGAAAAAATTACGACCGGTTGACGATCGCAATTTTAATTGCGACCGTTTTCAGTATTTTCAACGACTGTGTGAGGAACGGTCGCAAATTAATATAATTACGACCGTTCAGGCGGTCGCAATTCTGGGAAATAGCGACTGGTTGTGGCGGTCGCAAATTAATGTAATTACGACCGTTTGTTTAGGCGGTCGCAATTCTGGAAAATAGCGACTGCTTCTGGCGGTCGCAAATTCTTTAGAGAAAATAACTAAAAAACACTCACTGACTGTATTTCAAAGCCAGCCCCACCGCCACTTTCCACCCAACCCACCACCACCACCCTGCCTAAACAACCTTTACCAAGCATCGCCGCCAACCCAAAACATTTGATTTTATAAAAAAAAATACCCTAAAAAACCCCCACAAAATTATCAAAATTTAACGAAAATCAAACTATACTTAACAAAAATATGAACAAAATCAACAAACACGAACAGAATTAACGAAAATATGAACAAAATCAACAAAACACGAAAAAAAATCAATGAAAATATGAACAAATCAACAAAACACGAACAAAATTAACGAAGATATGAACAAATTAAATCAACAAAACACGAATAAAATCAACGAAAATATGAACAAAATAACCGAAATAATTAACAAAATCAAGGAAAATTCAAAATCAACCACAAAGTTAACAAAATTCGAACCAAATATGAACAAAGTTCGCAAAATCAAACAATATCAACGAAACTAAAAATTAAACCCAAAATCAACAAAATTCGAACAAAAATTCAAAACAAAAATCGAAAATAAAATCAAACAAAATTTGTATAAAAATAAACCTGGAAAATCCAATAAAAATCGAAGTAAACCACAAAACTTCCCTCATATTTCTTCCTTTTTGGGTTTATATGGTCAAATTGGACCATAAAAACTCCAGATCTGGAATTTTTATGGTCCAATTTGACCATAAACACCATAATTGTTCATTTGTTGACGAAAATCCAAACACCCGAAATACTTTGTTGACGAAAATTCAAAGAAAAAGAAAAACTGAAGTAGAAAAAGAGACCGAAAATGGAGGAAATAGTGGTATGAGTGTCGGTTAATGGAGGCATAGAGACGTAAGAAGAAGAAAGGAAATAGAAAGCTAAGAAATGACAAGAGAGATGGAGGAGCGTGAGAAAAGGAAAAAGGAAAGAGAAAGATAAGGAAAGAGGAGAGAGAAAGGAAAGAGAATAGAATGAAAGAAAGAATAGAAGAACGGCGTGAGTGAAGATAGGGTTAGGGTTTGGGTGAATGGGGTATCCTTTTATATCCTACTTTTTTTAAAAAAATATTAACCCCTTTTGCGACCGCTTTTATGACCGTTTTTAAACGGTGCAATTTTTGATATTTGCGACCGTTTATAAAACGGTCGCAATTTGTGAAATTTACGACCGCTTATAAAACGGTCGCAATTTGTGAAATTTGCGACCGCTTTAAACGAATAGATTATTTTTCTTTTACAATTATTTTACAGATCTATTTTTTAAAAAAAAATTGTTTAAATATTCTTGCGACCGTTTTTTGGCCAAAAACGGTCGCAATTTTGTGACCGCTTAAAAAACGGTCGCAATATTGCGACCATTTGAAAAACGGTCGCAAATTGCAACTTTTACGACTGTTTTTATTGCGGTCATAAATAAATGGTCACAATTTCGCCAAATTTTAGTAGTGATAAATTGTGAGTAGTCCGAACATTGCAGGGGTTTGCTACTGTTGTAGACGTGCAATCGATAAATTTTTGTAAAGGCTTTTTAAAACTGTAATTGTATGTCAAACAAAATTGAGTTAATCTTAGCTTTGAGTATCTTAATTTTTTTTTTTTTAATTGAACCATGCGGTTTTCACTTATATAATTTTTTTTTTTTTTTTTTTTTATTTTTTATTTTTTTTTTACGAATTAATAACATAGTTGATAATTGGCTAGAGCTATTAATTGGACTAATTATTGGTCTTTGGAGGTAAGTCATTCTTATAACTACATTTGCTTTACAAGCTAATTGCATACTCCTGCAAGATTTTATAAAATACATTTTCGGCTTATATATATATATATATATAATGTCTTCCTTAGCTTGTTGGTCTAATAAAGGCAGTTGAGGTGTGTAGACACCTAAAAATGTCTCCCCAAAATCAAACCCGATGATGAACAACCTTTCACCGCCATTATTGTTCAAGTTGAGTATTTAACCTTTGGAGTGCTTAAATCCATATTCATTGCCAATACATTTCATAAACCAATCCAATTCCTAGCTCATTTCCCTAAACCATAACTTACTTTCCACTTTTCGTGTTCACATCACAAAACCGAGAGAAAATGATTTTGTGTCCCTATAACTATGATCCAATTATTATTTGGTTGGATAGGTCTTGAAATAAGCTTTCCAACAATATATCATAAGCCCAATTCCGATTTAAAACGAAGAAGATATGAGCAAAATACTAAACTCGGCCCAAAACCGACACCCTTTCAGTAAAATGGTCATATCTTAAAATCTAAAAATGATTTTGACCTGATTCTAATTGGGTTGGAAAGTAGACTTGATAAGCTTTTCAATGACATATTATTTATCTAATTCCGATTTTTGGATCAAAAGATATGATAAAAAATAAAAACCGTAAAAACTGCTGCCTATCGCAAGGGTTCTATTTCGATTCGAATTCGGATTTTAACTTAATTCTTCGACCCATCTTTTTTCTTTATAAATAGAAGTCATATCACCCCTTTTTCAATCATCAACAAGCTTGATCACAAAATCATTCTCTTCACCCTCTTTAGCCTAAACACTAGCCTTCTTATTCTTCCATAATACTTCCCCTAAGCACTCCAAGGATTCTATACAATACCCAAAGTTCTATACTTAAACCAAGGCGTGAAAGGTATAATTAACTGAGAGTTTGGATCAAATCAACACTTTTATTTAATTTAATTTCAATTTTATTTATATATATATATATATATATATTGAAGTTATTAACAGTTTATTCATGATGTAGCAATTCAAGAAAATGCGGAAAGTGAGTAATTAATCACTTAATTACTCTTATTTTTATTCTTGTTGCTAGTATCATGATTAGGTTTATTATGATTTGATTTGACTAACAATTTATTGTTGAATTGATTCCAATATTAATGTTGATTTTATTCTATATTTACTAATCACCATAATGCATGTTTAAAGGAAATATATAATCGAAAATCACGCCTAATAAGATAATTTGGACTATCGGTTTAGATTCCTTTTTAATCTTGTTGTTTAATCAAGTGATCACGATATTTTAGAATTATGTGTTGCATTAATATTCAACCAATTTAGCCTAATATTAGTTTGGAGCAAATTGAATCTTTGTTCGCATGCCTTTGAGATCACAAGAATCACTTTTCACTATAAGAATCGAGTAGAGGCCAATACGGCGAATGTGACTCAATGACTCACTTCGTACCATCATCTCCGATCCTCCTTTCGTGGTTCTGAACCATATGGAGTTAGTAATCTCATGGATTATGAATGGGGTGTAACCTTCACGGGTCAATCGTTGTTGCCTATCGTTGTCCCTTAATCGTGGTTGTCTTAAATGATCCGTGAACGGTTTATAAGTTCCTTAAAAACTTGTTGGCGGCTCCCTACTTTCCTTGTCCTAATAGTTGTTCTTAATCGTATATGTCAATTCCCACTTCCTATGAGAGTGTCAAGCATATTCATACATGCTTAACGTAGGCGCACTTCAAACGACGCCTACAAGATGATATTTAATTTTAAGTCTCATTTAGGCCTTTTTAGTTCACCTTATTTTGACAGATCTGATTTGATTTTATCTTCCAAATTTAGGGAAGTACGTATTGGAGTACATATATAAGTGAATAAATAAAGGCTAATGAATGTCTTCATTGATTTTTAGTGAAATGGCATAAATAGTTTGTTACACACTATAGTATAATCTAAACCCAATATAGTTATTTATATTAAAATAAGGAAAATTTGTTAAAAAAAACCTTGTAAATGTCTCATTTTGCAAGAAAAAACTTTTTAATTAAAAGGATCTTTGACCATGATCACTTTTTTTGTTTAATGAAACCACCCCCTTCTTTTTTAGGCATTGACTCAAGAATTCAAGCGTTGACTCCTTATTTTCCCTACTTAACCCAAGTGCTTTATATTCGCACTCCCCCCTTTTTGTCCACTCTTATTTTCCCTCCAAAGGTATTCTCTCTCTCTCTCTCTCTCTCTCTCTCTCTCGCCTTTGCTACTCGCCATTAATACTTCAATAATAACCTAAGGTAAGTGTAAATTCATCAAACTACTACTAGAAATAGTATAAAAATTGGGGCTTTTTTTAAGACAAGTGAGAAACTCACGTATTTGTTGTTGTCGGAGGAAGATGGGTGCTTTGACTACTAGAATAGAGGAAGAAAGAGATTAAAAACCCTAGTTTACCTTTCAATTGATTTGATTGAGTAGTTTTGCCCTAATATTTCTTTCAATTGATTTGGGGAGGTTTGCCCTACGTTATTTATAGGGGAGAATTAGGGAGCGAAAAAAAGGAGGAAAAATTACCCAATAGTTGGCTGCAAGTAGAGAAAATATTGAGTCAATGCCTGAAATATTGAATCAAGCTAAGGCTGGAAAAAGAGGGAGGAGGTTTCATTAAAAAAAAAAAAGTGATGTTTTTTTTTTTATTTTTTTAAATTTTTTTAAATTTTTTTTTTTTTTTTTATAATTTTTTTAACAAAATTCCTTCTAAAAGGTTTATTCTTGCAAAATGAGGCATTTAAAAGATTTTTTTTAACAGATTTTCCTTAAAATATTTCTTTCATTGCTAAATGATAATACTACCTCCGTTAATTGTTATCTACAACTTTGGGGTATTTTTGAGAGATATAAAATATTCAAAGTTGCAGATAACAATTAACGGAGGTAATATATATATATGATCACTATTCACTAATGTATAGTCAGGCAGGGGTTATAAGCCACAAGACAAGAGGCATAAATGGATACAAGGCTGATAGAATGGTAGTCGTGGCTTTTCTCATCCCTCAAAATAGAGTATATACAAGAGTATTTAGGGGTCCATTAAGGGTAACTAAGTAATTGGCTAAAATAATATAAAAATATACAAGCATTACACACATATAAGATAGACATTCTAAGAGAGGCATGTGCACAATTACTAGGCATAAAAACACCATACACTTAATAAATTGAGGGTACGTATCATTTTTTGCTAGCCTTAGGGCCAAAGCAAGGCAATACAAGGCAATGATTCACAAGACATATATTTAGACATGATAACGAAGGGTGGACCAAGACATGAATGAGATGGTTTTAGGCACTAAATAGGTTTCTTTGGCTTCTTTAGAAAACCTTGAAAGCACTTTAATGCTTAATCTTGCTAGTCAATAAAAATTCAAGTCATTTACATGTTGTAAAAATAATAATAATTAGGTTTAGTCTTTAGTGTCACATTTTTTATTAATGTTGTACATCTTTACATCGAGTTAGCTATAGTCATTGTGTACGAGTAATGTGAAACTACCTAGCAAAACCACACCAACTTTCATTATTAATTACTAGTATTATTTTAAGCATTTTACCAAACTTAAAGTACCAATGAAACTTCCTCTTCAAATTAAAATGAGTGATATTTCCAATGATTTTTCATCACTTGAGGTTTCACATGAAAGTTAAGCACTTTGGTCCAATCTTCTTCCCTTGAAAATCTCATTGCATTTTCTTCCTTGCTTGACTTGAATTGACTTTACTGCTCCTCAAAACATACCACGACTTCACCGTTCCTTCTCATATTTTATTAACTAAATACAAAATACACCCGATTACATTATAATACTAAGATGCCCAATTTCATAAAATGTAATTGGGTGTATATTCTACTTAACGATTGATTATTTTACTACTCCGTATCACATATTAAACTTTGTTTACTATTCTCTTAACCTCATTTCGTCGTATTATACTCTGTAATTAACTTAATCTTCTAAAACTTTATACGGAGTACCGATTAAAGTGTGCCATGTAAGACAAACAAATTAAAAGAGTATATTGTCGTGGGCATTCCCACACCAATGCTACAGCCTGCAATAATGGCTGCAAATCCTGCAATAGTGCAATTTAGGAAATTAGAGGAGTAGGCACGTAGTGGGTTTTACTGTAAGATAGACTTTGTATTGTGAGAAATGGAGTCAATGATGATGTTATGAATTTATTGCATGGCTTGAGTGAAGTGAGTACATGCAAGTATTTTCTTACACAAGATATTTTAAGTATTTTCTACGGTAGATTATTACTGATAGTTGTAAATAATATGAAACGGAGATAGTAGCTTATGTTGAACATGCAATGCCATTAACTTGAAGATCGTATTTGCAAGAATGACTAGTAAGGTCGATATAGTGTATGTGCATGTTTCTCGTGGTAGATATTCCATAAAGACTAATCAGTAATGCCTAAAATAATCTTCCTTTTTTCTCCCTTTTTATGGTAGGTATAAGGTTTAGACCTTTTTTGATGATTAGTTGGTATCTTATTGATACCAGTATAACTGGTTGCATTACCTGATTTGATTTGCTGGTAGTGAATAACTGGTTGGTTAATAACTACTAAGGCTCTGTTCACTTCACCTTAACAAAATAATATTAAGTAAAAATAATTCCATTCAGTAAAAATAATTTCAGTTCAGTAAAAATAAGTTCTGTTCAGTAAAATTCAGTTTTCTTAAATAAGAATTATAATAGAAAATCAGTAAAAATAATTTTAGTTCGGCAAAAATAATTTCAGTTCGGTAAAATTAATTTAAGTTCAGCAAATATAATTTTGTTTTAGTAAAAATAATTTCAGTTCAGTAAAAATAAGGTGAAGTGAACGGGGCCTTAATTATTAGTTGTTTTTAGTGTATGTAAATAAAAAATTAAAAAATTAAAAAAAAAACTAAATATTTAAACTTATATTTTAAGCTTTTTCAGAAAATTTCTTAAAGAGTTTTTTTAACACTAAAATCAACTTTTTAAATTGTTCAAACCTTGATAAGGATATGATAAGTTGATAAGGTTTGCTAAAATCAACAATTCATTTTATATTTAGACCAGGCAAGAGCTAAACTACCCTATACACTCCATATTTAGGGCATGTTCACATTTACTTAATTTCATTTCAGTTTAGTTCATTTCAGTCCTTTTCAGCTCCAATCAGTTCAGTTCAACTTCTAATTTCCCTCTCTCATAAAATATTCATTTCAGCTCAGTTCAGTTCAGCTCCAATAAGTTCAATTCAGCTCGGTTCAGAAAATGTGAACAGACCCTTAGTACTATGCAAATATATTTTAAACGCACATGCATACTCAACAAAAAAATAACTTGTTAAAGTTTTATTTCAAAACTATCCTACTCTATATTTCTATTATATACTCCTTCCGTTTCATAATATAGTTCCTGTTTTCCTATTTTAGAGATTCAAAATATTGTTTCTGTTTTCATTTTAGATAGTATGTAAATACCATTATACACTCACTTTTTTTAACTTTATTAATTGTACTTCCTAATTTACCCTTGAATTTTGCACATGTTTTGAATACTTTTTTTCACTTTCTCTCTCTAACTTTTGTCTAGATTGTACTTTTCACTTTTATTAATGTACTTTATCTATATTCTCCTCCTATTTCTTAAATACTGTGAAATAATACAAATAAGAACTATATTATAGGACGGAAGGAGTACTATATTACATACAAGTATATGCAAATATGCTTCAAAAACTATCCTTATCGCATATAAAAATTACATGTAATTGGGCGTATATTCTAATCGGATTCATAATCACTCCCACAGATCACACCAATTCACCAACAGTCAACGCTCCCCCCTCTGTTCAACCCCGCACATTAAAAATTGAATAAAAGTTTTAGTAATTTTCTTTATTTATTCCAGCAACAAAACCACTGAAATTAGCAATATGTTACCGTAGTACTCCGTATTTACCTATAAATAGACACAAAATCCAGCTTTGTATTAACTAATTAAACATAATAATCTTACACGTAATTTTCTGATCAAAATCATTCATTCTTTCATTTTCTCCGCCTTATTTTTTCTTTTTCTCTCTCCAAATCGATAATATTCCCAATGGCGGGAGCTCGAATTTCAATGGAGGTCGGCAACGATGGCGTTGCTCTCATCACTCTTTCTAATCCTCCTGTTAATTCGCTTGCGATTCCATGTTTGTTCTTCTTTTTTTTTTGCTTCGTTTTTGTTTTTGATTTCAATTCAAATTGCGAATTTTGATTATTTTTTTCGATTTTTTTGGTTGATTTTGGTGTAGTAATTAATGGATTGAAGGAGAAATACGATGAAGCGATGCGTCGAAATGACGTCAAAGCTATCGTCATCACCGGTAAGTTGGAACGATTTCTCCGAATTTTTTTTTTTTTTTAGTGCATTTATATGTCTAAATAAGCAAGAATTTCCAGAATTTGAATTTTGTTGGTTGATTTGTGTATGATTACTGTTTCAATTTTAGGTGAGAATGGGAGGTTTTCAGGTGGATTTGACATCAATGTTTTTCAGAAAGTTCATCAGACTGGTAAATTTTGCTTACTTGAATGTTGTTGCTTTTGTGGAATGAAAGAATAAGATTGGTTGTGAAATTGATTGTGAGGGTTTTTGATTTGGCAGGGGATGTGTCGGTTTTGCCGGATGTGTCGGTTGATCTTTTGGTCCATACAATTGAAGGTCCTTGCTTTAACTTAGCTTTAGAGTTTTCTTTGATTTGTTGTAAATCATATGATTAGCATGTTTAATATACTGATGTTGCATGAGTTGAAATGTTCTTGATGATACGCTGGTTTATTGACTTAAGGTGCTCGAAAGCCGTCTGTTGCTGCCGTACAAGGACTTGCACTTGGGGGTGGTTTAGAATTGGCTATGGTTTGTGTTATTATTCTTTCACCTGAGACTGGCTTATGTTTTCATTAGTTTTTATGTCGTAATTTAAACGTCTCATTTGTCATTTGCAAATAGGGTTTACTTTAAGAAACACTCATAGCCAGAAAATAAGAGAAGAGATTAACACTTTTAAGCATAGAAAAATACGGAAAGAATGAGTATCGTTATATGGACATTGTGCTTGCTTTCCTCCTTAGTTCCGTTCCAATATTTAAGTAAGAGATTTCTTGCACCGTTTGCAGGGATGTCATGCGCGTATATCTGCACCAAAAGCACAACTTGGTTTGCCTGAGCTATCACTTGGAGTTATTCCAGGTTTTGGAGGTAAGGAAATTTTCCATTTATCCTAATTGCACACTTTTCACTAGAGTTGAATTTGAAACGAGATTATGGACATTTATACAGGGACACAACGTCTTCCCAGACTTGTTGGGCTAAAAAAGGCTGTTGAGATCATGCTGGTAAGCCTTGACCTCCCTCATATCATGTTATGAGAAAGGCTCTTAAAGAATATGCTATGCATGAATGCATGATTAACATTTTCAGTTTGTCATCAATTAATCATGATTTTTGATTTCCAAATATTGTGAGTATGCAAATTGTATCACTGAGATGGACATAGAATTAAACTTGATATTATTACTGTTGTACGTTTAAGTGTTTATACTTTCTTTATTGTGCTTGATATTAGATCTTCTGCATCCAAATTTATGATATCTTTTTTGGAAGAAATTTTTAGCAGTGTATTGCTTAAAGTTGCAAATATCCTAGCTATGCCCAATCATGGTTGAGTTATAGATTAATTGTCACTCTGATTAATGTTCAGATGAAAGTGATTCATGAGAAATACATGCCCAATTGTCCATCTATGCACATAACTAGGATTTATATTTTAATCTAAAATAAATTAATGGGTGGAAAAGTAATAGGATACTTATCTATTTGTGTATTTTCTCCTCAAAAACGAGCCATAAATGAGTGCTAATGAAGCTCAATAGTTTTGCATTGTTTGCAACAAAATGAGGCCTCTTAATTGTCTTTCAGCTCAGTAGATTAAAATTTGAAACTATTCTTTTGGAAGTCCTTTGTCATCAACAAGAGCCTCAGCATACTTTGTGATTGTTCTTTTTAACACTAACTTTAAATTTCTTGTTTGACATGACATTTTATGCTTTATCTCTAGTTTCTAATTGAAGATTGTGTGAAGATGTTTTTTTTTTTTCCCTTCAACGTTATACTTTGTAATTTTCTGTGATTTCTGATATCTTCCCAAAGTCATCAAAACCAATAACATCTGAGGAAGGAATGAAGCTTGGCCTTATCGATGCTGTTGTGTCTCCTCAAGAGCTGCTGAAAGTATCACGCTTGTGGGCTTTGGATATTGCAGAGGGCCGGAAACCTTTCCTACGCTCCCTCCACATGTCAGAAAAGCTAGGTTCCATCTCTGAATCACATGAATTCCTGATGGCAGCGAGACAAAAGGCAAAACAGACTGCTCGAAACATGCCTCAGCACCAAGCCTGTCTTGATGTTATCGAGGAGGGTATAGTGCATGGAGGTTATGCTGGGGTCTTAAAGGTATTTGAGTGTGAAGGCTTTCATATTTTATGAATGGTTTTACAACAAATTTGAATCTGATAATTACTATTCTGTTATAGGAGGCCAAAGTTTTCAAAGAACTAGTTTTAACAGATACTGCCAAAGGTCTGGTGCATGTGTTTTTTGCTCAGCGTATGACATCAAAGGTGATTAATTAATCTCATTTTTCTTCTTCTGTCTCATCCAAAAAAGGGGGCATTCAAGATGTTGACTCTATACCCTTACATTTACTGGAAATACTTCAATAATTTGTCACTGTTGGTTGCTATTCCTTCTTATAAATGTACTTGTCTAATTTTTTGTATTTTATTTTTTTAAATGTTTCTATGTGCGTTTGTGACAGGTTCCAGGTGTTTCTGATGTTGGACTGAAACCAAGACGTATGAAGAAAGTTGCTGTTATTGGTGGAGGCTTAATGGGTTCTGGCATTGCAACTGCCCTACTCTTAGGAAACATAAAAGTTGTGTTGAAGGAAGTAAATGCTGAATTTCTTGACAGGGGATTAAAATCTATTCAAGGTAGTTTTATCCTTCCATCAAATAGTGTTCTTTGGCTCTCTTTCCTCTAAAAGATTGAGGTAGATGAAGTGATGTCAAAAATAGAAATTGAATGATTGACCTTAACTTCTGTTTTGCATGTAGTGACCGGGTTACCTTTCCTGTCCACAATACAGATCTAAATCCTAATTGATATTGAATTGACAATACTCCTTTAGTCAGTATTTAATGCCAGGGAATCTTATGTTACATGTGGCAGGCAATATAACAGGCTTAGTGTCGAGAGGGAAGCTGGTGAAGGACAAGGCAGAGAAAGCGCTTTCATTGCTCCAAGGTGTATTGGACTACTCAGAATTTAAAGATGCTGATATGGTCATAGAGGTTAGTGTCTTAAACTCTTTACATGCATTAGGTTAGGTGCTGGTGATGACAAAAGATATGAATTTTTCTTGTACTACCTTTGTTTCAAATTATTTGCTTAGATTGGTAGTAATTGTAATTGCATATAGTGGCCTGATTCAGGGAGGCTCATAATTTTAGAATGACTTGCTAAGTTTGTCTGATCCTGTCATCCAGGCTGTTGTTGAAAATGTTCCTTTGAAACAAAGAATTTTTAGTGAACTTGAGAAAACCTGCCCTCCACATTGCATTCTAGCAACTAACACATCAACTATTGACCTCAATGTGGTTGGAGAAAAGACCAGTTCTCAGGAACGTATTATTGGTGCACATTTTTTCAGGTTTGGTGCTTTTCTTATTTATTTTTTTTAGCAGCTGTGAGATAAATTTTGCTTGAATTTTTTTATTTTTATTTTTATTTTTTATTATTTTTTTAATAGCCAATTTGTTGCTGATCTGCCTCCAATAAATTTGAGGCTACTGTAATTTTTTCTTCGAGGACCATACTTTTGCCTTGTATTGAAATGATGTTACATCCTCTTTCTTTGTAATACCACCTGTTCTGCTGTTCATGAAGCATCCTGCTTTCGAAGTCTTATACTGTGTAGACTGATATCTGACAATATAAGTCTGTGGCAAGAGGTCAGAGGAAGTACCCATTCATGTGGGAATTGCATGTGGCCTCTTCATTTCTTCTGATAAATACCAGAAAAATTAGAACCTGTTCCAGATGAAATTCAGATGCGTTCTTAATAGATCCTTGATCACTTTTCAGTGATTGGCCAATATTTCATCCTCTCCCTGCCCAAACTTTTTGTGCAAATTGTCAAGAACATTTAGAAAGAGGTAGTACTAAATTATAGCAATAGAAAGTCATCTTAGACTGAGGCTGAGAGTGATATGCATAGCAAAATCAATCGCGTACGGATTCCTTACTAAGGCTCTCTCTGCGATGCTGATTTTTGTAGTGAAGCTCAACTGATCTGTTCTGTTCTGTTGTAATATGGTATTTGTTATAGTATTTTGCAATTGTGGCTTTGTATTCTTCTTATTTTACTAGGGGTTTCTGATTGACAGTCCTGCGCATATCATGCCACTCCTGGAGATTGTGCGGACAAATAAGACTTCGGCTCAAGTTATTCTTGACCTCATCTCAGTTGGTAAAACAATTAATAAGGTGCCTGTTGTGGTCGGTAATTGTACTGGATTTGCTGTCAATAGGGCTTTCTTCCCATACTCCCAGAGTGCTCATCTTTTGGCAAACTTGGGAGTTGATATCTTCAGGATTGACAGGGTGATTTGTGATTTTGGCTTGCCTATTGGCCCTTTCCAGTAATTTTCTCCACCTTCTCATGATGTGTCATTATTTTACATTTAATTCCATCTTTCTGGTTGATGTTTGTTCGTTGTCATCAACTTGAGGGCTATATGGGTGGTGAATGAGCACTTAATTAATTTTCCAGGCTTCAAGATTTAGCTGGATATGGAGTTGCGCTTGCAGTAGCAAAAGAATTTGGCACTTCCTTCTCTGATCGTACTTTTAAGTCTCCATTAGTTGAACTTCTTGTCAAAAATGGGCGTAATGGTAAATAATGATTATCATAGCTATAAAACCTGTTGATTGCTGAACTTATTCTAGCTTCTTTAATCTTATCTCTTGTCATAACTTTGTTGACGTTTCTGGCATCACAGGTAAAAACAATGGGAAAGGATACTATGTTTATGAAAAGGGTAGCAAGCCAAAACCTGATTTCTCCGTGCTGCCCATCATTGAAGAATCTAGGAGGGTGACCAATATTATGCCTGGTGGAAAGGTAAAGAAGTGGTACTAGCAGTCTTAAATTAAATTTTCATAAGTAGTGAATCTTTGGTGATCTCTCTCCCTTTCTATGCAGCCTATATCTGTATCAGACCAAGATATTTTGGGAATGATACTCTTTCCAGTGGTAAATGAGGCATGTCGTGTTCTCGATGAAGGAGTGGTGGTTCGAGCATCTGATCTTGATGTAGCTTCTGTTCTTGGGATGAGTTTCCCTTCATATCGGTCTGTCTTTCAACTGGGTTGACTTTTGAGTTTGGAAATTTTTCTGAAAATTCTTACTTTCAGAGAGTAGTGTAAATATTTAATGGCTAGTTACTAAATTTTCTACATTCTTGCAGTGGCGGTCTTGTTTTCTGGGCTGATACTGTTGGGCCAAGCCATATATACAATTGTCTGAAGAAGTGGTCGAACCTGTATGGCAATTTCTTTAAACCGTCTCGATTCTTGGAGGAAAGAGTTACCAAAGGCTTGTTACTGGTTAGTGCATTATCTTTTTCCCAGCTGCCATTTCTTTCTTTTATTGCATCAACTATTGTGATTATGATATTTCTTCTAGGATTCATGGAAAATAATTATCACTTCTGAAGAAAAGCATCTCTGGCATTCGTCAGAAATAACTATCTTGCCAATCCTCCTAGTAAAAGAACAAAGAAAAAAAAATCGAAAGAAAGAAAAGGGACGCTATGAAAAATCTTGTGTTCTTGATTTTGCTTAAATAATGGAGTATTTATTAGTGGATCAGAAAGTCTTTCAATAATTATACAGGAAATAGTTAAGTTTTTATTATGTCATCCAATTTAATTGTGGATTTAAAATGAACACGCCACCTTTTGTAATGATTTTTATAATGGAACACCAAAATCTCTGCCTCAGTGTAGCATATCCTCTTTCTTGCAGAGTGCACCTGCTTCATCATCAGCTTCAAAGTCGCGCTTGTAGGATGTGACCATGCTGACAAAGGAATCATTTGACATTCCGTGGCGCACTACATACAGTGAGATGACTGAGATCTAGTTTTAGCGGCTCACATCAGTTGTTCAATAATCCCCTCCCCTTCACTCTCCTTTAGCCGTCCTCCCCTTTCCTCGCAAAGATTGGGGTAAGGGAAAGGATAGAGATCTAAATAAAAGTATTGTAACAATCAAATAGATTGTTGATTCGAAGATGTGAAATTGTATAAAAGAAATTGAGTTGCATTTTATTGCAGAACAATGTTGTAATTTATTGGAACCCGCCCAATTTCTCTCAACCATGGTATATTATTCACAGTTTTTGTAGTTAGCATAACATGGCATGTTGATCTGTAATGACTGGCCTAGCACAGGGTACAGATTCAACAGAGGCACAGCCTGCAGTTTCATTTTTAATCCTTCTATTTTCGTCAACTTTTTTTTTTTTTTTTTTTGAAGGGATTCTATTTTCGTAACTAGTAGTTGTTTAAAATTTAATATAAGGGTTAATAATCTTAATTCTTACGGAGTACAAAATTATAGTTTTTCTGATGCTTACAAGTTACAACACTAATAGTGTACTACTACTAAATTCAAGGAACTTGGAGAACTCTTAAATAGGATGGTGCAGGCAAAACTTCAAAATGAAAAACAATGGTTCAGTTCTCCAGTTCGATTTCGCCGTCTAAAATTGCATGCCTTGTTAATACAATCTCCTTGACAAGATTTCTGCAGGTAAAAGGTCTAACAGCAGCTCTCAGAAAAAGTTCAGGAGGAATTTTACTCTTCTTAGTCTTCTTCCTCCAAGGTCCCATCCCAATAGTTTTCCATTCTTGTGGACTGACCTTGGCTCTTTTACCTCGCATAGCAGCCTCATCACCATCGCTGTAGCTCTTGCCATCACTATCGCCACCATCCTTGTAACTAGCACTACTTTCACTCTTCTCCATTGCCTTTAACTGCCTTTCATACACTTTGCTTGTTCTTTCGACACTTTTTTTCACAAAATTCTCCATCTCATTATTATCTTTAATTGCCTTCTCAAACTCCTTTTTCCAATAATCTTCATCCTCTTCATCACCTATATCATCTTCTTGCAATCCCAATTCCTCATCCTCCTCCTCGTTTGTGTTCACCACAACATTGTCATCTGTGTCGTAATCATCCTCCTCCTCCTCATCCTCATCGTCATTGTTATCATCATTGTCATCCTCAATCCATTCACTAAACTCTAAATTAGAGTCACGACGATGCAAACTACTACCCTCGTCATCATCATCAGGGGCATCACACCCCATCTCCATCTCCTCCAACTTCGCCTTCCATTCCTTAGTCCAAGGATGCAAGAGCTGAACAGGATGATTCGTCAACAAAAACTCCAAACACTTAGACTTCTTATCATCACTCAACTTCTCATAAGCCTTCACCACGTCATCCACATACGCCTTCTGACTCGCCTTCACAATCTTACACAACCCACCAAAGTAAGTAACCAATTCAATCCTCCCCTCATCATCCTCCAACTCAAACAAGTAATCATTCTCCGTTTCCGGGTCTAGAATTGGCAGCATTGCCCTGAAAAAGTTCACTTGAGGCTCGAATCGACATTGATAAACCGGCCTCTTAACATAGATTATATCAGGCCTCATCCAAGCTGCACATTGAGTGATCATTGCTCTAGTCTTATTCCCTAATCTCCCCATCAAATTCCACTTATCCAACCTCTGATCACCGGCTTCGAACACAACCTCACACACCAATGTCCACTGCTCACACGGCAGATCACCAAGCCGCCATCTCGGGTGCCTAACAAACACCCAGTAGTTCTGTAAACCCAAAGTCATATCAAATGTTCGCAATCGATTCCCAAAACTCTCAGCCATCTCATGCTGCTCAATCTTCTCCCACTCTTCCTGGTCTCTAACCTCACCAATGATTGTGGCACATTCATCAGACATTCTTCCTCGAATTGGGTCACCAACAACAATCCCACGCCAAGAATAAGGTCCAAATTCACCATACTTGTACCAATCATAAGGGTGCTTAAGTCTTGGATCATCTTTACTCATAAACCTAACCATTCTATCATATCCTAACCCAATCATCTGTAATTCATCTTCAGAAAAATTATCTGCGTAACTTTTATGTGGGTTTTTCAGCCTATAAAACAGGCTTTCGGCCAACTTTCGGGATTTCCGCCGAGCATTGCGCTTCGCCTCGCGGCGAAGCTCGGCGCTGCCTTCAATGCGGCCGGTTTTGGGGGTTTTCTTGCTGCGTCCGGCGGAAGGTGGGAGGGGAAGAAGGCGGCGATTGGTGGTGGAATTTTGGTGGGTAATTGAAGGGTGTGGTTTAGGGTTTTGGTGGGGTTTAAGGAAGCATGAAACAGGGGATTTGGGGATGGAAATTGGGTAAAAGGGTTTTGTGAAATGAGGATGTTTCCATTTTTGGGAGGAGAGATGTATGGGATGATATCTGGCATGACCGATATCTTATGAAAACATGATCAGGTTTTAGTAATCATGGAGAAGATGCTGATATGTCACAGATTGAAGACATGTCGGCCCACCGAAATGTAACACGTGGCAACAGAAGCTCGACACTTGGCACAAAAGGCTCTGCATGGATGAGAGCCACCTGTCAAGATAAACCATTATAAATAGTAGGTAAGACCTCATTAATGAGGACATTAATTACACTCTTTATCTCTCTAATCTCTCTCTACTTTCTCTCTCTCTTACTTTCTTTTTCTTAAACACCTTTCTGACTTTATCATCGGAGTGGTTATCCCCGGATCACCCCGGGGTTAGCTAACTTCTTCTCATTGTGTAGGTTCTCAGCTTGCCGATAGGAGTATCAGGATCTCAAGTCCAAGTTCTCTGTGGAGTCGGGATCAGACAGAAACAAGAGAGAAAATGGGTTTAAGGATTTGGAGAAGGTGAGATCTTGTGTTAACATCTGGAATTGATTGTGGAGAAGAAAGTGGTGAAAGAGGAGATAGAATGTAATCAAGAGCAGAAACAGAGGATAAACAGAGAAACAAGTGTTATTTCTTAATTTTACTTTTCCTTATCAGTTATCACTTGCAAATCAAAATAAATAAAAAATTCCAATTGAAAATAACCGGAAAATATCATTTCTCTATATGACCTGATCATACGTTTTATCTTATAAAATTAACTTTTTTTCAATTCTTAAACAACATCCACTCATAATAGGTATTGCTACCTTTGATTTTCATTGATTGTTTATTGGCGAAGTGTTTTTGGTAGCCTAAGGGCAAGTATATTTGAAAACATTTTTTTTTTTTTTTTTTTTTTTTTTTTTTTTTTGAGGAAGTATATTTGAAAACATTAGGTAATGATTTGAGAGAATTCTTTTATTTGTCCGGAACTTCAGATTTTGTACATTACAAACATTCACGATTAGGAACTTTGAGCTTTTTTTGCCTTTATAATAAAGTATGAGTTGACAACTTTGTTCTTGGATATAAATTTCTTGATTAAGTTACTACTTTCTTCGTTCCTTTTTGTTTGTCTCATATTCCTTTTTAGGATGTCCCTTTATAATTGATCATTGCCTTTATTTTTAGCAAATTTCATCTTGCAAGTTGCAACCCTACTTGATATCTCCCTCTTTTCTCCTCACCAACCCCAATTGCAACTTCATGTGTACAATTTTACCTCACTTCTAAATAAAGTAAATTTTGCTCTATGAGACTATGATGCAATAAAAAAAGGGACACAATCACAACAAAATTTTTGAATTAAGCCATTTTGAGGGTGCTTTGGGTAATCCCCGAGTCTCTACAAAAAGACTTAAGTTATGAGTCGACCATTTTAGCTTCATGATTCATAACCCAATCTCATTTTTAAGTTCATTAATGCAATATGCTATGACTCAACAGGTTCTGTGTTGAGTATCAACGACAGTTAATGTTGGCAACATTACCAAACAGCACAGATTTAAGTCAAAACTGACTGCACACTCGTAACTAAGGTAATCACGAGTGGTATAACAAAGCTTGCCTTTGGTTTTGGGTTTCTTTGCTCCTAAATGTGTGTTTTCTAAAACCATTAGGGGAAAAAATAAGTAGTAATACATACACAGTCGTTAAAGACCGCGCTAGTGATAAAACTTTCACTGCATAAGCTTATTGAAACTGTAATGGAAAAATCAACTACTATTTCACCTTTATAGTGAAAGGAAGGTAAGCAGATATCCCATGTACAATGCTATTGTATAATGATTGGCTGCTTGTTATGAATAACAGCAAATTCTTATAAAGAGCACAAAGTATAAAAAAAAAAAAAAAAAACTGCTCCATCTTAGGCTAAACTAAATGACCGGAAAAAAACACTAGCATCTACCAATACAAGATACTAGTGCATGTATACAAATTATCAATTTTACATCCTTTGGACATATTAATCTTGAACTACAATGACATTTGTCAGTTGTTTAAATTAGGGAGATTCTGATAGTGAAATGACTACTAACATCATCACCATCTTGTATCAGCACAGCAGCTTGGGCTTGTCAGTGCAATCTCCGAATCGTTTATGTATATAATTCTAGTCCTTTTGGATGCTTGGCTTTACATCACCATTTTCAGGCGGAGGAGGATTTTGGTTGGTAAGATTGTTGGACGGAACAGCAGTAATGGTAGCTGCAATCATTGCGGGAGTCTTGGTTGGTGCTGTAATGACAGGTTTAGCTGTACCATTGTTGCTATGCTCTTGCTGATTCTGACCATCAGTTCTCAATTTGGCAGTGCCATTGCCAGTTTCTTGAAAGCTTGTATAATTAGATCTAGCTAAGGAAGAAAGTTTTGTCTCTGTACAGAGAAACACAAAATTGTCAAAAACAAATAAATGATAATTGTACTAAAAAATACCTTCTTAAACTAGCACTTTTTCGTAAAGACTGTGCAAAGGAAAGGAGCATACTCTATAAATCTAATTGTTTTGGCCAAATAGCTAGATTGATGTTAAAATTAAGCTTTGCCAATTAAAAAAGAGGGAAACACATCAATACAAAAGATGTAAGCAGCATCACCTAGACCTATTTTTACGTAGGAGCCTCAAGAAACAGGCGTGCGTTATTTACCAGGAGTAGCTTTTCTTTCCTTCTTAGTATTGTCCTCCACCACAACCTCCAATGACCTCTCCCCCCCCCCCCCCCCCCCCCCCACCACCACCACCACCACCTCCTTTTCTCTCATTAAAGTATTAAACTTACACCTTCACCTTCCTAATTCTTATAACTAAGTATAACAAGGCCTAAAGAAAAGACGATCTTTGTCACAAATTGAAAAACTCAGGTTAAAGCAACACCATATGAATATATAGGGTGTGGGCAAAAATATAGGTGTAAGATGACCCTGTTTGTATTATTATAATCATGGTATTTCTCCATTATTTCTTTTTACACAATTATAATATATGGTTTCATTCTTGTATAGCAATCTAGCTAATTAGTCTAGTTGTATACTTAACAGAGAATTTTGAAACTTGGATTCTACTTCAATCTATGAGAGGAAGACTTACTACATGATATCAAGCATTTGTTTCATGAAATTGCCAAGCAAATAATGTTTCTCACATATAAAGGACCCCTCAGAGGCTCAGACTATCATTCCCCATACCAGGATGGTAAAGAATATTTTATTTTGATTGACTGCCTATATGGATCGGCAGAAAAGTAGAGCGAATGGTGAGGAAAAAAGGGAGAGAGGGGGGGGGGGGGGGGGGGGGGGGGGGGGGGGGGGGGGGTGGGGAAGAAGGCTGACCCAATAAGATGATCATTTCACTAATAAAACCAGTATCATACACATATATTATATGCAAATCGGAATACTAGCATTGTTCACAAAGCTTAGGATTTAAAGTCTAGCAAGGTTAATTTTAAAAATGAACCCTAAGCTCACATTTGCTCAATACACAAAAAATGCTTAAAGGTATAATGATATTCTCACAGGGTTACTACAAATTTTAGACCACTAAACCTGATCAAAATGATATGAAACTTCATGCGAAATTGTTTACAAGTAATATTCATAGGTTTAAATTTATCAAATGCAATTGGATATTGAACCCTGAGATCAAATTTATGAAACCCTCAAAGAAATAATGATACTGCTATTGCAAGTTTTAAACTGCTAATTTTGATAGAAATAACACACTCACCTCTTAGTTCTCCAAATGTAATTAGCCTGTTGAGGCAATCTCTAAACTTCGTCATGACGATTCTCTCTTGCTCGGCATAAACCTCTGAAGTGCTCTGCTCTGGACATTGTGAAGATGACGCATGGACATGGTTGCCTAACCTACTCGGAGAACCCGCAGCCATGAACATTGTATCTTGCTCATCACACCTCAAAGCTAGTGTCAAAGGAGACATTGGCCTGGATTTCGGTTGATCATTCCCATCTAAATTAGAATCATCTGGGACTATTCGATCAGTTTGATTACCACTGACAGAACCATCAGGTACGGTTTTCACATCTGATTCATCTTGACTCTGAAATCTGTCCTGAATTGATGCCTGTTGATTTTCTCCTCCATCATCTGCCCGCTTTTCGTCAGCTTTATTAGATTCTGTAAGAGAGAAACATATAATCATCTCTCAGATTGAAGGCACAAAGACATTATATCTCAACAGAGCAAAAATTCAAATTTTAACTGTTGTAATCTAAGTCTTCGGCAATATGTTCAAAAGTATTTTTGCACCAAAATCATTAAAACAATTTATTCATACTTCAGCCACAAAAGAAAAAAAAAATCGTTATAAAGGCAAATTAAGGTGGTAATGAGTAAGTCACAGTGGCAGCAATAGTTGTAAGAAAATCAACATCAATTTTGCTTGAATATAACTTCTTTACACAACATAACTATGAAATATACTAGTAGTACTTAAAGTAGAATAAATTAAAAAGCACATGTCCAGGTTTCCAGCATAAGTAAGACTAATCTCCTCTATAAAAGCTAATGGCAGGAAGACAACTAGAAAGGTAGCAAGAAGCACACCTCCTTTAGTGAGATGTTCTAGCTATATCACCTCAGTCACCGAGAAATTCTCTATCAATGACACTAAGAATGTTCGTTGGTATTATATTGTGCTTAGATGGTATTACCATGGCCCAAGGTACCAAAATAGAATTTGTTGTTGGAATTAATATGATGATACCATCTAAGCACAATTTAATGCCATCGAACATTATTAGAGTCATTAAACACTGAAGGATTATTTATAACAAAGATACATATAATAAACATTTGTTTATGATAAAGTTAACCTCATAAGAGGCATTCTTGAAAGATCAATGGTACAAATTGTTTAAGAAAAAACATCACTTCCAGATTTAAAGATTAAAAAAAAAAAAAAAAAAAAAATTAAACTATTGATTCCTGTACTCAGATGTCAAATTGCACCAATTCTAAAAGCCTGTATGTAAAAATGACAGAGGTGTTATAGACTTACGAGTTGCACTTTCATAGATAACAATGAGAGCAATACCAAAATTCACCTTTATTATATCACCCCACCCCACCTTGCATATCTTAGCCATTACATAGATGAAGCTTGTATTGCTAAGAGAATGGGAATGTATGACGGTAGACTCTTTACTTGTATAAGTTGTGTGACATAGTACCTAAATACTTCATCCGTCTGGTTCTACAACATTTAGAAATTTGCACTATTCATGTTGTTTCATTTGACCACCTTTATTGATTTAAATGGTGTGCAAAATTCAGTCATGTAAGATCTTGTTAGATTCATCTCGATTCATATTTTCACAGTATCAAATGTTTTTATTTTTTACCTATCTATATTAGAGATATAATGAGTTGAAATTATGCATTGGCAACCGTGAAAGTCAAAATGTTGCAACTAAAAGAGAACGGAGGAAGTATGACTAATTATTAAAAGGGTTGAGGACTTTTCCAAGTTCCAACCACCAGCAACTTATCTTTTCTACATTGGTGGCATCTACTGGAATATGTTGATGTTGGTAGCATCTACTGGAAAATGTGGCATGTGTGAACTAGCTACCTCTAATTCTAGAGACACGCCACTAAAAATGCAAATGCATACCAAGGTTGATGATACAACACATAAATGTGCAAACAAACAGCTAAACAATCAAGCACATCAATATTTACGGAGAAAACTCAACAAGATGAGTTGGACACACTGATATCTATCAAACCAAAATCCCATTTTCTTGAAAGATCCCCAGAGATGTGCTACCCATAAGTTTTGCCACCATAAGGTGATTAAGAATCTTTTGCGGAATTAAAGTTTATCAATACCCACTTATGGGATTAAGGCTTTGATTGATAAACACATAGAGAATTTTCTTGAAAGGTCCCTGGAGATGTGCAACTATCTATCCAGGCACGGATGCCAAGAAATATGTCCATATTAGATAACAGTTCCTCATAGTTGAATCAAATGTTTACCTGCAATTGTCTTGGCAACCTCTTCAGATATAACTACCAAAACTGAGCAAAGCTCCTTCACATCTTGTGGTTGGATGATGTCGGCTAAGAGAGACCTATTATCGAGATTCAAAAATTAGTTTGAAACCTATTTCAGTTAAAATATACATACTCGTGCCTCAAAGAAGATATTCTTGATGCATTATTTCTGAGTTTCAACAGTAACAAGGAGTTACCTGTATGTAAACTTTGAAGCACCTAGCGAAACAGAATTAGCAGCTCGAGAAGCAGGGCTTAAAGATACCGCAGACGGTCCTGATGTTTTGACATGGTTTGCCTGATTAAGAAGTTATGTCAATTGTGAATATAAATACAACCCGGGAAGTGCACCGGAAAGTTTAGATCATGTTGAATGAAAATATCCATAATTCGAAGATCACGCAATTATGCAAGTAAATGAGCTTTCTGGTAACAAAACAGATGCATTTACATGAATTAGCAATTTGAAATTTGTATATTGCGACATTGTGACTGATGAGTGATGACCGAATTACCTGCTGAAATTGCCCGACTTTTGAAAGAGACGGATCCTTAGATGCTGGCCCAAATAAGAGGTCCTGGCCCTTTCGTTTCCTGGAATTGGGGGTAGAAGTAAAACCAGATGATCCAATAGCTCCGGTAATAGCAGCATTGGCTGCCTGCTGCATGTAACTTAAGTTATTTGCATGTTCTCCATGGAAAAGAGCCTGCAGCTCTTCACTTCCTTCAAAATTTTTGCAATCAATACATTTGCAGTTTTCAGAGCATAGAATGTTAGCTTGAAAGCATTCGCAGTATTTCTTCAGACACCCTGACTTTTTGCAATGGCATCCCTTGTTGTGCTTTGCCACCACAACATCTCCAGCATCTTCCTGTATGAACAACAGCCATATGAAGTAAGCATATGCTTACTAAAAAAAACCTAGTAGCGAAAGTAATGCCAAAATATTACTTTGTCTATGAATAATCACTTACAATAGCTGTAATTTCAAACTTCCATAGATATAAAGTAGTTAGCTTTGCAGAAAATGAATTGAAACCATCAAGCAATGGATCATGATTACAACCACCTTCATCATTTGATATACAGATATAACGACTAGTAACAGAAGTACCTCCAGACCGAAAGATTCATTCATATTCGTAGCATTATTTGGTTGATAGTTGATTAGTCGACATATTTAAATTTCATAGGCAAGTATAAAGATAACTGCAAAGGCGACTTAACCTTGCAAGAAAATAACAAAAGTACATCCAATTCCATTGTGGTAAAACAGTCATTATTGAGTGTTTCAGATATGTAACAAAGTAAAGTAATTAAATGTCTGAACATATTAACTTGTGTTTCTAGCTTATATTGCAAAGCACATTATTGAACATTTTTCCGGTTAAGTTGGAACAGATTTTCTAAGGTTATAGATTATGTCACAATAGTAAATGGGATTTTATGGATGCTACAAGAGCTGAAGTCTTCTTAATATGCATCATAGTGTCATTTACCAGTTAAGAGTTGATGCACCCAATACCAAGACATGTTGCTAAAAATTTTACAAAGCCTGTGAAGACATCAGTATTCTTATTTCTTAGAATTCAGATTTTCAGACAAAGTATACACTGATACTGAGATGGAATGACGGAAGATTCCATAACTTCCAATATTCAATTATCTAGGAGAGAGGTGAATAACTGAATATCAATACAAAAAAGAAACATACCCTGCGGTCTCTAATGCCATGTGGACTGCTTGCAATTTTTGGTCGAAATGCATTTGGGTTACGTTCTAAAGTAGCTTCAACAGCATCTCTTCGAGCAGCCTCATTCTCGACATTGTTACAGCAATTATTACAGTTACACCCATCACAGTAAACTCCAGAAGCAAAGCACTCACAATACCTGCACAACACATGTAAGTCCCAGAATTGCATTTTCACAGACATGAGCTTAAAAACCACAAATCTAGCACAATAATCTCACAAGAACAAAAGGCTTACAAAAATTTGACTATGAGCTTTAAATTCAGTAAAATTGGTAATATAAAGGGAAAAGTCGAGATATACAGAAAACAGTTTGTGCAGTACAAATGGAGCAGTAAATTCAGTCTATAGTATATACACAACCTAGCATATACTCCCTCCGGTTTTTTTTTTCTTCTTCTAATTTACTCATTAGCATTTTCACCAAAATAAAGGTTTGTACAGAAATGGTTAAATTTGAAATTTTCAAGTGTATGTAACTAATGTGAGATAAAAAGTGGTGGTCATATTGTCTAAAAGTGGATAAATTTAAAAGATAGGAAAACAAAAAAACAGAGGGAGTATCTAGCAACTGCTCGTATGTCGAAATGCACTCATTTATTGCTTTAGATGATTAGATTTACTTCCCCACGGCATAAAGCTGCCCAACTTCTTTTAAGAGATGTTTTCAAGTCATAAAGGACAAAAAGGAAACATTTATGTAAGGAGATTAGCAAAAGATTAAAACAATAATTGGTCGCTTATTTATTACTCTAGATCTACTTCCTCCACAACGTAAAGTTGCCCAACCCTTTTAAGAGATTTTTGCAAAGGTGTTAAAGTTTCTTCATTAAGAAAAAAGGAAACACTTATGTTAGGAAAGTAGCAAAAGATTAAAACAATAAATGGTATCTTCTCTTATTTTTATCTTTCCTGAAGATTGACACATTTTATGATAAAGATTGGTATAATAAATACATAAATAATATCTTCAATGTAGATCACAATCTAGCACAAGCATTCATGCCCATTCAACTGTTGACCTGTCTATTATATATGCCATAACGGCATACTGTTTGATGAATAAAAGTCAGTATAACAAGCTGAGGCCTCTTGACCTTGTTCTATGTTATTTGTAAGTCCCAATAGGCTCTGTCAGAAATACAGTCTTAACAGATATTAAACTTTGATGATGCAGCTGAGGCAGGTGATCAACCTTACTTCTGTAACCAATGACAGGCACATCATAGAACCTCCATAGATATTCCAACATTTATATCACCCAAATCATCCCTGTAACCTTCCCATCCCACTCCCATCCCCAAATAAAGGGAAAAATAAAAAGAAAAGAGAAGGGTATAAGTTGTGCTAAGTAAACTGTGAAAGACTTGATTAAACTTCCTCAAGAAAAGCAGTCAAGTAACTAATTAAATACTCCTTCCATCTGGAATTAAAAGTCACATATAATATTGGAAAATTTTAGGAGTCGAGAAAAAGGACTCACCTTTCTGAAATAATAGTTTTAATAATTGAATTCTTTAGTTTGTGTCTTATCTATCCTTAAAGGGGTCGGGATAGTGAGTTAACTAATTCTAGATGGAGTGCATAAATTCATACAAGTCTTAAGTCATTTTTTGGATAGGGTTATAAGAATTATAATGTTACCGTAATGCCTTTACAAGAAGCTCCCACGACTTACCCTAGGGAAGATAAGGTCTGGTAGAGTCGTGGAGCCAGTGGAGGTGTAATATAACTTTTGGGATCAATCATCAAACAGGTTATTCTTAGTCACCTTTGATCTAATATACATCAATTGTCTGCGAAGTTTAACAAGCACAGGCTCAAAATCTAAACTCAAAACAGCTATAACGTCTTTCAAAGGATGAGAAATTTGGAATAGTTTGGTCACTGCGAACTGTATTGCAACTTCTGTTTCATTGCTCATTCTCTTCTTTCACAATTATATGATTCATTTATCTCGCTATATTTGGGGTGGTGGGATAATATGTAGTTAATGAGAGAGTGAAGTGGTGGGACCATATGACAATAAATGGAGTGGACATATATTTAAGAACATTCCAACAAGGAAAACAAGGCATAAAAATAGGGACGGAGGGGGTATTTACCACTATTTGCAAATAAGATTCTTTTCACTGTCCATTTCCAGGTTGAGGCTGTAGAGAATATAAGCCCTTACGCAATGAAGTAGTTGGTAATGACCTAGACCAATTGGAAATGTGGATGGTAGCACGTGATAAACCTCTCTTACCTTGCTTAACCTAGAAGCCTTTTAGAAATATAAGATTACTACCACAATGAAACTATTCTGCAAAGTGTAAGCTTGAAAAAAACAAAGTAGGGTTTGCTATGATTAAGGAACGGCCTTGATTTATTTTTTTAATATTCAACGTTTTTGAAAATCAAGTACCTCATGCGAGAAGTTTATCATCATAGATTATGCAAATTAATCAAGCCTTAAGTGGAGATAAGCTATGATCAAGCAAAAAAAAAAAGTCAACGAGTGAGCAAAAAGTTATATAATGTATTTAGAAATGGAGAGTAGCATCCTGGTGAGGACCTTCTCTCACAAAAAAAAAATAAATAAATAAATAAATAAAAGAAAGAGGGAGTTGTGGAGGCACTAGCTTCTTTACTGCTATACAAGACAGCACGTGCAATGTGCAAGGAATAGATGATCGTATGAAAGACTTGTACAGACTTCACAGAGAAATGCTGTATAAATGAAAGACTTGTACAGATTACACAGAGAAATGTTGTATTTTCAGCTAAGAACATTCAAAATAACACAACTCTCCATATTCCAATTAATATTATATAAACCCCAAAGGTTCATAATGTGTGAACCAATCTTAGATAAGTGATTGTTAAGCTACATTGAAGTTGAAGATACAATTTTATTACACATTTTTCACCTAGACGATGCATTTAGGGTACAAGACACCTTAGTAATAAAGCAAGTGCAAACATTGAAATGTCATGGTGAAAAAGTGCCAAAAGTTACAGGAACTTGCCATGCAACCCAAAAGAGGAAATGATGAACTTACAACTTCAAGCATCGTGAATGTTTACAATTACACTGCTTCTGCCTCTTTGGAGTACCATCTTTGGTTTCAACAGTAGGCCGTGATCGCGCCTTAGGGGATTCTGGCTTTCTGGAGAAAAATATATTACATCAATCAGCAATGTAGTATAACTATTTAAGTGGTGTGTTATAAACTGTTAAGAACATAAGCATTCAAACATGTATGCAATATATATACACAACATAAATTCATTTCAAATTAACTCTTAACTCAAAATCATGTTATAGTAAATTAGTAACTTTAACATCAAAATGACTTAAGCAATGTAAAGGTGGAGGCTCTGCACATGTCATCCAAGGTAACCTAATTCCGGCAACAGGTAGGGTAGGCCATGTCTATGTAAAGCAATGACCCCTTACACTAACCAAGAACAATGTCCATTTCTGAAATCACGCGACTACGGATCAGTTTAGGTATCCAATCCCATTGATCGGGGCAACACCGCAAAAGGAAAACCTAGTAATAAATGAATCCAAAAACAAGACGGAAAAGAAAAAATTAAATTGCAACAAGGATTCATAAAAAAGAGGGAATTGAATTGATCCTATATAAATGAGCAATCTTGTATTTAATATACTACTTAAAGCAAATATAGAGTCCATTGATTAGACGAATAAAAAATAAACCGTGAATTTATAATATTTTTTTCTTCAATTAACCCTCTACATATATGAATTTCAAAACATAGCGGTCCAGTTTAACTTAAAAAATCGCAAAGGAACAATAAATTCATTGCAATGTGACATTCAGAAGTAATATATACTGATAAAAGTTCCCAATTTCAAAATTCATTTGATCAAATTCAAAAACCCAAATTCAGAACATCAACCATTAAAGCCTAATCAAACAATGCAACTACAAAACACACAAGATAATATGATTATATACCAAAATATGAAAGATTGTGATCCCTAATCCAAAACAGAAAGTCAAATGAATCCCAAAAAAAAACACTTGAATTAAAACTTTAAAAAAGGAGGGAAAAAATTTGGAACTCTTACACCACTCGCATTGAAGGGAGAGGAGGCGTTTGAGCAGGTGGCTGCTGCGAAGGCGTAATCATCGGCTGCTGCGAAGGCGGCTGAGGCAATGGAGGCTGCGCTGATGGCGTAGAAGGAGGTTGAACTACTGAGGTGGTAGGTGGCTGAGACGCGCCACTAATGGAGGTGAAATCAAGCTGCCTAGCGAGCTTCTTCGCCGGTATATCAGTCGCCATACTCGATTTTGGAGGCGAATTCCCGCCTTTATCTCCCTCCTCCATTGACCCCAACCAATCAATTTCGTTCTCCAATTTTAGGGAAAACAAAAATATTCAAAAAAACACTAAACCTTAAATTACACAACGAAATCAAAATCCGAGCTTGATTTCAGTAACCTACCCTTGAAAAAACACCAAATTCAGAACCTTTTTGATCGAAATTGCGAGAAAAACCCCAGAAAATCACCAAACAAACTCGAACAAAATCACACAAATTTACAATCCTTTCAAAGCTGGAAAAAATCGAGAATTTACCCAAGAATGTTCGAGTGATGAAATTGGATAAAGTTGCGATCTTTAAGCTGGGAAGAGAAGAAAAAAGGAGGGAATTTGAGGAGAGAGAAAGTGAAAGAAGTGAGAAGAAAAGGGGATTTGAAGGAGGAGGAGAATGAGAGAGGGGCTTTGCTTTCTCCCTCTCAGTTTCAGAGGTTTTGAAATTGAATTTTTTTGTAATTTTTTGACGGTTCAGATTTGATTTTCCAAGTTAATCAGATGGTTGGATTTTGTTTGATTCATCCTACGGCTTGTATAATTAGATACTCTCTTTTTTTTTTTTTCTTATTTGTTTTTAATTTTTTTAAAAGGGAAATATTATTGGTATGTGAGTATGGTAAGAAATCATATGCTATTCTAGTATTCTATCTCATTACTCATTATTAGGTCATAAAATATTCAAATTTGTTTGTTAAGATTTAACCATCATTTGAACTAGGAAAATATTTTTATTAATACACTATCTACATTATTTAAAAGACCTACAGTTTGTGACTTGAAATGTTGAACATAGTTTTTTGTCTTGGGTTATTTGTAAATAACTTTAGAAAGTCTTTCAACGATATAGCATTATTTAGTGAATTTAGTCAGTGTAGTTAGTGTAGCTTAATTTGGTTTTTAACAGGAAATAATTTATACTTTAGATATGGTATAGAGAACCATTTAGCGATCTGATCCAAAAATAACTTGAATAACACGTAATAGAGTTTCCTAGGGTAAAGTTATAATAAGGGTTTCCATTTGTGTGAGGATATTTGGTCTTTAAATTGAAAAATACTATTAGATCTAAAATACAAGAGTTTAAAGTGTCTTTTCATCAAAGGATTATCTATGTCTCAAAATAATTTTTTATATGCATTTAATGACATGTTGTACAAGATTATCCATTATATAGAGTATACAACTTGACACTTCCCTCAATAAAATAAAAAAATACTTTAGAGGGTAACGTCTTGGCTTGCCTTAGTGACATTGTTAATGAGAAGAATAATGATCAAGAAGGCAGGCCAAGCCAAAGCTAGGCATGACATGGCCAAGGCATCTTAAGACAAGATTATGAGGGGTGAGCTAAGACATGAAATAGATGGTTCCAAACACCAAATATACCTCCCTGAAACACTTAAAAATAACCATTTTTGAAGATTTCGGGACCTAAGGTTAGAAATTCAAGTGATAGTAGGAGATGCCCCTAGTGTCTTTTTTTTTAGGTCATATTATGTTGTTTTGAACCATATACAATCACTATACTAGTTATTTTAATAGTTAAGAGTCAAAGTGGATGACTTTAATCATCCAAATGGCATCCTAAGGTCTTCTTGTGTTATTTATAAGAAGTATCTTGTCCTCTTTCTTTTTTTGAGTCCAAAAGATTGAACATTCTCCAAAAGTGAAAGCTATAATCCATGTTTTCTAATCACCACACGTTACATGTGTAACATTTAATGGATCCAAATGATTCCCATTATTCAAAAACTTCTAATGCTTAACTTTTTTTTGCTAATTATCCCTTTGCTACTTCGTTCCAAATATATATATATATATATACTCTATACAAGTATAGATTAAAAAAAAAAAGTTAAATTGGTGTTAAAATTCTTATAGTTGCACCTAGGGTTTTTTTTTTTAAAAAAAAATAATACCCAAAAAATGTATACAGAAAATCGTGGTGCATCTAGTTATGTGTTTAGATACATTCAAGTGCAAGTATAAAATATGGAAATTTTTTGGATTAATTTTTTATGCTGCCATGAATGGTAGTATTTTCTTACTAAGCTTGATTGACTTGTATACAATATACTACCTCTGTTTCATAAAATCTGCAACAAACTTGGATGCACGTTTCCCAAGACAAAATTTGATAATGCTTGATTAACAAAGTGAAGGGTATGTGATTAAGGGTAGGAAGAGAAAGAGGGGATAATTAATTAATCAAGGGCCACCACTAGTCCACCACCAACTGCCATCTTCTCCTTGACACCACCCACCAGCAGCACCACTAACACCGCACCAACCAACTCGCACCACCCACCAGCAGCACCACTAACACACACCAGCCAACTCGCACCACCACTAACACCGCATCCTCTAATCACTCTTACCACAACCCAGATCTGAAACCCCTCCATAACCACCCAAAACCAACCTCACCCAATTAACTCGCACCACCACTAACACCGCCACCACCTGAAACCCCACCATGAACAAAATCCCGAAATTCCACCGCCGCACCAGCAAAATCCCAAAACCCCACCACCGCACCAATAAAATCCCGAAACCCCACCCTGGGTTCACCCACCTCGCAGCAAATCGAAACCCCACCCACCTCACTCACCCTCCCAGGCCGCAGTAAATCGAAATCCACCATGAAAACACCAACCCTAGAATTAGATCTGATTTCTATTGTTTTCTTAACATCGCACACCCATTTATCTCTCTCTTTCATTTCGATCTGAGATCTTTAGTTGAGATGAAGAAGAATGCGACTGGTGGTGATCGTGGCGGCGACGGTAAAGAAGATGAATCCTAAATGAAGATGAACAAGATGGTGTTGGTGGTTGTAATGGTCCAGTGTCGGAAGTGTTTATGGTGGCCTTGGTGTCGGTGGTCTAGTGTCGAAGGTATTCGTGGTGTTGGTGGTCTGGTGCGGTGGTTCTCATGGTGGTCGATGATGATGGTGGTGGTCAATCATGATGGTGGTGGTGGCAGTTGTAGGCAGGGGAGTGAAGGAGTTTTGTAATGATTAATGTTAAGTAATCTAATTAATTTAAATTAGTTACTAAAATAATGCTATTAGTTCTTAAACAGGGGCATTATAGTAATTTCATTTTAAAAAAACTTATCAAAAAAAGAAAGAAAAGGTTTGTTGCACATAATGTGTAGTTTCCCTTTTTGACAATTGTTGCAAATTTTATAGAACGGAGGTAGTATTTTGACTTAGAAGAATCTTTAGCAGAAGAAATCAAATCATCTTAGCATCATTATATGGGTCAACTAAAGAAGCAACAACCAACATAGTGACATACTTCGTAGTTTGTTCTTTTTATTGAGCAACAACGTTTGTCCTAGTGATAGGACAGATACAGATTGACGCTAAAACTTCGGTGAATTTCACGTTTCAAGTTCACGAAGGCAGAAATTCACTTTGTTGTCTTTTAGTGCCCCACAAAAAGGTTATGACCTAATTTAATATACTAAAATTAATACCAAGTATAATTACAAAAAAAAAAAAAAAAAAAAAAAAAAAAAAAAAAAAAAAGCATGTAAGAATAGCAAGAATAAATTTTAAAAACTACAGTAAGATCAAACAAGATACAATCACATAATTCTGGAACAAAATCAAGACAACAATTATGAGGTAAAAACTTTAAATATTCCTAATTTACAACTAAAATGCTTTCCATACATAACTTGCGAATTGTGAACAATGCTCATCAGTTAACCTATCTAGACCCTTATAAACTGTTTTCCTGATACCGTAATCATTGTTCATCAGTTATTCGGCCTAGACCACAATAAACTGCTTTCCTGAAAAGAGGGTGCACATTTCCTCTCAGAATCTCTTCGTCTATCTTCTCAACGTGTGGCCAGATCTCAGAAGCATATTGTCTGGTGATTGCCTTGACATATCCCAGTGTTGATAAACCCCATTGGTCTGTTTCACTTAGATTGTAAGCAGCACTTCCTTTATCCCCGTTAGACACACTGTTTAATCCTTTCTCTTGGTCTACATCCATTCCTGCTGGCTCATCATAATCCAGAGTCATCAAGTCAGTCTGACTAGAGAGCAGGTGAGATGTTCCGATTGGAGAGTCCTCAGGAAGGCGATCAAGCAAGACGACAGAGAAGTTCTTATACAAGGAGAGGAACAAGGCCTCATTTTCACCAAGGGCACGAAAGAGCAGAGCTTCTTTTGCTTCCAAGGATTCACGTAAAGACACCTCTTCTTCTTTTGCCTTCTCAGAAGAAGATATTAGGCGTTTCAACTTGATAGGATTGTCACCAACAACAGGTTCCCCATTCATAAGAGTAAGTTTTGACTCAGCTGCCTCTACTTCTGCTTTAGCATTTGCAGTAGCTTCTTCTGCTGACTGAAGACGCTTCTTCAGTGAGAAGATCTCTTTTCTTAGGTCACAAATACGATTGTAGGTTTTACTTACAGCATTTCTGAGAATCTCCCAATGCCGATCTGATGTATGGAACTGATCCACATTCTCAGGAGAAAAGACCCATCTCACAATAGCTAAATTGGAAATCAGGCGATAACCCATCATACGATCGATGGCTATGGCATTCATCTGAGTGCTATTCTTCCAGAAGGTACTCACTTCACTAATTAGCATTACTTGCCTGTCCTCATCTGGGCATACCTTAGCAATGACTTGGCCATATCGCTCCAAGACAGTCATTAAGTGAGTAAAACTCTTTGATCCAATATTCAGTAAAGTTTGAATTACTACTTGAAGCGTGACTTCCAATCCATGCACAGGAACCACATTTTCATCTATCCATGATATGATTTCCCTTGCAGTTTGCCTACCTCTAACCATGCCATTGAGGTCTTCAGATAGTGCAAGCCACTCAGGTTTGTTTCTGCCATTTTCGGCATTGAATCTGAAGTTTGGACCACCCTTTGGAGGAAGCAACTCTTCTAGGCCAGGGGCATTTTCAATACTTTGCTTTATTTTCTCCAAGTAGGATAATCGAACTTCTCTTTCCAGAACCTCCTGAACGAATACACGTTGGGGAGCCCACTTCGGAAGCTCCAAGACATAGGCCCATTCTTCCCAGGGCCAAATGAATTGAAAATTAGATAGATGATGTGAAAACCAAAGAATGAGTCGTGTTCGGCATTCCATATCCAGTTCAGCAATCTTGTCAAAAAGAGCACGTACTGCACCAGCTACAACTGCAGGGAATGCTCCAGGCAGAGCCTTACAAAGATCCATGATAACCAGAGCATAATATATTGGTTTAAATCGTGGTTGAGGAAGTAAAAGGAGCTGTGAGAAGACTGTCTCTGCCATGAGGTACTCGTAACGAAAGGGTACAGGAAGGCCAGCCATATAAGCAGCACATTCCTTCCGACAACCATTCAGGAACAGCAAAATGTCTAACAGATACTCTTCCATAATGAACTGATCAATAGGTGCCAAATCCTCCAGTTTATTTTGAGGGAATATATTCAGCTTGCGAATTCTTTGCGGGTATTTTAGATCAGCATCATGCTTCTGCCTACCATAGCTGACACTGGAAACAGTAGCCGGCAATCTTGGCTGCTCAGGGCAATTAATGGGACCAAAATCATGAGACTTTCCAGCTACAAGCTGAGCTTCAAATGAGAGGTAGGGCCGTGGAATACTTTTAAGTTTCCACCCATTGTTGGATGCATCCTGGATTCGACTCCATAAATCTTCCAAAAAATCCTGGAAAAAAATATTCAAGCAAATAAATTTGAGGAACATCAAAATTAACATTTTATAGTTTTCCGTAAGAATGATTCGCAGAATTCTCATTTTAATAGCAAAGTAAATGATAAAGCTGGATGAGTAGGTCTTTTCAATATCAAGAGAAGCATCATGCCATCTTTTTGTTTGAATTAGCAAATACGTTTATGTCAGTGGATAGCTTGTACACTATTTTATGCAAAATTTTCAATACTCTACCTTCCCATTTATTTGCAATCTGGTCCTTTTACGTTTTACCCACAGGTCCCAGTCATTCGGGTACGCGGTCTATGCCACCAAAAGTTTACCAATCATCCAAATACCACTAAGGCTCTAATAAGGCCCCATGCCCCCATCCCAAGGCAATATAAAGGGAATGAAATCAACTGTAAACAGCTGCAAAAAGCCTACTTCTGATATGCCCTCACTTCAAAAGGGAACTAACTTTTTTTGGTGATAAAAGGAAACTAACTAGCATGACATTATGTTATTGGAAAATTAAATTGACAAGGATATATACAAGAGAGACAAAGAAAGATGATAATACAGCAAGACATTTTATTACTATTCTTACTTTTGAATTACTAAGGAAATATATCCAGAAAAGCCATAAAAAGTCTTCATATTTTACACAAGGAGGGAACACAGATAATGATACTTCACCTCAAAGAAAAGGCATTGAGCAAATAGCATAAAGAGAAAAATTAAAGAAATTAAGCCCTCAAACTCAAAATTCATTCATGACATTTGATCTAGTTTGGAATGCCATAATCCACGCCAAGTTCATCTCAATAGCATCCTGACAATAATAGATTAGCTAAAAAGCTATACATAGTCTATGAAAAGTATCATAAAGTGTTATTGCTTCATATACTTATTTCAAAGAGGGAGGGGCAAAGCCTGATATACACAAGGGGAATGGATTTCTAACTGCATTAAATTCTCTCTCAAACTTCCTAGGTATGACTTTCAGCTTAATATACTTAAAAGTTACTTTAAAGAATTGTAAAGATCAATTTTCACTCATAGCTGATTCTAGGGGATAAAAGATAAGAAGAGATTAAAACATTTAAGTACATGATCTCTTATTCCCCATAAATTAGGTTGTGTACAGCACCATGTTCATTATGCCCAGTGTCCAAATCAAAGTCCATCTCATACGCATATTCTATAATAGAGCTGTAAATAAGCAGACAAGCAACTTATTCTTTGAATTTTATTTGGTATAAATGGAAAAGAAATTAAAGTAATAAAAGGAAAAAAATAGTTTTATAGTGTTTGATTTTCAACGATTGTAGAAACAAAAGAAAACACCACATAAAAACCTCACTTTTTACCCACCAAATTTGGTGGAAGGAGGAATTGGGATAGAATGAAATTTTAAACATTTCCCTTCATTTTCTTCCATAAAACTAATTAAAACAAAGGAATCCTTTTTATTTCAAACATAATTACATTTTTCTTCAATTCCTATAAATAGATTTAAATGTGCCCGAACAAGAGATTGATATAATAACTCTTAAAAGTTTCAAGCCTGAATTCCCTTGAGGGTTTGTGCTAGCCTTCATGGCAGAGGTGATCACAAGAAATGGTAGGTGAAGTTGAGATTGTAGAACTAAGACAATTGGAAGAGAAGTTGAGTGACACACTTCCCTAAAACCTCCTTCTTAAAGTGACATACATCCCTTTTTTGGAAACATTCTGCCATTTTTAATAATATTTCTCTCCCCTTTGGTCCCCACTACTACATTTTAAATTATTTCCCTCCTCATGGACCTCATTTCTACCTTCTTCATTAATTCTCTCATCTAACAACCTAACATTTAATTCTTCAACAAATCACCCTACCTATACACTCTATACATTTCTCCTAAAACTCCGCACGAAAGCTAGTGTGTAACTTGAAAAAACGGAGGGGGGTAGATGTTTAGTAACTTTGTCCTTAATTGTATGTAGCACCACAAACCTGGTTTGGACTGTACAAAGAGCTATATCAACATCCAATTCCTCCATTGGAAAGAAGAGAAGAATTTTCTTAATTTTTTGTCAAAGGTGCTTAAGCTAACACTTCCTTGTTCTAAAAGATGATCAACAGAAGTTTATTGCTAAATTAGGCAAAAAATAAACGCATTCACATATCAATTGACTTTTTTTAATTCACGGTTCATAGGGAGATAAAGGAATCATGCAACTATGTTTAGACTTCAGAAAGAAGGAATGGGGTCTAGGGGAGGTTTTTCAAGTAGAGGAGGATGAGTAGGGAAAGGATAAATCTCTTAGGGCCTGAGTTAGAACTGATATTATCAGACTTTCAAGGCAAAAGCAATGAATGAGAAATAGAGAGGTAGGGAAAGGATGGATCTCTTAGGCCCGAGTTAGAACTGATATTATCAGACTTTCGAGGCAAATGCAATGAATGAGAAATAGAGAGGTTGATATTGAACAGTGAATATGTAGTACTAGTACCTCCCAAGTCCTGAACTTTTGTAACAGTTGTGGTTTATCGTTTAAAACTTATTAGAAGCAGTGAGGCAGAACCACTGACAAAGAAGGGCCATTGAGAATTTGAAAGACACTAAGGGCTTTGACTCCAAAGATGAAAGGCTGATATAAAAGAGTAACTACAATAGTCATCTAAGTCTTGAAAACCTTCAGGGAAATAGGCGGCTTGAAAGTCATGGTTTATACAGATTTAAAATTATAAATAAATAAACAAATACTTTGGAAAATAGATTAAAAAGATGGAACCTTTGATCTTCAGTGACCAGCAAAAGATTTATTGTCTTTTTGAAGAAGGCTAATTGTACGGAGTAGATAGTTATTGGTGGCAAATCTGGCTATGTGGCATATAAAGCCCTCTCAATGCAGAGACTTGGATAATAAGGGGTCCATGGCAATCAAAGTCAGTTATTAACAAAGTACTTCGTATATGATAATTGGCATCCACATTCATCAGGAGATATATCCAAACATTTTGAAAAAGCAGAATGTTTAATAACCGAAACAAATCATCCTAAACTCATGTCAGAAGACCGGCATAGGGACGTTGCCCCCAAGCTACTCATGCTATACCACTGAACCACAAGTGATGGTGATAAACTGATTATGCACTTTTTCAGACTTACTCCGAAGATTGAAATTTCACATCGCCTCACAGCTTATAATAAGTACCCTCATGCTCGAATTTCATTGTCCATTACTCTCCTTGACTTCCTACCCTCCCCTTCTGCAATACCCTTCATCCATACCTTCCCAACAAATAAAATTATGGAAATGCCTAAAGCTAATCAGTAACATATCCTCTAAAACACCACAATTCTTGATAATATAACAATATTGTGCAGTTAAATTGAATGAATGTTATAAAACATGACAAATTACACCAATAAAACAAAACACAATAATATTATACCTTATCATTTGCTCTCTGATCTTTGCTATTATCCACAAAAATCGAAAACCCGGCATCCATAACATGTCTCCTAATACTCAAATAAGCTTGAATCCCAACTAAAACCCGATCAATCTCCTCCGGAACTTGCTCCATCAACTCAGCTCCTCCCCACGGAAGACAAGACAATATACAACTAATATAGAAATCGGCACGCGCTTGCCAAGCCGGGTTTCCTTTCTCCTCATCAATAATCGTAGCGGCCGACGAAAGCAGCGTCTCAAACACAACCACCAAAGCACCCGGCTGAAGAACCTTACTACACATCAAAACAGTGATAAATCGCAGCAAAACACGAATCCTATCACAATTCTCAGATTGAATTGCCTCTTGTAAGTTGGAATGTGTAGTATCAACAACCAATTTGCCGAGTTCTTCCTTCTCTAGGTTTAACAACCCGATTAAAGTGGCGTAAAACGGGGATTTGTGGGGTAATTGTTCAGCGCATTGAAGAAGGTAATACAGAATTTGTTGGTCTTCTTGTTGGTCTAATTCACGCCAGAGAATGCCGTAACAAGAATCGATGTGTTCTTTGAAATCTAGGGTTCCGCCGTATTCTGGGCATTTTTCGCCGATTCGAAGGATTAAGGTTTTCCAGCTGCTCATTGTTGAGGAGAGAGAAAGTAGAAGGAGGAGAGAGAAAGTAGAGAGAGGAAGAAGATGGTGGTGTTGGGAAGTAGAGAGTGATGGTGGTTGCTGCGGCGGTTTTGGTTGAAAGAGAAAGCAGATGAAATAAGAGCCAAAGGGTTTGGGTTTTGCTTTTAAACCTTACTTTTTTGGAGGAAATTTTTTAAAAAACTACTCCCAAATACACCACTTTTTGTAAAAAAAACCACTCTTTGTGAAATTTTAAATAAAAAAACCACCTGTAAAACCCAAAATCATTAGGGATCACTACCCATTTTATATTCCGGCTTGTTTTCCGACTAAGAATCCACGTGTTATCCCCCTATTGACTTAAATTAACAAAATATAATCAGTTTTAAAAAACAAAAAAACCCTAACTCCAGTCGCCACCCAATCCCCCTTCTCCTGCCACTCCACCCATAACAATCACCTGTCGGACCACCTCCAACCACTACCTCTTCCGGTGAACCCTACCAAGCCCCACACTTGCTCGCCCGGCCACTAAGCCCCGTCCAATTTCGTCCCTAATGTTTCCTATTACTCTCTCCTCATATCCCTAGATTTTTGTGTGTCCTACAATTCGCAATATCGATCGCAATTAACCACTTTCATCATTCATCCTACCTCGGAAATTGTTTCAAAAGAGTGAGAGAAAAGCGTAGTGCAACAGCTTCAACGAAGAACTCACAGTGCACTTCAATGGAGTGAAAAGGGGACGGAAGAATAAGAAAAAGAAGATATTGTGCATACTTGTTGGGCTTGGTGGGTTCGCCGGCGGAGGTGGGTGTGTTGGGGTTGGGGTTATTGTACGGCAAGTGGTTTGTTCGGGTGGGGTTGGTTTTTCCGTTGTGGTGGTAGCAGAAAGGGGAGGGGTGGCTTCTGTGGTATGGTTGGGGATTTTTTTTTTTAATAAAAAAATTTGTTAATTTTGACTAATAGGGTGGTGACACGTAGACCTTTAATCGGAAAACAGGCTAGAATAGACAGAAAACCGACCGGAATATAGGGGTGGTGAACTGGTGATTCCTACTGGTTTTGGGTTTTGCAGGTGGTTTTTTTTTTTAATTTCGTAAAAAAAAAAAAGGTGATTTTTTACAAATGTAGTGTATTTGGGGGTGGTTCTTTTCAAATTTTCCTTTTTTTTTGGAAATCTTGTAAAAAAACACATTAAAATAAGTTTTGATAAGGTCTAATAAGTTCAAATTAATTCAGATAAGATAGGATAAGTTTGGTTAAGTGAATATCAGGTGAATAGAACATACCCTACGTCTAAGGTACACACGCACACTACCTGGCTAAGTTGTTATATATAGGTTTACCTAGTAACAACTAGAAGTATTAATTTTGTACAAATAAGTCAAATGGTCAAAGTTTTCAAAAATTGACCCAAATTAGTCAAATGAGAACTATATTTAGAGACAGGGGCGAAGCCAGGATTTGGAACTTACGGGGCCGAATTCTATATAGTTTAGTTCCAGATTCGACCTTAGTTAAACACTTGACTTGTAGTCTCTCAATGAGGACATTTTGCATTCGGTTAGGCTCGGACTCAAAGCTATTTATATTAATTAGCGGTGATAATATTTTGATAATTTTAGTAGAATACTACAATACATTTTATTTTTTTCAACACTAAATTGATAGAGAAAATACTGTTGAGGGGAGTCGAACCTAAGAGGCTCTGACCAAAGATACTTGACACAAGGATAGATGTTAACTACTAAGCCAAGGAAATATCATTAGCAAATGAGTTAGTTAATTTGTATATGTTTTAAAAGTTTACAAGGGCCAAATAGAATTTTTAAAGGCCGCGGGAATGGGCTACAGGGGCCGGGCACCTGCCAGCCCCCCATGTAGCTCCGCCCATGGTTGTTAATTTAGTTTGTTCAAATTAATTAGTGTAACTGAAGGTGAGAATCTCTTTAACTTTATCCTATGCTCTAAAATGCCTGACCCATAAACACTAGACTAAAAAATCTATTTTTATTAGGTATAGTTTGAGTTACTTCATAGTTTTTTACGTCTCAAAACCATGAAATTATGATATATATCAAACTTAATTATGAGGTTAGAGGCTTTTTAGAGTATAAACTCTCTTACCTCCCCACTCCCAAAAAAACCATACTGCTAATCAAGACCATGTAGTCCATGTTGATCTTGAGAGTTTTGGAATTGATGGAACCTTCGATTTTTTACTAGTAAAAAGCTAAGAATGTTGAATATTGTTCGTAAAACCCTAATTAAGAGTTGATACGTACACATGGTGACGATAGATGGTGTGATCACCTCTTTTACTAAGTCGAATTGAAAATCATTCTTGATTAGGAAGAATCAATTTTGCATTTGTCACCCATGCACATTGTTATAACAGATGTGTGTAATGGGACAATTTATGAACTCACCGTATCCTCAAACACAAAATAAAATAAATAGCAAAATACGATAATTTATTAAAACAGACCGCATTTATGAGTTTCTCTCCTAAATCTCTTAGGTATTTGATACATTTAGTTTATCTTCTAGCACATACATTGCAATATAATGAATTGAGCGAGGAAAGTAAAAATTGATATTTTCCTATAACAAAAACAAACTATATCATTGAGAACTTAAGAAAAACAAACTATATCATTGATGAATTAACAAAAACAAATATACACTATTAAGTAACATTAGTAACTAATTTATACATACAAGATATATATGAACTTAACAAAATCATTTTTATTAACTCTAATACTTATATTAGTTACCAAGTACTCCTAATACCTATATTATAAAGTTATATATTGCACTTCAAGCTAGCCTAGCTACTAGCTTATTAGCCTTACATCAAAGATAGTCATTCTTGCGTAAGGCCATCCAACTCCATTATCATTGTAATAAACTCCTCATTTCTGATCTCCAAAAAACTGAACAAAATACTCGGGCCAACAATTTTCCACATTAATTGGCTTTACATGTACACCTCCATAAAGCCTATGGTAAGCTTTTCGGATTTCAATTAAGTATTCTTCTCAAGATTCATGTTGTTGGACCTCCACCAATACAATTATGTTTAGTTGCTCATCGAGAACTCACGACGACCTACTCCCAACTTTAGCATGTATCTCATTTAGTCCATTTCAGACAACATTCCACTTATGTTGCAGAAATTTATATTCTCGCAATATATCACCATCATCCAACACTTTGTAGAATCTTTCTTCATATCCCATTGTCATATAGTAGGAGCGGATCTAATTTTTTTTTAAAGAAAAAAAAAACGGGTCAATTAACTCTACTTGTCTTTATCTAAAAATTATTTTTAAATTTTTTTTAAATAATAAAATAATAATTTATTTAACATTAAATTATTTAATATGAAAAAATAATATGCAAATTTTAAGTAATGTATCCATACACATTATTATAGGAAATAACTATGTGTAATATAATATTAATGTAGTTACACATAATTTGTTATTTTATAAATAATTTCACGTAATTTGTTAATGCATAAATAATTTAATACTATATATTTTAATAAATTTTTCATATTTTATTAATAACTAATTTTATTTCAACCATAATACTGATAGATTACACAAACTAAAGTTAAGTATTTATTTATATAAAAAAAATTACAGTTACTATACTAATTATATAAACATAAAAAAAAACATATATATATATATATATATATATATATATATATATATATATATATATATATATATACATTTTAGTAATGATTTACAAACAAAATTGTACTCATAATTGATTTTGTATCTCCTTAATTTTATCACTTTAAATGGTTGAATTATTAGTACTCAATATATTTCTACTAAATTTTCATATAATTTGCAATAACCAACAATATTAGTATGCAAATTTTATCTCGAGAGGAAATAAGTTAAAATACAATAACTTCTTGTTTGTAGATTGCTCACTAATGGGAATATAGAATACGAGCTAGAGATCAACAATGAGACATATATGCGTATTTGACTAATTGTGCAAGTAAGATTTTGTTTTTTTTTTTTTAATATAGTAATAGAATTTCATTTTATAAAAAACAAAAAAAAAATCTCATTATTACTAGATTGTTTTGATCTTTATATTATATCTAATTTTGGTGCCTCTTAGAATTAGAAATATAACTTCGAGTATGAAGAACTCATAAAAAAAAGGTTAAAAAAAATAGAGGATTTTTTAAAAAAAATTTTATGATTAAAATTGTAATATTTTTATTAGGGCCTTGTTAAAAAAATATAACAGGGCCCCCGAATTGTATGAGACGGCCTTGAAAAAACACATGGTTGTTTATCACAAAATTATATTTTGTTTTGTAAGTTAGGAAAATGCATTTAAATGTTTTTTATGATTTATATTAATAAATTTATTATATTTGATTCAAAGTTAATTTTAATATTTTGAACACACTTAAAAAGAGGCTAGATTCGCCACTATCATACAACTTGTATGTTATAAATATTGGTTAATATTATCAATAATTCATCTCATCAATATTTTACAAGGTTTTACCCCAATCAAAATTCTTGTTTATCATTTAGCTGATAGTCATGAGAAGAATGGCTGAAAGTGAGAACAATTCATCATTGCCAATGGAAATACTTCTCCATGAAATATTCCATAGATTACCCACGAGATTTATTATAAGGTTTAAGTGATTAAACAAAGAATTTTATAATTACATCTCCTCCCCAAAATTCGTTGATATTCACCTCCGGCGAGCTTTCTTAACCAACGCTAACCGGCTTCTCTTCAAAGACAACAATAATCAATACTCTTTAGACTTGAACTCGTGCTCCCTCGCAATCAATATCCATGTTCCCCCAACCTTGTGTAAGGGTGAAAAACCCGAGTCTATTTATGTGGTCGGAACGTACAATGGTTTGATTTATCTAGGATTTCCTTAGTCTACATTCAATATAATTACTTGGGGGAATGTTTTATGTTTTTGAATCCATTGACTGGGACGTATTGAGCAGAAGTGTCTTTTTACAAGTTATGTTCACGAAGGGGTATTTCGACCACGAGTTTTCGGTTCGGGCATGACAGAGTAAAGGATGATTATAAAATTGTTTAAGTTACAAATTACTTTTGGAACTATCCTGACATTGGTGGTCAAGGGGAAGAGAAGTGGTAGTCTATAGCGTCAACATCGGTTCTTGGAACCACGTTGAGGCAGCTTCTTATCAGGATTCATACCAACCACGCCCGATTAGTGGTGTCCTTATACATAGCAATTTACTTCACTAGTTGTTATGGTACCCAACTCAGGATATGTTTCGAATTGGTTGCTTCAATTTTGAGACAGAGCTATGGACCGCTTATTATTCTCCTCCTCACAGTAAACACTGCCGTATAACTGTATTGCAGTCGATGCACCTATTTTTGCAGGTACTATTGATGGTTGTTTGTGTTTCTCGGTTAACATTCTAGCCAAAAAATGCACTCATGTATGGATCATGAAGGAGTACGGAGTAGAAAAGTCGTGGATGAGATTGTTTAGTATTACTCCTCGACTGTCTTTAACTTCCCTTCCGTTTGTTTATTGGAGGAGAAAAACAAGAGAACTTTTGCTCAACTTAGACCACCCTCAACTTGAAGGTGAAGGCTGTTTTTGGTATTACTTTGGAGATGAAGAAACTAAAAGGCTTACGTTCAATGGGGCTCCTCCTTCTTTCAAACTTCTCCCCTCATGCCTCGAAACTCTTGTTCCCCTTCATGGTTGTTGAAGAATAAATCTCTCAAGTGTCACTACATGTAAGTGTCTCACATTGGTTGAAGAAGAGAGCCTTGAACACTTTATAAGGCTAAGGGGCTACTCCTCCTATTGCCATATGGTTTTGGGATGGAACCTGCTTTGATCTTGTGAAGTGAACTCTCTCTCTTGGTTTGCGGGTACGGCCCACACCCGTGTTTAACAATGGTGGTTGTCGCATAAAAAATTCCTGAGCAACTAATATCGACAAAGATGAAGGTCACGTATGAAATTCTACAAGCCAATAAATACCAATTAACATTATTTTGTCTATGATCAGGTTAAATTAAAGAACACAAGTTGCATTGTTTTGTTTGATGGTAGCATATGAATGTTGAACTATCCATGTGAGCTTATGAAACTTACTCATTGAATTTAAATCCTCGCTTACTACTTAAAAAAAACCCACCACATATCCCTTAACACTTATTAACCCACAAATTTGACTAACTAGAGCGTACCCGTGCTAAAGCACGGAATATATTAATAGTATATATCAATTTTTTTTATTACTACTCCACACAATATTATTAATTAATTTGTGTAAATATGATAGTGGAAGTTATTGAATTTATTTAGTAGAAGTTATGGAATAGGAAGTTATGATGAAATTAATAGGTTTTTTAAATAAAAAAGAAAAAATAAAAGTAAAGTTAACAAACATTGAAGATTTAGAGTTTGGAATGTTGCGGTTAAAAGTTGAAAAATGACTCTACAATACTACGTATATAAGATTAATAAATTGGAATAATTTAATAACAGAATAACATACCACACAGCACAAAACTCAACTTAACTGCGGAGTATCAAAATGAGGTTGCAACTGTACCACACAGCACTGATCCTGTATAACAGAGATAACAGTAACATAGTCACATTTTAGTAAGATAATTGTCTCAGGTCTACTCAAAAACAAGAAAGTAAAAACTGAATCTATGATCTTTGGGAAGAGACAACCCCAACAGCTAATACAGCTAACGCTTGCCAAGTCTAATCTACATCTAATACACATTGCCAATCCGGTCTCGACCAGCCCCACGTCTGTCATCCCTTCCCCTTTCAATGTAAGGGTCCCTACGGAAGTCTTTTGGTGGCGGTCCACCTCTAATGGGAGAGCGGCTCCTCTCTCTCATATCACGATCAGCCCATCGTCCACGAGGTGGTGGCAGCGGAGGTGCAAGAGGAGATAATGGCCGCCTCTCATACCCTTTCCTGTCCAAAAATCCATCTCGTCCATGGTCTCGTGGACCCCATTCTGGTGGTGGTGGCCTGTCAAACTTGCCACGATCTCTAAAATCTTCATCAGGGTAGTCAAGCCGATCCCTTCGGAGGTGGTGGTCAGGAAACCTGCCTTCATGTCTAGGAGGTGGCCCACCAGGTCCGAAATCTCTTGGCCCATCTCTTGGCCAGCCACGTGGAGGAGGAGATCTGTAGCCATTACCAAACCTGCCAGGCGAGCGATCTATTGGTGGGCCTGGGAAACGACGTGGCGGCCCCATTGGTGGAGGTGGGCCGCCATATCCTCTCCGGGGACTTCCAGCAGGAGCATAACGAGACCTTTTACAGTTGTTGCAGTACTCTCGCCTGGCAAAGTTTAAGTTCCCACACCTGAGACAGCAAACAAAGCAGCTTAAGCATAAATAAATGAAACTTAAACAAGCAAGTTGCTGAAACAAAAACAGAACATTCTTGTGTAAAATGAGGTAGATCATGTGAGATCAGAACCATCCAAATGGTGAAATGGGTATAATTTTAGTTTTTAGCACTTAATAAAACATGCAACAGAAGTACGGTACAACCAATGAATGCAAAGCATAGAAAGGGATCACACAGGAAATTGAAAAAGAGGGGCAAAGAGGGAGATATATGGGGTGATAGTTGAAACAACAGTACACTTACGCTGGATCCGTGCAGTACCAGTCCCCTTCTCTTGGCCGAACATTAGGGTTGTTCTTGTGCATTCCTTCCCCTCTGGCTGCCCCAGGACCATGACCAGGACCATCAAATCCTCTTCCAAACGCACGACCACCCCTTCCTCGAGAATGAGGGGGTGAAAAGTCTCGGTAACGACCAGGAGACCTCCCGTTCTCTCTCCCACCCCCAAATCCACGATGCCGAGGTGGGCCATCTAAACGATCAATGGGAGCAGGACTATATCTACGTTCCACTTCTCTGCGACGCACAGGAGAACCAGAAACCGCCCGTGCTCTATACCCTGGTGAATGTATTTTGTAGAAGAACAAGAAAACAACACTGATGATGTTGAAATGAACAACTGCTACTAATATCATGGTAAGAAGATTAAATAGTCCATATAAACTATCAGAAGGTTCAATTCACAGCCCACATAACTTGGTTGGAGACTATTACCAACAGCCTCCCGACCAGTATTAGTATATCACAAGATTATAGAACATGATAGCAGTCCCTGTTTTCTCAAACAAGCAGCCCGAAATATATGCATGAGTTTATTAACCATAAACAGATCATCAATTTTAACCAAATACCAGCAGAGATATGTATTAATCCCAATTCTAACATGATCCAGTTCACCAAAATGTTCTGAAGCAAGAATACATGTTAAAATCCATATGAAACTACTAATATCTAAAATTTGAACCATCTTTCCGACGGCAAAGTGGCAATAGGGTTTTCAGCAAAGTGGCAAACCAGCGAACGCAATCCCAATAAGCTGTCTCCAGCCAGTGAGAGCTAACACTAAAGAGACTAATACTAAAAGCACACAAGCTAAACATCCTCAAGGTTTGGTTTTAAACAACTTCCACAGAAAATTAGGAGTAAGGCTAATTCAAGAGTGAAGGCCCAAGAAAAGCATCTTGAACCCGTGAAATTGTGGAAGCAAGATATTTCAGTGACTTGAGGGCTGAGGCTGAGACCACAAAATGAGATCTCGGTGAGTGAGCCATACAAATGATCCCAACCGCCTTTGTATTATCTCCCAAATATTTTGCTCTAACGTTGTCCACCAATTTGTTTGACAGACCTTTGAGGAGTGTTGGCACAACCGTCCCCCAACGTGGGAAAAAACATATATGATCCCCCCCTAGCAACAGATGTCCCTCTCATAACATGCCATGTGACAGAAAATAACAGATAACCTCGCCATAGCACGTGCAAAATTATCCTCTGAACATCTTCAATCCCAAACAATAGATGTCCCTCATGTAAGAGAATATATATGCCATCAGTAACTAGACACAAAACATTTTATAACCCTGACCAAGATATCTATCCTAGATTGGCATTTATCCAGATGTACAATATTGAGATATATATGAAGCCTGAAAGGCTGACTTCCACTCTAACAATTTGCATAAAACCTAATCTTCTGCAATGGACTAAGAGAGAGAGCCAAGGTTCTCCAGCCAAGCAACAAATTCTCCCTCTTGCAAATTTACAATTGTATACCAGAAACCTACTGCCAAAATATGCCACACTTAAGAATTCAAATGACATAAACTGAAAGGTTTTCTGCATAATTGGTAAGACAAACTGATTGACCACCACCTCCATTGCAATACATACCCCGTCTTTACCTCAAACTGACCATCAATTTTACATCAAAGCTTACCATCTAAAAAATACTTCCAAACCAATTTTGGGCAACAAACAAGATCCTAATCACAATTTTGGCAAAATTCCAATCCAGGAAAAGTATGCGTCATTGTGGGCTAGATTTTAACTTATTTCCAGCCAATTCCACAGCAAAGAACCCATAATCAAGCTGATGGCCCTGACAATTCTTATAAAATCCTGACCCTTCAACCATTAATCAAATATGAATTTCCACCTTTACCTACACCAATCAGTAAGGCCATCTTGAGGCTTTTCCAGTATCACATTAATAAAAACATCCAAGGTGAATCCTCCAAAGGAGACCTCTATAAACCGGTGTGAAAGTTCCTCAACTCCCAAAAAATGGAACCTTGGTATTATACTTGTAACCAAATGACACCGAAAATAAATCAGGTTTCCAAGTCATGTAAATACTTATTTTAGGGAAATGCCGCATTCACAATTACCCCTGAAAACCAGAAAAAGGAAAAGAACCCCCAAAACCCAATTCAAACCCCGCATTCACACAAAATATGCCTTCCTCAAGATCCCCATTCTTGCACCAGGCGATAACTATAGCTGTGACACGCAATAAACAATTTCATTCACCATTCATTATATTGCATGCAGAAAAACCACGTTTTTGAGATAAAGCATATGACATGTCATGCTGGACAGATAACTCAGCAGCTTTCAACTGATTGATGAAGGAAAAAAAATAGATAATGTACCATTTAATTGGTGGAGTATAATTATAGGAGATGAACACAAAAATGCTCCTACACATATAATTCATGTAATTGTTTGGTGACAGTTCCAGAGATGCATGCCTTGACTCTGACAGCCCTTTGCCCCTAGATGCACCTTAAGACCTTAAATATTCGGCATGCAAAATTAAAAGGTGGATAAAAGATCTCCCAAATAATGTTTGTAAGAATTGAGAAGTTGGAATTCAGTTTTGATGATGGCACTTCATATATGACAACATTAACAATATCACAGCCGGTTAGGCACCGGAAGTAACAAGATTTAAGCTTGCAAATCACATTGATATACAATATCTCCCATACTTTCCCAATAGCATGTAAATATATCAACACAAATTGATTTCAAATTCAAGAAATTGAGCTTATTTGACAGTATTGGCACACCCCCTCATAAATTTACACCCACCAAATAAAAATCTAGACATGTAGGGAATCATAAATTCAGACTCAATAAAGAAAGGGGGCATTTCAAATTTCAATATTATAAAAAGGGGCAATTGAAGCTTAATGAGCAGCATAATTTAGGATAAACACCCCGAATAAAACAATCACATCAAAAATCGAAGAGCATGAAAATCATCATATTACGCAAAATTAAAAAATCTTAATGCACCAAATCAAACCAGAAATCGACACAATTCGATACAACAAACCCTAATCAGATTTCAATGAAACCCAAAAAATAAAATTCAAATAAAATAAAAACAGAAAAATCAAAAAACAGAATCAGATCTGAGAAAAGAGATAAAAGACGAACCAGGATCATCGGAATAACGATCAGAGCGAGAATAAGGAGGAGCGTCACGGCGAACTTCACCGGGCTCGTAATCGCTACCAGCGCCGCCAGCGCCGCCGCTATCGGACGGGCGAACGACAAGGCTGCTAAGCAGAGGTTGGTGTGGCGCCGACTCATCTCGCGACCCCATTGTTTCTCTCTCTAATTATTCTCTGTTTCTCTCTCTAAAAGGAGAAATTGAAAATCGAATGGATTATTGTTGAAGATGGAGAGATGCTAAACCCTAGTAGACTTTAGACTTGACTAGTTTGTATAAGGGCGTAGTCAAGAGGATGGGCCCGATGAGGGTTCTATGTTATCGTATAATTGCACTTCAATGACTCTTTGTTTTGGTGTGTTATTTTACTACCTCCGTTTGTAATGATTTGATATAAATTAAAGAGAAAAAATTTAAAAAAAAATCTAATTATAATATGTAACACAGGTAGTATATGGTATGGCTCATTGCAATATTCTCTATTTGTGCTACACTACTACTAATAAGTCCTTTGGACCCGTATTTTTCTATTCCGTGAGAGGCAAGTGGGAGGGGTCATGTTTATAATTTTGTGCTATTTTTACTTGATTTTGCCTTATTTATAAAAAATTATTTAGGGAGTTCATTAGTATTATGTATGTCTCGATACAACAAAACACATGAGGCAAATCAAACTACATGAGATTTGCTTATAAAAGATGGTACTACTTTGACCTATCATGACTTTTTCTTGCCACATATTAGTTATGACCAGCATGAAAATGAGATCCACTCAACACGACACATGTCACTAAATTAAAATAGCAGCACGTGGTTTAAATTGGCACAAACAAGTAAGGCGATTTTGTCTCTCGTCTCTAATTAATGGAACCGTAGAGTTTGTTGCTTTATCAATCTGTAAGAATTAATGATGAAAGAATATGGTGACATTATAGAGTTTAGCATGTTTGTGAACATTGAAGAGTCCAATGATTTAACAGTCACACCTAGGGATGGCAACGGGTCGGACTCGGAGCGGATTATGCTAAATTCAACTCCGACCCCGACATCCGACATCCGACTCCGACTTCATTATTTGACCTCCGACTTCGACTCTGATCCGACCCGACTCCGAGTTTTTTTTCGTTATTCAATATACTTTGAGAAATTGGGCTATTTGGGCCTTTACAACCCACATCCAATGCCACCATGACCCATACAAAAATCCACTATCTATTGGAGTCGGAGTCGGATAATTCGTCAGAGTCGGACATTTGTTGGAGTCGGATTTTTTTCTTGGATTTTTTGTAGGATCCGACTCCGACCCTCCTCCGACTCGGAGTCGGATTATTTTAACGGAGTCGAACTCGGATTACTTTTTTCTTGGACTCGGAGCGGATTTTTTTTACCTCAGATCGTGGCGGAATAGGGTCGGCTCCAGACTGGATTGCTATCCCTAGTCACACCTATTGAGATTAAAGGAGATTTGTTGTGTTTTGAACTAGCCTAAAATTCTCATAATTTGAGATGACTCATGACTTTATGAGTAGATTATAATTGCATATTATTGACAGCCCCGTTCCTGATATATTTTGGGCCCTAGGCATAATATTAGAAAAGGGCCCCTCACCTAACTAATATTTTTCTTTAAATATAGTTGAACAAAAAATCGACAAAAAATGAAAAAAATTATATTATTTAAATTATACTTAATAATACCGTTCAAAAAAAATTATATACTTAATAATACACTGCATAATCCCCACTTCATAAATAAATCAAAAAAGGTGATTTGTTCAAGCATTTTGTGGCACAAGTGTTTATACAATTAACTCAAGGTTGATTGTCAAAAAAAGGTTGATTTTCTATTATATCCTTCTCAATTGATAATTTTGCCAAACAATTCAACATCTCTTGCCAAATATACATTATTCATTTATTCAAACGTATAAAAGTATACTAATAATGATTATACTAGCTATGACTAATTGACTCGAGTTTAGTATGATAAAATCATATTGATAATTACTCCGTATATAATAGTTATAGTACTCCGCTGAGACTCCGTACTAATGTACTATATAATTAGAGTAAATCAAATCCCTTAAATCATGGCACAATACTTAGGCTAGTATTTACAATTGAATATATCTACAAGTAATAAACAATATAAATAGAGTAAGAGCTATATTGTGTTACCTTTATGCAATCATCCAAGGAGGATCGGACGTCAAGGATGAACAAAGAGCAAGCCGCCAATGTGAAATTGATCGAAATTAAAACAACCAATAACATAAATAAGATGGGAGTTGAATAATTGTTGATAGATTTTTTTTTTTTTTATTTATTATTATTGTCTTGTTAATTGTCTTAACCATTGCCATAATCTAGAGAACTTGAACTGAACTCTTGAATATGGGAAATTGAAGATAAAATCTAAATGATATTATGCGAATGAATATTATACCAATTGATAAAGGGGTAAATTAGAATCCATTAAAGAAAAAAAAGTGGTAAATTGGAAAGCTACTGATAGCTATTCAATTAATGAAATTAAAAAAGGAAATGAAGAGGTACATTGTGATTCTAACCAAATCAACTAATAGCTATTCAATTAATGAAAATAAGTAATTAAAGCTAATTAAACAATCACATTTCCCGTAGTAGTATTTGACTTTTAAAATTTACTTACACTACACTAATGGGGCAAATTAGAAGGCCATTTATACTTTATTATTTTTTTTAATATAAAAATTTTGGGCCCCTTTACCCCGTGGGCCCTAGGCGGTGGCACTCTTGGCCTACCCTCAGGGCCGGCCCTGATTATTGAGACTTATATACTAATGGAATAGTAGGAAAGTTGAATATCCTTTTCAACTCTCTAAAGAAACATCTAGTATTTAAAGAAATACTACGTCCATGACATGATAATAAGAATCAAAACAAAAGATATAACCACCTAAATTATTCCCCGCTCCTAAAAACATAAACCAAGCAATACATAAAGGAGCGGATGGAGCAAAGAAATTTGAATAACGTTTTCACCATGACACCTCTTTCGCACGACACAAAAGAAAGAAAGATACAGTTTGCCTTTGTTGTTTTTATCTAGCCCCTCGTTGTAGGAGGAGTAAATCATAAGCTAACCCACTTCCCAAAACATCCATCAATACAATAAAAGCATTCATTCTTTCTTCCTGCTTTTCTCTTCCACTTTCTCTCTCCTCCCCTACGAAATTACCCGCTCATCTAAGGAACTTCGCGTACCTTCTCCACTCCTTTACTCTCCAACTTCTCGTACCAAATTCATCATAAATCAATCAAAATTCAACAAATTCTTCATCATTGTTATCAATCTTCATCAATTATTAGTGATTTTGAGGTATTTAATCTGTAAATTCATCTTTCTATTATTGCTGCTCGTTTCTGAATTTCTATTATTGCTGTAATTTATTCCGTTTTTTCTTTTGATTATTGTGCAATTATTGTGATTTAGAATTCTGTTATTTTTTTAATTTCTGATGTTTTCTGTTGTCGGCGAAAAGAAAATCTGAAATCAGAGTAACTTGATCTTAAGTGTGGTAATTCTGGAGCATAATGATCTAAAGTGTGAGAAATTAAAATGATTGTGATGTGTTTTTTTTGTTTGATTATGCAGATTTCTGCAAAAATTTTCTGAAATTTGATGCACAAGTGTTGATTTTGAGGTTGGAATGAATTTTCCGACTTATAAACGAATGAATTCCAGAGAATATACGGAAACAATGGACGAAGAAGATAATTCAGGTATATTATTTAATAAGAAGTTTACGTAGATAATTATTCAAGTGTAGTGGAACCAAAAATATCATCATTAATTTATGCTTGAATTATTAAAATAACATTATCCTTAATGATTGTAAGTTGAAGATGCATATCTCAGCTTCCCTCGATATATCAGTGGTGGTTGTTTAGATTTTGGTTTGATCTTTAGTGTGTTTAACTATATAGCTCGTCGTGTTTGCATTTGGCAACAAATTATCAAAACTACTATAGTTATGAGTGACCAATTTGAGTAGCAAATGATGTAGTAGCTGCTTTTTTTTTTTTTTTTTTTTTTTTTTTTTTTTTTTTTTTTTGTTTTAAGGTTTCTTGCAGAATGATACTTGGCAAGAAAGTGGGAATCCTTCGTGGAAGCGATCATTGCCTCATGTACTTGTGGCGACATTAACTTCGTTCTTGTTTGGCTACCATATTGGGTTTGTTTGAGATCTTCTTTGCTTTGTTTATTTACTTGTTACATGAAAGAAAAGTTGAACTCTTGTGATAACTCTTGAAATTCCTTTTTGGGACAGAGTTGTGAATGAACCACTTGAAAGTATTTCTATGGATCTTGGTTTCAAAGGCAACACGTTGGCAGAAGGTGATACATGTGAAATTGAAAGTTGTATATTATTTTGAGTCATTATACTCTGTTATTGAACTTTATTTGTTTTAAATGAAGGTCTTGTGGTGAGTACATGCCTTGGGGGTGCCTTTGTTGGATGTGTTTTTAGTGGTTCAATTGCTGATGGTTTTGGACGTCGTAGAGCTTTTCAGCTATCTGCTCTTCCAATGATAATAGGTGCTTCTATGAGGTAGTTTTTTGATTCCTTGGCTTGTTCTCCATATTGATTGCTGTTAAGAGTCCCGGACTTGTAATCCTTGTAGAACTAGATTATGTTGAGCTGACCTGTCAATTATTTCTTCAGTGCAATGTCGAACACGTTGCAAGGTATGCTATTGGGAAGACTGTTAGTTGGGACTGGAATGGGTCTGGGTTCCTCAATCGCTGCTCTTTATGTTGCTGAGGTATGCTTTATGATCTGTATAGATCAAAGTATATATCCTGGTCACATGCTTTTTTATCCCCCTTAACGAAAGAATTTTCTTTTTGTTATGTATAAATTTAGATTTCTCCAGCTTTTGTAAGAGGTACCTATGGAAGCTTCATTCAAATTGCTACATGTCTTGGTCTCATGGCAGCTCTGGTTGTTGGAATTCCATCAAAAGACATTACAGAATGGTAAACTTATTTTACAAGTATCACCTCCGCAATTTCACTTTTTCTCGATATTGTGAAAGTGGTTAGTGGAATATGTATATCTTACCTTTGATTTTCAGGTGGCGTATGTGTTTTTGGCTCTCCACCATTCCAGCTGCCACACTAGCTCTGGGTATGATATTCTGTGCTGAAAGTCCAATTTGGCTTTACAAGGTTTGCTCCTATTCCTTTTTGTATTATGTTTACTCTGTAAATGGATGCACAAGACTTGAATCCTCAAGTAATGAAAGCATCTGGACATTTTGTCATTTGAGTTCTGCCAATTTCAATTTTCAGTTGTTTGGCTGGCACCCATCATTAGGTTGCTGCAAGATTCTCAAATTGCTTTTTACATGTCATAAAACAAACTGTCTCAGCCCGCTTGATACTTTGTTGATGTTCTTTTCTTTCTTTGCATCCAATTTCCTAGTGAAAAGTATTGTGATCTTTATGCCTCTTGGTTGCCAGTCCACTGCTCCTGGAACGTAGCATGCTGTTGCTTGATAGGGTAACAGAAAGCAATCTGATACTTAGTAATGCCTAACTAGTAAAAGATGTACCATGCATCAGGGGAGAGGGGAGATAAGATAATACTGCGCCCCTCCAACTAGGAATCTGGAAGGTCTTACAATCTCAGTGGTGCTAATCTTCCTCATCACTCTCTGTCCCAAACTAATGATCTTTATTGACAGGTTGTAAGAGTTGTGCAGTTGTCTGAATGTAATTTGAAAAATGTAATAGAAAATGATAGAATAGAAAAGGAAAAGAGTAGAGAGCTAAATGATGACTTTTAATTAAAAGCTAAGAGGAATTGCATGGGAGATCCTGAATAGTACTCCCTTAGCCCCTAAATAATAGTTCATTAGGCCAAATTTCTACTGTATGACTTCAACAATTAATTGGCTACTATTTAACTCTAGTTAAGTGTATCTTTAAGGTTTTCCATATTATTCTTATCAATTTCCTTAAGTAAGAATTCTATAGAAAGATTGCATTGGCATGGATGTATGGTAGAGATAAGTGAGGGAAATTTTAAATCATTCCCTTATAAAGACCCCCAATCAATGCGTCCTATTACTTAGAGATGAATAGATTAATTTAAAAAAAATCTATATATTGGGCAAAAGTAGGGAAATAAACCAGGGGTGAAGGGATATTGATATTGGATTAGCTTAGAGAGGAAGGCAGAGGGTAGTTAGAGGTGAGAGGGAAAAATACATATCTATAGAGGAGATCATTTAGAGGAATGATAAGTACTGTAGAAATTTGTCAGTGAATAGTATTCTACTTTAGCTAATAGCTTGGGGTGTCCAGCCACTCAGAGTACTCAAATTGTATTTATCCTTAGTAATGATTTAATTGCATTGCTAATACAACATTGTCAATTCCAAATCTCTCCTCATTACTATGTTTCTAACTTTTCCAATCTATTACAGGGAGTTAGGGAGTATATATATTTTTGGTACTGGCATAGTGGCATGTTATCTGCTTTTGTATTTATGTGACTAATTTTCGACCCCCCATGTGTTCTCTTTAAGCTTATTTTTTCTTATGTATTAATTGTGCACAACTTTTGTCCCCGTTTCTATTTTATGGTTTAAATTTCATATCTGTCTGCTAGTTGACGATTTTGACCTCAAGAAGTTACCACGAAGTGTCGCTGTGGTAATAGAAAAAGATGTTCGGCTGCTTGCTTGATTAGCCTTGTATTTCTAAATAATTATGGATGTATTGTTTGCACTAAGGTGATAGACTTGCAAGTATATGTACTTGTTATCTTTGTTCATTTGGTGAGGACCTTTCTCGAGCCTTTCATTTTCTATTAAGTAATTTTTCTTGGACATCAGTGTACCATGAGTTAGAGAATATATTCTCCGTTTGAGACATGTGATTTGTGTAACAACTATCTTGATGATGAGTTGTGTTCTCCCTCTATGGAACTTTTGCTTGCAAGACAACTCAGGCAAGTTTCAGTCTCTCTGGTGCTTATGCTCCATGTATCAGACTTGTTGTCAGTTGCTCTTTCATTTTCACTATTGTTGGGTTAATGCTCACAACTGTTCTTGCACGTGACTTAGCAAGGAAGAAGCTCAGAGGCTGAGGCTGAATTCGAAAAACTTTTGGGAGGATCTTTTGTCCAATCTGCAATGGTGGAACTGGAAAAATCTGATAGAGGAGACACTGAGGAAGTGAAGTTGTTGGAATTGCTCACTGGTCGACATTCAAGAGGTATGTGCAGTACTACTGTGGTGTAGATACACTTTCAGTAGTTCATTTACAAAATTTTCATAATTTGCCAGAGATGCTTGTATTCACTTATTCCTTTTGCAGTTGTTTTTATTGGATCAACCCTGTATGCTTTGCAGCAGCTATCTGGTATAAATGCTGTTTTTTATTTCTCTTCAACTGTATTTAAGAGTCTTGGTGTGCCATCCAACCTTACAAACGTGTTCATAGGGATCTCCAACTTAACAGGTGAAATTCATTGTTGGCTAGTTTTCTTGTATATGCTGTATCTTTTTTTATTGGTCTCTCACTGATAAATATCGTTAGGCTCCTTTATTGCGATGGCATTAATGGACAAGTTGGGGAGAAAACTGCTGCTGCTTTGGAGTTTCTTGGGCATGGTAATTTTTAATTTATTTTGTTTAGAATTTCTGCCGTCATTTTTCTCCCTCCTCCCCTTCCCTCACAACCTTTATGATCCCTTTGTCCTTTGTTTCATCAAACCCTGCTTAAAAGTACATGTTTTGTAACACAAAATGCTTGCTGTGTGTACAGGCTGTATCGATGGGCCTGCAGGTTGCTGGGGCTAGTTCTTAGATGCCAAAGGCAGCAACGTTTTACTTATCCATTGGTGGTGTACTATTGTGAGTATTTTTAACTATTAGCTCTAATTTGCCTGGCTTTGGCATACTCAAAAGTGGACCACTGAGTTTGACATTTTGCAGTGTTTTACTTTTCAAAAGCTATCTAATTTCCTGAATTTAAACTATTGTACCATAATTGTCTGGCTGATGTTGAGATTTTGAAAAGTGATTCATTTTGCTCTTTCATGAAATCTAACGTAAGTTTTATTTGTTAACTCTGTGAGTTCAGCTTTGTTATTTTATCTTTACCTTCCCTGTTATCATAAACCAATGTAGGAGAAAAAGTGTGATGCTGCAAAAAAGAAATTAAATGTATCCCCTATCTGTTTGGTGTTATGAAATAGATGTTTATATGTTATGTTTGCATTAAATTGTCACCATACTTTAGCATTTTACCTGCAACGGCTGCTGAGGTTTATACTCAAATGATGTATAGCTGAAAAAGTCACTTTTTGGGCTAATATGTTCACTGCAGTCTGTATGTGACTTGGAAACTAATTTCAGAAATTGATAAAAGATAACTTGTCTGACTTTGCTTAAACTTTTGCAGATATGTTCTAGCATTTGCAGTTGGTGCTGGTCCTGTTCCAGGCTTGCTACTCCCGGAAATATTTCCCAGCCGAATTAGAGCAAAAGCAATAGCTTTCTGTATGTCTGTCCATTGGGTAGGTTTCTGATAATTCCTTGTTTCCTTAGTAACAATGTATGACATCTGTGTTTATATTTAATGCCTCCACAAACTATCTGTGTTTTGTGTGTGTAAGTAACTATCTGTATTTTTCATTTTTCATGAAATACAGAATAGGATATAGTCATTGTGTATGGGACAAGGTTCATCAAATATAGCCTAAACTTGTTCAGTAAGAATGACTATGGACTTTTATGTTTTAAATATTAGTCCCTCACCCTGCCCAGGGGGCAGGTGTTGTAGAGCCATTGGTTTAATTTTGATGTTGTTACCAAATCTATGGTTTTTGGCTTACGTTGCCTGTTTTGTGGAGTTAGTACAGATGTAGAAGTTCTGCATCAAATGAGAGCTCAAAACAATTAACAGTGATTACTTCGTTGCCATATTTACAGGTCTTTAACTTCTTAGTTGGCTTGTTGTTCTTGCGACTACTTGAAAATTTTGGACCGCAGCTCCTCTATACTGTGTTCAGCACTATATGCTTGATTGCTGTTCCTTTTGTTAAGAAGAATGTGATAGAGACAAAAGGAAGATCACTGCAAGAAATTGAGATTGCTCTTCTCCCTGATGAATAAAGGTGGTTATCTGTCTTCCTCGTATAATTATGGTTTAGGTAAATTAGTAATCTTGTTGTAATTTACATGGGTCTTTTGCACTTGTTCTCTGTGCAGTAACAGATGTAGAAGGCCTACAAAGATTAATACTCAAACTTCTAATGTAATTCAAACAGGACACTTGTTGACGAGGATGATTTGATGAGTAATAGGGAGGAAACTACTCGTTCAAAAGCTGCTCCTTGTGACCAATTGGTTTCTTGGAATCTTACTTAAGCTTAGGATTAGAAGCCAGGATTTGTATGTGGAACTTGTATATGCTATGAGTGATGGATGTACAAAATCAATACTCTGATTTTACGTATATTACTCTGATTTTACGTATATAAGCTAATACATGTTGTATTACTCTATTTTTGTCAATAATGTGTTCTTTTGGTGGACAGAGAAAGATGGGTGGTTTGATACCTTTGATTCTGTGATTCTTATAAAGTCGTGCTTGATGTTGTTGCTATTGAATTATTCTAGATGTGTTGAATTGAACGACTGAACCATTGGTTTAGCCTTTTGTTTGTATTTGTACTAGTGGTTGATATGGAGTACTAAACTACTAATTAATTGCCATGAGCTATAATCAAGCCTGGATAGTGGACTGCATTAATAGTGTTGTACAATTTTTTCCCTTTCTTTTAGGACAAGGAGTAGGTGTCCTATTGAGTTATTAGATCGGAATCTCTCACACATCAAACTTGGCTTAGATTATCACGCAAGACCTTTGGGAGTGGGGTGGGGGTAAGGGCGTTGGGGGTAAGGGCATAAACAACTAGTACAATTTTTACTACTTGGTATTATACGAGATATATTATGCGCAGTAGATTTTTCTTGGTATTATACGAGATATATTATGCGCAGTAGATTTTTCTTGGTATTATACTAGTACAAGAACTAAGTGGTATTATACAAGTACTGCTCCTCTTGGTATTATTCTATTACAAGTACTATGTGGTATACTGGTAATATACAAGTACTGCTCATATATCTGGTATAATACAAAGTAGTATACTACCACAATATTTGTTTAAAAAAATTTCTTGCACTGTATTCTGTGCTAGTTGGTTTTTGGTTATGCCTGTTTCTCGAGTTGCTCGCATTACATCAGCTTGCAAGATGTTGCTTTGGCCCAAAATCCAAATGAGAAGGTACAGAAATAAGGTTTGAGAATGTGTGCACTTAGAAAGGCCTTGGCTCACTAATTATTTTTGCCATTTGCATCACCTTAATTGGCTTAATAACAATAAGTTAAAAGAGTATACAGAAAAAGAATACAAGGAATACAATCACGAAAACAGGCCATCACATGTCATTAGAGAAAATAACATACTCTAAAGACTAATGCCAATAGATGACATAATACGTCAATATGACCGGTATGACATCCAAGAATATTATGTAGGATGCTGCTCATAATTCAAAATTGAAGGACATGTACTCTAAAAGAATACATGGTCCTGAAATCTGCAACTCTTCTCAATCAAAGCGAACAGAGAAACCAGCATCGGTTTTGGTCACATATACGCCACCAAATTCATCAAAATCTGAGTCTGAACCTGTTTCCCTGTAGTCATTCCAATTGACAGGGGAATCCTCATCGGGGGAACATCTAGTCAATGGAACTCTAAGTTCGGAAATTGGAACAGGAAGAGGATCCTCTGTGAGGTACTTCTCTTGTAACAGCTCCATTGCAGTAGCTCTACTGGCAGGATTAAAGCACAGAAGCTTCTTAACTATAAGGATTTCATCAGGTGAACGATTTGGCAAGCACGTTTCTAACCCAAGGGGTTTTTCTATTTTATTGAATGAAATCATTTTATAATCAGGAAGGTTTGAACAACCAGGAAAGGTCTCCTCCGTTAAGTTGCCCAAGACGTTAAAAATTCTAGAGAGCTGATCTATATCTGAGGTTCCAGGAAAGAGGGGCTCTAAGCTGAAAAGCTCTGCAAAAATGCACCCTAATGACCAGAGGTCAATCTCCACTCCATAGTTTATCGAACCATAGAGTAACTCCGGAGCTCTAAACCACCGAGTCCCAACACATGAAGTTAGAGGACCATAATTGTCCTCCTCACCTGCCTCGGGTTCATATGTATTCGAGCCCTTGAGCAGATCATCTTCTATTTCACTCATAGTGCAAGTGGCAAGACAGGAATTATCTCCATCCAGGGTGTTTGAATCCTTGTCTGTGTCATCTGTAGCAGCAGCTTTAGCCTTTAGCATAACTAAGTTTCTGAAGAAGTCTTCTCTGCTTGGATTACCTTGCTCTTGATTAGCACAAGCCTGCTCACTTAAATCATTCATGATAACTTCAGGCTGTTGGAATGTAGATGGGTGACCTTGAGCAGTAGCATCTCGCTCATCGTGCTGCGATTGCAAGTCTTCCGCAGATGCAACAAAACCTGGCTCTAGGAGGATTCTTGCCTGAAAAGAACAGTTAGGAACACAATGAGTGGCAGATTTCATGTTACAATCCAAGATGAAATGAAAAATAACAGCCTTCTGTCATCTGCAAATTTCTTTTTTTTGGGGTGAGAAAAAGGGAATGTAACTTAATTCTCCATATTGGAATTCTTGCAACAGAGAATCCATCATACAATAATCAGAGAACAAAGTGGTCGTTCGGTTTACAAAAATTATACAGGAGATCCAGCTTCCTCAGACCTCAGGCGTATGTGTGGTTAACAAAAACACATCAAGAGAAGTCCTAATTTCCACAAAATTGTGGAGGTTGGTTAACTAGTTCACTTTATAATTGCAATGTCTTGAGAGAATGAGAGGTGTAAGCTCCTCCTATGTCACCAAACAACCACTCAAATTCCTAAAGCTAAAAGGGACCTACAATTAACAATTCACTAGCCAAGCTAATACCAACTCATTAAAGCATCAAAATCCAAAAAAGATCTTCAAGAGTCCAGAGTCAAGACTAGATCTTAGCACCCAAATGACATCTCATGCACAACCATGAAGGCCAAACCAAGAAAAGCAAGAGATATCCGAACAACGATGCTGGGAACTCTCCAAATCTCAGCTGATCAAATTCAATCTATCAGAGCAGAAGTTAGACTGTCAGAACAAAACAGAACGATCCGTATACACCAGATTCGCACTATTTACCACTAATCTAAAATCTGAAGGCATTTGAACATACACATAACAGATATCCATCTCATATCAATGATGAAAACTATAAATTATTCTTAATATCTCACAATATAATAATGATCATAAGAAATGCTTGCAAATACTAAGTACAAAACCAGGACGTTACTTGACAAACAAATTTCACTTTCCAAAACCACCCAATTTCATTGTAAAATCCCTCCATATATCAGGTCATTATATGTCCTATTCAAAGGCTCATAACTATCAAGAACAAACCCAAAAAAACCAAATTGCGCCAAAAGCAAACTCAAAAATTCAAATCTTTTTTGGAATAATATACCAAAATCATCCAAACATTAGGGTATCAGATTCCCAACATAGAACTGATTATTTGTATGATCACTCATCTACAACCATAAAAACACTAAACAAAGTGTAGTTTCCATCTTATTCCCGAGTTTCACTCTCACTGATTACGAGGGCCTGAGTTTCGAATTCAAGTTTTCCACCTAGTTTTCTTTCCATATAGATAAGAAAAGAACCTAAATAATAATAACCACTGCACATCACTAACCAAAACTCGAAACATCCACACAATGCAATGTAATCTAATACCACCAATCAAAACTTGAAACATCCCTAAAATGCAATCTAATGCTACACATTTCAAACAGGAACATCTAAAAACAAGAAATGCCCATGTATAAATCTCATCCAAAATTCCAATAACTAGCAACAAAAATACTATAAAAAATCCAAAATTCAACAAACTTCTCAATCTTTACACTAAAATTTCATACACATTACTAATCAAAATTAGATATACCCACAAATTGCAATCTATACAACATTTTAAAATCAAAATAAAAAAAATTAAATAAAAGTACCTGACCAAAATCAGCCAATTTCAAAACCCCATCATCAGAAATCAACAAATTAGCCGGTTTAAGATCACGATGAACAATAGAATTCCGATGACAAGCATCAACCCCATGTAAAATCTGAACCATCCATCGCTTAATCTCCCCAGATGAAATCCCATCCGTCGAATTCTTCTTACCCTCTTTAACAACCGAGGCTAAATCAGTCCTCAAATACTCCAATACAAGAACAGCATCTTCATCTTCCCTCCAAAAATACTCGTGCAAAACGACGACGTTGGGGCAGTTTTGAAGGGTTTGAAGGGCCTCGATTTCACGAAAAGAGCTCTGATAATCATGGATCTCTTTCAAGGCGACAGTACAGCCGTCCGATCGACGGAGTGCGCGGTATACGTCGGAGTATGCGCCGGAGCCGATCCTCTCTTTGATTTCGTATTTTGCGCTGATTTCTTTTCTTCCGTAAATGCTCCAGCTTTTTGATGATGTGGGTGATTCCATTTTTGTAAAAAAGATTGTTTTTGTTTTTTTTTTTTTGAACACTCAACATCACTAGTTCTCTACCAGTCTTACCAGACTACCAGAGGTCAGATCTTTGTTTTCTCTAAATAAAAATTAAAATTAAAATGGAATTTTTTATTTTTTATTTTTTATTTTTTAATTTTTAATTTTTAATTTTTTTTGTATTGTTTTCATCTCTTACAATTTTCATCTCTTATTCAATTTCTGTATTTTCTCAATTTGCGGTTTTAGTTTTCAAATTAAGGGTTTCTATCTGCAATTTTAATTAAAAGCTATAACCTTTAATTCTTGAACCTGTTCGATATATTGTTAACAATGGATTTTTTTTTTTTCCCCTCTGAAATTATGATTCTGATTATGTATAACTAACTACTCAGATTACCTTTTAGTGAGAAATTAGAATTTTATTGATTTTTCTATCCCATTTGAAATAAGTGAGAAATTAAAATTTTATCGATTGAATCGTTTGCAATTTTGCATAGCCTGATTTTGTAATTAAAATGCAATGTTCTTGTTTAAGTGTTTTGAAATTCACCCTAATGCAATGTTGAAATTGCCAAGTAATTATTTATTTACTTGATATAGTTTCATGGTACAATAATACTTGAAAGTTGACTTGTACAATTTTTTTCATTTTCTATGTTTAATTGGTGTTGCAGATCCATTGACTGCCCATCTACAAGTGTGATCTTGAAGCTGATGATGAAGTAGATGCACTCTGCAACAAAAAAATAGTCATTAAAGAAAGGTTTGTCTTCTTTTCATTCAATTCACAAATGATCAAGAATACAATTACTTCAAAAAAAAAAAAAAAAAAAAAAAAAAAAAAAAAAAAAAAAAAATACAATTACTTCTATGATATGTTTTTGTTAATTTGGAAAACTTAATCCAATGCGTTTTATTGTTTTATTTTCTATGAATGTACGCATGTTTTTCTTCAAAATTGTTTGGAGGGGGCCCAAAACAAATTTCGGTTATCAAGTGGCATTATCATAAATAAAAAGTTTTTACTTTATTTACAGTTTTGCCATGTTTAGCAACGTGATAAACTTTTCTCAATTGTTCGTGCATCAGTTCTCATGATTTATAGAAGAAGTTGAGATGATGATGATGATGATATCACAACACATAGTTGACATGATTACAGAAAGTAATCAGTGAATTAATATAATGCTCTAACCACTAACCAATAACAAGCCTTTGGCAACCCTTTTCTCCAAGAACTGTGATGGTTTGAAAAAACTGCCATGAAGGTTTGACCACTTCTTCAGACTATTATATATATGGTTTGGTCCAACAGCATCTGCCCAGAAAACAATACCGCCCCTGAAAGAATCATGATCATACTAATTCTTAGTAATTAATAACCTTTATATTGTATCCAATACCATCATGATCTAGAAAAAATTTCGGGGTGAATTAGATAATAGACCAACCGATATGATGGAAAATTCATCCCAAGAACAGAAGCTACATCTAGATCAGATGCTCGAACCACAACTCTGTCTTCTAGTACGCGGCAAGCCTCATTTACCACTGGAAAGAGTATCATTCCCAATATGTCTTGGTCTGATACAGATATAGGCTGCATATATATAGAAAGAAGAACAAAGATTTATTAACATTTTTGTACCAGTTTGCTGTTTGCCTGTAATTTGTCACCTCAATGTTTACCTTTTCACCTGGCATAATATTTGTCATTCTTCTAGATTCTTCAATGATGGGTAGCACTGAGGGATCAGGTTGTGGCTTGCTCCCTTTCTCATATGTGTAGTATCCTTTTCCATTTATTTTACCTATTATCATATTAAGTCATAAATTTAGTAAGACTATTGATTCATTTGTTATCATCTACATATAACTATATAAGTTGTCCTGCATTGGAGCTAGAAAAAAAAAAAACCACTTATTAAGTAGTCTAAGATTTACTCTGCCTATCATCCGTTGTTTTCTAATTTGATAATGTCTATTCTAGGATGATTGAGAGTAGAGAAGTACTAGGATGGGTGACCTCCTAGGAAGTCCTCATGTTGGTTCATGTAGCCGACCCCACTTATGGGATAAAGGTGTTTAAACAAGCAAGCATAAATGCATAATGTCTATTCTGGTAAGCTTATCACAATGTATTCTCGGAGTCATGCCAGTCTAATAATTGCTGTTATATACGAAGTATATTGTTCTTTAACCTTTAAGGCATGCTATAGTCACATAATAACCTAGTCTCTAATGCCTTATAGTAATTTTTAGAGTTTTTAGCTACGATAATTAGTGATTTGTTGCTTACCATTTCGACCATTTTTTACTAGAAGTTCAACTAATGGTGACCTGAAACTGTGATCAGGGAAGGCAGCCTGAAATTCCTTTGCTATTGCAAGTGCATTTCCATATCCTGTTAAATCCTGAAGCCTGAAAAATAACACAAGTGTTCAATCACCATAGCATAAGCCAAAATGGATTCACTGAAGACTAAAGTTAACAAGTTTTGGTGCCAAACACGGTGACAAGGTGGAGAAGACTACTGGAAAGGGCCCATAGGCAGTCCAAAGTTGGTAACAACTCTGTCGATCCTGAAAATGTCAACTCCCAAGTTTGCCAAAAGATCAGCACTCTGAAAGTATGTGAAGAAAGTTCTGTTCACCGCATATCCAGTACAGGTACCAACTACTATAGGCACTTTTCTTATTGCTCTTGCAAATGCAATGAGATCATGAATAACTTGTGCTGATGTCTTATTAGTCCTCGCTATTTCCAGTAAAGGCGTCATGTGCATAGGACTGTCAATCAGACTGCACTTTCAGATTAGAAGATGAAGATCAGTTGAACTGCACAATCATCTTGCTGCTGAAAAGAAATGTTAAAAGAATGAAACAAACCTGAAAAAATGCACACCAACAATGCGCTCCTGAGAATTGGCCTTTTCTCCAATTATATTGAGGTCAGTAGTCAATGTGTTTGTAGCTAGAATACAATTTGAAGGGCATGTTTTCTCAAGCTGACTAAATATTGTTTGTTTCAGAGAAACATCTTCGACAGCAGCCTGAAAGATCGTGAAGTTTTGAACACTCTTAGCAATTGATGCTAGGTTCATGAGATTACAATATTACATGAACTAATCTTCATTAAGAAGTTGCAAGATATGTAATCATTTACTTAGTATACTATTATCTAGTATAGAGTAGTGACAGCCTTGTGAATGTAAAGAGTTTGACACAACTAACCTCAATGACCATATCAACATCTCTAAATTCTGTATAGTCCAATTCGCCTTTGAGAAATGAAAGTGCTTTCTCCGCCTTTTCATTTTCCAACTTCCCTTTTGTCACTAAACCTCTGATGTTGTCTGCCACAGGCCAATCACTGGTATTAGATTCGATGGAACTTTTCATATGCATGTAATAGAAATAGGCAGAGTCGAATTCTGAATCCAATTCTCAAACGTCTAGTGGGAGAAATTGAGAGCTATATGATCACTAAACACTACCTTGGATGGATTGTATTCCCTTGGCAAGGAATTCAGCATTAGATTCATTAAGAACAATATGTATATTGCTCAACAGTAGGGCAGTTGCAATGCCCGAACCCATTAAACCTCCACCAATAACAGCAACTTTCTTCATACGTCGTGGTTTCAGTCCAGCATCACGAACCCCTGGTATCTATTATAATGCATATAGCAATAAGACCATGACTTAAAAATAAACTTCAGTGAAGAAAGAGCTACCAGCAGTGAGAAATTAGTACCTTTGATGTCAGATTTTGAGCCAAAAACATATGCAGTAAACCTTTGGAAGTTTCGGATAAAAGTAGTTCTTCGAAAACTTTTTCTTCCTGCAATAGAAAAACGATCTCAAGTCATGTTTTTTAATTGTAAAATCAATTGAAATCATAGAAATAATCAAGTCCAAATACCTTTAAGATCCCAGTGTAACCTCCATGTATAATACCCTCCTCAATAACATCTAGGCAGGCTTGGTACTGAGGCATATTCCTAGCAGTCTGTTGTGTAGCCTTTTGTCTCGCAACCATCAATATTTTGCGAACTTCAGAGAGGGAACCAAGCTTGTCAGTCATGTGGAGGCAGCGTACCAAAGGTTTGCGGCCCTCTGCAATGTCTAAAGCCCACATTCGCGATACCTTTAGCAACTCTTCAGAGGGCACCACATCATCAATAAGGCCAAGCTCCACTCCTTCCTCAGATGCTATTGGTTTTGATAACTTAAAAAAGTTGATAAAGGTATACAAATATGTTAATTTGCACGCATAACATTTTATATGTTTGTAGAGTAAAAAAGACTTACTAATATCAATTCAATTGCCTTTATTAGACCAATAAGCCTGGGAAGACGTTGTGTCCCTATATATTTAGATGTCGAAAATGTATTTATAAAAAAATTGCAGGAGTATGCAATTAGCTTGTAAAACAAATGTATTTATGAGTATGAGTTACCTCCAAGACCCGGAATTAGTCCAAATAGTAGCTCTGGCATTACAAGTTGTACTTTCGTAGCAGAAATTCGTGCATGACATCCCTGCATACAAAACTCAATATCATAAGTAATATGTGAAGGATTACCATACACAAACACATATCGGGTATGTACTAAGACTTATCTAGCGTACCACTTTTGTGGGCAGCTAGGTTGCAATTGACGCGATCCAGGCTAATATCATGGTTGTGGTGAGCTTAAAAATCTTTACAATGAAATTGCAATAAAATGATGAGTAATATTAAAACATTTTACTTAGGTTACTTCCATCATTGCTAGTATAATGTAATTAATGGATGCCCGCTATAATGAATTTGTAGTCATGGTCAACTTTTAATCCAAGTTTTTAAGACGTAGTATTTTGTATAAATTCTTAATCATACATTTATTAGTTGACCAGTAAAGAATTAATTTTATTTTCTTAGAAAAAAATACTTAAAATAATTGGTTACTTTTTTTTTTTTTGAATAAAACATAATTGGTTACTTATCTAAAGTAATCTACTGTTACTTTGATTTCATTAAATCCTCAAAGCTTTCTTCAATTCTTCCTCCCATTGATGTATTTGATTTTCCATATGATATCCTTGACAATTCTTTTGGAGTAACATTCTTTCTTAATTCTTTTATTTTCCAAAAATATTTTAGTCTAATTTTATTTAAAAAAATATGTTTTTTTTTTTAAATTTAAAAAAAATTATAAAAAAGGAATTATTATAATTCATTCTTAATTCTTTTACTTTCCAAAAATATGTTAGACTAAGCTAAGTCGTCGGTGCATAATAATGTCGCATAGGATCATAATCCATACATTTTAAATGATTATTCTATCCTAAACAATCTACCATGAGATATTAATTTACTTTCCTAAAATCTAATCCATACAATCTGTTTTACAAGCTACATAAAATGATAAAATCATGGTAACCTTTTAATCCAAGTTTTAGATATTTTGTAGCATTAAATCTTAATAATACATTTTTTTTTTTTGAGTATAATAATACTTTTTTATTTTTATTTTTATTTGAATAGATAATAATACACTTATTAGTCGACCAGTAAAGAATTAATTTTATTTTCTTTAAAAAAATACTCAAATAATTGGGTTTTTTTTTTTTTTTTTTTTTTTTTTTTTTTTTTTTTTTTTGGTGAATAAAACATAATTGGTTACTTATCCAAAGTAATCTACTACGGAATAAAACTTTGGTTTCATTAAACCTTCAACGCTTTCTTCAATTCTTCCTCCCATTGATGTATTTGATTTTCCATATGATATCCTTGATAATTCTTATGGAGTAACCTTCCTTATTAATTATTTTATTTTCCAAAAATAGTTTAGTCTAATTTTATTAAAAAAAGATTGTTTTTTTTTTTTTTTTTATTTTCATAGAAAAAAGGAATTATTAGATGTTAGCTTACATTTAGGTCGGTAGTGCATTATGCCGCATATAAATGATTATATCCTAAACAATCTAGCATGAGATATTATTTTACTAAAATCTAATCCATAAAATCTGTTATTACATAACCGTCATTACATCAACAATTTATATTTTCCTCTTGTTATAAATACTCCTTAAACTATTTACTCAATATTTACGTATTATAAATCATACAAATTAGTGAGAAGTCTTGGAGAGAAAACTATTCCTTGATTCTTTTCATATCTTGAGGTGAAATCAACTTTTTAATGCTAATTAACGTGAAATAGCCATGGAAGAAACGACTATGGACCTAGCCGCTAGGTGGGAAGAGACGTCGAGGAAATTGGATGGGTTAGAGGAAACATGGGAGGTTCTTAGTAGTGTTTCAATGAAGCAAAGAATAGACGATGTTGTTAGTTTGGGTGACAAGACTAGCGTTCTTGATAAACGACATCATCATGGAAAAGGCAAAGAGATGAAAGTTCTCCTCAAAAATTTGTTGGGTGTGAAAGGGGTAGACAGTGTTCATCGTCAAGAGTTACCACAGTCCTCATCGCCGCCAATATTAGCACAACGTGGTCGAAAAGAGTCGAGTGTACTCCGTCAAAATTTCAAACAACCTTTGTCATCATCACCACCTAAACCTAATTCCTTATTGGATGACTCGTCATGTTGCAACAAGTTGGAGAATACAAAGCGGAAGTTGCAACAAGGGTACAAGAAATACGAAAATGCAAGAAAGAAAATATGTTTGATTGCTTTGAGTGATCTTCCTACACAACCTACAACAATAAGAAAACAAAAGGGAAAGCTTAATAAAGATTTTAGAGGAGTGAAGAATATGCCTCATCAAATGCTTGGTTGTTATGGTACGTCAAGATGATCGTTCATCGTTCAAGATTAGAGCATACAAACAAGTGAAGAGATTAGATGAATGTGCGGCAGCATATATAACAAGTAGTTTTATCATTGGCGAGGTTAAATTTATGGTGCAACACAATGGATGGATAATACAATTTCGTCTGCCTTTATTACTCCTAATTGATGTATCTTGTAATAGTCACAACATCGTTACTATAGTGAAAGAGATTGGATGATCGTCTCCGCCCGTGGAGTAGGTCACATTGACCGAACCACGTAAAAACTTGTGTCTTATCTTCTTTGTCTTATTTTTGTTCTTTAATTTCTTACTTATTATTGCACATATATTGCTCTATCAACTAACCTAATTAAACTCGCATAGAAAGCTAATTATAATAAAGTCAGTAAATGAAAGTCCATGAACTAATTAACTAATTACCTAATTATAAATTCATATATTAATGAAAGTCATGAATCTTGATAAAGTATATACGTTAGCAGTTAATAAACTATATGTCAAAAAATAAAGATAGGCCCTTAGTTATATCATAAAACTATTACACAATTGAATTTTATATGATAATGTCAAAATTTTGTACTACGATAAGCCTTTAGTAATTAGGATAACATAAATTTCAACACTACAAACCAAGGCTGCCCTACTTATGTCAAAAATACAATCCAAAGCTACCGCAATTAATGGAGATCGAAAAATGGCACATACATACCATAGCTAATTCTAAGCCACTTCCATGAGCAAAACCTTGTAAGACAGCAACAAACGGCTTTGGTGAATCTGAGATTGATCAATAAATCAATGTTTTCATTGCAATTATTGTAAGTATTACGTACACATATATTATACAACTATATTCACCATACGTCCACAAATAAATAATAAAAATAAAAATGTAAATAAGGTTGGTCATGAGCAAAGACCTTCGATTGTGTTGATCAATTGAGTAGCAAACCTTTTCGGCAATATATATAAATCCCCTATATATTAAACCAAGTACCATGTATAATTGTATATCATATAGTCAATTTCATAACTAATATGCTATATTGCTAATATAAATGAAAATAAATCGTAAGCAAATAAAGTTAAGTTTTACTTGTCTCTTGCACTAGCTTGATAAATTTGAGGTCAAATCCACTTGAAAACTTTCCATTTGCACCTAAAATGAGAAAATGAGTGATAATAATTAGTACGTATTCATAAGTCATAGCTAAAAGAAATCCCTCAACTCCCAAACAATTATAGTTTCTGACCAATTTTCCATCAAGGGGCTTATACTTGGTTGCCGTGTATGACTAATATGATCATGCAAATGTACTCCGTGATTAAGTTAAATCAAAATCTTGTACAAGAATTTTCTAAACATTAATAATTTAGCTCAATTATGGAGTAAAATAACTACTTACCAGTTATTACAATGGCTTTGACATCATTTCTCCTTATAACTTAATCGTATACTTCTTTCAATTTCATTAATGCTACGTCAAAATCAACCAAATAAAAATCATTAATTAGTCATTTAGAGTTCATACAAATTTTAATTAAAATGAATTACAACATATATGCTTGAAAACGAAAAAAATAAAAATAAAATGAGATGGAGTATGTTGTATGTAACTTGTAATTTCCAAGGCGTTAACTGGAGGATTTGAGAAAGTGACGAGGGCAACACCGTCATTTCCGACTTCCATGGAAACTCGAGCTCCCGCCATTATTGCCACCTTCAAGACTTCAACAACTAACTAGAGACTTTAGAAGGGAGATATATAGAATGAAAGATATGAAATATATACATGTATTAAGAAAATGGCCAAAATTTAAAGCATTGTCGTTTACGTATGTATTAAGTTGGAGATCATACAAGCATGGCTAGTAGGGTCACCAATGTCACATTTTGTACGTGTTTCATGTGGTAGATAGTAGTTAACTAGTAATTCCATAATTGAGCTAAATTATTCACCAAAAATAAAATAAAATAATTGAGCTAAATTATTAGTGTATGTGTAGAAAATTCTTCTTTCCTATTTTAGGTATAATGTTTAATCATGTACAAGGGAGTGACTACGGCATGAATATGATAATTTGATAAGATTTGCTAAAATCATAATTTGCTTTCTATCATCAATTAACTATTAAGGCGGCAAAGCAAAATTAGCTACCTTAGCTTATAATACAACTAGATTAGGTTTCATGTCATGCACGGTAACTATCATTGTTTATTATTGCATAGTATTAATTAAAGTAATAATATTTTTGTTGAGTGTGTATAATTTAAATAATGAAATATAAATTCCAATTAGTTAGGAAAATATTATTGCATAGTATAAATATTCTCTACGAACCTTTGGCCAAAAAAAAAATGGCAGGAAATTTTTAAAAAGAAGATGATACATGCATGTCATTCCTGGTGTCACCTTTAATATATATATATATATATATATATATATATATATATATATATATATATATATATATATATATATATATATATATATATATATATATATATATATAAAGGGTAGTTTTTTTCCCGAGTTTTTAGAGAGCCACATAGGATCTAATTTTCTTAGTGTGCCATGTAGGATTATAAATTTTAGTAGTAGCCAATTAAATAAGAGATTATTAAAATCTTTTATAATTAAATAATTTAAATGTCACGTAAGTAAAATTGGCGAATGAGATTTTAAAATTTAAATTATAATTATATGATTCAAATGCCACGTAAGCAAAATTGGCAAATGTCATTTTTAAATTTAAATTAATTAAATATAAAATATTATCTTTTTATATTAGGAATTTTATCTAATTATATAACCAATTTTAGCACATTATTTAAAAAATTTTGTTTTAAAAAATTCAAACAAACCGTGCATTGTACGTGCTTCATCTAGTATAGTATAATATATAGACTTATAGTTATAGATTTATGAGTTAAAGTCAATTTGATGCAGTATAATGTGAATATTTTTTTTTATTTTGTACTATAAATTAAATCCATTTGATAATGTATTATAAAAAAATCATTTTAAGCAAATAATGTTGATATTACTAAAAACAATATTTAATTTCTATTATAATATAGAAATTAAATATATATAATTTTATTGTCTTAAATAAGCTGTCAATCAAAAAGGTATAAAAAAAATCAAGTTAGAATATATTTATTTCAAGAAAGTGGTTTTTGGAGAGAAAAAACGACACCAGGAAGTGACATGTGTCATTTCCGGTGTTTGTTTTAGTATTATGTTATTGATTGTTTAACGATTCAATCTGAAATTTCAAATTTAGGAGAATTCAATTAATTTTAGGATATCTAATTTAATACGAAGTATTAATTTTTGGATCAAATATACATTGTAAAAATCACAAATATAAAAAGGAAGAAAATATTTTACCAAAATTGAGTGATGTATGAGGTGAGGGTGTTAGGGCCTATTCTGATTTATTGAGCTGAACTAAACTAATTGGAGCTGAACTGCATTGTTTATGAGAGAAGGAAATTGGAAGTGAACTGAATTGAACTGCATTGTTTATGAGAGAAGGAAATTAGGAAGTGAACTGAATTGAATTGCATTGTTTATGAGAGAAGGAGATTAGGAAGTGAACTGAACTGATTGATTGGAGCTGAGTTGAAATAAATTGAAATGAATTAAACTAAAATTAAGCCAAAGAGAACGAGCCTTTACATTAGTTAGATAGGCCAAAAATGGTGGAGAGATAAAGTACAAAGTATATAAGAATAGCTGAGAAGGGACTACTCCCTACAAAAAACAAAAGGTCGATTATAAAATTGTATGTGTTACATTTTAAAAAACTAGAGTTAACAACTACTTCGTACTATACTATATTATTGTATTTATTTTAGGGTAACATTATTACTTTGTAGTTTGCACTTCAGTTTTATTTAGTTCAAACATTATTTTTAGGCCAGTTAATATTTTTAATTGTCAATAATTAAAAAAAAAAAATTAAAAAATAGTTGATGTATTATAAATTATACTGAGTATAAATTATCATGAAGACAAATATACAAGTTATTATTGTTGTTGTTGTTGTTGTTATCGTTATTATTATTAAATTAACAAAAACCTACAAAGTCAATAGATTAACAAGGAATTTGTGGGGAACAACAAATCCTACCCTAGTAAATATATATGCAGCAACATGCGCCCCAATGTCTTACGTCGTCGAGAATTTCTGAATCCGCTTAAGCAATGCATCAGCCTCCTTCTCTAATTCCCCAAATGAAGAAAAAGAGAAAAGAATGAAACCATATCCTATCGTCTGACAGCTAGATTCGTACTTGACCCGCTTTTGATGAGCCGCATCAGGCACAACCCGTCTAAGAACAAAGTCAGATAGCCCACACTGTGTCAAAGGAGAAAAACTTGTTAAGTCAATATAGACATCGCGACCACAATCCCAGGAATAAAGTAACATATTATTATTATTATTATTATTTTGAAACACAAGTTATTACCTCATAATGAATTAATGGAGTAAAGCTTAACCCCACCAGGCCCCAATGGATTTCTATCCTTGTCAAATGAATGAATGATATAATAATAAAATAATAATAATATTAAAAATAATAATAAAAATAAAAAAAATAAAAAAAAAGTTGATGGAGGTCCTTTTTCTTTCTAATTTTATATTTTATTAATTTTTTTTATTAATATAATATATTAAAAACTGCCATTTTTTATCTTTTTGTTGAACTGAAATTATTTTTAATGACATAATTTTTTTTTACTGAACTTAAATTAAGTTAACTGATTTTTTTTATTTATTTAATTTTCTTTTTAAAAGTTACTATTATGAACTACTTCCTCTTTTTTTTTTAGTTGACGTCTTCTATTATCACGCCTACCAACGCATGTTTTTAATGATTAATATCTCTAATTATCAACATTTTAAAATTATAAAAAATAGATATTAATAAAATATACATTGAAACGATTCAAACAAGATCCCATATGAATATATTTTATCGTATCTATAAACTACAAAATCGAGTTAAAGCGTGTTGTGTGAATAGTGTAAAAGTCAAATGGTGTCAACTAAAAAAACGGAAGAAATATCTATCAAACAAAAAAAAAATACTGTAGTAACTTTAGTTGAACTAAAATTATTTTTATTGAACAGAAAAAACAAAGTCAGCCACAATAGAAATTGACCAAATTGCCCTCTTTTTTTTGTGTTGTTCTTCCTGTCTCCTCTCCCAAACCAGAGGAAATTCATGTTCATCACGCTGAGTTACAAACCTTGTAAATATAGGGGTAAAATCGTCTTTTCGTGCATTTAATGAAGGGTAGTGTTGTCTCCTTGCTGCAGAAATTGGAGTATGACAGAGACGACCAACAGCTGAACAGCCCACAATCAGGACACCACCACCAAAACACAGCATATTTTTTGATATACGATTTCATTTTTCGATCTTTTACAAACAATTGTTCCAATCATTATTTTATTCACTGAATCAGTCACGAAATCAGGTTTATTCTCTTCTTCTCTTTCCATTTTTTATTTACAATTCTCTCTCTTTTTTTTTTTTTTTTTTTTGGTTGGGTTCGATCTGATTTTTTTCCATTTTTTTTATTATTCCCAAGTTAAAATTTTTCACCTAATTGAGGATTTTTTTTCTGAAAATTGTAGTCTGCTAGACAAAATTCATGGTTTTTATGTCGAATTTTTGCTAAAATAAATCCATTTGAAATATATTTGTTGGAAAATTGAAGATTGGCATGCTTATAATGCACTCCAACTGTTTGATAAAATGCTAACAATATATATATATATATATATATATATATATATATATATATATATAGGGTCAGGATCCGGTGAGAACCACCCTTTATGTGAGAACCCACACCTTATGTGAGGACAAATCTCAGCCGCTAGATTAGATGAAATCTAACCACTGAGATTATAAGCCTGCCTAACAAACTAACCTTCAGCCTCTACTTTATCTCTTTCCTCTATTCTGTCTGCAAATCAAAGCTCATCAATGGCGATTCACTGAGTATGCTCTTCTTTCGGCAAATTTCAACGGTTTCTTTTGCAAATTTCAACGGTTGCAATTTCATCCATCATAGGTTTGTTCATACTTTTAATTTTGAATTGCATGTTAATCTGAATGTTAAAAATATTTTGATTTCACATCTCTGAAAATTTTGAAATTGCATGTTAATTTTCGAATTGAATTACATGTTAATTTTCGAATTACATTAATCGAATTGAATGTTTAATTGCATCAATTATTTGATTGAATTGAATCAATTATTTAGGTTTGATTAATTTGATAGAGATTTTAATAATATCAGATTAATCAAGATAGTGATTGTAATGACATCATGTTAAACTTATGTTAAAAAATGTTCTGAAATTTCCAATTGAATGCTCTTATTATGTTGTTAGTAGGTTTTTATTTTCAATTGAATGCTGTTAATATGTTCTTATTTTCAATCAAATTTAAAATGAGCAAATAAATTAAAATGAGCAAACCTAAATATGTATAATAGAACATTTAAAATGAGGTAACTACAATTAAAATGAGCAAACCTAAATATGTATAATAGAACATTTAAAATAAGGTAACTACAATTAATATGAGCAAATATTAATGACATTCATAAGTAATTCAAGGATCTATAAGTACTCAGTGTTTCGGGTAAAAACACTCAGTATACAGAATTATGTATGTGTGTGTGTGTGTGTGTGTGTATGTGTGAGTGTGAGTGAGTGTAACAGTGTGTCTGTGTGTGAGTGTGAGTGTGAGTGTGAGTGTGAGTGTGAGTGTGAGTGTGAGTGAGTGTAAGAGTTTATGTATGTGGGCATTGAATTGCATGTTCATTTGACAAATGAGCAAACCTATCCCCCCCTGCCCCCTCCTCTTTCTGCTTGCAATTCTGATTTCAGTTCTAATTATAGATTCTGAAACTATTGTGTGTGTGTGTGTTTGTGTTTGTGCGTGTGTGTTTGTGTGTGTGTGTAAGTGTGTATCTATGTCTGTGTGTGTGTAAGTTTGTTTAAGAATCTGATTTCACTTCTAATTATTAAGAGTGTAAGTGTGTGTGTGTGTGTGTGTTTAAGTGTGTTTAAGGAGGTGCATATTCACAAATGATGAGCAACAACGAACAAGTTGAGAGTCAATCAAGTACCATCACAAATGTGCCAACTACTCCTACAATAGTAGTTTCTCCTAAAGTAGCACCTTTGATCACACCTGGAGGAACAAAAGAATGGCATCCAATATGCCCCAATGAGTTGAAACCAGCTATAGGGATGAAGTTTAATAATCTCGAAGAGGGCCTTGAATTTTATAAAGGATATGCATTTGCTTCTGGTTTCAATACAAGGAAGTCTACAACTAAAAGACAAAGAAGAAGCAAAGAATTGAAATATCAGTATATCTTGTGCAATAAGGAAGGATACAAAGAGAAAAGAAAGACTACTGTAGAAAAAGATTTAAATAACAAGGAAGGGGAAAACAATGAAGAAAAAGCTTCAATCAAAAGGAAGAGACTCATTACTCGTGTTGGGTGCAAGGCACATATTGTCCTAAAGCATTGTGATGATAACACATTCATAGTGACACAATTTCATGAGGGACATACTCATGCACTTTATACACCTAGCTGCAATCTATTCCAAAAAGAAGGAAGGAAAATGAACATTTTACACAAAAAAATAATTGTGAATAATTCTAAGGTAACACTTTCAAATTCTCTTATGTTTCATGAATTCTATGTATGTTCTAATAAAAGTTGTTTGTTCATTTGACAAATGAGCAAATAATTTTTTGCTCATTTGCAAAATGAGCATTGAATTGTTTCATGAATTCTCTTATGTTTCAAATTCTCTTATGTCTCATGAATTCTTTGTATGTTCTAATAAAAGCTGTTTGCTCATTTGACAAATGGGCAAATAATTTTTTTCTCATTTCACAAATGAGCATTGAATTGTTTGCTCATTTTAAAAATGAGCATTGAATTAATTGCTCACGTGACAAACTGTTTTGTTCTTTAAATAGGTGAACATTGGTCCCGTCACAACTTTTCGAATGATGAAGGAAATTGTTGGAGGATATGAAAACATTGGTGCATCTAAGGAAGATTTCAAAAATTTTCATAGAGATTTAAAAGCATACATTCAAGGAAGCGATGCTCAAATGTTCGTGGATAACTTTACCAACAAAAAGCTAATGTGGAGCGCTTTTTTCTTTGATTTTGAGATGGATGAAGATTATTGCCTTTGTAGAGCATTGTGGGCAGACCCCCTTTGTAAAAAGAGTTATGCTCTATTTGGTGATATGGTATCCTTTGATACCACATACCAAACCAATAGGTAATTCATTTATGTGTTATTACTAGCTATGGCTTAAATTAATGACTTTGTTTTAAATAAAATTAGTTTAATTGCTCATTACTTCTATGTGAAAATTGAATATCCCCATAAGTCTAATATTCTTTGATAAGAGTATGTATATGGGCATTGAATTGCATGTTCATTTGACAAATGAGCATTGAATTATTTTCTCATTTGACAAATGAGCATTGAATTGTTTGCTCATTTCACAAATGAGCATTGAGTTATTTGCTCATATGACAAATGAGAATTCAATTGTTTGCTCATTTGACAAATGAGCAATCGATTATTTGATAATTTTTCAAATGAGTATTAAATTATTTGCTCATTTAAACTTTATTTTGTATGTGTAAACAGGTACAACATGGTGTTTACTCCATTTACAGGAGTTGACCATCACAAGAATTGCATTAATTTTGCTGCTGGTTTCATAGCAAAGGAAGATATCGTGTCATTTGAATGGCTGTTTAGATCATTCCTCAAGGCAATGGGTGGGAATGAACCTAATTGTATGATCACAGATCAGGATCCAGCAATGAAAATTGCTGTTAGAAGTGTGTTTAAGAAGACTGAACATCGGTTTTGTATGTGGCACATAATGAAAAAGTTACCAGATAAGGTGGAGAAATCAATCATGCAAGAAGAAACTGGTTTCCTAAAAAAATTATGTGCTTGCGTTTGGCACCTTGAAATTGAACCCGCTGAGTTTGAAGAAAGGTGGAACAAGGTGATGATTGAATACCACTTAGAACAACATGAGTGGTTAGGTTACATGTACAAGATAAGAGACAAGTGGATTCCGGCCTATTTCAGAGATGTGTTCCTTGGAGGAATAATGCGTACAACATCAAGATCCGAAAGTGAAAACAACTTTTTCTGCTCCTTTATCAATCCTCATGTGTCACTTGTTGAGTTTTACTTGAGATATGAAGCTGCAATTGATGCCCAGAGACACACTCAAGGTCAGAATGATAATGATTCAAAGCACAAATATCCTGAGTGCAAAACACCACTAGGGATAGAAAAGCATGCCTCACATTTATATACTAACTCTGTCTTTTATGAATTTCAATACGAGGTTGAAATTGCTTGTTTTTCTTGTGGTGTTGATGAATTGAAGAAAGAAAATGAATTGGAAGTTGCAACAGTAAGTGAAGGTAATCGGACTAGAACATTTGATGTTGTGTTTAATCCAACTAACTATGACACCACATGTTCTTGCAAGCTATTTTATAGGCAAGGAATTCCATGTAGACATATGATTTGGGTTTGGAAAGCAAAAAGGTTTGAAACCATTCCTGAGCAGTATATGCTACACAGGTGGACTACTATGGCATTAAAGAAACCAATTTTTGACTTGGGAGGAAACTTGTTGGAGCAATGTGCTAATATAATAGACAAGAAAAAATTGTTAAATGATTTATGGTCAGAGATACACACTTGTGTAAGTTTGGCAGAAGGCAAAGATGAAGATATTCAAGACCTTGTGATAAATCTTCAAGGAATAAGAAAGGATTTGGAAGCAAAGAGGATTGCAAGAAATAATGAAACAACAGCTGGAAGTGAAAAAAACAAAGAGCAAGACATTGAGCTATTGATTGGAGCTAGTGTGCCAACTGAAATAATTGTCAAACCTCCAAAAGTTTCAAAGAATAAAGGTACTGGAGTTCATGTATCAAATGAAGAGACTTCAAAAAAGAAAGGGACTGAGATTGATGTGTCAAATGTTGAAACAAGAGGTAGAAGTGCAAAAAGGCTTAAGGGAGAAAAAGAAAAGGCTGTAGAACAAAACCAAAAAAAGAAGAGATTATGTAGAGGTTGTGGTGAATTGAGTCATCATGATATTAGAAATTGTCCAAAAAAAGTGTAATGGTACTTTTATATACATATAAGATTTTGTTGAATTTTTATATTTAATAATATATTATGCTTATCTACTGGTAATGCTATATTTCCAACTTTAGGACTTTGTGCTCAGACCCACAAGCATGTGGTTATGATTCTGCAACATCTTGTGACTTTCTTAGTTAGTGAACAGTTACAGACGACCCCTAGATATTCATCTTGAGCTTTAGCGTCATTTTTGCCTGTTTTATATTTTAATTGGTTGACTACTCTTATTCTAGATCTTGGATGTACCTAGTAGCTTTTAATTATGTTTCAATTCACTTGGAATGTCTGTTTCTGGCTAAGCTTCCAATAGAAAGTCTATGGGGGGGCCAAATGCACACAACTTTACCCCCTAGCTATTGAAGAGTCAAAGAGGCTGTTTCCGAACATATTCTTCAAATGCATATTTCTTCACGCCTTTCAGACTTTTGCTTTTGTTCCCTTCTGCTTATTATTTTCTTTTTATCCAATTTTACTTTGATCTTTGGTGCAAAGGAAATTGTAGTAGAATTTAGTACTTCGTATTCAATTTAATCCTTTTCGTGTACAGAGTTACAAATTTACCTTTTTTCATATATATATATATATATATATATATATATATAGGCAATGCTGATGGGATGGAAAAAATTAGGAAAGATGAGCTCTACAAGGCTTGCTCCATGTTAAAGGTGATATTTTGTGTTTGGCTTATTGCTATCCTATCTGTAAGTTGCTACCTACATGAACCTGAAAAAGCTTTCTGCCTCCTTGTGATTGTTTGCATGTATTTATGATTTGACTTCATAATGGTGTAGCCATTAGAGGCAAAGATATCATATTGCATCTAATGTTGATAGTTGGTGATAACTTTATAAAGGATGACTGGAATTGTGGTGATAAAATTTTACTTCTTGAGCATGGTAGTTTCTTTACTGGTGTAGACCTTGTTCAAAAACATAATATGTGAGCTTGATGTCATGCTCTTTGTGCAGGTTCCTCTGAAGCAAGTGGTTGTCCTTGACCATCCAGAGCTTCAGGTTTGATAAGCAAAAGTATCCTAATATTTTGACTTTATAGTAGTACAGCTAAATGGTACTTTCTAATGTTATAGCTCCTTCTTGCTGTGACTAGGATGGGTTTGGCAAAGTGTGGAACCACACCTTAATTGCAAAAATTGTTGAATATAACATCAGATCTCATGGTATTGATACAGTGAGATCTATCTTTCTATCTTTTGTGGCTTTGCATGTTTTTAGAACTTAAATTTTGGAGCATATTTTTTCTGAAATCATTCAAATGAAATTCTGAATCTTTCTGTTCACATTTTCTGTTGTCAGGCGGTTTTTTTTTTTTTTTTTTTTTTTTTTTTTAAATAAAGGAAATGATTCAAATGAAATTCTGAATCTACTGCGTATTCAGTGTTGTTATTCTCCATTTATCTGTTGTTAAAATTTGCAGATAATTACATTTGATAGTTATGGAGTTTCTGGTCATTGTAATCACCGAGATGTACATTTTGGAATAAGGTGACTTCATCAACCACCTTTAAGAATTTAATGGTCATTTTGGTTTATTCTCCATCTTTATTATGTGCAGCACCTATATCTTTTGCATTCATTGATATCTTGTCGTATACTTTTCTATTCTGCATTTGAGTATTAGTTCATGTTTTGTTTCTTAGCTTTCAACGTTTGTCTTGATATATGGATCAAAACTTTTGTCTATCTGCTTAGTTGCGTCATATGTTCACTTGAAAGTCCAAAATTTTACTCATACTTGTTTTAGACTTTAAGTGGATGAATGATTGGTCAAAGTCTAAATTTAAAGGTTTCTTTGTATTGTAACAGAAAGGTATTACTTGATTCTCAGCAAAATAATTTTGAAGCATGGGAACTGGTAATTCCCCTTCCCCCCACCACAAATTATAGACAATGTATCTTATTAGCTTTTGTAAGTTTTGCCCCCTCATTGCTGTTCCCAGGATAGTAGCAGTGTATTGCGGAAGTATAGTGGACCAGTAGATATCTGGCTATCCATCTTTATGGCCTGGTGTCTCCCTCATAGGAAATCTTTTTGTCTACTGAATGAGCATCCTTTTAAGAGCTCTCAAGCAATGGCACAACACTCAAGCCTGTGGGTTTGGTAGGTGTTCTAACTTCTTTTCTTCTTCTGTTCAGCTTCAGAGTATCCAAGAAACGTCCTTCTGTATGATTGAATATTGTTCTTTCATTGACCCCATTAACAACTCAAAAGCCTTGACTTTGTGTATTCACCCCCCTCCCCCTCTTTCTTCCAACTATTCTAGTCAAAGCTGCTTCTACTTTGCCATTACTTAATCTACCCTGCCTTAGTTGAGGGCCTTAGTGATCATGGGGTTGGGTTTTTTTTTTTTTTTTTTTATTTCCTTGATTGTTCTGAAAAAATGTGCAGGTTTAGGAAACTATTTATATGTTTTTCAAGTTACACATATGTGAACACACTTTAAAGGATTGTGCTTTAGACTTATGGTTCAGCTGAGGTAAATTGGTTTGTACCTTAGTTTAGGTCTCTTACGATTTTCACTGTACATGTGAAGTTAAAGTTTGTCATGACTTATACATTGTAGATTTGTGGTTCAAGATTGAAACTTAGTGGAGGTGATTTTTGGAAGAACTATGAATTCACCATGATGAGAGTGTCATTGCCGTTTACAAGATATTGAAAGAATCAGTAATGGTTGGGAGATCTATACACGGATGATGGATCCAAGGGATGAAATTCTTAGGTAACTTGTTTGTTGCATCTTGATTCCCGAGGAAAAACAAGTTTTGTTGCAAAGATTGGATCAATTGTTTTAAAGTGAAAAGCTTGTTTGCTGCAATTGAGGCTTAGGTTAACTATGTTGCAAAATATTGGATCCTTGTTTTGTTGAGATTAGAAGTTATGTGCTGAATGCTTAATAAATAATAATAGTAATTTCACTAATTTGTAAACTTAAGGTAGCATGACTTTTTAAAATTTGTAATTTGGGTCATGATGCTCTTCTTCTATTGTTTTATGGACACTATCATGTCCCAACTTCATGGTTCTTAGAGGTTACAAGCGCGCCATTTGAATTGAGTTTGGTTTGAGCAACGAGTCTTCCAATTTGGCAATGGGTTTATTTCGGCTTTGGTCTTAAGGGCCTGTTCTATTCAGATTATTTTCAGTTCAGTTCAGCTCCAATAAGTTCAGTTCAGTTCTTAATTTCCTTCTCTCATAAAATATTCAATTGAGCTCAGCTCAGCTTAACTCAATTAAGTTCAGTTCAGTTCAGTTCAGCTAGTTTAATCAATCAGAACAAGCCCTAAGTCAGCCTATTATGATATATTAATCAATGCTTCATGTTAATTCCTTACTTGGTTTTCCACAACCTTATGATGCTTAAAAATTATTGTTTTATTTCCTTTTAGATAGTAACTTTTGGCCGTTTGAATCCCAAATCACCCCAATTTAATTTAGTTTCTCTCTATACTACATCACATGGACTCTCTTGTAAGCTGTAATGAATATCCATATAATAACAAGTAAAGTATGCCATATAGAAGTGGAAAAACAAAAAAAAGTTGGAGTAATACTCGTTGGTCTTGCAATTTATCAAACTTTTCATTTCACCTTAAATACCTATGTTGGACCCTCGACATTTGGATATGAGTCACATGAGTAGGACACTTAGACACTTCATTTTAGTTGAAAACCATTGAAATTTTTCACAAAATAGTCGAGTCGGATACTTGGACATGTACTCGTGTTGGACATGGGTATTCGAGTTCGAGTAAACACAGGGTATTGGGATGGGTAAAATCATTTTCTTTTTTTTTTTCTTTATTTGTATTTTATTAAATTTTTTATGATTAGGAAAATCTACTTACAAAAAAAAAAGATTGTGGATCACCAATTATCATTTGCACTCCTAAGTGATGGTGTGTGTATTGTATTAGAACAACGCGCAAGAGTGGGGTGCTTCTCTGCATAATGCCAAATTGCCAATAATGAAAGTATGGTAGGCACACTCCAACTTGTAACCTTAACCAACCACACACCAGATAATAATTGAGTCAGCTTCCATGTCAACCCGCCACGTGGTGGATCTGTTAGCATCCATCCAAACTCTTTCTTATCAAGTCTTACAGACCTCACCCTTCTACTACTACATCCTTCAGCACAAACCGACCTTTTCATTAATCCTGTGCCAAAAATAGTAGCAATGGCAGCAGCAGCAGCAACAACAATGGTAGCAGCTACGCTGACACGAAAACAGCAAAATCCGCCAATGATGGCAGCACTCCCAACCAACATTGGCCAGGCCGTGTTTGGGCTCAAGGCTGGTGCTCGTGGGGGAAGGATGACCGCGATGGCTGCCTATAAGGTTACCTTGATTACACCTTCAGGTACCCAGGAATTTCAGTGTGACGATGATGAGTACATCTTGGATGCTGCAGGAGGGAATGGGGTGGACTTGCCTTACTCATGCCGGGCAGGTGCGTGCTCCTCATGTGTCGGGAAGGTGACTTCTGGTAGTGTAGATCAATCAGATCAAAGCTTTTTGGATGATGGTCAGATGGCTGAAGGGTGGGTTCTCACTTGTGTTGCTTATCCTATTAGTGATGTCACTATTGAGACTCACAAAGAGTCCGAGCTCACTGGTTTTTGATTTTTTGTACTGGTAAGTGAACAAAGTTTAACTTACGAAACTTAGAAATCGATCAATTATTTTGAAATGGAGAGAGCGGTTGTTTTGACTTGTTTCTACATAATGATTGTTTTATGATACGGAGTAGTATTTTTAGTGATCCAATTTTTGTCAAAATCATTCTTGATCAAAATTTAGATCTAGTAGCGTAATATTGGAACTCATAGGATATAATATAGGATGGAATGATTTCTTTGAGATACTTGAAAATGTTTTTACTATGTTGCACTGCCTATACTTCCCAAGAAAATTAATGCTTTCATTTCAATACAATTTCTGTTGTGTTTTCTACATGATAAAGGCGTTTCAAATGTGATTAAATGTTAATTAGAAGTAACTAAACAAGTAAGGTTGCCTTAATCCTCACTTGAAATTCACTAGTGACAAAATCCTCCATGCCTTGGCTTCTTCCCATAGTTCTTCCATTTATGTGCATCTCTTAAAGTACAATTTTTTGTAAAGAACTCAGAAAATACAGTTTTATACTCTTGATTGCGCACAACGATGACTCGTGATGTAGTGACCAAATCTAATGATACTTTATGTTTTGAACTAGACTATGGGAGCCTAATTGAACTGCTCAGGTACCAAAACAATTAGGTACTACAATCAACCTCCAAATCCTTGATCAACCATGACATAAACACTTGTAGGAGCAGCCACACTCGACTCGATAACCACTCGATTTTGTGACACATTACGCAAAGCGTAATTAGGGAAGGCATTCCCACTCGTACTTAGTGTATACTGCACATGTTTTATGAGATTTGGAAACAAAAGAATCCCATTAAAATCTGCGGTGTAGGTGCTTCCATTCCCCTGAACTGCTGACTTTGCTATGGTAGCCTTAGCATTCATCCCTTTGACACTATTCCGATCAATTAGAATTTGATCAACATCTCCAAAGGGACCATCTAATTGTACAATGTCGATCCCATTTCCGGACCCTGCAAAGATGTTGTCGACGATATTGACACCATTTGCAACACCCTTGACAGACTTAAACTTAATGTATGCATCTCCTAGGAAGAAGTTGTTAGAAATAACAAGTTGTACCGGATCTTCTGCAACAATGCCGGTATAATCCAAGTACGAATTAACAATCCTTGTTTGGGTTAGACCAGCCAACTTTAAATAGATTCCGGTTCCTCCAAACCCGGTTGCTTTATTATAGCAATGCACCCCGGACAGAAGGTTAGCCTGCCCTGATACTATGATCCCTGTATTAGCTGAAAATATTACGACATCATTCACTACGTTGTCATTTCCCATAAGTGTTATTGCTGTGCCTGTGAAGTTTCTTTCACCCGGATCATTCCCGGCTGTGATATGTTGGCCTAAGTAGGAGCTTCGGATCAGAGTTTCGTGTCCACTCTCAACTCGAATGCCCTCAGACATAAAATGAACAATGTAACAATTATCTATGCTAACTCTAAGAGTATTGATAACAGCAATGCCACCGCCTTTATAGTTGCAATCTAACATAAGGTCTCTGAATGTTATGTACTCAAAGTTGTAGGATGAGCTGCTAAGGTTTTGATCTGTTGAAGAAGTTGTGTTTTCTTTACTGATTTGAGAAGGGGGTGATGCTGAAAGTTCAATAAGATATCGATCCGTTGCAAAATTGTCTGATGCTAATAGAGTTCCTCCATGCATCTGTTGAAGAAAATCATATGAAGTTGGTCAATAATAGCCAAATTCAGGTAGATATGTAATTGAAGATTCAATGTTTTTCTCCCCAATGTGAAAAGAAAATCAAGTGGATTATACATAAGAGGTGCAAATCCGTAAATTTTGAATGTCATGTTAGGTGAAAAAATTACATACAAAGTACTCTGTAATTTATAGTAATATATTACATTTGTCATTTGATAAGCAACGATAAATCACTCATAGTGATCAAGCATTTTAATAACTCTAATCTTGGAGTGATACGGAGTATAAAATGTCTAATCCAAAATTTAACCAAAGAAATCTTCTTGTAACCCTTAAGGTGATAACAAGAGCGACCAAGGAACTTATAACCCCTAAAGAGGCTAGAGCAAATCCTAATTGAAAAATGAAAATGAATCGAATTGTTGCTCTAATCTAGGAGTGATACAGATTTTAGAGTACGAAGTATATAAGATCTAATTTAAAATTAAAATTTAACCGAAGATACCTTCTTGTAACTCTTATGGCGATAACAAACAATACTATAGTTCAAATGAATCATCTAATAAAGCTCCTAAATCTAGACAAGAAAATTAGATCTCAAATGCCAAGATCATGAAATCCATGATCTCTATTTTAGCAATTAAACAAAATTAAAAGAAACCTAATACGCTTACAACGAAGCTTTATTGACTACATGTTTCAATGAAATGAACACTTATAATTACTTCATATATCAATGCATTCGATCATCTATAAAATAAAAAACTTTGTATGCATGCGTTACAACAAACTACTCATAAGATTTGGTAATAATTAGGTGAAATTTGTGCCAATTAATAACAAGTTTGAATTACGCTAACTATTGAAAGATTGTTCAATATAGTTGTTCAACATATACTCTGCTCGAGAAATGAATTGCTTACTTTAGAAAAAGGAATTTACTTTCTATGACAAATTCAACATGGCATGTGTGAACCAACTTGATACTCCATGTATTTATTTTTCCTACTTTCAAGCACCTTTATATCTAAACAATCTAGTTATTAGAAAAGTATTCTTTTAATATATACTTCATCTGTTTGAGATTTATTGTTATACTCACATACTCCGCATAATAATTTATGTCAAACAAAAATTAATTAAAAAAAAAAAAAAACTTTTTCTAATGTAATAATGGTTTTTAATTATTTAAGAGCTTTAATTTTTAAAGCATAATCATATAATTATAGTAATCGACACAAGATTTTGTTTTTCATGATTAAATGTCATATTAAAAAATGTATTAAAACATTTATACACAATCCCAAGGGACGTAGTATATGGATCATACCTTGGTATTTGCAAGATGTTATCAAATCCCTAATGCACGAAATTGGGACAATGAGACATCTTTTTATTGATGTAACACTATTCGGGTCTCCTAAATTCTATTGTTTGAGCATTAAATCTAAATAATTTGATGTTACCCTTTGAAACATAAGGTGGAAGAAGACAAGGTCACTAGAAGAAACTTCAATTATGGAGAAAAGTGTAATTATAGTTCAACTACAACTCCTAGATTTTGATACTTTGTACGTAGTATTTTTTTTAGTCCAGCCGTCGTTCACTGCAACACCCATGGACTAAAGAATCTAACAACTCCTATTTCCAAGCATGGTTTTCTAGAAATACACTTACTCCAATTTTTCTTGAAAAATGTTTTCAATATTATAAAAGATCTTTTGATTAATCTCTTAACTAAGTTTTCTAGCAAAAATAAAAAAAATTAAAAATTAAAAAATCTAAGTAGCTAAAAAAAAAGTCATCAATTTATTTTGTTTTTTCTAATCAAATTAGCTTAGGGTTAATTAGTCTTTTCATATTTTCATCTAGATCTTAGGTTAAATTCTAAATCGGTTTTTTTTTATTTTATTTTATTTGAAAAGGACGCGAAGGAACACTTTTATGCATATAAAAAAATAAAACAAAATAAATCATTGTCCTTTCCAAAATATAGACATATTTTCTTGCTTCGCCCGTGATGCTAAAATTATGAGCATAAGATGCTTTACTTCTTGATTACTCCATGTACAATTAAGTTTTCACCACAACAAGTTAAGAGAGTATTATTGTGATTTGCGAGATCCAACAAAAAATTTTACTCATCCATTTGCAAATGAGACAAGTAAAAAGAAATAAAACTTGTTGAATTCTTATACATAGTAACAATTTATAGTTTTCTTATCTTTAAACACCACATAATCAAATTGTACATGTTTTCCACATCAAAGTCTTTGATGTAAGAATTATTGCAAAGAAGATCAAGAAAATTAAGTTATTTTACCAAATGACCTCTTTAATTTATTCACATTTGACTGAGGCAGGTGAAGTAGAATAAATGAAACCATGAATAAATTGCGTCAGACCAAAAACATGAACAAGTAAAGAGCTCATTAAAGTCTAACAATTACTCTATCTTGCAAAGTCAGTAATAAGTCCAACATTCAACTAACCCAAATAGTTGTCGTCAAATAATACATCATAGATTGATGGCTAGATTATTGCCGTCAAACTCAAGTTTGTTCTAATTTGTGTGTTTTTATTACTCCTTATATCAAACTATCATAATTGTGATAATAACACCAAAAGATTATGAGTCATTTTGGTCACTAATATCTCCAAAATGTTAGGCTTTTTTGAAAAAAAACATACAATCAAAACAAAAACTAATACATCTCGTAAACATAGAACACGTTAACTACTTCATATAGTAACTCTTTTGTCCAAAGTTAAGTCGAATTTAATTTGATCACTACTTTATAATAGAACTATAGACACATTATCTTTGTGTATATATTCGTCAAAGCTTAGTAGCTCAACATCTTTACCAAAAATTTTCTCTCTTGGCTCGTGTCCGATCCGTCATTGAACATATAACCTCATTTTTCGAGAGTAAATTCAAGAATCTATCTATCGTCATTCCACACTACTTTTATTTACCTCAGAAAAAAGTCGTTTCACTCACCAAAATATCTAAAACCTTCCCTAATAAATCTGTACCACTCCTTACTACAACAAAAGTAAAAAAAAAATTAGTAGTACCACGTACTATATACGCTCCTTGATTTGACGACTCAATACAAACATTTAATCAAATCCCAATTTAAATTAGCATAAGACATTACAAACAACAATAACAATAATAATAGTAACAAATATAACAATAATACTACCTTCAATACATATTATTTGCAACAATTTGACATAAAATGCGAGTAAAAAATATTTAATCATTGCAAATAATATGAAATAAAAATAGAACTACAGAATAATAAAGAAGTTAAAAAAAAAATGAACGTACCACAATATTACCAATGTTGGTAGTAGGAAATTGGAGAGGACGACTAATTAAGTAAATCCCACCATCAAGATTAATTTGTACACCACCAAGATTACTAATCCCATCTATTAACACACCATTGCTTATACTCTTACTAGCATCCGAAAGCGCCTTCATTAACGCTTCCGTACTATCACTCTTCCCCGTTGGATCTGCGCCATATGTCGACACATGATAAACACGGGTGCTCCCTACCATACCCTGCACCATCATTATCATTATCTTACCCTATTCAGTGCAACCGTTGTATATCATATCTTATGTAGCGCAGCCAATTATTATTATTACGTACTAAGTAAAACTTACCGAGGAGGGAGCGAGGGTAGGAGAAGGAGAGATTAATGAGGAAGGTGGTGAAGAAATAGAATCTTTAATAGCCTGCATTCTTCTTCTAATAAAATCACGATGATCATTATTACGAAGATTATTATTATTTGCCCCGTAAACTTCAATTAACATAAGATGACTGATTAATTCTATGATTACAAGACAATTAAGGAGTAGAAGGAGAGTTTTTGTTGTCATTAATGTAGCTTTCATTATCAAACTCTTTAGCTAGCTAGCTCTCCTCTACTACTAATTCGATGTTGTTGTTCAAAAGGAGAAGGAAGAAGCAAAGAGAAATATGGTGAATGAAAAGCATAGGTTATAAATAAATATAGTTGTATATAACATGGTTTTTGGGGGAGAAAAAAAAGGTGGGACATGGAAAGAAGAGGGGCTAACTAAAAATGAGACAATTAAGCAAAGAATATGGGATTAAGCTCTTTTTACTAATTGCTCATACACATAACACCTCACTAGTTAGTTTGTCAGTTTTGGTATTAATTTAATTCAATTATTTATTTGAATTGTATTGGGTGATTAAAAACCTATTTCTATTTCTCTTATTTTGTGTACACTTTGCTTTGATGCATTAACTTCCTTGTTGCTTTTTTATGAAAAAACAATAAAAGTAGAGAAAACAGTTGCCCTTACTTACCAACTTCCAGCTTTATGGATCTAGTGCTTTACAAGTGGCGGGACTTATGTGGTGTTTAATTATGTTAGATATACTTGTATAAAAATAAGGTTATTGGCAAACCGGTTGAGCGGGTGCGGATATATCCTACTAAACATACCCATACCTGTCTATATGGCGGATACATATCAAACATTAGACCCTCTCATGTAATATCCACTATCCAGCTATAACCGCATATTATCCACCTAAAACTTTGTTTAAGAACAAAATGCCTAAAAATTTAAAAGCTAGACTCAAAGATTCTTAACATATGTAATATTTCTTAGAAGTATAAACTTAGCTTTACTGAATATAGTTTTAATTGGAACACGATACTCAAATTTTAAGACTTTGAACTCAAAAACAAATATGAATATATGCAATATTTTTTAGAACATATGTAACAGTTTTTAAAACATACTTAAATTTTCTTGAACATAATTCGTTAATATTGAAGACGAATTGAAATTCGATTTTTACAACGAATTGATTCAAAATCAATTTATTCTTGATTTTTAATATAACAAAAAACTGTTGAATTGTTGTTTTGTTTCTTAAATTCAATTAAAATTCCTTGAAATTTCAAACTCTATATAATTTGCCCAATTTGATTGATTTGGATGAAAAAAAATTTGATTTCACATATTAAACTGTCAATTAAGCTTGGTTTACCTTTGATTAAGCTTCACAACTTGAATTCTCAATTGTAATTGTTCAGAAATTGATACAAAACATACGAAATTCTTGAGCATGTGGTGATGGTGGTTGTAGTGGGAGAGGGAGAGAGAGTAGTGGCCATGATGGCGGGAAGAAGAGAAAGAGTGCTGGTGGTGGAGGTGGCGGCGTAAAGGCTGTATAACATGCGGTGGTGGTGATGGAGGAGCTAGAGATTGGATAGTGTTGGTGGGGAGAAGAGAGAGAATGTTTGAGGTTGAAGATGGTAGGTTGGGTTTAAAATTGAAGCCGCAACATTAACATTTTTTATCACAAATGTGCGTGGGAAGACGAGAAAGAGTGGTGGCGAAGTTGTGTCGTTGTGAGACATGGGATGGTGGCAGTGGCAGTGTTGAGGAGAGAAGAGAGAATGTTGAGGTTGAGGATGATGGATATAGTTTGTTTTCAGAACATCTACCTTAACATATTAGAACATACATGTATTCTCACATATAAAGTGTTCTCATATAAGAGAGGTGTTCTTACATGAGCCTCTCCCTATAGAGTTGATGGTGCATTTAATTCACTTGATTTTTGCTTATCGGAATATTTTAAAATTTATCATAACTTAAATACTCTAACCAAGTATCATAACTTATATGAACAAAGGTATATAAAGATTACGATTTTCATTTTTCAATACAAATCTTATAAATTTGTTATTACTAGGTTCATTTTGTCTAGTTTGTGAGATAATACCCACTGTATTAGTTTTATTGCTGATCTTATGCAACCCAAATTGGCCCAAAAATTGTTCAAGTTTGGTCAGATTTTTTGGCCCGAATTTCAAGCTTGATCTTACCCAGTCAATTTTTTATTTTTGTTTTTTATTTTATGGGTTTTGGGCAACCTTAATTTAATTTTTAGCTATAATATTAGTCCAGCATGTAAAAAAATGGCTTGAAAAGCCTGTTAATTTCGGGGAGAAAAAATGGTCATAAGTCAGAAAAAATAGTGTTTCTGCAAAAGAATGACGGGATCTGAGTTGTGGGGAGCCTGTTCGCCTGGTCAAACCGAGTTCTGCAAAACAACGAAAGTCAACTGCCTCGGGGGGTGTTACCGAGAAAGCCCCTCTGACGGTCAATTCAGTCAACTGTGTTTAGAGAGAAAGTTTGTAGAGAGAGAGAGAGAGTGGAGAAAATTCATTACCTCGCTAATCTGTGTAGATTAGTATTTATAGAAGAAGATTAACTAACTTGATTAGGGTTAGGATTAGGGTTTTGGCCGTTATGGGTCGTATTAGGCCCTATTGGGCCATACTAGGGTTTCTTAGGAGACGTGTACAAATTTTTCCCTAGGCCCAGGTGTATTTAGTACTACCTACACCCCTATCAAACTACACCGTTTTAATTAGTATTCCCAATCCCCCTATGTACACATGAGTATTACTCCAATGATAAACCACCGCTTTCCACCGCCGCAGCGAAGCCATTTCAACAAACAAATACAATAATTGTTCGAATAATTTGATCCAAAATTGACTATTTTTGCTGATTTGTTGTGGTAGTGACGATGATGAGGCAACAGTAGTTGATGTTTAAACATTTAATTTGCTTATTATATTATATTTGTGTTTATTTAATTAAATAGTAGGGTTTATGATGGTTAATTTCACTTGGTTGAAGTTGTGATTTTGATTATGAGATGTGTTTGACTTCCATGGGAGGTAGCTTGCTTTGAGGTGCCCCCTCGATTGAAGAAATTATTGATGAAATCATGAAATTCTAGAGTGAATATTAACTAAAATCTAGAAGTTATTTAGTGTAATTGAGGATTGTGGTAAATAATTGGATATGTAGTTACTCCCTCCATTGATGAATTCTTGTGATATGAGTATCATGAGAGAGAAATATGAAGCTTCATAAGGTAGCTATTAGGCCTGTACAAAACTATCCGAAAATCCGATCCGCAACCGATCCGAATTTTAGGATATCCGATCCGAGTTTTCATTTCGGATCGGATATCCGATCCGAAAAATCGGATATCGGATACGGATTCGGATAATGATTTTCAAATTTTCGGATATCCGATATCCGAAAATTGTCGGATATCCGATATCCGAAAATTGTCGGATATCAAATATCGGATATCGAATATCCGAACTGATATCCGAAATTAAAAGGGAAAATTCGGAATTTAGAAAACATTTTTAAAAAAAAAAAACTGAATATGCCTAAAACAAAACCCCTTATTTCAATCTCTCACTAAAAAGTAAAAACCCTAAATTCCTCCCTCTCTCTCTCTCTATGTTCAAGCGCCACCCCTTCCTCTGACTTCAAATTTTTCTGGGTTCGAATTCGATCTGGAATGAATTTAGGCCCTCACACTCTCACGACATAGATCTCCTTCTATGCCCAGCCACCCTTAATTTTATTATTCATTTGGATCTTCTTCTTCTCGCATTTGCTCAGAAAATCGCCATGCTCGACCTTATTCTCCAGTATGTATTTGCATTTCATTGTTTTGATATTTTTGTTGGTTTGCTTGTTAATTTGGATGTTTTTGTTGGATTGTCGATCTATTAGTATTTGTTGGGTATTTCGATCTGAATTTTTTTTTTTTAATCTATTTGTTTTAATTTTCTGGTTTTCTATTTCGGATTGTTTTAGTTTTTTTATCTGATTTTCTGGTTAAGTTATAATAATTATGTGAGATTTAGTTTTCAGTTTGGGGAATTCAGATTCTTATTTTGTAAATGTATGTGTTTAATTCCAGGTCCATGGATGAAACCGTTGATATGACGAGTGAGAGTGTCCTCCTTCAAATGAGGAAGGTGCACAAATTCTAGAAAATTTAAGTCTACAATCAGAAACAGAAGTTCTTCATCCAAATAAAAGACCATACGAATTACGAAGAAGCTACTCCAAGACACTAAAATGCTACTGTTTAGTGTTTACTTGTTTAGAATTTGAAGAGTTGTATGTCAAATTGTCAATTGATATTTAATGGTCTTTTGGTAATTTAATTTGCAAAAAAAGATAAAGTTAATGAGATTTATAAGATAGGCATAATGCTCAAATACGTAGTATTGTACAAGACTACAGCCTTAATGATACAATATCGATAAAGTTAATGAAATTTATAAGATAGGCATAATCAATTTCCAATAATATTGGATAACGGATATCCGAAATATCCGATCCGAATGATTTCGGATATCGGATATCGGATATCCGAAATTTTCGGATCGGATTCGGATATCAATTTTAGATATCCGAAGCTTTGGATATCCGATCCGAAATCTCATTTCGGATCGGATATCCGATCCGTGAACAGGCCTAGTAGCTATGGTGTTGAAGAAAAAGAGAAAAGTTATAAATGTGTTTTTTCTTTAATTTTTTCCTCTTTTTAATATTTATTGATTTTTCCTTTTTTTATTTTTTTAATAAAGATATATAACTCTTATAAGTTAACGTATTTAACTTTATAAGTGAACATACAATATTTTGTAAATGAACATTTTTTAATAATGGTTATAAATAAACATGTAATTATTACATAATTGAACATATAATGTTTTTCAAATGAACATATAATGTTTTTCAAATGAACATATAATTATTTATAATTGAACATTTTAATTGTGAACCATTATTATAGAAAAATGTATTAAATTTATATATTTTGTACTTATTTTTTAATTAATTTGTGGGGAAATGGTAGATGTTCATGAAAAAAAATATTGATTTATTAGTTTCTTTCAAAAAAATTCTTATCGCGATTAACATGTCTTTTTCAAATAAATTAATCGATTGGTAAATAAACAAGTTTCTAATGATTATTATTAAAAAAAAAAACAAGTATCTAAAGATTTAACATTTTCTTTTTTGAAGAACGTTTATTGTTGCATGTCAAATTTGTTGTTTAGGAAATTTGTTCATCTATGTAATGATAAATGAACATTTTTTAATGTAGCTATGTTTTGGTAATTATTAGGTGTTTGATTTTTTGTAATTGATTTTGATCATATGCTTTTTGGTTCATGAACATTGTATCATTTATTATTTTATTGCTAAGGTTATACGAGTATTTCTTTGTTGGTTTATACTAATTTTGTAAATGAACATTTATTATGTTGACAATGATTAATAAACAATACATAATATTGTATGAATTATGACATACAAAGTATAACTTGTTTCTCAAATATTCTAATATATATAGTTAGTGAAGGTTTAAAATTTACAATTGTTAATGCTAAATCACCAATTCAAGTTGTTATGGATATTTAGTTTTTTGTTTATGAACATGTTGCTTTCCTAATAAGAACATTATATATATACACTATCTATATATTTTCTTTTGAAGGACATGATTTATAGTAGTACTTAAGGAAAAAGAAAGGTTTACGCCCTTCATAAAAATCAAAATGAAATTGTATTCACCAAAAAATGAACTATTGGATATTAATCCAGGTCAAATTCGAACAATTCAAGATAATTGTGTTATTGGTTTGAGTTGCTTGACGACTCCATGCCTTCTTGATTTTTTTTTTCTAGCTGTTTGCCATCTTCATTTTTTCATGCTATTGCATGGTCTAATTTAATTTATCCACGATTCATAATAGATAAAAAAAACATATAAATCACTAGATTTGAACAAGAACATATAAGTATTGAAATGAACCAATTTTTATCTGCATATCGTGGATGAGTATAACAATGGACATGATCAATATGAACATCTATTAATATATAAATGAACATATATTAATTTGGAAATAATCAACTATTTTTATGGAAAACGAATATTTATTAATATATAAATGAACATATATTAGTTTGAAAATGACTATGAAAGATAACGATCAATGAACATGAAATATATACGTGAATAAACCCTTGAAGCTATCAATATGGGATTGACCATATATTCATATGAGAAAAAACATATATTGAAATTCAAAATTGAAATGAACATGAAATATTGGGAAAAAGATGACACAGATATAAAGTTTTATCAAAATGTTAATATGTAAAATTGTGAATGACTATATACTAATATGTAATTGAACATCTTACAATAATAAAAATGAACATTCATCAAAATAATTTTCCACTCCAAACTTTGAAAAAGAATTTACATTATTATGTGAATGACTGTATACTATATATAAATGCACATTTTTCAAAATAGAAATGAACATTTATCAAAATGAAAATGAACATTTGTCAAAAAAAAATCACTACAAACTAATTATTAATACTGCTGTTTTCTTCGCTCTGTAAAAAAAAATTGAAGAATGTACTGGTTTAATTTACTAGTTTTTGGCCAAAAAAAAAAAAATACTAAAACAATAGTATGATACTTACAATGATACAGTTACCAATGTTGATGTTTCGATTATGTTTCTAAAATACAATCGCAATAAAAAAAATTAATAAAACTATACTTTTTTTGTTCCAAATTTGAACAAATAACTTATTCTTTCAAATTTTGTCTTGTTTTGTTGAATTTCATAGTGATAGAAAGATTTCTTGTGATAATATTGTAATAATTTTGCCATTAAAGTTTTTGATGAGAGAGAAAATGGAAGAGAAATGATGTAAAGAGAGAATGGGTGAGGAGAGAGAGAATGTGCAGAGAAATTGAAATGAATAAATGAAAATGGTGGCTTTTTTTTTTTTTTTTTTTAAAAAAAAAGTACTGTACTAATTGCTGTGTAATAGTGGGTATTATGCGCATAGTTTAGGAGGGGGTGTAGGTATAGGTGCCTAGTCTTAGGTCTAGGGATAAACTACTAGGAGACGTGCTGTGCATGATTATGGAATTAACCTGTTTTGGGTTTAAGTAAGGGCATTTTGGTAATTTTCGTATTTAATGAACGTGGGCCCACAGGAAGTCCAAACAAACAATGTGAAATGGATAGAGTACTTTGTATGAGAGTAAACTTTGTGCAAGCAAGTTTACAATGAAAATAGATGAAAAAACGAAGTTTAACGCTTGGGAAATTGCCTTTCTCACCAGAAAACCAAGTTGAAGTAATTTTTACAAACTCAACCAACAAATGATGGTACTATTATTTTATTTATTTTTTTAATTTATGTAATTTTTCTCATTGTTGTTCTGATTTACTGAAAACAACTAAACTGAACTGATTGAGGCTGAACTGAATTGAAATGATTGTTTATGAGAGAAAGGAAATTAGGAACTAAACTGAGCCGAATTAAATTGATTAGAGCTAAAATGAACTGAACTGAACTAAACTAAAATTAAGCAGAACAGAATAGACCCTTAATTTTGCTACTCGTAAATATAAATATTTAATGAATGATCGTCAAAAGTAAAAGTCAAAATAGTGCAATTATTCGTATACTTTAGAACCGAAGAAGTATATGATAGAATACTCTATAGAATACGAATGTCATCCCAAGCAGCAAGATGAGTTAACGGCCACAAATGGCTTCTTCCTTCAACACACTACAACGGCGGGAACTTCTCTCTCATACTCTCTGTAAGTGTTTCTCTACTTCCTCAATTCCCCAATCCCACCATTCTTTTGCATTTTCATCTCCCAAACATGCCCTTCCTCCATTCAAGTTATCTCCTTTCTTTTTGGTTAATGCTCCTGTAACTCTCATTAGCCCTGTTAATTCTAAATCTTCCTCTAGATTGGACTGTAATTCTTCAACTGAAACTGTAGATTTTAGAGATTTTAGTGATAATTTGGGTTCTGGGTATTCTTCATCTTCTGGCCAAAAGGGTGAAAAAAATGGGGGAGGGTTTGTAGATTATGGCAAGAATAATAGAAATTCTGGTGGAAAATTGAATTTTAGGAAAAGAACTGAAAATGGGTCTGAAATTTCTTCTGCTAAGAGGAGAAGTAGAAAGTGGGAGAGAAAAATGGAGGAGATTGTGGGAAAAGTTGCTATAAATAGTAATGTGGAGGATGTTAAGGGAGATTATAGTGGTTTTGAAAAAAAGAGTCAAAAGGGTTCTGGGGTTTCTTCTAGAAGTGTTAGAGATGCTAATTCAATGTCGAAAGTTGTTAATAGAAGTGTAGATAGAGGTGCCATTAGAGATGGTGGTGATGCTTCTAAGGTAAAGAAGAAGGAGAAATTGTCTAAGAAGTGTATTGTTAATTCGCCAGAGTTTCATATGAGGAATAGCTTGGACATGTGCTCCAAAAGGGGTGATGTCTTGGGTGCAATTTCGCTGTATGATTCGGCAGTTAAGCAAGGGATAAAGATGGGGCAATACCATTATACTGTGCTCTTGTATCTGTGTTCTAGTGCTGCAATGGGGGTTGTTCGACCGGCTAAAAGTGGTAGTGGCAGTAGGAGTTTAGATGCAGTTCCCTCTCAAAAGTTAGATGGGACAAATGACTCTGGTGAGGAGGAAGACGATGATATAGATGATGAAGCTCGAGATAGAAAGGATCAAACTCAAAAGTTAGAAGTAAATGAGATTAGGGTAAGTGATGATGTAAAGAAGTATGCCCGTAAAAAAGGGTTTGAAATTTATGAGAGAATGTGCTTGGATAAGGTGCAGATGAATGAGGCTGCTTTGACTTCAGTTGCTAGAATGGCAATGGGCGTGGGTGACGGAGACAAGGCTTTTGATATGGTAAAGGAGATGATTTCAATTGGGATAACCCCAAAATTGAGGTCTTATGGTCCTGCTTTATCTGTTTTCACCAGCAATGGAGATATTGAGAAAGCCTTTGCAGTCGAAAAACACATGTTGGAGAATGGTGTTTATCCAGAAGAGCCTGAACTGGAGGCACTGCTTAGAGTAAGTGTTGAAGCTGGTAAAGCTGACCGAGTGTATTATGTGTTGCATAAGCTTAGAACAGTAGTGAGGTTTGTCTCACCTTCTACTGCAGATTTGATTGAAAAATGGTTTAATAGCAAACAAGCATCGAGAATTGGGAAAAGAAAGTGGGATCATGATATGATTACTCAAACAATGGAAAACGTTGGTGGTGGGTGGCATGGACAAGGATGGTTAGGTAGAGGAAAATGGAGTGTCTCACGAACTTCCATCGGAGTTGATGGTTTATGTAGATGTTGCGGGGAAAAGTTGGCCTTGATTGACCTTGATCCTGATGAAACAGAGAGGTTTGCTGAATCAGTTGCAGCTATAGCAGCAAAGAGAGAGAAGCATTCAAGCTTCCAAAAGTTTCAAGTATGGGACTCATAGCAATTCTATATCTTTCATAATGTAACGGTTTATTACACAGATTTTTGATTGGGAATGTTCCTTGCAGAGGTGGCTAGACTACTATGGTCCATTTGAGGCGGTAGTGGATGCAGCTAATGTTGGTCTCTTCAGTCAGAGAAACTTCCAACCTGGGAAGGCATGTATTATACCAACTTTTCCCCCGTTTGATTGAAATTCTATCTTCCTCCATCATCAAAGATTATTTGCTCTTACCTAGGTTATGATGCTTGCAGGTAAATGCTATTGTGAATGGGTTGCGCCAAATTCTTCCTTCTAGAAAGTGGCCACTTATCATTCTGCACAATAGGCGAGTTACTGGAAGCAAGCTAGATAAACCTATGAATAAGGAATATGTTGAAAAATGGAAAAATGCTGATGCCCTTTATGCGACACCAACTGGATCAAATGATGATTGGTGAGTTAGTTATTTCTCATTAGGACAGTTTGTGTCTATATCTGGAAATTCTATTTTGGGCAATTGACGTTCCACATTTTTACATGCTCTAAATTGGTGTTATTAATAACTGGTTTTGCAGGTACTGGTTGTATGCAGCTATAAAGTTTAAGTGTCTACTTGTGACTAATGACGAGATGAGAGACCATACATTCCAGCTCCTAGGAAATGATTTCTTTCCTAAATGGAAAGAAAGGCACCAGGTGAACAAAGCTTTGCAAACTCAAATGAACCTTTTTTAATCAAGACTGAAATCATTTTGTACAAGACCTGAGGATGCCTAAGTGATCAACTACTCTTCTATTACATCTCGCTTCAATTTGTCGAGGAAATTTTATCCCATTTGTCTCTCAAGAAGGAAAAGTACATATCTTTAAGTAGAGGTTTCATTGATTTTCTCTGTTTTCTGTTTGAAGGTTCGGTTTAGCTTCTCAGAAATTGGCCCTATTTTTCACATGCCACCACCATGTTCTGTTGTTATCCAGGTTAGAATCTTCTCTATCTTTGCTGCAGATAATAATAATTTTAGTATAATATTTTGTATTTATTGTTTTGAATTTTGGGCTCTGAACAGGAATCAGGGAGCGGCCATTGGCATATTCCCATTGCTTCAGAGCACCAATATGAAGAAGATAGAACATGGTTGTGTGCCACACGCCCAAACTCTCATATCGGAAGCCAGAGTCGCACAGTTGGAGCAAATTCAGCAGAAGGTAATCCTGGAACTTACTGAGACACGACTGCTGTTATTGTTTCTCCTTTAAGGAGTTAATAAAACTTATTTTATTTAGATTCCAAAGAGGATATCAAAGACCAAAGGCAATAGAGTAGCTCAAATTTTTACTCTTGTTAGCAGGTTAAAGCTCCATCAGCAGCTTGTTGTAAGAAGGAAACTGACATAGTAGTTCCTGTAAGTCACAGAGATCTCAGAAATACGCTATCAGGATCTTCATCATCAAAATCAGACCATCTCCCGTTCTTGAATGCTATAAAGGGCTGCTGAGAATCGTGCTGGGTGTGTGATAAATTTTCAGAAATGACATGATATAACCTAACACGATTATTCTTCACATTTTGGAAAACTCAAACTCAGCAATCTTATATCTTGTGAAGCTAAAAGTTTTGCTGATGTATCTGGTATGGAGAAATATTACTTGTCCTTGCTCTCTGGTTTGGCAACCGCCAATTCCTGATGCTGTGCTAGATTGAAGCTTCTTACATTCTAGGTTATTGGCGAACACATATTTTAGGATTGTGGAAATAGCATCTTAGTGTCATTACATGAGTTAGCTCAAGGAACTGTAAATTTCAGCAGCTGCTCTTCTTTTTCTATCAATATATATTGGAGAATCTTATTGGATTTCTCTCCAAAGTTTATACTACAAAGAATTTTTACATTGCATCTTCACAACTCTTGTACATTGAGGTCATCACACGTCCACACCATTGGGGTTGGTGAAGGACCAACACACATGGCCTCAGCCCGGCTAAAGCTCAGTCCAGATTTAAAACGGTTACCATGCAGTGCGGTCCATGGGCTCAAGATTATTTAATATAACAGCCTAGACTAAGCCCACTTCCGGCCTGGGCTCAGCTGAGTAAGCTTTTCTTCTAGTAAAAAAATTCAAACCATTGAAAAAACTTCAAAATAATGAGCTTGAAATGGACCAGTCCATCCAAAACCTTATCTATTTCTTGCCTATGTTTTATTACCCTAGAATCCTCGCCTAGTCTGATCTAGTCTAGTGTAGTCTGCATCCCACTCGACACTCGGACTGGTTTGTTACTTCCTCTACTTGAACATACATATGTGCAGTGTAACACATAGAATTGTAAGAATAGTATAGCATTCTACAGTATTTCATAGAATGTTGTTAGTGAATATTTTTTTCAATTTCGATTTTTTAAGGAATATTTAAATGCTAAAATAATGATTAATTTACCCTCTTTTCAAGTTATCATGACAAAGACAAGGTGAAAAAACACAAGTTCACGGGTGCTTCATATTATTTAGAATTATTTAGCATTAATGGTTAAAGAAGTGGATTTTTGGGGCCATGTGTTTTTTTGTTTACTTCTATGCATTTGTTGTATTGTTGTCACAAACTGCCAGATTAATCACGAGCCTATAGTTTCCTGTTAAACTTCCTTCCTATCACCAGAAAACACACGTCAATCATTTTTGAAGGATGAGAAAATATTAAAGGAACCATATAACAGTTTAATACTGTACTCCATACTACAGTTTTTTATTTCTTCATAATATATACTAAGTACTATTCTTCATCTTCTCTTGAAAACTAAGAGAGAAAGATTGAGTGAGAATGTTGAAGTTAGGTATCCATGCAAATGACAATCTTGGAGCTGTTTCTGATGACTCTCTTCGATTCCTCAAGTCTCTTAAGGTATGATTTCGATTGGCGTTATTTATGTTTAGTTAATGTTAACTGTTTTTAATACTCGCGTCTTACAGTTAGCCCTTAGCGCTGCATATATCATTTTATTTCTTGGGTGTTTTAGGCTTAATCTTCTGACAGTTTTCAGAACTTTGAAAGCTTATTATATTGTCATGTATATTAATTTGTTTATGTTTGGTTAATTATGTGTCTAATTCATTTAAACTGGTAGGAGTTAAAAGAGTTGAGGGCTCAGATCCATACTGCTGCTGATTATTGTGAGAAATCATATAAGAATTCCGAGGATAAGGCGATGTAAGTCGTAGTTTTTCAATTCATTTGCAGAAAGTGAAGGGGGTTGTGTATAATAATGCTAAGTTTTTTGGTTGATGCAGAGTTTTGGAGAATACAAAAGAATACTTATGTAGAGCAGTTGTTACAGTTGTTGATCACCTTGGAAGTGTTTCTGCTAATCTTGATGGCTGCATACAAAAGTGTGACCGCGTCAATGAAACTGAGCAACGAATTAATTGTCTTAAACATGTTAGTAATATGAAGACTAAACTTTCTCTATAACTGCTTAAGTACTGATGTTAGTGTCTTTTTTATTTTTTTCTGTGTTGTAAAATCGATTACTTGGTGTTGGAACAGAAACTTGATTCATGTGATCAGTACAATCACAACTTCACCCTGACTAAGATACGGTGGACTAAGGATTTGCCAAGATATTACACTCGATATATCTCACCACCATGTACGTTGTGTGTGCGCGCGCGTGTGTGTCTTTTTATAAATGTTTTCCGATTATGATTATGAGAAGAAACTGGAACTAATTATTTGATGTTTTTTTGCTTTTAAAACAGCTGATTCAAGTAAAGAATTGAGGTTGGATTTGAGGTACTCTTTCTCGAGTCTTTTTTTATGTGGATTTTTGTAAGAAAAATTTGTGTACATGCTTTTATGCTTTGTTTTAGTGTTTGGTTGGAATTAGGAGGAAAATTATTTTCTATGAAAATTTGTTTTCACATATACCTCTGTTTGATATGTAAAGGGAGGGAGGGTGGAATGTGATTCTTTGAGGTTGAAAATAGTTTTCCCACGGGTGGGATGCGGGAGTGTTTTTGTTTTATGAAGCCACATTTTCCTCCCTACACCTTCTTCCTATTCTCATGCCCTTCATCCCCTCCCCATCTTTTTTTCTACCGAGGAATTGATCACAGGAATACAAAGATGAAAGCAGTATTATTCAGTTCAATTTATTTTCTTTGAGCGAACACAACCATTGGGTTCTAAATTGCTAGAATAGTTTTGGTAAACTGCATATTAGGATTGTACACTTTTATGAGATCTTGTGCTTATTTAGGGAACCTAATAAGCCAACCAATATCAAAGGAGTTCTTAGTGAGCCTGAGTTCAAGACTATTGAAGAAATGCCACTTTTCATGTATACAAGCTTTAACAAGATTCGTCTAGGTACAAGTCCAAGGTCACCACTTGACATTGCACCCAAAGAAATCACTGGTAACACACTTTTCTGTTTTTAATTTGAATTCTGATTTCATGCTTCTTTGGTCTATGATCTAACACGTTTATGCATCTCTTGTACATTAGTCATGCCCGTTCGTGAAGGATTCTCTGTTGCACCCAAGTTGATTCGGAATCCTTCTTTCCATTTCCAGGTGAATGTTACTTGTGGTTTCATAGTTCTTACAACAACATTTTCATAGAAAGCTGACCTTTGTTTACGGCTTGAAATTGTAGGATAATAGGAAACCCAGTGGGATCAGAAGACTACTACTGTCAATACAGAGGAAATCTGTGAACGATGAAGAAATCATATCAGTTCCTCGAAGAAGTAAAAGGGGGGCATCAAGATTGCTTAGGCTTAAACTTTAAGCTTCATTTCGAGTTTTCATTGTAGAACAGTGTCGTTTATCTTTATGGAAATATACCGTTGTTTACATCAGTCACCCAGCTAAACACATTCCCTGCAAGATTGTAAGCTGTTTGAACTCTGCAACGTCGCATAAACTCAGAAGCGGGGCATGGAGGATGAACACTGCATAAACATGTAAATGATACGACTGTACTTGTGGATATATGCTATATATTATGATCCAGTGAATGTTGCTTTTGGGATGTTTTAAAGATTGTTCTAACATTTCCATTACATATTGCTTCTCTTTGTTTACCCCCTTCAAATTTCAGGGATGTGTAAGTTTGTATATCAACCAATTAAGTGCCTTTTGAGATGTCAAAGAGACGAGCCATTACATTCTGTTTTAAAATTTTAGTATACTTTCTTATGTTGTTGACTCTCTACACTTTTGACGTTGTCAATGACTTACGTCGATATGATAATGACTTTTAAATTACCTAGCATATTCAAGTAGGATCATCTCGTAAACACCTAAATTTAACCGAAAAAATTTAGGTCCATCTCAAGGAATGAAACTCTCTTGATATCATAACTTTTACATAGAGTAATGCTTTCTATGTCTAATCAAACAATAAGCTCACAATAAACCTACTAAAACTTATAAATGTTTCGAATCTAGTGATAGTGAGTATTCTTTGTCTCTCTCTTTGGAATAGAAAGCTCTATATAAAATCTTAAGCATTTTGCGACGGGAAATTTGGTATCACATGGGTTATGTTGGTTCATGCACAGCACTACTCAAGAAAGAGAGCCACTGGTAATTGCCTAACTTGGAGTTGCCATTTAAATTTTGTCATTTTGTAGAACTTATGTTGTAATTGTTGAATATGCCTGTAAACGAAAGCACAAAACTACTCCCTAATATTTAGTCATACTAAAACATAATTGTACTAAAGCACGGGATATATATTCATTGTTATGAATCTTTGAATATTTGGTTTCTTAAATAAATAAATGTAATAGGTTAATTGATCCTCTATTAAAAATAAAAAAAAATTAAAAAAAAAAAAAAAAAAACCGTAAAGGATTGGGGTTTTAAAGTGTTGTGGTGAAACGTTAGAGGAAAAAAAAAAAACTCTTGAATTATTATACACCTTTCAATTAAAAAAAATAAAAATAAAAATAAAAAAATCATGATTCACTTTGTAGGAAAATAAATTCTTATATGTGGCTGGTCACACGGCGTGGCCAACCATAATAGGGATTACTTCATTAGTTTTATAAGGGTTACTCGTTTAAGATTACAAGGGTCACTTAGTCAAAATTATAGTGGTAGGGGTTAGTTCGTCAATATTATAAGGGCTACTCAGTTAGTATTATATAATGGTTACCCAACCGATTAGTATACACGTGACGATTGTTATTAGACGAACTATCATTATTAGTTGGTAAATAACCACTTTACTTAATTGTTATTGTATTTACCCACCTTTAAAAAGTAAAAAATTATAACTTTTACCACCACATAACGATTTTCGTCAAGGGTTATTTTATATTTTTAGTTTCTTAACCACCTCACTTACATTGTACTTCTTTAGTTTTTTGACATGATTCTTTTACCACATTTACCAACGTACAACTGTATAAGTTCAATGATTAATATCTTTAAATATCAAGTAATAAGTAAAAAAAAAAAATTGTATTTTATCACCCACAAATAACCCACTTATTGATATTACCACCCAAACAAAAACTTTATTTTTAAAATACCACCAAATAAGAGGCTCGTGGGATTGATATGAGGGGGTAGGTGTAACACCCCCGATTTACTAGCTAATAATAAACAATAAATAAAGGAAAATAAACAACCTTTAAATAAAATTGCGGAAGCATACACCTAAATCAGAGGTATTACCGCCACACTCGACAACCTGTCAAGTGTTAAGGCTTACAAAATCCCAATAATTACAACCCAATAAATCTAAGTGAGCTATTTGTACAACTTTATAAACTCGTTATAACAAACTAATCGAAACACTTAAGCTCCTTTAGCTACGATCACTTGATCAATCTGTTTAAACAATCTTTTCTGCTCACCATTAAGGACAAATTCCAAAATAGATCGTCGCAGGGCCACCATAAGAAAAAGACATGGCCGCAAACACAAGTAGCACAACAAAATAACACACACACGTCAGCAAAAAAGCTGAGTAATCACCACATATCATAATACAGAGTATAGCAAAATAATCAACATTACTAGCTCAATTAAACAATGTAGTTCAAACTACATTACACATTGTACTCTGAGAAAAGTAACCATTGATCAACTCAACCTCGAATAATAATACGAACCTTTACTCAATCATCAACTCATATAACCCATAAGTGTGTCATGCTCATTGTTCTATACCTAGCCTTGGACATGGGTAATTCGAATAAAACCAACAAGTATAAAAACTTGAATACTCCCAATAACTAGAAAATACCTTAAACCAGACCACATACGGGTCAATTCCCACTATAGGGGACCATAGAAAAATAATTAATAAAGATTGTACCTCATTCTTAACTTATGATCATTATCTCATTACCAACATGTCAAGGACTAAGGTATATAACCCCGAGCCTCAAACCAAGAACAAAATATAGTAATTCTCAACCTTTTGATCTCACACATCGATCAAATAATTATTCATAAACAATCTCAACAATGGCACATGTTCCCAAATAAATAACAAACAATTCGGTTCATAATATCTCAACTCTTAAAACACATACTAATAACCCAAATATAATCGTATCTCAACCCAAAAATAATACTCTGCATTAATAACCCTAAAACCTCAATAAAACAATACTCCCTATAACAACAACATTAAAACCCTAGAAATAACAAATCATAAACAGTAAAAGTAATACGATACTCATATCCAATCAAATCATATAATTCCACGCACTTATATATATATGTAAATCTTGATCATACGAATAACAAAATTATAAATTTACACATCAAAATACAAACAATACAACAATAATTAATTATTAAATAACTTCGTCAATATGCGTGTGATTACCTTGCCGAACTTATGAATTGTGTGGGTAGCAATTCAAGACATCATACGTAGAGCTCGGAATTACTTTGCATATAAAAGTATTTGGTCTCACATGTAGTGATAATTGTATACCCATTATAAAAGGGATGGAGGTGGTGAATTGATTTTCACACACCAACAAAATAACAATGTCAACAAGAAGTTAACAACTTATGAAAGAAAAAAAAAACACGGCTGCACCCTATATTAATAGGGTTAAAATAGTTTATATACGCTTAAAAATTGTAGAGTCCTATTTAAATTAAAATAGGGTTTCAAACCTTTCCGAACTCTAAAATAAAAAAAATGAGATTAGAAAAGAATCTTAATAAATAAAAATAACTATTTTTTTAAAAAAAAAAATAATATAAAATTATAAATTATTCGGGTATTACAATCTACCCTCCTTAAAACAAGTTTCGTCCCGAAACTTCATATAAATAACTTACTTGTAAATTTGAAAGAAAGTAAAAACTAATAAACCAAACTTTTCTGTATAAAATATATAGTAGATTACTAAAATAATAGGGGTATTACAGTACGGATGGCTATATTTCTGGGAGCGAACTCCAGGCGAATATGAAGCGCATGGATACAAGTTAGGCCTTGGAATGAAATACAATTCCGAATCTGCTTTGTCTATGAACAAGGAAGCTATAAGTAATGCAACTATGAATCTCATAGAGAGTTCGATCCTAGCTTAGGATGAACGCTGGCGGCATGCTTAACACATGCAAGTCGGACGGGAAGTGGTGTTTCCACTGGCGGATGGGTGAGTAACGTGTAACACCCCCTAATTCCCTCTACGGAAATACTAGTATAATACGTATAATTATACCGTAGAGATAGACTTAGGAGTGTTACCGCCGCATGATTACACAAGGCTACTCAAATACTTAACTCAATAACAAAACTTGCAGCGGAAACTCAACTTTATTTTATTAATACTTATAAAAATAGTAACATTGTTATGAGTAATCAAAATAAAGGCGAGACCAACATTCCTAAACTAAGTGAAGCAAATCCCGAGACTCCATATGCTCAATTATTGACTCCACCTGAAAATAGTCAACACTGCTTACCATTACGGTAAACAGGGCAAACCAAAACAAATAGGAAATACGGATTAGCAAATTATGCTGAGTACGATAAGTGCAAGATAATGTAAACTCAATTTATTTGCAAACATGCTTTAAAAATCAATTCCAATAATTAATCCAATAAATTCCAAACTCATTATTCCAAAACCGATTCCAATGATTCAATATTCAAAATAATAGTTAATAAAACCAATTCCTTTATTAAGAACCAATTTCTTTTAATCCAATTCCTCACCCAAGTGTGCACACCCCCCAAACTAGTCTCCTTATATTACAAGGCTATTCGTGAGGAAAGACCCGGTCATACAAAGTCCAAAGCCTTATCAATAAACCAAATCCTCATAGTGGGATTACCAACATGCTTATAAAGCATTAATAATAATATTAATAATAATTCAATGGTTCAATAAATCCTTTTAATATCCAATAAATTCCAATATCATTCAAATTCCTTTCTAATAATTCCACATACTTTCAAAATCAAAACCTTTTAAATAGATACTTGAGAATAATATCTCATATTAATAACTTTTCAAAATCAATAACTCTTCCTTGAAAAACCTTTTATTTAATTCAACAAACCTTTTAAAATCAATTCCTTTATTTAAACACAATAAGTAATCCAAACCATTCAAAACATGATTTAAAAATCAATCATTCAAAATACTTTTATTAAAATCAATACCTTCAAACATAATTTATTTCAAAATCATAATTCAAATCAATTTAATTCAATCACCAATAAAATCCTATAAAACATGTTATTCAAATCAATCATTTTCAAAGGTATCTAGCCACCTAAATGTACCTTGATCCTTGCTAGAAAAACAACACAAAAAGAACCTCAAGAACCTTGATTCCGAATATCAATCAACACTTCGCACTTTCAAAGTTCAATCATGAATACACTTTACAAATAACATAACCATAAGGTTATCACAACATAAACTCAAATCTAATGTGCATGGACTATAAAACTCTTTTAAAATAATACTTTAATATAAAATTATAACTTTGAAATAGGTATTTGTATTTTATAAAACTAACCATGAAGAAGATAAAGAAATAGGATTAAAGAGAATTGAATTTTCGTTGGAAAGAATAGGCAGAACTTGCAGAGGTCATAACTCCTTCAATATAACTCCGAATTGGGTGATTCTTGAGCCTAACCTCAAGGATTTTTTGAGAGGAACAATCTTTTGTGAAACATCAATACCCCAAAAACTGACCAGAAGTACTCGAAAACTGGCTTCAAAGGTATACGGGATAATATTTGTATGAAAAGAGGAGAAGAAAAGTATGAAAAAGGTTTAGGGAAAAGAAGAATAAGAGAGAAGAAGAGAATTGAGTTTTGGTGTGAAGAATATGAGAGGTATGAAGGGGGTATTTATAGGCTCATGAATGAAAGAATTATGGTAGGAGAAGGTAGAAAGAATTATGGTAAAAAGAATTAAGGAAATTACTTGGAGAAGAGAGTTAAAGAATTATGGAAAGTTAAATATTAAGGTGACTAAGAATAATTAATTTAAGGAAGGTGGATTGTCATGAAGTATAATATGGAAAAAGAGATTACTTGGAGAATAATCAAGGAAGATATAAGGTTGGAAAATAAGACGATCAAATCTTTGTGAGATGGAAAAATAAAATTAAGGAAAATAAGTAATTTTGAGGAGATAATTGAAAATACAATTTATCAAAATAAATCACCCAAAAATCCATCATGGTGGTCGAAAATTTGATCTTTCCTAAGCTCATATTTTCAGACCTCCCTTTAGATATTTAGGGAATTAATTTGCTAGTTTTAAAGAATTAAAAATAATTGTGTAAATAATATTTATTGTATAAAATAACTAATTAAGAAAATATCAATCATTCACTAAATAAATTCACTAAGAAAATCATATTTTCTACACTTAGAAAATCCAAAAATCATAGCTTATTATTTAGGAAATTCGGACCTCCTAATTAAATAATTAAAATATAATTTTTGATTAGTTAAAATATCCGAAAATATATATAAATAATCCGGTTATTAAAATAAAATAAATGGATAATAAATCTTATCCAAAATCCAAAATATTTATTGAGTTTTAAAATACTTTTGGCGCCAAAATTCAAATATCATTCTGGCTCCAAAATTCAAATAGTAAAGTAAATAACTAAAATACCTTTTTTAAGAGAATACTAATTAATTAAATAATTAGAAATACGTTTCAAAAATACGGGGTATTACATAACGCGTAAGAACCTGCCCTTGGGAGGGGAACAACAGCTGAAAACAGCTACTAATACCCCGTAGGCTGAGAAGCAAAAGGAGGAATCCACCCAAGGAAGGGCTCGCTTCTAATTAGCTAGTTGGTGAGGCAATAGCTTACCAAGGCGATGATCAGTAGTTGGTTCGAGAGGATGATCAGCCACACTGGGACTGAGACACGGCCCAGACTCCTACGGGAAGCAGCAGCACCAAATCCGTTAAATGTGATTTTTTTAAAAAATTTCTTCGATTTTCGTGTCAAAAACATGTTATTAGAGGTTTTGAGGGTCATTTTTGCCCTCTGAATCCGATTTGAGCTTAAAATTTACAAAAAATATTTATAAAAAATGTCTCATAATGCATGTGATGACACGCAAATCGAGGTTTTTTTAGTATGCAAAACGTAATATTTTCAATCATTTTTTTAAAATTTTGACCTCAAAGTGCAAAAATGACCCCCAAAATATCTAAAGAGCTTCTTTTCTGCACAAAAATCGAAGATTTTTTTTAAATGTTATATTTAACGGTTTTTTTATCGGAAAGTGTTAGATGATGGTGAAATCTACTTTTTTGTTTTTTTTTTTTTTTTGTGGTATTTAAAATAATTTTTTATTTGGTGGTAAAATATTAAATTTTCTGAGTAAAAAATAAATAATAATGATAATAATGATAATAATAATAATAATGATAATGATAATAATGATAATGATAATGATAATGATAATGATAACGATAACGATAATGATAACAATAACAATAACAATAACAATAACAATAACAATAACAATAACAATAAGAGTCTGTTCTCATTTACTGAACTGAAATGAACTGAACTGATTGGAGATGAACTGAACTAAACTAAACTGAACTGAACTGAGCTGAAATGAATATTTTATGAGAGGAGGAAATTAGCAGTTGAACTGAACTGATTGGAGCTGAACTAAACTGATTGGAGCTGAATTGAAATTAAGCTGAAGTGAACAAGCCCTAATATCAATAAGTGGGTTATTTGTGGGTGGTTAAATGTAAAATTTCCTATGTAAAAAAAATATATATAATATTATAAATTGAGATGATTCTAATAACACCCCACATTACTATGTTTTTATTATAATTAACTAGGTTATGTTCAGTGTCATGCACAGTAATTTTTCAATAATTGTTTCATATTAACATGCACTAAATTTAGTTTCTCCCCCCGTCCCCGAAAAAACGACCCATTTAGCCTAATTTTAGTCCCAAAAAGAATGACCCATTTGTTTTTCCCAACATCTATTAAAATCACAAAATTACCAATATATCCTCAAATATTTTTGTATTTTTTCAGATCTTTGTGCCATCTCCTCTCTAAATTTCTTAACTTTTTTTCTCTCTCCTGCCACCATTAATTTTTCTTTCCCCATCTTTCTCTCTCTTCGTTTTTTCTCTCTAGGTATTAATTGTAAATTATTGCTGACTTGTGTTTTCCCATACATTTGTACTTGCAAATTAAGTTTCTTAATACCCGCGAAATCAACCCAAATGTTTCGTTCTTTCGGGGACGGAGGGAGTATAAAATAAAAATTTGTCTAAAATATTATGTTGTATAAGAAAGGGCCTGTTTGCCAATATATTTTCTTTAAAACTACTTTTGGCTACACATACCTCTATGTGCACCCGGATGTATATAAAAGGTGATAATTGGCCACTAACAAGACATAACTTTAAAATGTGCATTTGTTAATATGCATATATTTGATTTCACTAACCTATTGCATTGGTATCATTTATTAATTAACCAAATGGATTTCTTAAAATGTAGGACATTACAAATTATGTTAAGAATCTGTTTTTTTTTTCTTTTTTTTCCTTAAATTTAGAGATGTTATTTTTTTTGGAAGGTTACATCAAAACTTTTATTTTATTTAATTTTTTAATATATAATTAAATAAAAAAAAAATAGAATCCTTGTTGTAATATTTGACACAAATTCTAATAAAAAAATCTTATTTATTTTTTACTTATATTTATATAGTTGAACATATATCATGGAAATATACATCAAATATTTTGTAATCTTTTATACGCGTATAAATTTGTTATCTTTTATTTATATATTGTATAAGATTTGTTTACAAATTTTTTTTTTTTTTTAATAAAAAAACTAAGAACACACCAGAAAATGACACGTATCATTGCTGGTGTGTCTTTTAGTATATAGTTATTTATAATCACAAAATTAGTTGAAGTAAAGTGTGTGAGTAGTGTTTAAAATCAAAACGTGTGAACTAAAAAAGAACGGAGCAATTAATGTATGAATAGAACAAAAGATATAATTAAATAAATCCATCCACCTCATAGTGAAGTGGAAACTTAACATGTGGTGCAAAAGTAATCAGTTTAAAAGCATGAGTTATTGATCTGGTGACAAACTTATAACAACTAGCTTTTGGACCCGTTCTACGCACGGGTTATTCTTAAGTTATAAATTTATTTGAAACTTTACAAATTATCTTGTCACCAAAAAAAAAAACCCCCCTTTACAAATTATTTGAATGAATTATTTTATCGTCTTTTGACATATTATAATATTTTATGAATTAGTGGTAATAGACTAATAGTTGTAGAAAAAATGGCTTAAAATCGTAAAATCATATCTCTATCGCATGATATATTAATCAACAATTTGTATAAAAAACTACTTTGTAAATACCAAACACTTATTATAATTTTACAATTTTTACATCAAATGTGGAGGCATGATATTCTTCTTTACTCTTTACCAATATATGTCTCTTATATTGCGCTTAATATCTTCAAAATTAAAGCCCCATGACACGCAAACAATGTCATCCCATGGAATTTCCATAGTATTCTAGCCACCTCAATATTTCCCTTTTCAATCATCATCCTCATTGTTGTAGAAATTTCACATAGAATTTTGAGAGATGTTTCTCTAATTTTTTAGTTTTTGAAACTTAATGAGTGTGAAAAAATCTTTATTGAAAATTTGTATTTATATAAGAAGAGGGGGAAGATAAAGGGTCAAATTAATGAAATGAATTATGAATGTGAATAAATTGAATTGATAGATGGAATAATGAGAAGAGGAGAAGGTTTAGGAAATTTAATTTGTTATTGAATTAAAATAAAGATTACAAAATATAAAAGTTATTGAGAAATAAAGGGGGAGATGAAGAGAGAATTTCACATAAGGAGGGAGAATGAATAAAGAAAGGTGAAAAAGAATGATGACATGTGTCAATTTTGGTTTGTGTTTTTAAATACTAAGTATAGATATAGATGGTATAGCATTTAATCTGAAAAAAGCCCAAAAATTTCTACATTTTGAGTAATTCATTATTCACATGAAATCTTATAGTTTGAAATTCTTGGTATAATTCTGATACCCAATTCAAACTAGCTGATATTGATTGCCTAATTGGGAGAAAATCGTTGTTGTTGTTAGTTATGCTCATGAGTTGGCGTGTTAATGTGATTTTTACTTGATCAATCTGGTTAATATGCCATTGAATTTGTGAAAATCCATCAATTATGAAAGCAATTGTTATTTTTGTTCCCGTTCCCGAGAATTTTGAAATTCACCTCTGGTGGTTTTCGAAATTGATTTTCAGGGCAGGTAAGGTTCGATTCGCATTCGAATAATTTTAAGATTGTTCGGAATGTCAATTTTAGTGAAGGTGTGAAGGGCACTAACAATGCATGTTGATGTGTATTATGTTGGTGATGATGAATGGAGGAAATTGGAGAAATATGCCTCAAAATATCACCATCGTTTGACGGAGAAGGGTGTGTTTGAATGTGGTAATTCATTAGATTTATAATGTGGATGCAGATGCAAATGTGAATGTGAATGCGAAATCGGATAAATTTGATGTGCATTGTGTTCATCAGTTTATTTTGGCATTGAAGTTGGAAATGATAAATTTGGTGTAATTAATTCACCAAAAGAATGAATTACACCGAATTTGATTTCCATTCGCATTTGAATTCTTATTCACGTTCACATCTGCATTACAACTCCAATGAACTACCCCATTAATCACACTCCTATCCATCTAATAGTGTGTGATATTGTGAAGCATCATTGTTGCCCCCATTTTCCTTCCATATATGATACACATCAACATGAAATATTGGTGCCCCTTACATCACCATTAAAATAGACCATATGAACAACCTTATAATATTCGAACACAAATCAAATCCGACCTTGAAAATCAATTTTGAAAACCCACTAGAGGGTGAATTCCAAATTCTCAAGAACGGGAATAGAAACAATAATTGCTTTCTTACTCGATGGATTCCATAAAATCATGTATTAACCAAATTCATCGAATAAAAATTAAACAAACACACTAACCCATCAGTAGAACTAATAACAACAAAGTGAAATTTCCAATTAGGCAATCAATACAAGCTTGTTGATTGGATTGGTTCAGGATTATAAATCGTAGAGTTCAAACTATAAGAATGCAGGTGCATATCAACGTATTCCTTATAAAAGTGGAGATTTTTGGGCTTTTTTTAGATTAAATACCGGATCACTATCGTTTCAATTCCAGCCATCTGATCAATGGGTTCCACATCATAGTGCTATTATAAGGATAGGAGAGCAAAAGGTAATCCTTCATTTTCTTTTTTGTTGTTACACATGTAATTTTGGCGTTTTGCTTTATTTGTTACATTTTAAAACTTTCTTAAAACAAGGGTGGCTAACGCGAGCGATGCGTACGCCATAACTAGCCTTGTCCAGGACCTTTTTGAGTTGTTGGTTACATTAACGAGAAAAAAATGTGTAAACAAATATTGTAGGGGTATAATTGTCCGCATACTATTCTAAATAGTTAAGAAAAAAGGAAAAAAAAAAGCAATTAATATTAATGAAGGCAAAAAAAAAAAAAAAAGGCAATTAACTTTATTGTAGGCAAAATAAAGAGTTGTACATATTGATATTGATGAGGGTAAACATGTAAATGCACATTTTGAAGGTATAATTGACAACACATTATTCATAAGAGCATTCATATTTTTTATAAGGTAGGGATGAAGTCTTTATTTTTTGACATATCTACCCTCATATGTATATACTCCGAAAGCATGTATTTTGAATTTACCCCTTAAATATCCCCAAACCCCCTCACTTGCATAATAGAGATATTCATATACTCCCAAAGCACATCTATTTTCCATACACGACTGTATTTAAAAATTGCACAATACATTAATTTTCTTAATACCCGTGAAAAATCTCAAAATTAACAACAGACAAGAAAAATAGCAACTTTTGTGTGTGGGCGTGTGGCTGGCCACACCGTGTGGCCAGCTAACACATGCACGAGTAACCCCTGACCAACCAAGTAACCCTTGATCGGCTAAATAACCCTTGACCGAGTAAATCCTAACCAAGTAAATCCTGGCCAAGTAACCCTTGACCGACCGAGTAACCCCCAATCGAGTAACCCATAACCAAGTAACCCCTAACTGACCGATTAACACCTGACCGAGTGACTAACCCTTAACTGACCGATTAACCCCTAACCGAGTGAGTAACCCTTAACTGACTGATTAACCCTTAACCAAGTAACGCCGACAGTTCTTTCAAAAAAAAAAATGTGACTGGGTGTGGGCAGCCATATATAAAAGTTTGTGCAAAAAAAAGGAAGGCATATTATTATGGAAAAATTGTCAAAAATAATACAAACTTTGAGTGGTCCGCCAAAAACAAGTCAAACTTTTGATTATTTCTAAATAATACAAAGTTTAGGAGGAATTTGCTTTAAATGAGACATTTTACCTACAACCTAAATGACTGGTAAACTTTTTTTTTTTTTTTTAAATAAATTCATCTAATAATTTAATTAACATTTAAACTATAATTAATTAATAATTATGAAAAAAAAAAATCAATCCTCCCCACCACCAGCCATTCATCCTCTCCGGCCACCCCTCATTCCTTCTCCCCACCACCACCACCAGCGCCAGCCCAACAGCCCTACTTCCACCAATTCCACCCCCAGCGACGCTAGCCTAGTAGCACCGTCCAGTCGGTGGCCTTTGCCTCCCCTAAACCACCATCACTGAATCCCCTTCTCCCGAAATCCCTCCCAATCACCAACTGTTGCTGCCAACTTCTTCTTCTTCGGCTGACGCCTTGGTAGCAACCCCCTACCCTAAGTTACGCGGCCCTGTTTGCCATTTCTCCTGAACTAACAATCCCTCACCTCGAAATCTTCCTCCTTTCCCCGCGAAACCCCCTAACACTATCCCCACCACTGAAAAACTTTAACTGAACCTCCGCCACCATCTTTAGGGTTTCGATTAAGGTTTTTAAAGGTGGGAGATAAGTTTAGGGGGTTTTGTAGACGATGGAATAATGGTGGTTTCGGGATGGGGTGAAGGTTAGGAGGAAGAGGGAAATAAGGCGATGCGTGACAGGGGGAGGGGGATCAGCGCCGGGGGAGGTTAGATCTAGGTGCGGCCGGCGCCGAAGGGTGGCCAGTGGATCAGTGGTGGCTGAGTTGAGGTAGGTGGGGAATGGGTTTTCTAAAATAAATAAATCACATTAAATTGCTAAACCAATTAAATTTTGACACGTGTCTAGTATAACTTGGTTATCAAGTCACTTAACGGTTATAACTTGTTGCAGGCGGAAACCCCTCAAAGTTTGTATTATTTTGAAATAATCAAAAGTTAGACTTGTTTTTAGTGGACCGTTTAAAGTTTGTATTATTTTTGACAATTTTCCTATTATTTTTTTTTTAAAAAAAAAAAAACAGGTCATATTGGACAAAGCTTAACAGGTGGCCACAACCTCAAACAACAGTCAAATTAAAAAACATAGGAGTACAAAAATAAAAAAAAATAAATAAATTGTTTCAGAAAAATAAATAAAAAATAAAAAAAAAGTAAAGAGTTTAAAAAAGAGCATGAAAGTTGTTGTCGACTCCATTTTCCTCTTCCCAAGCCAAATTAGCAGTGCGCCCACCGTTTATATTCCAGTCACCTGATCATAACATTCCCTTTCTCTCTTACGTTTTCTCTCTCCTCTTTTCAACTTAATCTCTTCTACCATTCACAACAATCTTCTTCAATGGATTCTGTCTTTGCTAATGTTGTTCAAGCCCCTGAAGATCCCATTTTAGGGGTATCATTTTTCTTTTCTTTTTTTTTTTTTTTTGATGATCAATTTGTTCATTATTTTCATATTTTTGTTTTCTTGATCAATTATTGCTTTATACTTTTTTGATTAGCATTTCCTTGATATTTCTCATTTTTTATTTGGGTAATTGATATATATAACTCTTTATTTGAATCTAATAGTGAAATCATTGTAATGAAATAAAGTATATTTAATGCTTATAGTTTTCAAAATTGTTTTTTTTTTTTTTTTTTTAAGTTTTATTTTTCTGATGATGAATTTGGTGATGAGCTAGAATATTTGGTTAAGATGATTTTTCTGTGGAAAAAAATGATGATCAATTCATGATTGTGTCATTTTAATAATCTAATGAAATCCATTCAATGTGTATAGTTATCAAAAATTGATTATAGTGTTTTTTTTTTTTGGTTAAAAAAAAGGTGACAGTTGCTTATAACAAGGATCCAAGTCCAGTAAAGCTGAATTTAGGAGTTGGTGCTTATCGAACTGAGGTAAATTTATTTTACAACTAGTTTAATTACATTTTTAGTTTATGAATTTACTAATTTGAACTATGAATTATTAAAATTGCTGTAATTGATGATAGGAAGGAAAGCCTCTTGTATTGAATGTAGTCAGAAAAGCTGAGCAATTGTTGGTTAATGATCCGTAAGTATTTTTGCGATCAAAGTCATGATTCAGCTTGTTTCGTGTAATTAATCTTGTTTACTTTGTGGTATTGATTCATTTGCTTTTAATATGATTGTAAGGTCTCACTTGAAGGAGTATCTTCCGATTCTCGGATTGTCTGACTTCAATAAGCTTTCTGCAAAGCTCATTTTGGGGGCTGATAGGTAACCCTTTGGAGTTTTCTTGTTGATAGTTGTTTCATTTTCGTGTGTATAATACTTATTTCGACCATTGGTAATGGTTATGTATGTGATTTTGTGATGTTCGGCGAAAATTGTGATCTTTTCCTTATATCTATGTAGTACTCCATATGTCAGGATTCATTAGCCACTATGAGGATGTCCAAATAAAGTTGTTACAGTTTTTTTTCTACAGATTAATGATTTATGATTGGACGTCTAATATGCCACTACTTATATCAAGTAAAGAGATTTCTTTGTAATATATGTCATATCCTTGATTATGATTTATGAGGAGTTTAGAGTGTTCAGACAATGTGATAACTATTTTTAAACAGAGGGATTAATAGATTTTTTTTTTTAATTAATGGGAGGAGTGTGCAAATGAACAAACTATTTGTAAAATTATGGCATACCTTGAATAATTAGGTGTTTAGAATGTGACAACAATTTGTGAACGGTAAGGTTAAGTCTTATCTTGCTTAACCAAAGATACATCTTCCTTGCTGTCATATGCTCATATCCTTTGTAATCATCATTAATAGACCTAGGCTTAACTTATGCTCTAGATAAGGCTTCCTTAGCCTATTCAATAATATGTACTAGGTCATAGCATCAAGTAAACAGACCAAGGGTAATAAATTCAATTACAATCTGTTCAAAAACTTCACCCTCAACTAGTAATATTTGTCCTGGATATCCTTCTTTATAATAGGAGCAGTTTTTGTGTGCTACACTGCTACTGCTTCTGTATATGTGTGCTTTAAGTGGCTTAACTTACAATTAAGTCCAGATTTATCTCTAAGATGTGCAAATTCGGATTTCACTTAGCAACCCTACTGTCCCTACAGTCATTAAGGCCCCACATATGTTAGGTGTGCTGACTCCTAAATTAACTTCTTTCTTTTGAATGGAAATTTGATGGGTTGTTAATTACAATATCTAGTCAGACTACCCTTTTTTTTTAATCTAGATTTGTAATATAAAGTAGAAGTGACACAAAGGCTACATGGGTTGGTTCATTGTATCGTCCTTGACTCCTTGTGTTCTTGCTGCTAGCGCATGGTTTTATTGACACTGATTGATATTTGAGAGATTAATTTTCAAGGCCTTGAGATATTCTGTGTACTACTACTCTTTATTATGATGCTTATATTTCATTGCAACTCAGGGTTGTTTACCTTGAAGTTATGACTTTCTTTTGCTTTCTAAATGGTTAAAAAGTTGTTCCTTATACTTCTTGAAGTTTATGGATCTAGTTATACTGCTTTCTCTTATGTTCCTAGTGATTCTTGTTTCCTACAGCCCTGCTATATTGGAGAATAGGGTTGCTACTTCCCAGTGTTTGTCTGGTACTGGGTCACTCAGGGTTGGAACTGAATTCCTTGCAAGGCATTACCACCAAGTATGTTCTCATGGTTTGCTTCAACGTTTTGATAAGAAACTATGTACTTCTCTTGCAAAACAGGAAAACACAAAAGACTACATACTGATGGGATGATTAAAATTACTTGTGTGATTGATTTTCAGCGCACAATATACATTCCCCAGCCAACATGGGGAAATCACCCAAAAGTTTTCACTCTAGGAGGGCTTAGTGTAAAGAGTTACAGATACTATGACCCAGCAACGCGAGGTCTAGATTTACAAGGTAAGAATCCATTGTCTTGAGTTCATTCTACAATTACTCATAATTCCTATCTTGTTTTGCTTTATTTTTGCATTACTCCAAGTCCCAACAAGTTATTCTGTTAATTAGAAGTGATTCATATAAATACTCTTTTTCCATTAAAACAGGTCTCTTGGAGGATCTAAATGCTGCTGAGTCAGGAGCAGTAGTGCTTTTCCATGCATGTGCTCATAATCCAACTGGTGTTGATCCTACCCTGGAACAATGGGAACAGATAAGACAGCTAGTAAGATCAAAAGCGCTGTTACCTTTCTTTGACAGTGCCTATCAGGTAATATCACTATTCTGTATTTTAATTGTGGTAGTAGATTTGGGTGTAGGTTATGAAAATAATCTGATGTACTGCAGGGCTTTGCTAGTGGCAGTCTTGATGAAGATGCACAGTCTGTACGTATGTTTGTTGCTGATGGAGGTGAATGTTTCATAGCTCAAAGTTATGCAAAAAATATGGGTCTTTATGGGGAACGTGTTGGTGCTCTCAGCATTGTAAGTCATTGTATTACATTTAATGTTTTGCTGAAGTTGATGGATTATAAAGATTATGAATTACGAAGTATTACTTACTATGATTTCAATTGGTAGGTCTGCAAGACAGCAGATGTTGCAAGCAGGGTGGAAAGCCAACTGAAGCTTGTGGTTAGACCGATGTACTCCAATCCCCCTATTCATGGAGCATCTATTGTAGCCAAAGTACTCAAAGACAAGTATGTATTTTCATTTTATCGATAATTTGACAAGTGAAATTTGCTTAATCCAAATGAGCAAAATTAATAGCACAACTAGAAGTGGCCTGAAAACAATGACAATTTTTCTTTCCCCCTTGTGTATAATAGGTCCATCCTTGTACTAATTGGAATTTTTTTATATTGCTTTTCTGAAAGCTGCTCTGGCATTGAGCAAATAATTACAAAGTATATAGTTATCACGCTAAATTTGTTTTTGTTACTCAACATGGATGTTAATTTTCTTCAGGAATTTGTATGATGAATGGACTGTTGAGCTTAAGGGAATGGCTGATCGAATCATCAGCATGCGCCAGCAGCTCTTTGATGCAATAACTACTAGAGGTGAGGACTCTTGAGGAATGACTAGTGACTTATTGTAATACAGGCTTGTGTGCTGCCTGTGGTTCTCTTCTATCTAGTTCTTATTAGGAGCTGGCAACATAATCATCAAGATTTTACAAATCTTTATTAATATGGCTTGACTGCAGATATCCTTGGTATATTAATCACAGCATGAACTATATTTTTCATCTCTTCATCTGAATGATGCAAATTGCATCAGTTGAGACAGATTAAACATAGCATTGTTCATTTTCCCAAATATGAAGTGTCTTTCTGCAACATTATATCAATAATGTGATCTTTTTGACAGGTACACCTGGAGACTGGAGTCACATTATCAAACAGATTGGGATGTTTACTTTTACTGGCTTAAATGCTGAACAAGTTAGTTTCATGAGGCAAGAGTACCATATCTACATGACATCTGATGGGTAAGAACACATTTGTTTATTCAGTAGTTGGTATATCACAATCTGAATTATTCCTCATTCCTAGACACACATGCACACATATACCAGTGTAGCAGAGGGTGAGTGAAGGGGATTTACTGCTCCTCTGATGTTTCATTTCTGTAATGTCCATTCAGTTTACAAGCTCATGTTCTATAGTTAACTAATTGATAAATTTTCTAACAATTGAGGAAAAAAAAAGTTGGTTGGGGGGAATGAGATTCTTGAATATAGGCTATTTCATGCTCTAATTTAAGGGTGCAAAACTTGATTCTGGCATAGGATTATGTTCTCTTATGTGTTATGACTTAGATTTTTTAAATAATGGTTACTCGCAGGAGGATAAGTATGGCCGGTTTGAGCTCTCGGACTGTTCCTCATCTTGCTGATGCTGTACATGCTGCTGTTACCCGGGTTGCCTAGAGTAAAACTCAAATTTTGCGGAACGTGGCTGATGAGCTCACTTACTTTCCCTTTTGGAGAATCTCTATACACCACCTATTTTACTTGTTTGTTGTTTCTAATAAAATTTCCCTGGATTGGGAGCTTTACATGTATTAGGTTGAGCTCAATATTTTTGAAAAGTTGGCCTTTCCTGAATTTCAGATAATAAAACACTCTGTATAAGATGAGTGAAATTGTCTTCGAATAGATTTTCTACGAATGATCATTTTAGATAGTCATGTAAGTTACATAAACTCCTTATTGTCTTTCAATAATACAACAACATTATTGTGACCACCAATTACCATTTATTAATACAACCATATTCTATTATGATATTCATTACATATTTGTTGCCACTACCAAACCACCACAACTAATCACTTCATTAGCAGCAATGCCACCATTTTTTTGTCACTTTGTGTCAATAATCACATTGTAGAAATAAACCATGCTAAAAAGAAAAAGGGAAATTCTCAATGATAACCCCCAACTTCTGTAACACTGAAATGGTAACCCTTTTTTTTTTATTTTTATACAAAATGACCCCAATTAAGAATTTATTCTCACTTATAACCTTATTTAACTAAATGGTTAATTTAAACTGACTATGGTTAGATTTTTTTTTTTTTTTTTTTTTTTTTTAAAAAAAAAACTTTTTTAAAAAAAAGACTAACCACCAACCCACACCACCATCTCCAAAACCTGCCAGCCACCGTCACCCCTTCCCCCATCATCCTCCCCGCCGGCGCCGAAGCTTCCCCCTGGCTTCCCCTCCCCCCGATGGCGACGCTCCCTCTCTCTCCTCCCACTTTTCTCCTCCCACCGTAACTCCCCTCTCTTTCTTTTCCGCCCAGATCAAACCCAAACCACCATGGTTAGAGTTTCGACTGAGGTGCAGTGGCTTGGGTTAGGGTTTCGAACCATCGCCACCTTTATCAAAACCCTAAACGGATGGTTTGGGTTGCAGATTTGGTTCGGTCCGGGCGGAGGTGAAAGAGCGGGAGGTGCAGTGAGTGACCCAAGTGTGGGTCGTGGGTTGAAGGAGAGAGAGGGAGGGTCTTAATTGGGTCTAGTGGGGTTGTCGGGTTGGGGTAAGGGGCTAGTAGCGGCGACTTGGTGAGGTTGAGGTGGAGGCATAGGTGGTGGCGCGGCTGGGAGAGGGTGATGGTGGCTGGTGAAGGTGAAGGTGGCTGGGTGGTTTAATTTTTTTAATTTGATTTTTTTTTTAAAAAAAAAAAAAACTAACCATGGTTTAATCTTTTAACCAAATAAGACTCATTAATGTCATAACTAGGATAAATTTCTTCATGAGAGTCATTTTGTATAATTGAAAAATAAGAGGGTTACCATTTCAGTGTTACACAAATTGGGGGTTACCGTTGAGAATTTCCCAAAGAAAAATTGATAACAAACATACACTATGTAGATGGGTCAATCCTAAAACATGTACTCTTGAGCCCTTGTACCAGATTGGAGGCATAAGTGCCTTGAAACAGCATTTTCTTAAATTTTTACTCGAACAAGTAAACTACCATAAGAGCCACAATTAACATCATTATGTTATTGCCACCACACATGAAAAAAAGTCGAAATGCCAACATTGTTGAGAATTGAACATGTGACTAGATGTGAGCACAAGAAAAAAGGTGCGATGACAAAATCCTCAAAAGGGCAGTTAGGCCTGATCCAAGCTCACATGTCATCTTGTTGTGTTGAGTTGTATCATGTCGTGTTTGCGTGCCTAAATCAAATTTAACTTATATTAGTGTATTTTGTTTGTGTGTAATGTCGTGCCTTGTCGTAATTTTTCAAATAAAAAACTGGCTCAAACTCGACTCATGACCAATATCGTGTCATACGAGCATTTTTTCTTTCTTTTTTTTTTTTTTTTTTCCGAGCCAGTCGTGAACCAAATCTTTAGTTTTCCATACTCCAAATATGCCGGGAACCCTAAATTTGAAGAAAATCAAGTTCTAAACTTTTACGAGTTAAGTATAAAACAAGGGACTCAATTCTTGCAAAATGTGGGGAAAGGGGACTCTATTTATTTTATAGAGAGAAAAAGGACTGGGCTAGAATGGGTTTGGGTTTTCGGTGGGTTCTAATTAAATAAGGGAAAGAATTGAGTCCCCTTGGTTAAAGAATTGAGTCCCATTGGTTAAATATTTTAATTTAAGACCAACAAAAAAAAAAAGAGTTCCTTCCTCTTTTTGGAACAAAAATAAAGCATAAAATTACAATACTTTGAATGTTTATTTTCTTCATCATCTTCATTACATTCTCGACCTTCTAACTCCACATTTCTCTTTAATTAAAATCATGACCATCTCATAAACTAACTCTGACTCACGTGGACTGTCAACCAACCTACCACCTAATACAATCACACCTATCCACTTGTTTATAGTTTGAGCATATTAGAAATCTCATAAAAGGATGCTTGACTTTCTTAGAAACTCTCCTTAATGACCTTCTGTTGCAATATACACTAGGCTTATCGATAATTTTTATTTTTTTTATTTTTTTTTATTTTTTTTTATAAAAAAAATTAGGGCCCTACAAGCCTTCACTAAAATTACGATGTGTGCTTCTACTACAAATGCAAGACAAATAAGCTACAAACCAGAGAGATGAAGAACATTAAAAAATTATTGAAAGAATTTTTTTTTTTTTTTTTTGGATAACAAACATTAAAAAAATTTCAAGAACAAAGCTTTTGTATTGTTGTTGTACTTTCTTAATTTCAAACAGCCATATTTTCAAAACAATCAACAGAAATTATTAATGAAGGGATTGAATTTGTCTGGTAATATAATCAAGGCAATAATGAGGGGACTTAATTCTTCTTGGGTTAAAGGTGAGTTAAGTCACCTAAAAATACCCCCTAACACCAGAAATTTAACCCTAATCCCCTTTTCCTCTATAAAATAAATGGAGTCCCTTTTTCCCACATTTTGCAAGAATTGAGTCCCCTGTATTATACTTAACTCAAACTTTTACTCACTTTCAAAAGAACATAAATTTGCATAAAGGTCAAAAACAATGTAAAGCAAACTTAAGCAGTACAGTTTCATCTCTGTTCATTGCACAATTCAAGCTTCTCTCCCTCGTTTCATTATTCAAATGGCAAAGAATGTATCTTTCATCATCCCTTACCTCCGCCAAAACCCTAAACTGTAAAGCAAACTTAAGCAGTACAGTTTCATCTCTGTTCATTGCACAATTCAAGCTTCTCTCCCTCGTTTCATTATTCAAATGGCAAAGAATGTATCTTTCATCATCCCTTACCTCCGCCAAAACCCTAAACCCTGTTTTCGACACTTTTCAATGATATCCCAATCTGAAAATCAACAACAAGAAGAACAATTGATTACAAAAATTGCTGGAGAAGTTTGTGAAATCATTCAAACTCGCCCCAAATGGGAGAATACACTAAGTTCTCTCTTCCCATCTTTCAATTTCTTGGACCCCAGATTCTTCAATGAGGTACTTAAGCTTCAAAAGAATGCATTTTTCTCTCTTCGTTTATTCAATTGGCTTAAATCTCAATCTGGGTATTCCCCTGATCCCATTTCTTGTAAGTCTTTGTTTAATGCTCTTGTTGAATCTAAGGCTTCTGTTGTTGCGAAATCGATTTTCGACTCGTATCCTAAGTTGTTTAATCCTGACCCAGATTCATTGGAGTCTTTGATTTGTTGTTTGTGTAATGATGGTTATGTTAATGAGGTTGTTGATTTGTTTGAAAAATTGAAATTAATGGGTCGTTGCCCATCAATTGAAACTTGGAATACCGCCTTTTCCGGGGCGGTTCGAGTTAAGAGAGCTGATATTGTTTGGAAATTGTATGGGGAGATGATGAATAGTGTGGTTGTTGCTGATGTTGAGACTGTTGGGTATTTGATTCAAGCTTGTTGTATTGATAACAATGTCGAGAGAGGGTATGAGCTTTTTCGACAAATTCGGAATGGTGGGGTTGTTCCTGATAATGTTGCTATGAATACGTTGATTAGAGGGCTTTCTATTAATGGAATGCATGATAGGGTTTCTGAGCTTTTGCATTTGATGATTGAAACAAATCATAACCCTGATATTTTTACTTATCAAGAAATAATTCAAGGTCTTTGTAATTATGGGAAATTGGGTGAAGGGTATCGGATTTTTAATGATCTCAAGGCTAGAGGGTATGCTCCAGATAGGGTGATGTATACAACCATGATTCATGGCTTTTGTAAGAAAAAATTGCTTGGAAAAGCTAGGAACTTGTGGGTTGAAATGAAAGAGAGGGGTATACTTCCAAATGAGTATACTTATAATGTGCTTATTCATGGATATTGTGGAATCCATAAACTTGAAGAGGCTTTAAAGCTGGTAAAAGAGATGTGTGATAGAGGTTGTAAATTGAACACTGTAAATTATAACACCTTGATTGCTGGGTTGTGCAAGGATAGACAAATAAAGGAAGCTTGTGAGTTGTTTGAAGAAATGACTCAGAGTGGTGTTGCTCGTGATGTACTTACGTACAACTATCTTATCCAAGGTCTCTGTAGGGAAGGATATGTGGTTAAGGCTCAGATGCTCTTTGAAGAGCTTTTGGCACATGGATTGCTGCCTTCAACTTCATCATATACACCTTTTATTAAACAACTTTGTCGCCAGGGAGGAACTCAGCAAGCATTAAAGCTACTGACTGATATGGTGAACAGGGGTGTTGAACCTTCGATATACAACCGGGAGTGTATTATAGATGGATTTTGCAACGAAGGATTACCAATCGAAGGGATGCATTGGTTGTTAGAGATGTTAGATAGGAAGCTTATTCCAAGTCGGAACATCTTTGTGAAACTTATTATATGTCTTCTTCAGCAAAATGAGCTGGATTCTGCTCTTGTTGTTTTGAATTTTATGGTGCAAGTAGGCTATACGCTTGGGAAAATTCCATGTCATTCCCTTGTTAGGAAATTTTGTAGTAGTGGTTCAAACCATGTCAAGTTGCTTCTCCATGATATCATCTCCAGTAGCCAGCTTTCTTAGTCTTTTCGCATGAATTTACAGCCTTGATTTTATGGTTGCAAATTCTCACCATCATTCTTTTGGATCTCATTGCTCTGGAAAGAAATTGTGTTTATAGAGGTTGTTCCTGATTTTCATTTGTCCGGCTCATACATTCTCTTTTAAAGAGAAGAAAGTTTGGTTATGATCAATAGCTGACTTGGGGCTGTCAACAGTTTGCTTTGGTGCGCAGATAATGAGATATTGAGCAGCAGTGAGCTATTGGCAAGTAGTTTCTTCGTCTGCTTACAACACAACTTCCATATACAAAGCACTAATATTTTGCACCAACCAAACTTGGTAAACTTAAAAGTTGCATTTTCTCAGAAAGTGCTTCATGTGAAAGAGATACTGATATACTGGTAGCCCATACTACAGTGATTGCACTTACTCTCCTGTCATGGTCTTCTATGCTGCTAATTATGGAACTCCTCAGGAAAATTCTGGTCTAGCGCCTTTTGCTCTTTATGATGTGTATGTGAGTAGTAAACCAATACCTTGAACTATCATAATCATTCTCCCTGCTGTATTTGTTTGTTTAGATTTGATGTTCCAACACTTGTACTTCTATACTCATTGTATTTTTGTTATGTTCTTGATCTTTTGACCTCAATTATTTGATTTAGATTGAGGTTGTTTGTTCAATTTTAAAATGGGAAGAGCTGATGATAGCACTGCTTCACATCTTATTGTTTGTTTGTGTGTATTAAATTTAGTTTCTTATGTTTCATTTAGTTCAGCTGAATTAGAAATTGTGTGTTAGGAGTTAGGTCTGGTGGAAAAAGTACAAAACTTTCTTCCTTTTTTTATATTATAATTACTTTCTCTAATCCAAAATATGTCATTTTAGAGCTATGTATTAATAGTTTAGGATTATATGGCATGGGCCTGGTCCTTCTCTAATTAATACATCCAACTGGATTTAGTTTTTACAAAGTTATAAAGTAGCAATTGTATGATGGTATCTGTCGTATTATTTGTTTGAAGAAGAAAGATGCTTGTGATTATAAAGGGGTATGATGATCAAATTGTGGAAACTAACTAAGAGAAAGGAATTTGCGAAGAAAACTCTAATTTGCATCAAAAGGAGTTTTTGCCATATTTCCTTGAGTATGTGATCTATGCCTTCCTGACTTAATTCAATGAGTTGACCACTGTAATTTGATTTCCTGACACGAGATCATGTAGAAAACATATTTCACTTTGATTGCCATTTCTTTCACTTTTTAGTTCTTCTTATCTTGTTCCTTTTATCTAATTATTACTCTGTTCTGTTTAGCTAATGTTACATGACTTTGCCGGCAAATTTAACTGTGATGATGTCTGCATCTAACTGATGACAATGTGGAAAATGAATCCTGCATATTTTCAATCTCTGTTTATATATGCACTTGAATTAGGTCCTGTCTAAGGTTCTTTTTATCTGTTGTGTTCCTTTGGACAGGTTACCTAAAAATCTCAAGTCAAATCATCTGGCAGATTGGAACCTTCACTTTTATTGACTTTGTATGTGGAGCAATTAAGGATGAAAAGTATCAAAACTGCATGGGAGTAAGATATGTTAATTTTTTGAGGACATTTTATTATTGATTATACACATGTATGACGTATGAATATGCTCGCCAATGTTATTAGGGTATCAGACAAGGCTTAGTTCTTCATTTGTCTGCGTATGTCAATGGATTGTTACATATAAAGAAGCACTAGTGCATTGAAGATAAGAAAATATTTCTTTTTTAAATGGCTCATTATTTGATCAACCAGTCAAGTCCATGTTTGTTGAAATATGTTCACTCTCACACACAAACATGACTTGATTCTTCTCTCTTTTTGGGTTAAGGGGTTTGGGAGTTGAGAGGAACTATCTATGTCAGAGGACAAAACATGCCACAGTTAAGAATCTGCTACAAAAGAAGTATGAAACATATGGTATCTAATTTTATCAACTCCACTTCTCTGTTTTGAATTTTGTACAATAGACCTCTTTAGGTGCTGCCAGTGCTGGGAATATATTGTTTGGAACACCAACCTCCTGTTTCACCCTATCCAAGTTGATGCAATTTGCCAGTGAAAGTGAATAGAATTACTCTCCTCATAATGTTGAGTCTTGTATCATGTTCACTGTCTATCTATGAGTGTCTTCTTGTATACACCTCAAATATGCAATTAAGTGCTTCAATGTGATTGATTGTGCTTATTACTTAATCTTATATTGTTGGATTAGTTTGTCTAGGTTTGAGTTCCCTTCCCAAATTCTTGCCAATTCCACATTTGAGTGATGAGCTATCTAGGAGCTGATTAATTTTATTACTGGTCCTCCAAAAGCTCCTTAGGTCACTTTGAGGATTGTGTTCTCCATCTATCAATTATTATGTCTAGAACTTTTTTTTTGGGACCTAATACAAAGAGAATTCCTTTCTTCATCTTGCTTTTCATTGAGAATTTTAGTTTTCCTTTTTTTTTTTTTTATTTATATTTTTCTTCTGTAATGCTTACTTGTCTACTAACCATACTCCCTTAGGTTGGAAAATCTTGCTCTTTCATATTAGTTCACAGAAACAGAGGTGGAGAAACAAAGAGCACTTAAAATCATCATTAGAGCTCAAGTACTTGCCCTCTGACAGTTAGGATATTGTATACCTCCTATAAGCACCCACCTAAGTGGTTAAATGCTGAAACTTCCCTGTCCTGTCATAGGAAGGAAGAACTCCTAAAGGACTAGGTCAGTACAAACCTCGGTGTCTGTTAAAATTTATATACATGTCCCAGAAATGTAAGATGTCTCTAGATGCTTTAGTCCTATGCTCTTTATGTGTCCCTCAGCTTGATCTTTCCCGTCTTTTTCTATCTCATTATGCTGTGCCTTCCCAGTCTTCTAATGCCGTGCTGTTGGACTTCTTAGGCCTCCCCAGTGCTCAAGCTTCTCAAGATAGGAAATCTTTTTGTTTTCTGGAGTCTTTGTCATTATCTTTTCATGCTCTTGCTCTTTCAGGAATTCATCAAAATCACCTGGGCTCTTCTTTGCCGGTTCTCCCTGGTCCACATTCCAACCCATAAAATCCAATAAAGTCATTGATGCTGGCGTCCCTGGTGAGAGATTCTCATCCGATTCACCTCCTGATGCTTTTACCGCTAAAGCGTCAGCATAAATGACATCATCTACCCGATTCAAGATGGCCGCAGCCAGACTTTCTAGTACCCTAGAGTAGCTCTCTAGTACTGCATGTCCCACATCCTGTAATATACAAAGTAAACTTCTTAAATACAAGTTTTCCAGACTTTTAGAGATAATATTTGGGATTGGGATCAAATGCTGAATCAAATAAAATCATCTTGGTAATTTACCTTATTGTATTGGATTTTGGATATGTCAAGTGTGGACTGAGGGAGCCCTGGAAAGTGGTGTTTAAGTATGAGTAGCATAGTTTCTGCCCTTTCTTCAAAGAGCTCCCTCTTCTCCATGCTTATGGCTGAGCTCCATGATGACTTCCCGTCTTTTTGGATCATCTTCCTCTTCCAGATCACGACTGAGGCTTCAATCCTGTTCTTTAAGTCAAGTACTTTGTGCTCTGACGTCAAGTCCATGGATGACAATAGGCCATCCGGATCAAAGTATTCATCTGTGATGCTTTTGTAGATTATGTCACCAAGGCTTGCTCGTCCATTCTGTCAAAGCATGCCCAAAGAAAACTTTAGAAGTTAGTTAAACCTCATATATAGGTTGGCTAAAAGTTGGATCCTGCAACATCGGGTACAATTTGGATTTGGGTTGTTTAATCTCTAAAAGTCGGGTAATAATAGTTGAATCTATTGTTCATTGGTTGATATTGTTGAATCATGTAGTATATGCCTGCAACTAGATCAAAAGAAAGTAACCCACACCTTAGGAAGGGACTCAATGTAGCTTTCTGGGATCTCCATTTCTGAAAGCACTTGGGCATTGATAGCCATGGCTGCTTTCAGAACCTGATTGACAGCATCTTTCTGCTGCTGTATCCATTTTTTCGTCTCAATTGATAGACCGCCTGTTGGGATCTTGACAGTGGGTATCCACCACTTGTCGTTGTCTCGGCTTGAGGCTTTTTCAGCGTCATTTGCATCCTTGAAATCAACATACGTAAACTCTGTCTGTCCTCTGAAGTTATCTAAACAGTCCTGTTTTATCAGAACAATATTTTGCTCATCAGTGAGGGAAAAATAGTGCATTTATGAGCAGGAAATAGGTAAATTAGTTTTTTGGCTTCTTACAAGAAGCATGGCATCGAGCTTCCGCAATGCTGGGATGTTAACTAGGAGGTCGCTTCGTTGTTTTGTCACCATTATCTGTAGAACACATTCCACAATCAAAAACCAAATCCTCCTGTAGGTTTCCTGAATACCCAGATAAAAAAGGTCAAGGTGATATTTACCTCCATGGAAGAACCATCAGCAGCTTGTTGCTTTGAAGGGACGAGCTCGACTATGTGGTCAGTGACCGATAGGAGCCAGTCCACTTCTTTTCTCCACCTTGCTTTCAAATCTGCTGGCATTGGCTCTAATTTCTTTGAATCTCCAAATACAGAAGCTGTAGCATAGTCACTTAAGAAAATTAATGTTGTGTACCGAAAATTAAGTGCATATGATTTGCATTTAAGATTGTTTAATCATATTTTTCCTGTTTAGAGGTCTTGTAAATTCATTCATAACGTCGTTCAATTAACATAATTTCTAGGTGTAATCAACATACCATATGTATATCCTGTAGTATAGGAATAAAGCCTATGATTAACCCGTAATATAAGCTGTTCTGTGTCATCCGACATTTGCAAATTCAACAGAGCAAATTTGAATGACAAAATGTAATGCAGTATATGTTGTTTAATCAAGGATTATGAACAAAATATCTTAATTTCAGATGAAACAGAAGAAAAGCAAGAATATGAACCTGAAAGATTAGTGATTGCATTTGACAAAGCCAAAGCTGATGAAACACCTTTGCCACCACCTGACATATCTTCACCCAACAACAACTTTGCAAACCTTTCTTTCATCAATTCAATATCTGAACAAAATAAAGCCAAATAAGTCAAAATTTAACAACATTTAAACCATGAATTTCCCACTGAAAAAACAGAAGACAAAAAATGTCTGACAATTTTTCTTCTTCTGAAAACTATTTTCTGAAGAAATCAGCAGATATGGTATGTAGATTTACCTGAGAGTGTCTTTGCTGTATTTTTTACAACACCAACATCTTTGGTAACACGCGAAGCGAATGCTTTGTGATTAGGAGAAGAAATCATTGGAGATCCTACAGGCTGAAAAACTTCCATAGGGCTTTTTGATTCAGTACTGGAATGACTACTGCTATCAGAACTATAGCTTTTTAAATCAAACATTCTTCTGAAATTGAATGACGACGATCTGCTTCGTTCAAATGATCTTACCATTGTTAGAGGATTCCTTATGAATGTTTTACCCCTTCTTAGTTTGATCAAAGAAGGGTAAAACACATGGTTTTCGCGAAAACCGGGTGGCGAAGATCTTTTATTCTCTGACAGATTTGCAAAATTTGCTAATCCCCTTTTGAGGGATTCAGTCCTTTAATTTTTTTGTATTTGAAGGTTAAACAAATGTAATTAACACAACATTAAAGAGAAGGAATTCGGGTTGAAAACCCGAGGTTTTGGTAGAATTATGAAAAAACAGAAGGGTGTTTTTTTTTTTTTTTCCTCTTTGTTTTCTCGGGTGTGTTTTTTGTTTGTTTGTTCGTTTTTCTGACAACAAACAACGAGTTAAGGGATGTTTTTCCAAAGGTTTTTTTTTTTTTTTTTTGTTATTTTTTTAGTTTTTTTTGTTGAAGATGTCTTATTCAGCAAAAGAATGTGGGATGCATGATTTTTAGTGATGTAGAAAGAGAGAAAGAAAAAGAGAAAAAATCTAGGGAGAGAAGTTTGACAGAAAACATAAATTTTATAGAGGTTTATTTTAAGTAAAATCAAGCAATTAATGGTTGGATTTTCACCCTCTTCCGTTTTAGGGGCAAAATTCTCGGTATTACAGCTCATTACCTAATTGTTTACTTCCTCTTCTTCAGCCGTCTTCTAATTTGAGGTTAATTAAACATGTTAATTGTCAATTAACGTTGAAGCATCTTTTTTATTTTTTATTTTTATACCATAGTTGTCTTTATTTTTGCAATATAAAAACTATGTGCAATGTTTTCATGTACGAGTCAATGGTCAATGTGTGTAGCTTATTGGTGGTGAGAATTGATAAACATGTAATTTGTCGTTATACGTGTAATTTATTTTATTGATATTAAAATTTTTAAGTTTTACAATAATCCATCATGTTTGGAAGTTAGCACGAATAGTTTTTTTTTTTTTTTTTTTTGACAAATAATCATTCTATGGAAGGTCTAATAAGTGTAATTTTATAAAGGTACTATAGTTAATCTTTAGCCTTAATTTGTGGAGTATAGCCAATTTAATCTTGCCACGTGTTGATTATACTTCATTAACTACATAGAGTACATACTAATACACCACATACTAGACCAACCTCTCGGACTCCGGCCCATCATATAATCTGGTTATGTACGATGATTTTGGTCTATAAAATATAAACAAAGTTATTGATAAATTAGAGAGAAGTAGAAAATAATTAGAGTAGAATTGCTCGCCTTCTCATTGAAAATAATTGGGAATATATAGAGTTACAAAGATATCAGGAATTAACTAAAATATAAAAGATAAATATAAGGAAATATTCTATCAAATCTCCTAATATACGATAATATCTCAATACCCCCCCTCAAGTTGGAGCATGGGGATCAAAAATGCCCAACTTGGAGAGAAGATAATCAAATTGTGCTTTCCCAAGTGCCTTTGTAAAAATGTCAGCAAGCTGTGAAGATGTCGAGACATGAGAAGTAGATAGTCATCCCTCAGTAATAGCATCACGAACAAAGTGACAATCGATCTCAATGTGCTTTGTACGTTCATGAAAAACCGGATTCTTTGCAATGTGCAGAGCTGCCTCATTATCACAAAATAACTTAATTGCCTTTGGATGTTGCACGCCAAGACTCAATAACAAAGCCTTCACCCATTTTAGCTCTTTAGAGCACGAAGACATGGACCTATACTCGGCCTCCGAAGAAGAGAAAGAAACTGTTGGTTGCTTCTTAGTTTTCCATGAAATAGGAGATTTTCCAAGAAAAACTAGCCAACCAGATAAAGAACGTCGAGTAAGAGGACAAGCAGCCCAATCTGAATCACACCAACCCTGCAGAGTTAAATCACAATCAGAGCTTAATAAAATACCCTGTCCAGGAGTCCCTTTCAAGTATCGAACTACCCTCATTGCAGCATCCCAGTGTTCACTACGAGGTTGCTGCATAAACTGAGTCAAAATATGAACTGAATACGCCAAGTCAGGGCGTGTGACAGTAAGATAAATCAATCGACCAACAAGCCGTCTATAGGACTCTGGATCAGAAAGAAATTCGCCGGTGGCCAATCCCAATTTGTGATTTTGCTCCATGGGAAAACCACTAGGCTTTGCTCCTAACAAGCCTGTCTCAGAAATAATATCCAGAGTATATTTTCGCTGACACAAGAATAAACCTGCAGAGCTACGAGCCACTTCAATCCCCAAAAAATATTTCAAAGGACCTAGATCCTTCATCTTGAAACAGTCACATAAGTAGGCCTTAAAAACAGTCAATGCAGCGGAATCGTTCCCAGAAATAATCAAATCATCAACATACACTAAAACTGTAATCTGAGTATCACGAGTAGTATGAGTGAATAAAGAATAATCAGAGTAAGATTGTTTGAAACCATACCGTTTTAAGGCTTTGGTGAGTTTAGCAAACCAACATCGAGGTGCTTGCTTCAAACCATAGAGAGACTTTTTCAATCTGCAAACCAAAGAAGGATCCGAACTCTGAAAACCGGGTGGTAATTTCATGTAAACTTCTTCATCCAAGTCACCATGAAGAAACGCATTATGAACGTCCATTTGGTGAATTTCCCAATTCTTGGCAGCCGCAATAGCAAGAACAGTACGAACCGTGGTCATCTTAGCAACCGGAGCAAATGTCTCATCATAATCTACACCTTCTTTCTGATGGTTCCCATATACCACCAAACGAGATTTTAGACGCTCAACTTCACCATTAGCAAGAAACTTGGTTTTATAGACCCATTGACTTCCTAGAGCCTTTTTACCCGGGGGAAGAGGCTCCAAAGTCCAAGTACCATTGTTCTCTAAAGCTCGAATTTCTTCATTCATTGACTTACGCCATCCTTCATATTGCATAGCTTCTTTGAAAGTTGTCGTATCTTTAGTTTGAACAACGGCTGAAATAAACTTCCGATAATTCACAGAAAATTTGTCACAATGTATATAGTGTGCTAAAGGATAAGGAGTACCTGAAGACTGATTGGAAGACGGAGATGGACTATTGGCAAAGACCGAGTGAGTGACAAAATCACGAAGCTTAACTGACCGGTATTTTTCTCGAAAACTGCGACCCATATCAGGCTGCTGTGTGGCTGGAGTGTGCTGCGGTGCCCCAGCAAGCTGCTGCTGCTGTGACGCAGCATGGTGGTGCTGCTGGGCAACCTCGGCAGCTTGCTGCTGTGCTGCAGCCTCGGCAGTCGCAGCTTGCTGCTGTGCTGCAGCCTCGGCAGTAGCAGCTTGCTGCTGCTGTTGAGCAACCTCGGCAGTAGCAGCTTGCTGCTGCTGTTGAGCAGCCTCGGCAGTGGCTTGCTGCTGCTGTTCATTGTGCTGGGCAGTGGACTCCGCAGCCCCCCTGTGGCCAGCAACATTTTGCCGCAAGGGGGTTGCGGAGTGGGCTGCCTCATTGTATTCATAGGCTTCGACATCCTCAAAAATTTCCGAAAAATCGCTATGAACATCAACCGACATATCATGCATACTCACATCAATATTAATGTCATCCGGACAACCAAACGGAAAAATTTCTTCCAAAAATTTGACATCACGAGACACAAAGAACTCTTTAGTTTCAAGATCATATAACCTCCATCCCTTCTTCCCAAACGGATACCCCAAAAATACACACTTTCGACTCCGACTAGCAAACTTATCCCCCTTAGTCTTTTGATTATGAGAAAAACACAAGCATCCAAAGGTACGAATAGCATCAAAGGAAGGGGTTTTATTAAAGAGAATTTCGAATGGGGTTTTGTTTTGAAGAATAGGGGTTGGAGTTCGGTTTATTAAGTGAGCGGCGGCCAAAACACATTCACCCCAAAAATAAATAGGCAATTTTGCTTGAAATCTCAAGGCTCTCCCAACATTAAGAATGTGTTTATGTTTTCGTTCAACTCTCCCATTCTGTTGAGGGGTTCCCACACAAGAAGTTTGGAAAATAATTCCAATAGCAATAAAAAAATCAATCAAGCAATTAAATTCGGTTCCATTATCACTCTGAACAATTTTAATTGTCTGATTAAATTGCCTTTCAACCATAGCAACAAACGCCATAAACATCTGAAAAACTTCTGTTTTATCAATCAACAAATAAATCCACACAGCTCTTGAATAATCATCAACAATAGTTAAAAAATAACGAGCCCCACACGAAGAAACATGTCGATATGGACCCCATAAATCACAATGCACTTTCTCAAAAATTCTAGATGTTTTATTTTCACTCAAGGGAAATTTGTCTCTAGGATGCTTAGCACGAAAACATACTTCACAACCTTTATTTAAACTACTTTTATTGCTAATGTGCGGAAGTAACTTAACTATTTTCTCCGAAGGATGCCCCATTCTTCTATGCCAAAGCTCCAAATCTGACATTGCTTCAACCACAGACACCCGTTGCACCATATTCGACTTGCCAAAGAAATAATATAGTCCATCTCGCCTAATTCCCGTTCCAATCAGCTGCTTCAGTCGGTCCTGTATGGCACACATATATGAGTTAAATTGAACAACAACATTTAATTGATCACTGAGTTGTGTAACGGAAAGTAAATTGCAATTAAGATGTGGCACAAAAAGGACTCCAGAGATAGTTATTTGATCGGATAATTTGACCGATCCTTCCAAAGTAGCAAAAACACTTTCACCATTCGGCAATCCAACGGGACATTCAATATAACGAGTGTCAAATAACCAAGATTTATTGCCGGTAACATGATGAGTAGCTCCGGTATCTATAATCCAACAAGTATCATCAAATTGACGATATGGATGATTTTCATGAATTTTTACATTACCCACAATTATAGGTAAAGGGGACGAAGGTGGTGTCTCACCACCGGGCATGGTTGTGATTTTGAAGGGGAAAAAAAAAAAAAAAAAAAAAAAAAAAAAAAAAAAAATTAACCTGCTCTTGATACCATGATAAATTAGAGAGAAGTAGAAAATAATTAGAGTAGAATTGCTCGCCTTCTCATTGAAAATAATTGGGAATATATAGAGTTACAAAGATATCAGGAATTAACTAAAATATAAAAGATAAATATAAGAAAATATTCTATCAAATCTCCTAATATACGATAATATCTCAATAGTTATACATACAAAATTTACAACTAAATTATTTGACATATGTGAAAGAAAACAATATCCATAAATCAAACATAGCATGTAATCAAAGGCTGATGCTCAATGTAGCATGTATCCATATGACTCGTAAAGCTTTCACATGAAGTGTGTCCATGATTCAAATAAAAAGAGACATAAGGAATATTTATTTTGCTAAATTACTTTTGATGGCAAAATATGCACAAATCTGTTTACCTAACATGCATTAACTCATTGACCAGGCACGGCCCAATTGCATTCGGCCGGCAAAATTAAATTGCCGAGTCAATTGGACTTCATAAGACAGCCCATCTCACTCGCAATCCAAACCAACCATTTATTTGTCTTTAACTTTTACTTTATATTATTAAATTTCATGAAAAAATATTATTAAAAAAAAATACTCCCTCCCCCTTTTTTTTCTTTTGCATCACTTTTCTTTTTGGGGTGTTTTTTTTTAAAAATGCATCACTTTTATATTTTATAACTTTATACTACTCCGTATATTTTATTATTTCTCTCTCTTACTTTAAACCCCACTCAACTTATTTTATCATTTCTCTCTCTTCCATGGTCCCCACTAAAATAAAAAAAATATCTATCCTCTCTAACATACTTTCTCTTTCATGGTTCTCATCTTACTTTTAGTATAATAATTTATTACCTACTCACAATATTATAATAATTTATTACCTACTCACAATATTATAATAATTTATTACCTACTCACAATATTATATTGAGAAGGTTTTGCGTAGAACGAACTCATGTGAGTCCGATTTATAATGCACACATTCATCCCCACCCACTACCACCCAAGTCACCCAATTCCACCGCCCACTTTCGCCGCCATTCCCAAATCCTTTGCCAGCTCACCATCTCTTTCTTCCCTCCACTTCTCTTTCTCTCTCCTCTGCTCATCTCTACTCCTGTTAATGTAGTCCTCCCTCCTTTTCCTAACACATTTTAGTGAAAAATTCTCTTATTTACACATTCTACTACCAAAAAAAAAAAGAGAAATGAAAGCTGATTCAAGAGTAAAACCATATCATCAATTACCCGCGATAATCCTAGCAATTGAAAGTCCTATACCAATTGTTGAGTACGCGAAAGACATGATTGAAGCAATAATTGAAGACCATGTTAGCTCATGCAAGTTTGGTATTTGAGACAAAATGATCTCGCAAATTCCAAAACCTATCATAAAAGGGTTATTGCTAAACTTGCAAGAAGCAGAATGTCCTTTTTTGTGGAAGCAGTTCGATTTCAAGACTGCCTTGAAATATTTTGTCTAATATCGGATCAAATATTGTCTAATATCTAATCAATATAAATCAATATTTGATAATTATAATCTAATTTCTGACACTTTTAATCTAATATCTGATAATTATAATATAATTTCTGACACTTATAATATAATATCTGATAATTATAATATAATATTTGACCATTATTATCTAATTTTTGACACTTTTAATTTAATATCTGATATTTATAACTTAATATCTGACCATTGTTATCAAATTTCTAACAATTAAGAATTTTTTTTTTCCCGTTTGTATGACCGGACTCACGTAAGTCCGTTCTACACAATATTTTTTCCTATTATATTACTCTCCTAAAACTTTGTGCAATCTAAAGTGATACAAATAAAAAAACACGGAGGGAGTTGCTGTCTTGAATATGCATTGTATTCGTTTAAGTGTAAATTTGATATAGCCGGCTAATTATTAGTGAATTGAAAATCATTTGTGCACGTAGGGGAAAAGCCGAAAAGCTAAAGGTATCATGATTCATGAAGTATTGTAATTAGTAAAGCATGCATATTGACTAACACCAAATTAAAAATAATACAAGTATTATGAAGTACACTTATAAGATTACCCCAGCCGACCAATACACTACTCTTAAGTCTTTAGTGTGAACAGGTTACTAGCTCCTTTAGCAATCCTTTTTATTTTTCTCTCAGTTTTGTCGGGAATAGTGGACAAAAAATTTGTTTTACGTTGAAAAATGATAAACATAGCTCTTAGGGCTAAGAAGCTTAAAGAGAAAATATTGAAAATAAATTAACATTAATTACACCAATTTACGCGTAATTTTGTTATAAATTCCCAACTTATTTTCATTTTAGAAAGTATATATTTAATGCTTATATATAGCCCTAAAGGCTACATATATCATTACCCTTTATGTACTTATGAACACTTTGTCCCTTGAATTCTATTTGCACTAAATATTACGAAATATTTACTAACATTATAAGGAGTATTTATTTGATGATGACACACTAAGCTTCAAAGTCAAATTGCAACAATATTTTATTTTGGAAGAATCATGTTTTTTTTTTTTAATAATAATAATTATTATAAATAAAAAAAATAAAAACTTGAAGAAAGTCCAGTATACTTAAAACTATATAAATTGAAGAGATTAAAAAAAATGTCAATTTTTTTTTTTTTTTTTTTAATGATGGACTGTACGTCTGTACCCTAGCTCGCTCTTAGTTTCTTGCCCTCTACCACAGTTCATGGAGAAAAAGGACACATATTAAGAAGATGCATGTTTACAACTTGCATTGAGGAAATTAAAAATAAATCTAGATGCCAATTGCTAATAATTATTAATCTCAGAAAATAAAATCAAACAAATTGAAGCATAAATTAAATCAAGATCAATATCCTTGGTTGGCATGTTCCCTACTCGTGTATGTAATGTTATTTCTTCTTCTTTAATCATAAAACATTGTTAAATAAATGTATTTATGCCCCTTGATTCAAAGTCAAAACTAACTACTATAATTAATTTTTCTTATACACATTAATACATATAATATACGTTGAAAGTCCGTCCTTAGCGTGATTTCTCTATTCTTACATTGTAATATTTGTCTTACGTACTTCTACTATAAATTATTGAAGTTTGTTAAGTACAAGCACGAATGAAAGCACGAATGAAATCACCTACTCCCTCCGTCCCCAAAAGTTCGACCCTTTTGGGTTAATTTCGCGGTTATTAAGAAACTTGAATAAAAAGAAATAAAAACCATATTGGAAAGATAAATTTACATGGGGTTTGTAAAAAAGTAGAGAGATAAAAATATTAAAAAAACATGAAAAAACAAAATTTTATATGAAAAAGCTAATTTTGCACAAATATTGTTGTAAATTGGTGGGTATTTTAATGCAAATGGGCCGATCATTTTAGGACTAAAATTAGGCCAAAAGGGTTGAAGTTTTGGGAACGATGGGAGTAATTTGATATGTCATTTATGCATGTGCTAATAAATGTCATTAATTTAATTTTTGTACTTGGTGTATTCTCTATGTATATCTTTAAATTATCAAATTTTGATAATTTTTAATGATACATATATACATAATCATGGATATTAAAAGTTAAATTAATACATACATAAACAGTGTAAAAAATTAAATTAATACATCATTAAAAATTAAAATTAATTTCAGCTACAAATAAATTTAAATTTCTCATATATTGATACAATATATGTAGAAGGTTCGATTATGCGTCGTTCTAGGCATGATTTCAAGACTATTCAATGACTACAATAAAATTGTGGCTATTGTAATTAGTTTTAATCTTCACCCTATATTTTTAATGATCAATCTTGCCCATTCATCCAATTGACTTCAATTTTGACCAAGAAATTGAGGGAAAAAAAAAAAAAAAAAAAGTCTCCTTGATTATGATATTAAAACAAACTGTTTTTCAGTTTCTAAAACCAAAAAACTGAAACTTTGCCCCTTGCCATTGACGATTCTCCAATCTCCATTAAAAACCAACATCTGCTTTTGGTTTATTAACAATAACTTTGCATCAAATTTATAAAAAAAAAAAAAAAAAAAAAAAAATTGAATCAGCCTCCACCTCCATAATAGAAAATACTCCGTAAGAAAAAAAGGAAGGAAAAAACAAAGATGAAGATAAAGATATAAAAATTGTGAGATTTGTCTCTAATTTTCAAGAAACCAATCATTTGACGTTAAAGGTAATAAATCCATGAAAACATCAATTAAGATAGATCATTACTCTGTATAAGTTTAATTCTTCAACCAAATTTTCCAAAATTAAAAAAGATGAAATTTTGTTATTTTATTTAATTTTCATTTTTATTATTTTTTTAATAGGTGTATTTTAAAGTCAACTAAATGGATGGATGTGATGAATTTTGTTAAATAGAGGGTTGACATTTACTCAGTTACAATGACCACAATTTTATTGTAGCCATTTGAAAACCGTGCTAATTTCTCTATTCTTGTTATAATTGTCTAATGTACTTGGACTATCGAAGTTTGTACATATATTACAAGCACGAAATTACCTAACATCCTTCCTTTGTACACAATTCAATTTAATTATAATTGTTAATGTATTATATATGCATGTGACATTAATCACACAATTATCATGTAAATATGTAATCATGTTACTCTATCTCTGGTCCACGTATTGATGAAGTAAATACACGCTCAAACCGACCATAATTCTAATTATTAGACCATGAATTAAATTTGACGGTGCATGAAACACTTAATTAAACTTCTTGTGCCTACATCTTAAAAGAGGACGTACCAAATGAAATAGGGTTCGTTGAAAATTCTTTGCCCTAACAATGTTTCTCGGCCCTGAAATAATGACCATGGTAATACTAACCGTTAACCACCGTCTTGAAATCAAAATACGGCAAATTATTATACATACTTTTTCTGTTTCAAAATAGATGATGTACGAAATTCACAATTTCAAGTTTAATTAACATGAGTGGGTTGTTAATTACTCTTATAATCTTATTGAATATATATATATTGAAAAACATGCTTAAGAAAATATATTCTTCGTAAAAATACAAAGTTGAACTATGTGTGTGCTATATACAATGAAGCTAAGGGAGTTGCGACTATCAAATAAAACTCATTATTAAGATAATTACATAAAATAAGGGATAACTCATGTAGCTAAAGTTTTTCTTCCCGATTTCAGAAGATTCAGGGATTGATTCTCATTACTTGCCCGTATGACTCTCTAAACATCAAAAAAAAAAAAAAAATTATTAAGATAATTACTCCTTTTTTTTTAGCAACAACAAAGGCCATCTTACTCAATGCATATTAACTCATTTTGACTTTATGTCAATATCTAAAAGTTCATATTGATTCAAATTGGTTAATACTCCGTATAAGTCCTTGTAAATTTAATAAATAAGTACTTTAGCACACTAAACATAACAAATTCAATTGTTTTAAAAAGCCTAGATTAGTTTGACTAAAAATGATAAAACCAAATCTGTTCTTAAAAAAAAAAAAAAAATACAATTCAACTAGTAACGGTTTACAAGGCCCATTAATGAGTTCATACAACATTATTTTGATGGTCCCTTACCAAAGGATTTTTAGTGTTTAGGCTTATTATATTATATGATGTTACATTGCTATTAGATATTTAGATGTGAAAATTAAGTTTCTTTGCAAGGAAATCTAGTTGCACCGGCCTTATTTCTCAAATTTTTAGTCATTTTCTAGCTACATTGCCCATTATAATTGCTTACCTAACAAAATTGTGTGAACAACTACTTGGATACGCTCAATGCATGTCGATATGGGCTACAATATGTTGCATCAGAGAATTAGTCTTCGGTCTTTTTTTTTTGGTCTTCATTCCTTGCCAATCAATTAATTTTTCGAGCGAGATGGTACGCAAGTTACTATTTACGAAGTACTAAAATCGTAAAAAAAATTCTTCTGTTTATTGGTTATATCTCTTTCCTAAAATAAAAGTTTTAAATTAGTTACATCACTTTCATTTTAACTAATAAATTTTCTCTCTCTATTATCACATGGAACTATTTATTAGTGATGTTTTTTTTTTTAAAAAAAAAAAAGAGAAAGTATAATAAAAGAAATAAGTATATATGAATATATGATTGAGAGTAGAATCTAGAATTCATTTTTATGTAGTACTTGAATTCATTTCTACACATAATTGAGTGTTTGTTTGATTTCTTGTTCCCATTCCCTCAATTTATGTTAAGTTCTTTAACTAAACTATTTATTAAGAATATAGCTAGGTTGGATTGGAGCTTTGGGTTCTTTCTGAATTGAGTAGGGATTTGTGTTAATTTAACTTAACTTGAAATATTTTGTTAAAACTAATTTAAATAGGTTGGGGAATAAACAATAAAATGTATATTGCGACTAATTTACAAGACTAGTTTAGATTATTGTATTAGCGTGAGCCGTGACATATACATGAGTGTAATAAGGAATACTAAAATAAAAGTTGAGTATAGCAAAATAAATTTTATATGTTATATATTTTAGTTTTTTTAATGAAGAAGGTAGTAAAGTTGGAAAACTATCATTAGATAAGTTAATTGCTAAACACCGCCGTCTAAAATGATCACCACCGCCATCATTTGGTGTAAATGGACAATCATTCCCTTACTATTACACCACCCCTAATCCTCCCCGGCAACCCATCATCCCTTCCGACCGGCAACGACCACCACCACCTTGATCGGCAACCCACCACACCACCCTCTATAACGACCCACCACATCCCCTTCTATGACGACCCACCACTTTCCCTCGCCGACGGGAATGTGGCAATTTTTTTTATTTCCGGAAACCGCGGTAATCGGAGCCCAAAACCGGTTATCATGCGCGGTAACCGGAGCCAAAAACCGATTACCATGCACGGTAACCGGTTTTGGGCTCCAGTTACCGCACACGGTAACCGATTTTGGGCTCCGGTTACCGCGTACGGTAACCGGTTTTGGGCTCCGGTTACCGCGCATGGTAATCGTTTTTGGGCTTCAGTTACCGTGCTGGTAACCGGAGCCCAAAACCAATTACCGTGGTCGGTAACCGGTTTTGGGCTCCGGTTGGAACGGATGCCGGAAATAAAAAAAAATACCACCACCTTCCCACTGACGAGGGAAGGTGGTAAGTCGTCATTGAGGGGATGGTGTAGTCGTCACCGGTTAGGATAGTGGTGGTGGTAGTCGCGCGATTAGGGTGGTGGTGTCAAGGTGTTAGTGATTGATGGCAAGAGGGAAGATAGTGGTGAAGTAATAAGGGCATGGTTATCAATTCACAATATATGTTGGCGGTTTTGATCATTTTTGTAGGTGGTATTTAACACCCACTACTAAAATTCTAGTCGCAAAAGAGCTTTTTTAAAAAAAAGGGTAGTATAAAAGAGGAGCACACCCTAACCCTAATCAGTGTACAACCGCTCCTCTTCCCCTCTCTCATTTCTTTCTTGTCTCTCTCTTCTCACGCCTCTTTCCTCTTCCCCTCTCTCTCTTTCCTCTTCTCCTTTCCCCGATCTGTTTCCCCTTCTCCTTCTCTTTCCTCTTCTCCCCGATCTCTTTCCTCTTCTCCTTCTCCTTTTAAAGAGTATGGTGTTGCCGAGTTCGAGTCCGGTGTAAATAAGTTAACGGTATTTAAGGTCGAATTCGACCGTGAAAATTCTAGATCTAGACTTTTCATGGTCGAATTTGGCCTTATTAAACCAAATTTGAGGTAAATTTGAAGTTTGAGGTATGTTTTTGTGTTTTTGGTCAATTTTTTTGTTTCGTTTTTGGTTGTTTTCGTTTCTTTTTTAGTTTGATTTTGTTTTTTTGTTTATTTTTGGGTTTGATTTTCGGGTACTTTTGATAATTTTGTGGCTTAATTTTCATTAATTTTTGGGTTTGATATTCGAAGTGAAATTGTTTGATTTTTGTTATTTTTAGATTTGATTTTCGTTAATTTTAATTGGTTTAATTTTGTTTGATTTTCATGTTCGAATTTTTGTTAATTTGGTTTACGCGTGGCTTTTGTGGTGGTTGATTAGGGTTTTCGTGGGAAAGGGATATGAATCCGAGGTGGGCTGGAGTTTTCGTGGCAGCTGATGGTGCTTTCGAGGTGATTTAGGGTGGCTGGTGGTACTCCCTCTGTTTTTTTTATTTGCATCACTTTCCTTTTTGGGGTGTCTTTTTTAAGTGCATCACTTCTATATTTGGTAACTTTATACTATATTTTGTCATTTTTCTCTCTTACTTTAAACCCTATTCAACTTATTTTATCATTTCTCTCTCTTCTATGGTCCCCACTAAAATAATAAAAATATCATCCTCTCTCACATACTTTCTCTTTTATGGTCCTCATCTTACTTTTACTATAATAATTTATTCACCCATTCACAATATTATATTACTCTCCTAAAACTTTGTGCAATCCAAATTGATACAAATAAAAAAAAAGGGAGGGAGTATTTTAGGGTGGGCGGTGGTGTTGGGTCAAGGTGGTTAGGGTGGGCAGTGGTGGTGGGGTAGGCAGTTGTGGTGGGCAAAGGTGGTGGGCAGTGGTGGTGGGTCAAGGTGGTTAGGGTGGGCAATGGTGGTGGGGTGAGCAGTGGTGGTGGGTAAAGGTGGTTAGGGTTGGCAGTGGTGGTGGGTAAAGGTGGTTTCGGTGGGTTGGTGAGGCTAGATGTGAAGTACAGGGGTGGGTGTGTTTTTTTTTTGTTTGTTTTTTTTAAAAAAAATTTAGCGACGGCTTATGGCGGTCGCTAATTCCAATTTTTGCGACGGCTGATCGGCTGATGAAACCGGCCACAGTTATTAATATTTGCGACCGTTATCCAAACGGTCTTTGAAAATAATAAAAACGGTCGCAAAAAATCTGTGACTGTCAACCGGTCATAATAATGCTTTTTTGTGACCACGTGACCACCACTGTAACACCCCTGATTTACTATTAATAATAAACAATAAATAAAAGAAAAATAGACAACCTTTGAATAAAATTGCGGAAGCATACACCTAAATCGGAGGTATCACCGCCACACTTAACAACTTGTCAAGTGTTAAGGCTTACAAAATCTCAATAATCTAAGTGAGCTATTTATACAATTCTATAAATTAAACTGGTTATAACAAATTAATCGAAACACTTGATGTCCTTTACCTACGATCATCTCTTGATCAACCTGTTACAATCTTGACTGCTCACCATTAAGGACAAATTCCAAAATAGATCGTCGCAGGGCCACCATAAGAAAAAGACATGGCCGCAAACACAAGTAGCACAACAAAATAATACACACATGTCAGCAAAAAGCTGAGTAATCACCACACATTAGAATACAAAGAATAATATAATAATTAACATTACTAGATCAATTAAACAATGTAGTTCGAAACTACATTACACATTGTACTCTGAAAAAAAAATAACCTTTATCAACTCAACCTCGAATAATAATACAATCCTTCACTCAATTAACTCATAACCAATAAGTGTGTCATGCTCTTTGTTCTATACCTAGTCTTGGACATGGGTAATTCGAATAAATAAACCAACAAGTATAAAAACTTGAATACTCTCAATAACCAGAAAATACCTTGAACCAGACCACATACGGGCCAATTCCCACTGTAGGGGACCATAGAAAAATAAATAATAAAGATTGTACCTCATTCTTAACTCATGATTATTATCTCATTACCAACATGCCAAGAACCAAGGTATATAACGCTGAGCCTCAAACCAAGAATAAAATAATAATCTTAACCTTTTTTATCTCATACATCGATCAAATAATTATTCACAAACTAATACATAGTTTCTCAATAATGGCACGAGTTCCCAAATTACATGATAATTCGATTCATAATATCTCAACTCTTAAAAAAAACACTAATAACCCAAATATAATCAAATCTCAACCCAAAAATAATAATCTGCATTAACAACCCAAAAACCTCAACAAAACAATACTCTCTATAGCAACAACATTAAAACCCTAGAAATACTCAATCAATGCGACAATTAAATCATATAATACCACACACTAATCATATACATATAAATCATGATCATAAATAATTCACAAATTATAAAATTTACACATTACAATACGGAGTACAATTAATACTAACAATTTATAATCAAACAAATCAAAAAAAATTAATTAAGGTCGTGTGATTCCATTCTAGAATTGACACCCAAATATTATAACTATACGCAAACCAGAGCAACACCATCTCCGATCCACTCAAAACATGAGAAACCATAATGGGTTTGTAAAGTAATGATAATATATATAAGTATGAGATTGATCATCAAAGAATTACATTGGGAAATTGGGTTTGGTGATGATGCGATGGTGTATCAGTGATGAGAAATTGATATTGGCTAAAAAACAAGATCTTCTTTGCTTGCTAGGAATAAAGGATGGAAATCACGGCTATTATACATAAGAAAGAATAATAATTAAGCTAGGTTAACAAGTATTTATAGTTTTGTAAACAAAAGTTCTATTAGATATAAAATAAGGTTTCAAACTTTCCAAAAATAAACTATGTGTATAAGGAAGGTTACTTAACACTTAAAATAACTCAATTTATCAATAAAATATTATACATATAATATCATAAAATATTCGAGTATTACAACCACGTTACGACCGTTGACGGTCGTAATTATTTTAAGCAATCGTTTTTACTGCGACCGAATCTCAAACGGTCGCAATTATAGCATTTTGTGACCGCTACTAACGGTCGCAACAACATTAATTTTATTTTGAATTATTTTTGATATGTATTTTTTTTAAAAAAATTATTTAAATACCTTTGCAACCGTTTTATAACCCAAAAACGGTCGCAATATTGCGACCGTGTAAAAATCGATCGCAAATTTCATATTTTATAACCGTTTTCATGACAGTCGTAGAAAATCGGTCGCCAATTGACCGAATTTTAGTAGTGACCCCCTTTAGATAATACATATCTGGTCCCCTTAAATGTGGGGTTTAATTTGTGAAAACTTCCATTTTATATTTGTATAGGAATATTTTCCATTGTCTTTATTCACTACAATGGACAAATGAAAGATAAATACATTGCATGCACCACGTACGTTTGCATTTGCCTAAGAGTACGCTAGGACAAATATACTCGGTCACCAATAAATCATAAGTCAACAAAAATTTGGATGATCTATCTAGCCAAATTTTGTAATTGTGATAATGTACGTACTTTTTCGAAATAAATACATCGTGTCAATGTCGAAAGTATGATTATTATTTTAAATTTATTATGTAACTAATTAGTATACAATTTGATTATCAAATTGATCCTTGGATATAGACCTTCTACTTTGGCATAAGTAGGGATGGCAATGGATCCGGATCCAATCCGGATCTGTGGATCCATATCCGTTTTTGTGGATATGGATCTTCAAAATCTAGACCCGCGCAGATTCGGATCGGATCCGGATCCTATGGGGAAAAACGGATCTGGATACGGGTCTAAGCGTAATACCCGAATCCAGATCCGTTTACCCGTTTTAAATTTAAAAACCCTAAATATCCTACACATACCTTAAGGCCCAGCCCACAAATTACCTCACAGACTACAATTCCTAAGTACACTAACTACATCTCTCAAAAACCAAAATTTAGATCACATACTCTCTCTCTATCCCTAATATTCTCTTTCTACACCTGCAAGAGTTTGGTTTTGTTATTGCTCCCGTCGCTGCCGCACCCGCCACTGCTGCTGCTCCCGCCGCTGCTGCTGCTCCGTTAGGCTGTCGATGATGGTGGTGGCGAATCCATCTATGGCTTTAGAGCTTAGTTTAGATTAGCCCATTATAAAGCTAGATTTATATTACGATTTTTACTTGTATAGGTGTAATATAATGTTGATTATTTACTTTTAGATCTGTTTTAATTAACTACTATGATTCTATGAATTAATGTTGCTTACTTAGTTTACTTGTGCAATTTCAAGGTATATCAGTTATACATTACAGAAATTTGATTTGATTATTGAATTGTACATCTACTCTATAGTATTGTGAATTACTAAAATATGTAAATTAAATTCGTTTTTGGTTGATTTTATATCTTATTATTGAATTAATTGCTAGCTCTGTTTTGGACCCGTTTTGGATCCGTTTTAGACCTGGATCCGTAGGATCCGACGGATCTGGGTATGGATCCTTAATTTCGATATCCGACGTATCCGGGTCGGATATGGATCTAGTATAGAAAAACGGATCTGGATCTGGATCCGGTCCAGATCCGACCCGTTGCCATCTCTAGGCATAAGTGTAGCAAAACGTTAGTTATTGAATTATAAGTTAAAATTCATTAATTATATTCTTCACTTTACAATTGGCAACCAAAAAAAAAAAAAAAAAATAAAATAAAAAATAATCAATTGATGTGAGTCCAAAACTAGCCATCACACCCATTCGTATGTACTAATGATTTCTAACGTATTCACGAAGCAAAGTACAAAAAAACTGTCCATAAAAATGGTATAACTTACATATAAAAACAACAACAATATATTTTGATTTACTCCATGACTTTTAATTAAATTGAAATGTCAACTTCTTTATCTATCAAGCTCTCAAAAATTAAATTTCAACCCTACATTTATTTAACAAATTATCACCAACGGGAAAAAGGGTACTACAAGTGGTGCCAAATTAAATTGCATGCATTTATTATAAGCACCAAAAATATAAGTAAAAAATTTAATCCTAACCGTTATACAACTGCAAGTGTCCTGTGACAGTATTCATTTACTCCATTGTTTTTTAACCTAGGTTTAAATTCTAGCAATGCCTTAACTACTGTCTGAAAAATTACCAATTACGTTAGTACTAGTAACACTAATTAATATGGAATAATTAATCCTAATAAATTATTTATAGGATTTATTGAAATAATAATGTTAATTGATCAGAACCTTAAAACTTTAGTATAAAGTACTCAAACATGTACACACTACTTTAATTTTAGTGTTTAGGTTAGATCTTATATGTATTAAATTTTCTTTAGTTACTTTAATGTCATCTAGCAGTTCTAGCCTTTATTAGTGTTTCATAAGTGGCTTTTTTCTCAGTTGAAAAGTTGAATTTTAATTTAGTCAAAAATTAAAAGTTATGGCTAACTTTAGCATGTTGGATGTCGAATTGCTTGATCTATATATTTATCTTTTATAAATAATGAGTATTCAAGTTACTATGAAGTACCTTTTGTACAAAAACCATCAATACATACTGTAGTTGATATTATCGGTCATGATTTCAACAAGCAATTTACGCAGTCAATATGAATAGATCAAACAAGTTAAGTGAAATAATCAACCAATCAATCAACGAGCACCAATTATCAAGTACGTATCCTCATACGTCTATATATGTTATGATACGTAGAAATGTAGAATAGTTACCAAATACAAGTAACAACTACTGCTACAAATAACAGGTACGAGTAACTAGCTAGGCGATCTATTACAACTAGCAAGCTATCTTTGCTTCCATTTTTTTTTTTGAAATTATGGCTTCATTCTAACAACAAAAGCTGGTTACATATTTCATAGCTATATGACTCGAAACTGCCAAGATTAACCCATGGACCACGCGCTACCAAGAATTTGTTGAGCCTCATGGACCACATTGCCAAGTATCTAATGAAAGAAATCACTGCTTTAGGAGCATCGGACTCAAAACTGTCAAAATTATATCAAGTTACTAAAATTAGATTAATAGAATTCTTGATTTTCTTTCAATTCAAAAAGTTGTCTATCCAATCCTATGTATTATCACTTTATCAGGTACTCCTATTATGATACTGGTATATTGTATTTTAAATTTAAACAATCTACTTTTATTTTAGGCAAAAGAAACCTATCACCCCAATCTTCCACAAGTGACTTATATGTGTAGTAGAGCCTACAACCCTATTTATTAATTACCCTATAAAATCCATATAATTTTGAAATGTTTCTAGGGGTTGCACTATATAGGATATGATAATAATAATTTGGAACATCAATCATTATCTAGCACTTAAACATAGTATGTGTGTTTTTTTCTTTTTCTTTCTTTTTTTATTTTTATTTTTATTTTATTTTATTTTTATCATTGGTCGACCTTATCATAACTTTAAAAAAAACTAGCTTAAATTTGGTTAAATTGGACTGAGTATAGATTACAGACAAAAACAATCTAAAATATACACTAAGCCAAATAACCTTTCTCTTATAGGAGTATGTAGGGTTTCTTTACATTTCTTTTACTTGCCTTAAAAACTCTCAGCAAATTGAAACCCCAATGCATTTGGACCGCAAGGGTTTCAAGACCTGACAAATACCAACTCTTAATGAATCTTGTAACGCTTGATCTATGCACCAGGATGCACCATGCATATGGTGCACCCAGTTAAACAAAAAAGGCGGAAAGAACATAAAGGTCTTGGAAAAAGAACATACAGGTGTTAGAAAAAAAACACAGAGATGATGACCTTAAAATACACTCTACCCAGTCATATTTTTAAAATAAAAATAAACTCAAACATGTAATATAAGATTGACCATATTAGCCGCTAAATTAGCCTAAAATACACTAAGTCAACTCAACACAAACTCAATTCCTGATACATGACATACGTCCAGACTCCGGACCACCCACAAGGGTTCATAAGCTAATGCGATTGACTCAAGATAAAGGGGTTGTTTCACTTGTTTGGCAATCGACGGTTGGCTGTTGGCTTGTTTGACTAGCTGGAAGTATTAGCTGTATGAGTTGGCTTTTAAAGTTATTGTTTAAGCTGGCTGTTTACAAATGTGTTTGGTAAAATTATAAATGGTTGTTAGCTGTTTATTAGTGATAAAGTGGGCCAACAAGCCAAAAGCCAATAGAAAAAGCTACTCTTATTAGCTTTTGACTTTTGACGGAAAAACTAGCTTAAAAGCCAACAAAAAAGCCAACTACCAAACATATTTTTTGACTGTTTGACCAAACTAAAAAGCCAAAAGCTAGACAAAAAGCCAATTACCAAACACTCCCAAAATTTGAGTACAATAAAGCCATGAGCTTAAAATTTAAGCAACCTCTAGTTCACCTCATATTCTGTACAATTGCATGGGTGTCAGTTATCACCCTTGAAGCCTGTTTTGTTTTATTTTCTTCCCCTCTTTTTCTTCTCCGCCAATCACTTGTTGAGTGTGATACCTTCAAATTCTTGCTAAACCTGGATTTATTTCCCTCTCAAACAGTTTTAATCACACATAATCTAACTTTTAATTCACTACTATTTAATTTTTTTTTATGTTTCCTGACCCACAAACGACAAGTTATATGCAACCTTCCCTTTATTTTATAATCATACTCAAATAATTATTCATTAATTTTCCCAACTTTATTGTTAAAAAGATTTTCCTGTCCCTCTCTCAATCTCACATTATTTTTCTTCTACATTTAATTTTCTTTATACTTCCTCCGTCCCTTATTGATGGTCACTTTTGCTAAAAAAATCACGGGAATTAAGGAGAAATAAAGAAAGTACATTGAAAAAGTAAATTTACATATGCAAAAAAGTAGAGATAAAGTAATTAAAGTAATTAAAGTACATGGAAAAGTAAAATTTACATGGAAAAGTTAAATTTCCACAAATATTTTTGCAAATGTTAGAGAACTTTGGTAAAAAAATAATATTAATGGTACTTGAAAAAAGCAAATGTGACTAACATTTTGAGTCACCAAAAATGACAAAAGTGACCATCAATAGGGGACGGAGGGAGTAATTTAATAATTTAATTTCACTAGACAAAAACCCACCAAATCTAACTCTTCATATTCTTATTCTTCTTCTTCCATACTTCTCTGTTACAATTTTTCTTAATAATTTTTTTTATTTTATTTTTAATTGTTTTTTATCTTCATTGAATTTTCTGGGTTGGTTGTTAGACACCCTTTGAAGTCAAATTTGGATATAATTTTTATTAGTCCTTCTTCTGTGGATCTCATTCACCATTACGCTCTCTAATAGTTTTGCAGGTGAGCATTGTCAGAAAACTTAAAAACCCTGCTTCCTTTTTCTTTTTTGGCCTAAATTTTGATTTTTTTATCATCATTTCTAAATTTTGGGTTTTTGGGTAGATGCTAAAAATTTAGGAGGGAATTGGGTTTGATCAATGTAAAAAAAAAAAAAGGCGAGTCTTGAGGTTACCTCAATCGCTAACCCAGAGCCTATTAGTTTCTGACTAATCCAAATTAGAGCTGGGCCGGGCCCTTATTGGGATGAAAGCTCTCCCAACAAAATGCAGAGATTGCAGTTGAGAATTAAGAGTGAAGAAGAAAGAAAGAAAGAAATTACTCACTCAAGTAGTCAAGTGGAGGTAGTTACTACTCTAGTACTTGCTAGTTCTTACAAGTTCCTTTCTTAGCATCTTATCTTAAGAAAAAAAAAAATTAATAATAAAATAAAGATCTCAATTTTTCTTAATTTTCTCTGTTTTTTGTAGTAAATTATGATTTTAATTGAATCTTTGATGCACAATTTTCATCTAAGAGGGTAAGCACTTTTTTTTTTTCTTTTTCAGTTGACAGTTGGTGAAGGAGTATTAAAATGGTGTAATCAATGTTGACAATCTTTGAATAATTTGGTTCAATAATAAGTTGCAAATGTAAGGCTTTTTTTCTTTTTCCATTTTTGTGAATTTTGGTTTTTGAAATTTAATTTACTCACTTTATTTTGTATATTTTTGGTTTGAAAAATTGGTTGGTGGGGTTGAAGAATATGCCTCAAGACAAAAGAAGATCATCAATTAGTTATAGATCATTTGTAACATGTGATGATCCAAAAGGTGTTGAATGTGGGGTAATTAGAAAATCAAAGATCAATAATAATTCTCAAAAAAAGGAGCAAGATTGTAGTAATAAGGTTGAAGCTGACAGAAAGCAAAGAAATCAGAACACATCTCTAGTTGTTGCTTCTGTTATTAAGGAAGAGAGAGATAAAAAGGAGATGGGGGTTAGAGGGATCACACGGGCTGAACTCGAAAACCCGGTATCTTTTCAGCTACTAGAGGTATCTAAAGAGACTGAGAAGTTGAATCATGTGATCAATTCTTGGTCTAGTAGTAGTGGTAGTAGTTATGACAAGTTATTGAGGAAGAAACAAAATGATAGTGTTGCCAAAGATTTGTTGAGAGGAGCTCTTGATCTTCAAGAGTCCTTAGTCATGCTTGGGAAGCTGCAGGAAGCTTCGAGTTATATGTTGGGATTGTCGCGAAAGCAGAAGCAAAAACTCGATGAAGGAGCGTTTGATGTAATGGTTAGTGGGGTGAGGGGAAATTCGAGGCCTGCAATGCATCATGTAGATGGTTATCCTAGGAAATCGGTTGATGAGATGAGGAATGTTGTTAGAGATAGTCTTCTTAGGCAAAATATGATATCAAATCCTGTATTTGAGGAGCATTGTGATCATAGAAAGATGTCTATGGCTTCTCCTGATATGTTGCCTTCTACTAGTTCGAGTACTCAATCATCGATGGTTTATTCGAGTAATTTCGTTCCCTCTGATTCTTCTGTCTCATCATCAACAGCTTCTCGGAGGAAAAATGGAAAAGACTCGAATTTGATTGTTAGACTAATGGGTTTAGAATCATTCCCTTCGAGTCCTAGGAAACACACTGAGAGGGAGAAATTACTGAACTTGGCAAAGCCTACGTACGAAATTGATTCACCAAGGGCAAAGAGGCCTCAATTTGGTGCTCAAGAGGTGGGTTTGAAACAAAGAAGTGTTGAAGAAATACTTGAGAGATTAAAATTTAAGGGGCTTCTTAGAAATAGTTCTGTGGATGGCCTGACAATTCATTCCTCGGAGTCTGAAAATTACTCCTCGAATAATAGTTGGGTTGATGAAAGACCGCCTATTGTTGTCATGAAACCTATGCGCTATCCCTGTCTAGATCTCGACGAGCCTTATAAGACAAAGTTTTGGGGAGAAAGAGACATGAAACCAAGATGCAGTAGAGGATCTGCTCAAGAAATTGTCAGAAATGAAGCTGTGAACTATAGTGAGAACAATGAAGTAGCACGAGTTGATTGTGAAGAAAAGGCCAAGTCCGTAAAGAAGGTTGCATCTGCTAAGCTTAAAGGTTCTGTCAATGTGAAGCCAAAGCCTCAGAAAAAGCAAACGGAAGTCAAAAAAGCAACTGAAGTTGAGAAGGTGACTCCAACTAGAAGGAAAGTTGAAGAGAAGAAAGATGCAAGATCGAGTGATCAGTTGAATTCACGAGATCAGGCAAGGTTTTCCACAGCAAAGATTACAAGGCAAAAGGATGGAAAATCTATCCCCAAAAACCAGTCTTCTAATCAACAGAACACTACTTCCACTTCAATGTTAGATCAAAGGAAACGCAGAACATCAGAACGGAAAAAGAACAGACAACCAGCCTTAGGAGTGAGTCCCCCTAGCTGAAAACTGTAATCCTTGGTCTCTTTCAGTTTATAACCTGTCACAAATATGAGTAACATGAGTTTCTTATGATGCAGCAGGAAGAAAAGGGGATTTGCAAAGGTGAAAAGAAGGAAAGCACTGTCTTCTATAAAGAGGATATTGATTCAGCAAGTGACCGCACTTCTGTTTGCCCTGCAGTCAACAGTTTTACTGCTGATAACAATGACAACAAAAGGTGTCAAATTCAGATCAGAGGTTAGCTTACACCTTCATTTCCAAATGTATTGATCTTTCTAATACACTCGAGTTTTTATTCTCTATTTTATCGTATGATCATCTCTCGTAAAGTAAACATATATTGCTGTTAAAATTTCTTTTCTGTGATATTATATGCACACAGATCCAGAGTTTACTACTTTACTGCTTTTTGATTGTGCTACATCAAAATTTTGGTGATAGTTTGTGGGTGATGCAAGATCTGTGTTTATTGAGAAACCATTTTTTAGTTTTGCTTTATTTTTTTGATTGCAGATTATGATTTTGACAGTCAGATTAAGCTGTTAGATACTCCAGACCAATATTCATGTCTTCCAAATGACAAAAATATTTCTCATTATGATGACAACCAAAGCTCTTATTCTGAAATAACATCAGTGTCTACTAGCGAATATTGCAATGCGGATCAGCTCAGTGAGACACAGAGTACTCTTCATGAAGTTACCTTGATTACTACCCATGAAAACGGCATTGCAGTTCATCATGAAACTAATCAAGAAGGAACTAAAAGCCTCAAAATTAGCGTTGAATCAACAGATAACAAGGCCTTGAGACCGTGTCTTACTCCCAGAATGAAGCTAAAAGCTTTGCTTCTAAACAACTCATTGTTTGTGAGCCACATTGAGGAGCTGTTCAATATCCAAGTCAATCCTGAATCAGTTCCTTGCATGATAGATGACAATGATCAAGATTCAGAAAGTGCTCAGATACTGATAGATTGTGCTAACGAACTTTTGGAACTTAAAAGCTCGCAGTTTTTACAATCGTGCCTGCCTCTTCCGCGCATCTATACAACAAAATTACAAAGTTATTTCTCCTTGGACCGACTGTTGGAGGAAGTATGCAATGGAATCGAGAACCTAAGACTCTATTCAAGGCCAGTAAATGATGAGTTTCCCTTCGACGATCTCTATGTTATACTAGATCGAGATTTGGAGTTCAAGAGCATAACATGGGAAGTTGGTTGGAAGAGTATGTTTACTCTAAATGAAGTTGAACAAGTTATAGGTGAGGTTGATAAGTTTATCTTAGGCAATTTGATTGAGGAGGTTGTTTCAGATTTTATGCTATATATAGTATAGTACTACATCCTACATGTTTCTTTCTTTTTTTTTTTAATTAATTTTGCAGCATTTATGAAATTTAGAAGGTATATGCTAGAAATTTGTAAATAAGCATCATATTGTTGATACAACAGGTGGTAGGCCAAACACAGGTGACTTATTCCAGAAAAATTTCCTTCAGATTGAGAAGAAATTAAGGTTACCCCACCTAAATAATTAGTGAATGATTTCCTATACTTAATTACTTTGTCTAATGTTCTTATTTCAGGAGAAAATAGTAAACATTTCTTGGTATGAAGTTGTTGGATTTGAACATTAGTAAGCATGAAACATCTGAAATTCTGTTATTCTGGTGAGATTATGGTATTACTATTATGAAAAATTGTTTTTTTAAAAAAAAAACAAAGTATTTGACATGCTTTCAAAGTCACAAGTCTTAACAACTTTCAAATTCGAAATGAAATAAGTTTAGATAAGTTCAAACAAAATAATTGTGTGGTTTATTAGTGTACCATCTTTGATGAAATAGGATAACCTATTATGTACACCCGGGTGTACCGAATACCCGGGGTAATTTGCTCATTCAACCAACAAGTAAGTAAAAATATTATTTTCTCATTTGTTGATTAAATGAGCAAATGAGCCCGGGTGTATATAACAAATTCTAACGGAATAGGAGCTAGGTAGATATGGCCAAAGGGAGGACAACCCAAGGCCCAAAATGGTGGATGTTCTTGATTTGTGTGTTTTTAACCATTGGACTATACTTAGTTGATGGGCCTTGGCTAGTTCAATGTATGTGGGCCTATATAGTGAAACATAATGTTAACTGCTAAGAGCCCAATTTAAGTATTAGAGGCACACAAATCCACTATGTAGCTGAAGAAACTAGAATTGAGAAAAAACTCTGTTTAAAGAATTACTACACACCAATATGACAAAATTTTCAATTTTCTTGTAGCTTTATTACTTGTATATGATAATCTCATTCAGTTCTCAAATAAATGGGTATAAGCTCAAAAAAAGCGAGCGATGACAAGTGAGTTGATTTACATATACCTTATTAAAATGTTCATTCTATATTTTCCGTTGTAACTGATTGATTCAAATGATTGTGACACTCTAACGAGTTTAAATATCACTTATTACATCTTATTCAAACTTTATTATGACTAGAAGTTATATTCGATATAATACGGAGTATTAATTTTCTCGTAAGCAGTTTTTAAGGTGATAAGATTGTTGATTCTTTCAAAGTTTGAAATATATGTGCCCCTAATATTGCTCCAAAATACTTAGTACTATTCAAAATTAGAGCTATATGTTTTGACTTAATAGTCAATATAACAAAGCAAACTATTTTTGATCCTTGACCGTTATTGTGGTTGTGGTCCTGTGCATACCATCAATTAGTACGAGTAACGATTTTTTGTACTAGAAAAAAAAATGCAGTAATAAAGTGTAATGAGTTACAAAAAAACAGCCGCCTCCTAAAGTTGTCAGTATATCATGACAACTCAGCACATTCCAATTGAATAATTGCTCTTATTTGCTTGGTCAGAACAGGTGGAGTTTGGAAGGCATAATTTCCATTTTTAAACTTCATTTCATTATTCTTCGAAGGATTTATTATTCATGGCAATAAAATTACTCAAATTCAAGATGATAATAACCGACACTAAGCTATTATGATGTATAAACAGCTTTTATAAAGTGTGTCCAAGTAAACAAATTTGTCCAAGATGAAAAATAGGACAATCAAGAACAAACAAGGTTGTGAATTTCTCTCCAATCTATCTATTTATATCTATACTATTATACTAAAGTAATCCCCGTAGTTATCCCCTAAGTACACGTGTCACCACCTTATACAAAATTTTCCCGCCAAATTATTTATTTATTTATTTATCTTTATTTATTTTTTTGTTATTTGTCATTGACAGAAGTTTGTTGCTATATGTTAGGGAGAAGTTTTAACATTATATTTTGTAATTTGAATTAGTACTGTACGTAATAATATAAAATACTCTACTTAGGATATTATCAAATTTTTTTTTTTTTTATTATTATCTCCTTTCATCTTACATACATTAATTATACTACAAATTCACAATGTTTATTGTAATTTTTTTTCTTTTTTTTATTTATGTTTTTTTTTTTGTGTAGTTATAATGATTTCATTTTGTACAGTTTCTATTAAACGATTAATGAAATACTATTGCAAAACCGTGCATAGCACGGGTTTTGAACTAGTATTATACTAAAACACAAGCGCTCAATGTGAAACTGACAAATGTCTCTTTATGATTCGCGGTCTTTTTTTAATTTTTTATTATACATTTTTGTTTCCGTATAAAAAAATATTCTAAATATCTTATTCTAAATATGTAACACCCCGTTCTTAAATTTGTGGTGTTACAAAATAACTAATTAAACTATTATAGTAAAGGCTAGCAATATTTTTGCGACATAATGAGCAAAGGAAAGAATTATACAAGTATTTCGGATTACATGATACTTATTGATACGAGCATAATGGTCAGAGCATCTATTATATAGTAAAGTTTAGAAATATTATTTCTCAAATAAAAAAATTAAAAAAAAAAAGTCTAGAAATATAATGGTAGCATGATACGGTAAAAATAAAATATTCCAAATATTAAAATCAAATTATAATATTCAAATAATAAAATAAGATACAAAATTTTTTGTATTCGTCTATATAAATAATAGTCATGGTCATAGACTCATAGTCATATAAGTCTTTACATTTTTCATTTCAAGGTCATATTATATATCTATATTACCTAAAGGTTAATATATTGTTCTTCAATATGAAATTCACATATTTGACCTCGTCCCTCTTAAAGAATCATGGTGAATAGATTAAATTAAATTAAATTAGATATATACAATCCGAATAAAGATATACAAATTAAAGTGAAATAAATTAAATTAATTTAGATTAAAAAAATATATATCTAATGTAACTTTTTTTCTAAATTAAACAATATTTTCCTAACAATAATTATGCCAAAAATTTATGCATATATAATAATTAAAGATTCCGTACAATTTTAAAATATTTTTTTTTATTAACATAGATTTCTAATGAAATTTATATGAAGATCGAATATTCTCATTTCTATAACCATAAATTTTCATATTTTCGTACTAATGTAATGCTAATATTTAAAATTTAAATAATTACAGTATAAGAATACATGTCTGTAAAAAAAACATATTACATACATGATTGAATAGTTGATGAGATTTGCCTTTTATTCTTAAAAATCATAATAAATATCTTTTATTCGTATAAAAATTAACCAATATCTTTATCTATATATTTGTGTTGTATATTCTATCAGCTGTTGCTTGGTTGTATGGATATTATGTAATTGTTTTTGACACAATGTTTTGCTTAAAAAAAATGTATATAGTTGTGAGTCATATATAATATAAGGTTATTATTGTGTCTAAAGATTTGGTGAATACGATGGGTAAAACAAATATTCGATTGTATAGCTGCTGAAGTGAATGATATGGTAATAAAATTTTTGTTTTTATCTACGGGAGATAGGAAATGATTTAGTCTACTTCTCTTATATAATTATGTGGTGTATAATTCATTTAGTTTTCAATTAAAATTTTAACATTATAAAAAAAATATAAGGGAATAAAATAAATCAAATACCAAAGACATAATTAATTTGTTAGTGAAACAGAGCCCTTTATTACTAAATTGAATTTTTTTTTCTACGGGATTAATAATGTTTTTTTCAAAAAATTAATAAGTTGATTTATAAACCGTGCATCGCACGGGCACTAAGCTAGTTCACTTAATATACGAAGATACTTGCTAAGTCTCCCAATATCTTTTACCATGTTAAAAGAACGGATAATAGGGGTGTTTGGTAATTGGCTTTTTGCTTGGGTTTTAGCTTTGGTTTTATAGTTTGGTCAAATAGCCAAAAAAAAATTGTTTGGTTGTGGGCTTTTGGCTGCTAATATAGCCTTTTCTTTTGGTTTTGCTTTGTTGGTCTATTTTATTACTAATAAACAGCTAACGATCACAACTAATTTTGTCAAATACTTTTGTAAACAAATGGCTTCAACAACTAATCCATACAGCTATATTTCTAGCTGGTCAAACAAACCAATGAAAAGCCAATCGTTGATTGTCAAACAACCCCAATAACCAAATAACCCTAATTAAGTAACCCATAACCGTCCGAGTAGCTCCTAACCGACTAATCCCGACCACATGATGTGACCAGCCATATGTGAAAATTTATGTACTCCCTCCGTTTCAAAATGTTAGTCCCATATACTATTTTGGGCTTTTCAAAAATATCTATCCATTTGAATATATTTCATTTATAACTTGATTTTTTTTTTGAATTAATTGATTGTGGATTGATGACATGACTCTAAGTAAGGAAATTTTTATCTTAAATTATACAATTATGACTTGTGCTTTCCTAATGAAAAATCAAAAAAATTAAATAAGGTAAACTAATTATGAAATTTGTTGTACTTTAATGTTAGATTCTAAATATATTTGTTTTCTTATTTTATGTGATTGATTCCATACGGGACTAATATTATGAAACAGTGGGAGTATTATAAATCATAGTTTTACCTCATATAACAAACAAAAAGAAACGAATGAAATTTTATTTTTTTAACAACGCATATATTGATAATTCGATATAGATTAGGCAACCTAGCCACACAAGACACAAATCAAATTTTATACGAGTAAATTGTTTTTTGAAAAAAAAGAAAAGCGACAAGAAGATTAGGAAGGAACTGACTTTGCTAATTTGAAGCACCATCTTTCCCAATTTTCTCTCTCATCAAAAAAAGCAACTGAGTCAATTCTTTGAAGAACTCCAGCTTGATTGAGGTGGGGGCAGTTGCAGAGTTCTGCACACAAATTCAAAATTAGTGATGGGAGATGACAAATCCACCATGGGTAATTCCAGTAGAGAAAGAGATCGGGAACTCCTCATTCCAGTTGCTGATTCTTCTGGCAATCATGATGATTCTGCTAAACCTAGCCCTTCTGTTTCATCTTCCCATACTGGTCGAGAGGTCATTCTTTCTCTCTCCTTTTTGTCCGATCTATCTGGGTTTTTCTTCAATTTTTATGGGTTTTTCTTCAATTTTTATGGGGTTCTTTCAATTTGTTGTTTACCCTTGAAGATTTTGGTATATTTGGGCTTTTTTTTAGGTTTTAATTAGCGGGTTCAGCTTTTTTAAAGCTTGAGATTGATTATTGTTGTATTTCTGCTGAATTTTGTTGATTTGGGAATGTTTAGATATATGGATTTGATCATCATAATAGTGTGATATAGGAAGGATTTTATGTTTGGGAATAGATTATGATCTGGTTATTCTTTTTAATTTTCTATCTTTGTTTGATTGCTTGAAATATTGAATTATTGGTCTGGTATAAGATATTATATGGGTTGAAGTTGAATTCAATAGCTCAAGGATATGTTGATCTTCTATCCTCTCATTGCAGTGGGTTTATCTTGATTTGTACTCATGGAAGCTAGTGCAATTGGTTAAATGAGCATATGGTCTTCGTGAGTGTCATTCGTTAGAGAGGCACTTAGTGTTGTACAATATAGGGGAAGTGTTGTATTGAACCTATTGGTTAAAACCCGAGTTTGAATTTCGGTGCAGCTTGAAGTGTGGTAATTTCATCTCCATGTAGTGTCAGTTGTTAAAGCGATACAGTGGTAAATTACGTTGGGAATGTTGGCTTAGCGCAATCCTTAGTTCAAATTTGTGTGCACCTTGAACTGTGGTGGTTACAATATTTTGTCATCATATAGTTTCGTTTAGCTGTTCTTAACCCTCATGGTGACTTTGGTAGCCAAGCTTTGCCGTTTACTTTCTTGGATTTAAATAAGAGCTACCTATGGGAAATGTACTCCAATTCTTATTTCTTCCGCTAATTGACTACCACTGCCATTCATTAGAGCTATAGAGATTACTCTCTTTATCCCTCCAATTCCTTTGGCAGTGATCACTGAAGCCAAATCAGCACGGTTAGAAATTGCTTTTGATAGAGGTATATCATTGGAAATGTTTGGAGAGCAAAGGGGAGTAAAAGGACAAAGAGCATTAGATAATGGATTTTTTTTTTCAAAGTTGATAATGATTTTGTTGAAGGGTGTTCCTTTTTAGTTTCCTGTCTCTGTGTTTAAGACATATTACACAAGGGATAAATATAGAAAGTGATTTACAAGGTGCCTAGACTCTATCTAATTGCTTAAGTTATTGGTATTAATGAACTCTAGCTCACCTATAGCCATCTTTCCGAACTCTAATAAAGCCTAATTGTTTCAAATTTAGAACTTTGTTTTTGCTTAGAAATATTGTTGCATAACAACTGTAAGTCTGTAATTGATGGGTTTGAGAGTAGAAAAAGTCTTTTGGTTCCTCACAATCATGGTAATGCATGTTTCAGACTTACATATACACACCAGGAGATCAACGATGACCATGGCTTTTGTCTATATTTAAAAAAAGAAAAAGAAAAAAAGGTGGCTATGACCTAGTACTTGGTGTTGGAAATTGTTTATTTTTGTAAGCTCGAGTGACAAGCATTTGGTGGTTTCATGTTGAGTTGTAATATTTGGGATAAGGTGACTGTAGGAAATAGTGAGTTACTCTCTAGTACAGAAGGTGCTGCTTTAATTGCAATTGTGATAATATCACTAATTTATTAATTACTTCATAGTAGAATGTTTGGTTTCTGGGGTTAAGTTTGTTACAGGTCTGTCATTCCTTAATGATAATGAAGTAGCTATTGGACTTGGTGAATAGAATTGGTCTGCTGATGTAACCTTTTTACCTTTTTGTTGCCTTCTGTTTGATTCAATGTGGTCACCTGATCTTCTTCTGATCTTGTATAATTAATACCGTTTGTATTTTAATTCCACAGACTTTTTCTAAAATAATCAGAAGTTGGGCTTCAAAGAAGTTTATGACTGGATGGTAAGTTATGTTTTGCTTTGTCTCAAAAGTACTTGTATACTCTGCTGGAGTGAAGTTACCAAAGTCTATTCCTTGTTCTATCTTTTATTTTAGATTTTTTTTTAGTTATAACCGACCTTGATATTATATAACTCAACACCAAGACTATTCTTTTGACAAAACCTCTATTTCTTGATGGATACCTATAGCTTTTAGGTTCACGGCTACTTTCCAAGCCTTTATTCTTGATTTTGCTCTGTTTACCATGTCATTGGTATGTATATTCCACTTCTATTAGTTTCTAAAGGTTAAGAAATGGAGTATATTGATCTTGTGCGATTTGAAGATTCTGCATGAATATAGAGTTGAAAATGACTCTGGAACTTGAGCACTAGACTGTCAAACTGTGCTATAGACTGTCAAATCCTACATTGGTTTAGGACTCAGGAACTTCATGCTTCTGAAACCTTGGGAGAGTTAAAAGTGTCTGCTTTAACATAGATTGATATCTGAGAGAAGAGACAGACATAGGACTTACTAAGTTACTAGAATGTTCTGTACTAGAAAATTCTGAAGAATATTGAATAAGAGGCTTCTGTAGACTGTAACATCTCGAGAGAAGAAATTATGTTGGGCTTTCAATATATAATTAGTGGAGCAAATAAGTCCATGTCATTATATATGTGGACTTATGCTGCCTGTATTCGACAAGTGTTTTGTGCATTATGGTTTCTTTTTCTTGTAATTCATGAGCTATGCACTTGAGCACTAGACTGTCAAACTATGCCTTGTCTATAGCAGGACCTTGTTACATTATGTTGTTTAATTATAAATTTTAAATAGGTAAGATAGTTACTGAAACAGCTGTTTGATTCTAGTTTACTTGGATAAATATCACTTTAGAGTATTTGTATTTTTAGTTAGTTGAACATGTATTGATGATCCCTTCTTCTTCTTCATTTTTTTTTTGACATCGCAAAGACTTCAAGTACTGATGCTATTACTTATTTTCTGATTTGCAGTGTCATCCTGTTTCCAATAGCTGTCACTTTCTACGTAACCTGGTGGTTCATACATTTTGTGGATGGATTTTTCTCTCCTATCTATGCTCAACTTGGAATTGATATTTTTGGTAAGCTTTTATGCTTGTTTTGCGCTGCTCCCTTGTCTTAACTGATGGGAACTGCGAAGTTATAGCAACCAGTCGGCTTTTGTTTCTCATTCAATCTATTTTTTTGTGGAGCAAAATTGAAATTGAGTCTTAGGCAAATAATTATCTTGCTGAAGGATTGACTCTGCAATAATGAGTGGAAATGTGGAATGCAAGATTTATTTGTTTATCTATTACTTCTTCTGTTTTTTTTAGTTGACACCTTTCTATTATCATGCTTGCCAACACATGTTTTTCACAATTAATTTCTCTAATATCAACATTGTAAAATTATAAAAGTGGATATTAATAAAATATACGTTGCGATGATTCGAACAAGATTCCACATGACTATGCTTTATCGTATCTATATCTATCTATAAATCAAAAAAGCGAGTCATAGTGTACCAGTGTAGTGTGTGAATAGTGTAAAAGTCAAACGGTGTCAACTATAAAAAAACCAAGGAAGTATTAATTAGTGTAATTAGTCACTTAACTCATCACCTTATTATTTATACCGAACTTGATTAAAAAATTTTAACACTTTATTTAACTGATTTACGCTAACTGACTTTGCTTATGTTAAGTGATTCACTGCTATATTTGTTCTTTGAAGTTACTGATCTTGTTGCTTGAGATTTATATATAATTATTGAAAGAACTTTTTGAATATCATTTTTTAATGGAGGAAAGTACAGGGCCTTACCCTTCACTTTGCCTTCTATTATGCTTTCTTGCCATGATGAGTTTCTACTCCAACTGCTCAAGTGATGTCTTAGGTCTGTGTTTTTTGCGTATCATGTATATGCTTGAAATGATGTATATTTCAGGTAATGATAATTACATAAAATTTGAATGTATGAATATGAATAGGGTACCATATGTAGTTCTATATTTCTATTATCCAGACTATCGGTGGTAAATTTTGTGATTTGAGTAATTTAATACTGCATTTGATCACTACAATGCTTTCAGAAACACCTTTTACATCCCCTGACATGTATATTAATTTATTTTCATAAAGTAGATAAACAAATATGTACAGATTACGTACACAATAAGATTTATTTCAATCCTAATTTAAAAAAACAACTCACCAGATTTTTCACTGCTCAATTAAAAACTTATTATTTTTTTTCCTTAAAAAAGCGGTCATTCAGTGTTTGATTACTTCGCTACTTTGATGTGTTCATTCTTGAAACGCTCATTCGCTAGCTATGCATGCACTTTGATTCGTGATGAATCCTATTCTTTGGATTGTGTTGAATCTGTTGATCTAATGGCTCTTGTTCTTTCCTACTAGGTACATTTTCGTTTATACCTTAGCACATGATCCAAAATCTTACTATCTTTCTGAATGCATGTATGCGTATTCTTATTGGATTGTGTATAAATGTTCATTTACTTACATGAACATGCCTATTCCACTGCTTCAAAGTGCTCATTTCACTATTTCTGGACATTCATTACCCACTAATCCGTGATAGAAAATTACTACGTATATTTCTTGGATAGTATTGATCCAGTGGTTTGTGTTCCTTCTTTACTTTAATCGTTAAAGCTTTCTTATTACATGGTACAATGTCCCTCTATCTACCTCTGATGTTTGTTAAATGGGTGAGTATTATTGATTAAAGCCAAAACCACAGTTGCCTCATCACAGTAGTTTCATAAACTATCAGAAGGCAAATTTAGTCACTTGCGACAATTCCTCTGTGGTTCTGTATACCTTTTTCATTGGAATTTAACATATAATCAAATCGTTTGTTTACCCTAGTTTTTTTTTTCCTAGTTTATCTTTCTCTTTTTAAAAACTTGATTTGATTTTGTGGAAGGCTGTTTCAGAAGCCTCAGAGTAAATGCTGCAGAATTCCTTGTATAATGAGTACATTACCAGGAGGTATATTTAGTGAAGTTTGTTGGTCACTACTGCATGGTGGATTTTGTTACCTTTGCATCATAAGATAATGCTATCACTATATGCCTTCTGGATTGATTGATGCTGCAGTTTTATTGTGGTTTGATGTCAATTGGCTTCTTAGCGTTACAGTGTCATTCATGAGTTTAAAGGTTGTTTGGGAACACATGGTCAGATCAAGTACTTGAATATTAATATACTTTTCTTTCTGTTATACTTTTTTTTTCTTACTAGGCCTGGGATTCATAACCTCAATAGCATTCATATTCTTGGTGGGTGTGTTCATGTCTTCATGGTTGGGAGCATCTGTTTTAGGCCTTGGTGAGTGGTTTATTAAGAGGATGCCTTTTGTTCGTCACATCTACAATGCCTCAAAGCAAATTAGTTCCGCAATATCACCAGGTACACTGGCTTTTTTTTTTTGTTTTTTTTTTTTTGGGTGAATAACTTGCTCATTTGTGTGTGATTATATCCGTAAGCACACTGATGAATATTCTCGACTTTATACAGACCAAAACACACAGGCCTTCAAAGAAGTTGCCATCATTAGACATCCGAGGATTGGAGAATATGCTTTTGGGTTCATCACATCATCTGTTACTCTGCAGGTACACACGTTAAAATAAGGAGCTTGTTGCATTAATTAAGTCTCTCTTTTCCACTTGCAATGTTCTCTTTGTATTCTTATCTCTTTTTCTTGAGAGAGTGAGCTCTAGAGATTGTGCCAAAAGACGTTGGCCTTTTAAAATCTGAATGATGGAGCCTGTTTGATAGTGATGTTAACTGTTAGAGACATATGTGTTAGTTAAAAGTTGCCTTCTTGTGGACATGAATGAGTAAATGGCATACATGTTACTGTATATGTTTAACGCGTCACATCCTTGGACTTACTTTAGAACCAAGGGTCAAAGCATAGCTAGATGTGAGCCAGGCATTGCTTATGCTTAAGTTGAACTCCCTTTTTCTTCCGGTAGCACATATTCCACTGCATAGTGATTGAGAATCAGATTGAAGATGGGGAAGAATGTATAGGGATGATGTTGAAGCAGATTGTTTGGTTCTACTTCTGCAGACAAAATAAATACTCAGTACTTGACTACTACTCTCTCCAATCCTTTTTGTTCTTCCCATTTGAATTTCTTTTGTAAGACAAAATAAGTTAAAGTTGGGATGAACAAAAAGGATTGCAGGGAGTACGAATCAATATTAATCTGCATATTGATGTTAAATTCCCATGTCATCTGTTGCAATTATAATCCTATTTGAAAAAGTAAATGGTTTTAGTTGTGCTGGATTTTTGCCAAATGATTCATGCTGATATATGGTTTCACTTCATGTATATTATATGGCAGAATTATTCTGGGGAAGAGGAATTATGCTGTGTCTATGTTCCCACCAACCATCTGTACATTGGTGATATCTTTCTGGTCAACTCAAGGGATGTAATCAGACCAAACCTATCAGTTCGAGAAGGAATTGGTGAGTGCTTTTGCATAATTTCCTATCTTAGCTTTTCTGAAGATAATCTGCTGAAAGTGAACGGTAGCATGGCAATAGGGATCAATTAGCAGAATGACTTAAGTTAGTTCTGTTATGCCGTGAAATGGAATTCCAATACCTTTCACTTTGTATTTACTCTTACTCCATACACTATCTAATTTTTTTGATTTTTGTAATTAAGGTTTGTAACTTCCCGAGTTCCCATAAATACCCTTAATGATACCTATAACAAGTTAATTGTATAAAAAAACAACATTGGTATAGCCGAGATTAAAAAAAATGATGAAGGATACTTGAGAATGTTGAGATATATTAAGATTATTAACTAACATGACCATGACCATCAATAACTCGTGGCTTATCATTTTAAGGACAGAGTATCATTTTAAAATTATTCGAGTGTCAAATTAAATAATGTTATGTTTGAACTTCAATCTATGAGTCACTCTAATGACGTGTTCATTATGCTCTGTTCTTGCAGAAATTGTAGTGTCTGGTGGCATGTCTATGCCGCAGATCCTTTCAACATTGGATACACATATAGGCCATATCGACAGAGTAAGATCCAACAGAAGCTGAGACTGATGATATTGTTTAGGTTATAGATTGTCTGTTCAGTAGATAGTTAACCAGAAAGTCTCAATGTATGGGGAAAGTACTACGCAATGCATGCAACCTGTTTATATTCATCTTTCGGAAGACCAATTAATAGTGTTAAATTATTTTTGAGTTGTGTCTGCTTTTTTTATTTTTAATTTTTTGGAATACGATACGTTATCAGATTTTTTGTACAATGTAGATGTAGAGTGTTGTTCAAAACCAGAAGCACGATGTTACTTACCTGACTATATGATTCTGTTTCCGTTCAAGCTTAACTTCTTTGTTTTCTGTTTTCTGTTTTTATGTTGGTAACTTGCACAGGCAACAAAACATTGTAACGATTCTATTAGATTGATCTTCCTACGAATCTACGATGGTACCCAGTGTACCTTATTAATGTTACTCAGACAGAGGGGGTATGTAGTTACTTTTGTATAAAACTCCAATTTAATCAAAATTTCCAAAGATTAATCGTGGATGTCAACTTAGGGTTTGTTTGATTCACCTTATTTTTACTTATCTGATCTGGTCTGGTCTGATTTGATCGGATCTGAATGTCAGATTTAACCAAACTTTGACCTTAAATATACGATAATCTATACGGAAAAAATGTATCAAGTGGGGTCTTGTTAGATTTGTAATATTGTGTATTTTATCAATATGTGATTTGCATAATTTTTTTCATTACGAAATTAAAGATATTTAGCAATAAAAAACTGCAAATAAAATGATGATTTAATCTGAACTTATTTTTTCTGATCTGATTGAACTTACTTTTTCTGATCTTATTTAATCTGAAATAAGTAAAAATAAGGTAAACTAAACAAGGCCTTAGTGGTATGTCTTAGCTGTGGTACGTTGAGATCAAATCCCTTTTTCATCGTTTCCTTGTAGCTCCTTCATTCAATTGGCTTAAGTCTCAATTAATCTGGGTATTCCCCTCATAAACACAAAAATGTTCATACATCATTTAACAATTATTAATTATATTATTAATTTTAAAACTATTCCTTCCTCAAAATGTATGTACATAATTACGCTACTAATAAATTGTTTATAAGAGAAGAAAATTAGGAATTGAACTGAACTTAACTGATTGGAGTTGAACTGAACTGAACTGAAATTAAAATGAACAAAATAGACCCTAACTCGTAATCCCAAAACACTCTCATCCCCCACCCATCCACTTCTGAAAACCGCCCTCACCTGGCCACCACCACCCTTAAAATTGCTCCCACCCCAAAAACAACCCTCCTTCTCTTTATGTTAACTTGTAAAAAAAAAAAACCTAAATAATAAATGGGCCAATTACCTTCAGAAACCGATGGCATTAAACCCAAATAAGAAGCCCAATTTAAAACCCTAATAAACCCCACTCTCCTCAGTCCTCACTCCCTTATAAACAAACTCACCACAATTTCATTTCTCATCAATCAGTCTCCTACTCTCCTTCTCCTCCATTTTCCCCGAATCATTCAAACTAGGGTTTTTATCTCTCCTCCATTTTAGGGTGTTTCTCTCTCCTAATTTATCTGTGTTTTTTGCTGGGCAATTCAATCGAAGAGGACGATGACGAGGAAATCTTGGTCTCGTTCGTCATAAGCGCGATTTACTTCGCCTTGATGACCATTCTATATATCACCACCCATAAGCCGAGTCCTCTTCACTTTCTCTCTCCTCTTTCTAGGGTTTGTTCTTAATTTTCTGCATTTTTTTTTTAATTTTTTCAATTGATTTTGATTTTGATTTTTGGCCAATGATTAAATTTTTAAAAATAGACAAGCATATGTCTGAATCATACATGTTGATCACCTAATCTTCTCTATGAGGCCTTGTTTTTCTTTCAAATCAAACTCTTAATTTCTTCAAATTAATCTCCTTTTTGTTGATTTCATTGTTTGGATTTGTCAATGATGATATCCATTTGATGTGTTAAATTGTATGAACAATCCAGTGATTACAATCACATTACTGCCTTCCTTCTGAGACTATTTTAATTCTCTTTTTATTATTAATTTTTAAAATAAATAATTATTATTGAGGTCGAATGATGATTTTAAATGCATAGTTCATATGATAAATTATATGATTATCGTAAACCAATAGTCTTTCGCTCCTATCTGATGACCTCAAATTTCCAATCATTTTTCAAAATTTCAATCTTTTTAATTAGTGATTTTAATTAGAGTAATTTATTGAGTGGCGAAGATGATTAATGCTGTATTTCTGACACCTCTTGTATGAGAAGTGCTTAAGTTTGATTAATTTGAATTTAGGTTCTTCACTGAGCAGATTAAGCAAAATTCTGAGCCATTAATTATAATTAAAACTAGATCATTAATTATTATCGAGTAGTTATTCAGGCAGCCCCCTAGCAAAAAAATACAATTGATAAGGGAGGTGTTATTCTACTCGTAGATTAATTCTTTGGCTCTTCAGACCTGCTGAGATTTTCTATGACGCAGTTCTAGTAACGCTAAAGTACATCCTCTTTTGATTCATTCATACGTTTTGACTACTATAGGTTATATTAGGTTAGCTTAGTTGAGTCGATTTTAGTAGGCGAGTGTGGGTACACCCGAGTTTATAATAGAAGTTACGAGGACAGTGATGAAGTTTAAATTAAGGTCTCGTTCGTCGTAATTGTGATTATATCGCATTGCCGAATACTCAAACCATTTCTGAGTCCTTGATTCATCATCAAATTTAGATAGTCTTTGATATGTAATGGATGATTTATGTTAAATGGCCTATGATTGAATTTGAATAAAGACAAGCATATGTCTGAATCATGATATGTTGAAAATTTTATTTTATGAGGCCTTTGTTTAACTTGTTTGAATTCATGATAAGCTGTTTAGTGAGTTTTAGGTAGTGATTAACAAGTGATAGGAGGTCTTTAGTTTCGAGTGGTTTTTCAGGCAACCCCCTAACAAAATAAGCAGTTGATAAGGGAGGTGTTATTCTGCTCGTAGATCGAATCTTTGGCTCTTCCGACCGGCTGGAACTATGATGTACGCAGGTCTAGTAACGCTGAAGCACATAAATCTAATTAATCTTGTATTTCGTATTACTGTGATTGAGGTGATGTTCGTTATGATTTGGGAAAACATCTGAGTACTCGTTATTTGTTGAAGAGGTCGAATGATGATTTTAAATGCATAGTTCATATGATTATGTATATGATTATCGTAAATCAATAGTCTTTCGCTCCTATCTGATGACCTCAACACTTATATATCAAAAACTTTCACTAGTTGATCATCTTTTAAAGTGAATAATGATTTTGTTAAGTATTACTCAACATTAATATTACCCAATGATCTTAATGATTTTGAAAGACATAGTGATATTAATAATACTTTAGTTAGTACTCCATAACGTATAAAATTACTTGTGAAGATGTTATGAGCTTTGGATAAGATATTGCTGCGTGCTGTACGACCGTTTATAGTTCTAAACTATATTGAATTATTTGAAGAGGACAATGACGAAGAAATCTTGCAAGGTCTCGTTCGTCATAAGCGCAATTTACTTTGCCTTGATGACCATTCTGTTATATCACCACCCATAAGCCGAGTCCTCCTCATTTTCTCTCCTTTGTTTTTTATTTTTTTTTTCCGAGGAACTCTTCATTGTCCCTTTTTTCTTGGGTTTGTTTTTATTTTTGTCATATTAAAATCAGTTTTTCATTATTATGATTGATGATTTTGATTTTGAATTTTTACCATTGATTAAAATATTAAAAAAAAAAGCATATATCTGAAATTCTGAATATATACTTGTGAGTTAACATAGTGAATAGGTACTCAACTTTCTGATTTTTTAGGAATTGGGCACTCAACTTTATTTTTTAATCAATTGGGTACCCAGAAGCTAACTTCTATTAACTTGTCAATGTTGTTAACTATAAATAATCTGGGCTTAGCCCTCTTTCTCACAAAAAAAAATAAAAAATAAAAATAAATCTAAAACCCATCAAAAAAGTAATAAAAATCATTATATATTTCGTAAATTAGTTTTCCTATCTCTTATAATGTCAATCCCTCTTTCTTTCTTCTTACTCCGTATTAATTCATTATTAAGTAAATAGAATAAACTACTGATGAATAACTCTATGCTTCTACCTCAACAAATTAAAAGAATCTGTCAAAAAAAAAAAAAAAAAAATTAAAAGAAAGCTTAATTTAAGAGGTGTATATATATATATATATAACTTAATACAATTATGAAAGCTAATTGCCTAAATTCTACTAAAAATTTAAAATGTTGCAAAAGGTAAAATTTATCTAGAAGACTAGAAGTACTAGCTTTTTAGTTTGAAATTCCATTGATGAAGATGCTTTTTATGATTTTGCCTTTGAAAAAAAATTAATTGTGTCTTAAAAGGAGCATTAATATTTAACATATCAGAAGCCTTCTGATGTCCTTTGTCATGAGATGAATTATAATACACAATTTTTTGACGGAAAATAAAGTTGGTTATTAACGGTGTTACGCTAAAGTACTCACTTGATTAAAAAACAAAGTTGTGTATCCACTTCCTAAAACTGAAGAAAGTTTTTAAGAGAGAAGAGAGAAAGAGAGGTGGTACAAATGCTTGAACCCTGGACCTAGACTTCAGAGGTTTCATTCTCTTACCACTAGTCCACAAGGGAAGCTGGTTAAAACTGAAGAAAGTTGGATACTCACAACGTATCTTAACTCTATACATGTTGATCACCTAATCTTTTCTATGATGTCTATTATGTTTAGTAATCAAATTAGTTTAGTTTTAACACCTAATTAAGCAAGTGCTTAAGTTTGGTTATATTGAACTTAGGTTCTTCACTGAGCAAAATACTGAGCCAAATAAAATTAGATGTATTATTATCAAGTAGTTATTCAGTTAGCAAAATAACTCGATTGTTAAAGGAGATTTTCTATGATGCAAGTAACGCTAAACTCTCAAGTACATCTTTACTTTACAAAATGCCCTGTTTGATAATCCTATTGACGCTTCTTTCGCTTGGGATCTTAGAATTGAAATTGCGATCGGATTTGTTCATTGTAATTCTTTGTCCGTTGCAATCCTTGAATTGTAAAACTGCAACAAAATTGATTAAGAAGGGGCTCACAAACGTATGGAAGAGCATCAACTATGTAAATGATGGGAATTATGCTAATCTTGTTAGTTTTTCTAGACGGATATTATCTGGATTTTAGCATATAGAAAATACTTGTAAAAAAATCATACCTTTGTAATAACTAATCTGTGTATTTTAGTATTCATATTGTATGAAAGACATGTTGATACTATTTATCACCCAGTGGTACACTCTAAATCCAGCACATGGGGGCGAGAAAAAGGAGGAGAGAGATGGGTAAGTAGGGCCACTTTTAAATGTACCATTAAAAGCTTAGATAATATCATTGACTATGTAGTGATACTATTTCTATACGTAGTGAGTACCGTTGAATGAATATGTAGTATCACTACATATATACATAGTACATATATACATAGTACCACTGAATGTTTAATGATACTATTTGATCATCTAGTGATACAATTGATAACCCAATGATACTATTCTAAATTCAGAAATGCATTTACGTGAAATGACTCCAATACCCCTCGTTATGTATTTACTCATACATCACAAACCTCCCTTTGGAAGGCCTTAACCTACTCTTACTCAAAATTCACGGAGTATAATAATATTATTATTAAAATTTAAAGGGGCAACATGTAAATATTTGAATAATGACATATTAATGCATATAACAACACATGGATAATGACATAACGACACATATAAATATTTGGATCATATTTAACCCTTAACACCCTTTGGATTTTTAAACTTTTATTACCATTATTATTGTCCAATCATGGGACAATTAGTTATAACTTTTCATTAACTAAGGGTTCGTTTGGCATTGTTGTGATTTTCTATTTTTTGGTTTTTTGTTTTTTAAATGTATATGATATATGTCCCATAATGAATTAAAAATTATTTAAACTTATTAAAATCATGATAATTTTAAAAACTGACAACAAAAAAGTGGAAATACCTTTTTCTTGTTTCCTATTTTTAGTTTTTGGTTTTTTTTTAAAAAAAAAACAGAAAACTGAAAACAAAAAATGATGCCAAACAGGCCCTTAGATTCCAAAAATTTTAGGCTATTTATGCAATTTCCTACTACTCCCTCCGTTTTTTTTTATTATTATTTTTATTTTTATTTATTATGCATCACTTAAGAATTTGCACTATTCATATGTTATCCTTGACTTAATTTTTTTAGTACTATAAAATTTAAAAACATGATAATGTAATACATTGTTGATTTGTTACAATGTCAGTTTTCATAATATAATTTTTTTAATAATTTTTTACTAATATCTAATAAAGATATTAATGCTCAAAGTTGTGCCTCAACAATGTAAAAATTCAAGTGATGCATTAAAAAAAAAAAAAAAAAAAAAAAAAAACGATATTGAGGGTGTAAAATTGTAAAGGATACAACATACAAGTATACTACTCCATTTCTCTTTCTACACCATTTTTTTTTTCCATTTTGAATCTGTAATATCGCCTAGGCCACAAACTAGTTTATCTTTAAAATTTGATATCAAAATGTATACTAACACTTTTTTTTTTTTTTTTTAAGAAAAAGGTTACATGGGCCGGAACTTCTAATAGGTCAACCCAATATTGATTAGCGGGTTAGGCCATTTAAGAGTGGATGATAAATAAGTGAATCTCCATTTTAAAAATGTTTTTAATGAAATTTGATCTAGCTTCTTTGTGAGATAATCACTTTTCAAAATTGCAAAGATAAACACATTGGTATGTTGAAAATGTATAAAATTCTGTATTTGCAAATAAAAATTCCCACAAATGTGATTTTTTGTTAAATGGGATGAGTAATAATTAATGGTCGTAGCGGCTAAAATTCACAAATCGGAGATTCATCAAGATGACATCTTTACACCTACTCCCTTCAATCTCATCCATCTCCTATACAAACCCCACCTCAAACAAATTCCCCAAATCCACCAAAAACCCTAATTTCATCATCTTCAATCTCCATCCCATCTCAAAATCCCTTCAATTTAACAAAACCGAATTCAATTCCTTCCTCAAAACCCCCAATTCTCTCTCCTTCAACCCTCTAAAACCCTTGAACAGTCTCCTTTGCAGGAGTCTCAAAGAGTCCCAAGATGACACCAAAACAATTCTACCACCCAAAAGTGGCGGGGGAGACGGAGGTGATGGCGGCGGAGATGGTGACGGAGATGACGGAAAGAAGGGGGATTCCTCTGGGTTGTTGCCTGAGTGGTTGAATTTTACTTCTGATGATGCGAAAACTGTTTTTGCTGCGCTTGCAATTTCGCTTGCCTTTCGGTCGTTTATTGCTGAGCCCAGATATATTCCTTCTTTGTCTATGTATCCTACATTTGATGTTGGGGATCGACTTGTTGCTGAAAAGGTGAGATTTTCACTGTATTTTTCTGGGCTTTAAGTTTGTATTTTGTTTTATTGTTCTTAGAATTTGGGTGCTTTTGTTGTTTAATTGATTGTTTATACTGTTTCTGAGCTTCCCTGAATTATATTAGTTTGTTTTCTTATGTTAATTTATATGTGGAGGTCCAAATTAATCATTTTCTAACTTGATTGTGTGGGGATGAGTATTGTGGAGGAGTTTGTAACTTTGTTAAGGGGATTTTGGTTTTGCTAATTAGTTCTGATAGAATTAAAGGGTCAAGAGATGTTAATGTGAATTCAGCTTTGCTGTTTGAAGTTTGAACTTCTAATACTGCATTGAAGCTGTTATGCAAGACCATGAAGTTAGAGTTTGACATCAAGAGATGAGAATTGAGTGAAATTGCTCTTTCTTAGGAAAAGAATATACGAAGTACTTCCTAGTAAAGTTTGTTTGAGGAACAGTGTGGGATTCCCAAAGAGCTGAAGCTCCTACCTTGATTAATTACTTATGCTCATTGATCTTATATAGTTATTTGGTTAACAGAAATGAGAAATGTAATCACAGGAACAGGGGATTGTGAGAATACAAGTTTTATAAATAATTAGGAAAAGTAGAATTGTGGAAAACTTAAGCTGAAAATCATTAATGTTAACTAGAAATATCAATTTATTTTGTGTCATTAGAAAATAATACAAAAAGGTATCACAGCTAATTCTTTTTACGGAGTACTAAAAGAGAAATTCTTTTCGGGAGTTTAATGATCCATCAGACTGAAGTACTTGGTGGTCATCTAAACAAGTTTCTGTAGAGTTTCTTGGAGTTTCCTAGTTTCCCTAATGGAAAATGTTGTCTTCAAGAAAAGTGTTTGTTCACATAGCCATCCAAAATATAATTTACTTTTTGGCAATTGTGCATGACCAAGAGGTAAGCGTAAAGTTTAAAATCAAGGGATTGGAATTTAGTGAAACTATACTAAAATAGAAAAGAACGTGATGACGTAGTGGGATTTCCATGAGCTGAAGCTTCTACCTTGATTGGTTACTTTTGCCCATTGACTTTGCATTTGGCTTACAGAAATAAAATGTGAAAGCAGAAGAACAGGTGATTTTGCAGAGTTTCTTCGACTCTTCTAATTTCCCAAATGGAATATGTGATCATCAAGAAAGTTTATGTGCAATGGCCATCCAAACTATTTGTATATTTTACTACTACCTCTTTCCTACCAGGATTAGGTTAAAGCTTAAGTGATAAGGAAGCTTGCTGGATACTTCCTAGTATTATGGTCACTTGGCCTTAGAGAGGCCTTAATGCCACTGTTGATGCTTCATGCTGGATATTTGTAACCTTCCTTGAGATTGTTTTGGCGTTTTGATTTGGAACTTATGGTAATGGTAGAACCACTTGAGGCGACCGGCCCCCGTTTTGTCCAGGGTTGGAATAAGGATAGAAGTATAGAACCAAGATCGTTGTATATTTTGGTTAAGTAATCAAGTGTATATGTATCCCGTTAGATCACCACCTGCTAACCTGACTTAGCTTGCTACAGAGATTGGGGAAGGAAAAGGGAGGTTGGTAGAGAGGGACTGAAAGAAGTTCTGAATGATCTTGCTTGGCTACTGGCACTGCTGGATCAGCAGACTAGTATGGGATCAGGTGAAGGTCAGATAGGCCTCATGGAAAAAGAGAGATTTTTTTTTTGGCAAGGGTGGATGACATTAGGTGGGGGAGAGGGGAAGGATGTGAGGTTGGTTGCTAGGTGGAGTGGTTGCTAGGTGAGGTTGGTTGCCAGTGCCGGGGCTAAAATTGCAAATTATTTTTTGGGTCCTGTTCAACTTTTCAAAATGGGGCCTTCTACTCAACAAATATATCCTCTCCATCAACATCAGAAACCTCACGTTTCTCAAGAGCATTTTCAAAATTAAAACAAGAAGATGAAAGTTTCTCATCATCCATTGAATGCAACTTATCGGAATTGAATAATTGAAGATAATAATAAAAAGTAAATTAGAAATGTTGAAAACGAGAAGTTTTAATAGTTAAATGTGAAATTAATTTTGGAAATATATAGTTTTTTTTTTTTTTTTTTTGGAATTAGAATGATAGATTGAAATTTTTTTGGGAGAAAAATATTTGAAAAGAAGAAAGATCTAATTTTGGGTTTGGGCGGAGGATTCTAGAGCAATTTCAATCATTGTATTTGGACACTCAAACGACATTACATGCCAGCTGTAAACTTTATTTCCCAAAACAAAAAAAAGAATATGTTGGCCCAAAGGCTTGAACCCAGATTTTTTATTCAAAGCATAAGTGCTCTGACCACTACTCCAACTACAATTTTATGATATTATACCCAACTTAATTACATATATATAATTTTTGAGGCCCCTCAAATTTGGGGGCCCTGTTCCGTCGACCACCTCGCTCCGGCCCAGAACCGCCCCTGTTGGTTGCTAGGTGAAGTGGAGAATTTAATATACTACGTTATGTCTTTAAGAATAAGTAATTATATTTATATAACACTGATCCCCCATACCTTTTCACTTATTCTTCAGGGTTGCTTATTTGCTTCTGATCAATTTTCCTCTTTATTGCCTTAAGTGTTAAGTGAGCTTAAACCCAGTACCTCACCATGGTCACTGAAGAATTTAATACAAAACTAGAGTGTAGGTCTCATAGATGACTACTGACTATGATATGTGTGTAGTTTGTAATTGTATAGTGTTAATTCTCCATGTTAGCTTATAAATATAATAAGAAAGGAGTTTCATGTGAGGGACGATGAATCAAGCTTAAGAAAATGGTTCTTGTTGGAGTCATATCTTTCAGATAAAAGAATACATGTATCAGTTCAATGCGGCTATTTAGTTACTTTGTCAACCTAGTCATGTTGGATTAACGGTTTTTTGTCTCCACTTATCTATAGTATGTTTGTCATTAACTCTTTTATAGTTTTATTTGGTCAGGCTATGAGTCTGTAAACGTCTTATATTTTACTTGTGCTGCTAGCTTTTGAATTTTACATTCCAGGCTTCCTCATTATCCATAGTATAATTGATGTTTGTTTTAGAGATTTTCAGGTGTCATACTATTTTCGGAAGCCTTGTCCCAATGACATTGTAATTTTCAAAAGCCCGCCAGTTCTTCAAGATGTTGGCTACACTGATGATGATGTTTTCATCAAAAGAGTGGTTGCTAAGGCTGGTGATACTGTTGAGGTATGGGTCAGTCTTTAGCTCGGTATTAGTGCTTTTATAAAGGTGAAAAGTTGTCCTAAAAAATATATACTATATATGACTTGAAAAAGAACAAATTGCTTATACCTGGTAATCAATCTATGGCCAGAGAGAACAAGTATATATATGAGCATGTATTTTAGCCATTCTTCCAACATGTCCTTTCCTGCCTTCAGGAGTGGGGAGGGAATCGAGGTAGATGGGAATCAAATTTACTAGACATTCCTTCAGGAGTGGACAGGGGGTTGAGGTAGATGGGAATCTAATTTATTAGACATTTTTTAAATCAATATCATAGCTGTGAAAGGAGACTGTGTGTGTGTGTGTGTGTTTTATCCTGAATTCAATGTTGCCCTCCATGTTGATTATGTGCAAGAAAGCATGTCTGCAAACAATATTAAGTTCTGTTATCTGTTTCTCATTTTAAAATTGTTGACTGCAGGTGAAGGATGGAAAGTTAATTGTAAATGGTGTTGTAAAGGATGAAGGATACATATACGAATCTCCCAAGTACAACATGACCCCAATAGTAGGTCTTCTTTCAATATGCTTGACAATTTTTGCCTTCTAAAGAGTGCATACTGATTCTCTGTCTGTGTTTGGTTATATTCGATATGTGCAGCGTGTGCCAGAGAACTCTGTTTTTGTGATGGGTGACAACCGCAATAACAGCTATGATTCCCATGTCTGGTAATTTTCTCGTAAAACTCTGGTGTATGATACTGTATTGTCAGCTATGAATTTCATCGCTGCAAGTCGTCTGTAATATTGCTGATTACATGTTGCTGGATTTGGTCAGGGGTCCACTTCCTGCCAAGAACATTATTGGAAGATCAGTCTTCCGATATTGGCCTCCTAATAGGATAGGGAGTACAGTTCTCCCAGAGGGCTGTGCTATTGAAAAGCTGGAGAGCCCTTCACCAGCATCATAGAGAGCAATTTCTCTCATTATAAGCCAAAATTGTTCTGAATGGTTCGGCAATCCATTTTGCTATCGGACCATCCACCTTCTTCAGCCTCCTGAGGCATTGGTTTTGACAGCTTTATATGGCAGAAGTAGTGGTGTTTGCTGGTCACACTTTGGAGACCCCATTGGTCACTTGTCTAAATGCGAGCAACGATAGAAACCTTTGGATGAGAAGATCATCTAGATAATTTGACTCTGCAGTTGATCTCTTGAATTTATTTCAGTAAATCTGTATCAACCGTCTCATAGAAGCTGTTATCATGTTCGTTTTTACACTATTGTTACTTGTTAGATAATGTAAATTTTGAATCAACTAATGATTGAATTTTGTTGAATTATTTCTACCGATGTCGATCTAAGTTTATACTTGATTGAAGGTGGAACACTCTTGTTAGTTGTAAGTTAATATGGCAATGGTCTGTGCCGGGTTGATCCCTGTGTCATGACCAATTTTCAGGCTTTGTGTTAAGTCATCTCAATCCAAACCTCAGCCCGTGCCACAAGCTAAGCCTGTGTCAATCCAAACCTCAGCCCGTGCACAAGCTAAGCCTGTGTTGACTCCCGCATTCTTTGTTAAGTGTTCTGGTGAATGCAATTAAGGTGTAACCATAAAAAGACAAGGGATTTACATCTTTTGAAACAACGAAACAATCAAAATATTTATATGGTTCAAGATATCATCATTTACATTCAAATTCATTTGATTATAAACTTAACATGCTCACTTCTCTCAAGTTCATCGCTCTATACAAGCATGTTCTGCAAGTCTAACAATCCGGGTGTTTTGAGAGCTGATGTTTAAAGAACACCTAACATGTCGTTGATACTTCGTCTTCACCAACTTGCCCACCACCTCTCCTTTTGACCTGATGTCAAAGTCCAATATCAACGGAACACCTTCAGCCTTATCAGAGACCACAAAACCAGCACCAGCCCCATACAACGGAACCTTCCTTCCTTCGACGTTTACACGAACTGTTCGCCAGCTTTGTTTGGGTTGATAGTATGGGTCCAACTATACGTAAACCACAAACTAATCCATGTAAGTTATATATACGTAAACACAATGACAAAACTGACTCGTATCCAATCTAAATTACTTGCAAAACTAAGAATCGTTAAACTAAGCAAAGCAATCTTACCTGACCAGAAGCAATAGTGAGATCATAATAACGAAGGTTGATAGTTGAGCAGCTAACATGAATGCCAAAAAACGTAGCAGGGTTATGCACTCTCATTCTCAACGAACAATTAATTGTCAATATCTTGCTTGGTACCCCTGTAAGATCTGATCCTTCCCCAAAATAGAAATTATGTACAGTCACATCCTACATAGTTTGTTACAAGTATTAGAAAATTTTTAAGATAACAACTATCAAAGTTGTAGATTATGTCAAAGAAATACTTCGTACATGCATACTCTCGCCATCTCTTAAAGATTGCCTCATTTTCTTTTTAAGTCGCCCCTAAAAGACTACCACATACTAAGTGTATTTTAGCTTAGGTTAATTTAGCCTCATTTCAATTACTCGTACTATCTTTTAATGATGGCGGTATGAAAGTTATTAGCCTTATTAGAGAGCTAATTAATTGATCTGATAAACTAGTTTGTTACTAAATTAAAGCACGTAAGTTTGTCACTCAAATTTACGTACCAAGCAAGACTTTTTCCGTATGCAGTAGGATTAGGAAGAAGTAGCTAGAGGTTTAGTGGAGGAAATTTAATCTTTTGGCATTATCGTATTAATTTCAGGTGAGTTTTCTCACCCTCTTCCTCTATTTTTCTTTTTGTTTTTTAATGAAGTAATAAAGTTTATATATACACTAGTAGGCTTCAAAATACATGTACATATACATATATATATATATACACAATATAATTTCATGTAATAAAAAGGCGGATGATTTATAGGAGTTAATTTAGTAACATATAAACCAAAATTCACCACTAAATGCTTTATTTTCCATGTCACTCTAGAGTCTAGTCATCCTTCTTTTTTCTATTTAGCTAAAAAAAATAAGTACTTTGATCTTTTGTTTCATACAAATCCTTGAAAAAGAAAGAGAAAAATGATACTCCATACTAAACTTGCTTTTTTTACCAAAAACAACATTCACAAATACTATACAATTTCAATGACGTGATAACCTTGAATCATGTAACATATGTTGGGAAGGTTCATGATTTTTTGCTTCATGCAGTATAATTAACTTGTGTATATCGACACGTTATTCATAAATTCACACGGAGTATACAAAAATAAGAAATAAATGAGCGATCCATTATCAAAATTCAATTTATGAATTATGATTAAACTCAATTCTTTCAAATTAAAACAAATAGTTTTGACTTCTTCTTCGTAAGATAGATCTAACATTTCAAGATACGTCTCTAGAATCATGACTATTCAAAATAATCTAAGTGCAGCATAATTAATTACCTAGGTGCATGATTCTTATGGTTTAAGTGCATGCATGTTTATATAAAAAATAAAAAATAAAAAAATCTAAATTAATGATTACATGCATGTATAAAACAATTTACCTTGAGAAAAACTTGTGCACTAAAAGGCCTGCTTGCACCCCAAACAATAAAACACCCAACCATAAAAACCAACCCTAAAAACATCATCCACATAAAAACCTTGCAACTCCTAGACAACTCTTCCCCCTCTTCATCCCTCCACCAATTCACATACACCTCCCCCTTCACCTCCGCCTCGTGTCGACGTCCCGAAAGCAACCGTACCCTATCCCTCTCCCTCCTCTTCCGCCGGTACCCTTGTATCCCACTCACGCGACTCGTGGCAGGTGACCTTGACTGACGACTAAATATAGAAAGCAATGACAATGCATCCGATGGGCTCCGGTACCCCACGGGGGTGTTAGCCGCCTGTGTCGCTGTGGCTGAGGCCGATGTCGATGACTTGTCCTCTTCTTGTGAATCACGTGAGGGACTTTGAACGTAGTAAACCGGCCTAGGTGGCTTAGGTGATGAAATTGGTGATGATGTTGCTAGGCTAGTAATATCAGATTCTGATTTTGTGTACATCATTTTTGTTTTTATTTTGTTACAATCAAAATGTATGAAACAAAGCTAAATATTTAATTAGGAGAATTAAAGGCTAGATGAGGATAATTTGGGATGTGACTAAGTAATCCACTCAAGTAATAATGTAGGTGTATTAGTAGTACAAGAAATCAGTACATTTTTGGTTATTGAACATGAATTATGATCAATCGGTTGAAACGCTCAAACTTTTGACTGAATTTTGGGGTAACGGATGTTATGGTGGGTTTTATTTTTGTGTATTTGTGCTTAAATTGGGGGGATTTCGGTGGAAATGTAGTAAGTGGAAAGCATGCCTGATTTATAGAAAATGACAATTTCTGTTGATGTATTTATTGTTTATGAGTTTTGAAATCATCTTAGATAGTCTCAACAATAAACTTTTTAATTCCAATGATCCTTTATGATATACTGGAAAGAAGGCCTTCAAACTATGTTAAAACAGTTGATAGGGTGGCCTAATTAAATATCCAATCTCATCCAACCTGATTTGATTCGATTCGATCTGATCTCAATTTGAATCTAGTTTGAAAAAATTGGATAATTGATGGATCCAAACATCTTAATATAAGAAATTATGAGCAAATGTGGTGTGTATGTGTTGGGGATTGTTACTTTTAACAAATTCTATGATTGGAATTCTAAAATACTTTGTCAAGTCGGCCCAAACCCACGTGTTACTTATAAAGTCGAGCTTATTTGTCTAGAAATAAATTTTATTTTATTATATTGTGTCTATTGAAAAAAACCTCGTGTGCCATGTTTTTCAAAAAAAAAATATAGTCCGGTTGTGACACAATATGATATTGTACAGAGTAGGCTGTAAGTTATGCATCTCTCGAGCCAGAAATTTTCTTCGAATGTGAAATATGAATTTTGATAAAATCGAAATTAGACCTTTTTTTTTAAGTATTTTGTGATGCAGTGTCGAAAGCTTAACTAATGGTGGGGGATGGCATCTAAAGGTCATACAATTAGACCATATAAGAGTGCTACATAAAGGCATGTGGAGGTGGTATTGAGTTAATAAAAAGAGACGTGAACCTAGACACCTAAATTGATAATTTAAAGATAAAGTGGATAGTTTTAACCACTCAAATAGCCTCGAGAGGTCTTGTAGGGTTCATTTGAGACACCTCTACCTTTTCCAATTTGGGCCAAGAAAAAAAAAGGTCGAAATTATCCAAACTCGAAGAAATGAAGAGTATAATTCACGCTTTTGAAATTTTTTTAGAAATTTATCCCAAATTAAAGGGAATGTGAGGGGTGTCCCTTGAAGTCATAAAAAATGGTTTGAAACCATCAAAAAGATAATAATAGGCCTATCAATAAGTCTAAAAAGTTTAGAAATTGACTTTGGCTCTATTATTCAGTTATTTTGAAATTTTGTTGTAGTGGTATTTTAACATTGTAATAAGGTCATAAGGTGTCTGCTAGAATCCTTGATTAGATTAGCAAACCCAAAACATCCCATCATAATTGATGATGCATCCATTGGTGTTAAACACACCATTGCAATTGTTGATTTTGGCTGCTAACTGTAGATCATAGTGTATTATTTGCTCTTGAAAGTAAACCAAAATGAAATAATAAAACCCATCGAATAATCAATCTATACTGTGTTATACGGAGTATAAAGATAGTTTTGGCTTATGTTGAGATTTGAGTTCATCCAGCCTAGATGCCATCCTTAGAAGAAAGCAACAGGATATGATTAGTACAGTTTATCTTATTACTAATATCATCAAAGGACAATTATACAGGGAAACTATGTAACACAGTAACAGAGTTTATCTCTTCTGAATGCTAAAATGTTATTTGGATAAATCGTTTAGAAAATGAAATAATAAGACATGACATAATACTATATATTCATTCAGTGGTACTAACTGCGTGTAGAAATAGTATCACTACATAGTCAATGATACTATATAAGCTTTCAGTGGTACATTTAAAACTGGTCCCACGTGCCCATCCCTCTCCTCCTTTCTCTCACCCCCATGTGCTTTACAATATATATTTTTCAATATTTTAAAGTTTGATATGTATTTGCAAATACATATCAAACCTACATTAGTACTTCCTCCGAGTAGGTTGTTGTATTAACTAGTTAATGTCATTTGATAGCCAATTAAAAGTAAGTTTTCTTCATCATGAGTTCATGACATGGTAGATAGAGTAGATTGGGAAAGATGTCTTTAATTTTCACAATAAATAGATTTTAATTAATTCAAAAGAAATTAATAGAATTTAATTTCATTAGTTGGGGGTTTGATAGATTTTCAAGATTATAAAATCATAATAATAACTCTTTAATATGAAGTACTCCCTCCACCCCTTTAAGTTTGATCCTTATGGCCACATTTGCATTAAAATACTCTATAATTTGCAACACTATTTGTGTAAAATTAGATTCTGTGTAAATTTTGTTTTCCCACATTCTTTTATTAATTTCTCTTTCTACTTTTTTGCAAACCTCATGTATGTAAATTTCATTTTCCAATATATTACTACCGGTACTACTTCTTTCACTTTCTTAGTTTCCGTGAAAATTGCCCATAAGACCATAAGTGTAAAACCTAAAGAGACGGATGAAGTATTTAATAATTTTAAGAAAATTGGGGCGGCTAACGCACGCAATGCTCATGTCAAAGCCAAAAGTTCTTTCGATTTGGCGTTGTTATTAGCGTTAATATGGAAAAAATGTAAACAGATATTTTCAGGGGTATAAATGTCCATATGTTAATCTTAAGAGTTAAAAAAAAAATTAACATTAATGAGCGCAAATATGTAAATAAATATTTTAGGGACATAATCGTCTCAACACTATTCATAAAGTATGGTCATACTTTTAAAAGGGATAAGTACGTAAATAAACATTTTTATATAGTCTCAACACTATTCATAAGATTATTCATACTTTTTAAAAGGTAGGGATTCAGGCATATATAATCCTTTTGCTCCACTAAATGAATGTCAATTATTATCTTTATAGGGTAATTAGTGTCAATTTGTTTCATCTAGTAGCAAATTCTTATCAATTATCTTATGCATTTCATTAATAACTATGTATCTTGGGCGTTGTCCCAGGTTGATACTGTTATAAACGTGCAATCGATAAATTTTCTTAAAGACTTGTCAAAATCGAAAATTTTCATTATAAAACTAAAATTAAATCATTTTTTGAGTATTTTTTTTAATCGAACCTTATTGTTTGTGCATATATATATATATATATATATATATATATATATATATATATATATATATATATATATATATATATATATATATATATATATATATATATATATATATATATATATATATAAACATAGTTGATAATTAGCTTAGATGGTAAAATAATCATAATTTATTATAGTAGGTTGCATGTTTGAACCTACTTATCGTTGCACATCGACATTCTTAGAAATGCCTTTTAATATATTAGTGTAGATTCATGTTATTGATTGTAATTTCCCTTTAATATTATTATAATTTTCGCATCATGTGGGACACATTTGTTAATGACACCCCTTAATATTATTATAATTTTCGCTACCACGTGGGACACATTTGTTAATGACACTATACCTGCTCTCTTAAAAGTGAAACAACTCTATAAGCCTCACTTAGCTTGTCCTCCTATAAAAAAAAAAAAAAAAGATGCATGTCATATGCATATTTGAGTTGTGTATGTGGGTTTTACGCTCAAGTTGTTATATAGTACGTGAGAAAGCATGAGTAATCTAAAGCGTAAACTTGAGGGTGAAGTTGAGATTCGAGAAACTGGTGCAGATGCCCACCATGACATATTCAAGAATAAAATTCATCATGTTTCCAATGTTGCCCCTCATTTTGTGCACGGCGTTGACTTGCACGAGGGTGACCATGGTAATATTGGCTCTATACATGTTTGGAACTATACTTTAGGTAATTTATTCTTTTTCTCTCTTAGCTTATCTATTCTTTAGGTAATTAGTCTAACTGTGGCTCGTAGATTTATTAGGTATGATATATGGATTAGGAATCCGTAAAATCTATTTTGATGTTTGCGTAAATTCAATTTCTAAATCCGTACTTAAGCCTACAGAGTATGAGATTTAGTTTCCCACGGAAAAAGGTGGGTCGTTTGAGCTATATTAATCTTCTAGATTTCAAATAAAAAAGAAAAAAATATTAATTCAAATCCTAAACAACAATTTTAATATGGATCTTTCTAACAAACGCCTTGGGCGTTGGATAAACATTTAAAATATTACTTAAAATGGTATTAATTTAGGAAAACATGACAAAATCACGCGTCAATCGGTGTAATTAATGTTAATTTTAATTTAATCTTTCTACTATTAGCTAGCTTATCCAACGCTCCCGGAGCGTTCGTTAGTTTTTGCCTTTTATATTTTATACTATTTCTCCTAATTAAAATTCTGTGCATGGAGAAATTGTTCGAATGGAGCAAGTAATAAAATACAATGGGTTAGATTAGTCATATTAGCTTTTATAACATATATTTATTAGAAAAAACACATTAAAATAAATTAAACTCGTTACAAATTAAAAGTTACTCTTAAAGGGTTCAAAGTCCCCGTGCATAAATTTGTTAAAGTTACCCTTAGATTGACTGAATTTCAATAAAATTAACGTAAGTCCATTTATTGTCCTTTTAATTACTTCGATCGATCTCTATCCTTTTACCAGCTCTACAAGAATTGCTAACAGATCGAATACACTGAGAGTCTGAGAATAATTATTTTAGGTGGGAAGCCTATGGTAGCAAAGAGTATACTCGAAGAGATTGACGAGGAGAAGAAGTTGATCCGATACCGAGCTATTGAAGGTGATGTCTTGAATGAGTACAAGACCATGGTTGCAACATGCCAGGTGAAACCTCAGGATAAGGAAAGGTGCATAGTGAGGTGGACTTTAGAATATGAGAAGCAGCACCCTGGTATCCCTGAACCATCCGATTTGCTCGATGCCTGGCTTGCTGCTTCTACGGATATCGATGATCATCACCATGGAAAAAACTAAACTATAGGCTCTCAAGTTAAAGCCAATAATTTCGAACTACATATAACAATGGTAATGAATTTGTGTGTCAACTATGAAAAATAATAATGTAATAATTGCCCACGTTTACGTGTTGATGAAACTACTTCTAGCATGTGTTATTTATTAATGAATAATGTTATGTACCAGTCTCTTAATGGTAATTTATTTATTTATTTATTTTTTTTTTTTTTGGGTATTTCACCTGATTCTTCCCTTGGGCTCATCCGGATTCAAAAATTAGTTTTGGGCTGTTAGGTTTTATTTCCCTCTCAATTATTGTTGCGGGAAATCGAACATGCGGTCCTCTCTACTAAGTATAGCCCAAATCACCACTAAACCAACAACCAATTGGTTGAAAAATAGTAGACAATCAAAGAAGAACCCTGACCGTACCTTAACCATCACCATTTTTTGTTCTAGTATTTATGAGTGAGGGGGAGAATAAGAGCAATGTCAGATGCATGTGGCCTTGATGGGGAGCACTTGCATACCCATTTTGCAAAAAAAATAATGAAATTCAAGGCCAAGTAAAATATGTACTTATTCTAATAGCTTTTGCTCTCCTAGTTTCAAGTTGGTTTCCTTAAACACAAAACCAAGTAATAGAAATTCTAGATATATTATACTCCGAATAAAAACTAAAATGACATATTATTTCTGTTTTATAAATATTGCAATGTTTACACTTTTAATACTATTCACACTCTAGCGGTGAGTCCGATCTTACACAAAACCTTTCCAAGTATTTTACATAGTTTGTTTCTTGAACGATAAAAAAATGTACTTCGTTCATAGCTTTGTAAACCTATAGTTCGTCAGTTCGACGGTAATGACGGTAAAAATTAAAAATTATACAAGGGACATTTCTAAGTTAATGAAATAATGAGGCGATATATCATATCAATATGACAATATTAATGGTATAATAAATCAAGTTAAGCTTGGTCTAGTGGTAAGGATCGCACCTTTCAACCTTGAGATTTGGGGGTTTAATCCCCACTAGAGGCACTTTGAAGGTGGAAATCTCTTACTCTTCCTTCTCACTCTTATTTAGTGGCAGATCTAGAAATTTCAAAATGGGGGTCCAAAATTTTTTAAATTTTAATGTAACAAAAAAAAAAAAAAAGATATTCTTTACAAAATCAAATGTCCACTAATATTATTAAAGTTTAATAATGCATGCGAAATGTATTTACTTTTTAGTTCTTATTATACTTAGCTAATTAAGTTTATGCACATCATTTTCTTTTATATTGCAATATGAGGTAATTAGGTAATTACATTGTCTCTTATTGCACAAATTAAACCTTAAGAGAACTTTATAACAAAACCTCAACTAATTATATTTTCATGACGTATAAATCACAATATGTGGTTACATACATAGTAAGACTTATAACAAGATCGACCTTTAACTTGAATTCTTGATTGAGGGCCGACAAGGCTTGATCTCGATTAATGACTATTTAATGTAGAGGTTGAGCTAGTGATATGATCTTGATGTTTTGAAATTCTTCTTTGCTTCGTGTTGAGGGTCATCAAGGTTTGATCGTTTCCTCTAGAAAGGTTTAGAATATTTGACAGGCTTTCTTTGTATTTTGATTCTCCTCCCCCCCCTCTAAATGAAGTAGAGATGCTCTATTTAGTACCTGTTCACATTTACTGAACTGAGATGAATTGAACCGAACGGAACTGATTGGAGCTGAACTGAACTGAACTGAACTGAACTGAACTGAAGTGAACTGAATACAACTGAAATGAATATTTTATGAGAGAAGGAAATTAGGAGCTGAACTGATTGGAGCTGAAGTGAACTGAACTGAATAGAGCTGAAATGAATATTTTATGAGAGAAGAAAATTAGGAGCTAAACTGAATTGAACTGATTGGGGCTGAATTGAATTGAACTGAATTGATTGAAGCTGAACTGAACTGAACTGAAATTAAGTTGAAGTGAATAGACCCTATTAAAGTAATTAACCCCTCGGGTTAGGGTTAGATGTACATTAAAGTTGGGTATACTTGACTATTATAACCCATTTTTAATGGATTTTTACTATTAAATAAAAAAGTTTAATTAAAATAACTAAAGTGGGTTAATTTAATTTATTCACCCATTTTAATTAATTTTAATTAATAGTCAAATTAGCATCAAGTCAATATATAGACTTTTGACTCATATAATTTCAATGTGGCACTTATTTAAATTTTATGATGAATTCAAATTTAAATTTAGGGCATGTTCTCTTCATCTTATTTTCAGTTCAGCTCTAATAAGTTCAGTTCAGTTAAGTTAAGTTAAATTCTTATCTTAATTTCCTTCTCTTATAAAATATTCAGTTCAGTTTAGTTTAGTTTAGTTCAGTTCAGCTCCAATAAGTTCAGCTCAGCTCAGTTCAGTTCAGTCAATCAGAAGAGGCCCTTAGTCATGTATGGTTTTAGTTCCAATATATATATATATTTTTTGACGAACAGAACAATACATTTTTTTTCTTGACATAAGTTAGTTCCGATACAATGTTGTCTATCATAAACTACTACAAGTACTTTTAATTACACAGTCCATATTAAACCTAAAATCCCTAACTAAGGCTTGATAGTAATGTGAAATAAATCAATTTACAGTGAAATTAAATAAACCTGATAAAATTAAAGGATATGATCAAAGTTAATTTGATTTGATCACATGCATATTAAGTGAGTCGAGTAGATATAGAGGGTGTATATTAGAACGGCTTATTATAAGTAGAGATAGGTCAGCCTATATTTATGTTTAGACTTTATCTTACATATACCTATTACATGTTTAATATTTTCTAAATTGCGTATCTAAGTGAGTAGAACAATACATAAAAATATGGAAGGAGTACCAAAGAATTATTGTAATTTGTAAAGACCATCACAGCTCGGAAGAATTATTGCTTGTGAACAACGACATTGATACTATTGTCGTATTATGAACCAATGATTTAAGCCAAATGATGAGTGTCTAATGCATTTATGCATGTGGTGTAAAATATTGATGGTGAAACTCGTGGGAAAATCATGGGGCCATACCATTAATTTGTATGGTAACAATTATTAGTGCATAATTAGTCTTTTCATACACAATCACTCTTGATACAACATTAAAAATCATAAATATTGTTATAATAATATATCCGTACCTCTTATATTAGGCTATCTCTATATGATTTTAGTATGAAATCTCGCTTTATTTGTGTGCTAATCATCTTTCTTACTACAAAGGACTTTGATCCACAATCTCCTCGTTCTGCATTGGAAGTCATATCTCCCATCAGCAGGCAATTGCTCTAGGTCATTTATTTGGTTCGGATTTAGGAATGTAAAGTCTATTTAGATTTGAGTTTATTCATATCAATTGCTAGGCCAATTGATTTTATATTGGAAATTAAAATAAATTCATTTAAGTCATTTATTTTATTTTTGATTAGCTCAAATCGAATTGATTTTGGTTCATATTAATGTTGTCAAGTCTACTTCGTCTATTATATTGGGACATCTGCCAGGTACTACATTGTCATGCGTTGTCATGACTAGTACAACTGATGTAGATAAAGGTTTTGGGCAACACCATATATAGCATCCACAAACTCCCCTTTCATCAAATAAATTTTGAAAACCAACAGTACTTCGTGTAAAGTGGCCTGGTCCAATATGTTTATAAAAAAAAATTTTACGTTTGGCCAAATAGAAAGGTTTGTATCTTACAACCATTGTGAAATCAAATTCTACTATACAAGGAAGCACTTTGGGGTGGGGCGGATTCCCTTACTCTCCAATCGCTCTCCCCCAAAGAATTCAACCTACTCATCCGAACTGGGTTGACATGTGCAAAAGGTTTTAGCTTAATATAACCTTTTCTCATCTAAAATAATAACACCATATGAAAAGAACTGTTAAATACATTCCACCTCAAAACCATATGGCAATGAGGGGAGTAACCTCTTAGCCTTATATTGTGGTGGTAACTCTTGAATTTTTTCAATGTGGGATTCCATTACCACTACACTCCCCCTTTAGTGTTTTAGTATGGGACAAGAGAATGCTCACATATGGGTTATTCCTGGGCTCAACAAGAACTCATTAAAGACGGGATGTTCTTCGTATACCCGTCATAAAAGACATAAGATTTTCCATCGCGAGCCCGTCTTAGAAGGGGGCTATCGTAGAATACATTCCCTTCGCGAAGCTAATTATGACGGGAAAAAATCCTATCACGAAAGCAAATAACGTGTGTCATGTTTGTTTGAGATTTTAGATGAGTCATAAGAGTTGGATTGGCTAGGGTCTTTTGTACGAAATTGAATATGTTTTATGACAAGCTAAGCTAAAAGACAGTCACTAACAGTATTATATTAGGGACAACATTTGAGCTTGTCACTAATGGGTTGGTATAAAATAATTAGAATTTTGTAGAGTGAAGAGTATTGCCAAATTTCACCAATTTATTAGCTTGGATGTCATTTTCACCCACATTGTAATACAAGAGTATATGACTATATGAGAAATACGTACAATATACGAGTATTTAATATGTCGACGATCTCCGTCTATAAATTGCTCGCTACTCGTATAATATGTTGTGGGCATACAATATTTCGAGCATTTACATACCGCAGTAAAGTAGTAAGAAAACATGAGTGGTTTACGTAAGCTTGAAGGTGAAGTTGAGATTAGAGCAACTGGTGCAGATGCTCACCATGACATAGTTAAGAACAAACTTCATCATATTTCTAATGCCGCCTCTCATTTTGTGCACGGTGTCGACTTGCACGAGGGTGACCATGGTAAAATTGGCTCTACACATGTTTGGAACTACACTTTAGGTAATTTCTATTCCAATAATTTAATACCGAGTAGTTCGTTTAATGTTTTAATTTAGTCTTGATAAAAATATAAAATGTTTTAAGATTAATTTAATTTTTAGTGATTTTGATATATATAGTTCACAAAGTACTAAAAATTTAATTCTTATAGATTAGTTCAATTTAGGCTTGATAAAACGTTTAAGATTCAAAGTATAAGTTGATTTTAGTGATTTTTATGTATATATTTAGTTTCACAAAGTACTAAAAGTGCAATTTATGACTATTATGGTTTTAGCTGGGAAGCCTCAAAAGGCAAAGACTGTACTAAAAGAGGTTGATGAAGAGAAGAAGTATGTCAAATACCAAGTGATTGAAGGCGATCTCTTGGACGATTATAAGACCTTCTATGGAGCAAGCCAGGTGATACCCAAGGATGAAGAAACCAACATAGTTAAATGGACTTTAGAGTATGAAAAGAAAAATCCCGATGTCCCTGAACCATCTGCTCTGCTCGACTCCTGGCTTGATGCTATCAAACACGTCGATGATCATCACCATGGACAAAAGTAATTAACAAATTAAGTTAATTATGTTGTTACGTACGCCATGTTTATTAAAATGTTCTAAGATATAGCATGCTTTCCATGTTATTTATTTGTATTAATGTTAATTGTGAGAAATATTGCTACAAAATAAGGCATGATGCATGCATGTATTCAATCCTTGATTATCCATAATGTATTATTAATATATTGTGCTCTAAGCTGTTTTTGTTATATGCATTGTAAATGTCTGCCAAATATATGTCATATTTTATGGTTTAGTTGTATTTAAAAATTACAACATGAAGTTTCAACTATTCCAAACAAAATTTTATACTATATATGTAGTACTCCTTATATACTCCCTCCATCCTATAATATATTTCTTGTTTTCCTATTTTGGAGATTCAAAATATTTTTCCTGTTTCTATTTTTATATAGTATGTAAAGACTATTATACCCTTATTTTTTTAACTTTATTCATTGTACTTCTTAAATTACCCTTGAATTTTGCACATGTCATGTACTTTTTTCCACTTTCTCTCTCTAACTTTTGTTTATAATTGTACTTTTGACTTTTATTAATATACTTTCATCTGTTCTTTCTTCCTATTTTTTAAATACCGTAAAAAAACACAAACAAGAATTATACTATTATGAGACAGAGGGAGTATAATATATAACGAGCACCCCAATATTCTTAAACAAACTGTTATGTCTGATAGTTTGTTTGCCGCTGCAAAAACATCGATGATCATCATTACGGAATCAAGATTCAAGAAGTCGACAAATAAATATATTTTTTCCAAGTGAATTATGATCGTATAATTATAAACCCTTTGGTACAAAAATACACAGTATTCAATCTTTAAAAAAGGCACGCATAATTACAATAATGTCCAAATAAAAGGTACGGAGTAATGTATACTACGTATATAATAAATGTGTACAGTACTTAATTCAAGTACGGAGTATATACTGTAGTGATAACATTTATTTTGTGAGAAGTTTAATAAAAGATATAATCCAGAAAAATGGTATTGTACTGTGAGTTGTAATAATATTCCAGTTACCAAGTTTTTACTTCATAACTTCAAAAGCCCATATGACTATATGAGTGATTTGAGATAGTTTGCATTAGTTGGACTTATCCATAAACTTTCTATATTAATCACATATTTCAATTTGGTGGGTCTATGTAGAATTGGTAAATAAAATGTTCGGATTGAAAATCCAATTCAATCATATATATATATAGCTCTAATTAGTTCAGTTCAGTTCAGCTCCTAATTTCCCTTTCTCATAAAATATTCATTTCAGTTCAGTTCAATTCAACTCCAATCAGTTCAGCTCAATTTAGTAAATGTGAGCAGACCCTAAGTATTAACAATGTTTTAAATCTGAAATCCATAACTACAAGGCTTAGCTTGATAGTAATGTGAAATTAAATCAATTTATCAAAAAAAAAAAAAAAAATGAAATTAAATAATCTAATACAGTAAAATTCTAGGACATGATCAAAGTTAATTTGATTTGATTACATGCATATTAAGTGAGTCGAGTTAGGTCAGGGCAACAATTATGTTTAGACTGTTCTAGATGAAGGTGAGATGAGAGGAAGTGCATGCAGGAGATGGAGGATAGACCTTATTCATTGTTGTCCAACTCATTTAATTTCTGAAAACACCCTAATTATGATAACCACCCACCATATCTATCTACAACTCTGCAGCAACATTAAAATCGTTGGGAACGGACAATTAACTAACACATTAAATTTATGGGTAATGCTATACATAGCCCTTAGGGCTATACTTAAGCATTAAATTTACTCTTGAAAAATGTATAAAGTTAGGAATTCATGACAAAAACACGCGCAAATCGGTGTAATTAGTGTATTTTTGTCATGAATTTCTAATTTTTAACAATTTTCAAGAGTAAATTAAATGCTTATATGTAGCCCTAAGGGCTATGTATAGCATTTTCCTAAATTTATTTAGTTAATTACGAGTAATAGATTTTGTGAATTTAATTAATAAATAGATAAATTTAAATTGATTATTTGATTGGTTTTCCTTCATTTTTTTTTACAATGTGTGAGTAGGGACCATGTGAGGGGAGAGATATAAGAAGAAAAAAAAAATAGTGTGAGGTATATTTAATTATGCAGAAGTGTTGCACGCAATTAAAAAAAAAAAGTCGAAGGGAGTAGCTAGTTACATATACTACGTAAGATAAAAAAAAAGGGGGAAAAACAACCATATGTCCTTCCCCTCTCTCTAAAACTTTAGCCTTTAATGTTGAATTTTAAAGGTGCTTTCATCGACCAATTTTTATTGGTAAAAAACCTCAATTTTTGTTCTTGTCTTCTTTTCTCTTTGATTTAAGTATATAAACCTTACTCTGCTAGAAGGATCTTTTTTCCCTCGAAAAATAGGGTTTTTGTTCTTTTTTTAAGGAGGATCTTTCTCATTTGGAAAACAAGGTTTTTCTTCTCTTCTTTTGAGGGAGGATTTGATGTATGCTTTTATGGATTGTTGTAAACTTGTTTCATCAGTAAAGAATTTAGCAGAATCGTAAAATTTACCTTTTTCTCGAATACACTAAAACGAATAAGGTAAAAATCATCCTTAAGGCTACAACAAATTGTTAGATTGTCTCTCCAAAAAGGTTGTAGATTCCAGTGATGTAAGCAGGAGGTGTTCCACGGTACAAGTTCTAATTGACGATAGTAGTTTATATGAAGGAATTCTTTTTTATTCAATATATTTATTTGTTAAATTTGAATATCTTTTGTAGATGTCGTATGAGTATTTATTAATGAATTAATTTTAATACTCCGTAATAAAAAAAATAAATTAAATAAGCATCCATAAATGGCAAATTAGGTACATTATGTTTGCATCAATAATTGACTTGAATTGGGCTAGTAATTTCAAAGAAGATATTTATAATATCTAATGATGACGATTAAAAATTTAATTATCTCAATATTTAATTATCTCAATAATTTAATGGTGGGACTAATAAAATATAAATATCTTGAGAAAGCAGAATTCACGTGATTATTCATGCAGAGCAGATCATCTAAATAGAAATGTTTCCCTATAAAATGATATGATATATTATATGGAAAATATTGAAATTTAATACAAATAAAAGTAATAATAGCAATAATTATGGGTCTTAAACGTAAACTTGAGGGTGAAGTTGAGATTAGAGCTGGAGCTGGAGATGTGTACCATGAGATATATGAGAGTAGACCTCATCATGTATCCCATGCTGCCCCTCATTTTGTTCAAAGTTGTGACTTGCATGAGGGCGAGTTTGGTAAGCCTGGCTCAATCATCGTTTGGAAGTACAAAACTGGTACGTATTGTCGTATTTATATAAATATATATACAGACTACAGAATATTTAGTACTCCGTATTAGTCAACATAGTTATATACTCTCGATTTGGATTGTCCTTTTGTTTGTCTATAATTTTATTAGATTGAAATTATTTTTTAGTTAAACAAATTGAAGGAATAAGCTAGAATAATATATTTGAGCTAAAGTTATCACTCTTCTAAATTAATCAAGTGATCGATTGAATATCATTTCATTAATTGACAAAGCTTTAGGACTTCAGGAGCCACAAGTTGGAAGCTTTAATATCAACATGCCGATTTTGGCCCTGATTAGGGTGCGTGGCCTAAACTCTAAAGGGTATAAAACCTTAAAATTATCATGGGACTTAATATTAGAGGATTATTTTAGCTTTAAAATTTCAACACCTTAGCTTATAATGTAATTAATTAGCTACCTTATTATTTTCAATATGATTATGGGTTTCAACAAGCATCATATTCCTGTAATAAAAAAAAAAAAAGAAAAAAAAAGCATCATATTAATATTAAGGATTTTTTGTGATAAACTACCTTAAACCTAGAATTTGTGAGAAACTACTTAATAAAAAATACTTATTCCGTTTTTATTTAGTTGACACGTTCAATTTAGCCACACATATTAAGGAGAGAAGAGAGAATGAAGAGAATGATAAAGCAAGTGTGAGTTTACAACAGTCATTTGAAATATGACTACAATAATGTTTTCATGATTTCATAATTAATATTTTTTTTTACCAGATAATTAATTATATTACTTTACTTCAGTTATAAAATAGTATTATCAACATTTTTTTGATTTATCAAATTTTTAGTTTCATTTATGTAATTTTTATTCTTATTTTATAGTTTCTCGAAAAAAAAATTATTTTATGTTGGATTGAAAATTTCAAAAAATATATTTGCATTGTAGATATAATAAGAGTAATTGTGACCATTTTATAAGGTGAAAAAAATAAACAAATCATATTGTATATCACTAAAATAATATGATAGTCATTTTTCAAATAACTACTGTAAAATGATCCAAGCAAGTGGGGTATACTAGTAAGGACTTGTTCTCTTCACCTGAAATGAGTAGATCTGGTCTGATCTTTTTAAGGTCTGATTTGGTCTGGTTTGATCTGAATTTTAATTATCTGATCTGGTCTGATCTGATTTAACAATTTGACTTTACTTTGACCGCATTTTAATACTAATCTATAAAAAAAAAAACATTATCAAAATGGATCTTGTTAGTTTCGTCTCATGATGAACTTTTCAAATATGTAATTTTAAATTTTTTCTTAATACGTAATTAACGATATTTAACGATAAGTAAATGATAATCAAAAGTTCTGATATGGTCTGATCTGATTCTTTTTTACCTGGTCTGATCTGACCTGAATTTATTAAGAAATAAGTATTAGGTATCTGAAATAAGTTGAAGAGAACAAGTCCTAAATGCAAAGTATAAAACTTACCCAAAAAGAAAACGTGTCAATTAAAAATAAACTTCCTAAAAAGGAATACGTGTTAACTTAAAAAAAAAAAATGGAGGTAAGTATGTTATAGGAAACTAGCTGTTAAAAGGTAAAATGTTGTAAAAGACTATCTTAGCTTTGACCGAATTTTTACCGTTGACCTAATTTTCCGACGCTAACCCACCACATAACACCCCCAAAACCACCCGCTTTCACCCCCAAAACCTACACAACCCACTTGAATTGCCTCCACCAAGCCGAAACCACCCTCCCAACCCAAAGGCGAGCGGTTTTGGGGGTGTTTTGTGATTGGTCAACATTGGAAAATTGGTTAAAGATGGAAATCCGGCTAAAGGTAGTCTTTTAAAACATTTTACCTTTTATTAAGTATTTTCTTAGAAGTCTTAAAAAAAAAAGTATTTTCTTACAACATTTTTTTTATATAAGGTAGTTTCTCACAAATTCTAGGTTTTATTAGGTAGTTCCTGACAAAAAATCCTTGTAAATTAATTAATCAGCTTTGTTTCAATGACTTCTTTCTAGGGATTATTGTCGCGTCTAATGTATGCAGCCTAAACTGTTTCACTTACATTTCTTTTGATTAATGTTTATATTCATATATAGGCGGAAAACCTCTTGTAGCAAAGAATATAATTGAGGAATTGACAAGGAGAAAAAGTTGGTGAGGCAACGATGTATTGAAGGTGATCTCTTGGATGAGTACAAGACCATTACTGGCATATGCCAAGTGATACCTAAGGACAAAGATACCTGCATAGTGAAGTGGACGATGGAGTATGAGAAACTCCATCCTGGTATCCCTGAACCAACCGCCTTGCTCGATTCTTTGCTCAATGCAGCCAAAGACATCGACGATCATCACCATGGTGTAAAGAAGTAAACAAGTTTTGCTCGTATGAGCCGACTAATGGTAGAAAGTGTCACGCTGTGTAGCGTAACACTTCCTATTATGATGCATGTATCTTTATGTCTTGTTCTACCTTTTATTATGTAATTGCTTCTAATAATAATGTTGTAAGAAGTTATATGCTTTATTGGTTTTTGTTGTTTTTATTAAGTTTAAAGCTAAATAAGGCTTGTATCAGATCATGATCAAGCTCAATGTATGAATGGCAGAAATTATGCGTGTTTGTAATATGTTAATTCTAGATTTAATGGTCAAAGCAGACTAACTTTGATCATGTATATGTTATCAGTATCTGTTATATTTTATCTAAAAAACATGTAATTGCTCATGAAACATCTTATTTCATTAGTAGAGTTATTGTATCATTCTTCTCCCTAATTACTAATTAATCAACTAATCCGTTAATTGGATTGATGTGGTACATATACATAAAACTATATAATCATAAGGATGGAATAATTAATGCGTAATTTGTGATTGCGGGGTTATCCTTGGCTCGCAATTCTCTTATATCATTGTAGCCTACTACAATTCTGAACTACATTACTACTAGTACTTCTATAGCATGAATGCATGATACACGTGATAGATTTTATAGTTTTTTCATATATGGCCATAAATAGGCCATGGATGATATCAAGTTACAAACCAGCCTTTTTGTCTCGATGTCACTTTTTGGTTAAGGTCAACTTTAGGTTATAAATTAGGCCCCATGATTGAGGCTAAAAACACGATGCCACTTTAATTGATTATTTTTTCACATATTATCTGATCTTGTCACGCGTGACTTCCTTTCTAATGCAAAAGTTAACAGAACGACACATCAAATTTTCATTATTTAAATAACCTATTTTTAATTAGCTAGATGAATTGGGTCTTTTGCATGAAGTTGAGTATGTTTTTTTAATGATAACAAACTAAGCTAAAAGACCATTATGAAAAGTGTTGTATTAGGGACACATTTGAGTCAGTCATCATTAGTGGGTTGTCATAAAACAATTAGAGTTTTGTAGTGTAATAAGCATAGCCAAATTTTGCGATGACCTTGGATCTTGTCAATTTTATTAGTGGACCAATTCAATCAAATGTTTAAGCTGATGGTGAGCCCCATGAATGTGTTTTATACTCTATCATGCCTCCTTACACGATGTCCGGCCCATTGGGCTTGAATTGTGGATGAAGCATAAGCCCCACCATACGCAGCGTTTTCATATTCCACTTTGAGCGGAAGGGTGGATGAGATTCGAATCCGTGACCTTTGCGTCACGCTAGCTATTGATACCATGTTAACGGACAAACTCAATCAAAAGGTTAAGCTAATATTTGAGGCCTAGGAATATGTTTTATACTCTATCACATGCCTTCACACACAAGAGCCTGTTGGGCTTGAAGTGTGGATGTATCATGAGTTTGATCCTTTTGGGTTTTTTGTGAAGAATTTGCAGACGGGGAGCAAAATAGTGAGATGTAATAGCAGTGGTGATCTATATCCATTCTTCACGAATCGTCAAGTCATTAGCTCTTCAATTTCGTCAGCTTTTGCAGTGTTTTCTCCTAGTATGTGGCTTTGCCGTTTAGGTCATCTGGAAAATGCAATTCTTAGTTCTTTGTGTAGTAGTATTACACAATAAAAGTTTGAGGTGATGATTGTTACCCATGAATATGTTTTATACTATATCAAGCTTCACACAGTGTAATACAAATAGAAATACGTACAAATTTTGCAACATAATATTTGGACTTGTCACATACGAGTATCTAATATCTCGATGATCTCGTTCTATAAATAGCTATAATATGTTGTGGACATACATATTATTTCAGAGTATTTACATACCGCAGTAAAGTAGTGAGAAAACATGAGTGGTTTACGTAAGCTTGAGGGTGAAGTTGAGATTAGAGCAACTGGTGCAGATGCCCACCATGACATAGTCAAGAATAAACCTCATCATATTTCTCATGCTGCCCCTCATTTTGTGCATGGTGTTGACTAACACGAGGGTGAACATGGCAAAGTTGGCTCTACACATACTTGGAACTACACTTTAGGTAACTTCTATTTCATTTCTTCGATCTCTTAAAATATTTTGATGCATATATAATTCATTTTAATTGTTGATAAAAATATTAATGTACTGCGTATAAATAATCCTGTAAATATATATTACTCATTGACATTTAAAATAATGTAAGTCGTTTCCAAATTTTCATATGTATAGTTTTACAAAGCACACAAAATTTAAATTATAATTCGTATATATATAGTAGCTCAAATTAGTTTGATAAAATGTATTAATTGTATCATTCGTAAAGATTTAAAACATAATCGCTAACTCATCGCTTTAGTAATTTTCATATAGTCCCACACTAGTTATTCAAAGTTTGATTATTTATAATTCTTAATTAATTATGGTTTTAGCTGGGAAGCCTCAGAAAGCAAAGACTGTAATTAAAGAGGTTGATGAGGAGAAGAAGTACGCGAAAGGCCAAGTGATCGAAGGTGATCTCTTGGACGATTATAAGACCTTTTATGCAGCAAGCCAGGTGATACCCAAGGATGAAGAAAGCAGCATAGTTAAATGGACTTTTGAGTATGAAAAGAAGCATCCCGGTGTCCCTGAACCATCTGCTCTGCTCGACGCATGGCTAGATGCTATCAAACACGTCGATGATCATCACCATGCCCAAAAGTAGTAAACATATTAAGTTAATTATATATGTTACTTATTACATATGCCATGTTTATCAAAATGTTTTAAGAAGTTGCATGCCGTTTTCCATGCAAGTTATTTGTAGTAATGTTAATTGTGACTTTGTGAGTGATATTATTGCTACAAAATAAGGCATGTATGTATGAAGTATGTATTAAGTCCTTATTGATTATCCATGTGTTATTAATATAATGTGTCCTAAGCTGGTTTTGTTAGATTAATTATTATAAATCTCTGCCAAATATATATCATGTTTTATAATTTTGTTAATCACTCATGATCTTCATTTTTTTTTTCATTATATCCTTGACCTATAATTTTGGACTTTCTGTTAAGAATGTTATGATAACCGATAACATATGACAGAGTACATATTTGACCATTAATTATTATATATTTTTTTGTTAATATCTATTAAATTAGATTATATAAATTTATATTTTAAATTTACAACGTGAAGTTTCAATTATTTCAAATAAAAGTTTATGCGCAGTACTTCATTCGTATAATATATAATGAGCACACAATTACACAAATATTCTTAAACAAACTTCTAAGTTTAATAATTTGTTTGCAGCTGCAAAAACATTGATAATCTTCCCCACGAAATCAAGATTCAAAAAGTCAACAAATAAATATATTTATCCGAGTGAATTATAAATTTATAATCATATTATTATAAACCCTTTTGTACCAAAAAAAAAAAAAAAAAAATCAGATCAACACCTTTTTTTAAAAAAAAAAAAAAAAAGTTTTCAACATTGAGAAAGGCTCACATAATTACAATAATGTCAAAAAAATATGACAAATAAAAGGTCATCTACAATTTAGTTCCGATAGGATCCCCCCCCCCCCCTTTTTTTGGCATAAGCTAGTTCTGATACAATGTTGCCTATCATAAGCTTACGAGTACCTTTACATAGTCCATATCTACACTAACATATTAAAAAAAACCATTTCTAAATTTGTCTATTCACCACGTGAACTCCTTTATTACACCACATCACATATTCAACTTTATGGATGAGAAAATTTGAACAATTAACCTCTTAGAAGAAACATTATTAGCGTTTAACCATTTAGGCTAATAGTCATTTATACTGCAAAACTGGCCGACCACCTCCCTAGCCCTCCCAAAATGGCCGGACCAAATCTGGATTGAAACCGCAACCGTAACCGCAACCAATTGGTGCGAATCTGGTGCAAAATTGGTTCGAATCTGGGTTTCAACCAAAGTAGCAGCAGGGGTTGCGATTGCAGCCGGTGGCTGCCACTGCTTTGGTTGCACCATTGCGGTGGCGGCTGCTACTGTGGTTGCTCCTTTGCGGTGGCTTGCGCTGCAATTGCGCCGTTGTAGTGGCTGCTGTTGCTTTGGCCGCACCTACCAGCCCAAACGCCCACCAAACCGCAACAACAGTTCAGCCCATCAACCGCAACAATTGCACATAATGACACAATAACATCTGGGATGAGCGATTCAATGGTGGGTGGGTGATTTCAGGGGTTGGGGATGGGTGATAGAGGGCCGATTGGCTGTTTTCGATTGTTAAGGGGGTTGGTCGGTCGGTTTCTGACATGGTTAGAGGGTGGGTTAGGGTTCCGACGAGGTTTGGGGTTGGGGAGAGAGATTACGTGTCGTGGGGTTACGGTGCCCCCTCCCGTCGTCGGGGGCAGGGGGGTTAGGCTGTTGGGAGGGGGTGGCAGTGGGGTGGTTGGCGTGGTGTTTGTTGGTTCTTTTTATTTTTGTAAAGGTTTTTTCATTTTTTTCTAAGTTTTTTTCAATTTATTTTAAATTTTTTAAAAAAATAAAAAAAAAATTCGACCAATCACATGTTGACACGTGGCTTGGTAACCTGTCATAAAAGGTTGTTGACCACTTGTTGACTGGTTGAGACTACTATAGGCAAACTCACCACATAGTTAGGATTATTAAAAAATAAACCTTAGTTGGGATTATTAGATGTAAATCGGCAATAGTTGGGATTATTAAAATATATATTTCCTATAAAAATTAGCAATTGCATAACTATAAAAGTAGTAACCTAGGACAACGCCTGGGCTACTCATTAGGTAAACCTTAATTTCCTTAAATATGTTACTATAAGTCTATAAGGCTTGATAGTGATGTGAAATAAATCAATTTACAATGAAATAAATGTAAAAAAATTATAGGATATGATCAAAGTTATTTTAATATGATTACATGTATATTAAGTGAGTTGAGTAGGAACAAAGGGTGTATATTAGAACAGTTAATTATAAGTCGAGTTAGGTCAGGCGGCCAAAAAATATGTTTAGACTAGATGAAGTTGTGATGAGAGTAAGTGTATGTATGAGATTGAATTTTTTTTCATAGAGGCGGATGCACGATGCTCCGTGCATCCTTTTTTTTTTAAAAAAAAGGCGGAATGAACATTTAGTTGTTCAGTAAAGAACATACAGTTATTTTGTAAAGAACATCTAGCTATTTTATAAAGAACATCACATATAGTTGTATTGTAATGAACATATAGTTGTTTTGTAAAGAACATATAGGTATTTTGTAAAAAAAGAAAAAAAAAACAACCAATTTTATGTTCTTTATATATATCTAAAGAACATCCATAATATTTATAAATAACATGATAATTAGAGGTGATCAACTTCGGTCTGGCCCGAAAATAGGACGGGTTTGGGCAACCTAAAAATGTTTTTTAGTTAAAAATCCAAACCAGTCCCAAAGAAAGCCCGTTTCATTTTCCTGGTTTGGACACAAGATATTATGTTAAGGCCCGATCCAACCAAAATTTTTGATCACCTCTAATGATAAAATAATGTAATCAACATTATTTTTATTCAACCACCATAATCTAAATACAAAATTCAAAGAACATTTCAAAATAAACATTTAACATTATGTCACAAATAAAAGTTCATTATAATGACAATCAAAGAACATGAAGATAAAGAACATTATTTAATAGTATGTTATGTTCTTTACAATTCTATAACATGTTCTTTTCACTTTAACTGAATGTTCTTTACATTTCTATACAATGTTCTTTACAATTTTATAACATGTTCTTTTCACTTTAACTAAATATTCTTTACATTTTTATACAATGTTTTTTCTGCTTTTTTTTTGGAAGAGATGCATCATGCGGATCGTGCATCCGCCTTTTAACCACACATTGGTATGAGATGGAGGATGGACCTCACATGTTTATATTATCATGTCGCTCCTCATCTAAATCATTGTTCTCCAACTCATTTAATTTAATTTTAGAAAACACGCTAGTAATTATTACGTAGTATAACCCACCATTTCTCTCCAAACTTTGCTGCAACATTAAAATCATTGGGGACAGCTAACGCATTAAAGGTCGTGGATTTAGAGTCATTTTTCCATTATATTATATAAGGTGTCATCATTTCGGGTGTTTGGGTCGGTTTTGGTGAGATCTTATCGAGTCTATAATTTTAAAGTTGTCACATTAAATTATTGTGTCATATCTATACTAGTCAAAATTTAAATTGGATTTTTTTTCAAATATATGAGGAGCCCGATATAAGGATCAAAACTCCATCATTGGAGAGGGGGGAGGGGGGGATGGGATTGGAGGGACTAACCATCCCTCCACTCCTATATCCTCATTTAAGAAAAGTGATTGGAAAAGATTTCTTATTTATTTTATTCCAATTCGCGCTATCTTTGATTTCCACAAGTACCTTTTTTATAACAGTCAGCAAATTAAGGTATATCTATAAAGGTAATTAAGGCTGTTCATATCATAATTGATCTCATGTTCTCATTTCAGTTGATGTAGCCTAAGACAAAGATTGCACTAACATCAACGAACTCTCCTATACTATGTGAACATGTTACACATATTTCATTAGCATCTTAATGTTAGATGTTGGGAATTTGGGATGATTGATTATGAATTAGGCTCCATGATTAAGGCTGAAAACACGATGTCACTGTAATTGATTATTTTTTCACATATTATCTTGTCACACATGGCTTCTTTTCTAACGCAAAAGTTGACATGACAACATATTAAATTTTTACTAATTTTAATAGCCTACCTCTAATTAGAGATTAAGCGTTCAAATTATCCATGAGCAATAAACGTGAAAGTCAAAACGTTATAATTAAAAGTGATCAGAGGATATTATTCACACTATACTATACAGGTATATTATTCAATCTCCATTACATTCTAACATATCATAAATCAATTTTATTCGTCAGCAAACCATTCTAGTCCGAAGTCATTTAGAATAATCTAATATTCAACAGAGTATATTTAATCTCTATTTACATGCCCCACATGCCAATGATAGCTAGTTATGGTCTTGTAGATGTGAAGTTAATTGCTAGAAATTGAAGACTTCTTGTTGGTATTTTGTTAAACATTAATAAATGGAAGTGATTGTATCAATTTAGAAAATTTGCAAATTACAGCGATTTAAAACTTATATTTTGCAAATTGCAGCCATTTTAAAAAAAATTGCAAATTTCAGCCCAAAAGTTGTTATAAATTGTAATTACAACCTAATTCTATTTTTCATCGATTTACGTGTCGAAAAATGTTCGATTAAGATTTTAGAGGCTATTTTAGCCCTTAAGGACCAGAAGTGAGCTCGGAATTGGAAAAAAATAACGTAGATGCTTCATTTTGCGTAACAAAAATGTATCGATTTATGGGCAACTATTAGTCGAACATTTTTGTTATGGGCAACAAGGCGTTTACGTTATGGGCAACAAATGTAGATGCTTCAAATGAGCCAACACTTTGCTAGTAGTCGTCCTTTCTATTATTGTATGGAAGTATATAAAAATTAAGTACTTCATTGTCTTAAAAAAAAAAATTAGGTACTTCATATATACGAAGTATATTCCATCTATTATTATTCAATTTAATTAGTGACATATCCTTTGAATTACCCTTTTTGTGTTTAAAATATAATTAAATTGATGGATTCAAACGTGTAAATTGTGTTCATATATAGACGGGAAAGCTCGTGTGTCAAAATATGATTGAAGAGGTTGATAGGGAGAAGAAGTTAATTAGACAACGATGTATCGAAGGTGATCTTTTAGATGAGTACAAGACCATTACTGGAACATGCCAAGTGATACCTAAGGACAAAGAAACTTGTACGTTGAAGTGGATTCTCGAGTACGAAAAACTGCATCCTGGTATCCCCGAACCAACTGCTCTTCTTGATTCGCTGCTTAGTGCTGCCAAAAACATGGATGATCATCACCATGGTATAAAGAAGTAAACAAATTGCTTTATTAGTTGTAGCTCGTATTAAGTTCATGTCTAAATAAGCTAGGCTTGTATCATGATCTAGCTCGAATGCTTATGATCGAGCATATGTATATAATGTTATGTATGTTATACAAGTATATGTTATTTTAACTTATTTAACGCCTAAATGGTAATATTGTAAAATTAAAACTTACATCACGTTTTATGTATTGTTGTAATATTGCTACTCTTATGATTTTAGTCATCTAGATCATCTTAGATTACTCAATCAGGATAACTGATGAGTCCAATTTGAATCATAGATAATTAGGGACGACATAACTAGAATAAATTAGTGGTAGGGCCTGTTCACATTTATTGAACTGAAATGAACTGAACTGAGCTGAACTGAACTGAACTGAACTGAACTGAATAGAGCTGGAATGAATATTTTGTGAGAAAATGAAATTAGGAGCTGAACTGAATTGTACTTAACTGGACTGATTGGAGGTGAACTGAACTGAACTCACACTACTAAAATTCGGTCAAATTGCGACCGTTTTTTTACGACCATCATTAAAACGGTCGCAAAATATAATATTTGCGACCGTTTTTAAGGCGGTCGCAGATTTGCACCGTTTTTAGGCTATTTAACAGTCGCAAAGGTATTTAAATTTTTTTAAAAAATAATATACATGTTAAAAATAATTCTAAATAAAAACAATTCTATTGCGACCGCAAATGGTCGCAAATTGCGACTATTACGACCGTTATAGAAAACGGTCGCAATTTGCGACCGTTTTTGAGGCGGTCGTAATTATTTTTTTTTTTAAAAAAAGTGGTATAAAAAAGGATCCCACTCCCCCCTAACCCTAATAATATTTCAACTCAGTCGTTTTCTTTCTTTTTCATTTCTCTCCCTTCTCTTTCTTTCTCCTTTCTATCTCCTCTCTCCGCGTCCCTCCATCATCCTTCCTCTTCTCCATTTTTTCTTTATCTCCTCCATTTTTCCTTCTCTCCTTCATTTATTCTCTGACTTTAATTTCCGCAAATGAGACAAAATTCAAAGAACTAGGTTAAAAATCACACTATGAAGCTTTGTGAATTTCGTCACCGACACCAACCTTCAACCGTCACCTCCATTACCACCACCGTCACAAGCACGAGCCCACTGCACCACCACGATCTCCACTGTCACAATCTCATGCTTAAACAAGTTAATGGTTTTTAGGGTCAAATTCGACCATGAAAAGGCTAGATCTAGACTTTTCATGGTCGAATTCAAATTCGAGGTGAAATTCAAAGTCCATTCGGGGTTTGAGGTATGTTTTCGGTTTTATATTTTTTTCTTGTTTGATTTTTTCGAATTTGGTTTGATTTTTTTTTTTTTTTTCAAATTTTCATGTTCGAATGTTTGATAATTTTTTTTATTTATGTTCGTTTTGGGTTTAAATTTCGTTTTGATTTTTTGTTAATTTTTGGGTTTATTTTTGTTAAATTTCAGTTTTATTTTCGTTTTGATTTTGGGTTTGATTTTTGCTAATTTTGATTTTGGGTTTGATTTTGTGGTTTGATTTTGGTTTGATTTTGTGGTTTGTTTTTGGTGGGTAATTTTGTGGGGTTTTTATTGTTAATTTTGATTTAAATTTTGTATTTTGGTTTAGTTTCTGGTTGTTTGGGTTAAGATTGGCGGTGGTGGTGCATGGGTTAAGGTGGTTTTGGGTTGGATGTTGGCAGTGGTGGTACGTGGGTAGAGGTGGATTTGGGAGGTTGGCAGTGGTGGTACGTGGGTACGGTGTAAATGTAGGCTGGGTTGCATTTGTTTCTGTTTATTTTTTTATAATTAATTAGCGACCGCCTATAGCCATCGCAAATACTGATTTTTGCTACCGCAGCTCTACCGGTCGCAATTTTTTATATTTGCGACCGTCTTAGTACTTGTCGTTGAAAATAGAATAAACGGTCGCAATAATTTTGCGACCGTCAACCGGTGGTAATTTTGTTTTTTTGCGACCATGGAAATTGCGACCACCGCTTTGCGACTGTTGACGATCGCAATCGTTTTTTGCGACCGTTTTTGCTATTTTTGCGACCGTTTGTGGCGGTCGCAAAAACCTTAATTTTTAGTAGTGTGAACTAATTGGAGCTAAACTGAAGTGAACTGAAATTAAGCTGAAGTGAACAGACCTGTAGTCATCCTGCAACAACGCACATTAAAAAGTATATGTGACAAATGGTACCTTTCTCTTTTAGCTTGCATTAGATTATTAATTACAGAATTTTTTGGGATTTTTTTTTTCAAAAGCTACCTATAAAAGTCTAGATTTTGCTAGAAACTACCTAATAAAAAATGTTGTAACTTATTTATTTTTAAGGTAAAGGAGAAGGACCCTAACCGTACTTCAACACTCACCGTTTTTTTGGTCCAATATTTGTAGTTCATACACTTTGAGAGTGAAGGGGAAGGGTAAGGGACTAAGGGATGTCATTAATGGGGATTGAACCTCAACCTCAAGGTTGAAAAGCGCAATCTTTGCCACTAGGCCAAATTTAGCTTGGTAATAAAAATGTTGTAATTAACTACCTATATATTAAAATGTAAAATGTTGTAATGTACATACTACCTTCCACCAATTTTCCACCCTTGACTTTTTTTTTTTCCGATGTTGGCCACCCCCATGTGACCTACACATAATTTTAATTTTAATAAGTCATTATCTCCTTTACTATAATGAGCTACAAGGACAACACAAATTACAAATGAGCGTGGGGGATTTGAAAATGTGACCTATCATACATGGTCCCTCAATTTTAATCACTAAACTAAGAGCTCATTAGTTATAAATGCCGCTTGTGATTCTTGGCCACCCCCATGTGACCCACACGTAATTTTAATTTTAATAAGTCATTATTTCCTTTACTGTAATTAGCTACAAGGACAATACAAATTACAAATGAGGGTGGGGGATTTCAAAATGTGACCTATCATACATGGTCCCTCAATTTTAATCACTAAACTAAGACCTCATTAGTTATAAATGCCGCTTGTGATTCTTTTAAATTCTACAATAAATACCAACTGTTATACAAATTAAATTAACAATTTTTCTAAAATGAAGAAAGTTGAAGTCATTATAGGCTTTAGTATGGAACCTCCTTAGGCATTTCCTTCTTGTTTGGGTTGCCCAAACCCATTAAGTATTAAATGAGGTAGAGTGTTGAAATCCCACCGTCCATTATAGTATCGATACTCATAAATACCCTACATCTATGTATCTACTATATATTAAAAGATGTTCTAAAAATTGTGTGTATATATGGTGTCTCCTTTCTTACACCAATATCATACCACATCATCATTCAACAACAAACTTGAGATCATAAACCAAAAATTGCATACAAATTAAAGAGATTTGAATATCAAACCTCATATTGAATGAAAACCATATTATATATATATATATATATATATATATATATATATATATATATATATATATATATAAACCTTCTTAGCTAGAAATAAATCATACTATATTAATCCACATTTATATTTAAATACATATAATAATAATAATAATAATAATCCAAATCAAGTCAGTATTGTCATTGTATTCTAATTTACTCACAATAAAAAAAATTTAACAAGTCTTGTAAAGCATCTAATATAAAAAAGAAATTTTTCAAAGTATCACCCGAGTCACGCGCTAGTTGTAGGTGAAAGAAAAAGTTATTTTTTTTTAAATATTATCATCAATTGGTTTTAATATAAGAGAACCTCCGTTTGAAAGGTAGTTATATTTCTCAATAGAGTAATAAAAGAAAGTAGTTACACGCAGTTCGGGGGGCACTTGAGTCAGCCGCCGGCGCCCGACTGCGCCTAGGGGAGACCTTACTTTCACACGCATGAAAGCGAACGACGCGACGGGGTTAACCAAATATAGCAGCTGCCAGTCCCCCCGGCTTTCCAGTCTCTTTGCCCTTTGCTAGCCTTCTAATCGCATCAGCCTTTACAGCAGTAGAAATTGAAGCTTTCTATTCGCCTTACCCTTTAGCCTCTATAGTTCGGCAAACGATAGGGCAAGATAGAAACAATAGCAACAGGAAGCTCTTAGCCGGTCTATCGAACGTCCATTGTTATTAGGCTTTAGCAACAGGAAGAGTAGGAGATGGTTCATTAATACTAGTTTAGTTAAATAACTATGTTGTTAGCTCCGATCGAGCTCTTCCGTTCCTGATTCCGGCAAGACTGTTTTGTTCCAAACCTGGCGGCTCTGACTAGACCTTCTGGTTCGCCTGTCCTGAATAGAATCGGGGGAGGGGGCTAGCTTTCTAGCCCATGCAATGCACGGGATATTTATAGGTATACAATATAATTTTGTATTTTATAATATATTTTAATTGGAAAATGAATAGTTTATAAAGGAGAAGAAAGGTGAAAATTGAATGTAATTGTAGAAGATATTAACTTGGGGGAAAATGAAACAAATAATATTTATACTTGTATTGAATTAAAGATTTTTTTTTTTTTTTTTTTTTTAAATATAAGAAAGGGTATTAATTAATGAAAGAAGGTGATATGTAGCATTGGTGAAAAACAAAGTTTACATGTGGCTTGATGGGGATGATGGTTTGTGTTTTTAAATACTAAAGTATAGGTATATATATTGATAATAAAAGAATGGTGGTTAGAAGAATCGTAGCTATAATCATTTTAACCTACCCCTTTCATAAATCAACATGTGATTAAAAATCAGCAACGATAGAAATTGAAAGATTTTTTTTTGAATGTGTGGACAGTTTGTTTAAATTTGTCAACAAGATGATGAGTTGGTCGTTAGAGTTGTGATTCAATTATTTAGCACACAAATAGGCTAACAAATTTTTTTTTTTCCATAATAAATACTCCGTATATTGTACATCAATCGAAAAATTATGCAAAGCTATACTCGTAGTTCAACTCAATAGGCTAGCAATTTTCAAGTACTACGCATGCCATTAACATATTATTGATAAGAAAAATATTCGCTGCAAAACTCTACTTTCATGTTATTCCATTTTTGGGTACCCAAAGGCCAAGACTTGCAAACTTGTTTCCCTTTGATATCTCACCTTAACACCGTTGATTTCCCGTCAAATTTCTACATGAAATACATTACTTTCTTCATTTAAATTATAAATCTAAAAAGTGATTTAATCATAGCTTAATGATCATGTTGATGTGTTATTTGTTTCAAAAAAAAAAAATAATGATAAATTTTCCTATATTGTTGGGATGGTTTATTTTATTAAAAAAAAAAAAGTTATCAAGGAGAAAATAAGTTTTTAAACATTTTCTTACGTTTTTATCATCGTGATTAGATTTTTTTTTTTTTTTTAGAAAACATGGTGATTAGATTTTATTTAAAAGCGAATTTTTATTTTTTATTTTAATTTACATTAAACTTACTTCTATGATTTGATACCACCTTTAATTTAAAGGCAGTAACAGACAATAAATTCATGAACTATCATTGCTATGATTTGATATAGAATTGTCAATATCTTACAATGATTAAAATTTTGATCAACTATAGCCAACCAAGTGTGTTAGTAACATTAAGAAATTTTGTTGATTAGATTTTTTTTTTGAGTAAAAAAAATTAAATTTGTCGATTATAATGTACACGTTTCATTCTACTTATGGAATTTCATTTGGACCTCAAGATTAGAAAATTTGGGCCTTACCATAACTATTAGGACCATCTCAGTAACTTTGGAGGTAGATAATTTGGTAGTTGTTGATTTTATAATTCTCCTTCTATATAAGACGTTGTGAATTATTGATCATTTTCATATAAACCAAGTATTTGTATATAATATAGATACATAAAACTAATAAATAAGAGTGATTATGGGTCTAAAACGTAAGCTTGAGGGAGAAGTAGAGATAAGAGAGAGTGCTGCTGATGTTCTCCATGACTTGTACAAGAATAGGCCTCACCATATTGCGCATTCCGGCGGGTCTAATTTCATACAGAGTTGTGACTTGCACAACGGTGTTGTTGCTAAGCCCGGTGCTATATTTTCTTGGACTTACACTCTAGGTAATTAAATACGTACTCTCATCTCCAAACTTAATAAATCAAATTTATTCTGTCAATTTAATATCCTTGTTTATACTTGTTACCTTTTTGTTTGAACAATTATGATACATAGTCTAGCTAGTATGCCCTATTAACTTTCTTGTAAATATTTTAAGATGGGAAGCAAAGAACAGGCAAAACTGAAATCGAAGAAATCGATGAAGAGAAGAAGTTGGTAAGGTACAAGCTGATAGAAGGTGATCTCTTTGATGAATACAAGAGCTTGAATTTTATATGTCATGTTACACCCAAAGACCAAGGAAGTTGTACATTGAAGTGGATACTCGAGTATGAGAAGGTGCATCCTGGTATCCCCGAACCATCTTCTATGCTAGACGCGCTCCTTAACGCAGCCAAAGACATGGATGATCATCAGTTCATCACCATGCTAAGAAGTAAATAATAATGCTCTAGAGAAGTGCTTATATGCAACGTCTCCTTCGAAAAAACAACTTCTTTCAAATATGCGGTATATGGTCGCATGTTGTTTAAAGGTGTTTGTTACTGCATGCATTAAATAAATAATACTAAATAATAAACAGGATTGTATCTCAGATTTTGTTCATTAGTTGAGTATTCCACTAAATTGTACGAAGTATATTATGGTATGGCTGACGAATTATGTGTGCTATATATGCATGGAAGGTTGTTGTATAATGTATAACCGTATGTTTGCTATGGAAAAGGTTGCTATATATAAGTATGCTTGTTTATTCTTATTGATTTATTTTTTTCATAAGGTGAATGACATTGATTAGACTTCAACCCTGTATTTTTGGTCTAATATTTAATTAAGGGTTAGATAATATGGAGTACCTGAAAATAGTATGGTAGAGGGGGGTATACCATGTACTGTGCATGATACACCTATCCGGAATGAAGTACATTACATATAAATAAAAAAAAAAATTGGGGCAAATTTCGAGACCAAGTTGCATCCGATATCAAATCTCCACAACAAGTCTCAAGGGGGCATTTGTTGACATCGAAATTTTGTTAATTATTAGGTGTCAGATTTATGTAAATTAGGAGATAATATAAAAAAAATATAAGATATTATCTTCAAGATCTCGTAAAATATTTGATAATTATCTTGTTTACAACTCTACAACACTCTATATAAAGAGAGTCATTTTTAGGGTTTAAGGAGACTCAGAAGGAATAAGTCACAAGACCCCATCTCCTCCATACTACCAACCATTGTAGGTTCATAGTATGAAATAAGCCGACAAGGCCCCGTACTACAAACAAATATCAAAACCCTAATCCCTTTGGGGAATCAAGAGATCTACGAGAGTTGTAACCTACACAAATTATCAATGAAATAAGTGTTTTCGTATATTTTTCCTCTTTATTTGTATATTGCAGGTTTGAATTTTTATGGTTAACAATAATGTTCTTTTTTTTTAAAAGGAAATTTATATGTTATGTTCTTTATTTTATATGTAAGGTTCATTTCACCTCTTCATTTTCTCTCTCTTCAATACTCTCTCTCCTCTCTCCTTTCCCTCTAACTTCTTTCATTTTATATCTTGATTTTTATAACTTTTTGCTTAATTCATTACTCACAAACACATTTTTACTAGATTTTACACTCTAAAATCCGAATTTCACAATCAAAATTTTGGATTTTTCATGATTTGAAAATCTTGGGTATTTTTTATTTTGGCTAAAAAAAACTTGCAATTTAGTGTTCTACACTATTAATTCACTTTACAAAGGTTTTCTACTTATTTGAGTTATGATTTCTCTTTCATTGTTTATCTTTGTTCTATGTTATGAATATGGAATCCTAGGTTGTGCTTCAATGGTGAACTCTCTTTGCTTGTTATTTTAACTATATTTTGTGTTTTGTGATAATGTTTGTTGTTTATATGAAGTTTTATTATCATGAAATTACTTGATTGTTTGAATTTTTAGCACTAACATTGTTGTTCATCATCATATTCTTCCATGGGTTTGGGTAGTAACATTTTTTTCATTATTTATATGTGTTGTAATGTTCTTTTTCAGAAAGATAATGTTTTTTTTTTTATTTTTTTTTTATTTGTATGTAATGTTCTTTTATTATATGTAATGTTCTTTATTTTATATGTTACGTTCTTTTTTATGTAGTTTATGTTCGTTTGTAGTGTATAATAAATTATTATAACTATGATTTTTTTTATTTATAGGTAATGTTCTTTTATTTATATGTAATGTTCTTTTATTCATAGGGTAATGTTCTTTCGAGTATATCATGCGTATGGTACACCTGCCTATACGAAACAATTATTGAATGATTGCTATCAAAGATCGGATCATCAATTGTTATCATACAAATCTAGGTTGTTGGAGTAATATAAAAAGAGGAAATTAGAATTGGACCTGCCCATTTCCCCGATCTGGCGTGGGCGCGCATCAGGAGACTATTTAAATCTTGGAGAAAATCTTAAATTTGACGTAAAAATAGCTAAATGTATTTTTTAGCATAATTAAGCTTATGTTATTCCAAACTCTCACTTGAAAATGTCTTTGTGTGATAGTAATGTATTAACCCTAGAGACCGTGCCGCCAATCCCGTTCCTGATAATTTATGGGTCCTAGGTATAATGTAAGAAAACGGTCCCTTATTTAACAAATTTTTTTTATTCACAATAGAAAATTAACTTATTTTATTTAAGTTTAAAATAGAAATTTGAACGTGATAAATTTGATTAAAAAAACAGAGGAAAAGTTGTGTACTGTATTACTTGATAATTTGAGAAATAATACTTCTAAACTTTACTATATAATAGATGCTCTAACCATTATGCTCGTATCAATAAGTATCATGTAATCCGAAATACTTGTATAATTCTTTCCTTTGCTCATTATGTCGCAATAATATTGCTAGACTTTACTATAATAGATGCTATGACCATTATCACGACCATCTATTATACTAATTGATTACATTATGAGCAAAGAAATATCACACTATGTTTTTTTCTTTTTCTTTTGACAAGAAGAAATATCACTCTATGATAGTATGCTATTGACAAAGGCAATTTCCCAAAATATAATCCTACCACTTTCTTTTTATTTGAGATTTAATATTTCTAGACTTTACTATAATAGTTTAGGTAGTTATTTTGTAACACCCGGTATTTAAGAACGGGGTGTTACATATTTAGAATATTTTTTTATATGGAAACATAAATATATAATAAAAAAATTAAAAAAAGACAGCAAATCATAAAGAGACTTTTGTCAATCTCACATTGAGGCGCTTGTCTTTTAGTATAATATATAGAAGATTGATAGATTTTCATATATGATATAATAAATACAGGCAATATATATATGAGTATGGGCGGATTTGGATCCGGACTTGGATTTAGAGGTCCAAATCTAGCAGAGTTGGATTTGGAGGTGTAATAACTCCGATGGGTGTGGACTTGGATTCGAATTTAGGGTCCAGTTAAATTTTGGATTGGACTTGGATACTTAGGGTCCGATCCATTGTCATGCCTCGGCCAAATTATTAGTTATGATATTATTCCCTTTGACCTTAATGTTCTGAGACTCTGCCCCTATGTTAATATTGGGTAATAATCAAGGGCAAAGCAACATGGAGGGCGGGTGGAGGCTCGACCCTCATGGTCCAATTTTATGGCCTATTATCTTAACTGCTAGCCCCTATAAAATTTTAGAATAAATAATATGCTTGTTATACATTTAGTTGTACTTAAAGCTTCTTGCAGTGGTTTGAATCTCATTGTTTGGGGTTTTAGATCCTAGGATCAAGCCCCAAAGATAAGTATTTGTTTTTAATTATTTGTAAAATTCTTCTTTATAATGTTAATTGCTAAGATTTAAGGATTAAATACTAGCATTACTCATTACTAAACTTTTTTAGATGATCCATTTAATTTATTTCCCCTTATTCACCTAAGCTACTTTGTTTGTTTGTTGTTTGCTATTTATAAATAAGATAATATATAATTAAAAATGATCTTATTAGGTTCATCTCAAATCATTAATAATTTGCATATAATTTTTTATTTTTTATTTTTTCTTTTTGTGTAATGTTTACAAAGACTTAACTAGATATATTGATCCCGTCAAAAAAAAAAAAAAAAAAAAAAACCTAGATATATTGATGGTTAATGAAATATATAATGAAGCTTGTCTTAATAAAACTAGGCTTATATGCAAGAAAAGAGGAAGTGTTTGTATATCATCAAAATTGATATGTATGTTGTTATTTTGATAATTGTGATATGTAGGAATGGAGGATATCTCATAGAAACTTTTCTAACAAAAATATATTTTTAGAAGAATGCATGGATTAAAAAAAGATTCAATGATTTTTTTTTCTTACAATTAAAGTGTTAGTCGGCCCCTATAGCTTTATAATCCTGGCTTCGCCCCTGGTAATAATACGGGGTACTTTGAAAACTTTGACATAAATTTCTGTTAATTTATAGTGATTATACTCATATGGGATCTTGCTTTATTTGTCATATTGTATATTTTATTAATATTATTTTTTATAATCTTAACGCGTATGAAAATGAAAATATATATTACATGTGTTTAAGACGTGTACGTGTTGAAGGCCATAAAAAATTAAATGGAATGAATTAGAAATGAAAGGAGTATTAAGAGCAATTTATTAATTTAGTGGACGGATATTCAGCTTTTAATTAATTTATTAGTCGGCAAAACTATTAATGCCATCTTTCTTTTTTCCTTGTTTTTTGGTGAACATTAATGGTCATCTTTTAAACATACGGACGTGCTTGATTTTATGGTTTGATTACTAAAATCTCCCGATCTCGATTGGTTTCAAAAAATAGGAAAAAAAATCTAATATATATAAATAAAGTAGGCATTTTTCGGGAGCATTCAGCGCGCCACATAAGCATAGGTATTATTTCGACAAATTAAAAATTAGATTTGTATTTTATTTTAAAATTAAAAAATTCACTCTCCATCTAAGCAAAAGTGGCGAATGAGATTTAATAATTTTGTCACGTAGATAAATAGTCATTTTTAGGATCTAAATTATTTCAAAAAAACTAAAATTATCTTTTTTAAGAAGTAAAGATTATCTTTAGATATTCAAATTTGAATATCAAATTTTACAAAAAAAAATGTATATGATGATTTAAAAAAAAAAATGTATATGAAAACTTACAAAAAAAAAAAAAAAAACATATCTGATAATTCCAAAAAAAAAATGTATGGTTATTATATGGGTAAGATCTTTATCATGTAATTATAAATTTAAAACATGATAATTTAGAAAAAATAATTTATATGATAATTTATATATATATAAACGTATTATTATATCATAAATAATAGTATTAAATTTAAATGATAAAGAACCGCTAATGATAGATTTTAATAAAATTTATGATAAGAACTAAAAATTGTTACTCAATCATAATTAAATTAAAATTTGTCATACCTACCATTATAAATTGACGCATCATACGACACCAACAAAATTTCGTATCAATGGAAAACCACATAAAGGAAATTTTGTATAAGTAGTTTTGTGTCATTTTAGCTAATCAATGGCTAGGTAATTCTTATTTTAATTTTTAAAATCAGTTTAAGTTTATATTTGCAATCATTAAGTATTTTTTTTTTGGGATACTTAAAGATTATATGCTTATGTTTTGTTTACAGGATTTTATTTTTAAATGCAGATCTAAGCAAACACAATTGAAAAATCAAAGTACTAATTTTGTGCCTGTTTAACATACTAAAATTCCACAAATAAGATAGCTTCATAAGTTTGGATATGGTGTTATTGGACACAGAGGTATTTTTATAAATTGTTTACATTTATTAACATACTAAAATTCCACAAATAAGATAGCTTCATAAGTTTGGATTGTTTACATGAACTATATTATGGGACGGAGGGAGTATATAGTAACCAGACTAACCACTACCATTAAATATTATTTCTAAATTGATACTCTACTTTAATTTGAATTTTATAACAAAATAATGCAAAAATCAATATAATAAATGTTATTTATTTTATGTTGTTTATTTATTGCTAACGAATGCCCCCGGGGCGTTGGATAAGCATCTAAAATATTACCTAAAGTGGTATTAATTTGGAAAAGCATGACAAAATCAGGATCTGGCTAACGAACGCCCCTGGGGCATTGGATAAGCATCTAAATATTACCTAAAGTGGTATTAATTTGTGAAAACATGACAAAATCACGCGTCGATTGGTGTAATTAATATTAATTTTTAATTTAATTTTTCTACTTTTAGCTAACTTATCCAACGCCCCCGGGGCGTTTGTTAGATTTTGTCTATTGTAAAATAGGATAATAATAATAATAATAATAATAATAATGCAACTTACATATGCTGTTTGTTAAAACGAAAATTTCTATTATTTATTTAAAATAAATCTATTATAATTGTTTGGGATTTTCTATTAAATTTCATCATATATTATAATATGCAATTTTCATAATTTTTTCAATACATAAATCGATAGCATTTGTCAAAACTTAATCTCAAATAAGTAAAAATAAAGTAACTAAACCTCGGGAGAAACGATAACATTTTTTGGATAAAAAACACATAAAACGATAATGTTTGGGTTTTTTTTTTCGATTTTAGGTCAAAATTTACAAAAAAGATTGGAAGTGCATTGTTTTGCATACTAAGCTAAAAAATACCTTGATTTGCGTGACACGCAAAATGTGGTATTTTTGATATTTTTTTTTTTTTGTTAATTTTGACCTTAAATCATAGGACAAAAATGATCCCAAAACCTTTAAAGAACATGTTTTGGTACGAAAAGCGAAGATTTTTTTTAAAAAAAAAAGTTATATTTAGGGGAAAATGGAAAATTCGACCTTTGCACTTTCTTCTCTAAAAATTCCAACCTTCATTTAATCCCACAAAAATCCAACCTTTGTACCCCACCTTCACCAACAGATCTATTTGACCTTTAACCTGTTAAGCAGGTTAAAAAGATTTTTTTTTAATTCTCTCACTTTTCCTTCACTACTAGAAAATAGCTTATTTCCGATGGTTAAAATCCATCGCAAATCACCCAAAAACCGTCGGAAATATGGTTTCCGACGGTTTTCCATCGGAAATGTGTCATCGGAAATCCCTTCGTCGGAAATTTCCATTTTTCCGATGGATAAGCCATCGGAAATCAATTTTCCGATGGTTTTTCAAGGCCATCGGAGATTTCCGACGGCTGAAACCATCGTAGATTTCCGATGGACAAACCGTCGGAAGGTTCCGACGGCCAACCAAACCGTCGGAAATTCCGACGGCTTTTCCATCGGAAAATCCGGCAATTAAAAAATAAAAAAAAAACCCAAAACCCCTACCCAAAACCACCCCTGACGCCACCGAGCACAATCACCCCTCCCTTACATCCAAATTCACCACGACTTCTCCCCCCACCTTACCTTAACCCACGACCCCAGACCTACCCACCCACCTTAAATCCCCTCAAAACACAAGCATAGACCCAGATCCACCCACCATATTTTAAAACACAAACTATAGACCCAACCCCACGACCTGAAACCGAAACCTACACCGCTGACACCAACCACCGCAACAACCACCGTTTGTTTCATCAACCACAACCCAACACATTTAAAAAAAAAAAAAGTGAACTCAAAAGTAGAATTAATAGTACGAAAAATATAAAAACGAAAACATACCTCAAAATATACCACTAAAAACTCCGAATCGGCTTCGAATTTGGTTTTATAAGGTCAAATTCGTCCATAAAAACTCTAGATCTAGAGTTTTCATGGATGAATTTGGCCTCAAAAACTTAACTTTGTGTTCAAACGTTAAAAATCTAGAGCAAATGATGAGAAGAAGGAAAAGAGAGAAGTTTATTGAGAGGAGATGGAAGAACAGAAAAGAAAGAAGGGAAAATGAGGAGAGAGAGTAATGTAAGAACAAATCAAAAGAAAGAGAAGAGAGGAAGAACGAGAGGGATAGAGGAAATGAAAAGAGAGTGAAATGTAAAAGGGGCGGCTGGGGATCAGTTTAGGGTTAGGAAGTTTCAGGTTTTTGTTTTATTTAAAAAAAAAACTTTCCGAGGGTTTTTTTGTAAAAAGCCATCGGAAATTTCCGATGGCTTTCAAAACCATCGGAAAATATATTTTTTCCGATGGTTTTAAGCCATCGGAAATTTCCGATGGCTATACAAGCCATAGGAAATTTCCGATGGCTTTAAAATCCATCGGAAATTCTATATTTTCCGATGGTTTTATAAGTCGTAGGAAATTTCCGAGGGCTTTTGTCATCGAAAAAGCCATCGAAAATTAATTTTCCGATGGTTTTAAAGGCCATAGGAAATTTCCGAGGGCTTTTTCCATCGGAAATTATACATTGTCATCGGAAATTTCCTACGACCACTAAAACCATCGGAAATTATGTATTTTCCGATGGTTTTATATGGCCATCGGAAACTTTCCATCGGAAATGCCGTGTTTTCTTGTAGTGCTTCACACTCCTCCTCTTTCTCTCTCATCTCTCCTCAAAAACTAAAACAATACAGCAGCACGCACCTCCGCCGCCACCACCTCTGCCATCACTTACCTTACCCTACCCAAACCCAGAACCGAAACCCTTCACCCACTCCTACGTAGGCTCGAAACCACAAGCCCGAACTCGATTAAACCTGCGATTTGTTCTGATATTGGGGCTACAATGGAGTGGGAGTTGTTTAGTGCGATTTGCGATTGGTGGCGATGTGAGGCAATGATGGTTGTGGAGGTTGCCTTTGGGTTGGTGAATTGTTGCATCAGGTAAATGGTGGTTTGGAGTACATTGGTGGTTGCGGTTGCCTTTCCCTTTTGGCACTGCGGGTTTCAATTGATGGTGGATGATCAATTGGTGGTGCGGGTTGAGGCTTGGTATTGCTGCGGTGGTTGGTTGTTAATTGGCGTGGGTTGGAACAGGTGAGGCAGCAGCCTAATTGGTGGTTGGTTTGGGATTTCGGGCTGCTACTGTTGGCTGGTCGTGATTGTTGGTGGCTAGGCGGTTTGGAGTGGCTGTTGCAGTTTGCAGGGCTGCTGAAATGGAGGGTAAATGGAGTTGGACGGTGGTGCGAGCTGGATTTACTGATTGGCGGTGCGGTTATGTTGCTGGTGTCGTGTGGTGGCGAGCAGGGGAAAAGTAGATGTAGGACAGGGAATGGGATTGCTGGGTTTCGGTGGCCGGTGGGCAGCGGGGATAGGGTGGCCAGGGAAGGAGGGTGGGGCTGGGTTTTTTGAATTTTTTTTATCTTTTATTTTATTTTTGATTTTTTTTTGTTTTTTAATAATTAAAAAAATAATTGACTTATTAATAGCTGACACGTGGCATATAACTTACAAAAAGTGATCATCAATAGATAATGGATCTTTAGTTAAAGGTGAGGTATAAAGGTTGGATTTTTGTGGGAATAAATGAAGATTGGATTTTTTTTAGAGAAGAAAGTTTAAAAGTTGGATTTTTAATTAATTTCCATTTTTCCTATATTTAAAGGTTTTCTAAACAGATAGTGTTAAATAGTGGTGAAATCTAAATTTGTCTTTTTTGGGTATTATTTTATACATACTAAATTTTTTTAAGGGTGAAAAATTCAAAAAGTGGGCCATTTTTTGGTGGTAAAATACAAAATTTCCTTTAATTTATAATATCAAATTTTCATACATTTAAGAAGTGCTGGAAGTAAAAAGAAACGGATGAAATATGTATCTAAATCGTCAAAAATTACAAATTTATCAGACCTTATCATTGAAAGGCCATATAAGACGTAATTTTGGTGGTAGTTGCTTGTTAAAGTAACCCTTCTTATTATTCGCCTCCATTCTATATAAAGGGATGTGATATGCCGATCATTTACAATTCATACATTACAAGTGATTGTGCACATAAAATTAATAAGAAAGAGTATGAGTCTTAAACGTAAGCTTGAGGGGGAAGTTGAGGTCACAGAAAGTGCTGCCGATGTCCTCCATGACTTGTACAAGAGCAGACCTCACCACCTTGCGCATTCGGGTGGCGCAAATTATTTACAGGGATGCGAGTTAAGTCACGGTGTCATGGGCACGCCTGGCTGTGTACTCTCTTGGAATTACACTCTAGGTAAATACTTCCCACTATAAAACTACATATATACAAATTTGCTAGTTAGGCTTTGTGTTTTTTTATTACTACGGAGTACAAGAATTCGTATTTTTACTGCTTAAAGCGATTGGTCTATATACATAGCCAAAATTATTGGCAGTCAACTTGTTGCAACTAACAATGAACGTAGGAAGTATGTGAATTATATATTTATGATAAATTTCACCATATATTATATGTTTCAATACTTGTGTTGCTAATAAAAAAAACTATAGTCAAAGTTAGTAGGTGAATAGTAGTTAAACGTGTCATATATTCAGAGATAAAAGGATTATACTTTCTAAAATTCTAATGGCTTCCATTAATTATTAAGTTGCTTACAATATTGAATAACAACACCATACTAAATTTATAATTTATATGTTTTTGAATAACTAAGATGGGAAGCAAAGAACTGGCAAATCTGAAATCGAAGAAATCGATGAAGAGAAGAAGATGGTAAGGCAAAAGGTGGTAGAAGGAGATCTCCTTGACGAGTACAAGAGCTTGGTATTTATATGTCATGCTATACCCAAAGGCAAAGGAAGAAGCATAGTTAAGTGGACACTCGAGTACGAGAAGGTGCATCCTGGTATCCCTGAACCATCTTCAATGTTAGATGCTCTCCTTGAAGCTGCCAAAGGCATTGAAGGTCATCACCATGGTAGCAAGTAAACAATCATCGCGTCGCTCTAAAATTGTTGCACTTGATAGACTATAATATATATGATGCATATATTATACTTTCGAGTTGCAATAATTTCAAAGAATAATGTTATGTTATGAATCTTGTTTTATTTATTTGTTTATTATGGTGTTGCCAGCTTTACATAAGCTAGACCTAAATAAGGCATGTATTTGTTCTATGGTTAAGTATTCAATCTCCGTACTTTTTATATTATGATATGACTGCTAAATAATTATGTGTGCTACATAGTTGTAGGGGTGGAAGGAGGACTTCCTGCCATGGGTCTGGGCCACACCCGTCACAATTGTCCACTTTACACGACCAAGGAGGTTCCACCTCAAAACCATATGGCAATGAGGGGAGTAGCCCCTTAGCCTTATAAAGTAGACACAACTTTCTTATTTCTTCAATATGGGATACACATCCCAATACAAACTCTCACTTATAAACTCAACCAATGTGGAACAACACACCACTCACATGTAGGTTTTCTCATGGGCTCAACATAAGTCGACTTTAATTTTCAAAAAGAATATATTGTATCAACTCCTTGTCTTCGATAAATAGAATGACATACAATTCAAATTGATCTTACTAAACAAGGTTTGGTGTATCTGGTAATGATTTCACCTTGTAACATTGAGGTTACAAAGTCATATCTTTCACCAGATTCTAAAAGAAAAGCTAGCACTTTTTTTTTTGGTTAACATAATAAGCTATAAATCATCACTTATAGAGTTTGATTGTTTAGTAACTAAAAAAAAACATGGACAAGGAAAGGAGGGAAATTAAAACTGAGTTTAAAAAGCTTTTGTTGAAAATGAGATTATAGGTTCTAATTGTTGTCACTTGGAGCAAAGTTATTTGTAAAATCATTTTAATAGTTGTGAAACAAAATTAATTAATTAATTAACTAGTGTAAGCTTGTTTTTGATAGAGATCAACTAAGATAAAAATAATAATAAGGTTGTGGAATCAGACTAACCCAACATGTGGCTTCGCTCTTGTTTACAACTTTACCCCTCTTCGTACCTTTTATGAGGAATTATTGCATGGTAAAGCTAAGGGTCATTTCATAACAAAAAATTGGGCTTGAAACGACAATTCATTGCCTTTAATTAGCTTACAATAGAAACCATATGAAATTGATCAATAAAATAAAATGTCTTGGTTGCATATGGTTCATAGAAATCGGTTTACTCAATGGTATCAGCATCATCATCTACTAAATTAGATAAAATTAACTGCGTATGTTAGTTGAAACAATAACTTGATAATCAGTTTAATTTGAAACAACTACTAGAAGTACTTGATAATACCAAACGTCCACACATATATTTTATAATCTATGCTAGCTGAAAAAACTAATTTCTATTTAAAACATTATCAATAATATATATTTTGTATGTTTAAATTCTAAAAAAAAAAAAAGATTATCAGCGTTTAAATGCTAGATGTAGAGTGACGAATACTCATGACATGACAACCTCGTGATTCTCTTCATCTTCATTACCATCTCCTCGTTTAGGGTTATGAGATGATAATTTGTGACACCCTACACTTTGGACATCCCATGCCTTTTTAATACGAAGTAATATGTTAAAATAGTTTAAACTAGTAAGGAGGTGACAACTACTAATATACAATAATAATAATGTATAAAAAATATGATTCATCAAATATATATAGTTAAAAATCATCATTATATAGATATTACGTTACATACCTTGTTTTTCTTATTAAACTTGTTCATATCCGTAACAGGAAATTTACTCTTGATTGAAACGTATTCTTCCAGTTGGCCAATTTGAGCTTTTCTAGTCTTTTTCTCTTTCAAATTATACCATACATAACTGAATTTCTGGCGGTTGTGTTTCAAATGCAGTAGAATTTCGTTCTTGTCACTCGAAATAGCCAAAGGGACACTAGTTAACGAAGACCTAATTGGATACAAGTCCGAGAGATTTAATAACAAAACCCATGATTCTTTAACACCGTACTCTTTCATCACCCATAACTTGATCCCTGGGCTCGAAACACCGTCTTGTGAACCTTTTCCCTCTAGGACGCTCAACCAACCATCTAAAACCCCTATATCTTGTACGTAACCTTTTACACCGGGTGCCGGAATTTCACTCCAATTTTCGTTGCAAACATTAAAACTCACAATTCTTTTGCAATCATATACAAAATGCAACAAACAATTGGCAACAACAGCAGGTTTAAGATTTCTTAAAATCATCCAAAAAGTTGGACAAAAGTAACCGGATAAAGTACTTATTTCTTGATTATTTGAGTAACAATTACGTTGCCAGGGCTATCTCTTAGGCTGTATAAGAAAACGCCAGCATTGGCCGTCGTCCGACAATCACTACTAAAAATAACAACTTTGTAGTCATCATTTATATGATCATATCCGACTCCATGAATAAGGAAATTGTCATAATAATTATCGAGGCGAGGAATAACGTGGTAAAGACGAGTTAATGGATTTAGCAAGATCAAGGTAGAGTCACTACCAAAGATGCAGAGTAACAGGTCATTGCATGAAGCAACAATCATAATTAATCCCAACTCATCATATAGGTATGGAGAAAGTTGAATTTTCTCCGCCTTCGAAAAGTCGTTGTCATTGACTTCGGCTGCGTAATGATTGAGATTGCTATTAAGATCGAATTTGGGATATACAAGGAGAGAATTGTTATGGGGGAAATTGTAAAGATGGGTGAATTCCGAAGATGATATGAGGGTAAATCATGATTTGCACACGAGTTTTGCTCGTAATAAGGACTTGATGTTGGGAAGGTGTAGTAGAATTTGTGAGAGAATTTCCGTAGGAAGGTCTTCAATGGGACTTGGTGCATCGTTTTGACTCGAAGATGCCGCCATTGATTAGTTTTTTACCAAAGCTTATAGCGTAGCTTTAATAATCTTATGGAGATTTAACATGTATGAAGTACATATATATAATATATTGTCTGATTTGTGTCGATGGTCGGATGGGATTCCAAAGAAAGGTTGAAGATAATATTTAGAGTATCAGTTGATATTATCTTCTCAATATTATCTTTTTAATTTTTGTTTAAAAAAAAATATTATTTTTTAGTAGCGTATAAAATACAAATGTTCAAAAAAATCTGATGTACGATAATGCTACTGTAAATTAGTAAGCACGTGAGCTCTCTTCATTACTTTCTTTTTCAGTTTCTCTCTTTCTCTTCACTTACTGCCGCCACCACTGCCGCGAGCTTGAGCCTCGTTAATTGTGATTTGATGGTCGTTGAGTGTTTGGTTGTTCATTCCTTCGATCGCGGCATCAAGCTCTTCTTTGCTTCCGAATGTAACGAAGCCAAATCCTCTGGATCTGCCAGTTTCTCTGTCCTGAAAATCGATCGAAAATTTCAAAATTAGATCCAGATCTAAGAGAATTAATTAAATTTACAGAAAAATTGAATAGAAATTGATCGTTCATCTTTCACAACGGATCAAGTAACAATAGTAGCAATAGTAACAGATCAAAGTAGTAGCAGAAAATTTCGAATCAAAGTAACAGAACATGGGTTACTTTTGAAAAAAACAAAAAAAACTAGGGAGATTTTGATACTCTGTTTTGCATACGTAGCTTAATTACTTTTGTGAAAAAAAGGTTACTTTTATGAAGAAAAAAAAAGGTCACTTTTGTTGAAAAAAAAAGGATACAGGTCACTTTTGTGAAAATATAGGTCACTTTTGTAAAAAAAAAAAAAAAAAAAAAAAGGTCACTTTTGTAAGAAAAGGGTCACTTTTCGTAAAATGTTCGATGTACAATAAAATTATTGTAAACCGGGGGCATGCAAAAGTTTTTGACAAATAAATCATGAAACACTAGCATAGTAGTTTAGGAAATTTTTATATATAGTATTTTAGGGCTACATATAATAAAAGTGCTAAAGAAAAAATAAATGAAAATATAACATTAATTATACCGATTTTCACATTCCTAAATTAATAGGAGTATCAAAGTAGGAAATATATAATATATTACATGTTTATTTTTAGCCTTAAGGACTACATATAGCATTATCCAATTTTTTTTTATTTTTTATTATTTTTTATTTTTATTTTTTAATTTTTAATCAAACAAATATATGAACAAGATTTATTCTTAAAATTTTATTGGTTGAGATTGAAAACAATTATAATGGCTACATGTTACAATAGTTACGTGGCTTTTTCATCTTGAATTTCATTCTAATTGATCTTTTGTTTTTGTTTATTAGATCAGGAAAATATGTGTTTTTTTTTTATCTAATTTTGTTGGAAAATCCCTACAACGATTAAATATAAAATTCAAACTTAAGCCAAGAAGTGAGTATCAGATTGAAGGGAGAATTGAAGAAACTGAAATAGCGTGGATTCTTATACTACGTATTTAATTCTTTTTCTTTTTGTCAAAATATGTTTTTAAAATAAATTACAAAGTCATCCAACTCAATGGCTTTGATTAGTCAATTTAATGAGCTGAGATTTAATATGATACAATTGATTAGTGGCTACAATTTGTATTATATTTACTAAAATTAAATATGCAACACTTATGGTGACATTTGATAAGTGTAACATTTAAAAAAAAAAAGGAGTATAAGTATGATATATCCAAGTATCCAACTCCCTCATAATTTTTTTTTTTTTTTTTTTGACGAGAACTACCTCATAAATAACAGTTAATAAATGACACAATTTTAGTCAAAAATCACTTTAATTAATTTAGTTAGGCAACGTGTTAGATTATTATATGATTTTTCTAAAAATCAATAAAAGTTATACAGAAAACCATATATATAAATGCTTAAGATATTGATCTACAAAATCTTATATAACGTCCACAGACTACTCTTTCACTGAGAGAAATGTTTTCAATAGTACTCATGGTTGTTCAATGATCCAACTGTCCAAGATTCCAAGACCTATCAACAAAATTTTGATAAAGCCGAACCGTACTAGTTATGTTGAAATCAAAACAAGACCAAATATATTTGAAGATTTTGAACCGGTTTTAGATTGATATCTTTCTATATATGTTTTTTTTTTTTTAATTTTTTTTTTTTACAATAATAGGTGAAAATAGATAAAAGAATACATCATATCATATATCATATCATATCATATAACTAATATATAAAGCTAAGGGTTCGTTTGGCATTGCTGTGATTTTCTATTTTTTGGTTTTTTGTTTTTTAAAAGTATATGATATATGCCCCATTATGAATCAAAATTATTTAAACTTATTAAAATCATGATAATTTTGAAAACTGACAACAGAAAAGTGGAAACACCTTTTTCTTGTTTCCTGTTTTTGGTTTTCAAAAAAACAGGAAACTGAAAACCAAAAATGATGCCAAACAAGCCCTAAACTTTTAACCAGGTCACGAGACAGCGACACTTGACATTTCAACTTTTCACCAAGTATCGCGCCACGTAGGCAACAATTTAACTTTAATATGACACATAGGATTTATTTGTACATATTTTTGTAAAATAGGATAAAAAGTTGGATAGATTCGGTAGGATAAAAAAATTACTCCGTATTTTAGAGTTTTATTTTCAATAAAATTTGGATAGATTTATTAGGATAAAAAAATTATTTTTGAGTTTTGCTTTCAATAAAAATTTGGTTTAGAATTTTATTTTCAATAAAATACCAATCTTTTTATACAAATGACGGATCCAGAGACGTATAAAAGGAAAAAATAAAAAATCAAACAGACATGTGATTATGTATAACCGTTCTCGACGACCATTCTTTTTGGTTGAACATTATTAATACCCATAAACAGACAAGACTGTCAAGTGATTATTAATCCATGAGTAGAAAATTCAAATAACATATACAGTATACAGATAAAAAGTTATATTTTAAAAATCGATAAACAATCCGGGCATCGCACGGGGCACAAAACTAGTATTCATATATGGCTAGTCACATGGTGTGACCACTTCACATACATAAACTAATGGGGTTACATTCATCTATGATTAAATAGAGTTACTTTGACTTTTATTTTTTCTTTTTTTTTTGGTGGAAAACTTGACGGCTAGTCACATGGTGTGGCCACTTCACGTATATAAACTAAGGAGTTACCTTGACGGTGATAAAGAAGCAGAGTTTATGTTTTAATAGTCAAAATAAAAGAGAGGAGTTACTTGAGTATATAAATGAGGTTTACTGACTACTATTTTTTTTTTACTAGTTTAATTGGTGTTTCTCGTAAAATAAATTGGATCTGAGTTACTCTATGGACTTAGATAATTAAGGTAGTTTCAAAAAAAAAATATATAATTAAGGTTACTCATTTTTTTTAATTTTTTGACAAGAAGGTTACTCATATTAATAAAAAGTAATTATTTATATGAACAAATGTGACCACATATGAGACTTGTTGATCAAAGAAATCTATATTTTTTTTTCAAAAAAATTAAAATTAAAAAAAAAATCTAATTTAAGTTACTAAAAAAAAAAATTTCTTCTTTTCCACATCCGATTTAAAAGAATTTTGACTTGAACCGGCGAAACAAAATTAAAACCGGAAAATTATGCTGTAAAGCGAAAAATTATACATTTTCAATATGAAGACTGGAGTAGAACTCTTCTATCCTATCCTATCCTTTTTTTTTTCTCTCTCAAGACTGAATGTACACGTGTACTCTTGTAATAAATAAATAGTTAACAAAATACAATGTACATGATATATATATATATATATATATATATATATATATATATATATATATATATATATTTATATATATATATATATATCAATCAAACAGATTAGATCAGAATTGAATTCGGGGTCATCCTAGAAAACTACTTCGTATTACAACAATAAACTAGAAATATAAAAATAAACATGATTTTATGAAAATTAAGATAACTACTTTTTGTTTTTTGAAAAAATGAAAACTACTTAATTGTAAGAAAATGAACGTAACTCTCCTAAAGTCCAATATTTCTAGTATAAATAAGAAAGTGATCATAACAAACCATTCATGTTAATGTAATTGTGTAGGTCTTTTAAAAATAAGAAGAATGAGTTTAAAACGTAAGTTTGAGGGTGAGGTAGAGGTGAGAGAAAGTGCAGGTGATGCATTCCATGACATGTATAAGAGTAGACCTCATCACATCAAGCATGCTGCCTCTAATTTTGTTCAGAGTTGTGACTTGCATCATGGCCAAGAATTTGGTGTGCCTGGCTCTATACTTTCTTGGAACTTCACCCTAGGTAACTAACTTTCATCTCTATTACTTGATCTACGACTCTAATTAAGCTATACTCGTCCTTGTACTAACAATCAACTCCGTTCAATTTTAGTTACAATATTAGTTTATATACTGAGTTTTTTTTTTTAGAGGTGATAAAATAAATCAAGTTGGGTCAGATCTTAACATCGTATTTAATTTCTTGCCTACACCCGCAAAAAAGTAGCGGGTTTATTAGAGGGATTACAGATGAATTGAATTTCCCAAAAAATGTATGTATGTGCTCTAGTTTGGTTGATAATAAGATTTGTGAAAATGAAACTCCTATGAGTTTTACCTAGATACCACAAAAATATATATAATTTAATGGGAAATTCATAAATTTTATTACTTCCAACATCTAAGCAAACAACATGTTTTTTTTTTTTTTTTTTTTTTTTTTTTTTTTTTTTGGTAGGTATGAATGTAAAAACTGCCCTATCAAATCGACACTTCTCATAAGTCAATATGACCCTATTAATGAACCACACACTTTGAGAGTGAAAGGGATTAAGGTCAAAGAGATCATCACCCTCAAAGTGCCCCTAACAAGATCGAACCCTCAAGCCCCCGACCTTAAGGTTGGAAGGTCTTTTCCTTATCATTAGCTAGGCCAACACTATGAATAGTAATTATGCGTGTTATTATTATTGGATAAGGAATTACTAATACTTTTTCTTTTAATTTTGTTTTATCGAATAAGATGGGAATCTGGTAGAACTGTGAAGACTGAAATCGGAGAGATTGATGAGCAGAAAAGATTGGTGAGACAAAAGATAACAGAAGGTGATCTCCTAGACGGACAGTACAAGAGCTTCATATGTACATGCCATGTTGAACCAAAAGACAAAGAAACTTGCATAGTTAAGTGGGTATTCGAGTATGAGAAGCTGCATCCTAACATCCCTGAACCAACTTCTTTGATGGATGCTCTTCTTAATGCTGCTAAAGATATCGATGATCATCACCATGGCATTAAAAAATAAACCTATATATGATTCGGTTTAAAATAAGTGTTGTATTATAATTCAAGGTGTGATTAATCTATTATGATGCCGCTTGAGTGTATTTTCTTCCCTAAGTTTTAATAAGGTGTTCCTACTAAATAAGGCATGTACCTACTCGCTTGAGTGTTACTATGTACTTCATACTTTGTATACGTTACCTCGATCTAGTATTAAATGTATAAAGCACGAAGATACTGTTGAAGTAAATCCCACCAAAGTAACACATGTAAGAGTCCCACATTGATAAGAGAGAGTTAAACACTTTATAAGGCTAAGGGGCTACTCCTCCTATTGCCATATGGTTTTGGGATGGATATTCCTTAGACTTGTGAAGTAAAACTCTCTCTCTTGATTTGCGGGTGCGACCCAGGCCCGTGTTTAACATGGTATCAGAGCTAAGGTTGCTTCAATAATTTTTTTTTTTAAAACCTTCTACCGCCATGCCTGGCGATGACAATACACCCCCACCACCCCATCGTGTGAATGGTAGGTGGATCATGACAAATACTACTATATCTTTTCCTAATACCCCCCTCAAGTTGGAGCACTTGAATCAAAGATGCCCAACTTGCTAAGGAGATAATCAAATTGTTGTTTACCCAAGGCCTTGGTAAAAATGTCCGCAAGTTGCTCATTTGTACGAACATGAATTGGAGTAATTAAACCTTCTTGAATTGCATCTCGAACAAAATGACAATCAACTTCAATGTGTTTTGTTCGTTCATGAAACACCGGGTTTTGAGCTATATGAATTGCCGCTTGACTATCACAAAATATAGGAATAGCACGAGGATGTTGGACCCCTAGGCTCAATAGTAGGCCCTTTAACCATTTCATTTCCATGGTAATAGCACACATGGATCGATATTCGGCTTCACCAGAAGAAGTAGCTACACTGGGCTGCTTCTTGGACTTCCAAGTAATGGGAGAACGACCCAAAAAAACCAGCCAGCCTGATAAGGAGCGACGGGTTAGAGGGCATGCTGCCCTCCGAGTCGCACCACCTATTAAGGGTGAGATCGCTGTCCGTACGCAACAAGATGCCTTGACCCGGGGTGCTTTTCAAGTAACGCACCACTCGTATAGCAGCCTCCCAATGAACTTGTTGTGGAGCCTTTATGAATTGGGAGAGCACATGTACAGAGTATGTCAAATCTGGTCGAGTAACGGCCAAGTAAACTAGGCGCCCAACTAGCCTTCTATACGGTTCTGGGTCATCAAGAAGGGGGCTATTATCACGACCCAAGCGATGATTTTGCTCCATGGGTGTTAAAGCTGTTTTGGATCCTAGAAGCCCCGTCTCAAAAATTATATCAAGTGCATATTTACGTTGACATAGGAACAAACCGGTACTACTCCTTGCTACCTCGATGCGAAGAAAGTACTTGAGAACACCCAAGTCCTTCATATGAAAACACGAACTCAAATTATTTTTGAACAATTTTAAAGCTGTAGAATTGTTCCCTGCAACAATTAGATCGTCCACATAAACAAGGACATTAAGTTGAATTGAGCCCTGTGTATAAGTAAATAGTGAGTAGTCCGAGTAAGATTGAACAAAACCATACTTCTTCAAAGCCGTAGTAAGCTTAGCAAACCAACATCGAGGAGCTTGTTTGAGACCATATAAAGACTTCCGAAGACGACAAACAAGACTCGTTTATCATGGTATCAGAGCCAAACCCACGGTTTGGGACCTTTAATGGCTTGAGTATATTGTCAGGCCCAAGTTTGGGACCTTTAATGACATTAAGTATTCTGGGCCAAATTGAATTAGATCAAGTGATCCTTGAGTTAAAGGGACCTTACATGTGAGGGGGAGTGTTGAAGTAAATCCCACCAAAGTAACACATGTAAGAGTTCCACATTGATAAGAGAGAGTTAAACACTTTATAAGGCTAAGGGGCTACTCCTCCTATTGCCATATGGTTTTGGGATGGATACTCCTTAGACTTGTGAAGTAAAACTCTCTCTCTCTTGATTTGCGGGTGCGACCCAGGCCCGTGTTTAACATATACGTATTAGTTCTTGTAGCATATGCAAAGTATTATATTGTTATTATTGCTTTGGCTGATAAATTAAATTATGTGTGCTATGGAATACTATAGTATGCTTAGCTTGTCTTCACTAATCACTAGTTTCTCTTTAAATAAATAATTGGTTGTTTGTTTCATACTTAAACAATTTTAATATGTCCACACGCACTATTGAAATCGATAAATTAAATTATTTGTTACTTTTGACATCGGGTGCCGGAATTTCACTCCATTTTCCATTGCAAACATCAAACCTTACTATTCTTTTGCGTTCGTATATAAAATGCAACAAACAATTGGCAATAACCGCGGGTTTAGCGTTTAATATCACTTGAAAAATCGGGTATAGTATTTATTATTTGTTGATTTAATGCTTGATAATTTAAGAAACATTCCATAAAATACCTTTTACGTTCCGATGACCCATCTCTTAGGCTGTATAGAAAAACTTCGTAACGAACTTACCACTCTCAAAAATCACAACTTTGTAGTCATCTCTTATATGATCATATCCCACTCCATAAATATCGAAATCGTCCTCATCAGAGAGGCTATCAATAATTGAACCGTCCCTATTACCAGAAAAGAGCCAACGAATTACGTGGTAACCACGAGTTAATGGATTTTAGCAAGATCAAAGTAGAGTTACCAAATATGCAAAGTAACAAGTCATGGCATGAAGCAACAATCTTAAAGAGTCCCAACTTATTTAGGTATGGAGAAGCATACTCATAAAAAAAAAAACAAACGATGTGTAAGTGGAGATGCGGGGTATCGATCCCCGTACCTCTCGCATGCTAAGCGAGCGCTCTACCATCTGAGCTACATCCCCGTTATTGGCATTACTGCCAGGCTTATTTTAATTCTAGAGCAGTTTACGGAGTTTTCGCAAGTATTTGTACTAGCTGAGCACGCAAGCTAGTTGGCTGGTTGGGTGCCTCAAAAATACTCCCAACATCCTTGAATATCAGCCAGTTGAAATTCACTCAACCAATAACTTATTTCACATATTATTTGTGGATAAGATTTCTTATTTCATGTCACAACACATAACTCACTCCCTAAAATCTACTTATAATCTTCCCCAAACTTTCCTCTTTTTCTCTCTCCTCCCCAACATAAGGTACTAATTTCAGCTCAATTTCCCACTAGTTTTTTTTTTTTTAATGTATGCTTAGTTCTGCTTTCTTTCTGTTGATCTTACTCCATTTGATCCTATTTAATGATTCTTGATTATCTTATTAGTAATTTCACTGATTTCATTATGGCCTGCTGTAAGATGGAATTTCATCATTCTCGTCCAAATTTATCAGTAATCTCGGGGTTCTTCTTGGGTCTGTTTTAGTGTTTTGAACATGCTTGGGCCTCTAATACTCTGTATGTTCAGAATAAATACGAGTAGTGAATAATTTTAGGATGTTCGGAAAAAATTGTCACCTGAGTTACTGGTTACTAATATATTACTCCGTAATATAGTTTTGGTTTATGATTAGATTTGCAAATATGCTCTACTTTGATTAAGTGAAGGGGGGGGGGGGGGGGGTGTTGTAGATAAAAATGATCTAGCTATTTTAAAATTAAAAGGTCTATTTCTAAAATCGTCGTGAAAACTTTGTGACGACTAATTCCGGATGAGTAAGTAGAATTTAGTTTTTAGTTCCTACTGTTCTTTATGATAATGTGATCATTTTGCTGCAATTGTTATAGCATAGTGGTTGAAAGTGGTTAGAATTAGCATAACCCGGGTCTGTGGATTGAAACGCGTAGCCTTTTTCATGGAGTAGCTGGTTGTGATATATATTGTATGGTGGTTGTAATTGATGTTTAATCCTGTACTAAAACTGATGTCAAAGAGTTAAATAAATTGATTAGACATAGTAATTTATAACATGGAGAAAGAACATTATCTTGGTAGGCTTTTCCGATAGAATACTTTGAGACTGAATTCAATTTTATTTAATTTTTATGCAAGAATAATGATGTACTGTAATAAATTTAGTTCTTATTTTTTTACCATGGCTAATTGGCAATTAGAATCCTGATACAACATTAACTTCAAAAACTAGAAGGTTTCTGACCAAGTGTGCTAATCTTGGCTAGTTTGCATGTGTTGATTTCTCAGGGGATAAATTTATGCTTAGGCCCTGTTCTCATCGGATTATTTTCAGTTCAGTTCAGTTCAGTTTAGCTCTAATAAGTTCAATTCAGCTCCTAATTTCCTTATCTCATAAAATATTCAGTTCAGTTCATTTCAAACAATGAGAACAGGCCCTTAGTATGTTATAGCAATTCAGCAGTAGTAGTAATCAGTATTTCATAGATTTGTTTTTTTTTTTTGTTTCTCTTGTGAACTTGAAGGGTGGTTCAGTAACTTGTTGAGGGTTCTGAAATCCCATAGATGTCTTTTCTGTTTTTGATAGATTCCAGCCTTTTTTGACGCGGTATGCAGGTTCTTCTAGGCCCATTGTCTCAGTTTGAGCATTTGAGTTTAAGTAAAGGAACATATTGCTAATCAGTGAACCTCATGAAGTTATTATTCTTTCAAAAAAAAAAAAAATCTCATGAAGTTATTAGTAAAAGTCTGATGCTTAAAGACAACACGATATGGAGATTTTATTGTTGTTTTTGCTTTGCTGATGATCAGTTTACAGACCAGACTGACTCTCAAACAAATTTGTGATCAAGTATTAACCAAATAATGAATGCACCATCTTTTGTGTAGGACCCTAATGGAGGCAGCTCGTTGACTCTCCTTGGATATATGGCCTATGATTTCTCCACTTCAATAATTTGGCCAGGGTGCATGAATTGGTGGTTTATAATCATGTTCTGCTAAGGCTCTGAAGTCGGATTTCTTGCTCTGGAGGTGAAAGAAGCAGTCAATTGTTATCCAAGGTAGTGGCACAAACCTCTGCATGGAAAAACGGAAAGGACAAACAAATTCAAGGGAGAAATGGGTTCGAGCTTCACCAGCTGTGGTATTGCTGCTATTGCTTTTTCTTTCCCGCTCCTTGAGATAGACTGCAATTAATTCTTCATCTGCAATGCCTGTCATGAAAACCAGCTGTGAGAAAGCTGATATTAGATATGTTTGTCAATACTTTTTCAGGATAAAGTATATCCAACATCTGCTTCAAATGAGATTCCTTCTGGGAACTGCTGCATTGTCTGCTTGGAAAACCGCGGTTGTCATGCAGTTCTGTCTAGAACGAAACTGATGACCAAGTTAGTGAAAAGGAAGAAACCTGAGGAAGTATTTGCCATCTTTGAAAGCTTAACGGAAGAGGGACACAAGCCAACTCTTGTGACATACACTACACTCTTAGCTGCCCTTACTGCTCAGAAGAAGATCAAATCAATTCCTTCTCTCATCTCTACGGTTGTGGACAAGGGATTGAAACCTGACTCTATATTCTTCAATGCTGCCATAAATGCTTATTGTGAAGCAGGTGACATGAAAGGAGCGATGAGAATATTCTACAAGATGAAGCAAAATGGCTGTAAACCAACTATCAGTACTTTCAATACACTGATAAAGGGATATGGCCTATCTGGGAAGCCTGAAGAATCATTGAAGTTACTAGAGCTGATGTCAGAAGAAGAAAATGTCAAACCAAATGACATGACTTACAATATTCTAGTTCGAGCATGGTGCAAAGTAAGCATTAATGAAGCATGGAATACAGTATATAAAATGGTAGCCACGGGTCTACAGCCTGATGTTGTCACCTACAACACATTAGCAAGGGCTTATGCACAGAATGGAGAGACTCATAAAGCTGAAGCAATGATACATGAAATGCAGAAGAATAAAATTCAGCCCAATGAACGAACATGTGGTATCATCATCAGTGGGTATTGTACTGAAGGAAATATGGCTGATGCATTACGATTTCTCTATCGGATGAAGGATCTGGGAGTGGTTCCCAATCTTATTGTGTTTAATACCCTGATTAAAGGATTTTTAGACTCCATGGACACTGATGGTGTTGATGAGGTAAGCTATTTGTTTTTTTCACAAGCGCCTTCTACTGCACATGTTAATTAGGTGAAGGCTCCAATTTTGTCACACGTCCTCTGTCCATGCTCTGCGTCAAGAATTAGAGAATAGCTTATCTGAATCTATTTTTTGGTATTATACTAGAAGGGTTTCTTCCATTAGACAATTATGATAGAGAGCATGTTTTTAGATGGGGAGAATATGTTTTGGCATAGTATTACTTGGTCAGAACAATTTTCCAGGCATACTAGTAACAGTAGTGAGTCAGAGCACCCTTCATACACCTCAGTGCATCTAGCACCAAGAGCACCTCCTCAATTTACCTACTTACACGTTTCGCACATAAGCATATGAACTTTTTTTTTTATATATGAGAAGGTGCACCTTATCCCTTAGTGCATATTATAACTTTACCAATGAGTAGTGCTATTTATACAATGAGGTCTTGGCTTAAGGGAGGGAGAGGGGAGGGGGGCAGTGCCAGAATGCTAGGTCATGACGAAGGATCTTATACCTTGCTGGATTATGAGTAGAGAATGAATCCTTTTCCCCTGTCTATCCTTGAAGTAAGAAGAAAAAATTGGAGTTTATTAGCTCCGGTTCACATATACAGTTATATTGTGGATGTTAGCTAGTGACCGGTTGTAGCAGATAGATACTGTGACTTGGAAGTTGTACTTGAGGTTATAATCTGAAACCATGTCTATGCCAATCTAATTTGAGCATCTTTTGTGCTCTAAATTAAGTACGCCCACGGTCCACATGCTAGGTAACTTGTACATACTGTTAGGAGATTAACAAGAATGAAAAAGTGAATGCAATTATGCAAGGCCAACTTTTGAGAAAAATTGACTAAACTAGTATATTGAGTTAACTATGGGATTTTCCAAAATGGAGGATGTTACTTAAATTGTTGGATACCCTGTATAGAAGGTGTCATTTGAACGGGAAATCCCAAATGGAAGATGTTTACTTGACAGTGAGATGAAAGGAGCAGAGTATCATTTAAGTATATGGTTTTCTATCTTATGTTTCCTTACACTATGATGCCTGTTGCTTCTGACAGGCATTATTTTTGATGGAAGATTTCGGGATCAAGCCAGATGTGGTAACGTTTAGCACAATAATGAATGCATGGAGTTCAGCAGGACTAATGTCAAAATGCCAGGATATGTTTGATGACATGTCAAAGGCTGGCATACAACCTGATATCCATGCGTACAGCATCCTTGCCAAAGGCTATGTCCGTGCAGGCGAGCCTGATAAAGCAGAAGCACTCTTGACGTCTATGAGTGAATCAAGTGTACATCCAAATGTCGTGATATTCACCACTGTGATCAGTGGTTGGTGCAGTGTAGGAAAGATGGAATATGCAATGAGAGTGTATGAGAAGATGAAAGAGATGGGGGTTTCACCAAATCTGAAAACTTACGAAACTTTGATATGGGGTTTTGGAGAAGCCAAGCAGCCTTGGAAGGCAGAGGATTTGCTCCAAACCATGGATGACAGTGGCATCTATCCTAAAGACAGTACCGTCAGACTTGTTGCAGATGCTTGGCATTCAATTGGTTTAGTAAATGAGGCCAAAAGAGTAATGAATAATGTCCTAACACACGACATACATACAATGAAAAAGGATCAAGGAATCGAGAAGCCTGCTGAAAGTTTGGAGAGGATATATCAAACACAAGATACTGAAGGTAACTTTCATGTACCCCAGGCAACTGGTTTCTTTGTAACCGATCAAAAGGAAGCAACAAGTAGGAGAAAATGGGTAAGGAATGTATCAGCAGGTAGAAACTTGAGATCTTTTGTTCGACAGTATGGAATTGGTGTAAGAACTTACTTTGTATGTCGTAAGCAGTTTCTATGTGAGATTCATATATCAAGGCAACTTGTAAATTCATGTAAAGCAATGATCTAGATATGTAAATTGATGGCCAGAGATGATAATTCAAAACAATACTTGAGCTCTCGGAAACCTTGGAACAAATCTTACTCAGAAATTTTGTAATGATTTTTTTTTCATTAGCAGATACAAAAGAAGTTGGCTATTCTATCATCCAATTCCTTAGAAATCATTTCTAGTTCGTTTCACATACTATGAGCATGTTTGGTTAGTGTACTTTATAGGTTGGAAACGGATTTGGTTAAACCATCACCGTTATTGAATATTTGGTTGAGAGATTTGGTTGAGAGATTCCACCCATTTATTACCACTCTAAAACCTAAGGTAACAGTTACCCTTATCCTCCTCAAACACAAATTGATTCATTTCTATAGTTAAACCAAACAAATGAATAGGTAATAATTATATGATTTCTTTTCCCTCTCTTACTTGTTTACCTTTCCACTTTGTTTCCATTGTTCTAACCAAACGCCCCTTACATATGTTGATTGTGCCTTGAAAGTTGAAATTAGTGAAGAAAACCTCTTATCCATCAATATATCAAAGGCATGGCCTATTGGCCTCTAAACTTGTATAGCTTGGAGAATAATAATAATAATAATAATAATAATAATAATAATAATAATAATAATGAAAATTATCATTGGTACACCCAAGATTTGGACCTTTATCAATGGTACACTTACTTAAGTATTGATTATCACCGGTACACCCATAGTTCCATGTAATTAACTACAGTAACTATTCTGGTTAATCAAACGTTTATCCTAGGTTATTGACTTAATTTTTGACTTAAAATGCAATGACTAAAATGCCCCCCCAAGTCATTAACTCTCCCTCCAAACTCCAACTACCTAAATTAAAAACAGAAGAGATCGTTCATCTTCTTCTTCTGTGTCACTTTCTCCCTGTTTTGACAAAAGTGGAGAACCCTAATTGACGCGCGGTTGAAGCAAAATGCCGGAAATTAGCGCTTCTTTGTTGATCGTTAAAGGTGAGTGTTGATCGAGCTTTCAATATTGCGAATTTTGCTTAAAATTGTTTGCTTTTTGGTAATGGATGAATTTTTGTTTAAATGGATGAACTACGATTTCCATGTACAATTGTTAGTGGATTATGGTTTGAATTATGCACGATTTGCGTATGATTATGATTTCTTACTTAATTTTGTCTTCGTTTCATATATAATTCGATTTGGGTGTGTTTGAGTTGACATTGCTGAGTTTGTCTGTAATAGGTAACCCTAGGTCAAATTATGTGTTATTACATATTGCATGCTCTTTTTAAGTGATTTTGGTTCATTGTTGATGGGATTGAGTCGTGGAATTTAGCCTAATTTTGCAGAATTGAGTCACATGATATTGAGATTTCGATATAAGTTGCATAATGTTGATATTGAAGTGGACTCAGATACTTAATTGCAACCTGATGGAGTAGAAGATTGGTTACGTAATTGATAGTTATATTGATCCCTATATTTTCTTATGCATATAGACCTTAATTGAGACATTTAAGTAAAAAATCAATTTAATAACCTAGGATTCACATTTGATTAATAGAATAGTAACTTTAGTTAATTACATGAAACCATGGGTGTACCAGCGGTAATAAATACTTAAATAAATGTACCATTGATAAAAGTGCAAACCTTAGGTGTACCAATGATAATTTCCCTAATAATAATAATAATAAATCATCATAATAACCGATATTTTCTACAAAAAAAACTTAATACTTCGTACTATAATATTGACTTTTAATCAAAATATACAACTGACAGCCAATTCCGGGTGGTAATATATTTAAAATTCCAACAAAAAAACAAAATAAACAAAATTAAACTGATAATGAGAAACTGCTCATAAATAAATAGTTAAAATTTCAACTAGGCAATAAAAATGGGAGAAATATTAATTTGAAAGAGATGATTGAAATATTTGTGGAGAACACAATTAAGGCATCTATTTCTAAGATTAAATTTGTCCCATATGACTAAAATTTTGGACATCAAAATTGTGTCAACTCCGATTCGAAAAATTGCATATAAAACCAAAAACCAGAATGGAACTCTTCAAATTGCATGTACAATGTAAGTGGTGCTAATTAATGTTCAACCATCACAAATTCACTTTTTTTTTTTTTTTAATTTGAAGAAAGCGGTTAGTGCATTAATTTATAGCAAAAGTATCCAAAAGTACATATGGGGAAATCTCACAAGGAACATGATTTTCTCAACGTTGATCATTATTCAATGGCGCTAACCTAGCTAAATGATGGGCAACAAAGTTTCCATCACGTTTAACATGTGACCAAATAACAGAAGAAAAACAAGTGCTAACCAAGGCAATATCCTCAAAAATATTATCGGTTGTAGAGAAAGAGAAAGAGCATTTCCTAAGCTTCGAGACCAAGAGCAACGAATCGGACTCCCCAGCGACATCACTGAAGCCATATTACCCAGCCAATTTAATCCCAAAAAGAGCAGCTTTGCATTCGGTAATGAGAGGATTGCACCTTGCTTTAACTCTACGAGCAGCAGCAAGACAAAACTGACCCCTGCAGTCATGCGTTATCATGCCTAGCCCAACCCACCCATCTTCACTAACCGAGGCATCAACATTAATCTTCAGAACACTATATGGAGGGGGAGACCAAGTCATGCTGCCAGGAGCTTCGGATTGGATAGTTTCCCCATAAATCTTCTCCATATATTCACCAAAGTCTGTGACCAACCTGTTATGCCTTTTAATGAGCATGTCATCCATTTTCCAAGTATTATAAAAAACCCACATATTCCGCTTGTACCAGATGAACCAAGTGAGGAAGAGACATTTCTTGAACATCTCCTCAAATAGCTCTTTATTCCATAGCAATAGAATTTCCCCAAAAGAAGCATTAACTCCATACTTGAGAGCAGCCTCACAGACACTTCTAATCCAGCATTGCTGGGCACTTGGGCATGCAATTTATGACAGCATGAGCAATGGTTTTGGCCTCAACACCACAACAAGGGCAAATAGGGTCATCAATTAAGTTTCTATATTCAAGGAGGTGGGCAACAAATTAGAACAGCATCTCCAAAGGAAGTGGCGAACCTTTAGAGTTATTTTAGCCTTCCAGAGTTCAACCCAATATTGTTCAAAGTTATCTAGGCAACAAGATTTACCTAAGAGGTATGCAGACCTCGCCTCATAGTATCCACTCCTCGACCAAGCCCAAGTGAGAGTGTTACTAGGAAGCTGATCACTAATAGGGATTGCAAGAATAGCTTGCTTGTCACGATCATTAAAAATATTTTCAATCATCTCCAAATTCCAGCATTTGCAACTTTCATCAATAAGATCAGCAACAAGAGTGCACGCATTTTCCCTGTTCTCAGTCATTGCAAACTTGCTCATATCATCAATAAGCCAAGGATCCTTCCAAACGTTGATTTTATGCCCATTCCCAACTCTCCAAAGTATCCCCTCCTTCACTGGAGCCTTCGAGCTCCATAAACTGCGCCAAGAGAAACTGGAAACAAGACCAAGTGCAGCCTCAAAAATTGTAGACCGAGGGTAATACTAGCCAAGTTTTGAACTTTAATAACTCCTAATTAAAATTATAGATACCTAACTATTAACAAAAAAATAAAATAATTTAACCGAAATCAATTTTATAGCAATGAAGTCAATCGACCCCACTTAACTCTTATAAAAGTTTATTACATAAAATTAAAATATAATAATTAAATAATTAGTCACTATAAGGAAACAATATGCAAGTTTGATAAAAAAATTTAATTTATACAAATTTATATAGGACAATAGATACAAATTAAACAACATATTACCATACATGTACAATATATGTACAATATATGTACAAAAATAATATAAATTAAAAATACGTACCATTTTGGATTTGTAGTTAATAAATTTTGAGTTATGATTAAGTGTAAAAACTTAAGGTCTCAATAAAAATAAATTCAAACATTAATTTTTTTAATTAAGTAGTAAAAGTATCTGTGTAAGATTAAATTTTAATTTTCATTTATTCGAATTTACCTGAAAAAGTTGTTGAATCTATCACTTGACATGATATCTTTCAAAGGCATGTCTAGCTAGTAAACCTTACAAAAATTATAGGGACCGAACCCCTATGAGCCCCAAGGAAGTTCCTCCCTTGCTTTGAAGCTAAGTCTTTGTCTGCCATGTAGTTTCTACTCAGATTCCTACTGAAACCTATACGAATATGGAATATTGTTTGTCAAATCCCAAGGAGATGTCATTGTCAAGGTCCAAAGTGGCAAATAATTATAAATAAGTTATTTAAAATTTTATCTGTAATAAGTTATTTAAAGTTATATAAATAATTTGCCCGTATACCTATCGTTGTCCAATGTCTAAATGTTTGGCTACATGTTTTGCCACAAGTCTATAGAGTATGTAAGACTTGTTTGTCTGCTTGACATCATTTCACATCTCCATTGACATTTTCACTTCCAGAGAAAAAAATCTTTGACATTTTCACTTATAGAGAAAAAGATCTTTGACATTTTCATTCCAGAGAAAAAGATGATTTATAAGTGCGACTTAAGATGGTTTCTTGCAATTTTGATCAACATATTTGTTCGACCAGAACTCCATCAATTCTTCCCACATTACACCTCTTTTGCTTCCCTTTCAAAGCCTACCCTGCTTCTAAGTGTTGCCGCGTTCTAGCTTTCAACATCGTTCATGACATCCTTCTCATGGTGGAGTGAGGCCATAAATTCACAATTAGAGCAATGAATACAAACATATTTATCCGTATAAGTATCATAACAAAAATGTTATTATTGCAAAACACCATGAACTTGCCTAATATATTCCAATTCAGGTATATTAACAAAAACGAAAAGTATTATTGTGAAAAAAAGAAATCAATCCGTAAATATAAAATACTACTTCCGATTATTTTTTTATCTGCAACATTGGATCGGAATATTATTTGTGAGATATAAACTATTCCAATGTTAAAGATGAAAATAATCGAAGGGAGTACATGAATTGAAACATATTACATCATATTACAAATTACATGAATTATGTATGTCATTACAAATTACATTCACTGCTTTATATAATTCTTAGAATAGTATATAATTCTTTATTATTTGATCTTTCTAAAATCAAATTTTTCCCATGGTTAAAATTTTAGACATCAAAATCATGTCGACTCCAAGCCGAAAAATGGCATATAAAGACAAGAGCATGGGGGAAACTCTTCGAATTGCATGTAATAGGTAAGCCGTGATAGTTGAGCCAGTTTGATCGACTCCGATGGTGTCTATCTCAGAGATTGATAGATCTAGAAACAGTAAATAGAGTTAATGTTTCACCATGGCAATAAGAGGAAACAGTCTAGAGATGGAAATATATTTACCCATCATCAATGTAAGATGATAAAAATGCCAAATCAAGCCGTAAAACAAAATATCACATGGTGTAAAATCAATTATTTTATAAAGAAAATGTTTATCAAAATGATTAATTAACGATGGTGGTTGTGGTGGTGTTGGAATTAGTAATAGGAGGTGAAGAATTAATGGTGGTGTAATCAGTGTTAGAAATGGTGGTGCGAGGAGGCAAACAAGTGAAAGGTGAAAAATTGGTGATGTCGGGGGGAGGCGAAGAAGCTGTGGCGATGGGAGAATCAAGTACATGACATAGATTAGTATCGGCGGTTGAAGAACCAACATATTGGGATATATTTTGGGAGATGTGATAACAGTGAATATTGTGAAAAGATAGCATAGAATATTTTGTGAATTATCTTTGGAATATTTGACCTTGACCTTGCCCTCCAAGAATACCTAGTATATATATTTTGTACACGGCCGTGAACATTGAATGAGAAATACAGTGAAACACTTTGACATTAATTTAACATGCTTTCAAGAGCCCGAGCGAGGTCTAAAATTTTTTCAACGTTGTTTTTCATAGACATCTTTTGTTACTATGACGTTTTTTTTTTTTTTGCAAGGTTTCATATATTCTTATTCTTTTCCCTTCCTCTGTGTATCTTTGAGTGATGAAGGCAAGACAAAGGCTAATTTGACCAACCACCTTGGCTCAATAGAGTGATGGGCCAGAAAATATCATCACTCCGATTCAATTACGGGGTGAGAACTATGATGAATGGGCGAAGGCTGTGAGAATGGCTTTGAAAGCTAAGCAAAAATTTGGCTTTATTGATGGCACGATTGCAAATAAACTAATTCGGAGAAACTAGAAGATTGGGTGGTTGTGCACTCTATGTTGGTTTCTTGGCTATCCAATACATTAGATCCGATTATGAGGTCAACTCATGGGGATTATGATGGCTTACTTGTACTGTTGTGGAGAAATCTACTCTTCTGTTCCAACTTTTTTTCAGTTTTAACTAGTAATCAACAAATTAAACATCCATCACCAGGGTGTGGAACCTCATGATATTCTTTATTTCAAACGAAAACAGAGATACAATAAAGATTGGTCCCTTGAAATAAATTTACACATGAATTTTGTCAAACCATGCCATGAACGGCTGTCATGAACTTCTTGATGCCACAATGTTGTTGCTATTCATTGTATTTAGGTTCACAAGAGTACCGCAAACGTTGTGATTGAGCAACTCATAACTCTTTTATTTCATGACCAAGCTACAATGCTAATCATACATCACAAAGTAACACCCCCCAACTCAACCATCCTTGCTAATGTAAACTTTCAATTCAAGCAAAAAACCTACAAATTAAAATTAAGAAAACACACCCAAGTAAACTAATAATCGAATATAAAACAAAATGACTCTCAAGTAATTAAATATAGGGACAAAGTACGACAAATATCATATAAAAAGTGGCGTATAAAATACATAAATTATCGTGTTATAAATTATTAATAAAATTATTACTCCATGGGTCTGTTCTTCCCTTACACACGCAAAATTAAACAAAACAAATAAAAAAAATACAATATATTAATTCTAAAACACAAACTAAAAAGGAAAGGGAAAATGGGCTAAAATTTAAATTTTTTTTTTTGTTTTTTTTTTAATTTTTTGTTTCTTTTAGGTACTCCGTATATGTTTTATGGTTAATAAATTTATACGTAACCAATGAATAAAATAAGGAAAATTTGTGAGAAAGGTCCTTTTAAGTAGATCTTTTTATTGTAAAGGTCTTTTTATAAAAAAAAATAGATGGCACAATAGGTCTTTTTATCGCGCCTAGGTTGTGGCGAGGGTCCTTTAACCGGATTCTGACAATTGACTTTTTTCCGGCCAAAAAAAGTCTCATATGTTGCACATGACCACTTAAAATACTTTTTTTTTCCCTTTTCCCCACTTTTCCCCCTAATACCTTGCTCGATTTGTCTTCAATTGCCCTCAATTATAATGCGAGGGACTAGAATCCGAGTTTGATGATTTTTTTTTTCTCAAAATAGGGGTTGTGTTGAGGTTGATGATGAAAAAATTAGGGTTTAATAAAGGGAAAAGGAGGAAAAATAGGTTTTTGTGCAAGGCACATGACTTTTTTTGGTCAGAAATAAAAAGTCAATTGCCGGAATCCGATCAAATTAAATAACCCTTTCCACAACCTAAGTGCGATAAAAGAACCTTTTGTGCCACCTTTTTTTTTATAAAAGAACCTTTACAACAAAAAGGTCTACTTAAAAAGACCTTTCTCACAAATTTTCCTAAACATATTTTGTCAGTGAAGTTCTTTTAAGTGGTTGTTGTGGTAAAGATCTATATATATTAAAAAAAAAAAAAAAAACGGTAAATAAGGTTCTTTTATCACACTTAGGTTATAAATAGGGTCATTTAACTTTAATTATGGTCATTGACTTTTTTCCGGCTAAATAAACCTTTAAAATCATTTTTTTAAAAAAAATATTTTCCCCCCTTTCCCTCCAAGTTAACCCTTATTTCTCTTTTCTCTCTCCTCTGTGCGAACTCTAATTCTCAAGAAACATCAACTATCTTTGAATATAGTCTCTTTTCCATCAAAATTGAAGGCAATCTGAATCAAATCAGGTGAAAACTCCTTTGTTTATCTAGTGTGAGTTGAAAAGTGGGAAAGAAATTTCAAAAAGGGATTTTTTAAAAAGGTTTTTTTTTACCGGAAAAAGTCGATGACCAGAATCCAGTCGAAAGACCCTATTTACAACCGTAGTGTGATAAAATGACATATATATATATATATATTGACAAATTTTTCTAAAAGAAGTTAAATCATATTAAATAAAATATGAAAATGATATAAAACTAGTAATGATGGTATTTTTTTCCCTTAGCAATAAGCGACTAGGAGTCAAATATTCAGAGTTATGGTATTATAGTTTACAATAAGGGTGCTTATGAGACAAGACAACTCGAGGGCTAATCGAGCTCGACTCGGTTAAAAGTCAAAACTTGACTCGAACTCGAGATTGACTCGAAATGTTAATGAGTTGAATCAGGTGACTCATTACTCAACTCGAAAACTTGTGAGAAGAAACTTGAATTACTTTATACAATATTAAATTTAATAAAAATAATAATTTTTTGAATAATTTTTTTTTTTTACAATAGTAACTAATAAATATACAATACTCATATCATAATATGTATACTTTTTAAACTAAAGAGAAGGAACATATGTTACATTAAATAGGGAGTTCTACTAATACCGAATCAAATAGAAACCTACAAGAGATCAGCTCGGTCAAATTAAAGCTCGACTTGGTCAATTTTGATCAAACCTCAACTCGGTCAAAGTTTGGTCAAAACTCGACTCGGTATGTTAACGAATCGAGTCGAGCTACCCCAAACTCAAATTCGACTTGCATCATAAGCACCCTAGCTAATAGGGAATTTTTTTTTTTTTTTTATAATAAAAAAACAAAAACTAATTTGTTAAGTAAATAATTAACAATAATAATAATATACAAAGTATACTCCGCATATGTTTGTAATAAAGGACACGGGATTATGAGAATATGACTATGGATGACAATCTTGTTCGGATATGAACAAACAAAAAATCTCAATAAAAAGTTGCTAAATTTTCATGTGAGTACTCCGTACTAATTGTGAAGAAAAAAAAAGCGAACAATGGAATAAAGATTAAAGAGGTGCATGGATTAGAAATAAAATCATGAAAGAAGAATTTAATCAACATTTTTCGTGCGATTAAAGTGATCAAAGTCAAGGTACTTGGATGTTTATTGATCCAAATTGATATTAACGGATTCTAAAGTCCCACAAGAGACTCTTTCATGATTTTATTTCTAATCCATGCACCTTGACAAGATCCACGAATTTTACAGTCAATATTTACTAAATCAGCTCATAATTAACTTTTTTGAACTCATATAATCTAATGATGTCCTACTAAATCAGCCCATATTTTCTTTTTGAACTCAAATGGGCGTGCAATTAATAGTAAATCACAGCTCATATTTACTTTTTGTTTAGCATAACAAAGATACACAATCATAGCTCTGTCATACGAAGTATAAGCTAAATCTTAAGTATTTATGTTTAAATTTTAATTAACTAATCCACCCATACTTCAATTCTTTACTCAATACGGGGGAAGCCCCTATATCACAGGAGCGGTGGGGTAAGAATCGAACCTAGGTCACTTCTAAGGGAGATGGAGGGACAAACCGTCCTTCAACTCAATCATCATCATATTCATGTTATCATGTACATATAAATCTACTGTATAATACGAGTACAATTACAACGATACATGATGTTTCAAAAAAAAAAAAAAATTACAACAATACATGACAGTATGACACCCACTACTTCGGAGAAATTTTTAACTAATGTTTCCCCACGACTCAAACAGCTAGCGGTCTAGTCTTGGAGTCAAAACACAATATTCGATAGAATCTAGCTAATTTAATCTAATGTCTAGAATAATTGTTTTGAAAGTATTCTTAAAGCCATACTTCATACATTATTGGGATCAACGCGTGCGTACATTTTCAACGGAATGATTATATTATATATTTTTCTACGCAGAAAGGGATAATGTTGCATTAAATTACTTGGGTATAAAACCTCGTAATAAGTTACAGTGAATGAATCTTTTTTCATTTCTTTTAAATTGTTTGAGATAACTCTTATCAATTGTATTTGAACAGGATAATTATACTTTTTAAATTATTTATTTACTTATTTCAATTGTATTGAACAGAATAATTATACCCTTTAAATTGTTTATTTACTCATTTGCTCTTATTAATGCTAATTGTCTTTTTTGTTTTTGAATTTTTAAGAATAGTGTGTACACATTTATCCCTAATTCCCTACCTTTTAAAAAGTTTGAAATAATTCTTATGAATAACTTTTGGATAACTATATCCTCTAAATTGTTTATTTATTTGTTCTCATTAATGTTAATTGTCCTTTTTATTTTTTGAACTCTTAAGAATAGTGTGTAGACATATATACCCTTAAAATATCTGTTTAATATTTTTCCTTATTAAGTTATTAATGTTAGCTAACAATTAGAGTTGTAACATAAAACCAAACTGAAAGATCAAGCTTATCGAGCTTCCCAAACATGGCGCCACCCTAGTGATTTAAAATAAAGGGAAAAAAATTTATAAAATAGAATAACAAACTTGAAATTTACTGTAAAATTTATATTTTTGGTTACTCAATTTTTTTAAATAAGTAAATAAATTTTGTATCAGATTTTTTAATAACAAAAACTATTACACACTTGGAAATAAATGGACTTGATTTAATTTTATGAATAAAAGCTCTATCTTTCCTTCAAAAAATAAATAAAAGGAAATACTATTGTAAATGATCACATGGCACTACCTTGTGGCTTGTGGAAATTTAGAATTCATGTTTCCTGATACTCCTTATATCGAGTCCCACAGATAGTGTGAAGCCTGGGATTTTCCCGACAGAATCTTCTGAATGTACTGTATAATATAATTCTACAATATCAACTGGAGTATAACTTTATGCTAACATTTCTAAGGCACCATCTTCCACCTCTCATATGTCATACCTATCATTAGATCTGCTCGTGCACATTTTCAACAGAATGATTGCATATATATATACTCATCACAGATCATGATCTCATTTTTTTTTATTCTAACAACAATCAAAACAAGAAAATAATCCAAACAACACCCAACAAAAATGCTATCTACTCATACTCAAGGTCGTCATTACTATGACATTAGATGGATCTTTCTAATTCTAATCAATTTGTTTGTTAGACACCAATTCTATCTTTTCTTTGCAGATGACACTACCACTACTACCACCACCACTACTACTACGGCCTCACCCCTAAGCCTCCTGAAAGCTACCGTGCTTTCGTTGGTGTTACTCTTTTATCTATCAACTACTTTGAAAATAGGCATTGTTCTCGAAGCTGATGGTTGTATTTTCATCCGTTTACTAGTTAATCATCACGACGGATGGTCTTTTCCTTTAACTTGTTCCTTCATATTCTCTCTACTATGTCCTACTTTTATTTTTTCCTACATTTACCTTGTACTATTCTTCCTACTCACTCTTTGGCATTACCTTCTTCGCCGTTGTCAATCCTTCAATGTACTTCCCTTAATTACTCATTCGCAATCGCCTACACAAGTATCTTTGTTTTACTTCTATGACGTAAGATGGATTCTTTTATTTGTCATAAATTGTTTCCTAAGGCCTTATTTCAGCCTATTTTTCTCCAATCATACCAATACAACGTACCAAAAAAATCCCCTTTTAACCCTTTTACTGATTTTTCTGATATTGCTCATTTTCCTCTCTGTCTCTTTGCAAATGTGCCTTACAGTGTCTGAAGAATTTGATAGTGTCCTTTACATATTCTTACGAATCAATTATCGACACGGATGGTCGTTTCTCCTGATGGGTGCACTAGTATTCTCGCTCCTCTGCCCAACCCTTGTGTTTCTATACCTCTACCCCTGTCTTCTCATGCTCTCTCTTTGGCCTTCTTTCTTTCGTAACTTTGTTTATAATAGTGTTCTCCGCTTTCGACACGGTTTGACTGCCCTATTAGCCTGCATTGCGCCCATCACCAACACTCTGCAAGATGAAGATGATCCTGCAGCTGTCTTTGCCTAACAGCGCCTTAAAACACTTTGCTTACTATCAATGGTTTCAGAAGTTGCACCAAAAAAAAAAAAAAAAAAAAGAGTACTGTTTTTAGTTGCTACAAAAATATAAATTAAAGTGATTTTATGGTTCACTAAATTTGTTAAAATTTGTTGTGTGTGTTAACCTCATTATAGTACTGTATATGTTTTTGGAAAAAGATCTTTTTAGTGGTTGATACAATGATTTGGTACTTTGTATTTACTTTATCGATGCTTAACGTTGGATTTATTTTATTAGCATGACAAGCAAGAGAATCTCCATCATACAATCGGGTATACGTGTATCTTATACGGAACAATCAAGACTATTTTTTTTTTACCCATGTTAGTGGCGGATCTAGGGGTACACAGAGGTACAACTGTACCTCCAAAAAAAAAAAAAAAAAAAACTGTTTACAAAAGAGACCAGTTTTCTGAAATAAATGATCTCTAACGTATGAACTAAAATTTTGCGAACAGGCTCTGGCAGAAGAGGGCGGCAGAAAAACGCGTAATCAAAGAGATCGGTTATGTGTAAAAACAGATCTCTTTGATGTACCAGTTTTTTTGCCTTTTATTTTGAAGAAACCCAATTTTTATCTCTTTTGTTTACCATGGTATTATTTATATATATACTTGTATCAATGTATTTGATTTTTTTTTTAATAGACTTATACTTCTTATATAACAATTCTATGAGGTATTTGTTCTTTACTTTCTTTTCCTTGAAAATGGTTGTTAATTAAAATTTTGACTTTGATAAACAATTATATAGAGTATATAATAATGGTGTTTTGTATAATTAATTATTTTTTTCCTTAAAAAAAACAAGACCCAATACTATTGATTGTAAATAATTTATTTACAGTAAACTTTGCATACAGTACTAACTACAATGTACTACATAATAAAAAGTGTGATTAATCATATGAAACTAAATTAAATTGTTATATTATTGGTTTTGATTTTATTTGCCTCAATATACATTGTTATTATTGGAAATAAAAACTCAAAGTTTATATGACAATGCAAATAAATAGTACTCCATAAATTAATGTACTTACACTTACAACTTACAAGGTACAAGCACATTGTTTAAGACATAACTTTGATTATACTATGTACAAAGAACCAATTACACATACAAAATTGTTGCTAAAAACATGACGAGGGATACCAATCCTGTTTTGTTTAGTATTGGGATTGAAACAAGCTACTCGAAAGCTTGTGCTTAGTATCCATCAAGTGATCAAGCAATTGTTCTGTTTTAATTTCCCGATTATTAATAACAATTATCACCTTGTTCTAGTAATTCGGCCTTGATTATGATCAGCTATGCTAATTATACATACAATACCCCTTTAAAGAGCTTCATAACTTATCAAGGTAAAGACAACTTCATAATTTAATAAGCAAGGAACAAACAAATATCACTTATCAAGGTAATTCATGATAATCATTCGTTCCAAGGTCAAAATACATTATGATTCTATACATTATATCAGTAGTCATTTTAGTCTAAGGCTTAAACTCTATCCAATGCAACGCATTATTAGAAAGAATCATACATTTTGAATAAGTCGATAAATAAATCGTTAAAGGTTAGACGACTTTCCATGAATTGTTCTTCAAGCTATAAACATGAGATTCAACCTTTTTCGGGTAACTAACAAATAAACTATTGAATTTTTTTTTTTTTATATTTGTAAAATTTTATAATCGCTACTCGTGCAATCATAACCAAATCCTATCCTATATTTAGTATCTTTAATACCAAAGGGCGATACACAAACAGTCTAAAGTCTTACACGCATCGACAGCCGGGTTGTAAATCAAATAAAATTCTTTTTACCTGAAACAAAGCAAGCCATTACACGAACCGACAAGTTGAGTATGATGGTCGTCAAAAGAATGACTTAATCGAGTTAGCCTCTTGACGTTTCCCAGAGAATGGTAATCAAAGGAGTATAAGTTAGCCGAGGAACGACTAAATAATATAACAGAACCTCTTGAATCTGTGTTGTTGAATTTGATGATTTGTCATGTGTGAGACTTGATAAAACAAGGGTTTTAGATCTTTAATAGGTAACCTTGAAAGGATATCACTTAAAGAGTTCAATCTCTAATGGAAGACACTTAGAAATTGACGGAGGAGGAGAGGTTTTCATTGTATTTTCCATTGTTGTTTGATAAACGGGTCTGGGTCGCACCCGACATAACTGTCCACTTTACACGACCAAGGAGGTTCCACCTCAAAACCATATGGCAATGAGGGGAGTAGCCCCTTAGCCTTATAAAGTGGACACAACTTTCTTATTTCTTCAATGTGGGGTACACATGCATCCCAATATAAACTTTCACTTATAAACTCAACCAATTTGGGACAACACACCACTCACATGTGGGTTTTATCATAGGCTCAACACTCCCCCACACATGTAAGTTGTCCATAATATTGGCCCACATCACAACACAACTTAACCTGACTCTGATACCATGATAAACGGGCCTGGGCCACACCCGACACAACTCTCCACTTTACATGACCAAAGAGGTTCCACCTCAAAACCTCTCCTCCTCGGTCCCTCGCGAAGTCATGAGGAGGGCTTTTATATATACGTAGAATATTTATACTCTTACCACCTCCGATTATAATTTTTATATACAACTTTGAAATATTTATATCTTATATAAAATATTCCAAAGTTGCATATAAAAATAATCGGAGGTAACATAATTTTTTTGTAAAGAAATACGTTTGCCCAATATTAAAATTACGACAAGAATACAATAATTTGGAAGCCTAATATAAAAAATAACAATAAAAATCAATACAAAAGATAAAGATGAAAAACGAGCAACTCCAATGATAAGCTAATTAGCAAATTAGTTTATTATGCCACATAAAACTTTAAGCTAATATATTTTATAGCTAGTTTGTGATTCAATGGTTAACTAGTAGATTATGATTTAATTAAGTCTTAATTTGTTAATTAACTTTGTACATATAATTTTATTAATGTATCAACCTATCTTTTTGGCAAGTTTTTTTCTCAAGCATAAGAGCTTAGCTATAAGCTATAATTTGCTTGAGCAAGCTAATTTAATTTTTTAACTCTAATGGTTAAGCTAATAGATAGGATATTTTCTAAATTGCAAGTGTATGGGAGATACCGATAACTAGTACAGTGCCGATATCTATTCTTTCACAGACTAAACGGGTTCGGATTTTTAGTCATAAACACACATATCGGTTACATCATATAACGACTTAGATATCGGCGCCTCTTAAACCTCAGCACGTGGCGTTAATTAATCGACATTTGGCATAAAGTGGTTTGCATGGTATGCAACCACCTGGCAGTTGAAGTCATTATAAATAGGTGAGTTTATCCTAATTAAAAGGCAGCATTTATTACTCTCTCTCTTTCTCTTTCTCTGTCTTTATATCATCCCTTCTTTCTCTTAAACACTTTCTAACTTTATCATCAAAATGGGGTTCATATGTTATGATATGAATATACCACACCAATTATCCCCGGATTCACCCTGGGGTTAACTGACCTCATTTCCTGCGTAGGTGCTTAGCCGGGCGATAGGATTTTCACGGATCTCTGATACAGGTTGTCGGATCTCAAACGAAACAGTAAGCAAGTCACTATTATAACCATTGGAGTTGCTCTAAGGATAGTAGACTAGTACGAAGTACTTTGAAAAAAATCCAAAAGAGACTTGCAAGGATACAAGATTGTAAAACTAAAATCATACATGAGTAAATCGTTATCTATCAAAGCGAATTTTTTTTAAAGTAAATTTTCAAAACTCAACTTTATCTTTTTTTTTAAGAAAACTAATTTGTTTAATAAATTAATTTTTTATTATTTGTGATTAAATTAAACAAGATTACCAAAAATCATTGGGCATGTAATGTTGTTCCAGAGTCCATGTACCAACACGGGTCTTACTATTGAAAACCCATCATTGCAAAGGCATTTCCAAACTCTATTTATTGGATTCATGATAGATAAAAATGAATAAATTGTTACTTATAAACTTGAATCACCCTAACCCCCCCCCCCCCCCCCCCCCCCAACAACACACACACACATATTCACAGGTTACACCCACTATTCTCAATAATCAATATAATAATAATAAACAATAGCGAGATCATGCCTTTCAGTAACAGTTTTTTGACCGTTGTAATATACTCAATTTCTTGTAGTGCAGCCACACATACGCATCCACGGCGAGCAGTGCTATTGGGCCTTGGTGCGCACAGTGCATGTTGTGCCGCATGTTATTGGGCCTTGGCCTGACACCGAGGCTCAACTGGGCTATCTAGCATCCTTGGCTTGACTACTTGCTACCCGCCTTGGCTCGCTAAGCCTCGACTAGGCCTAATGCCTCGCCAATCCACCATATATCGGCCTAGCAACCCACGAGTATAGCCCTTGGCCTATTGCTCGTTATGGCTTGTCTTGTTTTGTCGTTTGTGATCATTCGATCCAATTGACAATGTACGCTTGCACTTGGCGCATCTAAGCCTAACATCCAACGTTTTGATCTAGATTGATTTATAGACATATTTTGACATTTGGTTTAATCCATCTTCTGGTTTAATTTTGTGTAAAAGGTGTGATTCAGTATTATATTGTTCTCACTAATCGAAAGCAATATCCAACTAGACATTTTGATCACTTGATTTCATTGAATAATTCACTCCACAATTAACTAAATCATCTATTAAAATAGTACATTTGGTCGAAAAACAATACTCTTTCAATTTCCTACTTGACCTTGTAATTAAGCAAAATCTGAGGCCTATTATTAAGAATTAACCATAAAAATAAATAAATAAAAGATATAAAAAAGATGTTCTTGTGAAAAAAAAAATTAAAAAAAAAAATGATGTGATGAAAGTTATAGAATATTAGAATTAGCCATAAAAAAGATTAAATACTAGTGAATTGATAGAAGTTAGGATCAGTAGACACAAACACAAAGTTATAGACTTATAGACTATTTGAATTAGCCATAAAATAAAAAGATAAAATACTAGTGAATTGATAGATATTAGGATCAGTAGACACAAACACAGCTTTGATATAGGAAGCTTTTTCAAAAAGAATTGGACCAAGACCCCACCAACGTCAGCCATGAAAGTAGCAAACAACTCTACAAGTACCATCCATAGCACAAATCTCAGGCCTACATCAACCCAAATATCCCATCAACCCAAAAGTTCCCATCACAACTTATAATTCCCACTTGACCTTGTAATTAAGCAAATTAAAACTGAGGGCTATTATTAAGAATTAACCATAAAATAATAAATAAAAGATGTAAGGAAAAGTGTTCTTGTGAAAAAATTAAAAGAAAATGTGATGAAAGTTATGCTTAAGCGTTTGGTTGAGTTAGGGCCTGTTCTGATACGATTATTTTCAGTTCAGTTCAGTTCAGCTCTAATAAGTTCAATTTAGCTCAATTTAGTTCAGTTCAACTCTAATCATTTCAGTTTAGCTCCTAATTTCCTTCTCTTATAAAATATTCATTTTAGTTCAATTCTAATAAGTTCAGTTCAGTTCAGTTTAGCTTTAATAAGTTCAGTTCAGTTCAGTTCAGTCAATGAGAACGTAGTCTTTCAACAAGGATGACAATAATTTTTATATTTTGTTACAGCTCATGTAATTTATGATGATAGATATTTTTATGATCATATTTATAAGTATATACGAGAATATAATTATAGAAATAAGCTATTTATTTCAATAATTTTTGCAATCCGTGCATCGAACGGGTCTAATCTAGTAAATAAATAAATAAAACTCACCTCTCTTCCCATTTGGTCTTTGATAAGTAAAACTGATCAAATTGTCGTTTAGATCACTATCAAAATTGGAATTTGAGAGCTCAATTTCATTATTTAGATCAAGAATAACCATTATTTAGACTATGTTTGTCCTATAAACTCTTCCGTAGGTGCAAACGTTCATGAAATGGGTACTTCATTTGCCCCCACACAAAAGTATGTTCGTCAGCTCCTTTGAACTTTTCTTAAGACCCCAGTTCACACTCCCCCCACCTATAAAACCACCCTGACATTAGAGCTCACACTTATCTCCCACTTATTAAGAGAATAACAAGAGTATCATTGTCCCATGTAAAGTCCCCATCAGCATCTCCTCTGAATCTATGATACACTACGTCATCAATAAAACCAGCGTCTCTGTTGAGAAAACACACACCCTTCTCATCAATAAAAATATAAGCTCTACATTGCGTGTCAATCCCTTCGACTCTCTTTCTATGACCCACACACAAAAGTTTTGTCCTCTAAATCTCTCTGTCTAACCTTATAAAACCCCCCTGAATCTTCAAGGCTTCACTACACACCCCCTCTTTCAATAATTTAAAATTGAGAGAAAATGCCTTTTCAAGCTCATCAACAAATTAAAAATGCTTCTTTCAACTAAGATGGGTTCTCTTAATTCTATTGAACATGTTGAGGTCCCAATTTTGCCTCTTCTTTGCATATTACTCGTCCATCTCGTTACAAGGTATTTTCCAAGCAATCTCAATTTTCATGTTACTTTCTTTGAAAACCTACTTATCATTTAACAACAGCAACCGTGATGGTTCCGTTGGTGTTTCCATCTTAGCGCAATGTAGACAAGGGCGTTGTCCCTTCCCACTCCTCGTGGCGGCCCTCGTACTCTCCCTCCTCTCTCCGACCTCTTTTTTTCACTACTGCCATCCTTTTATCCTCCTCCTTTGTACATGGCCCTCTATCCAAACCTTCCTTCGTCATCTTCTTCCTTGTCATCATTATCCGTGGCTACGCCGCCTTTTTAATACACAATTCCCACATCCCACACTACCGGAATCCTCCCTACACTACTATGAACTAAGATGGTTGCTTCTATTTCTCATTAACCGCTTTCTAAGACCGACCTTAGCATTCTTTTTCTCCGATTACATAACAACCACCTCATATTGTCTCCTTGTCAAATCCTCCATTATCATATCCACCATTACACTAGCCTATCTCTTCGTTTCCTTGAAAGTTTGTCTCACCCTAGATGCTAATAATGGGTTACTCCTCATCCTCTTACGTATCGGTTTTCGAGACGGATGGTCTGTACTCATCACCTGTGCATTCCTTCTTTCTCTCCTATGCCCAACTCCGGTTTTCCTATACCTTCACCCTTGCATTCTATTCCTCACACTTTGGCCTTCCTTCTCCCTAAACTTTCTTCGCCGCCTTAGCGCGGTTGTCTCTGACGGTGTGCTCTACCTAAGCACTCCCATCACTAATCCAGAAGCACGGCAAAATGGAGAAGAAGATCCCACTTCCTTTGTTTAAACCATGACCCACAATATACAAGTGAACTATGAAGTACAGAAATATTATATGTTGGGTACGGACGTACGGTGGAAACCTCAATTCCTCAAATATTAGATATATCAATATTAAGTTCAATAGTTTAATGTAAGAATGTTTGTGGTTTAGCGGTATGATGCACAGTTTTGGTAGAGAAGATGTGTAGTTCATTAGAGCACTTCGATTCCTATTCAATGCATTTTTCTTGCCTTTTCATATGTAGTCCTAATAGTCATAGGACTATGGTTATCATTTTCTTATTTTTTAAAGTCTTTTATTGTTGTTATGAGTATTTTTTTTTTTTTTTTTTTTTGTACGATTAATTATAAAAGACCTAATTTTTAATTATTCGCATAGGTCGCTGAATTAGAGTATATTCTTAGTTTTTTTTAAATTCTTAAAGTTGTACGAGATAGCTAAGCAGTGCAGCTGAAGTTCCGTACTTCCGTTCAAAGTCACTTAGAACTATGATTATTAATATTTGTAATGATCGCAGGTAAACGGTAAATGTATCAAGCTAGATTTATTTTTAATTGCATGGCATGAAAAATTGATATTTTATTACTACCTCCGTTACATATTAGTTGCAACTATGGAATATTTTATCTCTCACAAATAATATCAAAAGTTGCAACTAATATGTAACGGCGATAGTAAATTGTTTTTGTTGGGTACAGGTGATCCAACCTGGAATAATCTACCGGAGTAACTGGGCACCCACATTTCGATTACTTACACCCAAACACTCCTGGACTTGGTCTGGGTGGAATGACCCTTTGGATTGGTTTTTTTTTTTTTTTTTATTAAGACCCCACTTATATATATATTTTTTTAAAAAAAAAAAAAAAAAAAAAATTGCTACACGTCAAGCGAAGTAAAGGAAACTATTTTTCCAAAAGGCCATAAAATTATGAAGGTAAAAATTTTAATTTTAAAAGTCCTATATATCACATAGTTGTCAAACCCAAAACTCAAAAAGACAAAAATGGCATACCATTTGCGCAATGCCTAATAAATAATCAATCTAACCTACACGAGTACATCAACTGATATACTTATTAATAAATTTTCTTGATTTGTAAAGGTTAGTTTGACAAATCTAATACTGGTACAATTTTAGCATTGCAATGATTAACTGACTTCTTTTGGCAATAAGTTTGTTCTTTAATTGTTATATACAAGTACTGATACTATTATGCACATTCATAGTTTAGACTTTAGTGACAGAAGATGAGATCTTTGAAAGTTTAATATTGTAAATACTCATTTTTTTTTTTATTATTATTTTTCAAAACATTTTATGACAACAATTATCAAAGTAGGAAAAGAAAACTTCACAATAACAGTGTGTTCATTAATAGATTTAGGGTCTGTTCTCTTCAGATTATTGTCAGTTCAGTTCTTAAGTTCCTTCTCTCATAAAATATTCAGTTCAATTCAGTTCAGCTCCAATAAGTTAAGTTAAGTTCAATTCAATCAATCTGAAGAGGCCCTTAGATTTCATTTGATATCCATTTTCGAGTACCAAAATAATCTAAGTATTGATTTTTTGAACCTATTAGATAAAAAGTATAGATTAGTCACCATCACCAATAGTCCAACTTAGTGCATCACATAAGTTTTGAAGCTAAGTCTTTGTCTATTGAAAGTTGTCAAATGCAAGTTCTCAAACAAGATCTTCCACACTTGTAAATTAGAGCTGTAAATTCGGATAAACGGGTCGGATTTAGATCGGGTAAGAGTGGGTCGGATCAACTCGGGTCGGGTCAATTCGGGTTAATGCCATAACCTATGCGGGTCGGGTTCGGGTTGGGTCATGCTTAAGTTGGGTCACGTCGGGTCATACATCTTATCGGGTTTAGGTCGGGTTAATATCAAGTCGGGTTACATTCGGGTCGGGTGAACAATAGATCGGGTTTAATTCGGGTTTTCACGGGTTAAAACGGGTTAGGGTAATTCTTGTGTTCGAGTCGGGTTCGGTTCAAGTCAATAATTAGCGAGTTAGAATCAGGTCGGGTCATTCTTGGGTTTGAGTCGGGTTCGGTTCAAGTCAATAATTTCCGGGTCATAATCAGGTCGCCTGTCATTTCCAAGTCGGGTCATTCTCGAACTCAAGTCGGGTTCGGTTCAAGTCAATAATTTGCGGGTTATAATCAGATTGAGTCATTTCCAAGTCGGATCATTCTCGGGTTCAAGTTGGGTTATGTTCAAGCCAATAATTTGCGGGTTACAATCAGGTCAGGTCATTTCCAAGTCGGGTCATATTCGGGTTCAACTAACTATAAACAGATAATTATCATTTTTATCAAGCTAATTATTTCCTTTGACTATAATATATATGGCAACATACTAGGGAACTATAGCTTATAATTTAGGAAGATAATCATCTCCTTTAACCATACAACAAATATATATGGAAAACTATATTTAACTCTTAAATTTGGGGATGATGCTCCTTTCTTTTGCTGGCCTGGACCGACTTGGTCTCCCTAGACAAAATGCTTTGATCAACAATAATAAGGTGGTCTAAATTGAATTTAAGGTGATTTGAAATCAGGTCAAGAACAATTTGGGTTGAATTTAGGTCGGGTCAATAACAAGTCGTGTTGATTTCAGGTCGGGTTAGTAACAAACCGGGTTGAATTTTTGGGTCGAGTTAATAACAGGTCGGGTAAAATTCGGGTCGGGTCAATAACAAGCCAGGTTGAATTTAGGTCGGGTCAATAATAAGTCCGGTTGATTTCAGGTCGGGTTGAATTTCGAGTCGGGTTAGTAACAGGTCAGGTTAGGAACGAGTCGGGTTGAATTCAGGTTGGGTTAGTAACAAGTCGAGTTAAATTCGGGTTTTGACGGGTTAAAACGGGTTTGGGTCAATTTCGGTTCAAGTCGGGTTCTGTCCAGGTCAATAATTTACGGGTTATATTCAGGTCCGGTCATCTCCAGGTAGGTTCATGTTCAGGTTCAAGTCTCACATACTCGGGTCAACTTGGGTCTAGGGTTGGTTTCAAGTTGGGTTTGGGTCACCATTTTTTCAAGTTCAGATAGGTCGGTCAATAATCGGATTCGGGTCAATATTTCGGGTCGGGTCAACTTTTGATAGCTCTACTTGTAATGAACTAGTATTAATGGCAACCAGTTCACATCTATATAACAACATTTTCCTCTATTTTGTTTAATTATTACAACTCACCACATTAATTAGCAAGCAATTTTATGAAAAAAAATAGAGAGGTAAATGGAAAATTTAATTAGAACAATATAAATCCAAGTTATATTATATTTTAGAGTAACTTTTGTATACATCCGATGTATAGTAATTTACTGTACATTTAGAGTCACTTTTATCAAATTTAGGGTCATTTTTACAAGTTTTTAGATAACTTTTATCAATAAATTAAAGCATAAAATACTTCGTAACTTTCATTTATACTTGGCCGACTATCACCGTAAGCTATCCAATACAAGGCGTTATTAGAGTAAATCATACACGAAGACGTGTAATGAAGTCTTTCCGTAAAACAATTCTCTGTATTTGTTTTGATGAATTTCCAGGAATTGTTCTTCAAACTGTAAACATATGATTCAGCCTGAAACGGAATACGATAGTTATAAACTATACATGAGATTTTATAATCATGAGTCATGCTATCATATCCAAACCCAACCATACTCTGGCTACCCTCATTATTCGGAAACAATGGCGGTAAGATGTAATCAACATTGCCTATAACCGGGTTATAAAGCGAAAAAAATCTATATTTTCGAGGTTCAAAATTTAACCAACAAGTCGTTTATTAAACATGCTAATTGGAAGGTTAGGAAGACGAGTTAACTCGTTGACATGTTGAGGGGAATGGAATCCAAGTAGTATAAACGAGATGATTTATGACAAAAAAGGATGACGGAGTTACTTGTATTTGTCTTGTTACTCTCGTGAAGAAAGCGACTTTGTGATGTGATGAAATTGAGGTTGTTGATGATATCATTACTCCAATGCTTGCAAACGCATTGACAACGAATAAGGTCTTTGATTGGAAGTTTTAAGAGGATATTTGTTTCTAATTCCAACGGGAGTTGACTAATAATTGATGTAGGATGATTGATGTTCTTTCTCTTCTCCATTGTTGAACAATTTTAAGGTTTAGGGCTTATATTTGACAAACCCTAAATTTAGAGGAAGTTGAATGGCGTGAGACTGGGTTCAGGATGGTAATGAGATTTATAATTTTCTTTTTTTTTTTTTTTTTTCCGAGAACTCTATAGGATTTATAATCCTAATGGAATTAACCACTTGAGTAATAGCTTTTGTTTTTTTTTTTTTAAGTCTATCATTATGGGTAAATACATTACTACGTAACTATTCTAAAAAAAAAAAAAAAAAAAAAAAAAAAAAAAAACGTAACTAACAGGTGAAATTAATTGGGAAATTTTTATTTTTGACAAATTTTTATTGTTTGACTTCTCTTTCCGTTTTTATCGGAAGATTTTATTGTTTGATGAGTATTTAACAAGTTCATGTTCATTTGTTGGAAAATTAATTAATAACAGAAAGACAAAATGCCTCAAAAAAAAAAAAAAAAAAAAAAAAAACAGAAAGACAAAAAAACAAAAAGAAAAACACTAACACCCCTCAGGAAAGCTAAACGTCGCCCTCGAATATCTAATTAACGCCCGCAAAATAAACTAAAATTACAAATTTACCCTTTTTTAATCAAAAAAAAATTACCCCTTAATTTACCCCCCTCTTCATACTACCCACCACTACCACCTCTTCATACTAACCACCACCACCTCCTCCTCCTCTTTTAACCACCAACTCTTTACCTCCGGTTTCACGATCTACATAGCCGCGGTAATGACGAGTAAGGACAAAGGAAAGTCGGTCGCCGGCGGAGAAAATGTTTGTTTTTTTTTATTTTCTGAATTCGCGGCAAACGCCTAGATTTTTCGCACGTCCTAGGCTCAAACGCCTAGTTCGTGCGAACAACCGTGTGGTTGTATGAAAAATCTGGGCGTTTGAGGTGAAACGCCTAGTTTTTAGAATACCCTAGGTTGAAACACCTAGTTTTTAGAATACCCTAGGTTGAAACGTCTAGTTTTTTCGAATAACCTAGGATGTTTCGAAAAAACTAGGCGTTTCAGCCTAAGGTATTCGAAAAATCTAGGCGTTTATTGGGTTTCAAATTTCTTAAAAAAAATTATCGCGACGTACCGATTTTGTACTGTTCGACGAGCCTTTGGCGAGCGTCTAAGGTTGTATTTCTGGTATTTTGTCGTTATCCATAAGACCTAACGAATTTGATTTTGCAAAATTTAAAAAATATGTTTGATTTTGAAACTCACGGTGGTTGGGGTGGTTGTTCGATGAGCATTAGTGGTCGTTGACCACTAGAGAGAACGATAAAAAGTTTTGTGTATATTAAAAGTGTGAAATTGAGGTAAAATTAATTATTTTTATAATCGTTATTATAAGGATAAATACGTAATTTTATTTTATTTTGCGGGCGTTAGTTAGATATTTGAGGGCGATATTTAACAACCCTTTTTTTCTTTCTAGGGTTCTTCAAAACAATAATATTTATTTTAAACACAAAAAAAAAAAAAAAAAAAATAAATAAAATTGGTTGTCACCTCCGCTAGTCCGCTACCCTCAAATTCCCAACCTTTCTCTTTTATCAATTCATATTACCATATCAAATTCTTCATTCATATCATCATATGCCAATTTGCAGACCTAGGGTTTGTCAAATATAAACCCTAAACCTTTAAAATTTTCAACAATGGAGAAGAGAGAGAACATTAATAATCCTACCTCAATTATTAGTCAACTTCCGTTGGATTTGGGATCAAATATCCTCTCAAGACTTCCAATCAAAGACATAATTCGTTGTCGTTGCATTTGCAAGCATTGGATTGATGATATCATCAACCACCCCAATTTCATCGGTTTACACACTCACCAACTTCTCCAAAGTAACAAGACAAATCCCTCCATTATCCTTTTTTGTCCTCGATCATCTCGTTTGTACTCCTTGGATTACCATTCCCCTGTCAACAAGGCAACTCGCCTTTCTAACTTTCCAATGGTTAATCAACGACTCATTGGTTCTTGCCACGGATTGCTATGTTTTCAGAAAATAAACAATGTCGATTCTTCTCTTCAACACTATAAATGTAGACAGTTTTCGCTTTATAACCCGGTAACAGGCGCTGTTAACATGTTACCGCCATTGTTTCCAAAGAATGAGGGCAGCCACATTATGGCCGGGTTTGGATATGATAGCGTGAATTATGATTATAAAATCTTATGTTTCGTATATAGCTATCCTTTTCCGAAGCAGGCTGAATATTATATTTATTGTTTGAAGAGCAATTCATGGAAATTAATCACTAAACCGGGTTTTGTTTCAAAGATTCCTTCTTCTTCATTTATGGTTTACTCTAATAACGCCTTGTATTGGATAGCTCGTACTAACACATATGATATCCTGCCAAGTATAACTAGTTTCGATCTTGGAAGGGAGGAATGTCGCGATGTACCATACCCTGATCGGGTTGGTTATAATACATGGGTATTAGCTGATATAAGTAGGGATGTCAGTGGGGCGGGTCAAGTAGGAGACCCGCCCCATCCCCGCCCCAGTAGGGCGGGGATGGGTCTCAGTTTGGCGGGTGGTGGGGCGGGGATGGGGATAAAAACCATACCCGCCATGGGTGATGGGGCGGGGGTGGATTTTAAGTTGTACCCGCCCCATCCCCGCCCCGCCCCACCTGCCCCACTTCATACCCGCCCCATCCCCACCTCATACCCACATCTATATATCTTTTAAAGCAAAATTACATACTTTTATACTATTTATAAAATAATTACGTGAAATACAATATTAATTATAATACTTTGTATGACACTTATATTATAACACAAAAATGTGTGTAGAATGTTTTATTTTATAATTCGTATTAATTATGTAAGATTGTTTATTTGAGATACAGAGATTAGGTGGATCTTGGATGGGGATTAGGCGGGTCTTTGGTGGGGATAAGGTAGGGATGGATATCCAAGTGGGGGGTGGGGCGGGGATGGTTTTGGAGTTGTACCCGGTGGGGCGGGGATGGGGATGAAAATTGGACCCGCCGCGGGGATGGGGATGGGGATGGGGATGGGGATGGGGATGAAAATATTAGGTGGGGATGGGGATGGGAAGGCCAACATCCGCCCCGCCCCGCCCCATTGACATCCCTAGATATAAGGGGTCGCTTGCATTTCGTAAATTGTTTGAATGATGACATGATGCATGCATGGGTTATGACGGACTATGGTGTGAATCAAACTTGGGAGGATATAATTGGCATCCGACTTCGCCACGGTGTTGTTGAAAACCAAACCTATAGGGAGTGGGGTTTACCATTCAATAAACCATTACCAAACGAAGTCCCCTCATATTTTCCGCCATTGCCTCTTGCTTATTCACAGGACGGACAACAAGTCCTTGTGAGTATAGGTCGAAATGTTGTGGTTTTCCTTCAATGTCATGTGCGTAGTGGAAAATTCAAGGAGCTCAACATATGTGGTTTGCCGGATGATTGGAAAAATGGATATGTAGCGATGCCATGGTTTGGTTCCCTTGTTGCCCCTTCTTCAAGCTCGTGTAATTAATTTTAGTTTTATCCTTTATCTTTGTCTACTAATTTGTTAATGAATTTTGTTTTTAGATTTTGATGTGATTTAACAGCCAAATGAATTTATTTAAGGTTTTTGATTTACAATCTTGCAACTGACACTTTTACCATTGTATTGCATTTGGCACCAAGGTCAGCAACACCGATAAGGTTAGGTTTGGCTATGATTGTATTAGTCATGATTCTAAAATCTTATGCTTAGTTTATTACCGTGACTGCCTGAGATATGTCTAATCTTAAAGTATACCTAATGAATTGTTAAGTATTACTTATAAGTATTTAAAGACATTGTTTCATATTAGATTATTAGTTAAAATTTGCATCAACATATGTGTTCAGAAAAAACGTAACACTACATTTCGCTACACTTTTTAGGTTGAAGAAGCAAAGGTAAAAATTGAGGTCTAAACCGTAATTGACATTATATTTGGCTACACTTTTTAGGCTGACAAGGCAAAGGTAAAACTTAAGTCACATGGTCTCTCATCTTTCTTAACGACAAGGTGCACAAAGTGGATTCAATTTTCCCCTCAAAAAAAAAAGTGGATTCAATTTTGGAAGATATTAGCTACGGAGTACTGTTTTTATTTCTCTAATTTGATTGTGATGTCTGCTATGCAATCCGTTGAAATAGTATGGACTGTATGGTTTAACAATCTTTTTTCCTTTTTTTTTTTCTTACCTCCGTTAAATATTAGCAGTAACTATGAAATACTTTATATCTCATAAATATTAAGTAATATTTCAAAATTGCAACTAATACTTAACAGGGTAATAATCTTTCTTAACGACAAAGTGGATTCAATTTAGGAAGATATTAGCTACGAGTACTTTTTATTTTTCTAATTTGACTGTGATGTCATTAACTCATTATGCAATCAAGTAAAGCAGTACTGGTATATAGTTTGACAATTTTATTTTTTTCTTTTTTCATTTTTACTAAGTAGGATCAACTAAAATTTTAAGATTTATACATTGGTATATTGTTTTAAATATAATATACTACTTAAATATTTAAACATGAAAATGCATAAATCTATTATTAATTAAAAGACCAAATAATTTCAGTTACTTATGCAACTTGTTTTACAAAATAATTAATATTTTATAGATTTTTTATATAAAATATTTTATATATATCTCTCAAATAATACCCCAAAGTTGCAACTAAAAAAAATCGAAAGTAATATATAGTATAGATATTTAACAAGTGAACAATTCTTTTAGTCTCATTTATTGTAATAACCCAGAATATTATTCGAGTAGATAACTAGTTACATTAAAAAATAAAAAATAAAAAGATATAGAGTACCTTTAACATTTTCAAATAGACCACATACAAAATATAACAACGGCCTAAATAATATAGTGGACTATATAGTATATACACTCTTCGTTTTAGAATAATTAACATATATGACCATCTTTTACTGCTATTATTTAAAAGTAAAATTTTATTAAAAACTTAATATTCCAATAACATACATTAAAATAAATCAACAACTTATATTAAAGTTTTATTTTATATCATAACAGTAAATATGGTCAAAGTTAATTAAATAAAAGTCAAATGTGTCGATTATTTTAAAATGAAGAGAGTATAAAACAATGCTAACATTTTCAAATACTCCAATACAATATAACATTAGTGATCAGTCTAGATAAAGCAATAGAGAAGCATTATTCTATGTAAACACTTACTAGTTACAACAGTTTTAAACAAAGTTAGCACGTTGGTTGTTGCTAATTAAATTGTTAAACAGCAGCATGAACATCTTCGTTCTCATCTTGCATATCGTTGTTGGGCGCAATGAGAAACAAACAGGCAGTCAAAAATCGATGGAGGCGGACTACGAAACCGAAAATAAAGCTGCGGAAGAAGAAAGGCCAAATAGAGAGAATGACGATGCAAGGATGAATGTACAGAAAAATAGGGGTTGGACAGAGTAGTGAGAATATCAGAACGCCCGTCAGGAGATACGAATATCCATTTCGATAATCGATACGTAAGAGGATCAAGAGCCCACCATCATTGTCCTCTGGTACGACAGTTAGGCACATTTGGAAGGAAACAAACAGGAAGATGAGAAATATAAGGGAAATTAGCAGGAAAGGTTTAAGTAGATTTTGTGGGTAATTATTCATATGATTGGAGAATAATTGGCTGAAATAAGGTCTTAAGAAATAATTAATGAAAGGTAAAAATATCCATTTCATTTCATAGAAACAAGACTGCAGATTAAAAGGAGATAAGTTGATAATAGGGAGAGCATTGGAGGACAAAGACGAGGTATGAGCGAAAAAATAAAAATGGAGAGAGAGTAAGATGAAGAGGAAAGGGTAAATGCAAAGAAAAACAGGGGTAGGACTGAGTAGAGAGAATATGAAGGAACAAGTTAAGGGAATAGACCATCCAGTTCGATGGCAGATGAGTAAGTGGATGACAAAGCGGCGGTGTTCGTCGATGGAGAACAAGGTTATCAAGGACGATGAGAGAAAAAGAAGCAGCAGCATGAGAAGAAGAAGGGTATTGGAAAGGGTTAAACAAGTGTAATCTGAGAAGAAAAGATGGAATTGTGGTCGAACAAATAAGTTGATCAAAACTAAAAGGATCCATCTCAACTCATATTGATAACTCATTGAGGCAATCTATCGTTTCTCTGAATTTGGAGTTTGTGACTTGGTGGTAGTGAAAATGTGAGGGAAACGCGGTAGTTATGGATGGACTTTGTAAAGTATTCCCTCCGTCCTTATATTACATTCCTACTTCTCTTTATTATATGAAAATTAAAATAAATGCTAAAAGTTAAAATGTAATTTAGGGACAGAGAGAATAGTAAAATTACGATCATAGATAAAATTAAGACTGATGCAATTTAAATTAATAAAATAAGGAATGATGTCAAAAGAGTTCCTAACTTTAATAAAATGCAAAGAACGAATGTGAGATGTAAAAAAAGTTTCAAAAACAATACGGAGTAAAAGAATTAAGAGCAAGGCAAAAAGCAAAATCTGGCCCCACGTATATCTCAACATGTTTTTTACTCTGTCTTTAACAGTAATTTGACTACTAATCATGCCAAAAAAAAATTCAGCTTTAATTCTACAACTTTTCCAAAATCCATTCAATTTTTAGCTTCAATACAAGTTGAGACTTTGATTTTGCAATCGATAGGAGTGCACCTAGACGCATAGGTATATGTATTTGGCATGGATATACTTTTTCCGTTTTGTATTAGCTAAAACAGTAGGCTTGTTCATAGTTTTAGAAAATTATAGTATAAGCTATTGTTAGTAAGAGATAGAAATAAATATAAATAAATAAATTTTTTTTAAAAAAAAGTAGTATTGATGGAGTTTGTAGAAAAGAGAAATAATAAAATATTTGTGAAACTGGTGGGGGGTTCCACCGTCCTCCGACTGTTGAAGCGTGGAAAGACGTCTCACATTTAGCTTCAAAATTCTAATTATAGAAATTAAATTGATAAATGAATCACCCTATTTTGAAAATTCGGGGTTTTTAGTTAAAATAACAAAGACAAAATCGGGTTTTTACATTACTGTTTTGTCAAATTTGAGCTCAATTCGATTCCTTAGACTCCATATAAATGCAAGTGATGAACACTGCATATTGCGTGTTGATGGCAAAATTGATTCAACTGCATATTGATCCAGACTGATAATCAAGATTCAAATCCAGGTAAAACAAAACTTTCAAAAAAATGCAAGAAAGAAAGAAAAAAAAAACTTAGAAAAAATGCATGGATCCAAAAGTTGACAAAACAAGAAAGTTGGCCAAGCAAAAAAAGTTTTGATTCATATCGGGTTATTGACAAAACTTTCTTGCTTGGCCAACTTTCTAAGAAAAAAAAACTTAGAAAAAATGCATGGATCCAAAAGTTGACTTACCAAGTCCCAACTTAGATAAGGTGAGACCTATTAAAGAACTCCAACTCAAAAAATAGTGGAAAACAAAAGGTTGGGAAAAGTTTGAAAGTCGTTAGTTGTCTGTAAAGGTAGTTTTTTTTTTCTTTTTTCTTTTACGTAATAAGCCGAAAGGTAGTCTTAGGGCCTGTTCTGATTGACTGAATTGAGCTGAACTAAATTGAACTGAATATTTTATGTGAGAAGGAAATTAAGAACTGAACTGAAAATAATCTGAATAGAACATACCCTTAAGTTGGGGACTTGGTGCAAAAAAATAAAAATTTCATACTTGCCTTGCTATTTTGTTGCTTTTGCCTTCAGTCATGTGACTCCCGTCGAATCTACAAACAAAATCTTTGTTAAGAGGGCAAACATATAATACCTCACTACATAATTTTAGGTTAGATCGTAAGAGACTCCAATAGGCAATAGTCTAATTTTTACTTTGAATTATCTTTACCTCACCAAAAATCTTTCAAGTTACAAGACTTGTGTACTCAATTTCGTAGTGTGTGTGACCATGTTTATTTATAAAAATAATCTTTAACGTATGCACAGTTTTCACTGCTTGTATATACGTTTACGTTTAACATCAAGCATTCAAGCATAACTTCAAATAACATGAAAACTAACTCCAATGAACAGAAACACCAAAAAATAAAAGGGTGATGTAATGTTCATTAATTACAATTTATGTTTATTATAGTTTTAGTTTTATGTTCTCTAAAGTTCGGTTTGATGTTCAATGTATGCTCTGGCCATACACCTCCAATCCCCAATTAAAAAGAATGGAAATTGGGAAATTTGCCTTTTCCATTTAAAAGCAAACAACCTAAAAAAAAGATAAAGAACCCTAGTAGCTCTTTCCCCTCAAGCTCGTTAGCTGCCCTTTTTCTCCAGTCTTGCAAGATTCAATCCCCAATTTCTTCTGTCCCCTATCCTATAGGCACCATAAAAAAAATATGTATCCTTTGTCTGCGTGACTACGTTCCATTTAGTTTTTTCTAGCGTCCTCTTTCCCTTCTTCCTTTAATTTCCTCCACAAAACACCAAACACAAAACCTTTTTTCTTTTATAACAAGAATTAAAGCTTGTTGCTCATTTTCATGCTAGGGTAAGCTTCGCATAGTATAATCACTTTCTTCGATTTTTATTACTTGCATTATATACATATTTGGTACTATACTATATTCAATTTTTGCTTGTGTTTACCCACAAAATATCCTATCCATTCTTGCTCATAAGTAATAACAACCATTATTATTATCAACCGTGTCTCTCTCTCTTATTTGTTTGTCACATGGTGAAATTTGACATTCTTCACAATTTCACATTATTGTACTCTTTTTTTAAAAAAATAAAAAATATTGTGTCTATATCAAACGTTACTTAAAAAAAAATTAAGGCCCTGTTCAGTTCACCATATTTTTGCTGAACTGAAATTATGTTTACTAAAATGAAATTATTTTTGCTGAACTTAAATTATTTTTATTGAACTGAAATTATTTTTACTGATTTTCTATTATATTTCTTCTTTCACTTCACTGATTTTTACCGAATTAAAATTATATGGGATACCTTGGTTTCCTAAACAAATAGGGATCATCCTTTATTATTAGAACGACATTGAAAATTATGTACTCCATATATCTCAAGTATATAAATATAGGAAATTTTTATTTTAATTACCCTTAAAAAGCACACTTTTCCTTTTAACTACCTTGTTTATTATTATTATTTTTTATTTTAAACCTTTACAATACAAAATCTTTTTATTTTGCTACCATGTATGACGTCTCCCATTATAGTTTGCATATCCATTCATCCCCTAACGTCTCCCGTTACGTTTTCTTTAGTGACACCATTAGATATTCTCAAGTTGCGTGTCAAAATTATTTCGTTAAGTTTTTGAGTGTCATTTTGGCCTTAATGATCCAAATTGAGCTCGAAATTACAAAAATAAAAAAATAAAAATAAAAAATAAATAAAATCAATAACTCGTTTTGCATGTTAAAAAATGTTTGAATTTGAATATTGACATATTTTAATCAAAAGAATTACTCGGTTAAAGTTTTGTGGGTTATTTTAGCCCATAAAGATCCAAATTGAGCTCAAACCCCTACCCACTATTCTAGCTTCTCGCAGATTCGTTTTTGATGGATGCGCGACGATGAAAAAAATGAAGCAAATCGCCCGAAGAAGACGAAGTAGATCGACGAAGAAGACAAAGCAAATCGACAAAGAAGACGAAGTAGATTGAGGAAGAAGCTAATGGAAATAGAAATCGATTTGGATTCTCAAGTCTGGACTCAATGTGAGTCTGTCCAACACAAATTTTTTTCCTATTAATTTAAGTACATACATGTTATCATGTGATATATGTTGTCGGATTAGTCATAATATGTACTTTAATAAATGGAAATTTCCGTCCATTTGACACCATTGTAGATTTATTTTTCCATTTGATACCCAATTTTTAGTTTTACTCCACATGCTACCATTGTAATTTTGGCTTATTCTTTACTATAGCATCTCGTTAAATGTAACATTAGTTTGGGGCGATTGTGGTCTTTCATTTCTAATTTTGACTACAAATTTTGATCCTTTAAGGTCATAATGACTCTCAAAACTTTAATCAAACATTTTTTTTGGAACGAAACAAATCAAAATATACAAATTGAGACATTTTTCTTGCACATAAACAGCGACATTTTCAAGTTTTTTTTTTTTTTTTTTTGGCTAATTTGACCTCAAACTTGAACCTTAGGGTCCCTAAGGGCTAAAAAACTTTATAAAACTTTAACCGAACAATTTTAATGACACCCAAATCAAAAAATACATAATATATATTTGATGGAATGCTACAATAGAGAATAAATTGAAAGTATAATAGTACCATTTGGAATAAGACTAAAAATTGGCTTGGGTACCATGTGAAAAAGCACAAAATACAATGGTACCAAGTGGAAAATCCCTTAATAAATCAATTTTCTTATAACTTTTTTTTACTAAATGTCTAATTAAACAAATTGATGATCAAAGTTATGTTTCAACAAATATACAGACTCAAGTGATACATTTAAAATAAAAAATAGAGAGATTACTCTTATAAATCAATGTGGTCACACCATGTAACAAAGCACACACAAGCACACAAGTACTTTACAACACAATAAAACAAATCTTTTACAAAAATAATACTTGTATTATTTTTTTTGCATATTCCATATTATTACTTAGTAATTATATTTATAATTAAGGTAAAATGATTTATCTTTCCTAAAAAAATATTGACAATTATAAACTAAAGAATATATTCTTAACATAAGTGACATGTTCTACAATGGGGATAAATTTGTTTTATATTTTTGAACTACTTTTTTTTAAAGGAAGATGGGAAACTTTTATTCAACAGCAAAGAAAAATTAACTAAGATTGATTTTTCCCCTACTTTTGTTTTAGTTATGTCTTAGAATATACAATTATCAAATCAACATCTCATACTTTTCTTCTACATCTTATTAGAATCTATTTTGAAATAACACCACTATTTAAAAAATTGATATTTATGCACTACATTTTGAAACGATTCTAATAAGATGTTGGTACGTCCTTAATTTTTTTATATTTTCTTTTACATTTTTTTTTGGAGAAAATCTTCTTTGAGTAAAGTTTAACAAGGTAAAAAACAAAAAGAAAAAAAAATGACTAAAATGGAAATAATCTGAATTGTAGAAATTCCAATTAATTATGGTCTCAATCTTTAATTTTAAAAAAAACCATGTCAATGAATTAAATAAATTAGTTTTGATAATTACCTTGAATAAAGTTAAAAATTATAATTTTTTTCCAATCAAATCATCTTGATAATCAATTACTATGTAATAATCATGAATCAATAACTCAAATTTATTGATTAATGACTATAAATTTTTATTCAATATATTTCCAAAATATAATATTAAATATATAGATATTTAATTAGAGTTCATAATAGGATGAAAGTTTAATAAAGAAATATACGTCATCACAAAGATGTAGAATAATTATTAGATTTGCATAATTTTGAATAAATAATAGAATGATTTTAATAGTGCGTAAAAGGAAATCTTTTCACGGGGTTAGATACCTAGTTTTAAAATTTTCATTTAAAAATAACACTATAACTTTATCATATTGAAATGCATAAAAATATCATACAATCAAATGCATAACTTCTAAGTGCATAATTAGCTTATAGGCTTTTTTATGTTTATGTTTCATTTTACTAAATAGTTTGGTAGTATAGTTAGTTCACACTATTTTAAGATAATTTTTTTTACACTAATTAAAATAGTATTAAATTGGTAATAATACTGAAAATTACTGTACATGGCACGAGATGTAACCTAATGTACGGCTATATCCGAGTATCTTTCCTAGTGCAATAAGGCCTATTGGAGAATTGGTTGTCTTGTTTAGATGTTTATTAATGAGGAAATACAAGTTAGATAAACTTTGTATGCAAATCAGGGGGTATTAATGCCATTTTAGTTATTTAATTGGGAGTATTTTTGTATTCCCACCCACCTTCTTCCTCCAAGCCAGTAAACCTGCACACCAATGATACCACCGCATGTGGCGGTTCAAAATGCCGCTGCGATGGTAAGGCTTTTCCTAAGGGGTTGATATGACCCTAATTTACACCGTTTGCTACTAGGGTGTTTTTTTGTTACCGCCGCGAAGCGGCATTGGACTATGATGATGATGGACGCGAAGATGTTGGTGGTTGTTATGGGTTGTGAGTCTGTGATGGGGATGGCGGCTGAGAAGAAGATGGTGGTGATGGTTGTAATGGTGATGGATGCGAAGATAGAAATAATGGTTCGTGGTTGATCGGTGATGGTGATGGTGATTGAGATCTACTTTTTTCTTTTTCTTTTTTGATTTTTTTTATAAAATGCACAATATTACAAAAATGCCACCTGATATACATTTGATGTAGAGGTGATCAAGTTGAGCCTGGCTCGATTTTGGGAGGGCTTTGGACAATTTTTTCCGGCTAGACCTGAACCGATTTTCTTAAAATTTTGGTGGGCTTGGGAAATCAATTTTATGTAATTTTAGTTGTTTTTTTTGGCTCGGTCTGAAATTGGTCAAAAAAGCCTACCTGGCCCGTCTAGTTTGGGCACACATTTTCCGACTCAAAGTTTGACCCAGCCCAGCCCAATAATTGGGCATATTTTTTGACCCCAGCCTGGCCCAAACTCGTCCCGCCCATTAATCACCTCTAATTTGATGTATATAAGGCTGATTAATCGGGCTTCCTCTTTATCAACTGGTGAAGGCTGAAAAATATTTCCTGATTCGTAAGCAAATAGAGCAGTACAGACGTACAGTACACAAACTTCACTTCCTAGTTCGCTAGTATGCCAGTAATCCGCAGATTAAAGTAAACATCTCATCTTTATCTCTTCCTCCTTTCATTTTACTCTCTCTTCAATGGTGGAACTTTCCCGCCAAATAAATCCTCCATAGCAGCAACCATTTTACATCTCCAAATCCGCCATGATCAAACCTCAAAGTTCCGCTTCTTTCCTTTTCTCTCTCCTCATTCTCTTCTCCTCTTCTCTTCATTCCCCCTTTCTCGATGACGGAACCCTAACCCTAATTCACCGTCCTAAGCCGGATTCCTCAAATTCGCGAAGAAACTACATCGTCCGATTCTTCAATTACAAGGACGCCGATGTTCACCGAAGTTACCTCCGTCGTAGCATCAAATCCGACGGCTGGGACTGGATCGAGCGCCGGAATCCTGCGGCGAAGTTTCCGACTGATTTCGGCGTCGTTTCGATTGAGGAATCGGTGGAAATGGCGGTGATCGGAGAAATTAAGGGTTTGAATAGGGTGAAGGATGTATCCGTGGATTTTAGCTACTCGAGGAGTTTGCTTGAGGAGGAGAAATTGGAGAGAGAGAGTGTTTTTTGCGATGTGAAGAAGCGGCCTGGGAAGATATTTACCAAAATGTCCTTTGAGGCTGAGGAAGAAGTTGTTGGAGGTCACTGGAGCTCGCTGAGCAACCAGACGATCAATTGGAGGCGCCGGAATCTTCTCAAAAAGGTCAGCTGATGATAATAAGTTTGTAATTGTTTTTGATAGATTAGAAATCTGTATATTTATCAATTGGTACATTGAATTTTTCTAGCATGTGAATGTTGATGGATAATCTTATCAATGAATCAATGATGGATTGATGATATCAATATCAACTCAAGATATACTAGTATGTATTGACATCTTACTTTGATTTTGATATCAATTAAGGCTAATGCTTTGCTATCTTTGTCTGAAATTTGTGAATCTTTCTGAACTTGATGGAATTTTACTGAGCTGGTGAGAGTAAATGTAATGGAAAGTTTCTGAAAAGAGTAGGACTGGCATTGAATTTGAGAGGTTCGATTATGATAGTGTTGAAATCAATGGGAATATATTGAAAAATTATTTCAATACCTTCTAATGTTTGGAAATGTGTCAATTGAGTTTATGTCAGTGTCATGGATAGCTTGAGAAATGTATTGAGAATTTGAGATATTGGTGGATTTGAATTTGTTGGAAACCAGTTTTGGCAGTTTGTGTTCTTTGCTTAAGCAAAACCATAAGCTGTTCTTTGTGCCTGTGAAAGAACTAAATATCTTTTGGTATAAGATTTAAACATGGAGATTTTGTGCATTGTATTTGTGACTTGGTTGCTGATTATTTTTGTTCTATTTCTGATGCAGAGTTCTCAAGTGACCTCTCTCTTTGGCGCTGATGTTTTATGGGCCAAGGGCTACACAGGTGCTAAAGTAAAAATGGCAATCTTTGATACTGGAATTAGGGCAAATCACCCTCATTTTCGCAATATTAAGGTATACTATATTCCTAATAGATGGATTGTAAGTATAAAATGTTATTTTAGTCATGGAGGTGATATTGTTATGACCTAAAGAATGAAATTTGAATACTGTAAAGCAGTAGTCTGATGTTTTGAGTGGTTTGCAGGAGCGAACTAATTGGACGAACGAAAACACTTTAAATGACAATCTTGGACATGGGACATTTGTTGCTGGAGTTATAGCTGGCCAAGAGTCAGAGTGCCCTGGATTTGCTCCAGATACTGAAATTTATGCTTTTCGTGTATTTACTGATGCACAGGTAATCCATGTTTTACTACAGGAGAGAAAAAATTGATAATACTACTATTGCTAGACTTGCAAGCCTTCTTCTTCCCTCAAGTTAAAAATTTGTATATAACTGGAATTTTTAACCTATATAGTTTATACATTATACTGCTCTCTTGTTCTTGGACTTTTTCCTAATACAAAGTATATTGATTCAATGGTAAATCTTAAAAGGTGCTGTGATACTTGTGCTTTCTCATTGAATGGATCATTTCATCATCAGCTTCAATTAGAGGAAAAGTTATACTGTGCTTGGCTGCGGTGACCGAAAGAGCTTTAATAAAGGAGAATAAAATGTATAGAGAGAAGAAGCTATAACAATCAACAAATTTGGTCATCTTTAAAAGTGACATTTCTTAGTTTAGTGAATTGGCATTTTTCCTTTTTAGAGAGTTCCAGATTTTTTTTGTTACACGACTCTTCCTAGTCCTTTGCCCTTGTAAAGAAGAAGCTGGTATAGCCTATTAGATTACATGGGAGTGGACTAGTGGAGAATAAATACTTAGTCTTGAATCTTTGATTGGTTTGAGCTAGATACAAAGTTTCTGTGGATGTGATGAAAGTTTTTATTTGATAGGCTTCTAAGAATACTGATCCTTAGTCATACTCAAATGAACACAGAACATAGAAAATAAGAAGAAAAATGCAAACTGATCAAGGTAAGGTATCAATGTATGTAGCCATAATCAAGGTGTAAAAGCTAACCAACTCTCAAGAAGTTGACACTCTCCTTCCCTACAAATCAATCACCACTTGTCTGAACATTCCTACTCCCTAGCCTATGTGTACATTCCTCTATTCCTTATATTGGTACCAAAACTAGTGTGGCTTCCTCACTACTATAAACCTGTAACTAACTTCTTTCTTGTTTCCATAATTTCCCTTGTCACAAACTCAAGAGAATTCTTTTCCCATTCCCACTTGCTTCCTTCTTGCATATTGTTGGGGGGTTGGGGGCCTGGATTGATTCTCTGCATTGGCCACATATTTTTTTGAGTCAATTGATAATAAGCTGACTAAAGATGGAGCTTTATCAAAATCATGCTAATTACATCTCTCTTTTTATATTCTCCCCCTCTGGAATGTTCACTTCAAGTAGCATGCTATCAGCAATTTTGTGATAATCTTTTATTCAGCTTATTGCAGGTGTCATACACATCATGGTTCCTTGATGCATTCAACTACGCCATTGCAACTAATATGGATGTGCTAAATCTGAGTATTGGTGGTCCTGATCACTTGGACCTTCCATTTGTGGAGAAGGTATGTTGGTTAACGGTTTCTTTTCACATAAATTGTGGTATCTTATTGCAGTATCAAAATCTTATATATAAGTGCATATTCGTCTACAGAACAGGAGTTTCGTTGTTGGGGGGGGGGGGGGGGGGGGTTACAAAGTGTTTCAGATTTTCACCTCCCATTTTTAGTGTATATGTATTATTATTTTTATGTCGAGACTTACATGATACCAAAAAAAAAAAGAAAAAGAAAAAGAAAAAAATTACATTTCCTTTTAGCTTTCACAATTAGAAAATTGATCTGATACTCCATTATTTTTTACTTGCTTCTATTTTCCCTTGTTATTTAAGGTGTCTAAACTTAATTTATGTACCTTATTATAGCGTGTTAGCATCTTAGTTGCTGATGGTTAAGTGGTGGCATATATAATATAGTTCTTTTACATGATGCCTAATAACCCTTTCCGGTGCTACTATTGGTTGTTACATCTTTGCTTTGATTGCACTAGAATCGTTGATAACATCTCTATGGCGGAGACAATTGATAGTCTCATAGTAATGCTGGAAAGTAGGCTATTTTATCCGATGACCTCCCTTTAAAAAGCTTCATGTCTGTTGTATAGTGATCATAAGGCTTCCTATGGCTCACTCGCCTAAAAATGTTATATTTTTCTTAAGGTCCGTGAATGTTGATTTGGTTGATTCATTATATAACATGTACACAGCGTAGAGTTATCATTTTAATTATAAGGTAGATGCTACTATATAAATAACTATGGGTAAAACTCACAAGTGAAGGAATGGGGGTGGGGGAAAGGGGAAAACCTGAGAATTGAATGTATTATTTAATTATAGTGTTTAGGTTTTGATGATTGTTTCTTGTAACCCTTACTTCATGCATGTTTTGATGCTAAGTGGTTCTTGTATACTGTTGGAAGATGACTGAGGCTTTGGAAACTTTTTCATATTGTTTAGGTTTGGGAACTAACAGCTAACAACATAATCATGGTGTCTGCAATTGGAAATGATGGACCACTCTATGGTACACTGAACAACCCAGCTGATCAAAGTGATGTCATTGGAGTTGGTGGTATAGACTATACTGATCACATTGCATCATTTTCTTCACGTGGCATGAGCACATGGGAGATTCCACATGGGTAATAGTTTAATTGTTTTCTGTATGATTTTTTGCTTATAATAAGTACATCTTTGTAAACTTCAGCTAATGCAGCTATATAGTTAATAACAATGGAAGAGACCTTAATCATCTTTTCAGCAAATTGTGCATACAGTGTATTTGATATTCTATATTGAGTTATGGATTTATATGTGATCAGATATGGCCGTGTGAAGCCAGATGTTGTCGCTTATGGACGTGACATTTTGGGATCAAAAATCAGTACAGGGTGCAAAACTTTGTCAGGCACAAGTGTTGCAAGTCCCGTGGTTGCTGGAGTGGTGTGCTTGCTAGTCAGTATCATTCCAGAGAGCAACAGAAAACGTACCCTGAATCCTGCAAGCATGAAGCAAGCACTGGTTGAAGGAGCTGCGAGGCTCTCTGGTCCTAATATGTATGAACAGGGTGCTGGGAGAGTTGACCTGTGAGTTACTTAATTTGTGCATACTTCTCTTCATGGTCTGAAAAATACACTAACTTTGTTTTCACAAATGCTGACGCCTTGCTTGTTACAATTGCAATCAATTGCTGATTATGGTGTCAGGTTAGAATCATATGAAATCTTAAAGAATTACAAACCACGGGCAAGCATCTTTCCTAGTGTGCTGGATTTTATGGATTGCCCTTATTCATGGCCTTTTTGTCGTCAACCTCTCTATGCTGGTGCCATGCCTGTTATATTTAATGCTACTATTCTGAATGGTATGGGAGTGATTGGCTATGTTTATGAGTCACCAAACTGGCATCCATTTAACGAGGAAGGCAATCTGCTTAGCATCCATTTTACATATTCAGAGGTTGTATGGCCATGGACTGGCTATTTGGCACTCCATGTCCAGATTAAGGAAGAAGGTGCACAGTTTCATGGAGTGATTGAAGGTAACGTGACTGTTAAGATCCGAAGTCCACCTGTTCAAGGTGAGAAAGAAGTACGAACTAGCATATGTGTTCTCAGGTTGAGATTGAAAGTTGTTCCAACTCCTGCAAGATCCAAAAGGATCCTGTGGGATCAATTTCACAACATCAAATATCCACCTGGCTATATACCGAGAGATTCATTGGATGTCCGCAATGATATCCTAGATTGGCATGGGGATCACCCCCACACAAATTTCCATACTATGTTCAACATGTTGAGTGATGCCGGATACTATGTTGAGACCCTTGGTTCTCCACTTACATGTTTTGATGCTCGCCAGTATGGGACCCTCCTGCTTGTTGATCTTGAAGATGAATACTTTGAAGAAGAGATAATTAAGTTGAGGGAAGATATTCTGAACACTGGATTGGGCTTGGCTGTGTTTGCTGAGTGGTATAATGTTGAGACAATGGTTAAAATGAGATTTTTTGATGATAACACAAGGAGCTGGTGGACCCCTGTTACTGGTGGTGCAAATGTTCCTGCACTGAATGACCTTTTGGCCCCATTTGGGATTGCATTTGGTGATAAGATCCTTAATGGTGATTTTTCGATTAATGGTGAACAAAGTAGGTATGCATCAGGAACCAACATACTAAGGTTTCCAGCTGGTGGATATGTTCACAGTTTTCCTTTCATAGATAGGTCAGATGGGGGAGCTACTCAGAATGTGCTATCATCCGGTCTGATGAAGGTAATTGGTATCCTATTTTATAGTCATTCAACTAGAGTTAATAATTTTTATTTTATTTTTTATTTTTTTGAAACCGCTAGAGTTAATAATATATGCTTAGATGTTGATTGCTTATTTTTATTTATTGGAGTAATTTTTATTTTGCCAATGGATCAGGGGTTGGGAAAGACTGCCCAGTGCCCACATTCTTTATCAATCAATCAATCAATCAATCAAAGCCTTAATCCCAAAAGTGGGGTCGGCTAACATGAACCAAATTTGATTATTCCGTGTAGTCATCAACATAAATCTTTCTCCTCCATCCCTTACGATCCAAAACTTCATCCTCACGTAAATCCATGCACTTCATATCCTTCCTCACTCCTTCCAACCAAGTCATCTTTGGTCTCCCTCTTCCTCGTTTAATCCCTCCATGGTCCCACTCTTCCACTCTTCGCACCGGTGCACCCTCGGGTCTCCGTCTTACATGTCCAAACCAACGCAGACGATTTTCCCTTAATTTATTCTTTATCATTCTTTATCATTCAAAATTTAACATTGACCTTTTAGTCTTTCCTTTCAAGAAAAAAAATAAAATAAAATAAATGGAAATGCCTAAATCAAACAATCCTTTTATAATTTCCCCATTTTGGTGAGTGGGATGATTTTCTATTTTGCTGGCTGGTTGACTGGGATCACCTGCTAATAGTTTAAGCAGTTAAGCTCCTTTGACATGTCAAGTAGGTCTATCTTGCTAACATCTTTATCTTAATTCTTGTAGGAAAATTCACCTATTCTTGGTTTTCTGGAGGCTGGTGAAGGCCGGATATCAGTTTATGGAGATTCAAATTGTCTTGACAGTAGCCATATGGTTACTAATTGCTTTTGGCTGCTTAAAAAAATAGTAGAGTTCACCAGTAGTAATATCAGGGATCCAATTCTTTTCTCAGATTCTGTTAGACAGGGTGCATCCTTGTATATAGATGATAAGCAATTGCCATCACGAAGGACTGACGTGAATTTCTCAGCCTATTCCGCTGTCATGGGGAAGGAATTGATGTGCCGGACTGACTCCAGGTTTGAAGCGGTAGGAACTAAAGGTTATAATATGCAAGTTAGGGGAAGAAACAGAATACTTCCTGGTTACCATGCTATTGATATGGGCAGAAGTTCAAATTCCAGTTTTGAGGGCTCAGGTCTGAAAGTCCACCGTATAGTTCCCCAGAAAACTGGTGATTCTTTAAGTAACAAGTATTTTGGCCTCTTTTACACGGATGAGGTAAGGAACTGATGCTGCACATATAATTTGCTGTTTCATAAGCTATTTAGTACCTCATATATGATTTTTTTGATGATTTATACAGCTTGACATGCCTGTGCTGGTTGCTAGTCATTGGCTTGTACCTGCAATAATCGCCACTTCTGGTTAGTATTGTATTCTTGATGAAATTTCTTTTATGTCATGATTATTTTTTTCATCTCTGAAAACATTATCCCTATTTTGCCACCTAATCTCCTTCCAACTTTATTTAATTATTTTGCCGTATGGTTTTGTGGTCTCATCCAGTAGTCAACATGTTCGAGGTTTTTACATCTGATTGAATCTTGCACATCTAGTTTTCAACCCTAAATTTTATTACAACCTGTGGATGTCTTATTATTTATGTGCTTTTGTAGGATTCTTGCTTGTTTTGAGCTTTTGGCGAATCCGACAAAAGCGGCGGCGACGGAGGAAAGGTTCAAGCTCTGGTAGATATCCAAATGTGTAGTATAATTGGCGGAAAAGTTTTGTAGCAAAGATCGTAGTTCTTAAGATTGAAGTACAATTAGTTTTTAGGATCTGTATTTGAAACTGAAATTTAGATTAGTCTTTTTCTTACTCTTATAGCTTTTGGGTAGATCGAACTTAAATACATTGTAGGCTCCAAAAATTACACAAGTAAAAAGATCTTTGTTGTACTGTTACTGTCATGTTGGTAGTTAAGTTTCTATATAGTAACTCAGTAACTGCAGTCACATATAAAGATCCAACTTATGGAACATTGTTGGCTCTCAAAAAAATCACGCTGAGTTAGAATTTATTTTTCTCCGACTGTAATTGCCAGCAACCGTTAAATCTGTATACAGTTGCTCGATTTTGCCAGATATGAATGTGATCTACGGTGCATGCTGCTGTGCAGGCTACAGTGAATTCAAGGAATATGGATTTTGGATAGGTGAGTAAGTAGTATTATCACCAGAAACTATTTGCCAAAAATCTCTTCATGCCCTGCCAAGAATCAAGGAAAGCAAGCAGATTAAGGAAACCCGGTTCAATTATATTATACAGACTACGGAGTAGTAAAATTTAGACCCTAGGTCAAGACTTTATGCCATTGTTTGCAGTTGGAATAACTTTGGTGTGAACATAAACATGATCCCATTGCAACCAGGATATATCTCCACAATCAACATCAAACGACAAAGAATTATTAATAATAATGAGAAAACAAGTACAGGTTGATAATCCAATTCCTCCTCGATTCTCCATTATGATGTGTGTACATTCACAGACAAACTTGTCAAAATTGTAAACAATGGAACAATTCAGGATTTAAGGCAATTCTTTTACACGGCAACAGATTCTTAACATTCACAGGCTGAAGAACTTTGAGATTGTGCTCTGTTCGTCATATCAATGGTGTCAGGAACATACCTATAACATGGTTAATAGATCAAACAATTAGAATCCCTTTGAAGTAATATATAGGTGTAGCAATGGAAAGAAATAACTCCAAAGATGTTTAAGGATTCATCAAAATATAGTATGGAGCTGAATGAATGCTCCCTCCATCGATATATATATGCTCCAAATACATTTAACATGGTTTGGGTGGAGTTCATAAAAGGTAAATTAGTGGAACCATATACAATTGATACGAGTAAGTAGATGGGGTCACATGGCTATCAAGGAAATGGAGCATTCTTTCAAGGACACCCATAAAAGAAATCCATATAGGGACGATGGGAGTGGTCCGTTTCCGTGCTCAAACATAATCAGACAATACAAGCCAAAGGAAAATCACTTAATGGAAACTCACATTTCTTCTTCAGGTTCATTCTTTATGGCATTTTTAGCTATGCACATGAAAGCCTCTTCAACATTTGTACCATCTTTGGCCGAGGTTTCAAAATAAGGAATATTCCCCTTGCTCATGCACCAAGCTTTTGCCTTCTTTTCTGAGACCTGTTTTATTTGGAGATATACATGAGCTCATATGATTACTGGCAATTTATTTTTGACCAAAAAAAAAAAAACAGGGTAGGTACAGCATACAAGTAACAAGTATTAACTCCTTTTACATTGACCCAAAGACTTCAGACTAGTTCTACTTGATGTACATTATCATCATAGGAAATGATTCTTATAATGTCCAAGATATCAAATTGGAGAAAAGCCATTTATTTTTAAGATTTAAGAAAATTTACCACTCTGCCGCTTCCACCATCAACATCTATCTTGTTCCCCAGCAAAATAAATGGGAAGTTATCTGGATCACTTGGGCTCGCCTATCAAACAAAAAGAGTAAAACTCAGTGTAGTTACCTCCCTTGAAGTGTTCCAAGTATTTAGGACAAACTTGAAAGAACACATACCTGTAATAAAAACTCCTCCCTCCACCGATTGAGGTTCTCGAAAGACTTCGTGACATTAACATCATAAGTAAGAACACAACAATCTGCACCACGGTAAAAAGCAACACCTAGACTCTGAAACCTTTCCTGTCCAGCTGTATCCCAAATCTGCAATTCGGCCAAACAACATTCACCTTAATTTAGAGTATTGCGGGACAAATTTTTCAGTATAGAAGAGACAACAAGCAAACAGCTGCTGATGGATACACAGGATACATGAATTACAACATTTTAGACCATCTTTCTCTACCATTTTCCGTATGTTCTTTGTTTTACAGAGGGTACATCACAAGCTCGCTGATAGGTAAGCTACCGTTATGGCGTTATGCGTCTGGGAAAAAAAATTTCAACAACAAAGTCTCTACCGTCAACCGTTTTTTAGGTTAAATTTCATTATCTCATCCTATTTCGTTATCTCATCCTATTTAACTGCATCATTAATATGCAAATCAGAGCTCTAAACCCCTTTAGTACATTCAATCCATGGATACAGGGTGACAGAGAAAGGTCATCTTTATCTTTCTCAATGCCATAGATAGAACAAAGTGATCACAATTCACCAATACGATAAGAAAAGGATCATTGGATCAATCTCTAGATATAAGAACGAGAAAACGCATACGAGAGAATCTCTTATTTTAAATATCTAAATGATCCAAAAGGAGGTTTCTGCACAGCTATAAAGCTACATTTGATGGGTGAAACTTAGTAAGCACAATAAAGAATATATATAAAGGAAGAACAGTAGGAGAAGCAAAGCTCCCACGACCAATCATTCCCACTGAATCTTTTCATAAAAATCCAACATAATGGTTATGAAGGATGCAGCAAATTGTTTCCATCACCATATGAGTGGGGTTAGGAGAACAAGTGTCTACTCTAGGTCCATGAGACAGAAATGAAAGATGGATGACAACATAAAGAGCACAGATGCAGTCTGTTGAATAATTAGTATTTAAGCCATTGGCTCACATCCTTCAAAATGTATTCAGATTTCTGTAGAATCGAACACGTAACATGATTTTGGGATACCCTAAGTCCCAACTTCTTCATGCCAATGAAGGCAGACATGCTCATACATCAGTATAAAAGCTGCATAAACTTATCATCTTTGCACTCTGAATTGAAGGCAAGGAAATTTCCTCTATCTTATTTTATTTTTTTATTTCGAAGAAAAGGTTCCAAAAAATGCACAAGTTACCCCCATGCTTTGAAACATGCACCATGTATTGACATAATCTACGAAGCTCAGGCGAGTGAGGAAAGCTTCCAGCTTCATACAATTACACTTCTTCCATACAATTACACTTCTTCAAATTAAAATTATAACCAAATTCCCAAATTCTTAAAGATCTCAACACTAAACATGCATTTAACATAACACAGCAATTGAAGGCAAATTCACTCGCAAAAACGAAGTAATTAACGAATGCAAACTGCGAAAAGGATGAGTCATAAACATGATCATACCTGTAATGTGAAAAGCCTATCTTCAAATTGAAGTTCTTTAGTCAAGAAATCAGCTCCAATTGTTGCTTTATACTGGTTACTGAACTTCTTATTAACAAATCTGAATTTTATCAAATTTAAGGCAAAACCCCAAATTTCTAATTCCAACTATTATACATCATACATTAAAAACACATTCCACAAAATTGATTAAAATAGGTCAGCAATAAATTTAGAAAATGGGGCATGCAATAAAATTAAATTAAAAAGGGTAATCACTAGAATTGGCAAAAAAAAAAAAAAAAAAAAAACCAATAGACACCAAAAAAGGTGGTCAAAAATATAGAGAAAGCATAATTCAATTCAAAGGATACTGATTCATAAGTGAAGTCTTCCCAACTCTGTAAAATCATCATCAAATATTCAAAAAGATTAAAAATTTAAAATCAACCCATCAAAATTCATCAAATTCCAAAAGTAATTAAAAATCAAGGAGAGAGAAAGAGGATTAAGATTACCCGCTATCACCAAGGATGATGATTTTAAGGAGCTTTCGACGACGCGATGCCATTGACCTTGGATTTGAGAGAACCCCTTTTGGATTTCTGTTAGAAAGGAGGAGAGAGAAAAAAAAGGGGAAAATGGGAGAATTGAGGAAGAAGAAGAAGTAGACGAAGAAAAGGAATATGCAAGCTAAGGGATTCGTTGTCTTGTTACAGAAACTATTGCAATTTGCAGCTGTAATTTTGCTACTTAGCGACCAGTCTTTTTACGGAATACATGTTTAAAAGTCTAATACGTACTTGTACTCGTATTTGCTTATTTCATAAATGATTAGAATGGACTATACTATTCGTGTACGGAGTACCCAGATCATATTTTATTTTACGGATTGGTGTATAAGAGTTCAAGTTTGAGTTTGTGATTGGTATCTAAAGCTGGACTTGTTAAATCTATAAGAGATGTCGGGGGGTCTTTCTTCTTAACTTAAAAAAAAAAAAAAATCTAAAACATGAGATTATTATTTTCTTAAGTTTATTCAAACTAGATTAAATCAAATGGACTAAAGCATAGTATATATATATATATATATATATATATATATATATATATATATATATATATATATATATATATATATATATATATATATATTTTACGTTTCTCCATTTTTCTTGGCGTACTTCTCCATTTCAGAATAATTGATATAGTTTGACCTTTTTCACTATTTATATACATTAATCATTGTGATTGGGTTTTCAAATGAACCATAGTATGAAAAAACTATAATCAAAAGAAGGTAATCAATTGGACTAAAGCATAGCCTTTTTATTTGTTTTCAAACGAAGGTAATCAAATGGACCAAACAAACAAAGGTTATCAAATTGACTAAAGCGTAGCCTTTATAGTTTTTTCATCACCAAAAGTATACATTATTAGGGTCATATTACTCATAATATGTTGTGTTTGGAACCATATACAAGTATTCAACCATTAGTTCGTTATATAGTGGCCTTGAGTTAATGGAAGGAGGAACCTATATAACTAGCTATATGATATTTTAAAGGTGGAGTAGACGATTCCAACCACCTAAATGACCTCTCAAAGACTCGTGGGGTCTAAAAGCCACAAAATGCCTAATTGATACCCAGAAGGCCAAAACCATCTCATTAATGGATTAAGCATTTGGGCCACCTCTTGTTATCATGTCTTAAGATGCCTTTGCCCTTGTATTGCCTTGGCTTGGCCTTGTTGCCTTGAGCAAGCCTTCCCTTCCCTTCCCTTGATCCTATGTCAAACCAAGATCCGACCCTCAATTGCCAAAAATAGATGTTTAATATGGATGAGGTGTCTTTATGTCTTATTCTCGTGTTCATGACTTTTGTCCATGCTTAATGCCCTGTGTCCACATTTGCCTCAAAAAAAAAAAAAAAAAAAAAAGCCTTGTGTCCACATCACCACACGTATATTCTTTATCATTTGTCCAGAATGTTATGAATGCAAAACTTCCTCTATCCATATTTGAAGGTCAAAAACAAACTCCTAATTTAAATTTGTATAAAGCAAAAACTCCAACATTTACTTAGAATATTCATATTAATAATAAAACAAATTAATAAGAAAAAAAAAAATCAATTTCCTACAGAATTTCTCTATGAACAAAAATAGTTACAATTGGGAAAAACATTTTTTTTTACATTGAAAGAATATGAAATGGTCAGCAGTCCAACTCACTTACTCACACATGATGACTGATGAGTGTGGCTAGCATGAAATTGTATTAGACAACAAGTTATAGGATCTTTTTTTTTTTTTTTTTTTTTTTTTTTCTTTTTTTCTTAACACAACCATCCTCATCTCCCTCAATATAATCCAGCATATGCAACTTAATAAAATGTGAATACTTGGAAAATTTCTTGAATAGCACCTGAACATACCATCAGTGAACATAATAATGCGACTGCAAAATTGATTTCTTTAAGTCATCCTTTGTAGTAATTGATTTGCAAGCTAGAATCAGCTCGAGGAATTTAAGATCAATAATACGGAGTTACTTAACATGTGCCTTATTTCTCTGCACCTCTTCAGTATCCAACTCTCGAGTAGTCTGTTCTTCGCTACTTGAACCAGTCACATACAATCCATACTCGCTTGTTGTTCCATCATACTCAGTGCTAACAAATTCTGTTGAGTCCCCTTTGGAACCTTTCTTGTACTGATTACCACTATTTTCTGAAGCAGTTTCATATCTATGTAGCATACTACGGCCAGGTGTTATTCCTTCGGTTAAATCAGTAAGGGACAAATTCCCTTCAAGAGCTCGAACTACCTGCTCATTTCCATAGTTCAAAAACAGCATCAGAAAAACAAGACAGATAAGTTGGCATAATCGTAATCAAAGGGAAAACAGATGCAGAAGTCAATAGTATGCCCTCTTATTATCTGATCAGTAACATATGAAGAATGTGCTCATTGAAACAGATTGACAGGGAATCTAATACCCTAATTATCTGCTTCAGAGAATTTCAAGGCTAAGCAGATGCATTAGTCCATAGTATGCCTTCTTATTATTATACATTTTCAGACATGCATGTTGAGTACCTGACTCATCAGTGGTCTACTACGTGCTGACTTTCGAACACATGTAGCAGCACAAGTCACCATACGAGCCATCTCACTATGCTTGTAACTAAATTGCAATCGTGGATCAACAAGTTGATTGAAGTTCTCATCCTCCATAGCAGTTGTGAGTAAAGGTCTCGCCTGCAAAAAGCCAGCAGAACGCTAATTTATTTAATTTTCTGAGAATCTTGTAAGCTGTAGCTTCTCAGCTTGATTGAATCCAAATGTATAATAATCTAGAAAGAAGCTGTATGAAATTATACAAAATATAGATATGAGGTGAACCGTGAGAGAATAAAACTTTACCCATTCCACTAGATTATACTGCTTTTGTGTTTTGTCAACAGGTCTACGTCCAGTAATCATTTCCAGAAGCAGGACACCAAAGGAATAAACATCAGACTTCTCCGTGAGTCTCCCAGATGAAGCGTACTCTGGAGCCAAGTATCTGCAAGCATGATATAGAGTGAAACATCAGCATATGGAGTGTTAAGTTAATACAGTACTTAATTAGATTTTTTGGATACATCTTTGGATAAAATACATAAATAGACCATGAAGAAGGGATCAGATTATACCCCAAGGTTCCCATAACTCGAGTGGTAACATGCGTATATTCTTCAGGTGTAAGCTTTGCAAGTCCAAAATCTGCAACCTGCATAACACAAGCTTGACATTTACATTGTAGAAAATGATTTCTAACGTAATAAAAGTTCTCATATACTCCAATAGATGTTAAAGAGTTCAGAAGGGAGAAAAATGATGAATATAATGAACAAATCAATACATAACAGCAAAATCAATAGCAACACTAATCAAACATGATCAGAAAGTCACCTTGGCTTGATATTTGTCGTCTATGAGTATATTAGAAGCTTTAATATCACGATGTATTATTCTTGGTTGGCCTACATTATAGTGACCGTAACATGCATTAGATTTACACCCATACACATTGTGTATCAGGAAATCACCAAAATTGGTTCCTGACATTGAAGGTATAATGACAGCAAGAGTACTTACAATCTTCATGCAGATATGCTAATCCTTTTGCAGCCCCCACAGCCACCTTTAGTCTCGTAGGCCAATCCATTGTAGGCTGATCCTTACCTGCAACTTGATTATTTCATCAGATGGAACCAGAATAGATACATTCTTGAAAAATTAACAAAATTAAAACAATGATTAAGTAAAAGTAAACATGATCTAACCATGAAGGTGGAACTCCAGAGTCTTGTTAGTAACAAATTCATAAACAAGAAATCTTTTCGAGCCAGTGATGCAGAAACCCGCTAATTTAACAAGATGCCTGTGATGCACTCGGCTAATGATTTCAACTTCTGCCGCAAATTCACTCTCTCCTTGACCACTATTAGATCTTAGAGACTTAACAGCAATCGCTTTCCCAGTAGGAAGAAGTCCTTTGTGAACAGACCCAAAACCACCTTCTCCCAAGTAATTATCTTCTGAGAAGCTATTTGTTGCCATTGCAAGATCATTGTAAGTAAACATGGTCTGTGAAGAGGCATATGATAAAGCTGGAGAAGGAGGTGGGATTAAGCTTCCACTGCCGGATAAATTGGACTGCCCTGAGTTCGAGTAAGCTGATGGAGCTTGAGCTGCTGGAGAACGGCGAGATGGTTGTGGAGGCAATGGGTTGCTGCCATTGCTTCCCACAGAAGACTGTGAAGGAAGATGTGATACAGCTGAAGCGGGAGGAGTATATAAATCCTTATGATGTTCAGCCCTTCTAGGTGGATTATGGTGCTGCTGCCGTTGTTGAGCTGGTTCAGCATGCTGCTGGTTACCTAACAACCATTCCATCCATTTAGACATTTACACAAACTAATGACAAAGGATTATTACATGTTTTGGTAGAAAGATAAACATAGAAGACAGAGAGTAACAGATTTAAATGGGTTTTTTTCACTTCATATATATATATATATTGACTAAATATCATCATATCTAATGGAATTCCAAAATACCATGAATGTGTAAATCATAAGAAATTGTGGCATTTCTTAAGCACTTGTATTCGTTTACTTAATTCCTAAGAAGTTTGGGAAATTTTGATCACCAGCCTTAGCTTACAAGCATAAATTATCCCATTCATTATTCAGATAAAAGCATAAAACCCATTCATTTATGTAAAAAAAGGGCAGGATCATATGTGCTAACACCAAGATAGAACAAAATACTAAATTCTGCAGGATAGGGTTATATATACCTCTAATAGCTCCAGGAGGATTTTCTACAGAGATACTGTGAGTCGGTCTCCTCCTATCTCCATCTCTTCCTCGACAGAGCATGCAGCACAACCAAATCAAGAGTATCAGTACTATTAAAAGTCCTACAGCAATACATGCTACAACTAAAGTAGATATATGTGCTCCTAGAATGTTAATGCTCATAATGACCTCTAAAGAAGCAAATATTCAAAACTATCGAGAAAGTATAGCCTGATCGTCTCCAATCCTAATGTAAGAGAGAAATAATTTGAAAATCGAGAACCACAAACAGAAGAAATAGAGGCTAAGAGTTGAATGTGTGGCTCATTCAACTTTGCATGTTTAACTTCAGATAGATGTACTCAAAGATGATGAGATTCAATCGTTGCTACCTTGAATGGTATAATGAGGGCATGTTTGGCTATGATGTAATGCAAAACTTTGAATGTCAAACCAAGACCAAGTAGTTGACACACTATTAGCAAGTCATGTATGCAAGGAATGAAGCAGTCAATGTAAATAATCTTAAAATAGACATCTAAAATTCTTTTTTTACATATTCATAATCACAAGCAAACAAACTATAGGCAAAATTTACTAATTTAAAGTCAAACTCATTAAAAGATATTATCATCCTACGAATTAATTAGGAACAAGTTGATGGTTTTCTTCAGTTAATACTGCTGTTAATGATCTGGAGGTATGGTACTTAGTCTTTTTCCAACCATCAGCTGTACAATCAAGTCAAATTATTCAACTGTGTTTTGGCCAAAAAGCATATACAAAGTATAACGTTTAGAGGAAGTAAAAGGAAATCAGTTATTCAACTTCCTATATACTTCGCCTGTCTTTTAACTTTCACATCAGTGCACTACTTTGGCTGCTAATAATATCTTTACATATGAGTATCAAGTACAAAAAAACTAAAAATTTTGAGGATACAAATTGAGATTAATCAAACAACTTACATAATAATATTAATCATCAATAAAAAGTCTACAGCAAATTAGTAGCTAAATCTAAAGCAGTATATGAGGTGCAAAAAGTCAAAACGTTGCATGTATTAAGGAAAGGACAAAGGTGTTAAAACTATGGGATATCCCGAAATTCGTGGTCTCCAACTCTCCATTCATGCACAGCTTCATGTCATGTATTCCGTACAAGTTGTCAAAGCAAAATAATCAACCTCTACCAACTGCATAAATTAATTCAGAAAGATTACAAATACCCCCTTTTCAATCTGGTATAGATTTAATTAAGTAAAGATTCTATTTGCCATAGGGCAGTTTTATTAAACAATACAGGATGCAGTATTAGAGCACTAACTATGTTCATCAACTAGACAATTTACTAATATTATACAGCAACAACTAACCAGAACAACGGCGAAGAGGACGACAACAACAACAATAACTAGGGCTATTGAACATTCCACAAATGGAAAGTGAGGTTATTTCCAAGAGACTTAAATAGAGCTACCTACATTGAAATATGATTGCAATCATTTTTCAATTGTCACATTGCCTCAACCCATCACAATCATGATTACTACTAAAGTTTTTTCTGACATTAATTTTATATCATAATTGATTAAAAAAATAATCAAATTTCATATAGAGCTCTAAGATATTAGATAGTACCTCCGTATTTGTTAAGATGACTGAAAACAGAACAGATAAAACTTACCTTCCAATTAATGCTGACTGCTTTACAGCTTTGTGAATTTGCTTCTATGGCTGCTTGATCCTTTCAACTTTTTACCAATGCCTCAGAGTCCAAAAACCCTCCTTCCACTGATGTTGAAAAACCTAACAATCAAGCTCAAGTCAATCAAGCTCTTAACAATGTTTGATTGATAATAGGAAGTAAAGCAAGACTCGAAATTTTCGAGGTATATTCATTGTCACTCGCTTATTTGGCAAAGATTATAATGTTATGATGAATATATGATACATTCGGATGTATAGTAGGCATTTGAAGCTATTGAATTGAAGGTGACTCGACTTGTAATGTATGAGAGGAATGAAGTTATAATTCGATTAATTTCTTAGTTTAGACTTTAGATATTGGGTTATTAGGTTCTACTTGTACAGATTAAAATACATTTTTCCCTAATCAAAATTGATTTTGAACTGATAATGTTATATTGTTATACATAGTACATGTAAAATGAGAGTATTTGTAAGAATATGATAGAATCTAAATACTTGTACTGAGTATTACACAACAGCTTTTTTTTTTTCTTAGTAATTTCTTGTTAGATTGGTTCATTAGTATCAACACATGAATGACTTGATCATTTCAAAGGGTAAACAGAGTTAGGAATCGACTCCGAAAACGAAACGGTGGCTTTATTCTAAATTGGGAATTCACAAAATCAGGATCTGCAAATGGAGTTTCACACTCACTAATACTGTTTCAAACTTTCAAATTATGAAATTAGGGTAATTTCATTTAGTAAAATCTTGGGACTCCAAATTCATGTTAATTCATCACTAAGCTGCCCGGCTTTGTCCATGAATTTTCATGGTGGGCAATATTAAGTACAAATTACAGGTTGAATAAATAAACAAATAAATAGATACATCAATGGCCAATGGGGCAAGTTGGAAAAAAATATATACTCATGTTCGAATCAAAATCATGTGAAAAAATCCTCAGGATAAAGTGGTCAGTAACCTACATTCAGGCATGTCTTTGTGAATGGCGCTGCATCTCACTACTGCTTGACAGTCCACCATCACTGAACTCACTCCGTGTCCTATTAAACTCGTTGGTACCATACTCTTCACTTAGATATACCAACTTCCTGAATTTCTTTTCATCTTCCACACCACTATCCATGTCAGCAGAATCAAGGGATGAGCTAAATCCTGGCTTAACACCGTCATTGAGATCAGATAGTGAAAGATTTCCTTCTAGCGCTCGAACAACCTGTTGAAAAATGACATGATGAACACCGTGAGAATCTACTGACAAGGCAGCATGAGGAACAGCATACCTATTAAAGTTAGCAAAATGATGGGTGGATTTGGTAAGAGAAAAACTCCAATGTGGCAATATGAAAGAGGAAGCTCCAATGTGCTAATATGGAAGTAAAAACTCCAATGTAGTTCGCAGAAGTTGATCAAATCTTGGGACTTGGGAGTAGATTGATTTATACATATTAAGAGCACTCAAATTCAGTTGATTCAAGAAAGTTGCACCTCATGACGATTTAGACTTTTGATCATATGAAGTATACTTTATTATATTACTCATTTTTACAAAAGTTTGAACATAATTGATGACTGCTGATAAAACCAGTAAGTTCAATAAGTTCAGAGTATTTGAGAAGATTTCAGGTGAAGGGAACATGGCCTTAAAAACAGCTTTGTTAAACTGACTTATAATACATAGTGTTGGAATGCCTAATATAAACCTTTCACCGACTCCAAATTCAGGAATACAAATTACTTATTTTATATTATTGGTGCCCACTATCTACACATTCATCAAAACAATCGTTGTTCTACACCAACGTTTTTCATTGCATCTTAAAGCATATTGTTCTCTAAAGAAATATATGAAACCGTCAATTATGACAGAACACAGAGGTCTACTTCGAATAGCAACATAGTTTTATGGAGGTGAGAGTCTCTCAGCTAGCATCCCTCCCCATCATCTCAAATAATAGAAGCCACTCGAGTATCAAGACATCCCTTCTTCAGGACAGTCTTTGAAAAACAATTATTTGGAGTAATGTTGCTTCTATATATTGTCTCTCTTTTCCACACAAGTCAAATCCATAAAATATCAAGCACACAAATAATAAGATACATGGTTGATTATTTCATGTCATTTAATTCAGTTGGATACTGTATCAGTCAAATCCATTAAAGCTTGCTATACGATCAGAAAACACTTTCAATTGGACTTCAAAGTAAATCGAATTGCCTATCCACATTTTGTTGAAAATATCCCAGAGTTAAATAGTAGAATATTACCTGGCTCATTCGTGGTCTGCGTTTCGCAGAATGACGCACACAAGAAGCAGCACAAGTAATCATGGAGCCCATTTCTTCATAGTCATAACTGTTTCCTAGCCGTGAATCAACTAAAGGATCAAAGATTCCATCTTGCACAGCTTTTGAAAGTAGTGGTCTAGACTGTAATGGAAAAAAAATGAGTTTAGCTTTCTAATGATCCTGTTGCACCCCCCTTAATGCACAAGACAAAGCATAGGGAAAATAATTATTTTATCATGACGAATCTGTTTCCAGATAAGTAAATTGAATATTTACCCAGTCCACCAAACTGTCCTCCATCTCAGAATTTGACGAGTAGTCAACTGGGCGGCGACCTGTAATTAATTCCAAGAGCAATACTCCGAAAGAGAAAACATCACTCTTCTCAGTGAGCTTTCCGGAGTTAGCATACTCTGGAGCTAGGTACCTACAAGTATTAGAGAGAAAAGAAAATGAAGCCACTATGTTAGGTTCTTCCTATTGTTCACACTGTTCACTCTAATCAAACAATGTACAGAAGATCACACTCAAGTAAACATCAGAATGACATGATCAAGTCCCCTAAACCCAACCTCAGTAAATTAACATTAAATAATAAAGGACCAACAAATCATTTATATCAACTAGATAACAATCAGACAAAGAAATTATACGAAAATTGATTAAACGTGAGCCATTACCCAAAAGTTCCCATAACTCTGGTGGATACATGAGTATTAGCATCAGAAGTAAACTTTGCCAGTCCAAAATCAGCAACCTGAATGAGGAAGAATAAATAAGTAAATAAATAAATCAAAAAATCTAAGAGGAATCTAAGTAGCTGACAAGCTGTAGAATCAAGTCAGTTTTATCTTATACAGAAACAAGTCAAGGTCTATTTATCATAAAGGCAATGACATTGAGTCATTGGCAAAACCTTCTTGCCCTTCTTGAATAAAGAAGCAACATCATCTAAGGCAAGAAAATAAAAGGCTAACATGGAGTGAAGACTAAACCCTGACTACTACCCATTATAAGCTTACCAATGCCTCAAACTTGAAATCCAGAAGGATATTAGCTGCTTTAATATCCCTATGAATTATTTTAGGATGACCTGCAGAAGTAACAAGTAAGCACATTTTCAGATTGTAGTTCAAACAAAATCAGAGCATTAATGTGTACAGCCAGAGGTTGGTAAGAAGAACAGCTTACAGTCCTCGTGCAGATATGCCAATCCTTTTGCAGAACCAATAGCAATCTTCAGCCTTGTAGGCCAATCCATAACAGGTTGTCCCTTTCCTGCAATACAATATTTCTTATTAGATTAAAGGAACTGCTCTTTGAGAAAAAGGACCTAAAAAACTACTTGAGTGTCATATATTGTTGATGATTATATATGCTTAAAAGGGAAGCCCGATAAGGATAATATTCAAATCATTCTGACCATAGCATCCATATAAGGGGGTCTTCAGAGGTAGTAAAGTGTCAGAAAAGAGTGACAAACTAACCATGCAAATGAAACTCCATGGTTTTATTTGGAAGAAATTCATAAACCAGCAATTTCTGGGGACCAGTGACACAGTATCCAACCAATGACACAAGATGTTTGTGGTGCACTCGGCTAATTGTCTCCACTTCAGCCTGAAATTCACGCTCTCCCTGCCCGCTATCAGCTTTGAGTGATTTGACAGCTACTATTTTCCCATTTGGAAGTATTCCTTTATGGACATATCCAAAACCACCTTGTCCAAGGAGATTTTTGCTCGCAAAGCCATCAGTAGCAACAGAAAGCTCTTCATAAGAAAAGGAACTCGATGAATTTCCTAACACCATGCCCTGCGAAGATGGTGGAATTGAGTTCTCAGGCCCAGAACTGGGAGACCAGAAAGATCCACTGCCGTTTGTAGAAATTGGTTGAGCTGTTGAAGAATTTGATCTCGATGGTACAGCAGCCAGTGTTATAGAAGATGGCTTGGACATCGAATAATGTTCAGTTGACTGGGGATTACTATGTTGCCCAGGTTGTGCTGGCCCTGGATAAAATCCATCTACCAAATATGTATTCATGATATACAATAAAATCAGCAAGAGTAGCACAATAAAATTTTCAGTCTTAGTCCTCTTCCTGGAAGAGTTAATATAAGCATAGGTTTCAATGCAACCATAGATGTGAGAAAGAGGAGTACAGGGTTGCTAAAAAGAATCTAGCATCTTTCCAACAAGTGGAAATTATTGTAAAATTAATCAAGACGTAAATGAATAAAGAGAAATATGCCATTTTAATTATAAGTGGGCTTTTCTTCCCATACTATTTTTTAACACTCCAATCCTTCAACTTCTTTTGTAACATCATGAAGATGGAATGATAGCATGTGAAATACAAAATTTTTCAACTCATTAAGATTAATCGACTAAAAAAAAAAAAAGCAGTAAATTGGAGGAAAGGACACTGTTACATTGTTATGAAGTTAATAGGCCTACAAAGAATTAAATGACCTTAAGCTATAATATCTGGAAAGAGGTTTCTTTGATCTATAATTCTATATGAAGGAACTGCAGAAGACCTACTTAAGATTCTATTAGGATAAATAAAATTCCAATCAAGATAATTGCGTATTATCAAATAGAATTGCAGAACTCATATAGCACTGAAAGGATAAGATACAATTGATATATATACATTTTAGACACATCTTTTTTGAATATAACTCAATGACTCAAGTTAAGTCAATGAATTTCCTAACGACAACTATTTTGAAACTTTTGTCATGAAACTCATATAATATTTACAGAATTCTCATTAAGTTCAAACGCTTAAGCATCTTAAGGCTCAATTCAAAACTTCACACCCCACAATAATAATTAACAACTCCAAAAGACAACCTTAGCCAGGACGAACCATAAGAATCAACAATCCAAACAGTATTATAAGGAATCATCCAGAAACGAAAGAGGATTCAGGCAAAAAAGTATTGCAAGATTTGTAACCATATAAATTAATATAGACACAAACCTCTAGGTACGTAATATCCCTCTGCTCCATATGAATCTTGCCTTTTCTTCCTCCTAGCAAAGAGCATCCACAGAAGGCCAAACACAGCCAGTACTATCACACCCCCTATTGCGACACCTACAATAAGACCAGTTTGTGTATGAGTTGATGGACTGGGTGGAGGAGGAATGTCTGGTGAGGACGGTGGAGGCTTTGATGGATTCAAACTAGGAGATGGAGGGCTTTGAGATATATTTGGTGGAGACAGGGGTAGAGTTTCAGGTGTTGATGATGGAGGTGGGCTAAGAATTGGAGCTGGTGGCGTAATTGGGGAAGGTGCAGTGGTTGTAGGGGGAGGAGGAGAAGGAGATGGGCTAGGAGGGGGAGGAGAAGGGCTTGGAGGAGGCGTCTCAGGAGCTGGGGTTGTAGGTGGTGGAGTCTGAGGAACCGGGGCTGGAGGAGGAGGTGATGGGCTTGGTGTTGGAGGAGGAGGTGATGGGCTTGGCGTTGGAGGAGGAGGTGATGGGCTTGGCGTTGGAGGTGGAGGTGATGGGCTTGGCGTTGGAGGTGGAGGTGATGGGCTTGGCGTTGGAGGAGATGGACTTGGAGTTGGAGTTGGAGGGGTGGCATCTGGTGGTGGGCTAACAGGTGGAGTTGGAGCTGGAGGGGTTGCATCTGATGGTGGGGTAACAGGCGGAGGATCAACTACTGCCGGTGGGGTGACAGGCGGAGGATCAACTACTGCCGGTGGGGTGACAGGCGGAGGATCAACTACTGCTGGTGGGGTGACAGGCGGAGGATCAACAACTGCTGGTGGGGTGACAGGCGGAGGATCAACTACTGCTGGTGGGGTGACAGGCGGAGGATCAACTGGTGTTGGGGGTGGTGGACTTCCAACATCAGTTGGTGGAGGCGAAGACATTTCTTAAATCTAATCAAATGTTTCCTGTACCAGCAACGTTGAACAGGAAGTAGAGGAGAGGATGGAACACCTTTACCTTCCTCTTGAATAGGAAAAATGAATCAATTTGATTCTCTTACAGTTTTTCAAAATTAAGCATCATTATGCAGGCCTCCCTCTATTTTCCAATTCCCAGGCAGTCATTGTATAAAATAATCAACTAATTACTTAGACATAATCCATCTCCCAGCAACCAAAACGTGCTTACTTTGTTATATCTGAACAAGTCCTAGTGTCTTACCCCTACCATTAAACAAATAAAATTCTAAAAAACATCCTTGCATGTCATATTGTCATGAATTAGCTAGCTAGAAAAAGCTGTTTCCACACCTCCAATTAACATTCAAGACCAAGTCACCCGATCAAGCCACCGTCTTCAACGGCCGAGTTTTATTTATTCATACACATGTATATAAAAAATAATAAAACCAAAAACCCCAGATTATAGATTGAATAAATCACAATTAAGCTGGATGTTTGATAAACTCCTTAAATAATTAGTCTGGCAACTGAGAAAGTCAACTAGAACATCAATTCAACACCCCATTTTTTATAATTTCTTCTTCATCTCTCTCTTCTATAATCATTACCAATTCAAATTCGTTCAAGTAATAAGAATTAAGAAATCAAAACTATATCAAATGTTCGTGCCCTCCAGTATATCCGACTCCCATGACTATACCAACCATAATTCATACAGGAATAACGTAAATTTGAATAAATGCCAGACAAATTCAAATTGCGGAATCTGATGATTATTATACCAACCCTAATTCATATCGGAATAAATTAAAATAAACAATGAAATTATATCAAAGCATATAATATATGAGAAAATTTAGCGTATTATATGCAAGCATAATCAATCAATTCTAGGTTTAAATTACAGTAGCTTACCTTCTTCAATTGTTGTGTCAAGCAGTCAAGCCCCAATTGAGATTCTCTCTCCTCGCAACGCGAATTGCTCGTTCCATAGGAATCAGTTATTTCATCCGGTGATTCTATTGAGGTGATGTTCATGTTGATGTAGCAGAGTAGGAGAGTGAAAAATGTCGAGGAAATTTGGCAGTTTTCTCCAGAAAGAAAGGGAAAGTGTGGAAATTGGTTAGTTGCATCATCAACGGTATAGTGTTGCGGTGAGTTTGGTCTTTTTCTAAGTTTTGGCTTTTTTTTTTTTTTTTTCATTTTTTGCTTAGAGTGCCACAAGGGCGGGGTGAAAATCAATCCAAAATATTTTAGAATTTGGAGGGAACTCTAACCATTTGAGCCATCCTTCACTCTCTAAGTTTTGGCTTATGTGATAGGGTGCAATCTACGGAATAAACGAGTAAAGGTACGTTCCAATCTGAATCGAAGTTAGTAGACCCGTTTGGCCTTAATTTCATCACGTGTTTTACCCCTTATTTGAGCTGATTAGTTTTGATTAATCCTAAATAGTGTGAATGCACTTAGATTAGTTCAATACGGAGTATTATATTATGTCACTGCTCTATTTATTGTTTTAAAAGCACTTGCATAGTAGTTACCTGCTTATCCAAACCAAACTACATACATAACTTAAACAAAAAGATGAAACTTCTTACCAAGTACATTCAACTACATCTACTTCACTAATAGTTCATGTTCTAATAAACACATCAAGAGAACAAGTCTTGAATAAGATTGTCTTATAATAGTATGTGAAAAGGTGTCCTTCAAGGAATAGGTCACTCCAACAGATAATGAGGTATGTTTAACTGAAATTGATGGGCTAATTAAAACTACTGCCATATAGGGCTTAGGCAGTCGCTCAGAAAACCCCATCGCCTAGAAGGCTAGAACTCAACTAGAAAACCACCATTAATAATGCAATGTCTATAAAACTGAAGTATGGGCTTTGGTTCAATGATTTAAGGAGTATGGGCTTCTAAAGTTGTAACCATACTTGGAAGGATCTTGCCCAGTACAAGTCTACATAGTCTTTGTGGTATATCATCTACTTCCTCCATTAGTCAAACTATTGCAACTAAAACACTTGCATATGAATCACAAGAAGGCTAGTGGCTTGTTTGCATGTAGATGCCAATTAAATAGCTTGTCAAAGCTTAGGTCTTTTTGGATGGTGTCCAAAACTTGAGATCAAAGTCCGTTCGTAGTATTTACCTTTAATTTTAATGAAACTTCGCATGGGGTTCATGATCGTTACAATGGCCATTGAAAACAATGTCATATGAAGATGTCTTGGTAATATTCACAATTGAGCTCAACAAAACCAAAATCATTATACAAAAGAATTGCCCAATATGTAGTATGTTATCTCTCTGTAAAAGCAATAGTAAATACATTGAGGTGAAAACCAATCATTCCACTGCAAGGTAAAAGAATGCCAAAAAAAACGAAAAAATTGTGTTAGAATCACGTCACTCGCAATCTAATATATAAAACAATTAATTTTCCTTTTCACATCAGGGTCTTTCTTTACAGGAACCAATGATGCAAGAATCTTTGCATCAAGAGCTTCCACTAAAACCTCTACTATCTCCTTTCATCTTTCCCATCTCCATCTCTCGAGTAGTTTGGCGGCTTTGGCTTTCGCTGAAACCTTTACTATCTCCTTTCATCTCTCGGGTTGTTTGACGACTTTGGGCTTCACTACTTGAACCAGACGGGTACATGCCATACTCGCTAGTTGTCCCACCATACTCACTGCTGCCATACTCTGTGCTTTGAAGAGCCATCTGTCTGAATTTCTTCATGTCATCCTTGTATTGGGAGGTATCATAATCTGAGCTTCCGTAAGAGCTGTAGATTGAACTGTGTCCAGGTCTTATTCCTTCATTTAGATCGGATAGAGACACTTCTCCTTCCAAAGCTCTAACAACCTGCTCATTGTCAGGTAAAAATTAGAAATCAGAATCATCATACCCTACTTTTTATGAGGACAAAGAACGAGCCCATTTTTTTATTTTATTTTTTGAAAAAAATTATTATAGAACTAAGTTTATGAAACAAGAAGCCCAGTAAATGTATGGTATTGCTTACGAAATGCCAATTAATTGCCAACAGATCGCTTTCAAGCCCATTCAGTACAAACTCTACAAGCAACTGTCATGAATCATTCATACTCACAATCCACAAACATTAAGTAATGCTAAAAGTCTACCAAATCATCAAATGCACTCTAGAAGTCTTTGTCCTTGAGGATTACTCATGTTATTATCCCCTTTTGGAAAGGTAGAGAGCTGCTGTCTGCCTGTCTAGAATACCAAGTAATCCATAAACTTGCCCAAATGTCAAGTTCACAGAATTTGTGAATTTTAAAATTTTCATTGCCAGTATTAATCAATAACTAACGCAAAGGCGTAATGTATTGCATGTCAGCATTTGGCGGCAATACCAGGTCGCAAGTTGTGGGTGTTAGTAAATTAAACGACAGATCTGGGATATGTTCCTAGATTAGGTCAATAAGGAATCATCTCCTAAAAAGTTTAGCAAATAATCTACTAACATAAAGCTCTCAATAGAAATCATCTCCTAAATAATTTTAATTGAAGGTTAGGTCACCAATTCAGCAATCTCGTTAATTGCCTTTAGTTCCCGATTTTTTAACAAGTCTTTTAATATAAATGCACAGCTTCTCAAAACTTTGCATATCAAATTTAATTGCCTTCATTGAAGAGTATTATATGTTTACCTGGCTCATTCGAGGTCGACGTCGTGCCGAGTGACGGACAGAAGCAGCAGCACAGGCGACCATGCGGGCCATTTCATTGGGGTTAAAATTGTTTTGCAGACGCGGATCGACAAGAGAATCAAAGTTATTTTCTTCCAGAGCTCTTGTCAGCAAAGGTCTTGCCTGCAGACAACAGATAAGGCTTATTACTTCTCTGATTTATCTCATCAATTGTCAGGTTGATTTGAAAAAAAACAACAGTTTCATAAGCAACAAGATGAATCCAGTAAGTAGCTCAATGTATGGAGAAACTGCATACCCAATCAACTAAACTGTCATCCATGTAAGCATTTGTTGGGTCAACAGGCCGTCGCCCAGTAATCAATTCCAGAAGCATTACTCCAAAGGAGAAAACATCAGATTTATCTGTAAGTTTCCCACTTGAAGCGTACTCAGGGGCCAGGTATCTGGAAATGACATAGATAAAAGAAACTCAGTAAGCACTTGTTCCAACTTGATGCAACGACAAGTCAGAGAATTCAATTTTTATCACATACATGCACAAGGATATGAAAGGAATTGTGCATGCAATATTCCATCTTCAAATAACTTACTAGCAGTGGTATCTACAAAGAACAGAACATGCAAAGGATAAAAGTATTAAACATACCCAAAGGTCCCCATCACACGAGTGGATATATGAGTATTAACGTCCGAAGACAACTTTGCTAGTCCAAAATCTGCAACCTGAATAAATGAAAGCAAGAGCAAATAAGTAAAATTCGTGATAACTAAAATTTAAATAAAAGTTAATGATTAAATTGCAGAAGTTCGTCCAAGCAGGACAAAATCAAGTGAGCTTTGTAGTGACTCCTGCCCTACTGGTTATGCTAAAGCTTGGAGAAGAGAGTATAATCAATTCGATAATCAACCCAATTGCAAATAAAATATTAAAAATGCAAACTCACCATTGCCTCAAACTTGTTATCTAGAAGAATATTAGCGGCTTTAATGTCCCGATGAATAATTTTCGGATGGCCTACAGAAACAGACAGCATAGAATCAATAAACTTTGTAGTTGACTGTCAACACTACTACATAAGGAAAAAGCAAGTAATACAAGATAACTCACAATCCTCGTGCAAATATGCCAATCCTTTTGCAGCTCCAAGGGCAATCCTCAGTCTTGTAGGCCATTCCATGGTAGGCTGTCCTTTACCTGCAATGAGACAATTTGAAAATTCAATCAGATCAATGCCAATATTAATTATAAGCATAGAAGCCAAATCATTAATTATAAGCACAGAAGCCAAAAGAAGTGTTATACCAATGCTGGCAGTGACTGCAATTAAAGACAGACAATGTAGACACATATTAAAGCAAAGAACTAAAGGAAAAAAGCTTACCATGAAGATGGAACTCCATGGTACCGTTTGGAACGAACTCGTAAACCAGCAACCTATGAGCACCAGTAATGCAATATCCAACCAAAGAAACAAGATGTTTGTGATGGACTCGGCTGATGATTTCAACTTCTGCCTGGAATTCGCGCTCTCCCTGTCCACTGCCAGCTTTAAGAGACTTAACAGCAACCTCCTTACCATTAGGAAGGATACCCTTGTGGACATACCCAAAACCACCTTGGCCCAGGAGGTTGTCCTCGGAGAACCCATTAGTAGCCATTGCCAACTCCTCATAAGAGAAGGGACTCTTTACAAACCCGAGTGAAAGTCCAGGGGAAGGCGGTGGAAGCGGGTTTTCAGACCCGAAGCTGGATCCTGAACCTCCACCACTACTCATAAACGGTGCAGGTGGTGGCGGCGGTGGGGGTTGGGGGGAAGGAGGTCTAGGAGGCCGTTGTGGGGCCACAGGCGGTGGAGGGGGTTTCGGCACCTGATAATGCTCAACTGGTGGAGGATAATTCTGCTGCCACTGCTGTGCTTGAACAGCATATGGACCATCTAACATTAACAACACAACATCACAATCAAAAACAACACCATAAATGCACCAACAGATCATACCAAATCATAAAACTTAATCTAGGAAAAATCAATAAACATGCATTTACATACAAACACTCAAATTCAAATTATGTAAAAAACACTCAAATTCAATACATCCAGATCTAATCCAATCCAATCAACAAACATTACCATATTCCCCAAATCAAAAACCAAAGAAACACCTTTCAAAATCAAATGAATTAAACTCAAATTACACCCAAAATAGAAATATTCATCAAAAGATCCAATCAAAGAATTCAACCAAACAAAATCCAAATTAAATCAAATTATACAAAACAAATCAAGAAATCAAAGAAATAATACCTTTAGGACCAATGGTATGAGGAGGTGGAGGAGGAATATAATAACCTTCACCACCATATTCATCTCTTCTTCTCTTCTTCTTCTTTTTAGCACAACACACACAAATTATACTCAAAATCACCAGTACTACAACACCTGCAATTGCTATCCCTACTACAGTCCCCGTCGATATCCCATTACTCCCACCTGAACCTGAACCCGAATCCGAACTCGAGCCCGGCGATGAGCCCGAAGAAGGAGTTGATCCCGACCCAGAAGACCGCGAAGGAGGTGAAGGTGACCCACCACCAGAAGGCGACCTTCCACCGCCGGAAGGAGGTGAAGGGGACCCACCGGAAGGCGCAGGAGGAGAAGGGGTTTCACCGGGGGGAGCAGGGGGTGAAGGGGTAACAGTAGGAGGAGCAGGAGACGACGTCGTAGGAGGAGGAGAAGTCGCCGGAGTTGACGGCGACGTCGGAGGAGGAGAAGTCGCCGGAGTTGACGGCGACGTCGGAGGAGGAGAAGTCGCCGGAGTAGACGGCGGAGGAGCAGGAGGAGAAGGGGAAGGCGTAGTAGTAGGAGGAGGAGCAGCGGTTGGTGGTGGAGTAGTGGAAGGTGCCGGAGGAGGAGTGGTGGTGTTAGTCGCCGGAGGAGACGTCGCCGGCGCCGGCGACGACATTGTGGAAGAACAGAAGAGTTAAGTAGAGAGAGAAAAAGTGGAAGAAGAGAGAGAAAATGAGAATTTCAGAGTTTAAGTTGCTGAGTGTGTTGCTTTTACAGAGAGAGAGAGAGAGGGTGGGGAGGGTTTTTCACACTGCACATGGGAGGAGAGAGAAAATGAATAAAATGTGGGACCCACACGAATGGCCCACGCATATATTTTCCAGTTTTCACTCTAATAAATAAATACACTCGTAGTTTAGGCTAATTTGCCTAATTTCTTTGTTGATTATGGATGTGGTAATAATAGTTGTACTGCCGTGTTTTTTTGTTTCTCATTATTCAACGCGTTTAAGTGGAAATTTTCTTCATTTTATTTATTTGATGATCTTTTCTTTCTTTGATTTATTGGTGTTACCTTATCCGGTGTTATAATTGATGGATCCATTTCATACTAGAGTGTTGGTGATGTTGTAAGTTGTGTAATTAATTTAAGCCAAAGCCAATGCTTAATTGCTATATGTATCGTGCATTTCATTTGCTATCATTCTTTTGTAATTAAGTCGTTCTTAAATTTATAACGAAGTTCTTATTAAGGTGTGTACAATATACATGTGACTCTTATAAAATTATTGTGTTTGTGGTGTTCCATAATTCATTATGAGTGGGCATAGAGATAACTAACAAATAGAAGTACAAGTATGCTTTTCATTAATAATAAAAGATTAAATGTAACTATGTACTGCTTGTTTGTTTATGGTATTTTCAAGTCTTTCATATGTGTCAGAAGTTATGTTATGATTTGCGAAATCTTGAATGAGAAAGAATAAAGCATTGTGTGTGTGAAACTTGTAATTGTTATTTATTCAATACCTTCTAATTAAGTCATAACATGTACATTTATTAAATCGAACTATGTGTTTATCTAATTTAGGTATTTTTTTCATTAATCACCCTTTTATACTAAGTATTGGTTTTGAATTTATTTGAACTCATTAGTTTTACAACCCGTCTTGTGTATGACTAGCCATATCGTGTGACCACTTATAAAAAACAAAGTAACCCATATAACACTAATCAAGTAACCCCTTTAATATCCCCTATTATACTGATGAAGTAACCCATACCACACGGTGTGGCCAACCACATATAAGACTTTGTGTTTTATCTTATTTCATCTAAATTATCAATCCTTATCTTATTGAACATTGAACATTATTAGACTTTAACAAAACTTATTAACTTCTTATCTTGTATCATATTATCTTATCTGAACTTATTAACTCTTATTTTATTAGCTCGCTTAAGTTCTCACCTAATTTTTTCTAAAATCTTATAATTTGTGCTAACTCTTTTACCATGGCTGCTTGCTTGCTTGAAAACACTACATGAATAACATGATAATGCGAAAACACTTGGAATCCTATACAAAAAAGATATACCACTTTTCCTCGAAGTGGGCACTAAAATGGAGGTTGATGCTATCATAGCTTTAACCCTCAATTCCCCCTTAAAGTTATGCCGATAGCTAACAACATATGCACATTAGCACATATACCAAATATGAACGACAACAAAAGCTTCAAGTAGAATTCATTTAAATTCAACGTACATGAACACTTTGCCAAATTTTGGATACTCCTACATACACATTTATACTATTCCTAGCATATTTATTTCCTTGTGTAAATTTCACAACCACAAAAGTCATAAAAGAAATTATAATAAATACTAGCCACTGATTATTTGTTGTGTTGCATACTTGCATTTATACAAAAAGTGTAATTTTAAACACAAGTATTTATCTTCCTCAACCTATTTTATTCATTTTATACTATATATTTAGACATAACGGAATTTAAATAACAATATTGTCTACTCTATAAAATATTTTCTACCTATATAACTACATTGTAACATTTATAATTGTTTGATCACTCTACTAGAAATTAATAACAATGGAAATGATACGTGTTTGTGCATTACAATTCAACTGATAAACATCGCAGAGATTTTCAAAACCAATAAGTTACAAAAATTGCGGTGTTACCTAGCTAGGGAATGGATGGATCATGGATCTTTCACTAGAAGACGAACATGACGATACAAGAAATATATTGTTCTATGAAAGTAACGCTTAGTAACATTATTTATTTAGTAATTAAGGTCAAAAGTTAGGTTAGAAAACAAACAAACAAACAAAAAAAAAAAAAAACCTATAGGTTATGATTTATTAGCCATAAAATTAATATAAATTAGCAATTCATGTTTCCGTTGGCCTATGGCTGGCTTATTGTTAGCTAGTCTAGCAGTGGTGGTTAAGTAAAGCAAAGCCAAGATCCGGCAACTAACAGCTGGATAAATAAACAGCTAATTAATCTCATACATTTTGGTGCATAAAGTGTTTGGTCAAGCTTTTTAGAATTGAAGAGCAGCTTTTTATGCATATAAAACTCACTAAACATATTCTAATTTGATTTTATAAAATATTATAATTAAGTACTTATATAATTATATTAGATTGTAAATCTTAGTGTTTCCTAGCTAATTTGACGTGTGCCTAGTGCTAAGTGTTTTTCGTATTACAACGTTATTACAATATCATAATATTTCAATATTTCCTCCATATATAGGTTTTTGTACGAATTGTGTGTGGTCTATCATCTACACTGCTACACACTATTGATGTAGATTTTTGAATTGTGTGGTCTCATCTAAACATTTTATATATGGGGAGCAATGTAAATTGTGTATTAATAGGGTATACTAATATGCGTAAATATAGTTAGGCTTAATATATATACTACCTCCGTTAATTATTATGTGCAATAAAAGAATATCTTATGTCTCATATATAAACCCTTTTGTTGCACATATTAATTAAGGAAGATAATATATAGTTGATGTTTTAACTTTAGCACAACCTAAAAAAAATTGAAAGTTGACACGCACATGTGTATAAAGATTGTCAACTTTCGTCAGAATGCAAGTCTTACAAAAACTCTGTACTTGTTTTAAGTATATATCAACGACTCGTAACAAACCGCTAATCATTCTTCAAAAGTTGTACATAAATTTCTAATCATATTTAAGTGTATTTCATATCTCTAATTGCAAACTACTCCGTACCAAGTATTCAAGCCATTTTCAATAAGAGGTAGTGACGAATAGCATATGCATGCCTGCTTCCCTCGTTATGGTCAATATTACTTTTATTTACTTTGTTCCCAATTTGCATGCATGCATTAGTTTAATATTTAATCATCATAGTCCTTATAATGTGCATAAGATAAATGGAGAAAATTTCAACTCGGAATTACAAATGGTTAGACCAAATTGAAGAATCATGCAAAATAAAAATTGTAAATAATTTTGGGAAAGGTCTATCATTTCATTTTATTCATTTTTTTTAATGCAAGGGAAAAAGTCTATTAAATCTAATACTACGTATAAAATAATGCTTCTTAATATAATAGATCATTCTTTACTCTTATCCACTAGTCAAAATATAGAAGAATTTAATTTATTATTATTGTTGCAATCTTAAAACAAATCTTGGTTTTATCATTACTTTTATATTACGGTTCTGTTGCCACATTAAATGTAAGGGAAATTTAGTAAAATGTAAACATGTATGACTTAAAACAGGCTGGTTAGTCCTTAATTAAACTTTATGAAAATAGTAGAATAGTAGTATTCAATTATAGCCTGCCTTCAAAGTTCGAAGAAAGATTCCAATTAGAATAGAGCCTAACATGGACAATGGACCCCTTTTATGTTTCTTTTGATTTTTAAAGGTAGGCAATAAACCACAATTGGCCAATATTCAATGATGATGACTAGAAATTAAACAAAATAACGATGTTTTTTTAAAGAGATATATGATTATATCATATTCTGATAATAATGATATATGGATCAAAGTTATTATTATTATTATTATTATTATTATTATTATACAATAGGTCCTTAATCATCACACCAATAGCGAGAGGGGTAAAATTTTATACGTGAATGAGATAATTCAAGAGGGAAAAATTACATTTGGATAGATCATGGAGGATGTTAGAGGACCAATTCAACCAAAAGCTTGATTTGTGTGACTCACATGAATCTCCTATGGAGATCATAATATATAGCCTTGTATGCAATTAATCAATAACTAGTTTTTGGCCAGGGCAATGCCCCGGGTCATTGTTTGTATGTAAAATATTATAACAAAATAAAGCAAGTGAAATATAAATTGGTGGCTTTATAAAAATAATATCATTTGTTAAATATTTTAAATATAATTGAACATCAAAAATCATTATTTAATATGCAGCAACCTAAATGATATATTGTATCAGTTTGTTTTATTTGTTAAAGGGATTTTTTTTTATTATTCAGCTATCATAATAAATTTCTTCTAGTAAACATATTTTGTGGTTAAAAAGAAAAAATCTTTAAAATTATTTTGCATTTTTGGGTTATATATTTTAATTAACTATAACCTATATGAATTATGGTTGAGTAACTGATCAAAGAAATGAAACTAATTTTGCAATCATATTGTTGTTAAAATATACACATATAAGTTCACAATTAAAATTTTAGAATTTATGAACATGAATAACACTTTTTAATACAATTTTATCATCATAAGATGTCATTGGAGCGGTGGTTAGTTAAAGTTAATTTTAATGAATATGAGGTTATGGGTTCAAATATTAATGCTAATAAATTATAAATTTTTATGAGAAAACATTGATATATAATTATTAATAATAGGTGACATGACAACACGTGACGAGATTGGAAACACATGGCAAGATTTAAAATCCTTGCCATTGAGTTTTAATATATATATTGATTGATTTTAATACAAATTTCATTCAATTACTAAACTCTAAACTCAAAGTTTTAGTGAAATACTACGTAGCTACGTAATATATACTTTGTATACGGAGTAAATTATTATTGTATGTACGTATGGCATATATGATACGTACTACCACCTCAAAACATTACACCTAATTAAACTTATTTTTCACAACCTTAGCTTGGTTGTTGACAATTGTAATTGCTAAATGTAAATAGAATATATGCTTAAAGTCTTAATTAAATTATACTCAGCGCTTGGTACACTTGTTGTCAATCACATTTTGACATGTTTCTATCTACACAATGTAAAAGTTACATCAGAAAATGATAAGAATTATGGAGTGGAGTGGAGTACGACATGGGTAACAAAGAATATGTGAAATGTTGTCCAATGAAACATGGATAAGCTTACAAGAAACAAATTGTGAAATGGTCAAGACCAAATAACCAAGTTGGAGGGAATAAACACATTCACTCAAGTCCCACATAGTAAGCCTACAATTATGACTTCGATTCTCTTCAATGCAACAAAAATATCTTTATCTTAGCTTGCCCAAACTATTTTGGGTCAATTTCTTGCTTCTTATGCACGATTTTTGTTTATGCGCAGTCATCGGCGACCCCATCGCAAAGGGTTCCTTGATTGAACTTTTGGCCCATCTCATGTTTATGTTCTAATCGCCTCCTTGGTGTGTTTGATATGTGTTGCTTTGATAAATTGGATCTTACTCTTTTTGTTTTGAATTTATTATGTTTACCCATTTTTAATAATTACATGGATTTGACTAGGGGGCTAACACGCGCGATGCGTGTCATATCCAGTCATGTCTGAAAAACTCTTTTTAAGGGTATAAATATTCTCACATTATTTTTAAATTTTTTTTTTTTAAAAAAAGAAGTAATTAACAATAATGAGGTCAAATAAGTAAATAAACCTTTTAAGGCATATAGTTAAACAAGCATTTTAATGATATAAAATTGTAATCACATTATTCATAAGTGTTTTCTCATACTTATTAAAAAGGTAGAGATATATAATAGTATGGATAAGCCATTTATTAATAGTTCAATCAATTATATACAAGCACAATGACATGTTTAATAGTAAGGCCCCGTACATTTCACCTTATTTTTGCTGAACGGAAATTATTTTTACTAAAACAAATTATATTTGCTGAACTTAAATTATTTTTATTGAACTTAAATTAATTTTACTGAATTGAAATAATTTTTGCTGAACTGAAATTATTTTTACTGATTTTCAATTATAATTCTTCTTTAAAAAAACTGAATTTTACCGAACTGAACTTATTTTTACTGAACTGAAATTATTTTTACTGAACTAATATTAATTTTACTGAACTGAACTTATTTTTGCTGAACTAAAATTATTTTTAGATAATATTTTTTTTTAAGGTGAAGTGAACAGGGCCTAAATTCCTATAACATATATGTTTGTAGACATTATTAGCTATACGAGTAGTACCTTAGTTGGTCCAAGTTGGTGGTGTACAAATCAAAACCACAAATTAAACGAGTAAATAATGATTGGAAATTTGGAATATGGGCAATTGACCATATGGCAATTATAAAGGCATACCACATACGAAGTATTTATTGGGATTAGCCGGTGTTACATGTTCTGAAATCAAAGCTCGATATGTCGTAATATGTATAGTCTTGCACATGTAGTTATCGACGGCAAATGCGCTCTACCTTCCTCCCTTTCCATTTGCGTTGAAATTGTTAATGTTAGAATATTTGTCCCAAATAATAATTAGATAATCTTTTTTGATAGGTTCAATTTTGGAATTTTGAAAGAAGCAATCCCATTTAAGGTGAGCTTACATTATATATTCTGCTCTTAGATTGCGATTATTAAATAAACCCAAAGAATATTATGAACAAAATATCGAGAGAAGTGATACAACAATCCGAAATACTTCGTATATTGGCAAGAGACCAAGAGTACATTATATTTTACATTTCAGGAATAATCATCGAAAATACAGTGTAATTTATCTATACATGTAAAATGTCCTAACATTTAACTTACAAAGAATTTAACATAGTATATTGAATCAAGCCTGCACACTACTTCTATACAAATCCTTTCAATGGAGAGCTCAATACATTCGTTAATGTGTTGAATGTTTTCTGTAATCGAGCATGGCTTATTCACAGAGTATTTAGTATAATTGTCAGCTATCTAAGGGAACCTATCATTACCCTGCTTTCATGCTTAGATGCTTCTTTCAGACTTATCTTTGGTTGTTCAAGTGCCTGGGTATGGGCTGCCTGTGCTTGAGAGTATGATGAAGGCGCAGACTACAGAGAGAGAGAAAACAGAAACCCAGGTGTTTTCTGTGTACATTTCCATTGCATCAGTGAAAGAAAAACGGGTACGATTCTCTGCCCAATTCCTAATTCGATCAGCTTCAGCTGCATACAATGCCCTTCCCTGAGATACATGCAGTAAATGATATTAACTAACAATCAATCAAGGATAAGTAGCAAACTCCATGATTATGGTCCAAAATGAAGTGTATGGCCCTAACCATGTTTGAGGGCTATTTGACCCCAGTACTTTATTATGACTCGAGTAGAATAGCTCTTAAACAACTCTTCTTTATTAAGAATTGTTTATTGTTTATAGATTAGATTTACTTTGAATCTGCCACTGTTTCTGTTTTAAGTCCATCAGATCTTACCAAGTGAGTACTAGCAACTTTATATTGATATCCTCGTCTCATCTATTATTTGAAAGACATTTCATAAAAACATCCATTGTTATGGCTTCTAAATTATATTCTATCGTCAATATCAAAGTTTATGAAACCACCCAACAGTCATAAGAACAAGTCCAAATTGCAAAGCCAGGACCTACTCAGGTACAAATGCAATAGGCTCAAGCCATTTCAGGATAATATCATGGATTACGCGATAATGAGGAATACCTTATCATCAAACCAGCGACCACGTCGTAGCCATGAAGTGACCAGAGCAAGCAAAATTCTGGGTGGTGTTAAGTAATTGATGGCCTTTCCGCTGCCTTTCACAACCCTCATGCGTGGGACCAAAGATCTAGCAACAGTCTCAGGAAGCTCGCAGATAATGTTAAACATTTGCTTATTCTTCAGACTGGAGCCACTGCAGGTGCCAACAGTCATATGCATAAGTTGAAAAATAAGTGCATGGCCAATGTGAAAAAAGCACTCTCAAGTCTCAAAACAGATCGGGTATATATAATTACCAATACCAAAAATCAGGGAGTTACTCTAAAGCCCAATGATGTAGGGAGGACAAACACTAAATATAAAAGACAAGCATGCTGGGTATATAGTGTGGAAAAAATATTAACTTTGTATACGGAGTATGAACGGAGTATGAATGTATGCTATATTAAAAGATAGGTCTTGAGAGCTTTTGTAATTATCATTGAATATCAATGATTCCTTAAATAGTGCAGCTTGGATTTTTTACTCTTCTCTAGCAAAGTGGAGGTTTTTCCACATTAAAATCCTTCGTACACTTCAAGATTTCAAAGTTTGATTCATTAAATAGCAACCATGGTCAAACTCACTTAGGTAGCAACTGCAGAGATTGCTGGAAAGAAGGTTTTTTTATTTTTTATTTTTTTATGAGTCACATACCTCAACAGTAACTCTGTCAAGACCATGCCAGGCGACGCTGTATGGACACCTATCTTGGTCCGTTTGCACTCTTTCAAGAGTGAGGATTGAAGCTGTCGCAGACCACATTTTGTTGACCCATAGCTGTTAGTAAAATAGGAATTATTTAGCTAAAACAACAATTCCAAAAGTCTTAGCAAGGTTTTACTCAACCTTTTAGGACTGGAAGGAATATATATTACGAGTACTACTTACACAGCTGTCAAAGGGGTACTAGAACCCCCAGAACCTGCACCATCCATGTTAAATATGTGGCCTCCCTTTTTCTGGCTGGTCATTGCCCGCATAGCTTCTCGGGTACAGATTACTGACCCAACTAAGTTTGTTGATACAATCTACAGATAACCCAAAAGTGTCAATAGATCAGCTTCAACCTTAAAAAGTAGTCACCTGATTCAGCATGTTTCTAGAAAACAGGAAAAGTATTAGCAGATACACACTCCCACAATTAGGGTGATGGACAAGATTTCAACAAAAAATGTAGAGTGCACTAAATGTCTTCCAAACATAATAAGCACAGGCCCCAGATGATTATTTTTACTTAGATAAGAGTACATGCAATCATAAAAACACATCAATTCATCTTTCGAAAATGACAGGCTAAGTCACTGGAAAAATTGACAGATTACAGCACAGAACCTAGAAGATAAACTTCAATAGAGTTTTTTAGAGAACTAAAAATTGGTAATGACCACTGATCAGTAATATCATAAGAGTTGTTGCATGAAAAAAAGTAGAAGCACACCTGCTTGATATCTTCATCAGTGAACTGCAACAAGGGTCTGAATCCTTTATTTGTTCCCGCATTGTTTATCTGCCAAGTATAATTAATAGTTTATAAAATAAAACGTCTAAAATGAATACTGTATGAGATGAAGTCACACATGATAAGTGTATTTTTTCATTTGAAGCCACAGGTATACATCAAAAGGAATTTGAATAAGGACAACATAGGTATATTAGACGATGCAAGGTCACCAGTTTATGTAGCAGTGACAACAGCAAAATTGGTCGTCCTAACTGTTTATATTTCACAAATCCACATTGGGCTGGGGTAGGGCTTTGTGATTGAGTAGAATCATACAGTAAGGTTTTTTAATACAGGCTAAGAAGTATAGATTGAAGAAAGACAGGAGAATGGGAAGGAAACACTTTCAAAATTCACAATATAACCATACGAGTATTACTCACCCAAATGTCAACTGAGCCAAGTTCGTTTACAGCGAAAGTAGCTAGCTTTCTCACATCATTAGGGTCACAAACGTCACATGGTATACCTACTACTTTTGCATATCTCTGAGTTTTCCCATTTACAGCTTCTAATTCCCTTAGATTTTCTTCAAGCTCTTTGACGGTTTCATCTACTGAATCAGCACTGTCTCCAAGGGAAAGACATGTGAGTTTGATTTAAAGAAAAAAAAATAAGAAAGGTGACCCTTAATTTCCAGAATATAACCTGCGTGAAGTCACAACCACTCGGTCTCCGGAAAGAAGAAATTCTCTAGCAAGTGCTTTACCAAGTCCTCTAGTACTGCACCAAGTAAAGTGGGTGTAAGACTAAGCAGAAAATAAAAATAACCATCTTTAAAAGGACAAATCAAGCACAGAGAAAATGAACATTGGCCTAGTACCTCCCAGTTATTACAACATTCCTTGGACCAGCTCGGCTATGCTCATCCATAACCATGTTTGCTCCTACCATAGTCCCAATTATAACCCCTCCAAGCCAGCTATACCAGATCAAGTCATTCATCTCACCACCTTTACATCATGAAAATGTAACATAATCAGCTGGAGAATTACTGCAGCTAAGCTAAGGTATGTGAGGAAGAAGCATCACATGTAAATGCAATGCTAACCTGACAATTGAAATCCAGTTAGCAGAACAACGCCTGTGCTCATCATGGTTACAATGTATCTCCCAACATGTAAAGCAGCCTATGTACATAAAGAGCAACAAAAAGCTTCAGTAACCCAAAAATAAAAAACCTCGGAATGCCTTGAATCTGGCACTCCAAGTGACCCAACACGAGGGTTTTGATGGTCACACATGTAGATGTAGTAGCTGTTATGTTGGACTAAGGTTTCCTCTTTAGGCTAATTTTCAAACCTAGCTCATTTCTGTGTAGGGAATATCATACAATCCCTTAAACTTAACCTAGCCTAATTCTTCAATCCTTATTTCTCGAGATCAATAAAACTTCCTCTCCTTTGCCTAGTGGATATAGCTAACGCATTGTTAATGGACCACGTTAAATATATGTTCTTGTTTGTTGATTTCATTTATCTTAATAGCATCCGTTTTAACAAACTTGTTGTACATGATGAAATATCAATTAGAGAAAAATTAAAGGCAATGCAATTATGCAAGTACCGCAATCATAACAAGGTTCTCATATCTGAAGATTAACAAGATTTTTAACATTAACAATTTAACATCCAATATTAGGAAAACAATTAACATTGGCATCAAGACAAACCTAGATAAGAAACACCATCACCATCCAAATAAAATTCTATCATTTCATTCATTTCCTAGAACCATGGCAACTGAAAGAGGCTAAACTCTTATATAAATCTCAAATCAGTTGGCTTGATAAGTGCTAATACTAAATTCATTCATAGAAATGTATAAAATCTTATGCAACTTCAGAAATTATTCAAAAATTCAGTCACTACTCACTAATAGTACAACGTATAATTCAACACAGACCGTTTAGTAAATGGTTATAAATGACGGTAATAGTAATAGTAACGAATCTGTATCGACTGTAAATAACAAAAGAAACATACCGAGAACAGAACTTTCTCAAGCTCAGCTAATGCATCCCTATTCTCATCCCCAGAAGGAAACTTACACAATCTCACAATTCCTGCCTTAATTGAACTACGAATCTCCCTTCCATTCGCTTTAATTTTCAACACCAAATTCAAATCCCTTTTTCCCCTTTCTCTCTCCTCACTCTCATCACTCCCTTCTTCTTTAAAACCCCTGCAAACTTTCCAACACCTTCTTCTTCTACTCTTTCTAGAAACACCCAGTACCGGAAAACTCCCCGGAATCGACAATTTCCGGCGAATTTCCGGTCGAAGTGGCAATTGGATATCTGGGTATGATCCCATTTTTGTAAGGGTGGCCATTTTTGGGCCAAAGATTGAATCTTTTTATAAAATTTAGGTTATCCTGCTAAAAAAAATGTTGTAGTTGTATATACGTAAATATACAGAATTCAGAAAAATTGGAACTTTTGTAGAGAAGAAGGAAATATCTAAATCCTGGTGAATTGGAGAAGAAGAAGATTGGAGAGAGAAAGAGGGAGTGGTGAGGAAGAAGAGAGTGTGATGTCCACACGTTAAAGCAAAGTTTCTTTAACGCTTGGATTTGTAATTTTATGGTTCCACGTAGCTAACAATGTTTGTATGTTCTTTAGCCTCCTCTTTCTCTTCACGTAAGTTAACATACTTCTATTTTTACTTAACAACCTCTACGTATGAAATCATTGAAATGTACTTATTTGTACTTATTAGCTCTACGATAAGTATGGGTAATTAGCAACACAAATTTTTATATGTGACTAATCATACAGTGTCGTTGGGATTACTCAATCAAGCAGGGCTTGTGTGGCCAAGGTTACTCAGTCGATTAGGTGTTACCCGATTGATATTTTAGTGTGTGTCGGGTTACCGCATAAGGCGACTGGCCATACCGAAAAAAGCTTGAAATAATAAACGTTTTCTTCACTCCTATGGAAGTAGAACGATAATGATGATTTCATTGAAATGAATATGGTTAATATAACACTATGTTATGAGACATAGAGAGTAGTATATTTTTCATCACTGCGATTAAAATTCAATCCGATCATGAAAACCAATCAAAACGAATAAAATTCAATCCGATCGTGAAAACCAATCAAAACGAATAAGACGGACTACTTCTCAGCCAACAACCACTGACTAATTGGTGGGCTCTAAAATGAGGCCAGAAAAATGGCACTACAGGATGAAACAACATTGGGCTCATGAAATTCAGTCCAGGGATTAACAAACACTGTTAATGAGATCCTTATCAAGTGTGCTAAATATTGGCATCACATTAATAACATTGTTTGCATGTTGATTGATCAGGTGCAACAACTTAACGTGCAAAATCAATTGTTGAAATCTTTAATCAACATCACTATCAGTAATTTGCTGTACTATAACAGGCTGCAACTAGGGAGTAGTATTATCCTGCCTTTTGGAGGTTATTATCCAGTTTACACAACCGTCCACATGAATTACATGGTATGGTCTTTTTTTTTTTCTTTCTTTTTTTTTGTTATTCTTTTTTTAATATTGCATATCCAAAATTCCACATGGACTAATATCGGATAGATTATACTTCGTATATTAGCTGGAGCCTGGAAACCAAATACTCCATAGTAGGCTTGCATTCATAACATTTGAGTGAGCTTGCCCAACCCTGTAATTGCTATATGGTCTCATATTACTTTGTATGTTTTGACCATTTTAACACAAAGTTGTTTATATAAACAAGTAGACGATGACAAATGACAATACTTCAATTCTTGTATAATGGTTATAATCACATAATATAGACATTGATTGAGAATTATACAATCTCATAGCTACCTTGATCAAGATTCGTTGCTTTAAAGTTTAAATGCATTCTTTGAATCATTCCTAAATAGAATATAAATTCAAACAAATTCACTATTAAAGTCAATATGTTTTGACCATTAAAGTCAGACACAGCCTATTATTTAAAGACGAATCATGAATGACAATATGTATTACACTATTACTCCATAGATACCAACTACAATCTATTCCATTTATAAGACCTTGATGGCTAGAAACTTAGAATCTCATTCATCGATCAACACTAATTACAACCTCATACATTGCTTCAATCAAGACCAATTGCTCTATATTCAAGCTCAGCAAGTTTCACTACAATACTTCACTTATACAAATCCCATTTTAGTGAGGCAGGCTGAAGGTATAGGCACCCTAACGGACCATACCTTCACACATTTAAAGTCAGTCCGAGTTTACAGGCAAAACTCCTTATTTAATTATACAGTACATGATAGTTATATTGTACGTAGGGTGGTAAGTATAGTAAGTGGTAAAGCAAGCCACCGCGTTGATAGATTTGGACCTTCCAAATCCCAATAAAAACGAGTCATCTTCCTCAGTGTCCCGCTTTTAACTCCGACACGAAAATTCTCAGAAAACGCAGACGCCTTTCTTCTTCTTCCTCCTCTGTATAATCCTCTTCTTTTGCTACTTTCTCTCTCCTCTGTTAAACCAAGGAGAGAGGGAATAGAAAGAGGAACAAAATTGATCATTTTATTAGTAGAAAGAGAAAAATGGCGCCTGCTATGGATCAACGCCCAAGATCTTTGAAGCCTATCACCATTCATGGATATGCTTAGTCTGGTGATCTTGTTGGGTTTCAGAGATTGCTTAAAGAAAACCCTTCTCTTCTTAATGAACGTAATCCTGTGGTATGTAATCTTCTCTTTTGTAATTTGTGAAATGGGGTGTTGATTTTGATGAATTTGGGAAATGGGGTTTTGATTTTTGTTGAATTTGGGAAATTGGGTTTTATAGTTTGTTATTTTCTTTGATGTATGAGCTTTGTCGGTGCTAAATTATGGTTTTTGATGTGATTTCTGGGTTGGATTTTTGTTGAGTTTGGGAAATGTGGTTTTGATTTTGTTGAATTTGCGAAATAGGGTTTTGGTTTTTGTTTACAATGAGAAACGGGGATTTCTGGGTGTTAGTTTTTGATGAAGGTATGAGCTTTGTCGGTGCTAAATTATGGTTGTTGGTGTGATTTCTGGGATGGGATTTTGGTTTATATGCAGAATTTTGGATCTGTATATTCAATTATATTGTTTTAAGCAAATTAGTTGTTGAATTTTGCAATATGTATTAATTTGTGTTGGATCTGAGAATGAAGTGGGTCATTTGATCGCCACCATTAGAATTTCATATGCATGTAATTGATTTTCAAATTAGGATCTTCTGTTCAAGAAACTCTTTTTGCATGTAATGTTCTTTCTTGGAATCTTTGCTCTTATAGAAAACTTTAAGGTGCATTTTTCTGATGTACTGTAAAGTTATTATCTAAGGCAAATCAAAGAGCAAAGAATGATGCTTTCGGGTTTTGAAAGGAATGTGCCACTACTTACATCAGTTAGAGATTGGTAGTTGCATTAGAATCAAGTAGATTGGTATTTAATAACGGAGTCCACTCTATTGGCTTCATATAGAAGACGAGATCAGGGAATTGCCCTTGTGTACTGTGAATTTTAAGTGAATGTGATTGTTTCATGTTGCTGTCATTTGAAGTTTTGCTTTCAGCTGATATTGACTGACTTATTCCTCTTACAATTACAGATGGTGCAAACTCCTCTTCATGTTGCTGCTGGCTACAACAATGTTGAGATTGTTAAAGTTTTGCTAAACTGGAAGGGATTAGAGAAGGTTGAAATGGAAGCCAAGAATATGGTATGACTTTTTGCACTTTGGTAAATTGTGCAAGAGTGCTAAAATTGCAGCGAGTTGTGAACTTTTTTGTATTTTTGATCCCTAATAGTATTCTCATTTTTTTTTTTTTTTTTTTTTTTTTTTGCAGTACGGGGAAACTCCATTACATATGGCAGCAAAGAATGGCTGCAATGAAGCTGCGAAGCTGCTTCTTTCCCATGGTGCTTTTGTGGAGGCCAAAGCCAATGTAACTTGCCTTTTCTTTCTCCATCTGTTATATCATTACTAAATACTAATATAATGCAGATGACTTGGTAAACCTGTTAGAACCTTTGTAAGGCCTCATACTTATTTCTGTGCAGAATGGAATGACACCCTTACATCTTGCTGTTTGGCATTCACTTCGATCAGATGACTGCTCTACAGTGAATACCTTGCTTGAGTATAATGCTGATTGCAATGCTAAGGACGACGTGAGTCAATGGACAACATTTTTACGTATTTTCTACTGTCACTATAAATGCTAGCTGGGCTAAATTTCACAATTGTGTGATATTTCTGATGCAGGATGGGCTGACCCCTTTGAACCATCTATCACCGGGTCCTGGTAGTGAGAAATTGTGGCAACTATTAAATCAATTTCTTGAGGAGCAGAGGAAGCGCAAAGCCCTTGAAACTTGTAGTCAGACGAAATCTAAGATGGATGAACTTGAGTGTGAATTGTCAAACATTGTGGGTTTACATGACCTCAAATTGCAGTTGAGGAAATGGGCAAGGGGAATGCTTCTCGATGAAAGGCGTAGGGCACTTGGATTAAAAGTGGGTGCTCGAAGACCACCTCACATGGCATTTCTTGGCAATCCTGGAACAGGTAATTGCTTGGGTGGTTGACTTAGGATTGTTTAAAATGTGGTTTTTTTTATTTACTATTCTTGCCCCTACTACTAAAGCCTGAACGAGCCAGTTGAATGCTTATTTTATTGACATTGCCATAATAGGCAGCCATGCAAAAGTTGTCCAAAAAAAAGGCAGCCATGCAAAACCTGTTACTTGAAACGGATTAACCCTATTGCCATGGTATTATATATCTTACTACTATTTCATTGTTGAATGATGATTATATGACTGCTCGTATTATGTGATCTATAATAGTCAACAAATTATGGGATTAGAGATAGCATGTGCATTATTATAAACAATACACGATGTGCAATTTTAAGTATAGATTTTCTGTAAAGCAGTATGCATTATTATGCCAAGCACATGGTAATTATTTTTTAAAATTACAAATAGATTATCTGGAATGACTTTTTGTTGTCTTCCTATAATAGAGGAGGGCACATCATATGGATTGTTTATCAGATGCAATGTAATAATGACTGATTATTATTGCTTGACAGGCAAAACTATGGTGGCCAGAATTCTTGGAAAATTACTCCATATGGTGGGAATTTTGCCAACTGATAAAGTGACGGAAGTGCAGAGGACAGATTTGGTGGGCGAATTCGTTGGTCACACTGGGCCAAAGACTAGGAGAGTGGTATTGTTCTTATCCTTATTTTCCCTTCTACCCCTGCCCTACTAGTCAAATTATTTGAGACTTGATTGTTGATGACTGTCTCTAACAATTTGTTTCTGGATATTGCGTAGATTAAAGAAGCTCAAGGGGGGATTCTTTTTGTGGATGAAGCCTACCGTCTTATACCAATGCAGAAATCAGATGATAAGGATTATGGATTGGAGGCTTTAGAAGAGATAATGTCAATAATGGACAATGGGAAGATAGTTGTCATATTCGCTGGATACAGCGAGCCTATGAAACGGGTAATATGTTCCAATGAAGGATTTTGCAGAAGGGTGACCAAGTTTTTCTATTTTGATGATTTTAATTCTAAGGATCTTGCTAACATTACCCATGTAAAGATGAACAACCAAGTTGAAAGTAGTTTATTATATGGATTTAGGTTAGATTCTCTCTGCACTTTGGATACTATTGCAGAGTTGATTGAGAGAGAAACCACTGTAAAGCAACGACAGGAAATGAATGGGGGTTTGATTGATCCGATGTTGGTTAATGCTCGGGAGAATTTGGACCTTAGGCTTAGCTTTGATTGTATGGACTCAGATGAGTTGCTGACAATCACTTTAGAGGATTTAGAGGCAGGCCTTCGATCTCTGTCGCAGTGAGCGGTCTGGACCAAACTAAGGGATTGTCCATAGCTAAGAAGCATTAGTTACGAATAGTTCAAGGCATAGGGGTCATGATCAATCTTTCCTCTTGGTGTTCATCAATCATCTTCCTCAATTATTACTAGAGTTGTTGATCACTCCTCTATCCTTGGTGCTGCAGGAAAGACCATTCTTTTGTCCCTTTCTTTCTTTTTTTTTTTCCCTCTTTTTTTTTTTTTTTTTTTTTGTAATATTTAATTTATGTAGTACAAATCTATATAATTGATTGTAAGATTAATATAATGTACTGATAATTTTGTAATAAAATCAAGTTTTTGTATGAATGAAGGAATTATTTATTCCTTAGCAACAACTCAATGTACTTGTACAAGAAGTCAAGAATAGATCTCCTAACACCTCACTTTAGCATGTAATATTTCGAAAGAACAAGTGTTAATTTTTAGAGACAATTGTTGCGGTCATCCTAAAGATTAGTTAGAGTAATTCATACGTCATAGATATACAACTAATTCAAGTAACTAAGTTAGTGAAGTAACTATAGGAGTTAAACTATTAAAGAGTTTTACACGGAATATAACATATTAAGATGTGTTCATGATGCTCATTGGGAGAATTTAGTCATAATTTTTATTTTTTAGGCCTAATTTGGTTAGTAGAAGATATGATTTGAAAGGGTTGAGATTTTTTTTTTTTTTTTTTTGAAAGGTTTGCGATTATGATTGTTTTAATAATTATTTACTTAGATCTCCATTTATATGGTTACTTAAACCGTTAAACTTAACTAATCAAATATTCAAATGACACATCCTTTGCAAATATGAGGTGGCAAAGTGATGAGATGTTAATTAAAGAAAGAGGGTGCCACGTGACATAGTCTTGTTAAACAACTCTATTTTTAAACATGTTTTAAGCTAATTTTTTTCAGAAAAATTACTTGCAATATACACCATTAATAATTACTCCGTATTACAAGTATATCAAGCTAATGTTGTAATTTTTTGAACCATTGAAAAAAAATTGTACTCCATTACTACCTATGGATTACCTTTTTTTTTTTTTTTTTTTTAAACGGGAACTTATAGATTATCTTAAAGAGCTAAGCTAATGTTTCATTTCATTTCATTTATTTTTTTTTAACAAAGTTTTGTGAAAAATTCATTGTAATATGGATGAGTGAAAATTAAGTGAATGCAAAATTACAGTAAAAATAAAAGATATTTCTATTTAAAGAATTTTATTTTATTTTTTATTTTAAAGAAAAAAAAAAACAGAAAGAAACAGAAAAAACGAGAACCAGACTAAAATGAGGTAACCGATTCATCTTTCTGTTTCTCTCACAACCATCAACAATGGTAGCTCACTCTCTCTCCATTCTCTCTCCTCTTCCTTCCACCTCTTCTTCTTCCTCCGATTCTCTCTCCTACCCTCAACCTACCCACTTCTTCACTTTCTCTCGCCGGAACCCTAACTTTCTCTCTCCTCCCCGAGCTTTCTCCGTTTTCCGGCAACCACCATCTCCGCCGCTGGAAGATGATTTGACGACGTCTTCGCCGGACCAATTTTTTCAGAACAATTCCATCGCTGATTTCATGAGGTTTCGTAAAAGCTCCGATGGCGGTGATGGTGAATTGCAGACTGCTGTTGTTGGTTTCCGTAAGAAGTTCCCTTGGTCCCTTTTTCGCCCTTTTCTCAGGGTAATTTCCCTTTTTTTTTTTGGAGTATAAATGTAATTAGGTTTGTTGATTTTTGATTAAAAGTTTTAATTTGGGGGTGGATTGAATTTTGCAGGTTGATTTGGTTTCTACTATCCACATTGCAGATAAAGAGTAAGTTTTCAACCTAAATCAATTTTCTCTTCGATTTTCTGTGTTTTTGAGATTAATTGATGTGATAATGGGTAAAGAATTGGAGCTTCAGAAACACCAATTTGAATGAATTAAGTTTTAACTATGCCTTGTTGTTGAATTGACTGAACTGAGGAGGTTCTGCAACTCAAACTGGAGTACTGCCCCCGTTAACTATTATGTGCAACAAATGGGTATTATTTGTGAGACATAAAATATTCCTTTGTTGCACATAATAATAATTAACAGAGGTAGTATATATGATACTAAATATATCAAATATTAGCACGGTGTATACTAATTTTTGTTAGTTAACTGTGTGAAATGGAGGGGTTAGTCTATAGCACTGAATTAGTGCGTTAATGTGGAAGGTTAGAAGATATGATTTTTTTAGGATTAAATGATTAAGTAATCGAAAAAGTAAAATGGAGTAGGTGCTAACTTGATAGACATAGTATAGGGTGTTTCCAGGAACACCTCTGTCTATAGCTAGAGTTTCAGTATGTCATGAGATTAGCTCAGTGGTGGTAGTATTCTTAAAACAAATTTAGTTATTGAATCTATTTAATATGATATTTATACTATTCTCAGGGAATCTAGTTACTTGAGGCTAATTTCTGGTTGAATTAATATCATAGTTGTATTTGAATTTTACAAACTGAGTTATTGAATTGGAAATTGTCCTAATCGAAATATTACTCTGCTAGGGGGCTGCACTCCACTGCATTCATTGTTTCCCCCTTTTTTCTTTTCCTTTTTTCTGGTAGGTGCTGGGACTGTTGTTGATGTAGCTCATGTTGCCAATCAATTAGCTTGCAACTGTCCTTAGATGTATACTCACTGCGGTCCTCATTTTGATGAACCAATGTCTGTTACTGTGCAGATATTTTGCTAACTTGCAGAAGGATCTTGAACCATATGACTGTGTCCTTTATGAGATGGTGGCTAGCAGAGAGAGTTTAGAAAATCGTCGAAATGCTGCGACTAAAAGGAGGCTTAAATCTTCCCGCTCACGAGGCTTTAATATTCTTGGATTTATTCAAAGACAGATGGCTCGAATACTTATGCTTGATTTCCAGTTAGATTGTCTTGATTACCAGGCGGAGAACTGGTACCATGCTGACTTAGATTTTGAGACCTTCAGGTCACTTCAGGTACAATATCTACTCTAAGATTCCTGTGAATTATGGGCTTGTAATAAACATTCTGCTACTGTAACATTGTTTTGTTTGTCTACTATCCCATGTATTGTTGTGTTGAATATGATTATACACCATAAAATGCTAAACAATTTACATCGGGAGTAGTCAAGTGATTATGTGTGCTTGATTAACAACAATTTCAGATCTAACCTAGACTCTGAGGCCTTAGCCATGAGGTTTTGTGTTTTGCAATCTGCTTAGAGAAGGTAGACATGATTGTGCTCATGGAATGTTGGCAGTTGAAAATGATAGAACAAGAGGCTCAAACTTGATTTATATCTTCTTTTTATCTTCAAATCTTTCAGATGGAAAGAGGTGAAAGTTTATTTACCTTTGCAAGAGATATGACCCTCAAATCGACTAAAGCCTTGATACAACCGGAAATTCCTGAAAATCTTGACCCTTGGAGATCCAAGCTTTTATGGGCTTCTCGTGTACTTCCTATGCCACTTGTGGGCCTTCTTATTATTGGAGGTATCTGTACTGATGTTGGAGGCCAGGTATCAGATTACCCTGAGCTTGATGCTTTGTCTCGGCTTGATTTTGGTGCAGCAATGAAGGTTTTCCTGGCAAAGCGTCTCACATCTGAGTAAGTATATGGCATGATTTTCTATATATATGCAACTACATTTCATGAATTATCAGCACTTGTTTTTTTTTTGCTTAGTTTGAATATACTACTGTAGTATCTTTTAAACTGTTTATGATCTGTTGTTGAATATGAACTGGCCATTAAAAAAAAATAAATAAATTATAATGTTGAAGATGGTTCTGCTTAACTTTGGAGAGCAAGTGGAGTCAGTGAAAAGTGTGTGCACTACTACCTCCCCGCTTTTAATTCAAACTTTTTATCATTGAGTTCATGACATACTGGAATGAACCTTATCTAGTTCAGTCACTTTCTATAGATTGTGTATTGCTGAGAAGGCAAGATCACAGGATATCTGAATAGTCTGATTTAAGTGCCATGTGCTACTCTGAAACACCTATACAAGGAATTTTTGAGCTATCATAATGATGTCCTAACTAATTATTGTTATGTGTTCTTTTGTTGTGATCTCCTCTTTGTTCACTTACAAGAATAAAGCTATGACCGTTTGATTAATTATAAAATCCATTGTTACACAAAACATAGGGCTGATAAGAAAGGAATTTGAGGTAGTAAAGATCCATGTTAGTCTCAAACTGCAGCTGTAGCTAAACTTTTTGTGCCAGTTGATAGCTGAATTTGGGGGGTTGGATTGGGGCCATCCTTTGGTTTGGACCTGCAGTAGACAACATACAATATAAGTTGGAGGGCACCGACTATTGCTCCAAATGCATTGCTAATTAGAATATAGGGATCAAATCTGAGAACACCATATGAACTCCAGACAATTCCATTAGCAAATCCAATTAGGGATAGAGACAGTGGCATGAATTCAACACTTTTTGTCTTGATAACGTTCCACATAGCAGTAAGTGGTGCTCCATAGAATACAATCCCAAAGATATCGCAGAGTACTCCCAGAAAGTTGGATCTTGTCGTCTGGTTGTGGAATGCTAGAAACGTCACACTAGCTAAGAAAAGTAGAACCCCCAACTCAGCACTAAGACATACTTTGATTTCATTCCTTTTACTATTTACTGTATATATCCAGTATACAATGACATAGGCAACATTCATAAAGAGACCAAGGCAGTTCACGGTTGTGACTGGAATGCTATGTGGGTGTACAAATGGCATAGAATAGAATACCCACAGGATGCAATTCATTATCCCAGCAACTTAAGGGTGAAATGTGAACTCCTCCACTGATTTTTTCTCCAGGAATCTCCAAATTGTAGGCATTGGTGATGCTAGTCGGATGAATGAAGTTAAGTTGCCAATAATTCCAAGAATGGTATGAACACCATTTACATTCACCATTTTGTTGTCTTCAATAACTTGCTGAAAAAGAAAACTGCCAAATCAGAGGACATAAACCAGTCAAGTATGAGAGAAGTCAGAGGAAACTCTTAATAGTTAATAGTAGGCAGTTAAATGCTGAAATTTTTATTTTATTTTATTTTTTTCTTTTTCTCTGTGTGCGCTTTCTTTTCTTTATCCTTTTGAGTTTAGTGAACTTGAAGGTAGGAAACTAGGAACTTGTGTTGAGTATTTGATGCTTGTTTTGGTTTACCATGTATGTTATCATACCCAGGAGTAATTATTATCTAATGAAAAAATGTTCTTATGTGAAGGTTCACGCTAGGGACAGCAGACGTTGAAGAAAAATCAGTTATCATCGGTGAGAGAAACAAGGCAGCAATAGATGCACTACAAAAGGCTATTGATGAGGGCCATAATAAGATAGCCATACTGTATGGCGGTGGGCACATGCCAGATTTAGGGAGGCGATTGAGGGAGGAATTTGACTTGGTACCTACTCAAGTTCAATGGGTAACTGCCTGGGCCATAAGGAAACGAGCTTTACAAAGCAACTCATTCCCATTTCTGAGGACCTTAGCTGAGGTGTCTGGCTGGCCATTAAATCGTTATCAAACCTTAGCACTCCTTATCTTTTCCTCTGTCCTTGCTTTGGATCTTTGGTTTTGGGAGCTGTTCTTTGGCAGTGCTGCTAATTGGATTTCTGAAATTGCAGCAGAAGCTGGACAGTATATAGGCAGTTGACGACTTGATGATAGATGGGGTAAGGCTTTGTTGATGACTGGTAGATGGGAGGTTCCATATGTGCATGTGTAAATATTGCAGTAAGATACAGTGACTGTTTCCAAAAAACAAGCAACCATTCATATCATGGGAGCTAAAACAATGGCAGAATGCCAATTTCATTTCAATACCTGTACAATTAGAGTACATTTTTCATTGTACTTCACATGTATTCTTTTGATAGTGTCTAATAAAACAAGGTTATCAATACTTAAAACAATTTCTGTTTTAGCAAGGCTATTGGTTTGGAAACTTGGCACATATCGGAGGACTGTGGCAGATATAGGAATATAGTAAATCACTTTGTTACAAGATTGAGTGGATAAGTTGCATAAGACAGTCCAGAATCATGCTTAAACAATTTGAGTTTTATAACCAGTCTCTTTAAGGTGTATATTCATGTATTGTAGATAGTCCAATGAGTTTTCATACTGGTGATTTTCTTACATTACCACCACCACCACCACCTACATCAATATCGTAACCTATTTCAACGATGGAGTCAGCTACATGAACAAAGATTTTCGGCCAATCGATCTCAACTACTTTGACTGACATCATCAATCAACACTGAAATCATGCTTCTTAAATGGAAAACTCTTTCAACATATCAACACCAAGCTCGATATCTAGACTATACAAACACCCCTTTACAGCCATACATGAAAATGTCATTCCACAGTAATATGTTTATGTTAATTCGTTCTTTGTAACAACACAACTCTTAACTTGTTAAGATGAGAAATGTTGCTCAACATATTGCATAGTGCTAGGAATTACAATGAAAGGAAAAGTTCAAAATCAATCAAAATCATGTTTGCTCAACAGTTAACATACGCACACATCTCATCTATTCATTATCCCACTCCACTAGTAAAGTGATCAATAAACCAATTACACTTTAATCCAAGATTCAAATCAATAAAAGGGGAAAGAAAAGCTGGAAAATTGGTTTGTGTGATATTAGTAAATCTCTATCATCTGAAAAAAAATGTTTCTTTTTTTTAGTCTTTAGTTTTGGTGCGCTCATATTCTATCTGTTCAGATTTTAAAGATGTAAAAAAGAAAAAAAGCTCAATTGTAGTCATGCTAAGCTCTGGAGGTGGACTGTTTAGATGTTACCACCACAAAATTTATAAACCTTTACTTTAATTATTATTTTTTGCTAATTGAATAACTTGATTTTTTTTTTTTTTTTTTTTGAAGATAAACTGACATTATTTATTTCAAAATGGAAATTCTTTACTATATGTTTACACAATGATTACATTTAATTTCATGTGTGTAACAAATTTGTTTTTGGCTTCTAATCTATAGTCATGATTGCTATAACTTTGATTTTTTTTTGGTAAGGAGAACAACTATACTAGGTTAGTTGGTCGTGAGTCGTGACATCTCCCAATAATCCCAACTTCCCAAGTAAGCTATAAATCTAGGTTAATGGGGACCAAACTTATAATTTTAAGGTTATAAGGTGAAATTCTTACCAACTACACCAAATACTACTTGATGATGAATATCATACCAGTTGCGGATCTCAACAAATCTTTGACAATTTCCGAGATTAACCTATACCTATTCCTCAAACACATCCGCCTCCTCTTCCCCACCCCAATTTTTCACAAATGATCATTTATCTCATCTAGCTTCAAACAGAAAACAAGTTGTAGTTGCATTCGACATGCTCATTTGCCTTAGGGTAAATTTTCAAGATTGAAGTCGTGAAAAATAGGAATTCATTCATTATGAACAAAATTTACAGTACATTAAAAATTTGTTAGACATCGTATCAATTTAAGCAAAAATAGAGAGAGTTGCCTTGTAGTTTGAATTCTTGATCAAAAGCGTACCCCAACAAATTGCAATTGAAATCAATAGAACCAGCTCAGTACAAATTCTTAAACAAATTGATTAGATATGAAGTCTCTAGAATCTTTGTTTCTATTGGAAATAAATTATGAGAGTAATCTCACGTGTAAATTCAATCTCTATAATTAGGAAAAAAAAAAAAAGCAATGTTGTTAGTAGATATTTTGGAATATCTATAATGTAGGAATATCTTTTCCTAATGTTTTGAATTAGTTTTCTTGTAACTTAATTGTGTAGATACACTCTTCTTTGATGTATGTGATGATATATATATTCATAATCATACCTTAATGTTAACAAAAAGAATACGGAGATATTATTTGGTAATGTATGTTTAATTGCTAGAGTAGAATATAAGAAAATATATACAATTAATCATTTATTCCATCAAAAAACAAAGAAAAAGTTAAGTACGACTGCACTATTTATTTTGTCTAACCATTCCCAAACATTGTGAACCATTAATGGCATTCTTAATTGAGAGGGATTGAAGTTAATTTTGACAACTAATTTCAAACAAAAGCAACATCCTAGTACTCGCTTTGCTGGAGTAACAATTTATTTTATTTTTTTGGGTGTTGCATATAATCATTTAATATACTTCCTTTTTTAGTATTAAGTTGGGAATTTATCGACAATTTATGAGTAAATCGGTGTAATAAATGTTTATTTATTGTTAATTCTTTCCATTTTTAGCTCCTTATATGCGGCTCTAAGGGCTGCATATATCTTTTTCCTATTTTTATAAAGAACAAACAAAGTTGCATATTTGTATACTTGTATGACTTGTATCCCATTATCTTGTCAAAACAACATTGTTCAGTTTAATCTAAGCAAATATATAATAAAAATGGATAGTAAATAGACATGTGGGATTATTTCAAGCTACCTATATAGTGTCCGATCTTTAGAGAATATTATATCGGAAAAATTATAAAGGAGAAAATGAAAATAATAATAATACTCCATAAAATTTATAGTCAATTTTGTGAAAAGAATATTTACTTTGTAAGTTTATATATGGCATAGATGCCAAACCATCAAGCATTGAAGCTTTGGCCAAAGTGCCAAACCATTTTGAAAAAGACTAGAAAAAGAAAATGGGACAATCCTAAGAGCAATATTTGGTGGAATGTCATGTAATAGTATACCAAAAACGTCAATTTTTTCTTTTTCTTTATTTTAAATGTTTTTTTAAAGGTTGAAAGGGATTTAGACTAATTTAAATACACATTATTGAAAAGGATTTTACAAAATTGAATAATTGATTCTCAAATTATAGAAACCATTGTAATTACTAGGGATGAGCATAACAAGGTACTCTGTTAAAAATGGAAGCCGGAACCAGAATCTGTTGCACAGGTTCATGAAAATTGGGAACCGAAACCAGAACATGCAGGTTCCGATTTATGGTACCATGTCTTTTAATATCCTTAATAACTTTTTGCAGAATTTTTTGTAAAAAAACTGAATGATCACTAATTTATACTCCGAACTCGCAAATAATTGTTTAGCAAATTTAATACAAATACCTATAATTGTTATTTTGATATTTATTATTTTAAAATTAGGTTAAAATTGGTGCGTAATTTGAACTTAAGCAATACTTTTATCAAGTTACAGGGTACCCTGTAGGTTCCGGTTACAGGGTGAGCAAAAATTGGGTACCCTGATTTTTTGCTCACCCCTAGTAATTACATTGGATACTTCTAATGAAGTGCAATTTTTTAAACAAGGTGCAATTTGGAACTAAGTTGTACTCCCTCCGTCCCCAAAAGTTCGACTCTTTTGGCCTAATTTTAGTCTTAAAATGATCGATCCATTTGCATTAAAATATTTATCAATTTACAACAATATTTGTGCAAACTTAGCTTCCCCATATACAATTTTGTTTTTTCGTGTATTTTTAATACTTTATCTCTCTATTTTTTTACAAACCCCATGTAAATTTATCTTTCCAATATGTTTTTATTTCTTTTTATTTAAGTTTCTTAATAACCACGAAATCAACTCAAAAGGGTCGAAATTTTGGAGACGGAGGGAGTATATGAGTATGAAGGCCTTGAATCTTAATGGCCATGTTCGGCAATTAGCTTTAAGTTTTTTTTTTTTTTTTTTTTTTTTTTTGACAGTAAGAACTAAGAAAGGAAAAACAAACAACTTAAAAAGACCAAAAAAGAAACTCCCGAACACGACCTTCCCAGCCAACCAATGCGCTGGAGATACCCATTGCCTTGGAACTTTCTGAATCTTGCAGGCCTCAACAGTAGCCAAAAGAGCCCGAATATCCTGAATTAACCAGCAGAGAGAAATGTCGTCACGTTGTTTCTGGGCCAACGTCATACAAAGAGGTTCGCAATCAGAGAAAATGAGGATTCTACGAAAACCCCTTGCGCATACATGTCTTAACCCCCAGTAACAAGCCTGTAACTCAGAATGGAGAGCTGAAGAGGAGAAAGAAGCACGGGCACCCCCTCCTCGCACTACAGGCGAATCACAATCTCGAAAAATCCAACCCGCACCAGCCGAATTGTCCAAGGACGACCAAGCCCCATCAAAAATCAAACAGATATCAAATTTTGAAGCAATCTCCCCACAAAGAGTGGCCACCATACCTGAACTAGGTATCCTAGGCCGAAGATCCCCCGAGAAAGGACGGTTGTGGAAATCCTAAGCTTGTTGACCCCGCATAAACCACTGAGAAGCAAGAAGCAGAACATCATCTGGCGAGACTACCTGATGCCGAAACCTGATATTATTACGCGAAAGCCAAATAGCCCATAAAAGAGCGAAAAAACGCATCAAGTTTTCCCAGTCCTTAGCAACCCTCAACAGTGAAATCATCGAGGAAAACCAATGAGGAAAAGGAAGGCGAAGAAGAACCCGACTATTAAACCGAAAAGAACTACCGACCCATAAAGAGACAACAAAGTTACAATCTCTGAACAAATGGTCCACCGTCTCCAGCTCCCTATGGCAAAAGCAGCAAACAGGATCAACAGACAGGCCACGAACAACTAGAGCTGCCGCCACCGGAAGACCAGACTGAATTATTTTCCAGCCAAAGATCTTCCATTTAGGAAGGAGAGGAAGCCCCCAGAATTTTGCCCACCAGGAAGAGGGAATAGATCCCCCATAAGAGTGCCTAGAAGTCTGCATGAGCAAGAGGGCATAAGCAGACTTCGTAGAAAAGGAGCCGTCTTTAGTAAATTTCCAATACACAAAGTCATCCATGAGCTTCAATGGACGATCTAAACTTAAAATCCGATTAGCCGTTGGGCTGTCGAAAAATCGATGGACCTTCGAGGGGTCCCACGCGTTAGAACGCAGATCAATGATATCAGACACATGAGTCGGAAGTTCCGACTGGGATAAACCAGACTTAAACAAAACCGGACCACCAGGAGCCCAGTCGTCAGCTGTAATACTAACACTCCTACCACCACCTACCTTCCACTGGACACCCGAAACTACTGCAAACATCGCCATCTGTAAACCCCGACACCCCCAAGAGGGCCGAGACACTCAAGCGCCCGAAACAGAAGCAAGAGAAGGGTACTTAGAAAACATGAGGCGAGAAACCATCAACTGAGGATTATGTATCATCCGCCATCCAGTTCCAGCAAGGAGGGCTGAGTTAAAACAGGCAACATTGCGTAAACCTAGACCGCCCAAGCCTTTTGGCAAATGCAAAAGAGAAGCTGAGCGCAAGGCCAAGCCCTTAGTAGAGCCAGAAGATCTCCACCAGAAACTAGCTAACATACTGTCAATCTGGGAAGCAAAAGAAGACGGAATCTTGAAGACCGAAAATGTGATTAAAGGAAGCCACCAACACCGAGTTTATAATGACCAGATTAGCAGCAGCTGACAATTGTAGGGAAGCAAAAGCGGACAGACGATTAGCAACCTTATCAATCAAGAACCTGAACTCCGAGACCTTACTTTGCCCTATATCAACCGGCAAGCCAAGATAAGTCCCAAGTGAATCCTTTGATTGAAGTCGAAGACTGCGGGACAAGAAATCCCGAAAGTCAGGGGGAGTATTTGGGCTGAACTTGACAAAGGATTTCTGAAGATTAATCATCTGGCCTGAAGCTGAACAAAAATCAGAAAGGATAGCCAGTACATTATCACAAGCCTGCGGCGAAACCTGGAAAAACAACAGCAAGTCATCTGCAAAAAAGAGGTGGGAAACCGAAGGGCCACCTCTAGAAACACGGAGACCAAAAAACAATGATTGTTGTTCCGCCCGACGAAGAGATGCTGATAGCACTTCCATACACAGAACAAACAGATATGGCGACAGTGGATCTCCTTGCCGAAGACCACACTGTGGACGAAAGGAAGGTGTAAGACTCCCATTCACCAGAACCTGATAAGAAACGGTTGTAACACATTGCTCAATAATATGAACCCAATACGGGGGAAAACCAAAGGCCCGTAAAACCTGACTCATGAAGTCCCACCGCACTCTGTCATACGCCTTATTCATGTCTAACTTTAGGGCCGCATAAAACCGCTTCCGAGCCTTTGAATTATTCATAAAGGTGAGCAGCTCATGAGCTACCAGAGCGTTATCAGAGATCAGGCGGCCTGGAAAAAAAGCATTTTGAAATCCAGAAACTAGAGAAGGGAGGACCACCCGCAGCCGTCCCGTGATACATTTGGCAATACATTTATACAAAACATTGCATAACCCAATTGGCCGAAACTGAGACACTAACTCCGGTTGAGAAATCTTAGGAAGAAGAACCAAGAAAGTTCTATTCCAATCCTTTAACATATAACCATGAGCAAAAAAGTACTGCACCGCCGAGATCACAAAATGTCCTGTATCCTCCCAGTGTGTCTTGAAAAAAGCCGAGGTAAAACCATCCGGCCCAGGGGATTTATCATTTGCGATGTGAAACAGTGCTGATTTAATTTCAGAAGCCGAGAAAGGAGCTATTAGCAAATTCTTTTGAGACAAAGATAATATCGGAAGGTCAAGATTTTCCCACTGTAAAGGAAGACCGTTCCCAGATTGAGACACAGGAGTATACAGATCTGCGTAAAAAGTCTGAATAAGAGCACGAAGACCATCAGAATCAGATACCCAATGTCCAGCATCATCCTTCAGGCTAACTATCAAATTTCGGCGACGTCTAGCCTGTACAACCGAGAACAGTAGGCGGGAGTGAGATTCTCCAACTACATCCCATTTAACCTTAGCCCGTTGTTTCCAGTAAAGAAAAGCTGCTGTGGCTTCCGCAACCCGTTCTTCCCTTATATTAAGGAAAAGGACTCGCGCCACCTGGGATTGCAACTGAGTAGAACAAGATGATAATTCAGAACTTAAGGCCTTCCAGTTGATACCCCAAGATTTCCTGTGTTCAAGGCACCAGTCTTTTAGTTTCCCGCGAATAATACCAAGTCTACGGGATAAGGAAAACAACGGAGAGCCCGCAAATTGTAGAAGACATCCTTCTTTAACAATCCCTGAAACATCCCGAGCAGATAAACACCAATTCTCAATCCTATAAGGTCTTCGAATTGTATCTCGACATACCGAGTCCGAGAAAATAATAGCAGCATGATCTGAAAATAAAATGGGTTGATGATGCACTCGTGAATCCGGAAAATCAACAAACCAATCATGAGATGCATATGCCCTGTCCAGGCGTTCAAAAGTGGGGTCCACTTCTATCCTATTATTTGTCCAAGTGTAAGCAGGACCTGAAAAAGGAACATCCACTAATCCCAAACCCAAACGCCACTGAATAAAATCCAATCTACCCGGTATAAACGAAGACCCACCTAGTTTGTCTGAGAGATACTCAACTTGGTTAAAATCACCAATCAACAAAATATTCGGAAAGGTTTGGACAAAAGTAGTTATAGACACCCACACCCCCATTCTATCAACTATATGAGGCGCACCATACACAAATATCACATATTTTATTGCTTCACCAACTGATATCTTACAAACTACAAAGTTTGGGGATATAAACAACGGGACTACACTAAAAGGAGCTAGCCAAAAGATAAACAAACCACCACTTAAGCCCATAGCATTCACACCACAACAACCCGAAAAAGGAATAGAAGCTAAACTATGAACAACATTATCTACAGAAACCATTGTTTTCATCAAAAACACAACATCCAAGTTCTGAGAGCGGACTAAAGAGCTAAGATACAGAACTTTAGGGGAGTCCGCTTGTCCAAGACCCCTACAGTTCCAAGCTGCAATCCTCATCTCGACCGTGGTGGCTCTAAGGGTGCCACCAAACCCGCAACAGAAATAGTCGAAGTTGAGACCGAACCTTCCTGACCCTTCCTCTTCTTGAAGGGTAAAAGGCATTGCAGACAACCAGACGAACCAGAACTAATAGTGGTAGAGAAAGTTTTACAAGTAACAACCACTCCTCTCAATCTCTTCCTCTTCTTTGAAGGAGTAAAGCAAGAGAAACACCTAGTTGAATTAATTGCAGGAGGCGCTGTCGTATCAGAAACTGATGCTCGACGATTTGAAGGGAATATTTCCTTAGCCCAATTCCAACCTATATCTTTATTACAAGCCATCTTGAGAAAAGGAGGTTTTGGTCGCTTAAGAGGATGAAATCGTTTATGTAACCTTGAGGATCGGGGAGATGGAGTAGATGGACTAGGCTTGGAGAGTGGTATTGGAAAGGAGCCATGACAATGCTGCTTCTTTTTTGGAACGCATAGAGATATTTTGTGGAATGAGAAAGTGGGCTGGGTTTGTGTTTGGCTCGGATCATTTGGAACAAGGTTAATTTGTGTTCTAGGTTTTGATTGAAATTTTCTCTTTTTCAAAGGTGAGAGGGATGGAGTAACAAACTCAGGGGGTCTTTTGTTGGATTTAATGTTCTGGGGTTGGTATGGGTTGATACCTTTGAAAAGACTTCTGAGATTTACTGTAGTTGTTCTAAATTTTTCAGTTCTCTTTAAACCAATATTCATATTTGAGAGATTATGGGCAGGCAAAGAAGCAGACCTACTCAACCCACGCCCATCAACAAGACAAGGAGCAGTCATACAAGAATTCAAAGAGCAAGAATTCTGCTTATGGCCAATTTTATTACACTTAGAGCACAAAATAAACAAATTCTCATATCTGAAATTAATCCACTTAAACTCCGAATGTCCAAGGTTCAAGTAAAAACCAGAAAATAACGGCTCCAAAACATGAACTTGAATTTTTACTCTAACCAAACATCTTATTGAACCTGGAAGGGGTTCATCAATACTCAGAAAGTTTCCAACCAGATTAAGCATAGGATTAACGATGTTAATATCACATAAGTCCAGGGGAACCTCATCTAGATGAACCCAAATAGCAGCCTTGTCTAATTTTATATCTCTTATTGACTCACCCTGATTCCAAGGTTTAAAGATTAGAAGAGCACCTTGATTCCAAGCTTTAAGTTGTTTGTATCAAATGGTTTGACTATTTGTGTAAAGTATTTTGTAAATGCTTTCATATGATAACTAATTTTTTTTTTATTTGAAAGACTGATAACTAATATTTTTAGTAAAATGACTAGCTGTAAGGATATTGACCTGAATAATTTACAAGGCAAATAGTTGAGACTCTTTGGTAAAGGGTGGTAAACTAGTAATTTTGATCAACTTATACTTGTAACTCCTAACTTCCTACAATAAGCTTTTCAATCCCTTTTTAAAAAGGCAAAAGTTAACGAACGTCCCGGGGGCGTTAGATAAGCTAGTTAAAAGTGGAAAGATTAAATTAAAATGATCATTAATTACACCGATCGACGCGTGATTTTATCACGCTTTCCCAAATTTATACCACTTTTGGTAATATTTTAAATGCTTATCCAACGCCCCGGGACGTTCATTAGCAAGATCCTTTCAAAAATTAGAGGTTTGGACTAGTTACAGATTTCTTTCTACGTACCAAAAACCTGGGCTCTCAAAACCATACACCCTCAATATCTTTCTTACCACACAAAAGTTTATTGTTGAAATGTTGAGTGAATATGAAGCTTCATGTGTTCTCTTCCGAAATTAAAAATAAAAATCGATTTCTGGCGTGCTATAAAATAAAAAAAATAAAAAAAAATAAATTATATTTTCTTTTAACTTTTCTTAATGAAATTATAATGAGAAAACACAATGGTCCATCATTGAAAATAACTTATGAATCTAAATACTCCGTAGTTGCGTAGTACAATTTGTTTTTATCAAATAATTATTCAAGGAAATTAAAGAAAAGAGAGAAAAGGTTATGTTTCAAATAATTTTCACATTGATCCGCTAATCATCTCCCCTCCAAATCTAAAATCATTTAAACAAATAAACAATATTATAGCTTAATGACTTTAATCTAAATATAAATTCCTACCTAATGTCGTGCTTGTTGAATGTCAAACGATAATTGGTTAATATTTCAAAGATCACGATATTTTAATGTAGATTAAAAGAGTGAAAAACAAACATATACTCCGTATATACTCCATTACTCCGTATTTAAAGTCATCTCGAATCTACAAGTATTACAACTCAGTTTAGATTTATTTTAGAATCGTGTCGATTAATCCAATAGTCAACTATAGTCAGTTTGATTGAGTCAAATACAATCTAAACTGTCATCACACATTAACACACCATTAAGTTCTTGTCTTCTTGGTAATATGACCTTATCACACTAATATATGGGGACACCTCCATGCATTCTAGAGAATGAAAATAAAAGCTACGCAACAATTCTCAATAACACACAAAATCCCAAATACACTTGGCCATTTATTTACACTTCACCAAATTAAAACCACTTAAAAATCCCACTTTAAAAAAGTTACAAAATACAAACACTTAAAGTTGAACCAAAAATCTTGCAAAAAACATATTAGAAAAGGTCTAGTGCAATAGTCAAGTAGCCTGCAAAAGCAAAAGAGTGCGAAAGTAATACTTTGTGTTTCAATCGGTCAATCCACATTAATCGGACCCTTTTAATTTTTTAGAATGAATTACTCCATCCACCTCATAAAATAAATTTTTTAGAAAAAATATGAGGGAAAAATATGATTTCTTTTAAATTTTAAATTTTTTGTACTCGAGTGAGTGAAATAAAATAAAATTATACGTGGGGTGAGATACTTTGGAAAAATGCCAATAATTTCATGGCTATATATGCAACTGCCAGTCTGCCACTTTGCATCAGATCCCACAATTTAAAAGTTTTACAAAATTTTCTGTTTTTTACTTCATGCTATTGTGATGCTAATTACTATTATGTCTATTATTGGTACAATAAACAGTGTTCACACACATTTTCTCCCTTCTCTCTAAGATAATAATTTTTCTTTCCATTTTTACAAATTAAAATTTACTTCACTCTTCCAAATTATATGTCATTTATCTTATCTCATTAAAAAAAAAAAAAAAAAAACTATTATTGATTTGGCATGCACTCTGCTATCCCAACCTACCTATATAATAGTGAAATAAAAGTGGTAAAATAAACTATAGAGAGGTATTCAAGAGCTTGCACTCGTCGTTTGGGTTTAAAATGGAGAAAACTGAAGTTGGAGATCATTCAAAAACGAAGGAAGTCATTGTTAAGCCAAAAGTTAAGATGAACAAATATGCTCTTGCTTGTGCTCTCTTGGCTTCGACCAACTCGATTTTGCTTGGCTATGGTATGTTCATTCTCTAACAATCTCTCTTTTAATGTACAAAGTGTTGAGACTCCAACTTAAGATCCATTGCCTCACTTTTAGTGCACACGGTCATTACTTATTGATGGTCCACGTCAAAAATTGAATATAACAGTAACGAACTGACAAATTCGTCTGATGAATAAATATATGGTACACAAAAAATAAAATAAAAATTTTTGAACTTTTGCGGAGAAATTATTAGGTACTTACATTATGCTAGGAGAATGGTTCTCCGATGCCAATAAGATGATAGACCTAAATGTAAAGTCGTGTGGGTATAAGGAATCCATAAACATGGAAATAATGATTGATTTAAAATATCTCAAATTTAAGTTGTTGATTGAGGAAGATTGGTATAGAAGATTGGAAGGTGCCAAGGTAAGGATAGCCTCAAATAAAAACAAAATATATGTCTTCTTTTAAATACATAAAAGGTATATTTGACGAGTTAAGGCCTAATGCTTACCACTTGTGAATTGATAGTGTAAAAGAATAATTCTTGTTGAATCACCCGAGTTGCTCTCTCATTAAACGCAAAGTTTGGTTATTTTTTAGTTTTTTCATTTGAATTTAGATAGTATCTTGTGGTTCAAAATTAAAGTTTACTTGTGAAAGAAAAATTAAAAAAAAAAAAATATAGCAATAGCTAAAGAAATTGGTTCATGTAATTTCTTAGATAAAGCTGGTGAATCATAAAAGTTTGGGATGATTCCAACTAACTACATCATGAATATACAATGAGATTCATGCCACATAGTGCATTTGTGCTGCTGTGCCCGGCAAATTAAAGAGCGCCATCAAATATAGGAGTATAATACTACCTCGGAATTTTATTAGTTGTAATTTTGAGATATTATTTGTGAGATATAAAATATTTCAAATTTACAATTAAAAAAAATCAGAGGTACATAAGAAGTTTAATTTAATGTTCGTAGACATGTACAAGTAGTAAATGAATTGACTTTAGCCATCCACATCACATATTCCAAATTTACAACTAAAAAAAAATCAGAGGTACATAAGAAGTTTAATTTAATGTTCGTAGATATGTACAAGTAGTAAATGAATTGACTTTAGCCATCCACATCACCATAACGTCAAAGGTTTAAACCCCACTAGGATAATTTTGAAGAGGAGATTTTCTTACTTTTTTTTTTCTTTTTTTCCTTACTCTTCCAAATTATTTAGTTCCTAACCCTGGTTAAGTTGATCCGTGATGGGTTCAGTCTGATAGGGCTCTTCTTTTACTCAGAATCTTAATCTTATATGAATGATGACGTGTTGGATAAGAATGATGAGGTGGCGGATAAAGAAAATATAAAGAATAATAATGACAATATTACGCGTTAGGAAATTAGAGATTCCTAACATAAATGAAAGATTTGTAGAATGAAAAAAATGAGAAAATATTATATCCAATATTGCATTTATTTTTGTTCCTTTGGAAACATAGATTATTTGTTGTAGAATGAAAAAAGTAAGAAAATATTATATTCAATAAGGAATAAAAAAAATTGATTTTAAACATTATTTGATTCTATATGTAATGATAGACACAAGAGTGAGTAATATTTATATTTTCAAAATCTTAATTCATAACAATTGGTAAAAAATTGGTTTTCACTTTATTCACCGCTCCATTCAAATTGTATCCGGATTATTAAAACGGACCAAAACAGGACAAATCCAATTTCTTTTGTTATTGTTTGGTTAAGGAGATGCCTTAGTAAGGAATTAAGGACTGCACCTACGAACCTTTAGATTGAAAATTTAATCTTCACTAGCCATATTTTGAGGATGAGAATCTCTTACCCTTCTCCCCCATAATCAAAGTGTTTAGCCCATTAACCTGGTCTTTTTCCATTAATCCACCACCCTTTAATCTTTAGTGTAAAAAGTTTTAATTTTTGGTTATAGAGTGTATAGTTTCAGTCTAATGTCTATTTCTAATATTTCAGATATTGGAGTAATAAGTGGAGCAATCCTGTACATAAGAGAGGACCTAAAACTAAGTAAATTCCAAGAAGAAATCTTAGTAGGTTCCCTTAACGTATGCTCACTCATTGGCTCTCTACTATCTGGCAAGACCTCGGACCTCATTGGCAGGCGCTACACCATTGTCCTTGCAGCCTGCACCTTCTTCGCCGGGGCCATGCTCATGGGGCTGGCCCCGTCGTACCCTTACCTAATGGCAGGTCGTGTGGTGGCTGGTATAGGAGTAGGCTACTCCCTCATGATTGCACCCGTGTACACAGCTGAGATATCACCAGCAATGACACGTGGATTCATGAGCTCATTGCCTGAGGTTTTCATAACTGTAGGGATATTGTTAGGGTATGTGGTCAATTATGCACTTTCAGGGATACCTAATGGTTGGAACTGGAGGGTGATGCTCCTGTTGGCAGTTGTTCCATCAATTGGTGTTGGATTGGGTGTATTTTTTATGCCTGAATCACCTAGGTGGCTTGTCATGAAGAAGAGGTTGAGCGAGGCGAAAACAGTCTTGGTTGCAACGTCCGAAAATGAAGAAGAAGCTGAGGTTAGACTTGGAGAGATCACTAGAGCATGGGAACTTCATGGTAATACTTTATACTTCTATTCTTTGGGTGCATAGACATATACATTTTGGTTTTTTTTTACATTTCTAGTAGTGTAGTTTATAATGTCAAATGTGTTCACTAATTGGCAGAAGCAAGCAACTTTGTTGGGCAAAGTGTATGGAAAGAGCTACTCTGGAGGCCAACACCAGGGACTCGCCGGATCCTCATCGCTGCCATCGGGATAAACTTCTTCATGCAGGCTTCTGGGAATGATGCCGTGATCTACTATCTCCCTGAGGTCTTTAGCGCGGCTGGAATCAAGAAGAAGAAGCTGCTATTTGCCATCAATGTGATCATGGGAACAGCTAAGGCTACCTTTGTTATGATATCAGCTCTTGTATTAGATAAGTATGGTAGGAGACCTCTTTTGTTATTGAGCTCAGTTGGTATGGCTGTGTCCCTATCAACTTTGGGCCTTGGGTCCATGTTTCTTAGGGCTTCAGGCCATAAGCCTAGTTGGGCTATTGTTGTGAGTGTGATCGCTGTCTGTGCTGATGTGTCATTTTTTTCAATTGGGCTTGGGCCTATAACTTGGGTCTACTCATCGGAGATTTTTCCGACGAGGCTTCGGGCTCAGGGGACGAGTTTGGCGGTCTCTGTAAATAGGTTGGTCAGTGGGGTTGTGGCAATGACATTTCTGACTATAGCAACAAAGATAACATTTGGGGGGATGTTCTTTGTTTTGGCCGGAATTATGGTGTTGGCGACGGTGTTTTTCTTCTTCGCTATACCGGAAACTAAAGGGAAGAATTTGGAGGATATAGGGAAACTGTTTGAAAATAAGAAAACTAGTGATGAAGGAAGAGAAATCAGTGAAGCTTGAAAAAACATATAGTAAAAATACTCGTAGTTGATATTTGATCCAAATGATCCATGTACCATGTACTTAGACTACATCATAGAATTTTTAGCAATGTAACGTTGAATCAAAATGTAATAGGTAGTTCGTATCAGTAGTTAAAGACCTCTACATCATATGTAGAGAATCAAGTCCAAGCTAATTGTAAATTTGTAGTTCTGTAGCCAACAGGCTGATAATTTAGATGCCATTTTCAGTGATAAAGTCTCAAATGTGCCTATTCACTACGACAAAGAATGATTACGAGCCACAAATTGTGTAACCAGTTGTACAAAATCATCCAGGCCAGCAATGACAATTGTGTTCCCCAATCAACGTCTTAAGGTGAGAGACGAGAGAAAAAATGATGATATAATAGACGAACTAATACTAAATTTTCAAAATAAACAAGGGATTACCATAACTCATGTTCTTGACAAAAGGACTAGGCACTCTAGTCAGTAAGTCAGTTCACAACTTCACATGTTGCAAAACATCATTTACATTGTATAGTTTAGACTAGCTAGCAAGTTAATAATGGGATATGATACATATAGAATTATACACATTGGTATTCAGTTCTCATTTCTCAATCCTTCATCCCCAGAAAACGGAAAGTTTGAACTTTCATGTACGTTCTGATAAGTAATTTACAGGGAGCCATTTGACTAACATGGCTGAGCGGGTTTGGCCTGAAATAAATATATGGATACTGTTGTAAGCACGTTTTCTATCGAGGTATACACATTTAATTGAAGTTTAGAAATAACTATCACATATCGTAAAATAGTAATGGTTTATGATTGGTTTTTCTAACAAACTTCTACTTAAATAAGATGATAGAGAAATGACAGGTATCACCACTATAATAGTTTTTTTTTTATAAAAAAAAAAAAAGTACTATAACATCATGTCAAATTCTTAATACGAGTAATAAAATATTAAGACAGTGTAAAAACTAATTCTAGAAGAAGAGAGTTTTAGGATTATAGTATTGCTTAACTAACCTTTTCAGAAGCCTCTTGTTCTACCACAGTATAATTATCAATTGTGCCCCATGAATATGAATTAGTTACCGAATAAGAATCTGTATATTCAAAAAAGAAGAGAATTAGATCACACAAGCATACAAGTAAGCTTCAACTAATTGCACTGTAAAAGAAAGTTACATCTACCATTGATATCAGTCCATAACCAGCTTTGAGTGGACATCAACTTCTCCACCATGGTTGGATGAAGACGACTACGATGTGGACTCTAAACTCGGTAATCTCCAGTATCAAATATGTGCTCTGGAGCAACTGAGAAGATAGGAATAGCCAGAATATCTCTAGCCATCTTCTTCAAGATAGGCTTGTTTGCATGCCTCCACCTACCCAAAACAGCAATGTCTGCAACACTTTCATCAACATAAATGATATCGTCTTCCAAGTAAGCATCCAATTCAGGTTTCTGATCAAGTTGCTCCATTTTTCTCTTCTTCCTTGCACGCTTCTTCATTTTTTCAAAGTATGGACAAGTCTTTAAGACATCAAGGTCAGAAGAAGAATGATCATCACAATTTGTCTTCTCCGGGATCACTTTACTTTGATACTCGTTGAACAGATCAAAGAAAATTTGGCGAATGTGCTCCACCTCGATCTGACTTCCATCTCCATAGATATCTTTGAAACATTCCTCAACACCAACCAAGAAGCAACAGCAAAAATATCCCGTACTGAGTTCCAATATTTGTCAAATATCTCTAGCATTTTCAAAGCCATGTTTCTCACAAGCTCATTAGTGCAGGTAACCCACTTAGAGATAGCTGTTTTGATGGAACACAAATCGAAGAAAAAAAGGTTTGCACAACGATAGTTAGAGACACAATTTATCAATGTATAGAATAGTCTCAACTTTTGACAAATTTCTTTGGCTAACTCCCACTCCTCTTCGCTTGGCACACACAAGTATTCAGACTCCTGTTTCTTCAGGTGACAGAAGAACAGGTTTAAGCAAAAGAGCTGATTGTAACATCAGAAAGGTTGTGTTCCACTTGGAGACAGAATCAAGATTCAGCTTACTGTCACTATCAGATGCGCTTAGCTCATGGAATGCTTCCTTAAAATCTTCCTCTCTTTGAGGTGTTGTAGATACTCTCACGAATTTTCTCAATCACACTTCCAATTACATCGAAACCCTCTTTAACCAACAAGCTCATAGTACGAGCAAAACATCTCGTTTGCAACAATTTTCCATCCAAAATAAGAGAGCTACTGGAAAGCTGATCAGCTAAAATATCAGTAAGTCGTCTCTCATCAGAATCATCAGATGCATATTCAATGGCAATTGTAGAGATTTTTGAGGCCACATCCCAGTCAATAAGACAATCCGCAGTGAGTTTGGCAATCAACTCATTTTTAAATTTATAAGGCACATATACAAACCTTCAAAATGTGTATAATATGAAAGTCAATATTCACAGTAACAAACTACATTACAAATATAAGAAGGTAGCAGAAACAAGCAAATTTCACAGAAACAAGGGTGGTTAATACACAGAATTAAGATTTATGTATAAAAGTACCTCATCATGCGACGTTCAACTTTCCAGTTATCATCGATTATCTATCCTGTAATAGCAATATATCTCTTAGTTTGTTCACATGAAATCCACTTATCTACAGTAATGGCAATCTTGCTCTCATTATCATTGAACGATCCCATTGAAATATCCCTATTGAACTCATGGATTTTTGATATATCACTGTTTAGTGTGTTTTGAGAAACCGAGGGGTAAACAACTTCAAAGAGTTTTTTAAACCCCATATGATCAACCATGGAGAGGGGATAGTCATGTAGAATTATTGCTTTTGCCAATTCTCTCCTTATCCCCATTGGAAAGAAGGTAAGCTGATTGATGGTTTTAAGTCGTCCAGCTCGTTCACGCAAAGGTAAATTATATAAATCAGAAGTTTGCATAGAAGATACTCCATCTTCCTCATGTGATGGTTTTGAATCATTGACTAGGGCAGGAGATTGAATGCCAGCAACCGGTTTAGACTCAGAGCTTAACCCTCCAGAAGACATGTCAAACCTACCAGGTTGAATCAGATTAGAAGTTTTAACAATCAATAATATAACCATAAGGAACTAACATTGACCATAAACAGTTTCAAATGAACCTTAGTTTGAAGGATAAGCGAAAGTAAGTTTCAAATCCAAGTGTTGAATGTTGACAGGATCCTAAAGTCCTAAACTATGGAAGCATAATGCTGTCCTAGAGTAGTTTATTAAAGCTACAAGTACCAGTACAAAAATCAATATATGCTTCATTACAAACAAAGTAAAGTGAAAAAATTCATCAATAAAGTGTATCTGTGAGAGCTCAGCCGAACCCAAAGGGCCCTGATCACACCTTCAACCTCTATAGATGCTACCTTTTTACAAGACTCTAAGAGTCTGTCCCCCACTCCCCCCCCCCCCCCCCCAACCGGGTTTTGTTATAGTCCGATCCTTATGAAGAACTATATGTACTGTCTTAGCACAAGGCTACTAATTAGAAGGCAAACACGGCAACAAGAGAAATTTCCAAGCTTGTACATTAGTGTCTAGCAATTTGGAACAAAAATAAGCGCCAATCCAACATGGAGCATAGATAAAAATAAATAAATAAAATTGTTTTAGATATGGACTTCATTGACACTCACTATCAAAACCAAGTGAGTAGTCAAACTAAAGTAACAAGGTTACATAGTTACAAAACAACAAGAAAATATAAGTTCATCCCTTTGATAAACTTGGAATGCAAATCAAGTGGCAAGCTTATAATTAAATCGTCGAATGATGCAAATATGTATTAATGTGTCGAATCCAACAAGATCTTACGTGAACATATAATCACTTATGGATTAACGGAAATTTATGGGCAAAGTTTTTAAAGTTTGACCTAAAAAATATTAGCTAGGAAATCATATGAGGATGGAGGGAGTAGTAATTTACTACCTTTTAAGTTTTTTTTTTTTTTTTTTTTTTTTTTTAAACCCTAATTGCTACTAGTAATTCACAAAGATAGAAAACTAAAAGACAGTGGTTCACAAAATCTCCGTAATTTCAACAGAGAATTTTCAATTTGTGAATTTATGTTTTCGAATATACTAGAAAACCCTAAAATGACAGAACATCACTCAGATTTTCCATGTATTATCAAGGAAAAATCCACAAAAATAAAATTAACAAAATTATACAGATCGAGCACAGATTATTAATAAAAGTTAAGCAATAATTTCTAGCGAATTTATACAGAGCAGACAATATCAATACAAGAAAATAATAATTAGGCAGTAAAATTGAAGGAATAAAATGGTGTAAGAGAAAGATAAAGAATTTCACCTTGTAAAAAGTTTATGCTTCCCAATTCATCAATGCTTTTGGAATGTGTTGAGAATTGAGAGTTGAGAGAGAGATTTGCGCTGCTGAAGAGGAAGAGGCGGGAAAAAAGATGACACTCTTGGTTTTGATCCAGTCACCACTGCTACGTATTCATTTTCGATTCTATTGTCAATATGTGTTACGCATAGTTAAATACTTCGTACTCCGTGGTGATATTATTAAGTGGTTGACGTTTTTACTATATATATATACGGAGTAGTATTCACATGTCTCCATTTGACCGTAAATATATTTACTCATACTATGGAGTAAAATGTAAAAACAAAACAGGTGTTACTCTATAATACGGAGTGTAATTTATACTCATACTCTGTAATAAGAGTTGCTAATAATCAAATTGTACATTAATAAGTGTGTGTTGCAATATAATTTGAAACAAAGGAAAGGGAGTATTGTAATCTACACATTCACATTGATTATCGAATCATTTTGGACCGAGTGAATTCGATTAGGTTTGAGTTAAGTAATTATATACTCCATACAGCCGAGTGATCGGATGTCAGTTAATTTTGCATAAATGAGTTATTACAGAGTATGTTTTAAAACTAACTAATGACTTGAAGCTATTTTTATTCGTGGTTTCTAAAATCCGAGATCACTCATAGATCGTTGTGATTTTAGAAATGAAAATTAATCTTAAAACACATGACAATATCATACATAATTAGATGTATTTTTTTACAGTACAAAGTATTCTGTATCAATGTTTAAAGACTACTTTGGGTTTGACTCTAGGTTTTGGGTGGTTGGAGGAAGTTATGCCTTGGCCTTCACCTATGTTTCATGTCTGGGATTTGGAGAAGTTGGTCTCCTCGTTGTAGTCCTTGGTAGTGGGTTTGTTTTGAAGAACAATTTGGGTGAAAGTCATTTGTTAGTAGCTCTTCGTTTTTTAAGTTTGCAAGTGAACGACGGGAAGGTTTGGTGTTTTGTTTCGTTGTTAGTTGGCTCTAATTTTGTTAATTGGAGTTCTTTTAGTTTTAGTTTTTTCAGGTCTGTAATGGGTTTTGTACTCATTACACTCAAAATTTTAAATCCGTGCGCTGCTCCCATGTTATTTGGGGTTCATAGTATGCTACCATTCAAGAACTTCTTTCCTTTGAAGGAGAGAATCAAGTTACTTGTTACCGTGTTATTACCTTCTTTTCGTTTCTTGCTTTGGTGTTGTTCAAGTTCCATAGGTTAATAGATGTTTCTACCATTGTCAGTTACCCACCGCTTCACCCTTGGTGGAAAAAGGACACCGAGAATAACATGTAATGTAGGCTACAACTCGCTAGATTCAAGGCGGTGCTACCTACAAAGTAGTTCGACACTCATTGGATAACTAAGAAGACAGTTTCTTTTAAGTTTGTTTGTTTTCTTTTGTTCATAAGAGCAAGTGTTGCTCATGGCTTTGTAAAGGTCTTAATAGGCCTATAAACTTTTCAATATATGCATTTGAAATTTTGAATCCTTTGACAAAAAAAAAAAAAGGGTTTGATAGAACTTACATTCCTAATCTAAACAAATAATTACTTTTTTTGAAACATAAACAAATAGTTATTCCATTTTATCGAGTAAATTTGACTTGTTACTTTCAAAAAATCAAAAAAACTGACTTGTTAAGTTCTTTGAAAAACCAATTTGGACTCACCTTTTAATGAGAAAAGGCGAAAAGCATATAAAAACACGAGTGCAGCACCGATTAGCAATAAGTCCCTCTGCCCTTCCATGTCAACACTACTCAACTCACAAGGCCACAACCAGCAAGTAATATTCCCAACCCCTTCAAAATCACCACGACACCTTTGCATTGCCATGACCTCACCAACCTGCCAGTCTGCCGCCACAACTATACAATCCTAGAGACGACAGAAAGAGCAGGGGAGAAAAAGAGGACCCAAGAAAAATCCAACGAGAGAAAGATGGAAAGTTGAAAAGGAAAAACATGCAAGTATGTAACACACCAATTTTTAATACATCACAAGTGCCTACACTACTATTGTTGTATAAGGTCTACAATAGTACTAAGTCACCAGTTTACTCAGTTAACAGCGAGCTTCTACCAAAATCCAACTCTTTCTCCCTAGACACCACCAGGCATACATGTACAAACGAACTAACATTTCAACAAAATTCAAAAGCTATCAGTGAGTAATTCTCTGATATCAATCATTTAGGTGACTCTGAAGGGTCGTCACTAGATTCTGCAGTCTTGTCCTGAGAAACAATGTTATGTGATCAAATCCAGTTCAAGGGAATTATACCAACGTGAATATAGGAGTATTTAGATAGAACTATAGAAGTGAGGTTTACCTAAAAAATTATTCCACATTCAACATAAGCATCATCAAAGATTGCACATTTGCACCTAGTGAATGCAAATTTATAGCTGAAGATGAAACTGCATGCAAATACATAAAGTAAAATATGTGTGATTATCCCATATATAAAAGCAGTAATACATCAATGTAGAAAACACTAAACAGTAATAAGATTTCCTGATTTTCTTTAACTTGGTTTACCTTAGGAATTCAAGTTTTTGCGTCTCCTGATCCAACTCTGAGTACACATCAATGCCTCAACCATTGTTGGATGCAGTCTGCTGCGATTTGCACCCAAAATCTTATCACCGATATCAAATGCATTCTCTACATCAACTGAGAAAATTGGAATAGACAAGACATCTTTCGCAATCTTATACAAGACAGGATATATTGTCTTCTTTTTATCCCACCAAGACAAGATATCAAAATCTTTTGTTTCTGGATCGAAATATTCTTTTAAGTACAAGTCAACCTCGTAATGCTCAGGTTCTTTCTTCTTCATTTCTCTGAGATACCTCTTGAACATGAATTCTGCAGGATTTTGCCGCAAATCTAGCAAGCTTAAGCCCTCATTACTGGTTTTTTACACAGGAAGGGAGCTCTTGTACTCATTAAATAAATCATAGAACATTCGGCGAATCCTTTCAACCACACCTTCAGCTTCATTTCCATAAATTAACGGAAAAAAGTGCTCCACTAAGAAAAATCGATATTTAGGGTGAAACACAGACACAACCCCTAGTATATCATGTGTTGCAAACAAGTACTTATCAAGCTTCTTTACCATCATTGAGGCCATATTTTTAATCACTGGAGCCTCACAATCGAGCCACTCGGTTAAAGTCTCTTTAATGAAACACGAGTGCATATAATAGAAGCAAGCAGCAGGACAGTCTGCCAAAGACTTCGGCCCTGTTTGGTTTAATGGAAAACATTTTTAGTGGAAAATTAGTTTTCATGGATAACATATTTTCAAGGAAAAACACAATTACAAATTAGTTTTCCTTTGTTTGGTTGCATACAAGAAAAGTTCAAGAAAAATAAAAAATAGGAGTGGAAATGTAAGGATGAATGAGAGGAAAGTAAAAAAAGGAGGTAAGGAGGAGAGAGGAAAATGTGGCTTCCCTTGTTTTGGGAAGGAAAATGTTTTCCATCATTAAGGATGAAATTTTCCACCCTTGGGAAATTTGTTTTCCACCCCTTAACAAACCAAACAAAGGAAAATGGGTAAAAAATGGAAAAATCATTTTCTATGAAAACCTTTTCCATTAAACCAAACAGGGCCTTCGTCTCATTATACAGAAATTGCAGCCTATTGCACACTTCCATAGCTAAATCCCATTCTTCCTTAGTAGGCAAAGAGTCGTATTGAGATTGCTGCTGTCTTAAATGAGAAAATACATCCTTGACAACAATTGAGTCTTGCAGCATCAAGAATGTTGAACTCCAATTCAACCCATCATCAAGCACCAACTTTGTTGTAGTGCTTACACCCAACTCACAAGCAGCTTTCTTAAATGTCTTTTCTCTTTCTGGTGATGATGTCCAAAACACGATACTATTACGTATTTTCTCAATTACATGCCTAACCACATCAAGTCCATCTTGCACAATCAGGGTAAAAGTATGAGCAAAACATGGTAACCGAAAAAGTTTTTCTCTAAAGAGTAGTTTATTTCCCGGAAGCTTTTCCATTAGAATGTCAACAAGCTGGTCATCAGAAGTGTAACTATCAACTGTTATAGTTGACAGTTTTTTTATCACATCAAAGTATGAGAAACAATCTAGAATGACCTTGCTAATTGACTCATTTGTACAAGGTAATGGCAAATTTGCAAACCTGCAGCAAGCAGAGAAATATAAGGTTGCAACTGAGACTAACATACAGCACATACAGTTCACAGCTTTGATAAAAACAGCTTTTTGTTAAGTGTAAAGTGAAAACTGAAATTACCTCAAGATATATGATTGTCTTTTCCTCATCAATTACGTGTCCCGTGATGGCCAAATATCTTCGATTTCCATCATTAGAAATCCACATTTTTGTTGTAATAGCAACTCCACAGTCTTCACCTGAAGAACTATTGCCTAAATCGATGTATATCATGCACCTCTCAAATTTGAAGATTTTCATTATGTCATTCTCAACAGTGTTTTGAGAGTGCAATCCCAAATGAAGGATTAACTTTGCACAAGAAGTCCCTAAACCCTATGTCCTCAACCATAGAAAGAGGATATTCATGTAATATAATCATTTTGGCCAAATCTTTCCTTGATAGGACAGGATCAAAGGTGAACTTTTGAAGAGTTACCAACCGTTCTGCATCTACATCATGAAATTCCATTTCTGAATCGCAGTAATCTATTGACTGAAGGGACTCCACAGAGCATAGTGGATGGGATTCAATTCGAGACTGAATCTCGTCTTCAGGTGTAATTAGTTGACATGGCTGTTTAGAGAAAGAATTTCCCTGAATGAGCATGGTATCAGCTTATCAGATCCTTTTACGTCTACTTGACCATTGAGGGGAAATAAAAACATAGATAGAACTCTTCTTTTTAACAAGATTGAAAATGAGAATGAAAAACTCCAGATACTGAGAGTAAATTAAGTGTTACAAAAATTAGTTAGGTATTAAGTATCTCATCCAGTACAGCATTAAACTTAGGTTCCTCATCCACTGCCCTTCGTTTCTTCACACATTCCGAAGAAGCTTCATCAGCTGGCCTCTTCAGTGTATTGGACGGTAACATATGAGCCATCTTGTACAGCCTAAATATCAGATTCTCATAAACTTCAGAAACCTATTTACAGAACAAAACTAATCAGTACATCCCTACAAATCAACTGACATATCATCTTCTTTTGAGCAGCATTTTGATTGTCACACCGTAACCTTTGTTCAAACTACACTAACTAATATCTGTAAAATGGAACTCAATTTTCTTTTACTATGTATGTGACAGGAAACAGATAAAAGATGCAGAAAACCGCTGTTCGTTCTTAGTAAAAACGAGCAAATGACCGATGTGGTACAGTCTCGGGGGTGGTACCTAAGATTTGAGACTGAATTTCATCCACATTATTAGCATTATATGCCTCTTTATGTTATACACCAAAAACAAAAACAAATTCCTGATAAAAATACACCTTGTAAGAAAATGGTGGTTTTTTTAGACATCTTAATTTGCAAAAATGAATATGGGTATTGCTCAACACAAAGAAAAGTTTATAATTTTATTTTATGTTTTACGCAATTCTTTGCAAAAGTCATCCATTACCAAAAAAAAATGCAGAATAAATTGAGAAATACAATCTTATTCAAGGTTAAGGATAATATCATGATTGGGCTTTAAAATCATATTTAATCAAAGTAAACATCCATAACAAAGTGAAAAATAGAAAATTGGAATAAAATTGCAAAACCCTAGAACAACATAACCTCCAAAATTTCAGAAATTTAGCAAATACAAATTGCGTAATTCTACAAAATTGTAACGACAAAGTAGATGATCAAGGAGAAACACAAAGTAAACAAGATTGTAATTAGAGCATATAAACTGTAGTTTTGAGAAGAAAAAAATTGTACCTTTTTTCTGAAGCGACACTTGAGAGCTGAAGAGGGCGATTGGGGAGAGAGAGAGAAGTAAGTCAAGTAACCAAATTGGAGAACAGAACAGAAGACTTCAGCAGAAACTAAGAGGCGCGAAAACTAAAGGCTAGTACTTAGAAATAGTTACACACATAGGTCAAATAATATCCTATTTAAACTAGATGTCTTACCTCCATTTTTATTAGTTGACACCGTTTGACTTTTACATTATTCACATAACATGCTTTAACTCGCTTTTGTGGTTTATAGATATTTATGTAGATTCGTCTTTGAATCGCCTTATAATTTTGAGGTTATAAGTTCGAACCTTATTACATATATTCGTTTGTGAGGTTATGAGTTCGAAGCCGAACACCTACTTTATATCTTAGTTAAATGCAAATACAAATCAATAAATTATGAGCTGATAAAACTTTGATTTAATATTTTATTGATAATGAACACTTTAATTTATCGATTTAGGTGAACCAAACACTCCTAAGTGTATTTTAAGACGTCACCAAGAAAATGCATAAGCTGTCAACATGTACTTCAAAACTAAGGAAAATCATTAAAATGTAACGTCAAAGTGTTTCACTTGTTATTAGTGGAAAACTTACCTTGTGACCTTGACGTTACGAATTCGAGTCCCATCAACTCATTTGCTTGGTAATAGGGGATTTCCTTACCCCTAATGATACACTAAATATGCTATGATGCTCAGTTGCTCATAGGCCTAATACAATATGCACCCAAGATCAAAAAAAATACGGAGTATAAACCATACAAGTAAAATTCAAAAGTTATAAAAATACAAATTCTATTACGTGGCGTGGCCAATATGATATGACCAGATGCACATAAAACACACCGTTAAAAATATTTTAAAAAATTATAGTAGTAAAAATAAATAAATAAATGCCCTATTTCCTGATGTTGTACGAAAATGAGAAAGCATTATTTGTTTGTGTATCAGTGATAACCCAGAAGAAGAAGAGAAGAAGCAAGAAACCCTTGCTCATATTTGTCTCCTCCCCACCAAATCCAATCTCATCCCTCATTTACCCACCATACCCCCTTTCTCCCCATTATCAAGGTCAGTTCTTTTTCTCTATTCTCTTTCCAATTCTCTCTTTCTCTCGTTTCCTCTTGTTCTTGGATCTGCTCTAATTTCATGATGATTCTTTTTATCTGGGTATTTATGGGTTCTGAATTGTCAGGAAATGAGTACTTTTGGTTTAATTTTGTTGGGGCTTTGTTAGAATTTCTTCCATGTTTCAATTTCAATTCATTATGTGATTCCTTTTACTTCAATTTTAATGAATTATGTAGCTTTTATAAGCTGTATAATAATCAAATCTTGTTTGGGTAATTCAGTATTGTAAATGATTCATTTGGTTATTAATCTTATTATGCCTAGCTTGCTACTCCACTTGTTGATTGATTTTGAGTTGCGGATAAAAGACGAGTTGGATTGGGTGAATTGACCTTTTGTCTGATTAGTAGCTTAATCACATATAGGAATTCAAGTTTGCAACTTTTGAAGATTTCTAAGGGGGAGACGTAGTGACTGTCGGTATTTTCGTACCTTTTCGATAGTTTTCTTGGTTGGATGGCTGTAGATTTTAGCAATTAATATTTGGTTGTGTCACTGTGTGTGAATATTAGACATATGGAATGTGTATTGGCTCACTGATTGCATTTGTGGGGGTAATTTGTGGCTTAACTTTCTGGTATTTGATAAAGATTCTGATTTGGAAGTATTTGGAGTTTCAGTGATACTCCTTTTGGTCTGCTTGTATTTACACTTACTATTTAGGGTTGTTTGACTATCCGAGAATAGTGATGATCTGCAATTGGATTTTCCAAAACACCCCTGCTTTAATTGAATGGCAGGGAGAACTTGGGAATTAACTAACTATTATGAAGAGTGATTTCGTGGTAGGGGTTGTGGAAATCATCTTTGAGGAGTAGAACAATAGCACTGATGACGATATTATTGTATTTTACTTTGCACAAGAATATTCTTTGATGTACCAATTAAGTGAATACAATTTTCTGTTTTATAAATAGCTAAGAAGTTGCATGGTTTGTTTTGGCATTTTTTTTTCTCTCGCCCTATTCTCTGTATCAATTTACTTGTTGCAACAGAAAACTCAAAATTATACTACGCATGCATGATCATGTAATCATGTGTATACTGGATGATGATGATTTTATTACCTCCCCACACCATTCTTCAACATGTCTCATGAGGCTCTCTTTTTCATAGTTGTGCGTGGATGCATAATTTTTTCCTTTGGGGTTGGGTTGGGATCTGAGCTTGTTTAAAATGAATGTGTTCTTAATGGTTGAATTTTAGAGTTTTTTCTTTGAAATACTTAATTCATAAGCCATCTATCGATTGAATACTTTGACGTATTTTATGTCACTTATTGGTCTATCATAAACAGAAGTAAAATATTTTGGCAAATAACTTTTCAGCGACTTTGGGAATAGACAGATGGGAACACTTTGGTTTCATGTATGTGTGGTGTTTCTATATAAGTGTCATCAATCTATTGAGATTCAAGAAGAAGAGATTAACAATGTTCTTTTTCGGAAATTATGTACTGCCTATGAAGTTACCTCATGGCTTTTTATTTATAGGGTTTTTTAATTGCAAAAATATTCCTTATTGACTTTGCATGTATGTGGTTAAGATTCTATTCATGTTACTCATTCTTGTGTATGACAATGTAGATGATTGTTGCAAAAAGGGTGGATCTCAGCTATATGAGGTTCTCTTCTTTCCTAGGTTTGGAAAATCGTGTTTCAAGTGTCATTTACACATAGCCTCCATCGGAGTATTAAAAGCTGAGAGTTGCAGTGGAATGATTTTACGATATTCTAAATATTCAAAGCGTTCTCTTCTGACCTAGGATTTTAATTGTGCTTCTGGCTTCTGGGGCGTGGTGTTTCTTACCTCACTTTTTTTCGCCACTCTTATTCTTCTTGTCTAAGGTTTCCTCTTTCTCTTTAACTTTACTAGAATTCTAGAGCTGGAATTTGTGGAGTTTTTGACAAAGAAATAATACTCCAACTTTGCAGGATGTTACAACAGTGACTAGTTTTAGGTTCTATTTTTTCGTAAGTCCCGTAGGATTGTATAAACATTCATCGTGGATGATTATATTTCTTAGGTAAGTCCAAGGTTTTTTTGGATACCTAAGGTTTTTTAATTAAAAGACCCAATCGGAGACTTATTAATTTATTATATTCTTTATTTTCTTGTTCATTTGTAACACAGTATCATTAATCTTTCTCCACTGCTTTTTCCACTTTTTGCATTGTCCAAACCATGGCAACCTCTTTCCTCAAGCTCACATGAATAATTGATTTTGTTCTCCACATTACTTATTTGTATGCTTTTATCTGAAGCCTCCTCCCTTAACTTGCAGTAGTGATACATCCTCTATGGACGAATACCTGTTAATATGTATCCTGCACTGTGGCCTGTGGGGTAATTTTGATGAGTATTTCGCCTTTCTTGGTCATATTCTATATTTCTCTTTGATTTCTGAATATAGGAAGTTTGTGAATTATATCCTTGGTATATAAATGGAGGTTGGGACTAGCGGGTTTTTAGAGATTTACACCATATTCACCAATTTGATATATTTTTAAGAGGTTTGTAGTTTCATGCAACCAATAGTTATTGTGTAACACATTGGAGAGTTCTAAAGGCATAAGATCAATTTTACTGTCATTTATGCAGCTGATATAGAGAGCTTATTTGGAGTGTTGTATCATACTTTTATGCTAGGGTTAAAGAAGGTTACTGAAAACCAGAAGGTCCTTCACTAGTAAACATTCTTCTCTTGCTTCATACAATTCTCAGTTTACCAATTTACTATCTGCTCAGGTTTTCCACTAACAGTCAGCCATTTGTAAGTTTGGGAAACCACACTAATAATTAGGAATCTAGGATGTGGTGAATTTATGGTGCTCTGAGCCTCTGACTGTATGACTTATGATTGATTAGTCAAAGAAATTCCAACTGTATATCAACTTCAAGGGTCTTAATCACCATAGTAGCCTCTAACCTAAGTAATAAATGGTGGGTCATACATGACTCTAGACCATTTTGGATAACCGCTCAAGGCATACCTAGGCGATAGGGATTCCCTAGCTGAGAATATAGGTAGCCGAAAGTTTCGTAAATGCTATAAGAGGCCATTGACAACAATTTAAAGACAAGTACAAGATGATCATCTCTTGTTCTTATCACTACTTCAATTGATTGTTATGGCCATGAAGCAACAGCAAATCACATCCCTAACTCTTCCCATACACATGGAGGCTTTTAGCCCAAATTGCTTGGGGCAAGCCATCTTGGATAAGCTTCTGGATTTTTGGATTGCAAGGTGACATTCATGGTTGCACTACTAATTGCATAGGGAAGAAGTTAAGCCTGGATAATTGGTCCAAACACCAAAACAGATTTGATCAATAGTTTCAGAGTAGGATTCGGTAGATCAGTTGATGTATGACATTCCTATTTTTCAGATGATATTTAATTTAAGAGAAGTCATTGATGACCAAGAAAACACTGGATGAAGATATGACATTTGAAGACTGAATTATATGAAAACTGTTCTTTGCAGCCTGTTAATGACATTGTCCTTTTGTTTTATGCGTTTATAAGGCTGTGTTGTTTTCATAAAACTTCTCTCTGCTATCTGAATTACCTATCCTGACATGTGATCAAATCTTCTCTTATAGAAAATGACTTGCAGCTACTTTATTTTTGAGTGTTATCTGTTATGTAATGAATTATTTTTCCTGATATGGATATACTTTATATATGTTATCTTGGTGTTCCTGCCATATACTCTGATCATTGTTGTGTGGTTAGTAATGATACTTTACTACATAAATTTCTCTCCCTGCTCTGTAAAATGTAATGTTTCTTTTATTGAAGATGTGACTTTGTCTGCTACGTAAATTATTAAAACCGCTGTTCTCCTATGCCAATTTCTACATCTTTTATGTGTTTAATCTGCTTTGTTTGCGCTTCACAGATCCTTTGAGAAAATTAATTTAAGATCAACAAAATGGAGCTGAAGGGTGTGAAAGATGCATTTGACCATGTTACAAAAAAACAAAAGATGTGTTCCTCCAAATGCCATGAAGCAGTAGAACAGATAGGCCAGGAAATTGAGCAGGCTTTAATTGAACTACAATCAGCTGATGCTAGTACTTCATACCCAGATCACAAAGCCATAATTGCTGATCTCAAGACCAAGTTGAAGGAGATTGCTCAACGCGCCCAACTAGAATCCAGCCAAAAAGAGCTGAATGGACCATTAAGCAAGTACCCAAAGCAGCTCGAAAAATCTTTCAACCCTGATATATCTAAAGCATACAGAAACGTTGATTTCAATAGCCATACAGTTAATCAGATCATAGCCAGTCATCTGTACAGGGAAGGCCTATTTGAAGTGGGAGACTGCTTTGCCAATGAAGCTGGGGAGCATGAAGCAACTGCCTTAAAATCTCCTTTTATTGAGATGTACCATATCCAACAAGCCATGAAGTCACATAATTTGGAACCAGCCCTAAAATGGGCATCTGCTAACCGCGAGATACTCAAGCAAAATGGATCAGATCTCGAGCTTAAGCTTCATAGGCTACAGTATGTTGAAATTCTGCAGAATCACGGTAGAGATGATGCCCTAAAATATGCCAGAACATTTCTATCTCCTTTCGCTTCCTCCCATATGGCTGAAATCCAGAAGCTGATGGCATGTCTTTTATGGGCTGGTAAACTCGACTCCTCCCCCTATTCTGATCTTCTTGCTCCTATCAACTGGGAAAAGTTGGGTGAAGAATTTACAAGGCAATTCTGTAATCTCCTGGGACAATCTTTTGAGAGTCCCTTGAGTGTTAGTGTAGCAGCTGGAGTTCAAGGGCTTCCTACCCTTCTTAAACTGATGAATGTGATGACGAGTAAGAAACAGGAATGGCAATCTATGAAGCAGCTCCCTGTTCCGATTGAGTTAGATAAAGAATTTCAATTCCACACTATATTTGTGTGCCCTGTAACTCGGGATCAAGCAACTGAGGAGAACCCGCCAATGCTGATGTCTTGTGGGCATGTTCTTTGCAAGCAATCAATCACAAAACTCTCGAAGAGCAGTACCAAGACCTTCAAGTGCCCTTACTGCCCAGCTGAAATTGAGGCTACGCTTTGTAAACGGTTATATTTCTGATGTTGATGAACAAGTATGGCTGTACTTTTTAGGTTCACAATTTCTCACTTTTCCTTTCTCACATGAACATAAGAAGTTGCTGTTGTGAAGTATGTTGTGTTTGTTATTGTGCAGGTTATATCTTTCTTGGGTGGTAGTTTCCCTGAGAAACTCCCTTTATGGATCTTTATGTTTGTGTTATTGGTGTGATGTCGCCAATTGTATATATACATTCTTTCTATTACTTGATGGCGCTTTGTTTAGTCTCTAGAATTTTAAAACTAATTCTTCATTTCCTCTGTCTGTCTTGTTTATTACATTTTCTGCTGCTGTTATCGTTAATTTACAACCGTACTCTCTTTCATGGCTAACATGACAACCCCAACCATCTTTTGCTATATGACTATACCCCATGAGAGCTAAATACCGTCGTAAAGGAAAAGGTCTTTTGTCATTATTCTTACTAGTTATGGTCTCCACTAGATGAAGGCAAGCTTAGCATGCTTTCTGAAGCTCTTCCATCATCTTATCAGGTGATTATGTCTTGGTTGTAAATCTTTGCTTTTGATAGGTTTTCTGCCTTTGTACCTAGAACCATGATGCTCCAGGATTCCGAGCCATCAGGTAGGTGCGCGTGTTGCACACATCATTTAGTGTCCTCTGTTGGCCTTTTGCACACTTAAATTACTGTCTACTCCAAGTCTCCACATCAGGTAAGGAAGAAAAAAAATTACTTTCAATGTACACATACATTAAAACTTGCGCATGCATCACATGTGCCACAAATTGCACGTCTATCATGGCAAACATAATTGAGAATATGAAACCTTTATTCCAGATGCATGATATAAAATCATAAATCGACTTTGTAAGAGAAATAGGAGTTATACGAAGTATATATATACAATGCAGTTACATCATTAGGTTTTGAAAATGACGTGTTTATTTGACAATATGCGAAGGATAAGAGATCGACCTAAGATGGTGCAATGTAACTCTTTCGGAATTATGTAAATTGGATGTTTCCTGTTTCAAATTCTCAATGACGTGATTCACGTACAAGTAATGATGCACAAGTACAAAACAAAGGCAGAATTATGCAAGTCTTAAGTTACCAAATTCCAAGTACGTACGAAGCATGGCATTTACCCGCAGAAACACAAGCAAATTTTAATCATTGCTTTTGCTTCATCAGCATTGTCGATAAAAGGGTAGAGTACAACCCATCCCTTAAAATTTCAAGTACACTCTTTTAAAGTGATGGGTTTCGGGTATTATTGAAATGTACTCTTACTTTTACTTGCTACTAACATATTTAAGGTAAGCTACTAAGTGCCTAGCTAAATCCAAAGATTATATTTCCACAAAACAGCCCCAAAAGTATATTCATCAAATATTGATAACTTGAAGGTAGAGATGGGTAAAATATGGGTCATGCTCGTGTTTGATTTCATGTGATTTAGGGTTGTTCACCATGCAATTCACCAAATAATGCAAAAGGTAGGATAATTGCATAATATAAATTACAATATATTTAATTCGGTTGATTTGTGCTCATATGGTGTTGATTTGAATTTCTCTCAGCACTTTGGGCTTAGTTATTGTCATTTTATCGTGTTGTGTCATATATTACTCCCTCCGTTTTTAAATACTTGCTCTACTTATCTTTTGCGGCCGTTTTTAAATACTTCTTCATTTCCTTATTTGGAAAACTTTGATAATATTTAATTTATTTTTTTCAACTAGTGAGACCCAATTTCATTACTTTAACTATGTATATTCTCTCTTCCTCCAATTTACCTTCCACTATCTCTATATTTTATTACTTTCTCCAATTTCTCCTAAAACTCCACGCATGGAGAAATGGAGCAGGTATTTAAAAACGGAGTGAGTATCAATTATAATAATTTGCATGGCATCAGATAATCAAGAGATTAACTGTGAGCTTTTTTTTTTTTTTTTTTTTGTATCATAATCTGCATTAACTAACATCTTAGACCGACATAATAACTAAACTCAAATGATCCTACTTTACTTATAAAATGTTGTGGAACAGTGGTTAGAAGGTGAGTGAGGTTAGAACTGTTCAAATATTAGCCCCTCCAATAAATTCGGCTAAGATCCGCCACTAGCCTCTAAACCGTGTATCTTTGGAGTAAGCTATTAGATTCATGTGCAATACTGCAGTTTCTTAGGCGTAAGCAGCAAGATCAATTTAAAAACTTTCATGTAGTAAGTACTCACCTAATCTTATAATATGGCCTGGTTGTAGCATGCAAAATGCCATAATTCAAGACAACCTCACATGAAAACTTTGAAAAGAAGACTCCTACCGCCAAAAGGACACACACAAAGTTTAGTACTCCGATTACTCCCATACCTTCATTTGCTTTCCCTAATAACCTAGTTGAGTACTTCAATATAAGTGGAACTACGACACAACAAAAAAAAACAACTCATAAAATATGATATCTTTGGTAGTACTTCATATACAAAATTTTAGGTTAAATCTTTATGAAAGAATGTTTTATTCGTCGTATAATATACTATAACTTCATTAATGAACTGTACTTATACTATGTTACTTTTCTCGGATAATAGATTAATAAGTAACTTCGATAAATTGATTATAGTTATTCTAAGTAAACGGAGTATTATTACTCACGATCTTATATATTCGAATATGAAGGGAACCTAATTTTAAAAGCTTATTTTTCTTATCATGGCCAATAAAATTGGTCCCAACCTAAGATATAATGCAATGCATACAAGTATACAACACATACCAAAGCATAGAGTCAAATCATTAAAAGGCAAAGAGATCTAAATGAGAGGTTGTAACTCTTGTAAGTCATGGGTTTCATTTTGTCACTTTTATGTACAAAAAATACATGTATAAGTTTGAAATCATAGAATTTTGTCAAAATTATGAAATGTATTTTAGCTATTTGTTGGTATTTCAGACTTTAAAGCTACTGAAAACTAACTGACTTGGTAGTATTTTGTTGGTTAGCTTTTGGAAAGTTCTATGACTTTGGGATGCTTCGAAATATTAGGGCCTCTTCCCTTGAATTTTGGGCCCACCCTCACTTGAGCGATATTTGGGCGGGTCGTGCGCGGCCCATTTTGTTGGGAATATGAAAGCGGGCAGGGGTTCTGGTTTTTGGGCCTCAACTTTTTTGTCTTCTAATATTTGTGATATTTCGTTTAGACATTAGCTAATTGACAAATTTGAGTCAATTTATTTGTTTAATTAGTAAACTATAAAGATTGATTTGAAACTTGAAACTTGAAATTTTGAAAATTTATCAAAAATATATACTTACGTAGTTGGGAAAAGGTAGAGATTAAACACTTTGTATTTGTCTTATTCTCTCTAGGACTTAATCTTTCATTATTTTATAATTGAGCTATTCTATTAAATACCTTTTCAGTTATTCTTGAGATACTAATTAAAATCTAATAAAGTTTCTTAATTATTTTTAATCTTACCCCCCAAAAAATAGAAAAGCTAATTTGTTATATGACCTTTAAAGTCCTTTGTAGTAAGTACTAATTGGACCTTTAGTCGGATAATGGGTTTTTCCTCGTTAATGGCTTATTGTGTATGTTTATTCTTTATCTATCATAAACTCTGTAGTCCGTATGTGCTTCCATTGTATCAACGGCAATCGAATTAAGTTTTAGGAGGCAATATGTGTAGCCATGTTGATTGAAGATGGAGCATGCATGCATGCATGCACATATGAAGTAGCTTAGAGGAGAAGCACCTAGAGACCAAAAATACTAAGTACCTTATATTTTGATGAAATGATAACAAAGCCATATAATGAACTCGCTTGTATCATGAATATGTTTAATTATGTTAATTAATTAACTTCTCCCCTCTTCATGAGACAAACAGTTTTATATTTCTTCTCTCTCTATATACTCCGTATATAAGAAATACATACTATATATCGAAAGACAAGGCAATATTGAAAAGATTGATTTGAAACTTGAAACTTTGAACTTTTACTAGAAATTATAGGTGGGGAAAAAGGTGGAAGAAACCGTTTGCATTTGTCTTATTCTATGTTTTGTATAATAGTAGACTAAATTAATCTACATTTTTACACTTTTTCTAATTGAGTTGGTTAATTAAGTGGAATTTTGAGACGCAACTTTATGTTAAGTGGCATGAACATGGACTTGAAGAAATAGAGAATCCTTTTGCTGTGGAAAGAATTAGATGATCTTCACTAGGGCAAAATCAAAATTCTGTGTTTAATGGAATGAAATATATATCTCTATAATAATATGAAGTATTAATTTTATTCTAGTTGATAAAAAAAAGTATATACCTTGCTCGATTGCTTTTGTCAACTTTTACATCATCAGTTCTTCACAAGCATGCATGCAATCATTTCTTTTTGTTTACTCCGTATTATATTGCTTTGTGTGCCCGTCTACATCTACTTATAATAATAGCAGTAGACGAAGTACTCTCATAATAGGTGTTTCAAAATCATTTCCTCAGTATGATCATATGATGTATACTTTGTCAGCACTTATAGCTTTATAAGGATAGATGCTTGTTTTGGTATAACAATTTTGAATCAACGTAGGTTAAATTACATAGTTGAATGATATTACGTACACTTTGGAAATGAGGTAAAATTACAGTCTAAGAAATGAGTTGCAGGGTGAAACCAATCAACCTCCTGGATTTGTTATCTACTAGTATACAACTGCTATGCATCAAAATTTTGTAATTTTCATGTTTCTAATCACACGAGTTTGCCCTTTCAATAAAGAGTACGTCACAAGTCACAGGTGATACATATGGATTTGACATAAAATTTACTCCATTATTTTTGTAAAAATATTTACCATGCTAAGATACAATTTATAATAAGATGTAATTAATTTAATTAATAATTTAGTCACAAAAATTAAGGAGTATTATGTTTATTTTACCATCTTCTAAGTTGTCATTGTATGTGAAAGCATCAACGTAGAAGTTTGGATAAAACCCATACAACTATGACATATTGCACACGTTAATACGTACTTAAAAAATGATTAGATCGAGTATATTTATTAAAATATTTAAACATACTATATATTGTTTTAATATTACGGCATTTCAAGAATTAAGATTATCTAATCATATGATATTATACGATCATGATCACATATTAAGTCAATAAAGACCGTGTAAAGTTTTTAATTAGTCAAATAAGTCACGGGCTCAAGAGAAATCATAGTTCTGTAAAGTTCGTAGTGCTTGTATGTGGGTGCAGATTAACTTTATTTTTTAAATTACAATGCAAGTATAATTATACACTTTGTCAACTTTAATCACGTATTAATAATATTAGTATAAATGTATAGTATTATACTCGTATAAAATTAATTTCTTATCATAATAAATTTTAATAGGTGATTGATTACACACAAATAAAAGCCTAAATAAAGTTTGATGACCCCATGCAAATATAACAAGTTAAAATCTCATCTTAAAACAAATTGTTATTTGTTAATAGACAAAACATCGATCATACTCCATCATCCTTCTCCAACGCGTGACATTTAATTTAGTCTCGACCTATTTATATAAGTTCAGTTTAGTTGTTTTCAGTAAATCGAAACAAGTACCGAAGGATTCTATCAACAAATAAATAGAAATAATGCAATGAAGGAAATTAAATACATTTCCAATTTATTTATTTTTTTAACAAATTTGAATATTTAGAATTTTGGTTAAACGAATTTGGTGACTTTTCTCTTAAATTATTGACCAAAATAAACATTTAAAGAAAATTGTCTACTATAATTGGACAAAAAATACATTAGTGAATTACATTAGCTTAATGTTTACAGATGAGACTTACTACTTTTGCCTTAAAAAAAGTCTACAAAAAGATAAAGAAAAAGATACTCCGTAATTGTGTGAGATCTAAACTCAATGGTAAAATTCTACCTACTAATAAAAAAAGTTAGAGGTTTGATTCTAACCTCCCCGATTACCAAGCAAAATTCAAGATAATCATAACCTTGAGGATCTTTTCTTACCTCCACCTATTATACTACTAAGCAATAAAACAGAAATTACTTATTTCTTGATGCGTGAACCAAAGTGACAATAGCCGCGTCGTGGAGAACCACTGACCTAAAAGACGATTCCGCGCTACCTCCCGGTACAGTAGACTAGAAGCGGTCGCCCTCCAGGATAAGCACGGCGCCGGAGTTTATGTGCACTCACAAACCCGACTGGAACTCAGAATACTTGCCCAGAAAACAGAACAGAAAGAACTCATGTTTAGTTAATTTTAGAGAAGAGAGAAGACTGATTGTGTTGTTGTATTTTTAACTAGGAAAAGCAACAAGTATATATAGGCAGTAGAAGGGAGACAAGAAGCATAAAACGAGGAAAGAATCTGGCTAAGAAAACGACCAGATTTTATTAAGCCAGTCAACAACAGAAGCAATATACAAGGAATTGAATCAGTCAGCTACAATCAAGGGATTAATGACTGATTTAATTCCGTAACCCCAACAGTCAGAAAAGAATAATCCCAACAGACAAAAAGGAATATTATGTTTAACAAAGAAAAGGAAATAAAATTTCTCCAAAAAGATAACAAGGACCCTGTAGGGAATATTTCAAGCATTACGATCCCAAACTTGAACCCCACTGTGATCATACACTAAAGTATGGTGGCGTTCCAAAGGGAAAGAAAAGAGAGCAAAAGAGTCGCCAACAAGTTTTAGGAACTTGTAAACCCAAAAGACAATCCAAAAGGACCATCAACTCCATAAGGTCTTGAACCAAACAGGGTTCGGGGATGAGGGTACGAATCCAATCTACAAAAGAAAGGACCCGCCCTATAAAATAGGCCTTTAATTTGTTCTGCTCGTATTCATGTGCGCTTTTCGAATAACATACAAACATTATATTGAACCTAACCTGTTTAATCTATGTTGGTTGAATATTAATGCACAAATAATTCTATTATTGGCGATCACTTGAATTAAAATCACATTAGCCTAAACCAAATTAATAATTATCTTATTAAGCGTGATTTCAAGTACAAATTCCCTTTAAACAAGCATAAAAGGTGTGATCAAGCAATAACAATAAATAAAACAAGCAACATAAACATCATAATAATAATATCATGTTAATAATAAAGCTTAAATATAATAGCAAGATCCTAGGCATGATACTAACAAGATTAATAACAAATCCTAGCATGTCACTAAACGATAAAGATCAAAGCTTTAAACCTAACATGGTACTAACATGATAACATGACATTAAAAATAAGTAAAGGCACCCTAAACATGACACTAGAAAGCATAAAATAACATCCTAACATGATACTAGGAATTATAAAACAATAATAAGCATGCAATTTACATTGTTAATAAAATAGGGAGTAAGCTAATCTACTTACTTTGAAGCCTCATACCTCTTTCTAATAACAAAATACACAAGTTAGTAAACTTCAATGAAAATAATAAAGAACAATTAAATAATTAAATTGAAATCAAATTAAATAAAGTTTTGACTAGTTTTGGACCAAACCCTCAGAAATTATCAACCTTTCACGTCTAGGGCGAAGGCAACTTCGAACTTGGCTAGGTGTTTCAAGATCTTGTGAATGCGGAATATTGTATGTAAAAAGGTTGGTTTAGAAAGAGAGAGAAAGAATAAGAATTAAGCTATATTGCCTAGAGAGAGCATAGAGAGAATTAATGAGGAGAGTTGATTAAAGTTGATGATTGATAGTTGATGAATAAAAACAGAAGTTCGGGACCCTATTTATAAGAAAACAGTACGAAAAATCATAGAATTTGATAAGGAATAAAACTACACGCTGTCGCCAGGAATCAACTCTGTCGCAACGCGACAATGTCTGTCGCGAGGCGACAGGGTCTGTCGCGTGGCGACAGACTTGTCGTTTGGCGACAACCTGTATTAGCGCGTTTTCTTCACACAGAATCCGATCTTTAATCAACTTGATCTACGGAATCCGTACAGAAGATAAAATACGTATTTTTAAGATAATAATAATAATGTTTTACTCCAAATAAAAGTCTATTTTAAAATAAATAATTATTAAATCTAATAATATTAGAATTAAAAAGAACTTTCTAGAAACTTCCAGAAAATTATAATTAATCCTAATGATTTTAGGAATAATAATTAACATTGGGCCCTTCTCTAGATCATTGGGCCGTATGTAAATAATTAACCGGGCCCAGTTTAGTATTTTGGCCATAACTTCCTCAATATTCATCGGAATTGGGCTTATAATATATCGTTGGAAAGGTCTTTTCGAGCCCCATCCAACTACGTTATTATTGGACCTTAACTATGGACCAAAATAAACTGGTTTGGCTATTTTCAAATAAATAGAGTTATTTTCAAAAACAGAAAGAAGAGAATTTTAATAAAACTAAACCGCAACACTTGACTTTCAACCACTTTCACCTAATTCGATTATAGTTCGACGTGAAAGGCATTCATCACTGGGTTTGGTTTTGGGGAGACACAAATGGGTGTCTACAGAAGCCCCCACTTTGACTGAGTTTGGAGAAACTTAGGTTTCGAAAACAAAAGTCAAAGTATCAATAGGGACGGAGAATGATTCAAAACGTTCTGCGATTCCAAATCATTCTTATAACGCCGATACCTGCAAACAATGTTAGTTAAACAGATAAAAGAGTTAAGAAACACGTATCTTGCACCATCGAGCACACGTCTCTGAACGTAACCGTTTTGCTGTTGCTTCATTTGTTGTTTGTGACAACTTCCACAGTATTTCGTGAACGCCATCATTGAAAATAACCGTATGACGTCGTCTTCAATATTCTTGGTGACAATCCTCCACAGTATTTCAGGAACATCGTCGAAAATAACTGTATGTCGTCATCTCCAGGGTTGTGGCCGTATGTCGCCACGGCAGTGCGTCGCCGCTATAGACAATCTCTTCTTTACCTTGAGGGACCGTCGAAGGTGACCATATCTCGCCATCTTCAGAATTTGTGACAACTCTCTACATCCTAGGGAACGCTGTCTATCATTGCAGCTACATCTCGAGCTTTTCCTTGAATCATGGTGACAACCTTCCCAATCATAGCGAATTTCGTCGAAAACCACCTCATCACGAACCGCTTTTCTTAAATATAGGTGACAACTTCCACAATCTTAGTGAATGTCGTCGAAGAACGCCTCATCACGGACCGCTCTTCTCAAATATAAGTGACAACTTCCACAATCTTAGCGGGCGTTGTCGAAGATTGCTCATCTCGTGCTATCTTCTCAAATCAAGGTGACAACTTCCACAATCTTAATGAATGTTGTTGAAGATTGCCCATCTCGTGCTATCTTCTCAAATCTTGATGACAACTTCCACAATCTTAGCGAAGGTCGTCGAAGATTGCTCATCTCGTGCTATCTTCTCAAATCTAGTGATAACTTCCTCAATCTTAGCGAAAGTTATCAAAGACCGCTTCATCTTGAATCGTTCTTCTCAAATCTAATAATAACCTCCCCAATCATAGTGAAAGCTATTGAAGGTCGCTTCATCTCAAACTGCCCTTCTCAAATCCAAGAAATAGACTCTTTTAAATCTTAAAGCCCCCTGTTGAAGGCTTTGTCTTCTTGAACCTTCAAATCATCTTCCATCCTAGGAAATCGTTGTGAACCGTTACTCCGGTGCTTGCGATGAGCCAATGCTTAGGCGCTTTAAGCTAAGTGAGACGATCTTTTGTCAGGTCGATCACTTATTGTTGATTGTAATCGAGCCGATTACTAAATCATGTCAAATTGCTTAGAGGGGCTAACTGGCGTACCAAGGAACCCAAAATTGCTGAGCCAGGTCTATATGACCACATCATGAAGCCACGTGACCTGTCGCCGCACCAGCGCAAGCCAAAACCTTCTGTCGCCGCGATATCGTTCTGTCGCCAGGCGACAAACCTGTCGTTTGGCGACAGATTCCTTTTCCATTTCTACTGCTACTGCTGCTGTTCATTGCCTTGGAAAAGTTTCATACATCTATATTCGCGGTTTTTCGAAAAAATCCGGAAATATTCTTGCTCGCTGGAATGTACCTGCATCTATATTTCAGACTATAGGACTTTGCTCATCTTTTATTATCTTAGGGTTGACCTAAGGCTTAGTGTTGCTTGACTCATTGATTTGACATGACTCAACTCAAAGCGTTTGACACATGTGTTAGCTAGACTCCACTCGATGTGATATGACACGACATGACTCAAAGTGCGACTTGAAAATGCAAAAAAGCAAAAATTTTCCGTCATTTTTGTGGAGGGTATCGACTTTCTCCCGAAAAAGAAAGACGCGAAAAAGAATCGAAGTGTTTGATGGTGCATGTTGAATGAGCTTAATCAAGTATATGCATTTGATACTATCCCTCAAGGTGTAAGGATTAATTCCTCCTAAACTATCTTAGTTGACTTGATTATGAAAGTATTTAGGTAACTTAGGCACGGAGGCTAAGCACTTCATACTTTGATACAATGATGATTATAAGTGATGAGTGATGAGTGATTTTGATAAATCATGCTTCAACATTATGTTAAGACTTCATGACAAAGGGTTCCTAATTGGAAGTCTATTTAGTCATGTATCTGTGCAGTGTGTGAAAGTGACACTAAAGTTAGGCTACAAAGGCTAAGTGTATGGAAAAGTATTATTTGATAAGAGTCAAATAATGATGACTCTTAGGCTAGGTAGGCTAATGATGTAAGGATCAAGCCCCCAAGTCTAGCTCTAAGTGAATAGGGATGAGCATTGGAGATCCCTTGACATGATCATGGTGTAAGTGTGTGAATGTGAAAATGAATGCATTTTTATTATGGCCGCACCTCAATATGAGGTTACCTACGTATCCGTTAGGAATCAGGCCAAACGTAGCTCTAGCCGAACCTCGCACAAGTGTGTGTATACCTCAAAAAGGTCTTTTTAAGGGTTGTAACGTGGTTAGGCTAAAGGTTAGAGAAGAAGGGGATAAAGGCTCAAGACCCTAGATAAGCCCCCAAGGTGTGCAACCTTGCTTTTGAATCTTTGTATTTTTTATGCTTGAGTTTTCTCATTTTTGAGCTTTTTTTCTTTTTTTGTTTTTGCTCTTCTTTTTTTTTGCTTTTGCATTTTTCATATTCGCATTTTTTTTTATAAGTGTGGGCAATCTCGATCATGCGGTCTATCACTCACTTGGCATTCATGTTTCTCAGGCACGGTACCGAGCACTCGATAAGAAACGCAATCTGAGACATGTTCTTATCAAAGATATTTTTATATCCAAGACATTAGAACACTTGCCCTTGTGTACACTTTTATTATATTTTTTTATTTTTATCACTCAAGCTTTTGTAAATTGGAACTTGCATAAGTTACACACCATCCCATCCCAAGGTTAGTAGATGTGGGTTGAAAAATGAAAGGTCTATCGTTAGAAGAGGCTCAAAGTGGTTTATCAAAAAAAGGATTATATATTTAAAGGGTGCAGATGATATGACATGGCTACAAGGGGTGCCTCTAATCATGGGTATACCTTGTGCTTAATTCGACATGGATTTTTTTTTTTAATTTTTTTTTTTTTTTTGCAATGCAATGATCATATGTGAGGGAAGAAACGCTCATTTTATTAAGAAGGGAAAAAGAAAAACCTACAAAGTAAATCTAAGGAAAATGCAAGGTGCCTATGCTAGACTTACGGGGGAAAGGTTTGAAAAAAAGAAGAAGAAAGCATGAAATCTTAGTGAGAAGCTTGCCTTGTATTTTGTCTCATCATTACTTTTTTCTTGTCAATCATATGACTCAAACTCGATTCAACATGTATAGATGGGAAAAGATCATGAAAGAATGAAGGGAATGATATGTATGGAGAAAGTATGTGGAGTGTAGGAAGAAGATGTAGATGAAGAAATATGGAAGAAAGTATGTGGAGAGTAGGAAGAAGAAGTAGATGAAGAAATATGGAAGAATTAGGAATAGAATGAACCCCTCAACTCAAATGACAAAAAAAACAACTCATGCATGAGCCTAAGATATGGTCATGGTGCGACTAACGTGTTATGTGTGTGCTTTATGTGTATGTGAGTGACATGCTTTGACTCTTAGTGTATGACCATTGGACTTTAAGTGCCTAGACTCAATCAAAGACTTAAACGTGGTTTGAACCATTAATAAATTAATAAACTGATTAGTAGACTGTTAATTAGACTCGTCGTGAGGACTCGAGCAAGAAAACTGGACTGTCGCTAAAACAACAGAACTGTCGCCACTGTTTAGAGCCTGTCGCCAGACGACAAAATTGTCGCCAGGCGACAGACACTAAACGGCAGCGCCACAGTCCAAATTTTGTGCCATTGCTGGAACATCGATCTGGACTGTTTCCAGTAATTTTACTCTAAGTGGACATGCCTAAAGTCGTACTAAGTCGAATTGATTAATTTATTAACCTTTAATTAATTCAAAATTAATTAATTAGACAAAGTCCTTTTAGTCATTAGTCAATTTATTTAGTCTTAAACACAAGTCAAACAAACGGTTAACACATATATAATATGTACAAGCAAGGATGCACAAGTAGTTCACATAGTCACAATATGATGAGTTTGCAACCTAACCATGGCTCTAGTTCTCTAAAGTTCAAGGATATGGGTTAAGTCAAAAAGGTCCATGGTTATGAATCCATATGCATTGCACACAAGCCTACCGTGAGGGTTGGAGCGAATGGACGGGACCCCGCGAGTTCGTGATGAAATCGAACTCGACTCCATGGTTTGGTGGATTCACAAACTTTGCACGTACCCAAATTTGAACTTTGCACATGATAGTGGATTATTCCATTGGGCAGGTGAAGCAGGAACCCCCATAGGGTTATATCCATATGTAGAACACATATGGGTTTAGAAAAGTGAGAAAAGGACTCAATCAATAAGTAAAATCAAGCCAACAATGCTAGAAATGGTCAAAGCAAGAAGGCAGACCCCTGGCTCGGTATTGGAAGAACTTGGCGCCAGACTACAGGGACTGTCGCCGCAAAAAAGCCTCTGTCGCCAAGCGACAAAACTGTCGCCAGGCGACAGAAACTTTTTACGGGCGACAAGCCCTGTTTTCTACACGCTAGTTCCTACATGCCTTGGCAAGTTTCTGTGTTCTTAGAATTTTCTAGATTTCGCATCGTTTTTTCGATTCTAGTCATGAAAGATATTTCTCAAATTTCCTACGTGTAAAATTCCTAGGTATTGACTCATGGGGCTCTCCCATGAGAACCTTTTAATGCATATGACAATAATGTTAATCAAATCGCGCACATGAAATACTTAGAATTTTTCGAGTCTCATCCGCTCATTCTAAATAATTGCCAAAATAAATTTCAGGAATATAAATAGAAATCCTCCCCGGTGGAGTCGGCAAAAACTGTAGGGAATATTTCAAGCATTACGATCCCAAACTTGAACCCCACTGTGATCATACACTAAAGTATGGTGGCGTTCCAAAGGGAAAGAAAAGAGAGCAAAAGAGTCGCCAACAAGTTTTAGGAACTTGTAAACCCAAAAGACAATCCAAAAGGACCATCAACTCCATAAGGTCTTGAACCAAACAGGGTTCGGGGATGAGGGTACGAATCCAATCTACAAAAGAAAGGACCCGCCCTATAAAATAGGCCTTTAATTTGTTCTGCTCGTATTCATGTGCGCTTTTCGAATAACATACAAACATTATATTGAACCTAACCTGTTTAATCTATGTTGGTTGAATATTAATGCACAAATAATTCTATTATTGGCGATCACTTGAATTAAAATCACATTAGCCTAAACCAAATTAATAATTATCTTATTAAGCGTGATTTCAAGTACAAATTCCCTTTAAACAAGCATAAAAGGTGTGATCAAGCAATAACAATAAATAAAACAAGCAACATAAACATCATAATAATAATATCATGTTAATAATAAAGCTTAAATATAATAGCAAGATCCTAGGCATGATACTAACAAGATTAATAACAAATCCTAGCATGTCACTAAACGATAAAGATCAAAGCTTTAAACCTAACATGGTACTAACATGATAACATGACATTAAAAATAAGTAAAGGCACCCTAAACATGACACTAGAAAGCATAAAATAACATCCTAACATGATACTAGGAATTATAAAACAATAATAAGCATGCAATCTACATTGTTAATAAAATAGGGAGTAAGCTAATCTACTTACTTTGAAGCCTCGTACCTCTTTCTAATAACAAAATACACAAGTTAGTAAACTTCAATGAAAATAATAAAGAGCAATTAAATAATTAAATTGAAATCAAATTAAATAAAGTTTTGACTAGTTTTGGACCAAACCCTCAGAAATTATCAACCTTTCACGTCTAGGGCGAAGGCAACTTCGAACTTGGCTAGGTGTTTCAAGATCTTGTGAATGCGGAATATTGTATGTAAAAAGGTTGTTTTAGAAAGAGAGAGAAAGAATAAGAATTAAGCTATATTGCCTAGAGAGAGCATAGAGAACATAGAGAGAATTAATGAGGAGAGTTGATTAAAGTTGATGATTGATAGTTGATGAATAAAAACAGAAGTTCGGGACCCTATTTATAAGAAAACAGTACGGAAAATCATAGAATTTGATAAGGAATAAAACTACACGCTGTCGCCAGGAATCAACTCTGTTGCGACGCGACAATGTCTGTCGCGTGGCGACAGGGTCTGTCGCGTGGCGACAGACTTGTCGTTTGGCGACAACCTGTATTAGCGCGTTTTCTTCACACAGAATCCGATCTTTAATCAACTTGATCTACGGAATCCGTACAGAAGATAAAATACGTATTTTTAAGATAATAATAATAATGTTTTACTCCAAATAAAAGTCTATTTTAAAATAAATAATTATTAAATCTAATAATATTAGAATTAAAAAGAACTTTCTAGAAACTTTCAGAAAATTATAATTAATCCTAATGATTTTAGGAATAATAATTAACATTGGGCCCTTCTCTAGATCATTGGGCCGTATGTAAATAATTAACCGGGCCCAGTTTAGTATTTTGGCCATAACTTCCTCAATATTCATCGGAATTGGGCTTATAATATATCGTTGGAAAGGTCTTTTCGAGCCCCATCCAACTACGTTATTATTGGACCTTAACTATGGACCAAAATAAACTGGTTTGGCTATTTTCAAATAAATAGAGTTATTTTCAAAAACAGAAATAAGAGAATTTTAATAAAACTAAACCGCAACACTTGACTTTCAACCACTTTCACCTAATTCGATTATGGTTCGACGTGAAAGGCATTCATCACTGGGTTTGGTTTTGGGAAGACACAAATGGGTGTCTACAGACCCACACCAGCGCATCGCATTCCCTAAGACCCAAGACCCAAGGCCCGACCCGGCTCGGCGCGCGCGCGTGTGTGTGGAGTAACACTTACCTCCCACTCACTCAACTAAGTAGTGCTAAGACACTATAATATAAAAACAAGGAAAAACCTTTTTCCCCCAACCAATGTGGGATTTTCCCCTTTCATTTGTTTATCCCCAACTCTCTTGTTTTTCCCCAACTCTCTTATTTTATATCAAGAACTTCCAACAATCCCCCACAGGTTCGAAGATATGAAAAAGAAAGGAAGGAAAAGACAAATTCTAGGCAAAACAAAACAATTGCATAAGTGTCAATGTCTCGCGACTTGAATTAACACATAGTGGACATCAAGCTATGATCCCTCACCTACCAAGTGACTTTCGTCTTGAACTCAATAGGGAGTTAGGGACCCGTCACTTTGAGCCACACAATTGAACATGTATAATATTCTGAAATTCCGCGAATAAAGATGACGTATTATACTGGCCATACGTCCAGCCTGGATGCTCATAGGTGCTCTAGAGTATAAGCCCACGAAATACTCATAGGAAGCGGCCACACTTCCACACCTAAGTAGGTGAACTCCATCAAGTGTGAGCTACAACACACCTCCAAAAATATGGATATGGGTTCATTAAGAGCCATATGCTCAACCTCCTTCTCATTTGTAGCTAAGCACAACAAACATCTAGAGATGGACAAATAAAATAAAAAAATGTGCTTCCGAATTATTATATAATGTTCCCCTTTGAACTCATGGTGAGTAGGAGTTCTCTATTTCACAATTCATGCAACGGGCTTTAGCCCCATCTCTTCCGATATTTCCAAAACTAGTTTTTTACATAGGCCTTTAGTTAACGGATCCGCAATGTTCTTTTCAGACTTAACATAGTCCAGTGATATCACCCCTTCAGACAACAAATTTCTGACAGCTTTATGCCTCAGACGGATGTGTCTCTTCTTCCCATTATAGGCATGGTTGTGAGTAACGGCAATTGCAGCTTGCGAATCACAATGAAGTGCAACTGAAGGAGCTGGCTTCCCCCACAGTGGAATATCTGCAAGCATGTTCCTCAACCATTCTGCCTTATGACCTGCCAATTCAAGAGCAATAAACTCAGATTCCATAGTAGACATAGCAGTACAAGATTGCTTACAAGATTTCCAGGATACGGCTCCACCCCCAAGGGTGAAGACATAGCCACTAGTGGAGTTAACTTCATCATTATCAGATACCCAGTTGGCATCACAAAAACCTTCCAAAACTCCAGGAAATTTGGAGTAGTGCAAACCCCAATCCGCAATACCCTTAAGGTACCTAAGCAACCTCCTAAAAGAAATCCAATGATCACTGCTTGGGTTATGAGTGTACCTGCTCAACCTACTAACAGAATAAGCAATGTCAGGTCTAGTGTAGTTCATTAGAAACATAACACTACCAATAATTCTAGCATACTCAGACTGATTAACTGGATCACCATTATTTTTCTTTAGGTGGAAACTTGGGTCATATGGAGTCTTAACTGGATTGACATTAAATGGTCAAACTTTTTAAGAAGTTTTTCAACATAGTGTGACTGATTAAGACAGATGCCTTTTGGAGTCCTTTTGATTTTTACTCCCAAAATCACATCTGCCTCACCCATGTCTTTCATTTCAAAATTCGAACTCAAAAACTGTTTTGTCTCATTTACTCGATCCAAGTCAGTCCCAAAAATCAACATATCATCCACATAAAGACAAATAATTACACAACCATGACTATCATGCTTAAAATAAACACAAGAGTCACCTTTATTAACATGAAAACCATTACCAGTCATAGTCTTATCAAATTTGTCATGCCATTGCTTTGGAGCTTGCTTAAGCCCATACAATGACTTGACTAACTTACAAACCTTGTTTTCTTGGCCTGGAACAACAAACCCTTCAGGTTGGACCATATAAATCTCCTCATCCAAGTCACCATTCAAAAATGCAGTTTTGACATCCATTTGATGAACAACAAGATCAAAAATGCAAGCAAGAGCAATTAAAGTCCTAATAGTTGCAATTTTAGTAACAGGGGAGTAAGTATCAAAATAATCAATGCCAAACTTTTGTGTAAAACCCCTTACCACTATTCTTTCCTTATACTTGTCTATGGATCCATCGGCCTTCAATTTTTTCCGAAAGATCCATTTACAAATAATGGGCTTACAACCTCTAGGAAGTTCAACCAATTCCCAAGTGTTATTATTGAGAATTGATTGTAATTCACTGTCAATTGCTTCTTTCCAAAAAACAGCATCAACTGATCTCATTGCCTCATCATAGGTCCTTGGATCATCTTCCAAAATAAATAAATGCACAAAATCATCATCAATTAAGGAAGATTCAGATAAATAAGATGAAATAAAATCAGGACCAAAACTGTTTTCCTTTCTTGCCCTTTTGCTTCTCCTTGGCTCCAAAACAGAATCATTGTTAGTAATAGGAGAATTAGCAATAGGTAAACTAACAGAACTACTAGCAATTAATTCACTATCATTAGAGGGAGATATTTTCCAAGGAAAAATATTCTCAAAGAACTCAGCATCTCTAGCCTCAATGATATGGCCACCTGCATAAGTGTTGTTAGTACCTTTGACAAAGAAACGATAAGCTGCACTTTGATAAGCATAGCCAATAAAAATAGCATCAACAGTTTTAGGACCAATTTTATCCCTCTTGAAACTAGGTATGCCTACCTTTGCTAGGCACCCCCACACTTTCAAGTATTTCAGGTTTGGCGCTCGACCCTTCCATATTTCGTATGTAGTCTTGTCAAGCTTCTTGTGAGGAACCCTGTTCAAAACATAACAAGCAGAAAGAATAGCCTCCCCCCACATGTTATTAGGAAGCCCAGAACTAATAAGCATAGAATTCATCATATTCTTTAAAGTTCTATTTTTCCTTTCAGCTATACCGTTTTGTTCAGGTGAATAGGGAGTTGTTGTCTCATGAACAATGCCAAGTTGCTCACAAAATGCCTTAAGAGTGTCAGGGTTGTACTCACCACCCCTGTCACTCCTAACCCTTTTAATCTTTTTGTCCAATTGGTTTTCTACCTCAGCTTTATATTTGAGGAACATTTCCTCAGCTTCGTCCTTAGACCTGAGAAGATAAACCATACAAAAACGTGAGCTATCATCAACAAAGGTAATGTAATACTTTTTACTCCCTCTACTTTCGTGATTGTTAAAATCACCCAAGTCACTATGAACAAGCTCTAGTACTTCAATCAGTCTATCTATTGATTTAAATGGCTTCTTTGTAAATTTGGCTTCAACACAAATTTGACATTTCGAAAAATCAGTGTTAGAAAAACTTGGAATCAAATTTAAGCTTTTAAGCCTTTTAATAGAATCAATATTAACGTGGCCTAATCTAGCATGCCATAAATCAATAGACCCAGCAATATAAGCAGAAGAAGTACTAGCATTCTTATTCATAGTGTCAATTTTAACATCAAGAGTAAAAAGCCCCCCATTACATAAGCCCTTTCCCACAAATTCCCCATTGCGAGTAAGAACTAATTTGTCAGAATCAAACGAGAGCTTCAGTCTAGCTTTCATGAGTAAACTGCCAGAAATTAAATTCCTGTGCATTTCTGGAACATGCAAAACATTAGTCGGAGTAAGCAATTTTCCAGAATTGAGAGTGAGAACGATCTTCCCTTTGCCTTGGATAGAAGCAGAAGCTGAGTTGCCCATGAAAACATTTTCACCTTCAACCTTGTCATAGGTAGTGAACATGTCCTTGTGGGCGCAGATGTGTCTGGTAGCTCCAGTGTCAACAATCCACTCAGCAGCATTACCTGTAAAGTTAGCTTCTAAAACAACAACAACAATAACGTCAGAATCCTCAATAAGATTTGCTTGACTTTGCCCATTCTTCTTCTTCTTGACCCTGCAATCCTTAGCCTTGTGACCAGTCAAACCACACTCAAAACAAGTACCCTTAAACTTGTACTTCTGAACCTTCCCTTTAGGCTTAAGAGAACTGTTATTGGCTTTGGACTGGTTGTTGTGTTTGGGTTCAACAAGATTGGCTTTGGCAGAGGAAGAGGAAGGAAAAACAGAAGGGCCTTTGTCTTTGATACGGTTTTCCTCTTCAATTTTGAGGTGTCCTACAAGCTCCTCTAAGGTTAGGTCTTTCTTTTTGTGCATCAATTGGTTACGAAAATCCTTCCAAGAGGGAGGGAGTTTCTCAATCAAAACAATAGCAAGGGTAATATCACAAATAGACAGACCTTCAGCAACCATACTAATACACACATTCTCATAAGCATGAATCTGATCATTAATAGGCTTATCATCAACAACTTGAAAACTCAACCACTTACTAACACAATAACGTTTAGTACCAGCATCATCAGTCCCATATTTTTTCTCTAAAGCATCCCAAATATCCTTAGCATGATAAAAACCCATATAAATATCCAACAGATTATTTGACATATAATGCAACAACATGCCCTTACAGGTTCTATCTTCCTTAGCAAACTTAACATCAGTTTCAGACAAATTATCCTTATCATCAGGTTCAACAATATCATCAAGAATATATGCAACATCAATTTGCTCCAAATAAAAACGCATCCTAACAGCCCAACGTTTATAATTCTTTCCATCAAGAGGTTCTAACTTAGACATATCAGGATTCAAAAACTTGGAAGTCATAATCGTCTTTTAGATTGTTATACTACTAAGCAATAAAACAGAAATTACTTATCTCTTGATGCGTGAACCAAAGTGACAATAGCCGCGTTGTGGAGAACCACTGACCTAAAAGACGATTCTGTGCTACCTCCCAGTGCAGTAGACTAGAAGCGGTCGCCCTCCAGGATAAGCACGGCGCCGGAGTTTATGTGCACTCACAAACCCGACTGGAACTCAGAATACTTGCCCAAAAAACAGAACAGAAAGAACTCGTGTTTAGATAATTTTAGAGAAGAGAGAAGACTGATTGTGTTGTTGTATTTTTAACCGGGAAAAGCAACAAGTATATATAGGCAGTAGAAGGGAGACAAGAAGCATAAAACGAGGAAAGAATCTGGCTAAGAAAACGACCAGATTTTATTAAGCCAGTCAACAACAGAAGCAATAGACAAGGAACTGAATCAGAGACAAAAAGGAATATTCTGTTTAACAAAGAAAAGGAAATAAAATTTCTCCAAAAAGATAACAAGGACCCACGCCCGCGCATCGCATTCCCCAAGACCCAAGGCCCGAGCCCGACCCGACCCGGCGTGGCTCGGCGCGCGCGCGCGTGTGTGGAGTAACACTTACCTCCCACTCACTCAACTAAGTAGCGCTAAGACACTACAATATAAAAACAAGGAAAAACCTTTTCCCCCAACCAATGTGGGATTTTCCCCTTTCATTTGTTTTTTCCCTCTCTCTTGTTTTTCCCCAACTCCCTTATTTTATATCAAGAACTTCCAACACCACCTATATGGGTTATGTTGATCAAGTCCAATTATGTACCAAATACACGCTCATTTGTTTTGTGATATATGGATGAAGTAATGGTAAACTCCATATACTACGGGCCTGTTCTCATTGACTGAATTCAACTGAGTTGAGCTGAGCTGAACTGAACTGAACTGAACTGAGCTGAACTGAACTTATTAATTAGTGATTTTTAACTACGGATTAGTGATCTTTGATTATTCATTATTATACATATGTGTATATACAAATATACATATTAAAATATTTAAGAAAAATATACTATATAATTAAAATATTTATGGAAAATATATTAAAAACGTGAAACCCTAAAACATTTTAAAAACTATTTAATTAAAAAATAAAATATTATTATGGCAAAAGAACACAAAACACTTTGTAAAAAATTATCACAATTAAAAAAAAAAAAAAAAGCTGGAACGAAATTAAACAGAGCCAACCCCCCCAACTGTATACCACTCTCTTTATTATTCTAATTAATACAATGTTATTATTAATTATTATTACTATTATTATTATTGTCGTTGTTGTAATAAGAGTTTAAAAGAATGGAAGTTGGCTTTATATCATTAGCAATATCATTAGACATAAACCGAACTGAACTGAACTGAACTAAACTGATTAGAGCTGAACTAAACTGATTAGAGTTGAATTGAACTTGAAAATAAACGTATGAGAATAGACCCTACGTATATCCTCAAAACAACAATTAGTCAAATAGCTATATTATAAGTTGAAGGCAATTAATGCAATACATGCATTGTCATTTTGGATATAATTTCAAATAAGTAGAATTGTCTACACATAATTAGAGTTAAGTACAACAATACTATTACTAGGTCTCCATCAACCCTATTAATAAATTACAAAGAACAAAACAAAAAATTGTGAAATATTTAATTTGGGATGGTGATGAAAGCCGCACCGACTAAAAAATAAAATGAACCAATTCTAATTTTATTTTTTTCTCTCTAATTTTTTTTTAATTACTCTTTATTATTTTTCGAGGGAATGAACCAATGGCAATTAGTAGCAAACAAATTACACCTCCAATTACCATATTCCACATTTCCACGTACCCCCAAAATTTTTATTTTTATGTTATTAAAAATGGAGGCAAAACCCCCCAAAAATAAAAAATTAAAATTAAAATAATTTTGACTTCTTAAATCATAATTCCTCCTATTTAATCCACAAAGATCCTCCATCCACTACCCCTCTCCTTCCCAAAAAAAAACATCAACTTTCTCTCTCATCTTCCAAAAATGGAGAAAGAGAACAAATTCAAGCTAAAAATCCCTAGAATCTTTACTTCTTCATGCAAAACCCAAGATCTTTCTGAAGTAGTTGATCATAAAGTTCCAATCTTTACCCCTGAAAACACCATTTTTCTTCAAACTCCATTAATGGAGGTTCCTCAAGAAGAAGAAGATGATGATTACCCTTTCCCTTCCCCTGTAATTAAACCAAAACAATCACATCCATCATCTTCCTCAATGATGTATTGTAAGCCTAGATGCCCTGAAACTTTTGATCAGATGGTTCGAGAGAATTGTATCATCGCCGGAAACCCTTTACCTCGCCGGAAAATTGCCGGAAAATACTCTCTTTTATCACCGGCTGTGGAATATTCCGGTGGCCGGCGTTGTCCTCCTGCATCCCCTGCTTCTCCCCTGTTTTCACAAAAACAGGGGAAAAGAAAGAAAAACAAGAAGAAAAACAAGGGATTTTACAAAAATGAAAATACCCTTTTGAAGAAAAAGGAAAACCCAGATAAAATATATTACTCTTCTTCAAATGAGACAGACATTGGTGATTGGTTCAGCAGTGATGATGAAAGAGAGGAAGATGAAACAGAGACTTTATTTTCTTTAAAGTCTGTGTCTTTTTCATCTAAATCAATTTCTCTATCTTCTGATTCTGATGATCCAATGAACAAATCGAGTCGAAGTCTAACCAGGGCTCGGCCTCGAACACGAAGGCGAAAGCCGGGTTCGAGGCTGAGGAACGAAAGTAGAGCAATGGTGAAGGAGGAGGAAGGACAGGAGGTTGGAGTTGTCCCATTGGAAGGGAAAGTGAAGGATACATTTGCAGTGGTGAAGAGTTCAAGTGATCCTTACAATGATTTTAGGACATCAATGGTGGAAATGATAATTGAGAAGCAAATATTTGGAGCTAAAGAATTGGAGCAACTTCTGCATTGTTTTTTATCTCTTAATTCTCCTCATCATCATAGGGTTATTGTTGAAGTTTTTACTGAAATTTGGGATGCTCTTTTTTCTTATTGCTCTTAACTATTTATTCCCATTTAAAAAAAAAAAAAAAAAATCAAAAGAAGTTTTTAATTTTCTTTTTTAGGATGTTAAAAAGGTGAGATTTAGTAGTGATTAGTGTTGTATTGTACTTGTACTAACTATTACGTAGTATTATTATTATTATTATTATTATTATTATTATTATTATTATGATTATTGACTGTAATCAATGAGCTTTTTTTGGTTCATTTGTGTGATCTTATTTGGATTTTTTTACACTATTTTTTTTTGTCTTTCTATTTAATTTAATTTAATTTAATTTTTATCTCTTTGGATTTTCTGTCTTGTTGCTGCTTGATGGTTTGTTTGGTTGTGAGAGATAAACAAATAGTGTTCAAATGAAAGGAGGGAAATGTAGGGGTGAAAAATTGATTTGGAAAAGATTAAACAAACATGACTTTGGATGTTTCCTTAACTTTTGACAATATTTGCAAAATTGCAATTACTATCCATATATTTAGATTATGGGACAGCTTTTGAACTTAAAAAGTGTGATAGTTTTCATTGAAAAGGAAACTTGTTTTAAGCATGAAAAGTTGGGAATCAACTTCTCTTTTGACAATAACACAATTGACTTTCAGAGATTACTTTCTCTACAATCCATATAGAGCAAAAAGAGTTTGAATTAAAATTAATAAATGTATGATCTCATTTGATCCTTTTTAGATTAAAGGGATTTGAATTACACTTTTTCATTTGACAATTTTTTGAGCTAATTTTTCTTAGGTGTCATTCTTATATTTTATTTGGATGGTTACAAGTGGAAGAACAGTTCATCAGTATAAAAATATTTAAAGAATGATTTTTGCATTGTTGGTTTGCTTGGATATGGTTTGTATGTCTAGTAATTGACTAGTATTAATATGAGGATTAATTGAAGTTTTGTTTAAGGGTTGGATCTTATCCTGATTGTATACTTGTATTAGTCACATTTTAATGACACATTTTGAGCTAGTACTATTATTATTAATATTATGCTTAAGATGTAAATGTTATTCATATTTTCAACAACCTAAGATAGGGATCTTTTCCGAATCAAATTTTTGAGTGATTGTTTATTTTGTATAACTTTTTAAAAAATTGAGAATTGTTGCAAATATATTATGACGAATGCTATTGTTCAAATTAATGGGATGTATTAAACTATGGCATTAGAATTTCCCAAAGAAAACAAAACACCAAACTTTTTATTTTTTATTTTTTAAATAAAAAAAAATTCATAAAGTTAACCAAACCGGTTCAAAGGAATACTCCTCCGTTTTTTTTTTTAAATGCATCAATTTGATTTTTGCACTATTCAAATACCATGGTTGACTTAATTTTTTCACCTCTATAAAATAATAAATGTTTTTTTTTTTTTTTTTTTGACAAGAAGAAAAGGATTTCATTAATGGAAGATAGCCAAACGGCACTTACAAACAATTCCGAGGAAATCTAAAATTCCAACACAAATATAATTCACCTTAGAACTAGTTACATCGTAGATTCGATCAACGATCGCCTTTATAAAAATCTTCATCCGAAGCAATACAATCTGTGAGTTAGCACTAAATCGGCTTGAGATCCACGGATGAATAGTTGTTTGGGTGAAAAAAACTCATATGGCCTTCTAGATACCTTTGGAGATTGTGAAATCCTAAATCTTCAATCTTTGGCAGACGAACAAACAAATAAATTAAACATAATAGAATAAACACCACCATAAAGATGTGATCCTTTATTGAGAATAATTAAAAAGGTTTTTGGGGCTTACCATGGGTAAAAACACCGGTGGAAGCTCCTTCAAAATTTTTTAATTTAGAGTAGAAGAGAAAAGATGGAAGGGAAAGAGAGAAGGAGAAAATTAAAGGAAAACCTTCAAAAAATTAGAGAAAATCTAGCAATGGAGGCTAGAAAAACCCTCCCAAGGGAGAAACCCTAGAGGGAATTAAAAAATCCTCCCAAAATAAATAAATGTTATTATATAATATATCATTAGATTAGTCATAATGTCTAGTTTCATAATATAATTTTGTTATAATTTTTACTAATGGACAATTAAAGATATTAATGGTCAAAGTTGAGTCTCGGCAAATATGCCGGTCAAAGTGATGCAAATAAAAAAAACAGAGGGAGTATAAGAAATAGATAAATTCCTTCCAGGTTAATAAATTAGCTAGTTTGAGAATTAAAATTTATAATTAGCCGTTTTGGTAAATACTTTTGTAAAATTAGCTATTTTGGTAAAAGATCCCTAAGATAAGTGGTGCTAGATTAGATAATCTGTTACTTTTTTTTTTTTTTTTTTTTTTTTTTTTTTTTTTTTTTGGAATAGCAAAAATATTTCATAGATAATCTGTTATTTAATCTATTATTATTAATATTATAATTAATAATATGTACCACATAGTATACATTTATGTTCTTATTTCAAAAAAGACAGTTATAGAATTTCTTGATAATTATCAATTATGGAGTAAAAGGGAAAAAAAAAAAACAAAATCTCTAGCTAGTTCTAATTTGCTTGTAAAATTTAAAAGAGTCCATCGAATAAAATCACAATACAAAACATAAATCTATCGCAGAATGTCAATTGTCAAATGCAAACGTCCTAGAGTAATTATACATAACATATACTTCAATTATCACATTGATTTAGGGTCTGTTCTGATTGATTGAACTGAGCTGAAATGAACTTATTGGAGCTGAAATGAACTAAACCGAACTGAATATTTTATGAGAGAAGGAAATTAAGAAATGGAATGAACTAAACTGAACTTATTGGAGCTGAACTAAACTGAAAATAATCTAAAGAGAACAAGCCCATAGTTAACAAATAATATTTGGACCATAGCTTATTTTAGCCATGAAAACAATTCAAGTACAGTTCTGTTTTTATGACTTTATCCATATTAAGCTACTTATTCCAATGTCTGCGTAATTGTAAAATATGGTCCAGATTTTCCATGAGAAAACTATGGCTGTGAACTCATTTGTGTTACACCTCTTGAATAAATTGACTTAACTTATGACACAATCTTTAGATTAGACAAATTAAAATCTCCTGTAATAATATAATAATGGACCACCTCATTAAAAATTGACTATTCTCCACTATCTAGTCATCACGTTCTCGATTTATACGTGTTCTTTGCTTCACTAAATCACAAAATTCATAGATGGATTTTTCAAAAAATTTAGCAACATATGAATGTCTTGGTGGCCTAAAGACAACATATATTATACATATTTCCTCTGTTCTTATGCAACATGTGGAATTGGATGCTCGATATTTAGGAATTTAAGTTATAAGAAAAGAGAACGGAAAGAGAAGGAAAATCCTATGTGATGAGAAGAGATAAAGAGATAAATCGAGTTTAAGTAAAAATATTACAATAATATGAAACTTTTAATTTAAATAAGAATAAAGTTGCAGTAGAACGTAGTATGTAAATTATTAAAGAAGAGAGGAAGTGCATACATCATCGAGCTCTTTTAAGCTTATATTAATGTAAATATAATCATATGGTAGGTAACATATGTTTGTTTGGACTCTTTTGAAATTATTATAAACCAGTACTCTTAATTAGTTAATTAATATGGTTAAATTTGTTTGTATTATGTAAAGTGCAGATGAATATGAAGCAAAAGGAACCAGCTTCTAAGATTCGCAGGTTCGTACATCTTAACAGACAACAACACTTGAACTTATAAGTGTCTTTTCTGCTTGTTTAGTCAGCACTGTTTTTAAATTTGTACTAATTAAAATTAATTAAGATTAGATCAAGCATGCAAGTTTGTATTTGTATATAGTTTATGAAACATATTAACATATAAACACAATGCAATGCAAGTCCAAGTACGTATCCATTCCTTGTAATTTAGTTTTTAACTTGTTAGTTGTTACAGATTCAAAACATAGGAATATATTGGTGCTTGCTAGGCCTGTTCACGGATCGGATATCCGATCCGAAATGGGATTTCGGATCGGATATCCGAACCATCGGATATCTAAATTTGATATCCGAATCCGATCCGATAATTTCGGATATCCGATATCCGACATCCGAAATCATTCGGATCGGATATTTCGGATATCCATTATCCGATATTATTGAAACTCAGAATTGATTATGCCTAATTGCCTATTCATACATTCAAAACACTCAAAGGGCACATTCATCTAAGCAGAACTAAAATGCAGCACAAAACAAGACAAAATATCAAAATCAAACTCTTTGATATACTGGTTAATCAATATCTCCAAAAATCATAAAAGTATGGAAATAGCCCAGACATTGCAGCATTATAAACATGAACATCCCTAAAATTGCTCGAATTAGTCAAATTCCTGCACAAAATATCAGTTTACCACCTATCCTATCCCTAGAATCTAACATTTCATGTTGAGGAGTATAAACCAGTAACAAAAAATAAGAATTTGATCAAAAATTAATAAATAAGCACGAAATTAAGAAAAGAAGAAAACAAAAAGTTATCAGATTGAAAGAGATCTAGGCGTATTTCTCATGAAGAAGATCTGGGCGTAATTTTCGTGAAGAAGATTTGGCCGAGGTGGCGGTGGGGTGGGGTGGCGGCTTGAGCGACTATGCGTAGAGAGAGAAAGGGAGGAATTTGGGGGTTTTAGGAATTTAGTGAGAGATTGAAAGTGAGTAAGGTGAATAGGTGATTGTTTGATTATTAATTTGTTTTAAGAATATTCCTTTTTTCCGGATATTTTTCGGATATCGGATATCCGAAATTTAAAAACCAATATCCGAAATTGTATCCGATATCCGATTTTTCGGATCGGATATCCGATCCGAAATGAAAACTCGGATCGGATATCCTAAAATTCGGATCGGTTGCGGATCGGATTTTCGGATTTTCGGATTCTCGGATAGTTTTGTACAGGCCTAGTGCTTGCTTTGTACGCATAGATGTAGACACCGGCTTTTCGCCCCTATATATGTTGATTTAAGTTATTTCTAAAAGAAAGTTGGCTAAAATACTCATATGATAAAATGGATATTCTACTCATTAAGATAATATCCTATTCTTACAGGAATAATAATAGTCACATATGGATTATCATTGTTTCTGTCTGATCCCGACTCCACAGAGAACTTGGACTTGAGATCCTGATACTCCTATCGGCAAGCTGAGAACCTACACAATGAGAAGAAGTTAGCTAACCCCGGGGTGATCCGGGGATAACCACTCCGATGATAAAGTCAGAAAGGTGTTTAAGAAAAAGAAAGTAAGAGAGAGAGAAAGTAGAGAGAGATTAGAGAGATAAAGAGTGTAATTAATGTCCTCATTAATGAGGTCTTACCTACTATTTATAATGGTTTATCTTGACAGGTGGCTCTCATCCATGCAGAGCCTTTTGTGCCAAGTGTCGAGCTTCTGTTGCCACGTGTTACATTTCGGTGGGCCGACATGTCTTCAATCTGTGACATATCAGCATCTTCTCCATGATTACTAAAACCTGATCATGTTTTCATAAGATATCGGTCATGCCAGATATCATCCCATACAATTAGCCCCCCAAGTGAGGACGTATGATTACTCATCGTCGTGCTCAGTTTATACCAATAACAAGCTGATTCCGACGAAACAAACTTTGGGTTCCACATCTCATTCTTTAGAGTTTTCCTTGTGGTGTAAATTCTACTGTAGCAACGTTTCTTGTACTCTGTCAAGCACCACTTGTTAACAAAGTTTTACTACTGATGTTGTTGTCTTGGCTTCGTCACAATTCATCTTACTTGCTTGCTTGATCTATATTCAGATAAATTAGCTTGCACATATGTATTGTAGGTCTATATTTAAGCTCTATGTTCTTTTGCTGAGAAGTTTTATACTTGTATAAACTCCATTTCCCCCCCAAGTGACCTTGTGTGCTGATAGCAGACAAGGTCTACTTTCTGTAAACTATCTGGGAGCGAAAAACTCCGTTTTCCCCCCCAAGTGACCTTGTGTGCTGATAGCATACAAGGTCTACTTGCTGTAAACTATCTGGGAGCGAAAAACTCCGTTTTCCCCCCCAAGTGACCTTGTGTGCTGATAGCAGACAAGGTCTACTTTCTGTAAACTATCTGGGAGCGAAAAACTCCGTTTTCCCCCCCAAGTGACCTTGTGTGCTGATAGCATACAAGGTCTACTTGCAATAAAATTGAAGTGTAACCGTTCCTAAAAATATATTTCACTAAATTTTTTTTAGGCGGGAAAAAATTTACACGTGTCACAAATCCTGCCGTTGCTTTTTGAAAGGGCTTGTTAATTAACAGCCGTAGGATTCCTGAACCGCCTTTCATTTCAATTGGCGATTCAGTTTTTCCTTTTTAGATCAAAAATCCACCATTTTTACCATTTCACACCTCTTCTCCTTCTTAATTTTCTCCCGAAAGAAATTCTTATCAATCTTGCGCTTAGTTTGTGCATTTCGTCTCGTCGGGCGTTCCTTCTCTTTCTTCGTCGCTTTCATCTGTAAAAGGCGTTCCTTCTTTTTGCGATTTTCTTCGAAGGTATTTTCGTACCCTAACCCTTGATTTTTATGCTGTTTTATGTGCTTATATTCAATTAAATGTCTGAGGATAGTGTTGAAGAGAACTTTCCTAACCTTAGTACTGCTAGGCGTCGTTTAATTAGGCAGTCTTTAGGTAAAGAAACTGGTAGTAATAGGGGCAATTCATCTTCCCTTTCTGACAATATCGACTATCCCTTTGAGACGTTAACTTCTGAAGAAGAAAAACGTGCTTTTATGATACATAGGACTATTGCTCACCGTGAAAGTGCCTTTCACCCCTTTAACCCTGATATTCCTGCCGATACTGAAATTCTTGACGTTGAGCCTGTTAGTGTCCGTTATCACTTACGCAACTTTACTGGGAGACGCTATTTTAACCAATACGGCACTAACGTTGGCAATATAGGTATTAACACTATGCCAAGGGTAAGGAGTACCAGTTATCAGCCTGAAGTTGCTGCTCGTGAAGCCGCCGAGGCTGCCAAAGCAGCTAAGGCAGCTGAGGCCGCTAAGGTGGCGGAATCTAGTAAAAGACCTGGTCAAGGTCAGGTTATAAGTTCTTCTTCAGAAGAACTTGGGGACGACATCCCACCAAACCCCCAGGAAGGTCAGGTATCTCCTGTGCATGATTCTGCCGTCAACTCAGTTTTAGGAGATGACGAAGCTCAGGAAGATAGTGTAAATAACGAGAGTAGGGATAACATTGTTGATTTAACGGCTGAGGTTATCCAAGAGGAGAGTTTGGACGAAGGATACAATTCCGAGACTGACAGGGCTGAATTCCGACAACCCATAGTCCTTGCCAACGATGGAAAAGTTGCGAAGGAAACAATAAGTGAAGCTTTTAGGAAAACGGCAATTACAAAAGATTACTGCCGTCGTGCGAAGAGGTTTTTTAATCTTCCTGACGGCTATGAGTTGTCTCTTCCTCCATCTGGTGCTTCAGTATTGGATTGCCCAGCCGGGTCCGTGGCCGTTTATCTGAGACATCTAGACTTCGGTCTCCGTTTTCCCCTACACCCATTTGTAGCCAAAATTTTGAAGGCCTGGAACGTTTGCTTAGTTCAGCTAACCCCTCAAACTATTCGTGCCGTTATTGCCACAGTTTGGGTTATGCTTTATCGGAACTACCCTTTGACCCTTAATGTATTTCGGCGGCTAATTACCCTGAAGAGAGATGGACAGTCTGATGGGTGGTGGTCTTTGTACACTCAACCTCACAAATATACCGTCCATCCAAAACTTTCTAGCTGCAAAAACTGGAAGGACAAGTTTTTCTTCATGTCTGTTCCAGATGATTATCCCTTGAGAAGGACTTTTTTCAAGCCTCATCCTCATTTTGACTCAATCCCCGAGAGAGATCTCGGGAAACATGAAGAGAGGGCCGTCAACCATTTTGACGTTTCCGAATTCGACGAAGGTGACGGCAAAGTCCGTCTCATTCCTGCGGTGTGGGTGCCGAATGTGAGTTACATTCTGGGCAACGCGCCGCTATCACGCGTCGGTCTCTGTTGGACTGACCAGCATGGTATAACTTACTTTTCCTTTTACTCCTATGCACTCTCTTATTTCTATGACGAAGACGGCATAGCTTACATGCTACTTTCCTCGTCCTTTCTTTATTGTCATTTGTATCTCTCTCCTTTTTTTTTTGCATTTTACCGATTTTTTTTATTTCTTTTTCTAGGTACCGATAAGTTGGATAATAGGCTACTCGGCCTATCTGCTGACGGGACTAGGGTTATCAGGCGGTGTCCCAAAGCTTGCGATCCGTACGACACCCTTGCTACTGTTTGCGGTCGCGCTCCAGCCATCAGTGCTAAAAGAAGAGCTGAGATCATGGCCGATGAGAATGCTAAGAAAAGAAAACTTACACCTCTTGCCAATCGGCGGGGTGGGATCGTGATCTCAAGCCCTCGGCAACCTGAAGGGCGTGCCGAGAAGAGAAGGGATCAACCGGCGCCCGAGAAAAATAAAGAGCAGTCGGTTCCTGAGAAGACCCCGACTGCCAGCCAAGTTAAAAGCCCCGAGGCCATTGTGAAGAAGGTCATTCAGGGTATTGAGATTGAAGATCTCACCTCTGCCGAGTCTCCCCCTCAGCCTCAGGTTACAACCGTAATCGCTCCTATGACAGTTGGGTCGGACTCCAGCATTCCGGCCTTGACTTATCGATCCAATCAGTGGATCGAACGAGTGTCTGGACGGTTTCCAGAGGAAGTTTTAAGGGGGTTTTCTGTCCCTCCTGGCCATTCCGGCGACCGCTGGCAACCAGCCATGGATGTCGGCCGGAATGAATCCATGATAACCGACGACCCTATGCAAGGTGGGAATCTCGGTTATCGGCTGCTGAGTAACCTGACGCTGCCAATGGACAGACCCGCTGGTCCAATCGGCCCCCTTGCTGCGTCTCATATGCATAATTTGATGAAGGTTAGTGTATTACTTACGCGTATATACTTATCGTCTTTATCTCTTATTACTACTGGTATTTCTATATATATATTTCAAGTACTGATATCGGTTTTTTTTTTTTTTTTTTTTTTTTTTGTATGTATCGTACAGGCCGTCATGTCTGGCACAGAATTGGTTGAGATGTACCGCTATTACCAGGAAAAACATCATCAAGCATCTGCCAACGAAAGCGCCATGCAGGAGGCCATCAAGAATGCTGAAAAGGCCCTCAGTGATCTGAGGAAGATAAAAGAAAATGACGACAAGGAGATGTCGGCCTTGAAGATCAAGGCTGAGAAAGTTGCTGGGTTAGAGTCGGAAGTGCAGAGTCTGAAGACTCAAATTGCCAAAAAAGATGAAGCCATCCAACGTCTTCCTTCCGTCGAGAAGAACCTCGAAGATGCCAAAACCAAAATTAAGAGCCTTGAAGAGAAGGTTCAAAAAATGGAGGCTGACAAACCTGGTATTCGTCAGCGTGCGGTTGGCCGTTATCTAGCGTCCGATGAGTTCTGCTCCAAACTCCAGGACCGTTTCGATGGGGGTTGGACTGCTGCTCAGAGGTGTATTGCCCACGCCGCCGGTTGGAAGAAGGATGATTGGGCAAAAGTTGAGAAGGCTTTCAGCGAGGAAGCCTATAAGATTCCTTCCGGCTTTGAGGCGCAGCAATTCTCCGAAGAAGACTTATATAACTTGGCGCCAACTGCTGATGACGGCCCCAGCAACCCCAGTATTCTGGACTCCCCGGTGCCTGAAAACGGTCAATCTTGAAGGGGCGGGCAGTCATCACCGACATCTTCTTGTGGGTCTTGTATCATTGGGCCTTATCAGCTATAACTTTACTTGTTTTTTGTATGTATGGACATTTCTTTTGACAGTGCTGTTTTATCGGCATATACCCTTTTTTTGTGGTGATGCCTGTCGATTGTTATTTTTATCTATTATGTATTAACTGTGTATAAATTTGTACACTTTTCGCTATAACTGTATTGCTCTCTATCTGCTATTTTCTAACTTGTTTACAATTATTCCAGTATGATAACTGCATAATCTTGCAAATTAAGCATATATATAGAGAAGAACTTGTAAAAAATAAAACTTACTTGGTAGTTTGCTTGAAATCTGCCACTGAAAGCTCTCTAAAGAATGTCGGCCTCTGTAGATACCAGACTTCGAAACCTCATCCTTGGTGGACACTTTATCAAGACTGCATTTTAAAAGGTGCCGACATACTATGGATACCATTATTGTACTGAAAACTTTAAACATTTTTTGAAATTTTAAATATTCTTCAAATAACATATCATCATGCAAGCAACATACCATACAACCTCCAATAGCATATAATATATCCAAATAACATATCCAAATAGCATATCATCATGCAAGCAACATAATATATCATTATGGTACTCCTTGCCCCCCTTAGTATACATAGTTCTTCTCGGAGCTATGCATACTGATTCGTAACCGGCTGTTGGTGGTTCAGATTATAACAACGGTCACCCACTGCTTTGATATTACAGTCAGTTAGGTACCCTCTCGGCGATCACATTCTGAGCTATGCCTCATGTCGGCATATACTCGAATTGATTTGGCCGGTATTTATACTTTGAACCAGCAACCTCATGAGTTAACGTATACAACTGATCAGGTTGTACAACTGTTAACTGCATGGAAGCGGTTTTGAGCTGTCCGTCCCATTTAACGATGTTTTGTTAAATGGAGGATGCCTATTGAAATGCACATTGTCTGAATACTTCTTCATTCATCACCGATATCTTTGTCCGATATCAGCTTCAAAAAGTGAGGTTTATTCTCTACACATAGTATTTTTTCAATACAGCTGAATTCCATACATTCTTTAGAGGAGTCCCATCCAAAGTTTCCAAGTAGAATGACCCTTGGACGATGATAGCTTTAATCCGATAAGGTCCTTCCCAGTTTGCAGTCAGTTTCCCGTCTTCATTTCCCTTACCGGTTGCGGCGGTTCTTCGTAGCACCAGATCCCCTATCTGTAACGGCCGATGGGATACCCTTCTATTATATGCCCTAGACATTCTTTCCTTGAATGCAGCTGACTTAACGGCTGCTTTTTCTCTTAGTTCTGGCAAGAAATCCAGTTGTTGTCGTAGGAGTAAATCATTTTGATCTTCACAGTAATGCTGAACTCTGAATGTCGGCAGTCCAACTTCTGCCGGTATGACTGCTTCTGTCCCAAAAACCAGGTTATATGGTGATTCTCCTGTGGCCTCTCTTATTGTTGTCCTATTTGCCCACAATATCTCCGGTATCAAATCTGCCCACAAACCCTTTGCATCTTCGATTTTCTTCTTTATGGCCGTTATGATCTGCTTGTTTGCTGCTTCTGCCTGGCCGTTTGATTGTGGATGGCATACTGCTGCATATGCAAACTTCACTTTATACATCATCAGAAGATCTTTGACTGGCTTGCAATCAAATTGAGTTCCATGATCAAAAACCATCGCCATCGGCAACCCAAACCTTGTAAAGATATTTTTCCATATAAACTTCTTCACTTCTGCTGCCGTGATCTTTGCTACCGGCTCTGCTTCTATCCACTTTGTGAAGTAGTCAATTCCTACTATCAGATATTTTCTGCCTCCTGTGGCTGATGGGAACGGCCCTACTATATCCATTCCCCACTGGGCAAATGGAACTGGGTTTAATATCGGCGTAAGGTCATTTGGGGGGAGGTTGATAACTGGGGCATACTTTTGGCACTTCTCACATTTTCTAACATAAGCCAAAGCATCGGCGTTCATTGTCGGCCAATAGTATCCCCTTCTCATAGCTTCTCTGGACAGGGCTCTTGCCCCAAGATGATTTCCACAACTTCCTTCATGCAATTCTTCCATTAACTTTACCGATTCAGATCCTGTTATGCATCTCTGTAACGGCAGTGAAAACCCTCTTTTATATAACTGGCCTTGATACATAACAAACCACACACTATCCTTCTGTAACTTCTTTAACTCCCCCTTGTCTGTCGGCCCTACACCATGAACAATGTATGCCAGTATTTTATCATACCACTGATCCCCTATCTCAACAGAACAGACAGTTGCCGGTATCTCATCTATGCTTCTCTGCCTGAGTATCTCAACCATTACTGTTCTCTCCAAGTCATTAAAACTTGAACTTGCCAATCTTGCCAGTGCGTCTGCTTGAGCATTTTTCAATCTGGGAACCAATTTAATCTCAAAGTATTGCAGCTGAGCCGCTAACTGCTTCATTTTCTCCAAATACTTCACCATTGCCGGCTCTCGAGTTTCATATTCCCCACTGAACTGGCTTGACACCAGCTGTGAGTCAGTTGTCAGAACTAGCCGTTTTGCCTCTGCCGCTATCGATAGCTGCATTCCAGCCACTGCAGCTTCGTACTCGGCCTCATTATTTGTTGCCTTGAACTTGAATTTCATGGCGTATTCAAATATTTTTCCGTCTGGGGCCGTTATCACAATTCCAGCGCCTGCCCCCGTTGCTGTGGCTGACCCATCAACGGATACCTGCCACGTCCCCAACTCTTCTTCTTCATCTGTGTATGTGGTTTCTACAATGAAATCTGATAGTGCTTGAGCCTTAATTGATGTTCTAGGCTTGTAACTTATCTCATACTCCGACAACTCTACTGCCCATGCAAGTAACCTTCCAGACGTATCCATTTTTCGCAATGATTTCTCCAAGGGATGGTTGGTGAGGACTTCTATCGGATGTGCGTCAAAGTAAGGTCTTAACTTCCTGGCCGCTATTAATACAGATAAAGCCATCTTCTCTATAACTGGATATCTTCGTTCTGCCGCATTCAGAACATGGCTGACAAAGTAAATCGGTTGTTGACGTCTCTTCCTTTCAACCAACAAAACGGCTGCTACCGTTTTTGGTGACGCCGAGATGTATAACTGCAATACTTCTCCCTTCTCAGGCCTGGCAATTGTGGGAAGAGATTTGAGATGATTCCTCACTACTTCCAAGGCATCACTTTGTTCTTTTCCCCACTCAAACGCCTTATTCTTTCTCAGCACCATAAAAAACGGAAGAGCCTTATCAGCTGATTTGCTGATGAATCTGGTTAACCCTGCCATCCTGCCCGTTAACCTCTGTATATCACGAATGGTTTGTGGTTGTTTCATTTGAAGCACTGCATTCACCTTATCTGGATTCGCATCTATCCCTCGTTCACTGACCATAAAGCCCAGAAACTTCCCTGATCTCACTCCAAAAACACACTTCTCCGGATTCAGCTTCATTTGATACTTTCTCAAGGTTTCAAATGTTTCCTTCAAATCGGCTACATGGTCTTCTGTGCTCTTGCTCTTAACTATCGTATCATCTACATATACCTCAACATTCCGCCCTTTCTGTTTCTCAAAAATCTTATCTACCAACTTCTGATAAGTTGCCCCAGCATTTTTCAGTCCGAACGGCATTGCCTTATAACAATACACACCTGCATCCGTTATGAAGGCCGTTTTATTCCTGTCGGCTCTATGCATGCTGACCTGATGATACCCTGAAAAAGCGTCTAGAAAACTAAGCATTGCATGACCGGAGGTTGAATCAACCAGTCTATCAATCCGAGGTAGCGGATAGCAATCTTTTGGGCAAGCTTTATTCAAGTCTGTAAAATCTACGCACATCCGCCATTTCCCTGTCGGCTTTCTCACCATAACTACATTTGCCAACCATTCTGGATACGTGCAGGGCTCTATAAACCCTGCCGCCAAGAGCTTATTCACCTCGGCCTGGATCGCCTCTATTTTCTCAGTCGAGAAGTTGCGCTTCTTCTGCCTTATTGGCCTGAATTTTCTGTCAACATTCAGCTTATGTTCCATTACCTCAGGATGTATTCCTGGCATCTCACTGGCCGAGAACGCAAAGACATCAGCGTTCTCGCGCAATAAACTTATCAGATTGCACCTAGTCTCCACATCCATATCAGCCCCAACTTTCACTGTTCTACTGGGGTTGCCTGGCTGTAACTCAACTTGGATGGTTTCTCCTCCCGGCAACGGCCTTGGTGTTTCTTCGGGCCTTGCATCGAAGTTTTTCATGGCCAGATCTTGCACTGTCGGCTCACTCTCCTTTGCTGGGTTACATGGAACTGCAGTACTTCCAACTGGGTTCTTCAACGCTGTTACATAACAGGCTTTTGACATAACCTGGCCTCCATACACCTTTTCCACGGCTCCCAGGTTTGACACATAGGCTATAGCCAAATGGTATGTTGATACCACAGCCTGCATGTCATGAATTATCGGTCTGCCGATAATTGCATTATAAGCCGACTTGACATCCACCACTAAAAATTCTGCCATCACATCCCTTGCTTGTGGCCCATCACCCATCCTTACAGGCAACACAATACTCCCCTCTGGCCTCACTGTCGACCCATTAAAACCAATTACGGGATATGATACCGGCTTCAAGTATTGTCTTCCGATATTCATCTCTTTAAAGGCTTGAATGACCAGGACATTTGCCGAGCTACCCCCATCTACTAGTACTCTTTTGACATCAGCACCATTTATCCTGGTTATCAGGACTAACGGATCGTCATGCGGGAATACTACACCTCGTGCATCCTCTTCTGTAAATACAACTTGCGGTATTGATGCCGGCCGAGGACGATTGTCTATATCTAGAGCACACACCAGATGTCGGTGCTCCGCCAAATGTTTCTTTGCTCCACTAACCGTTCCCCCATGAATCGGCCCGCCCGTTATCACATCTACTCTTCCAGTAGATAACGGCGGCATTCCCGTGTCCCCTTGTCGGACTATCCTCCCTTGAGTCCTTTCGGGCCTCGCTTCTATTTGTTGCCTCTCAGCTATTTGCGCTGGTTGTTGATTTCTACCAGTATTCAACCGATACTGTGCTAAGTGCCCTTTTCTAATCAACTCCTCAATATTATCCTTCAACTGAGTACATTCCTCTGTGTAATGTCCCACATCCCTATGAAACATACAATACTTCTTTACATCTCCAGACTTCGCCTTCATCGGAGTCGGCCTTGACCAATCTTCTCTATTCTGATTCACTGAGTAGATTGCGGCCCTTGGTGCATTCAGGGGAGTGTAGGTGCTGTATCTCATTGGGAGTCTTGTCGGCCTGGTATCTTGCCGACTTCCTCCTCCCCTTCCTGGGGCAGGAGCTCTTGACCTGTTTCCTCCAGATGAAGTCCCTTCATACTGACTTGGTCCCTTTCCAGCTGCCACATGTCTACTACTTGTTTTCATCAGCTCTTCACTTTTTATGTAATCATGGGCTTTACTGAACGTCGCTGCCAATGTCGGCAGGCTTTTTCTTGTTAGATATCTTTTGAAATCCGAATCAACCAACCCATTCATCAAAGCCATCACGGCTATCTCCTGTTGCAACCTCGGAATTGTGTTTGCCTCATTATTAAATCTCCTGATATAATCCCTCAAAGATTCATCCGGTTTCTGCTCTACAGCCATCAATTCTCCAGAAGTTCTCTGCCTTACACTATTACTGACATATTGCCCTACAAACATCTCAGTCAGTCTTTCAAAGCTGTCTACTGACTCAATTTCAAGGTTGTTGAACCAATCGGCTGCAGCCCCAATCAGAGTTGTCGGAAATACCTTGCACCAAACTGCATCCGAGTTTGTGTATAGCATCATGTGTCCCTCATAGGACGTTATGAATCTTGCTGGATCCCCTCTTCCATCATACCTACAAGTCGGCATTTTCACCTTCTCCATTGGTTGATCCAAGATGTGCTGGGCAAACGGGGATGCCCTTAACTGCACCACCGTGCGCACTGCTTGCCCTTCCACTTGCGAACTCCTTTGTTGCTGAGTTCTGGTGCTCATAGCACGGCTCGAGGATTGTTCATCCTGCCGTAATGTTGTATGCGTCCTTACCGGCGACTCATGTCGGGGCCTCCTTGACGGGTTCTCCAACTGATTATACTGTTCTTCTTGGTTTCGGTGCAATACTCCTCTTTCTGCCTGAGCAGCTTCTCTTTCAGCTCGTGCTGCCTCTGCTTCCTTCCTTTTCCTACTCATTGCACTCATCACCCTGGCAGCCGTTTCCAACTCATCCGGGGTGAATGCTGCCATAGGATCCTCTGCCTCCCCTCCTCCTGCTGGGGGAGTTATCGGCATATGGAACTGGTTATCCTCTAGGGTATGGGTTTCATCTACTATCTCCACCTGGGGTTGTCCTACTGGTGTTCCATTGTTTCCAGTCATGATTGTTGTTGTTATACACGTGTTTTATTTTTGTGTGAGGTTCTTAGGCGATAGAAGTGATCAACTGCTCCCCTCCTTCTAGCGCCAAATTGTTTCTGTCTGATCCCGACTCCACAGAGAACTTGGACTTGAGATCCTGATACTCCTATCGGCAAGCTGAGAACCTACACAATGAGAAGAAGTTAGCTAACCCCGGGGTGATCCGGGGATAACCACTCCGATGATAAAGTCAGAAAGGTGTTTAAGAAAAAGAAAGTAAGAGAGAGAGAAAGTAGAGAGAGATTAGAGAGATAAAGAGTGTAATTAATGTCCTCATTAATGAGGTCTTACCTACTATTTATAATGGTTTATCTTGACAGGTGGCTCTCATCCATGCAGAGCCTTTTGTGCCAAGTGTCGAGCTTCTGTTGCCACGTGTTACATTTCGGTGGGCCGACATGTCTTCAATCTGTGACATATCAGCATCTTCTCCATGATTACTAAAACCTGATCATGTTTTCATAAGATATCGGTCATGCCAGATATCATCCCATACAATCATATAATTGAAATGTTCCCGTATATCATTGTAAAATTGGAGTGGAACAATTATTGTTACGTGGATAGAAAGAGCGTAACTTATGTAATTGTATAATTTAAGGGATGTTTTAAATTTTTAATATACTCGTATTATTCTTGTTGAAAATACTAATGATACGGGATAAAGACAACGCGTGTATTCTGCATGAAGCTATCAAATTTAATTTATAATTTTGGGTGATAAAATACTTGCCAATTTGCCATCTAGGTGGAGAGGACTCCAATCACTCCATGCATGCATGGAAAAGGCAGATTTTATCCCAATCTTAAATTTTTTGAATTAAGTCACGTCACAATTTCAGCCTTAGAGAAAAACAAGCATGTGAATTATAAAGCAATAATAACAAGAATAAAAAGGCAAATAATTGTTCCACTCATTTGAAAAAACCCCATAGAATTATGTGTATGAAAAAGAAAAAAAAAGAAAAGAAAAGACAAATAAAAAAACAAGAGAAAAAGTAGGATAACAAAGAATGGAGAGCTTCTTCTATGTCACTTTCAAAACAGAAGTAAAAAGAAGATTAAACTTTCAATTGGTGATGGAATGAGCAGTTATATTCCTACCATATTATTGTATATAATATATGATCTTGGGAAAATATAAAAATAAAAAAATAAAAAAAAGTAGCAGTAATATTTAGAGATGTCTATTTCAATGGAGCGTCGTCCCCCATGAAAATGGTTGCTGTCATGCATGATGCAAATTGAATTTAAAGGAGGGTCACGTACTACATACAAGTATATATTAAATCCATTATTCGTATTATTCAATATGAACAAAACCTTATAATATATACTTCCAATAATGTGTAGGGTAAATTTAAATTATTTTGTGGGGCTATTTTTACTTTTTGCTCCTACAGTCCACTGCTTTGATAGCTCTCTTACATTTGGAAGAGGATGGGCTATATATTACATTATACGGAGTATATATAATTCAATACTCCACTGTATTTTGTAAGTCCTTCATGTGTTTTTTCTTTAATTTTTGGTTGAAAATAGTACTTGTACATTACACGATTACATCTTTAAAACTTTACGGAGTACTGTAGTAGTTATCAAACTTGTACTCCATATGATGTACACATAAATTCATACATTTCAAATTATTTACTTCCTAATTAAAATTTAAACATATACACATGATAGATACTGGAGTATAAAATTCTATTCTTACCACATGAGTTATGTAATTCTATCATGTATTCTCCTTTAATTGGTTGTTAAATATCATCATTTCCACACAAAATGTTCTTTTATTAGAGAGTATTCCGCACTACACACTTTTTAAAACTGTATTTTCATTATCGGTTTCGAATTGAAGTCTATAAATACTCGTAAATCATATTGACTTAATTGATTATGAGAAAACTTTATAAAAAGGAAAAAAAAAAGTCAATCCCTACATCAAATGTTGAAAATAAAATTAACATCTTACTCTATTTCTTAGTATCATTTTGTATTGAAAAAAAAAAAACCCACCGTAATAAACATGAAAATATGATAAACCACTAGAGTAGCTATCAATCTAGTGCAAGCATGCGAGATATTCCTTTTCTATCAAAAATAGTAAATGAAATAAGGATGACATAAATGATGGAGTACTACTGTACTACTAAACACAGAGGTAGTTTTACATAAATGTGGTAACAAACTGTAAGAATTAATTTTACTTTGGGGAACCAAATTTCAAACACATTCCCAAACTAGAAATTAATTTTTTTTTTTAAAAAAAATAAAATAAAAATAAAGAAATGTTCAGAGAATTCCCTCAATTGTCTGTACCTGCACCTTAAATTTATTGGTGTTGTTATTTCTAAATATGCAAGTACTTTTGATGTTTTAGCATAAATAAATAAAGCAGTGTTATACTGTAGCACTAGTTTCTAGTACTGTGGTATTTTATCTGAGTAGTTCTATTAAAAGGTTGCTGTTGTTAAGAGTTAATTAAATTAGTCAAGGTGTGAATGTCCACACTCCAATTCTTCATTGCATTTAATGTAGTAGCCAACCCTAATTGCCACCCTCTAAGGTTATAGCCCACAATGTAATAGTGGTTCTTACTACTATAAATAGCCATGTAATTTCACTTGTATGATGCACAAAAATATTACCAAGAGTAATACATAAAAGTAGTAATACTTCTCTTATTACCTTCTTCTCTTAATCCTCTAATTTCTATATATTTCATAACACGTTATCAGCACCATCTTCAATCAGGTATACTTATACCGATTATCCAATTTTTACAAAGATTCAATTTCCTTCACAAAATATATTTTGAGGAGTATGCTCTATAGTTGCCCATATGGGATCCTCTATACCAGAAACTCACAATATATTTCTCCACAAAATTACTCCACATTATTAGCCATGTTGATTAAAAATGAGGATATCAATACATACCTTATTTATGATACTTAGTTTGGTAACTCTCATGCATGGTTATAGAAAGTAATATATAATTACTTTTGCATGTGGAAATATTTGTTGTATGCATGTTAATAGAGTAAATTTCATGGTCACACAAATCATGTTTATACTTACTTACTTGTGCATAATTACTAAAATGAAAAAAATGATGCAGCCTTTATATTTATTTAATTTTTTAGATTACACACTTTTATGTTTCTTTCAGTTTTCGAACCCTTGACCTCATGAATAGATTAGGGTTCTCGGACCACTACGGCTTGCATCCCAGTGTGATACTTATTTACGTTTGTAAATATTAATAGTTTGATTATGATTATTTTACCAGTCTACTAGAACATTGTATGATATTTTTACAGTAGTGTAAAGCTGAAACGGATAATTTACCCCCCTATAAAAGGCGGATTACACCCCCTTATTTCACCATACAAACCTTATCCCCTCCTTAAACTTTACCCAAATTATCTCCTCTTCTTCTTCCTCCATTTACACCGGTCATACACCATGTTCCCCGTCGACAACCGACAACCACCACACCCCTTTACTTTCGAAGAAGATTTAAGGAAATTAAAACTATATTTAGTTTTAATTATGGCCCTAGTAGTTTTATTAATGGCAATGATGATTTTCATCATTTTACATAAGTAGCGCTCGGTTTTTCGACAAAGAGAATTCATGCATGTAATCTCCGTAGTACTTCAAGTTTTTTTTGTCTTCTAGGTAGATTATAAGTGCATTTTGTTATAATAAATATTTCTTTTGTCTTATCATTAATGTATGTCATTAATATTATTATTATTATTATTATTATTATTATTATTATTATTGTTGTTGTCGTTGTCGGTGATGTAGTGATAGTATTAGTATTTATTGTTATTGTTATTATTATCATTGTTATTGTTATTATTGTTGTTGTCATTGTTTAACTAACGTAATTATCATGTTTAATTTTAGCTTAACTTTATGTAAATCATAATAATAACCCAAGGGGGAGAAGCAAATATGTTTTAAATGGATTATTATTATGATTACAATTTGATTACTTTAATTATCACTTGCTTAATTGGCTTAATAATAATTACCTATTTGATTGTAGTTAAAATGGGAGACTTGATGAAAAGACAATTTGACGTATTAGACTTGTCTGGACATAATTATCTTGAATGGACAGTTGATGCCCAAATGAATTTGAAGGCTCAGGGATTGGAACATACAATCAAAGAAATTACCATCCCAGGAAACGAAAAAGATGCCCCTGCTCAAGTTAAAGTTCCAACTGATCAAGAGAAAGCAAAAGCTATAGTTCTCTTAAGGCATCATTTACATAACAGTTTGAAAACTGAGTATTTAATGGTGGAAAATCCCAGAGAACTATGGGATAGCTTGAAAGGAAGATATGACCACCATAAAAGGGTACTCCTTCCTTCAGCACAATTTGAGTGGACAAACCTGAGATTTCAGGACTTTAAATCTGTCAGTGATTATAATTCATCATTATATAAAATCGTATCAATATTGAGATATTGTGATCAACCAGTCACTGAAGTACAAATGATAGAGAAAACACTCTCTACATTCCATGCTAACAACATTGTATTGCAACAACAATACCGTGAAAGAGGCTTTGCAAAATATTCTGAGCTTATTTCTACATTATTGGTTGCTGAAAAGAATAATGATCTTCTGTTGAAGAATCACAACCTAAGACCAACTGGGTCTCAAGCATTCAATGAAACAAATGCTGTAGAAAGCTCAAATCCACCCGAGACAAATGTTGCTCATAGAGGTGGACGTGGAAAATATAATAACCGTGGCAGAGGTCGTGGAAATTTCCGCGGACGTGGCCGTGGACGTGGTTATGGCCGTGGTAGAGGCCAATTTCCCCCTAGAAACAACACTCAAAGGGGGCATCAACAAGGAAACAAAAATCAAGCCACCACAAAAGGAAAAGACACATGTTATAGATGTGGCATGACTGGACATTGGGGACGTACTTGTCGTACGGCCAAACATCTGGTAGAACTATACCAGGCTTCCATTAAAGGGAAAGAAAAACATGCCGAAACAAATTATGTTAATGAAGAAAATGTCCCTGGAATTAGCCTTGATGTGTCTGATTTCCACATAGACAATGGTGAAGCTAGTGGTGAATTTATCTTTGGAGAGAATAATCATGTTTAGATAATTCATCAATTACTATGATATGTATTATGTTTTCATTATGTACTTTTCTTGTATGTTTTTTTTTTCATGTTCAAGTTATGTACTCTTAATTATTCATTATTAATAAAGTACGTCCAGTTTAATTATCTTAAACTAATCTTATACTTATTATTTTATGAAGATATGGATCTGCCCGAAGTTGGTTCCAAATTTCAATGCCTTTTGGACAGTGGAACAACACACACTATTCTGAAGGATAGAAAATATTTTTTAAAGTTAAAATTATTTCAAGCAAATGTTAATACCATTTCTGGGTCAGCCAAGCTAATAGAAGGTTCTGGAAAAGCTTGCATAATACTCCCAAATGGAACAAAATTAATCATTATTGACGCTTTATATTCGAGTAAATCTCGAAGAAATCTTATAAGTTTTAAAGATGTGCGTCAAAATGGTTTTCATTTAGAAACAATGATAGTGGATCAAAAAGAATATTTATGCCTCACGGCAGAAAAACATGGCAAGAAACATGTGTATGAGAAATTGCCAGCATATTCTTCAGGGTTATATCATATAGATATACGACCAGTTGAAATAAATTTGATATCTAACCAGAAGTTAGATAATAAGAATCTGCTAAATTTATGGCATGATCGTTTGGGTCATCCTGGTACAGGAATGATGCACAAGATTATAGCAAATTCAGTAGGACATTCAATTAGGAATGTTAAAATCCCTCGATCAGATGAATTAACATGCTCTGCATGTTCACTTGGCAAATTAATAATAAGACCATCTATGAACAAAATTGCTACTGAATCTCCAACATTTTTAGAGAGGATTCAAGGAGACATTTGTGGACCAATTAATCCTGCATGTGGACCATTCCGATATTTTATGGTATTAATTGATGCCTCAACTCGATGGTCACATGTAAGTCTCTTATCCAGTAGAAATGTTGCTTTTGCAAAACTCCTTGCTCAAATTATTAAACTAAGAGCACAATTTCCAGACCATACAATAAAAAGAATAAGGCTTGACAATGCAGGGGAATTTACATCCCAAACATTTAATGATTATTGTATGTCGATTGGAATTGTTGTAGAACATCCTGTAGCTCATGTTCATACACAAAATGGACTTGCTGAGTCATTAATTAAGAGACTACAATTGATTGCAAGGCCATTATTGATGAGATCAAAATTGCCTTCATCTGCTTGGGGTCATGCCATAATACATGCGGCAACTCTAATTAGGTTGAGACCAACTGCTTATCATAAGTTCTCACCACTACAATTAGTTTTTGGTCGAGAACCTAATATCTCACATCTAAAAATTTTTGGTTGTGCGGTGTATGTTCCTATTGCTCCACCCCAACGAACAAAGATGGGTCCACAAAGAAGGCTGGGAATTTATGTTGGGTTTGAATCACCCTCCATAATTAAATATCTTGAACCAATGACCGGTGATTTATTTACGGCCAGATTTGCCGACTGTCATTTCAATGAGACAGTATTCCCAGCCTTAGGGGGAGAGAAAGTGGACCCACGAAAGAAAGAAATAGAAATCATTTGGAATGCAACACAATTGTCAATGTTTGATCCACGAACAAATATGTGTGAACAAGAAGTTCAGAAAATTGTTCATTTACAAAGCATTGCAAATCAGCTGCCTGATGCATTTATAGATGCAAAGAAAGTGACAAAATCACATATACCAGCTGAAAATGCCCCTGCACGAATTGAAATTCCTTCTGGTGATAAGATCATTGAAAATGAATCTCTAGCACGCCGAAAGCGTGGAAGACCACTTGGTTCAAAAGACTCTAAACCAAGAAAATTAAAAAGACCTGATGAGATCGACAATATTCCCCTTACAGAAGGTCAAGAAAGACAAAGTACAGATAAGAATAGAGAAAAAGATGATAATCCGAAAGGGGATGAACAAGATGACCATAACATCGATAACAATGAAACTTCAATAAATTTTGTTTCTACCAGGAATTATTGGAATAGAAATGATGTTATCGTAAATGAAATATTTGCATATTCCATTGCAATTGAAATGGCATCTGACGAAAATGATAGTGAACCAAGAACAGTGGAAGAATGTCGTTGCAGGCATGATTGGCCAAAATGGAAAGAGGCAATGCAGACAGAGTTAAAGTCACTCGAAAAACGAGAAGTGTTTGGAAAAATAACCCTTACACCAGAAGGTGTAAAGCCAGTTGGATACAAGTGGGTATTTGTGAGAAAACGAAATGAGAAAAATGAAATTGTAAGATACAAGGCAAGACTTGTAGCCCAAGGTTTTTCTCAAATTCCAGGGATTGATTATGAGGAGACATATTCTCCCGTAGTTGATGCAACTACGTTAAGATTTTTGGTAAGCTTGACAGTCTCAGAAGGACTAAAGATGCGATTAATGGATGTAGTAACCGCATATTTATATGGGTCACTCGATACAGATATTTATATGAAAGTCCCAGATGGACTAAAATTACCAGAAAACCACAAGCCTAGACATTTACTTTCCATAAAATTAAAAAGGTCACTTTATGGATTGAAACAGTCTGGGAGGATGTGGTATAATCGTCTTAGTGAATACCTTATGAAAGAAGGGTTCAAGAATAATCAAATCAGTCCTTGTGTTTTCATTAAGAGATCACAATCAGGGTTTTCAATTGTTGCAGTTTATGTTGATGACTTGAATATCATTGGAACCCCAAATGAACTTGAAAGAACTGCAAAATACTTGATGAAAGAATTTGAGATGAAAGACCTTGGACAAACTAAATTTTGCCTTGGATTGCAAATTGAGCACTTAAATAATGGTATTTTCGTCCATCAGTCTAACTACACCGAAAGAGTGTTAAAACGTTTTTTCATGGACAAAGCGACCCCAACAAACACCCCGATGATTGTTCGGTCTTTGACTATGAAATATGATCCATTTAGACCTCGAGAGGAAAATGAGGATGTCCTTGGTCCTGAAGTACCATATCTAAGTGCAATTGGGGCTCTAATGTATCTAGCTAACAATACTAGACCAGACATAGCTTTTTCTGTGAATTTGTTAGCCAGGTTTAGCAACGCACCAACGAAGAGACACTGGAAAGGAGTAAGACACTTACTACGATATCTACGAGGAACAAAAGATCTTGGTTTGTTTTATCAATCAAGGCAAGATGCCACCCTCATCGGATATGCAGATGCTGGATATCTATCAGACCCACAAAACGCCAAGTCACAAACTGGATATCTGTTCACCTATGGTGGAACTGCAATTTCTTGGAAATCAACAAAGCAAACCTTAACTGCGACATCATCAAATCATGCTGAGTTGATTGCCCTTTATGAAGCAGGACGTGAGTGTGTATGGCTAAGGTCAATGATCGGCAATATCCAAGAAGAATGTGGGATGAAAGAAGTAACTGAAAGTCCAACCATCATTTATGAAGATAATACTGCATGTATCGCACAAGTAACTGAAGGATATATTAAAGGTGATAGGACTAAACATATATCCCCAAAACTGTTCTTTACACACGATTTGCAGAAGGAAGGGAAGATAAATGTCCAACAGATCCAATCATCTGATAATCTTGCAGACTTGTTTACAAAGTCCCTACCTTCGAAGAGTGTTGAGCGGTTGGTCCACAAGATTGGGATGCGTCGTCTTCATAAACTATGTTAAAATCAGGGGGAGCATTATATGCACTGCACTCTTTTTCCCTTCGATCAGGTTTTTATCCCAATGGGTTTTTCCTGACAAGGTTTTTAATGAGGCAGTACACTAAAGCATATAGTAATGTATTGTTGTACTCTTTTCCCTTAGCTATGGCTTTTATCCTAAAGGGTTTTACCTAGCAAGGTTTTAACGAGGCAACATATACCCTATTCTGTATGGACATTCAAGGGGGAGTGTTAAGAGTTAATTAAATTAGTCAAGGTGTGAATGTCCACACTCCAATTCTTCATTGCATTTAATGTAGTAGCCAACCCTAATTGCCACCCTCTAAGGTTATAGCCCACAATGTAATAGTGGTTCTTACTACTATAAATAGCCATGTAATTTCACTTGTATGATGCACAAAAATATTACCAAGAGTAATACATAAAAGTAGTAATACTTCTCTTATTACCTTCTTCTCTTAATCCTCTAATTTCTATATATTTCATAACAGCTGTCTCATTTATTGCTTCGCATTTTTTGGGTTCTTGAGCCTGCACTATGCGTTATGTGTTGCATTTAATGAGTCTTCTGTATGCTAATTTTCCAATTATGAAGCTTTCATTCTTCTTCCTTGTTTAATCTCTTTTTGCCCTCTGTCTTTGTTGTTTTAATTTCCTCTTCTTACTTTCTTTAGAGATTTGAGCTAGCTTCTTTCAACTTGCCATAATTCTCTCTAGGTAGAGGTAGCACCATGATAAATTGACGAGGCTAGGTCTACAAAGACAGAGTGCATTGTGCACATAGAGAAGGTACATTTAACGTTATTTTTCTATTCATTCATCAAATGAACAGAAAAAAATATTTGGTCTAGATACACCTAGGTGAATTGCCGGACTAAGTTTTATATTTAAAGGAGAAGTATTTGAATAGCTAAAAAGAGTAATACTCATAATTCAACCTTTACTTTTGTGCAGAGAATAATAATTCGGCTTAGTCCTTGATATGTATCTTAGTGGACTGTGCCAAAAGCCTTACATATAGAATTTAGAGTGTACCATCATAATTTCACGTTATAAACAATTGTAATTGTTTTTTTTTTTTTTTTAATCATTGATCATGTATGAATATATTGCATTTGATTATACTCTATTGGCCAAGTGGTGCCATTAGCTAGGCATTTAGGCATTTCTCCCCCCTACTCCCCTAGTGATCGAGCAAATGAGAGAATTTTGTTGGGGAAAATCAAAATTTCAAAAAAAAAGGTGTTGCAACTTGCAAGATTTTACATTTATAGGAACAACAGTGGCAACGGTCCTAAAGGACTTGGGCCTAAAATAGAAATTACGATTAGGGCAAATAAGATCTAGGCTCTCTTGTGGACCTGCAGCTAAGTTAGTACTTAGTTTAGCTAGTCTACTACATTAGGGTTTAGGCATCTAAGTTGGGCTGCATTATTAAAGTGGGCCTCCAACTATGTTGCTTGCTGTTACTGACGTAATATCCAACAGCTTCAAATTTGGGCACAAAACTATATTTCAGGAGTACATAATCTATTCATAGAAAGTACATGTTTACCTGCAAATTAACAAAATTCAGCCAAAAGTAAAATGGGTCTTTGTTTTTGGTGTAGCGAGAGCCACAAAGGGAATAAAATGTATAGCCGGTATTTGATCTATATGATGCATGCTAATCAGCTAATGTTGACTCCCTTTCTCTAAACATTGATACGAATACTAGAAGTTTTGTACCGTCACAAACAAAAGATTGATTAAACGAGTAATAAAATCAAGGATAATGGAAAATGCAAATGTTATACACTACCATATCTTATAGAATTATGCAAAAACAAGTTCTTAGCAGCTAAATGATGAGTATTCTGTATTTTGTATTCACTTATTTAGAAGAGTTTAACAAAACAAACATTTCAATATATGGGCCACAAGTTTGTTGCCCAGTTATCATATATGAACAGCCCCATGGCCAGCTGAAGTAATATCCAGATAATCCATTAATCTTTGAAACTAAGCCCATGTCAAAAAGCCCTAAACAGAGCATTTGTCTGTTGCATAATTTTGGCGCGAAAATGTGCCGTCTTTGCTCACCAAACTCCGTCTTAGGTTCTTGCGTAACTTGACTTTTTGTCACGTTTAATAACACTCAGATTTACTAGTAGTTCCTAGGATGATTATATGGAGAGTATAAAACAAAGTATTCCCTTTGTCCCAATGGTCATTGGATTTACTTCATACGAGAAATGGAGATTCTCATAGAGAAAATTGGTGGAATCAAAGTACGTGAGACTAAAAGTGTGATCTATAGTGTCACTTATGGTATATGGCTAATTCTATAGAATATATAAAGAAGAATTATGAGGCAATTCTGATTAAATGGAGGGAATACTAATGTACGATAGTGTGATAAGAATACTAGAAGTTGTATTATTTGAAAGATACATTTCAAGCAAAATGGGAAAGTTATTTCTCAACCTCCCTAAGATCCTATTCTTACACTGATAATTACTTGTCAAAAACGACTATGACTAAAACTAATAGAAGCTAACTTTTCATAGTTCACAAGTGTACTTTTAAATAAGAACTTAAATTCCAGGATTCAATAATCTCCTTTTAAAACATTGTAAGTATTCACATTTAGCTTAGTCATTTTGTGAATGCACAAGATTAAAATGGCATTTTAATTTGAAGTATTAGGCAAAACTCATTGGCGCCAAAACCAAATGATTTCTTTCTTCCTTTTTAAAGATATAAATAAAAGACAAGAAATAAAGTCCTTTAAACACTAAAATTAAGATGCTCTTCGTCAAGAAAATTGCATGCCATAAAATCAAAATAAAAAGTTGGTTTAAAGCCTTATTATGTATGGATGATGGAGCATACACGGTGTTGGTTGATGATATTTGATTAGACAGTCAAACTTGTTTTCTTTTTTTCTTTATTTTTTTAAATTTTTTTTTAAGAAGAGGTGTTGGGAAGACAAAAAGAAATTCTCTTTCGAAGTTCATGCGGCAATCACGGTGACCTTATTATTATAATTACAACATTGGAAACCAATCTATCATGATAAGTACATATTCTAATGTTTAGTGCCGCTAATACTACCAGTCTAACTTTGCTAATCATTTTTAATAGTCAAAATTATACTTCCATATTATGAGAGTCATTATGACTCATAAGCGACAAAATCATATTCTCCGTATTATAGACCTTCGATCCTAACAGAAATCAATTTGTTTTAGGATAAAACCTTAAATGCATGCCAGCTTTATAAAAACATTATTGATTGTTTGATCATTCGACTAGAAAACGCTTTATATTCTCCAATAGTTGTGTAAATTTAGATAGACTTTCAACAAATGAACTAATGTTTAGATGGCCTAAAATAGATATGTGGTATATATTATCAAATAACAGAGTCTACTTATGACGCTAAGCTCTACCAAGTTTATCCACTACACTAACAAAGGTTGAGAAAATGAGCTATACCTCTATATTCCTATGGAAGAGTATAAATTCAACTTAAAATAATGACCTGTCCTTTTCACATAAGTAAAAACCTAAATGTTATACTCTTATAAAACAAGAAAGAAACATCCAAAAACAAGGAAACATTAATTTTCAAACCATACAGCTTGAATAAAATTAAGTCACATTTAAAAACATTGATTTGGTTAACAGAAGTAGTTGACACATGACTTTCTAAAAGATGTGTTTGTCAAGTAAATAGTAAATGCTATTCTATCCTTCGTAAACACGAACCTTGAGTCTAAATATAGCTACTACCTCTCTTTGTCTGATTAAGACTCTCCTCCAAATTTATGGGTATGGGTCCTCTTCACGGTTATTTTTACTAAATATGTATGCTTGTAACTAGTAACATACATCACTTAAACTTACCTATATACTACTTTTACTAATGCTTAGCATAGTTATGCTTCATGTGAATCAAGTACTCAACTAACCCACTATACATCGGTACAAGCGTACAACTTATAATCCAAATTAAACAATGTGTGAGATTCTCAATACTCTGGACATAAGTATTGACACTTGACACTTCATTTTCGACCAGATTAATCAATATATAAGATTCTCAATACCCTGGACATAAATATGGACACTTGACACTCATTTTGAAACAGATTAATCAATGTATGAGATTCTCAATACTCTGAACATAAGTATGGACACTTAACACTTCATTTTGGACCGGAAACACGGACAAGTTTCATACTCCGTATGGTAGTTAGTTGGAGTATGACACTTAAACATGTGTTAATATATGTCATCAATAATACAGATATTGATTAGTCTTAGGGTAAAAAGTTTTACATGATTGAAGGGAAAGAGAGATTAGAAACTAATCAAAAGCAAAGAGCCTGTCAATTCCCTAAAGTGGCTACACACCAAACTATATAGCATATAATAAAGTACAAAAAATGAAAGTGCAATCAAATTGTCTAATTTATTTAACCCTATAAAATACTTGTGAATTTCCCCCCTCCAAAGCTTTAAAAAAAAACTTTGGCACTTTTGATAATCTTAGACAGGGACCATTAAGTAAGGTAGAAGAGAACACTATGAAAGCCAAGGAGCGTGTGATCCAAAGAATTCCTTACAAAAAAGCACAATCCTCATTTTTTTATACTAATCTCCTACACAATTTTCGCTTACAATATTAAACATAGTCTTCCTTTCATTGTATGTTGTTGTTTATGAAGAAGCTGCTGCAACGTTGTTATTCGTCTTTGAAACTTGAACAACGATGCTGCTAAGAAACTCCATATCCAACACCAAGAAGTTCTTCCAAAAAACTATAGATAATGTTAAGTCCTTTCTTTCTGTCGGAAGCACTTATGAAAGGCTGCCTAAAACACCCCCCTTTCACCCCTTCTCTTGTGCGCGCGACACCAATAGGGGAAGAGACGGTGAATCAGGGTATGATAACGAGTTGGATAATCTCTACAACGAGTTTACTCATCAATGGGACTCGCGTAAGGGCAAGGTTAAGAAGAAGGCTCAGAAGAACACGGTTCGTGCAACAACGAAAAAGAGTCAGCAGTTTTTCTTAGATCATTCTTCACAGAAGGAAAATTGTAATAACTATGCTGCAAGAACTGAAGACAATGTGAAAAAACCAGAGAAAAGGGGTGATTTTAACAAGGGGAATTGTGTTTCCAAGGAGAATAATAATGCAGAAATAAGAGAGGTTTTGAGGAGCAAGGGATTGAATGTTAGTCCAGGGAATAAGAGGAAACCTGAACTGTGTTCGAGGAGCGTCAGAGAAAACAGGCTGTGCTTTGTAGCAGAGAAATTGAAGGAGTTAGAAATGATGGATAAGGGGAATGTTGAACATAAGCTTGATGTTGAAGAGTTTCTTCGTTACTATTCCCGTCTTACATGTCCTGCTTACCTTGACATAGTTGATAAGTTCCTAGGAGAGATGTGTACAGAGTTTTTCGGTCCTCAGACGGCATCTCCAAAGGTAAACATTTCTAGACCCGTGTTGCAAGCATTGAAGGGTTAGACAATGTACTACTAGTTTTGGTTTGAACACAATATATTATTTTGCTGATCAGTTATTCCTAGGTTTCTAATAATGATCATTTTTTTTCCAATTGTTTTTTATTTTCAACTCAATGAGTGTACTTTCCATTATGTAACTTCCAAAATTTTACAATTTTTATGTATGTAATGAGTAATGAATTTTACAGATGAAGGAATAACTATGGTCAGAAAAACTAATGAGCAAATTTTCAATATATTTTATATATCCTGAAAACTTCCAAAGCACCTAAACTAGACCCTTAAGGAAGACAATGATTGAATATAATCTGTAGTAAATAACATGTTTGTATACTTTGATGATCAAACGAGCTATCAACTAATTACCAAACAGAGGCAAATAGTAGTATACACGACACATGTATGATTAACAAATATATAGAAGATTAAAGTGAAATGATTAAGCATAAAAGGCTTTCGATATTTCCCAGACGATCAGAATTATAGGCAACAATCAGAATTCAACATTTCTGATAAACCAATTTTGTTTTTTTTAGTAACATCTCACAGATATCATAAAGTCTACATCTAAAAAATAGATCCAAGCATAATTGGTCATGCAGATACAAGGAATCAAAAGATACTTGACAAAAATATAGGAATGTTATAATCTCCCACAAGTATTAACAACACACTTACAGATCCAATTTGGAGAAGCAGTGAAACTGTAAAATCAGTTGTACCAGTTAGCAAATATTTACTTTAATCAGTAAATCCCCAGTTCGCCTTAGTAAAATTCTGCGAAATACAAACCAACAAAACTGCATAAGATGAATCAATCTAAAGTGTATTTATGAATTTTTCAACATATTCTATGGATAAATATATGATGGTTGATTAATTTGAATAACTGTGCACCTAAATAGTCCCATTCATTGTCTGAATCTTCGTCAGAAAGCCAGAAAGAATCTTCTTCATCTTCATCTTCAGACACATAACCACCTATATAAAGAATATTTAACCACATCAGATTGCATAGTTAGATATTTCCGTAAAACTGCAGTTAAGCTAGAAATTGCTATACCTGGAATGTCTGAAATCAACCAATCTCTTCTACACATCAATGCTTCACCTGTTTCTTCATCCAGCTTACTATAATATTGCTCCAACACTCTGCCAACCGTACAAAATGCAGCACCTGAACCTACTTTCGAAACAGGTATAGCAAGACACATCCCTGGCTATACTTTGCAGGGTAGGATATTTCAGCCCATTGGTGTGCCACCAAGATAATACATTGAAACCATTGGTTCTTGGCAAGACATCTTCATCTAGATAATAGTCCAACTCAGTTGTTACACCTACCTTATTTTTCTTCCTCTCATTAAGAAACAAATCAAACGCAGACATGGCATCTTGCTCGTCAAGCTCATTATTCTTATCTTTAGCTTGGTATTCTTCAAGCAAATTCAGAGCATACTTTTCTAATACGATCAATTTCATCTTGTGATTCATCTCCATGTATTTTTTGGAAGTAATATTCCACTCGATACATCTTGTATCTGGGATCTGATACAGCAGCAACTGCTAAGACAGTGTTGACAGTATTCCAGTACTTGTCATATGTTTCTTTCATATTCAAAGCCATCTCTCTCACCACCTCAGTGTCGCAAGCAGCCCACTCTAGTAAAGCTAATTTGACATCACAGACCTTGGCAAAAAATAAATTGGCAGTAGCATGATTCTTCTCAGAAAAAAGCAATGCAGTTTCGTAGATTAGCTTCAGTTTTCCACAAACTTTTTCAGTCAAACTCCAATCTTCATCACTAGGTATGGCAATATTCCCTGATTCACAAAGCATTTCGTCTTTAAACACATCCTTGTAATACAAAGCTCTCTCAAGAATCACGTAGGTTGAATCCCACCTTGTTTCACAGTTCAGAACCTTTCCCCTTGTTTAAAGATTCAGTAATTGAGCTTTCTGATGAAAAGTATCCTTTCTCTGAGCTGTTGCTGTCATATAATCTATAATATTCTGAATTCTCAGACTTGTATCACCAAGAATGGCTAGACCTTCCTTCACTAGCAAGATCAGGGCATGTGCAAAACATCTCATACGTAAGAACTTCTCTCTAACCATAACAGACTTACTAGGAAACAACTCAGAAAAGTTCTCATAGACCATGGCATCACTGATGGAGTCTTCGACTGTCAGCGTGGATATCTTAAAATCCAAATTCCAGCCAACCATGCATTTGCGGCAATATTCCATGATCACTTTCTCCCAGTATTTCTTTGGCAACTTTATGAACCAATGACAATGTAGATAAAAATTCTATTATCTCACATGAGTGAAAAACAAATGTCTGGCAACTACAACAGCAAATATATCTGTTAATGTAATACGGAGTATTACTTAAAAAGGAAGCTCAGTAGTGCCCAAGTATCATCAACTAAATGTGCTGTGGCAGCTATAAACCTTCTTTTGTCATGAGATTTCCACAAATCCAAAGAAACAGCAATTTTACCCTTGTAATTTTTTAGTAATTGCTTCCTTTTTTCTATTCCGTCATAGAACATTTTGAGTAATTCTTCCCTCAATTGTATTTGAGATGGCATTTCAAAATCAGGGTTTAAAGTGCTTGTATAATTCCTGAATCCTACATCATCCACGATGGAAATGGGATATCTGTGAAGGACAATCATGTTAACCAGCTCTCTCATTATTACCTGAAACTCATCCATGCTTTGACAGCTTTCTCCAGAATTGGAAGCCTTGCTAGAGGTTTCTAGAGACTGCAAGCCGTTGGTCATAGCTAAATTCTGACAGTAACCGTTGTCCACTTGGTGCTAGGACTGGCCAATGATGATCCAGACAAGATCCTCAAGACCTCTGCTTTTGTTGGATACTTACACCCTACAAGTTGTAAAATTGCTGACAAAGAGAAATGGACTTAGGCTACAACTAATACAAGAGAAAGTAAATCTAAGTCCATTTGAGAAAATTTATATGAAGAAAACAAGTTTTAAGATAAAGTTGACAAAGACTTTTTTGGGGGCTAAATGAGGCAGAAGCAATCTGATGCAGAAATTCCATGGTTTTTTTCCTGCATAATCCTGTGCAACTCCTAGGTCCAAATGACCTGATGTTAGGTCAATCAAGCACGTAGAGGTTCTACTTTCATACGATTAACCTGAGTAGCCTTTTTTCGTATTCCAGTACTCCAGGTTATGATTTGTGGGCAAGAAGTTACAAATAGAACATAATGTTCTGCTCTGATGTTACGTACAGAATTCTAAGAGGTCAAGATGAATGCAACATTACTCCTAAGTCCTTAACTTTTGCATGAAATGCAATTCAACAAATCATCTGCTAGAGATTAGTATGAGAATCAGCAAGGCAACAAGCTAAAGAGATAGAAATAATGGCAGCCAAGGGAATGATAGTAGTATTATTGAACAGAGTATCCAACAATACAAGCCTTCTTTCGAGAGGAAGGAGCTCTCCCAAAACACACTTTCTTAATTAATCTCTTGATACATTCCCCTTACACCTATCACCTATTAATACCCCAAAAATTAAGCCATAAAACAAACTTAAGCACACCTTAAGCATGCCAGCCAAAAATAACAAACTCCTAACAAACTTATCTTGAGATTACCATTCTACCCTTTTCCCCAAAAACAGAATTTAACCACCTGACAACTCAGCAACTTCTGGCTAATTCTTGGGCCTTCTAGCATAAGTGAAGCGGATATCGTGTTTAGGCTGATTCCTTGCATCATCCATCAATAGGTAAAGAAGTGAACACGAAATAGCCGCTTTGTTACCATCACTTAACACACTATGTATATCCAACCCTACTAAACTTAGCAAGGCTGGTGGAGGTCTCATTAGAGGCATTGGGGTAATGTTGATATTAATATGCATATATGTTGTTAACTTAGCGATAAGCATGATTAAAAAAGCACTGAAAATAGATTATGTTAGCTTTTTTTATGTGCTTAGTCATTCTCATTGATTGATTTACATGTCAATTTAATTGTTTGGCCCTTTGCCTTTTTAGAGAAGATAGGCACACATTTCCATCAATTCTCAATTTACTTACATACTTTATAAGCCAATGCTCACATCCATACATTCCATACACAAAGACAATTATACAAGTTTCCATTTATGTTAATAAAGACTTGTTCTCTACAACTTATTTCAGAAACAAATTACATATTAGCTTTTGATTTGCAAAATATCATTAATTGCATATTAGAACTAAAAAAATAATGGAGTACATATGAAAAATGTATAGTGAGACAAAGCCAACAAGATCCCTTATACTTCGTAATAGTGTATTTTCTTATACACCAGTCTAAGATTATAACCAAATTTTAGTCAAACTAGTAAATTGGACCAACCAACAAGAAAAAAATAACACCTTGATTCAAGACAGGATTAATATTAAAAAAAAAAAAAAAATCCTAAGCAACTAAGAGTCGGAAATTAAGAACTGAACTGCTTGGAGCTGAATTGAATTGAACTGAAATTAAGTCGAAGAAAACAGGCCCTAAGTTCCATTCAAATCAGGAAATAATTGAATCACCCCTTTTAAGGTTTACTAAATTTAGAACCCTGACGCTTACATGGATTTCAATTTCCTGCTCGAAATTTGAATATTAACATAAGGCAAACCCTAATTAATTTTAATTTTTACTCATCTTTTTCAGAATTGATGCATCATTCAACTTTGTAAGCAAGAAATTAATTAAACAGGAAAATTGATAAGTACAGTCAAAGATTGAATAGTGAACAAAACAAAACATAACTTGCATAATTGGCTGAAATGTTAAAAGCGTTTATTTACACAAAAATGTAGCGATTTTGAATTTTATTGAGCAAGAGTAATTTGTCATTTTGTCAATGTCGTACCTTTTGAAACTTTACTCTGAGCAGCAACTCAATTGAGGGAGAAAAAATCAGGAAAAAGAGAAATTAGAAGAAGAAATGAAGATTCTTTAAAATGCATGAATTAAATATTAACCGAAAAGAACTACTGTTACTAACAACTTCACGAGTTTCAGTATTGTAGTGAGGGTGGGGAATAACTCATCTGACTAAAATTTCCCACTCGATTTAAGAGATGCAAGGATCGATTTTTATCATCCATCTCCGTAACTCTATATATACCCAAATAAAAAAGAAAAAAAACAAAAAAACGAAATATGTAGTATTCTGCATTTGCTAAGGGTGCAGCATGTGTTATAAATGACATTGATGAACCAACATTCCATTAGAGACTACGATTTGTGAATATTCATTATCTTAATTTTTATTTTATTTGTCTGTGACAATAATTGGTGATGTTTAGAATATTGATTAAACATGATGTATGTGGGTATCCAAATCATAGTGGTGTAATTGAAGTCAAATTTTATTGGATTAAAGCACCAAGATAATTGGTAATTTCAGAATAGTTCAATGGGTTCAACAAAGGAATTTGGAAAGATATACAAAACCGAACACATGCCTTAAGAAGCCCAATTTTATCTAAGCAGGCCTATATTTCTTGTCAAATATGGGCTTTTTTTGGGTGTAAACATGATTTATGGACTTTTCAACCCGACATCTATCACACCAGGTTCATAACATATGGAGTTAATCCTTAAAGTGTATGTTCTCTATACAGTATTTTTAATAGAGTAAATGATTTTTTAATATATTGTTTAATTTTTTAGATTAATATAATATTTTTAAAGATACTAACTAAAATTTATTTTTACTAATTTGAAAATATTTTTGCTAATTATTTTTTGTTAAACTAAAATTATACTAAACTCATTCCAATATTTTGGTTTAATTCAATATAGATCAAATGTGTGTGACTAGTCTTTCGAAGAAAAGTATTTAATGTTCATTTTAATCAGATTATTACTATAAACTATACAATAAATTAATTGTGGTGATTGATAAGTGGATTATTATGATAAATAAACTATACTTTTTTTAATTGGCAAATGGAACGAGTCACTCTTTTGCACCATATTGTATTGAATCTTTTCTGAATCCCGTAATTAAGTTTTTCATTAACTTGGAACAAAAATGATTGATATAATGATGAGTGCAACATAAAATCTAGGGCAAGGCAAAAACCTCGGAGTTAAAGTGTCCATAACATGTGGAATGATGAGTGCCCAAGAGACAGATGCTATCTAGTGATAAAAATGATTGAAACAATGAATTTACAAGAAAATAAATTTACAAAACTAGTCGTTGCATTTCTAGTAATAACAGGTCTGGTTGCTTTATTTTTGGTAAGATAGCCTAAGCCCTCTCATTAAGGGTTCCCTATAAATAAAAAGCATTATGGTTGGAAATTAAATTAATTTTAATTTTTCGCTAGGTTAAAATCCCGTGCAATGCACGATTGTTAAATATTTTTGACATAATATTACAAAATATAAACTATATAAAAAATGTTCAGAAATATTTCATTTGGATGTATATGGAATATGATTGTCAAATTGGAAAGAAAATATCATGAGGTATAAATAGTTTACTTAAAATTTTGCAAAAAAAAAAAAAAAAAAAAAGGTACGAGATAGAGAAGCGGAAAAGGCAGAAAATTTTTTACAAGGTAATGATAAGTGTCATGAAAAGGTTTGCTTTTTGTATAGGTTAGTAGATTTTTTATTTTAATTTATTAATTTTGTTCAATAAAATGTATATGTAAACTTTTTGAAAAGTTTGATATCCATCTAAAATATATGGTAGAGATTATTCTTGCTTCATATATATACTCTTTAGTCTCTTTCAAATACAGTAAAATGCGCAATTAAATTGGGTTTTTATACGCTCGAGTGCACATTGTTCATCGTACACTCATTTTATTTTTAGGACAACATAATTAACATATGTCATAATGATAAAAGCGAGCATAATATTTTATAGTATATATATTTTTTTGTTAAGATAAAGGACCTAACTAAATCATCACCTCTTATTGGTAAGTCAGCCCAAGTACACAGGTAATCAACTTACTACACCAAGCACATGTAGATGTTGGAGCTCAAACCAAAGTCATAAAATGAGTTCCCCACAATCTCCTGAGCACCAAAACTTGCATGGTAAAAAAGAACATAATAAAATAAATAATTCAAATAAAAAGAACGTATTATGTATATTTCAAACTCAAACTAATGACTATATTTCTCGTAAAATACTTAGTTTTAAAAGAGGTTTTGCTTTATTTTATTAAGGTTGTCGTTTTTAAACTGGCCTAACCTCGGCACCATGAGTATTTTGTACTTGAATGCACTGTAACAATGATTTAGATCCAATTCCATTACAAGGAAGGGATTAGCTAGCTAGTTCTCTAAATTTGATCATCACCACTTTTCTTGGTTGAATTTTGAAAAATTGGTACGTCTTCTTCTTTACCGTTGCTTCCCTTAAGCAAAAATGCGAAGGGATTATTGGATAAAAACCTGCATGAAATGGCCCTTTCATCCGACGCAATAAAGGGTTAATGATACGATCCCCACGTTTTCTCCCACGCCCTTTAATTCATTCGTTCACTGCCCTTCATTTTGGGGGATAATAGCCTAATTGGTAGGGATGGACCCCTTTACCTTTGTACCAAATTTGGTGATAAAAGTGATAGATTTCTCAAGCCAAATACCTTGATTTGCATTGGTCCCTTTTTCAATGGAATACAATTTTTTAAAAATATCATTTGATGGGTTATTAGGTATGCCACGTTTTGAATGTTATCTATGTGATTGTTACTATACAATCCAAAGAGCTATTATATGGGAAGTTTAGGAAAGCTAGTTGCATACAAAAGTGGTGGTTGGGGAATATGCTTGGCCCCTTGAACTATGAGTCTCTCTATGCCCTCTTATACGGCATAATACCTTTTTTGTCTTGAATGATCAATCACATTTGATTTAGATTCGTCTTTTTAATTTAAGAAATTAGATTTTGAAAAATAAGGATGGTATGCGCCCTTTATACTTAATGAACTTTTATATATGCCACGACTATGTTATGTGTTTAGGAAACTAGTGCTCCATTGGACCTTTTATATGCCATGACTAACTTATGTGTTCAGGAAACTAGAGCTCAATTATGTTTAAGATTTAAGAAACGAGAGTTTGTTTGTGTTAATTTCGAGAACTAAAATGTTCTTGTTTCCTTTTCCAATTTCCAATTACATGTGGTTATTATAGCTTTAATTTCTCCTTAGTTATTTAAAATATGTTTGCCTATATTAATCCATATATACAAGTAAGATTTAAATGATCAAGAATGTTCTTTATAAATGAGATCATCGACTATTACTCCGAATTATAGAATTTTCAAGTGCGCAACAGGTTCGTAGCACGACGCATTATGAATTGTAAATGAATGTAATTTACATTTGATATATTTGTACTACTATTTTGAGTTGAATAAGATACATGCAATAAACCTAGTGTTCAGCTGTCCATCCGTCTTAAATTTCATTGAAGAATTTAATTCATCACCTTAATGTTGTGTGCTACAATAACAACTAATTTGATTTTGATGCATTTTACCAAAATCGTCAAAAATACTACTGTATAATGTATATTTATCATTCATAAGTTCATTGATTTGATCTTGGAGACTTTAACAATTTTTCATTACAATAAGTTCACTGATTTGATCTTGGAGTAATGAATATTGGAGACTTAACATCTTTCATTTCAATAATAACAGGTTGATTTTATATGTATCAAATCATAAGTTCACTGATTTGATCTTCTCGTATTTTCCAAACTTCCGCCAAAAATTATAATGTGTGGTAAATGTTGATTATGATTTAAATTTTCAACTAGCTAGTTGGTTTCAAATTTCAATAATTTAATAATATATATAACTAGTTGATATAAGTACGATTATCTATAATTACTTGGAACCTAAGCTAATTAATACAGTAACAACTATTGTCTATTATTTTCGAATTGATGAGTGGGTTTGTCTCTTGTCTTTAGTAAACTCGGGCAGTATTCCCTATCTTTTAAAAAATTTGAGATAACTAAGGGTGTTAATTATAAGGAAAGGTCATTACTTTTAATAATAATAAAAAAAAGGTCGAAGAGAGTCATCTACGACTTTCAATGTTAGATAATTGTATCAGTCAAATTGTACGTCTTATTGTTATATATATATATATATATATATATATATATATATATATATATATATATATATATATATATATATATATATATATAGATAGAATAGATTATCCTAAACCACGGATTAATCTTTCAAATTAGCAAGTGGGGGGACCTAATCGCTAGAAATTATGAAAGTGAGTCAATCACATATAGTGAAAGAATTTTCTTCATATGGACCACAGTGGTTAAAACTTAAACGTACGGGTACCAACGGCACATGATGAACCATGCTATAGTATTGAATTTTATGGTCCTTAGTCTTAGCTACCATCTAACTTTTCTACGGGTGGGTGGGTGAGAATTAGTTTTCGGGTCACATTTTTGCCAAGTAATTTAAAGTTTTATGTTCATACATGAAAGTGTGATGAAACTCACTACTACTACGTATACTACGTACCAAGTTTAACATTTAACACTTGGTATAACCGTATAACCCTTGTGGAAATCACGTGCTATTCGACCCCGCCTTTCCTTTGTCCATCGTAATCTAATTGTATGTACTAACATCACCAAATTCTCAAACTTTAAGTATGTTTGTTTTGCATTAATTGCTACTATGATTTATGTACACTGTACGTATAATTATGTTAGATGTAAATTAATTTAGCCGGTTATTATATTCAGTATTTATGACGATGTAAATTTATAAGAATTCTTTTGAAGTTCTGGGCTAGTATTTGTGCTTGAACGATGTGATTATACAAATACGAAGTAGTTAACAATCATACATAGCCCGGCCCTATGCATGCATGCATGCATGTGCCCACTTTACTATTTCTCTCTGAAATTGCTTCAAGATTTGTCTCTGTTGCACCCCTTCAATCCTAATTGATATAAAACTACTCTAAAATTACGGAGTAAATGATGAAAATTTTATAGTCAAAATTTCTAGTTGTTCCCAAAAAAGTTAAAACCCGGCCTCATCAATCAATCATCTCATTATTTCAAAACATCATTAAATTAGGAAAGAAGAGTAGTTTTTTTTTTTTTCTTTTTAAACATTTTTATGAGACAATATATTCTTCTTCTAATAGGAAGAACTAATAAAGATGAACCATACCTCTCTTGCATAATCCCTGGATTTGATATATCTTACTAATTATGACAACTTAGGGAGAGAGATAGATATCTACCACTTTTATTTTATGGTCCAGTTTCAATCATGTTCAATTTCTTAACCTTTGTTTTTTCTGTCTAAAAAATTCCTATTTGTTTCCAATTTCATAGATATCTATTATGCAGTAATGTATGTCGAATCGATCTAAGTCTCAGTCACCCTCAAGCCCTCATCGATCATGTCCCTCATCTACCCACTATCTTTTATTACAACAGAAATTCCTTAGGACGACCTTAGGTACTACTATGATAGTATGATTGTAATTGATACTCCGTAATAAACTTAAAATCACATAATATAATAAAAGCTCGTTTCCTAAGAAATTTAACTTAAAATCATGTGTTAGCCACAAGTAGAACAACTTTGATTTCGTTCTTGAAATTGAGGAGATAATATTAATTATACGAGTAGTTAACAATTCATTTACTAATTAACTTTTCCCGTTTAAAAATAAGAACTTTTATATTTTTTTTTTTTTTTTTTTTTTGATGCAAATGAGATGCAAGGCCTCGAAAACAAAACTAAACTTAACAAACTACGGGGGGATGAGTCGTGGCAAAGCCACTCCTACAATGTCATTATGCAAAATACGACCAAGAGCTAATGGGGTGACTTGAATCAACTCGATTTGGTTGTTCTGCTGGACTTGAATTAAGCATAAGGACTTCTTTTATAGTAGTACACTAGTACTTGGTACATCGGAGATGTTATTTTAGTGGTTAATTATATTGTTGATTTAACGAATTTTTACGTAGAAAGGGAACTAGATAATCACAACTCAGTCTACATTACAATATAGTGATATACAAGTGGTCACATATTGTAGGGAGAGTCCTTTTCTCTTCATATTAGTCCTTGTTTGCAGCCTTATCACTGATTCACTAGGTCAATAGCTAGCTGTTTAATGTTCATCTTCATTCTTCAATAATGCGGACCACAATCAATATTACTATTCTTGTTAGTCTCCAAATTGTGCTCTTTGTCAAAACAACTTGATTGATTATTATGATATATGTTAATACTTAATCAGGTTATGAAACTTATGCTTTTGAAATTCCATTGTCAAACTATTACTTTCTTTTCGTTATAATTTATGTAATATATATATGTGCCTAACTATGATAGTAACAACACTGGAAAAAGCCACAGATAAGATCATGACTTAGGTATGTTGATTTTGGATAGCAACAAGGATACTTATAAGCTTATTATGAGCCAAATAATGACAAATGTGTCCAATTTTTAAACTACATAGACGGATTTAGCTTTCAAAAACAGATGCAAAATGCAATTTTAACTACTACCTGCGTTTTATATTTTTTGCAACTTTACAGTATTAATTTTAAGGTATAAAATATTTCAAAGTTGTAAAAAATTGAAATGGAGGTAGTAGCTTTTTCATCACCACAAAATATTGTATTCCTAATTTAGATCTTGCATAACGGATTGATCTTATTCAATTCTAGCCCTCAAGTTCAAGATCCATTATATTGCTAAGTCATCTTATCTATATTCAAAAGTCTATGTTCTTATTAATTTCCAAAATGAAACTCTTGTGTCACAACATAAGCAGCTCGTCTTAATATTATACCAGATACAAATACGAGTATGAGTTTTAAAATCACATTTCAGCCATTTTATTTTATTTTTAATTCAATAATTAAAAAGTTATTCAAATTATTGACTATTAATTACTAGACAAACTTTAAAAAATTCGGATGTATAATAAAATATCGTATATCCGCTATAAAGTTAATTACCTTAAAATGATTAAAAGTTACCTTGTAATGAATGAAAGTTACCCATTATATATAAATTACACTGATATGAATAAGGGTCTGTTTACTTCAGCTTAATTTCATTTCAGTTCAGTTCAGTTCAGTTCCAATCAGTTCACTTTAGCTTCAACCAATTTAGTTCAGTTTAGCTCCTAATTTCCTTCTCTCATAAAATATTCATTTCAGCTCTATTCTGTTGAATTCAGTTCAATTCATCTTCAATCAGTTCGATTCAGTTTTGTAAATGTGAACAGGCCCTAAAAGTTATTTATGCTTTATTGATAAAAGTTACTCAAAAAGTCTAAAAATTACCCTAAATTCAATAAAAATTACCTCAATATACATTAATATTATTGTACATCGGATGTATACAAAAAATTTTGTTATTACTAATATATATATATATATATATATATATATATATATATATATATATATATATATTGAAGCATAATTTGTTTTTTTTTTTTTTTAAGGAATATAACTCGAGTGAATTGGATATACAATGTAAAGTTTAAAATACATCACCAAACAAGGTTAAAAACTTAGAAATTGATAATGAAAAATCTGCAATTATATATTTACGTCCACTTGAATACATTAAGTAAATCTACATAAAACTATCAATTATCTTATGAATTACTACAAAGTACAGAAAATCCAAGATTAGGGTTAGGAGATATATGCAAGAAGGGAATAAATGAGTGATAGATTAGATTGTACAAAAATTAAGGTCAACATCAAAATGTTACTTTCAAAAGGCTTTTCTTCACATTCAATCAAAAAATACTGTATTAAAAATATGAGAGAGGCTGAGAGGTCCAGCTTCATGGGCCCAACAAATAATTGGCCCTTCTTCCTACATAAATTCCCTCTCTTGTATCAAATCCTTCTGCCCCCACCTCTTTTATTCCACTGCCGACTTTCTGTTTTGTTTTTCCTTTTTTTTTTTTTCTTTTGGGCATTGAACTATTTTTTTTTTCCTTTTTGTTTTCCGTCCGTGTATATATATATTTGGGTTGGTAAGGAGAAGGGTCATTTTGGTTGGTAAGGAGAAGGGCTCTATCGGACTGAAACCTCTCACAGGTGCTTTCGACCCGGGTTAACGGTCTAGGCACTTTGAAAGTGGAGGGAAAGGATAAGGAAATTCCCACCCCAAATTACCTCTAGTGGGGATTGAACCTCCAACCTCAAGGTTGGAAGGTACAATCCTTTTCACTGGACCAAGCTTAGCTTGGTAAACAACCCTTTTCCGTCCATATAAGCCGCATAGGTTATACAGATTACAAATTACGGAGTACAAATGAGGGTGAGAAATATACTTTGTACAAGTTGTGACCTTTTAGGCTTTTATACACACATCATAAAGGCAATAAAATTACAAATGGGGGTGAGACATTTGACGTATTTTTTCTCTTGTACTTTTTGTTGTTTTGCCTCAATGTTAGGCTTTTATGTTGGGGCTACTAATGTGTTGGTATCATCAAGAAAATTAAGCGTTGTAAAATAGAATTCGAATACTTAATTGTTTTAAGTTGAAATTTAGAAATAGAATTAGGGTCTGTTCACTTTAGCTTAATTTCAGTTCAGTTTAGTTCACTTTACTTCAGCTTTAATCAGTTCAGTTCAACTCAGTTTAACTCCTAATTTCCTTCACTCATAAAATATTCATTTTAGTTCAGTTCAGCTCCAATCAGCTTAGTTCAGCAAATGTGAACAGACCTTTAGTGTTTGATAATTTTAATTGTTACTCACTATATCAATAATATCAATGTGTCATATGTGCGAAAAACTGTTGTACTATTCATTAATGTATACCGCCTCCGTTTTTTTTAGTTGACACGTTTTGACTTTAGCACTATTCAATATTCACACACTCCCCTTTGACCGTATTTTGTACTTTATACATAATGAAAAATATAGTCATGTGGGATCTTGTTAGACTCATCACGATATATATCTTCAAAATATCAACTTTTCATAATTTTTGACTATCGGTAATTAAAGATATGAATGATATGGTTGAAGTTGTGCATTGGCAAAGGTGACTAAAGAAATTAAACGTTCAACTAAAAAGAAACGGAGGAAGTATATTTTGATGGTACATAATGTAAATTACTTGAGGCTAATTAAATTAAACAATTAAATTCAAAATTTTAATGGCACCATATATACTATATTTATAGTTCATATATACGCAAATACCACAATTGTCTTTAAACATATTTGCCCTAGTCTAAGTCTAAGATAAGAAGAAGAATATCCACTTTGATATTCAATCCTCCAAATTAAATTCTCTCTATATTTTCCTACCTAGGGCATTTCTAGAACTATATACAAAAAAAATATTTACATGGAATCATGATATGCTTTATCACCAAGAAACCACAAAATTGATGTCCTAGTACATTACCTAACAATAAATTTGGTTACTCCTTAGTTTGCCATTATGTAGAGCGCTTTACTTACTCAAAGATTGATCTTTGTTGCATCAATTGTTTTGCTTTAGTTTTCCAATCTCGATCGATGTCTTCTGCTATCATTATCGCGTCATGAGATGCACCAAGCAAGCCTCGTTTGGTGAAACCTACGGCATATAATCCATTCTCGCCTTTCCATCCTTCCGGAAATGGTTTCACCGGATATCCATCCTTTTCAGAGAACATAGTGGTATCCTATAAGGTATAAAAGTTATAAAAAATTTATTCGTTCAAATATAATAGTCATATATAAATGTTTTACGGAGAAGTTTTTTAAAGTACTCTCTTTGTATATGAAAAATTGTAATCATTAATTTTGTTCAAGTTTGGAAAACCTTTGATCAATTGGAGCAAAATTTAGATTCAAAGTTACATATAAAATATTAACCTTTAACCAAGATGGTACGTTGCTTTTAAAACCCGTAGCAAGAGTTATAGCATCAAAATTTTCCATTCTTCCATCAACAAATTCTGCCCCTTGACTTTTTAATCTTTTAATCGCCGGAAAAACCTGTATGTACAAGATTTCGTAAAGTCAGAGCTAGCTTAGTTGGACCATTATATTAATTAATATTGATTAAAAATAGTGATCTTTAACAAATATCTATGTCTTTTCATTAGAGACATTACTCCCTCCGTTCTACAATAAATCTTGTACTATAATTTGTCACATGAATGCCTCTTTTATTAATGTTCATACGAAGTACTATTTTTCTAATGCAAAGAATTTTGATCATCTCATTATAGCACTTTACTATTTATCTCTTGATATATCAATTGTGAGCAATATCTATATATTCAAAACTATATTTCATAAAAAATAAGTAAATTTAACCTAATAGGGATGTGGTCATATGGAAAATCATTTAATAATGGTCAATTCACCTAAAATAATAAGATTGAGTGTAGATAAGCTTTTGTTAAAAAACTAATAAAATCAAAATGAAGTCAATCGCTATCGGTAAATAATATTTAACACATATTGTATGTAAAGTGCTAAAATAGTCCACCCGTTATCTAGGAGGAAGGACTTTTGGGAAAATCCCTTCTAAAATAGTTGGTGAGATTCGACCTATGACTTTACACCTGGTAGTAAGAAAGTTAACCAACTTCTTTAGTCTCCTATCTCATTAGTCCAATCATATTAAACTAAATGATAAAAGTATAGAGCAAACCTTAACAGTTCCATCTTTGACTTTAGAAAGTGTCCCAATATCCAACACTGGAGTCTTTCCTGAGGCGCTCTTATATTCAAGGGGGCCAATTGCCGGCCTATTTATGCCAAATTGGGCAGTATCACCAAGCATTAATCGGGAGATTAGTAGCAAAAATTGATCCACTAACTTCAGTGGAAACCACTTTAATAACCACATTGACAATCCAAAAGTTGAAGTTCCTAGCATTTGTTGTGGAAGTATATGTACCTAAATGGAAAAAATATCAGAGAAAAGGGCAATTAATGACAAAAAAGTAGACTTACATGTACATAAAGAGTCACTTGCGGATCTAAGAATTTTAATTTGTCTGTGCATAATATTAATACTAATATATGCGAAGCATAAACAATGATTGGCCACAAATTGAGGTGGTGTTCGGTGAAGCAGTGCATCGCTTACATCTCATGGGAGTATAATATATGCACTTTTCCTCTTGATTAGTACGCGTATGTTGTTTTTTCACGGTATTTAAAAACGAAAAAACAATGAGGAATGAAATAAATTAATAAAAGTACAATTATAGTCAAAAGTTAGAGAGAGAAGTGGAAAAAAGTATAGGATAGGTGAAAAATTCAAGAGTAACATAGAAAGTATAATGAATAAAATAAAAAAATAAGGGTATAATAGTCTTTATATACTATCTAAAAACATAAACAACTACAACATTTTGGGTCCCAAAATAGAAAAACATGAACTAGATTATGGGACGGAGGGAGTAGTGAATTTAACCTGTGTTTGAGATATAAAATTATTTTTAATTCGATAAATTTGTCAAATAATGTGAGGAAAATAAGGATATTATATGAAATCAAATGTATATAAATTTATTTGTAAGATTTAAAAGCAATGTCTATCACATGATACACACCATATAGAATAGTCATATACTCTTGAAATTATTTATTTATTTATTTGAAATGTAACATGCATGTAGATTAATTTGGAGAATGCCAAAATTTGTCAGTAAAAAAGAACAAGGCAGATTCGACTAAGAAGATGTATAAGCATCCAAACAACCTCCAAGAAAGTGAAGTTTACTGGGATAAAAGAAGACTTCAAAAGTTCTACCATTAAATTTATTATTATAATTAATAATAATATATTTTGCAATCTAAAAAAATAAAATAATGAAACTGTTAATTAGGTTTTCTTTTTGAAAGGACAAAATATGGTGTACATGGTCGTCATCCCATCCTAAAAAAGATACAATTCGAAACAAAAAAAGGTTATGAATTATTGTTAATGCTGAAATTAGTAGATTAAGATGACCCTAATGGGAAATTATTCGACTAACACACGGAAACTCGTCATTGAATCTTTCAGTAATTGGTATGTTTGGACTTAAAGTTATTCCTACCTAGGTAAAGTTTTTGTGCATATTCTTATCTAGAATCAAGGGGTGTCAATTCGGGTAAACGGTTCAGTTATGGGTTGGGTTTATCGGTTTCGGGTTATAATGGGTCGGGTTTTAACGGTTTAAAATTAACAACGGGTCAGTTCGGATTGGTTTTGAAAATTATCGGGTCGGTTTGGTTTGGTTATATTTATTGCGGTTTTTATTCGGATCGGGTCTTAATCAGATCGGATAGTAATCGGTTTGAGTCATAATCAGTTTGGGTTGAACTGGGTCGGTTTGAAATCAGGTTTTGCCAGTTTATAGCGGGTTTCGGTTCAAAATAGATCGAGTCTTAATCGGATCGGGTTGTTATCGATTCGGGTCATAATCAGTTTGGGTTGAACTGGGTCGGTTTGAAATCAGATTTTTCCAGTTTATAGCGGGTTTCGGTTCAAAATAGATTGAGTCTTAATCGGATCGGGTTGTTATCGATTCGGGTCATAATTTGTTTGGGTTGAACTGGATCGGTTAGAATACGGGTTTTAGTTTGAAAACAGATCGGGTGAAATTGGTTTGGGTCATTATATTATCGGTTCTGTTCATAATCGGTCTGGGTTGAAATTAATCGATTTGAAAACAGGTTTCGGTTCAAAACTGATTAGGTGAATCAGGACGTGTCTGTATCGGTTAAGGTCATAATCGGTTCGGGTTGAATTGTGTCAGTTTGAAAACGATTTTCAGTTCAAAACAGTTGGGCTAAAATCGGGTCGGGTCATTATTGATTCTAGTCATAATCGATTTGGGTTAAATTGAAAATATGGTCATAAATCATATCGGCTTAAAATCCGTTCTTATCGTTATCGAGTTTGGTTAATTAGATAATGGGCAAGAATGGGGTAGGTTGTAATTGGTCTAATCATAAACACGTTAGGTTAACTGGGTAGCAAGTTAGGAGGGGTTTAGTCATAAACTCACAATTAATAGGGGTCACAAAGCAAATTGGGTTGATTGAATAGTGCCATAGTAAATTAAACAAATAAGTTCACTAATGATATAATCGAGTCAAGTTATAAAGTATTGGGTTTATTAGGTCATTCATGAATTCAAATCGGATCGAAATCAACTAGAGACTTAAACAAGTTTGAATGGATAGGTATCAAATTAGAACAAGTCGAGTCATAAACACATTGAATTAGGTTAACTATTTGACTATACGATTCATTAATAAAATGGATTGATCTAATAATGTGCAAAAGTGAGTCATTTGAACCAACTCAAGTCATAATCGAGTTGTGTCACACTGTCATACAATATGTATCATATCGGGTCAAAATCGAGAAATGACTATACATGTTAAGTTATTCAGTTAATCAATTTGAATCAGTAAGGTTATAATTGGTTGGATCATAAATACACTATAAAGTTATAGGCTTATAGTAATAGGTAATAGTCCAGTTGTACTTATATGTTGTTTTAATTAGCGATTTACTAATTATAGTAAGTTAGTTTCTTAAAAAAGATATAACAAGCTAGTAGTTTTTAGTCATTTGAACTAACTCAAGTCATAATCGAGTTGTGTCACACTGTCATACAATATGTATCATATCGGGTCAAAATTAAATCGAGAAATGACTATACATGTTAAGTTGATCAGTTAATCAATTTGAATCAGTAAAGTTATAATTGGTCAGATCATAAATACGCTATAGTAGTTATTTAGTCATAATCTCCTTATATTCTTTTTTTTTTTAAATCTCCTTATTAGTTACTTTTTTTAATTATTATTTTTTATTTACGAACTCCTTTTTTTTGACAGAACTTACAGCTTAGCATATTATTATTTTTTATTTACGAGCTCCTCATTAGTTACTTTTATAGTTTCCTTATTAAATAAATTAAAATATGACTTTAAATTAGTTTTTTATAAATATTAAATAGATTAATAATTAGATAACACAGATAAATCAATAAATAGAATGCTTTAAAAAAATCAATAAATAAATTTGTTGATAAATTAATGATTTTAATAAAAGAAAAAAAGTGAGTACATAGTAAAGTTTTGGATGGAGGGAAAATTCCCTCCTAAAATGATCCTACTTTTGTATAGGATGACCCATTTTCCTACATATATATATGGGCCGGTCAAAACCGTTTAGGGGCACATATATATACCCAAAACCCTAAGTAACCTTTCCTTTTTTCCATTTCCCATTTCCTCCTCTCACCAAAACCGTCCAGGGCACCACCTCACCAAAACCATAGATTTTCCCTCTTCTCTCCCTCACCATTCACCACCTCACTCCGTCCGTCCACCACCACCAGTCCGGTACTCCGATATCCCAAGTCACCTTCAATTCCTCACTTGTGTTCGTTCCAGTGTTCGTTCTCCACCACTTCACCGCCGCTCCGTTCCGGTGTTCGATCTCCACCACTTCACCACCGCTCATTTGCGCGCTCCCTTCATATTTTATATATACATTCATTCTCTCCAACACTCAAAAGTAAGATATCGAATTAATTTGCTTCTTATGTTTTGATTATGCTTGAATTTCGAATAAATTTGCCCAAATTTCCTTTTTAATTTCTGGTATTTACTATTTATTGACTTGAAAATATCTGGGTATGTATCTAATTCGTGTTTGCTAGTTGCTACTTTCCTTGAATTTGCTCGAATTTTCTGGTAATTAGTATTTATTGACCTGAAAATATCTGGGTATGTATCTAATTCGTGTTTGCTAGTTGCTACTTTGCTTGAATTTCCTTTTTATTTTCTAGTAATTACTATTTATTGACTTGAAAATATCTGGGTATGTATCTAATTCGTGTTTGCTAGTTGCTACTTTCCTTGAATTTGCTCGAATTTGGATAAACCCAGTATAATAGCCAAAGGGTGTTATTATTCTTGTTGTTGATTAATTTGGGTCTAGTTGATTGAAATTTGTGAATGATTTTCGGCATTTTTTGAGCTCTTTCGATGTTGGCTCTTGCATGTTCATTTGATTTTATTTTTTTATTTTTTTTTTATAATTTTTTTATTTGAATGGATCTGTTCATTTTTACTTTAATTGTTATTTTTTGTTATTAATTGTTATTCTGTCTAATTATTTTATAGTAATGGATGGTGAATTTGAGGAGTCAAATGATGAGAGGGACACATATCTTGAAACAATGGAGTCTCGAAATCAAACAGTTCAGAACCAACCTGCTACCATGACGCCCCCAATCATACGAGTTGCACAAGGCAGTGGATGTATTTCTAAAGGTGGACGAAGATCAGATGTTTGGAGACATTTCACTCTTTCTGAGGTACTTGATGGTAAAACACCAGTTGATAGTACTACTAAAAAAAAAACCACCACCTATGCTACTTGTAATTATTGTGGAGTGGTTATCAAAGCTAACTTAGTCATGGGTACTTCAACATGTAGACATCATTATGATATATGTAAGCTTAAACCTAAAGAAGGTTCTGCTTCTGATAATTCTATCTCTTCTTTTGATCAAAAAGTTTGGTTAAGTAAGTTGGCTAAAGCTATTATTTGTCATGCATATCCTTTACGAATTGTCGAGCATGAAATGATCTGATTTTCTCCTAGTTATGATATAAGTGTTTTTAGGTATTAATGTATTATCCATTGCTTTAATTATCCCACGCAATAATTTTAATTTCGAAAAATTGTTGTAGTCCGTAAATACTTAGTTTTGTGTCTATTTTATTAAACTTGTTATTGTCAACATATTTAAATATATATAGTAAAATCCTTTTAATGGCCATTACATAGATTGTTTCACATAGCAACTTTAATGGCCTTCTAACCCCAAAAATGTTTTAGTTGATATTTTATACATTTCATTAATAAATAATAACCCAAGTACACTATCTTTGATTTGGTCATAACAGGCTGTAAACAATTTGGTCATAACAGGTTGTAAACGGTTCAATCATAACGGGTTGTAGATTATAACGGTTCGGTTATTACGGATACTAGGTTGTGAGCGGTTCGGTCAGAACGGGTTACGAGTTGTAAACAGTTCGGTTACAACGGGTTTCGGGTTGTAAACAGTTCGGTCACAACGGGTTTCGGGTTGTAAACAGTTCGGTCACAACGAGTAACGGGTTATAAGCGGTTCGGTCACAACGGATTTTAGTCGGGTTTAGCCAGTTTCGGTTTAAATTTGGTTGGGTTATTATCAGGTTCGGACGTAATCGGTTCAGGTTGCTCTCGGTTTCGAGTTATAACAGTTCGATTTGATAACAGGTTTGGGCATTAACGGTTTGCAACTATTCAGTTCAGTTCAGTTATGGGTTTGAAACAATCGGATCGGACTGGTTTTCGATTTTCAAAAAACGGATTTTTAACAGTTCAGTTCCCTTTCGGATCAGTTCGAAACAGTCGGGTTTAACGATTCGGGTCAGAAACTGACAGCTCTGAATCAACATGCTAGCTAGCACATTGCAAGTATATAAAAACCATTTCCAATAAACAATATATAAAAATAAATGTATTGGTCCCTCTTTCTTTTTCATTATGTAAAAGTCCATCTTAAGCTCAGAAAGAATAAAAATAAAAATTGACGGTCCTATCGAATGATAAAGATATTCAATCAATAACACCGATGTGAAAGACAGATTAGAAAGAAACAAAATAATGCTAGATACTAACACTAATCATCATTTCTAAATAAACTTAGAATTTTAATATCGTTATTCCCTAAACAAACCAATTCGTGGCAGCTAAAATGCACATCATAGACGAATTTGAAGTAATACTCCAAATTTATGTTACTGGATCATTCATCTACTTTGTCATACTCATGATGCATGTCACACTTGTTTGACGTAATTCATATCATTTTTTAAAGCAAAATTATTTTGAAGAAAAAAAATATATATATATAGAAAGAAGGAGGTGTATTATCAATGCCAAACACCAAATTTAAATTTGAAAGTTCGGTATGTAACATACATCATATTTCACACTGTTAATACTTAATACTCTAAAAATCTCATTTTTATTACGCGCCCTACTTCACGAACCTAAGGGAATAGTAATTATCATTCCCACTCGTATATTTTTTTTCAAATCTTTAAATTATTACCTTATATCACAAACTAATTAATTCTGTAACTTAGATTAAACACTATTTCTCTAACATCATTACATCAATCAATCAATCATGGTAGTTAAACAATCAAATATTGAATTCCGTGATGGTAGTTAAATCCTCATTGAAATTTGTGCAAAAAAAAAAAAAAAAAGAAGATAGCAATAAATTATGAATGAAAAAAAGAGAGATAGAAAGAAATGCTTACAGAATCCCTAACAACCAAGGAAGGATAAGCATTATGATTGCAAAGATCCAAGCAAACCTCCATACCCGAATTACCACACCCGACTACCATTACCTTCTTTTCACTATACTCTTCTCCACTCTTGTATTCACATGAATGTATTATTACCCCTTTATATTCCTCTCTTCCTACTATATCTGCCATATATGGTTCCGCATTTTCGCCCGTTGCCACTACCAACCATTGACACACATATTCCACCACTTCTTTCTTCGGCCCGGACACGAGTACCCGCCACAGCCCGTGGCGGGTATCGTACTGGGCCTTTACCACGGATCGCCCGAACATGGGCCGCAGGTTGAAGTGTGTGGCGTAGGAGTCAAGGTAGGTTATAAACTGCTCTTTGGTGGGGTATGTAGGGAAGCTCTGTGGGAATGGGTAGAGTGGCAGTTGACAAAACTTCTTCGGGAGGTGGAGACGAAGGCGGTCGTAGGTGTGGAGTTTCCAGAGCGAGCCCAGACACTGGGCCCGCTCTAGGATTAACCTAGGGATCCCCCTCTCCTTTAAACATGCGGCCACCGCCAGGCCCGATGGGCCCGCCCCAACTATCACCGGGCCGGGTACCCACACCCGCCTCGCCGATGGCGATTGCGGGTGAGGGTCTTGTGCTAGCTTGGCTGCCATTTCTTTTAAAGGGTCCATATGATAATAATAGTACTACTGATTAGGCTTCTCCCATGTTGAATTTGGAAAATATTAGAATTACAAACAAATATGAATATACTAGCTCTTTACTAGTGTAAATCAAAAAGGATAATAATTTTAGAAAAGAAATGAGATATTAGTATTAGATTAAGAGGGTATGATGATATATATATTCTTATCCAAAAATGAGGATAATTATAAGGAAGAGGGTGTTAATTAAGCTCTTAATCCTATCCAAAATATTGTTGAAAAAAGAATTTGAAAGAAGAGAAAATATAGGAGATTGGTAACCCGGCCTTAAAACCCAATTAATATGTAATATACGAAGGTGTTTGACGAGAGAAATAATTATCAAGGAGAAAGTTGAACGAAGTGTCAATTTATATGGTGGTGAAGGGGTCAAAAGAACTACGAATGAAGTATAAGTTTTTTAGTTTTGTGGGACATGTAACATGCTCTTAGAATACTTTAGTAACTAATTAGTTTAGTAACCGTATTATGTACTTCATCCGTTTTTTTACTTGACTCGATTTGACTTTTATACTATTCATCATTTCTCTTTTGACCGTCTTTTGTAAATTAAATGTAAGGAAAAACATATTCATGTGAGATCTTGATAGAATCATTTCAATAAGTATTATAAGTATCATACGGAGTATTATATAACTTTAGTACTCCGTAATTTTTTACTTAAGGGGAATTAAAGTTATTAATGATTAAATATATGTATTGGCTTCTTTCAATTCAATATATATATATATATTGAAACAAGTCAATTAAGTATAAAAAAACGGAGAAAGTACATATATACCTGCTCTACTACATATGATATAATTTTTCAAAAAAAAAAAATTTCTGTGTTAATCAAACAATTTATATTATAATAACAAGAAGTAACTAAGGATCATAACCCGTTATTGATCAAGTAGATTTCCTAATGAGATTATTTAGGTTATGTCTAGAATATTCCCATTTGTTATTTAAATAAATTTATCTATTATTTTAATACGACTTCTTTCGCTATATACTTAACAAATATTAACCTAAGGCCCTGTTTTCTTCACTTTAAAAAAATAATATTAAGTATAAATAATTTCAGTTCAGTAAAAATAAGTTCAGTTCAGTTAAAATAATTTCAGTTCAGTAAAAATAAGTCTTGTTCAGTAAAATTCAGTTTTCTTAAAAGAAGAATTATAATAGAAAATCAGTAAAAATAATTTTAGTTCAACAAAAATAATTTCAGTTCAGTAAAATTAATTTAAATTCAGCAAATATAATTTTGTTTCAGTAAAAATAATTTTAATTCAATCAAAATAAGGTGAAGAGAACGGGGCCTAAGTTTAAGTATTACATATAAAGATTTTTATTCATGATGCTTGCAATTGTTTCTTAATAATTGATTTCGATTTATCTGTCAAAAAAAAAATAATACTAGTAATTGATTTCGATATAATTATATCCGAAAAAACAATCAAATATAATACTTAGAAAATTTTACAGCTATTTTTACAAGCATATGTAATATAATAATATAAGTAAATATTCAATTTCCCTTAATTATAATTTTAAAATACTCTAAAGATTTTTTTTTTTTTTTTTGATTTTTATTTTTTGAATAAATAATCTAAAGACTTATACTACATGGTCATATAAGAATTTATCACATTATACTATCTTTCACACTTCTTTGTAAATGAATGCTTTTACGATTACATATCTCTAATTCTCCAGTATAGTACTATCTGTGGTTGCATAAGTTGAAACCATAAGATATACTACGGCATTTGATTTTGTTATAGGTCTACTTTCGTGCATTGTTACATTACTTGCGTACATTATTCACTCACGATTTGATGTATTTTTGCCATTTAATAAGGACGACTACATTAAATTATTACTCTCTCATATTGTAATGTTAACTACAAGTCTGACTTGAAGGTTCTATCCCAATCAAAATCATATGTAAAGTGTTTAATTTTCTCTTTTTTTCTCGATGTGAAAAACTTACATGTATTGTTTAAATAGTTTATATACTTCAACATATATATTTGAGAAATTTTATGTACCAATTTATCCACCTTTAAAATAAAATTACTTTAAGAGTTCTTTTCTTTTTTATATATACTACGTATAATTTTTAATTTGTTATGCATGAAAATATTCACCAATTAAGTTGCGAAAGGTGGTAGTGGAAAGCTATATATAGTTCTCAACCAATCCCAAATTCCATGGAAATAGGAGAATATTATGGCAAATTTGTCACTTGGTGTCTGCCATATATGCTGTTGTATAATCCTTAGAAACTAAGGCATGCATGGTTGCATTTTATGTTCTCACTTTTACAGACTTGGGAAATAGGATTTGAATCCTTGTTGAGTTGTTGACACATTCGAACTTGGGAATATTCGTCTTAATTTAGAAAGTTGACTCATATAGTGTATGCTTTATTATATTTTTTCATTATACTACCCTATATAGCTAGGTTATAAACTTATAACGCTATAAAGTGTTTTGAACCCAAGTATAGCATTGAAAATAAAAGTAGACCATAGCAAATATAGCAATGAGCAAGAGTCACATCACACATGCAGTATCTACTTGTACTCCCTCCGTCACAATAAACAGTTTATGTTTGTGGTTTTTTACGGTATTTAAGAAATAGGAGGATAAAGTGAATAAAATATATTAAAAAAAAAAGTGAAAGGTAATTATAGACAAAAGTCGGAGAGGAGAAAGTGATGAAGTACATTAAAAAAAATAAAAAAAAAAAGTTAAAAGTAGAATTATAGACAAAAGTTAGATAGAGAAGTGTTAAAAAGTACAAAACAAATGGAAAATTCAAGGGTAATTTAGGAAATACAATGAATAAAGTTTTAAAAAAATAAAGGTATAATAGTCTTTACATACTATCCAAAAATAGAAACATGAAAAACATTTTAGGTCATTTGGATGGTTGGAACCATCTACTTTGCCTCTAATTCAAAAATTTACACATTTATGTACAAGACTTGGCTCCCTCAATAAAATCAAAACCACTGAAGGAATTTTATGCGACTGGCTAGTGATCATATATGGTTCCAAACAATATTAAATGACCTCGGGATGCATCTCCTACCATCTCGAAAGATTTCCACACTGGATCCCGAAAACCTACAAAATTGGGATGAAAGCGTGGATTAGCCTTTGATTTAAACAATTTTCAACTTTCTGGTTGGACCTAGAAAGAAATTTGGTCGAGGTGCTTCTCATGGACCTTATAATACCTTAAGAGGCCATTTGTTAGTTAAAACCGTCCACTATGCATTTAAATTGTCAATTTGTTGCCTACATAGCATACCCTCTTTTCAATAACTCAAGGTCACCGTGAGCTTTTATATGATCAACTAAAGGTCATCATATAGACATATCTATATGTTTTCAAACAACATTGTATGTATGACCCTAAAATGCGTCCCCTATGATCCCGTTAGTTTTCGACATCAAGTCTCAAAATTTCCAAAGTAGGTCTGATATCATGTATTATAATAGCCTTCGCCTCTGTAGAACTTTACAGACAAAATTATGCATCGAGGTGCTTCCACGACATAATAGCCTTCGCCTCCTAATAAACATCATTTGTTTAACGGTTAGATAAATTGGGGCATCCTCATTTTTGAAGATTTTTTTAATTTCTTTTAGCTGGTCAAGAACATTCAGTCTAAGGCTCGTAATCTATAAACTACGGTCAAGAACATTCAATCTAAGGCTCGTAATCTTTAAACGCTGACTATATCAGCACTTCTTTGGGAATAAATTAAGGACTTAAGACAGCCCACTATATAAATTATGAGAAGATTCCAAGAATTTAACAGTTCTAGTAATTATGAGCGCTTTCAACTTTCTAGGAAAAATGTGATTTTTTGGTACTTGATGAAAGGAACATTTCATGTATATAAGCTTCTTTCTATACTTTCAACAAATGTTTTTTGCTCCAGGAATCAATCTAAATGCACTTGCCAAGGTTTTTCTGACTTACCACTTACCATATGAAGGTAAAAGATTCTATACGACAAAGATTCCAAGGAACTTAATAGTTTTAGGCTTTTAAGCAAGAAGAGTTTTAGGGCTAGGTGATATATACTTTTAACTTGAAATGAAAACCTCATCATTTTATAGCATTATAGAAACTCATGCAATAAATTCGGGTTTGTAGATCAACTTATTATGGAGTATTAGTTAATTAAAAACACTATTTCACTAATCTTTCACATTCAGGATCCACTAGTGAATCTACATCACCTTTGTACGTAGTTCATACAACTAAAGGATCGACATTGTTTATTTGTTTTGTACAAATTTGGACTCATAACCTCAAATTTGTACTCTAATAAATGTTGAAAACAAAATCACTTTTGAATGTTAGTGGGTTCTTCCCTATAAAAGTCTCCTTTTGTGTAGATTTTTCCCTTTATGACAAGCATTTTAATTTGCTGACCTTCCATTTATAATATCTTAGATTTTAAATAAAATGACTGACTGACCATAATGACAATTTAAATTTATGATCTATCATACATTCATTTCCAATGACCCTCAATTTCCTCAATTTATAAATATATTATAAGATGATTAGGTTTTTTTTTTTTTTTTTTTTTTTTTTTTTTTTTTTTTTTTGAAGATTTCAGTAAGAAATCCTTTTTTGAGAGGCATATAACCGTTTGCATTTCTTATATTGTAATTGTTTTTCTGTTTTTGTTGTGCTTAAGATTCTCTGTTTTATGGGTTAAAATTGGAATGGAAACACTATATGGTTCCTATTAATCCTAAGGCTTTGGTGGCTTAAGGCCTGTTTACTTCAGCTTAATTTCAGTTCAGTTCAGCACAGTTTAGTTCACTTCAATTCAATAAATATGAACAGACCCTTAATGCTAAGTAGTATGATGTATGAGTCAATGCATTGAATTTTGCAACTAAGAATGTTAGGATCGAATAAATTGAAGCATCCAATCTTGGTTTCGCAATTTTTTTAGATCAGGCCACCTTAAAATCTATTGGACTATTTAGCTGCTTTTTTGGATGTAAAAAGCCATGATAGAAGGCCCAAATATAGTGAATAGTACTAACTGGGCCTTGCTTTAGGATTTCAGATTGTCTGGAAATAGAATATAAGAATATTAAATATTAGTAAATGGGCCTTGCTTAAGAATATCAAGGTTTAACTTTGTTTATGGGCTTCCTCTAATCTCTAAATGAGCTATCAAGTCTAGTTTTTTTCCGAGTTTTTAGAGAGTCACGTATGATTTAATTTTTTCAGCGCGTCATGTAGGATATTAAATTTTAGTAGTAGCCAATTAAATACGAGATTATTAATTTCTTTTAGAATTAAATAATTTAAATGACATATAAGCAAAATTGGCGAATGAGATTTCCTAGTTTAAATTAATTAAATATAAATATTATCTTTCGATATCAGGAATTTTATCTAAATATATAACAAATTTTTAGCACATAAATATACATATTGGTAATTAAAGATATTAACAATTAAAATCATGCATCAGTGTTTGGACCCCCTGTGGGCCCACATTCAATAAATACATAAATTACCAAAATACCCTCACTTAAGCCCTAGAACAGGAATATTCTAGGCATCCCGAGTAACCCTAATATGGCCCAACAATACCTAATACGACCCATAATGGCCAGAAACCCTAATCAAGTCAGTTAATCCTCTCACATAAATACAGTTGGCTGACTTGACCGTCGGAGGAACTTTCTCGGGAACACCCCTGAGGCAGTTGACTTTCTTTGTTTTACAGGACTCGGTTTGACCAGACGAGCAGGTTTCCCACAACTCAGATCTCAGAATTTTATTGCAAAAACAATTGGCAAGCGTGAAATTAAAAGAGATGTGTTACAACTAAAAAAATAAAAATAAAAATAAAAAACAGAGGAAAAATAATCATATATGGAGTCTAAAACATAACTTATTGAAATCATGGCTATTATGAAAACTAACAACACAGCTTTATATATTGATAGCACATTAGCACTCACCCCCACCTCATACATGCCTAAATACATTACTTCCTCCATCCCTAAATTATATTCCTATTTCTCTTTATTATGTGAGGAATAAATGCAAAAGTAGGAATGTAATTTAGGGACGGAAGGAGTACCAATTAATTCAAGTATTATCATTAGAATTTTAGTTTAGGCTCTATTTGATTTGACGTAACACACTTTCAATGAAAAATGATTTCTCAGAAAAGAAAAAATAAAAATAAATTACACACAATAAAGTTGGTGGCCCTCTTTCCACACTTGAGTGTGCCACAACCTGCTCCATATATGAATTTGATCATCTTCTTCATGACCTATCTATTCATCAATTAAGCTATCTCTCATCTTTCTTTTCAAGCTCTTCATATATTCATGTTTATTACGTAATGTTTTATTATACTTTCTACTCGATTATAATTACCAACCTGTGACCAATTATTGCACGTACTCAAGAAAAACATTTGATATTTAAGAAATAGCACAATTTTTAAGAAAAATGAACTATACCCATTATATATAAAACTTACAAATATTACTTCATCAAATTTAAAATTACAAATAATTGTGTCTCGAAAATAACAACGGAACATTGTGAAGTAATAATAGTGCTTTGATTCTATCGTTAAAACGGAGTATAAAGATACCGAAAGAGTCTAATTAATAGACGTGTGTCTCAACTTAAAGTGTTAGAATGCTCCATTAGGTTCCTTGTGCAAACTTCTCGCGTAGGTTATAGATTTTCAGCTGTAACATCTAAAGTAGATTTGAGTTGAAAATGATTCAGTTTCAGAGATTTCTAAACTAGATTGTTGAAGTAGAAGACAAACATGGTAACCCTCGCATGCTTGCAAAGTTGCAACGAGTTTTCGTGGGTGCGTGGCCTACCATTTAGGCATTTATAGTCACAGTTGAAAGATGCATAATTGGAAAGATTGGTTAGTCTTTTGTTAATTTGCATCAAGAAATTGACGTCAAATACTAAACTCTATGAGTTATAGATTTGTCATTTACAGCATACAAATGTAAAAATGTTACAATAAATTACTTATGTTGTTATAATTATAATTAATAATATTGTCTTATACTTTCCCCATTTCTTTTTGTTGCTATTAGCTAGTCTATTACAAGTAATATATTTTTTAAAATACTCCTAAATAAATATATGTGTCTATGTGAAATCTCACTTAAACAATATTTTACCAAATTCAAATTAACTGCATAAAACTTTGTCCGGATCAAAATGGTTCCATTTGATAAAAAGAGGTAATACTCCAACGGAACTTAATTTATCCAATTAATTACTACATTTTTTTTTTAACTACAAAGAGGGAGTATTGTGTTTTATTGCTCTAGCTTCTTCTTCTGTGCTCGTACTTTAATATATTAAATATTGTTTCATATATGCTTGTAACTTATGCTTCGTAATTCTTAATCAACTTAATAGAACTAATTGGTTAGAAAAATATCTGGTTTCAAAAAATCTTGGAATCGATTTTCATCACCTATCCTTTTGACTTTTTAACCCCAAAAAAAAAAAAAAAGAATTAGTCCGTACTAAATTTTCTTAAAATGTAAAGTAAATGAAAAAAAAGGTTAGTAAACAAAATTGGTAATTTATAAGTTGATAGCTTTTTAAAGACTTTTACTAGAAATGAAATAGCTTAAGTGTTAAGTTTTTTTTTTTTTTTTTTTTTTTTTTTTTTTTTTTTTTTTTGACAATAGCAAGTGTTAAGTATTCATGTTTACAAACCGCATTATTGGAGTGTATCCTAAAATTCCTCGTGAAGAGACACACATGTGTTGTCTATTATTTAATGTGGCCTAATTTTCTAAATTGACACTAATCATCAATTAACATCCAAAACATCGTTTTAATATGCTAATAAAAATGCTTAGGTCGGCAATATTTCAAAGCTTTGTCGTATTTGAGGAAGTTAATTAGCAAGTAACCAATTACAAACTCTTAGAATCTTTTTACAATATGCTATATGACCAGTGGTGGACCTGTGGCTCGTTGCCATTGGTTGTAGTATAATGTTATTTTATTTATTATAATAATATTTTAATTATAAAATATTTTGTCATTTTCCTAAAATTGACACTCTCGTTGTATTGTATGGTGGGGGGCCTAGAGGCACACATACTTTACAAAGAAATCTATTCGCAATTTCGCATTTACAAGTTCGATAATTACATGTTTACAACTTTACATCCATAAATTTATCCATAATTTCCTCACCATTCCTCACCATGTAATACTCCCTCTGTTTTTAAATACTTGTTCCACTTTTATTTTTCGGCCGTTTAACTACTTGTTCAATTTCCTTATTTAGAAAACTTTTATAATATTTAATTAATTTCTCTCACCAAGTAGACCCAACAATATTAATTTCATATTCTCTTTCCTTTAATTCTCTCCACTACTTTTGGTTTTTTACAATTTTTAATTCTTCCACCAACCCCACAACCTCCATATTTTATTACTTTCTCCAATTTCTCCTAAAACTCCGCGCATGGAGAAATTGAGCAAGTATTTAAAAACGAAGGGAAAATCTTAATTTCAATAAATATATACAAAGTAACCTATATTTAGTATACTAGCCTGTATCTAAAATTCTAAAGAAATGAACTCCTCCATGTTTAAAAATGGAAGAATAAATATTAGGAAAAGTATTGTGTAGAACAGACTCACGTGAGTCCAATCATACAAAAAAAAATTAATTGTTAAAAATTAGATAATATGATCAGAAATTAGATAATAAGTGTCAGAAATTAGATAATATTGGTTAGGTATTAGATAATAAGTATCAGAAATTAGATAATATTGATTAGAAATTAGATAAAAAGTATCAGAAATTAGATAATAAGTGTCAAAAATTAGATAATATTGGTTAGGTATTAGATAATAAGTATCATAAATTAGATAATATTGATCAGATATTACATAATATTTGCCAGGCATGGTGACTTCCTTATTTACACACTCGATTGCTTTCCTTTGAGTCACAACTCACAACAAGAATTCCTTCTTCCTCCCAAAACATGTAGTCCAAAGATGTTTTTTGATACTCCGTAATTAATATAAGCCTACTAGCACACACTCAATTAGATTACTGTATTGCAAGTGTAAGATGGTTCTGATTTTTCGATAATATATATCTAATCTGTTTAATTGTTTTGTTCTTTGATGGATGTGGAAACTGAAACATCTGCATTTAATTAGCTGGTGAGTACTTGGCGTTATGTTAGCACTTAGTAGGATATGATTTCACAATAATCAATCAATTGGTTGCGAAGAGGCTGGTATCAACGGTGGCAGAGGTCGTCGAGGTTTGCGTTCAACAGAGTCCGTCTTTGAAGAAGAAGAAGGAAGCTTCTACGATGAGGTAAGGATCCGAAAGAGGAGGAGAGAGAAAATGTGAAAAAATGGTGATGAATGAAGGATTGTAAAAAGGAAGGAGAGAGGAAATGGAGGTGGTGTGTTTGAAAGTTATAAAGTGGATTCACGTGAGTCCGTTTTACGCAAAACCTTCTCATATTATTAACTACTAGGTCATGTTAGCTCACTTTATTTTTACTTTATTTCAAGATAAATAAATTGAAACGAGTTTATACAAGGATTTTATATTTCAAATAAAATAAGATCAGGAAAGTTTTCAATGAATAGAATACACAAAGTATATATTGGTATTATTAGTATTCGGCAAATTAAAAATAGTAGTTGAAACATTAAACTACAATAATAAAAGACATATACTATTATAATAATTATACGATTGACAAACGTAAATATATATATATATATATATATATATATATATATATATATATTTGAAATCTTACACTCTATGTTTTGAAAACACTACCTAAATCATTACCTTCGCAAATGCTCTTGTTTTGGTTAAGTGAAAACACTCATTGGAACACTATATCAAACTGGGCCTTAGTAAGGATGGCAATATAAAATAAATATTTTCATGTACCTATATATGTAAAATGGTTTTTTTTTTTTTTAAATGTGAAATGTTTAGATACATCTTTCAAGAACAAATTTTTATACACTTAAAATACATTACATAAATCTGATACGTAAACGTGTCGGACAAAACAATTATAACTGAGTATGTACTTGAGTTGAATATTATTTATTTTGGAGGGGGTTTTGAGAATAATTATACACATACGTCAATCAATTAATGTGTTCTTGAATTTTTTACCCCCCTCAAATTTAGATGTATTTTTGCTCTCGATTGAGTAGGTTAAACTCTTCAGTAAGAGCCTATATAATACTCCATTCAATTCTTAATAGATTCAATAAATCAAAATTCACATGTCAATGAATTGGCTTAAAAATTGGGGTAGAATACACATTTTTGACTTTTTGAGATAATTTTTCAACAGCTTTTCATGAAATCAAGCTATTGTTTAAGAGTGATTTAAAGATTAAAACTAACAATGTTGACTTAGAAATTAAATAAAATCTGTTTCTTTATAAGATAGAGGTTTCAAGAGTAATTACACTTTAAACAAAAAGCTTCATATAAAATTGATGACCAGAACAGATCGAGGACATCCATTGGTTTAAGGTCCTATCTCAAACAAATCATCCTTGTCTTCACACAAAGTCACAACTCACAAACCACATTCAATCTCACCAATCAAATATAAGAACACATAAAATCAGTGTCAATCACTATATACACTAATTCTATATACATGATCAACTTATACATAATGAATTAATGACCCTACTTTATCAAATAGATGTTAAACTTGACTAATAGCAACCTTACACGTGTATTATACATAGTTAAGTTCACACTAATAATTTCTATTGTTTACAAAGAAAAAGCTAAAGAAGAGAAAACAGATTAAAAAGGGTCGAGAAACCAAATTTAGTACAATAGAAGCAATTGACAAAAGTCCTAAAAGCTCCCATCTAAAAGTGAAAATGGATATGATGGATTTTCCTCCTTCAAGGGCATATAATTAGGATTATGGCCTAAATATATACTATTGTCCAAATCCCTTTGAAAATGGTCATAATTTGGAACCAAATCCGAAGGTAATGGTTCAGAACTAACGCTAACATAATTATACTGTCCTTTACTATATTGTAACCTATTTGAATACATAGGACTATTACATGTATTGGGTGATGAGGGAGAGTGTGGGAACTTATCCACCTCGAAATTAATATGAGATGACGAAATTGCCCCTCCATTCGTACCCTCATCCTCCTCACTATACGAGTGGGCCATGCCGGAGGATGAAGTAGAGGATGACATCATCAATAGCCGCCTCCGTTTCTCGGGGCTGGCAGCACCGTCGTCGCCACCACCACTACATAGATGCTTAGCTCGATCTCGCTCCATCATGACACGTGGCAAAATCTCGGGATCCTCAACAACTTTGCATAGGAAGGCCATCATTTGTTGAGGACGTCTCTCGGTCGCTTCTAACCGTCGATTCATCCCCTTAAGCTCATCATCTAACGTCTTTTGCTCCTCCCTAAGCCGTTCGATTTCGACTAACAACTCGTGATCATCAGCATCTTGAAGGTGGGGATGGGGCCGGTTGGTATGCTTCTTGCGTGCTATATTCCTTAGCAGCTGCTTTTGCCCTCGCAAGAACCACTCGTTCGCAAATTCCCACCTGTCTGGATCCACCTTTCTAAATCCCTGAAACCCACATCACAACACAATTATTCAATAATCTTTCACAATCTCGTCTCATTTTACTTGTTCCATAAATTTACCGTACTTATATATCAATTTTTCATGCTTCTTATGCTAACATTTCTTACTCGTAGTGATTTGTTACAATTAGAAGGGTACAAAAATACAAAATATGAACAAAACATACAATCTCAACCTTTAAAAATAAAAAAAGGGATACTACTCCACTAGTTATTTTTATTATTTTTACAAGTGATTTTATTTTCTTGAAAGGTTATAAAAGGGTCTATTCTGATTGATTGGACTGAAATGAACTGAACTTATTGGAATTGAATTAAACTGAACTGAAAATTTTATAAGAGACAGAAATTAAAAACTAAATTGAACTGAACTGAACTGAATTGAAGGCTAAGAGAACAGGCCCTTATAGCATTGTACAACCATTTGTGGGATCTTCACCTCTCACCAACTGTTCTTGCTAAAGTAAATATTACATCAAAAGTGAAAATGATTTTTAAATAATGAAAACGTTCTATATACAAAAGTCAGATATCGATACAAATCATATATACAATGACAAACTATTGATAAATATCTTATTTGTCTAGTGTAAATTCAAAAGAAAAACATAACTCATACTCCGTATTAATATAATTGTACTCCGTAATTTTAATATGAAGGTATTTTGTATTTATATACCTCGAATTTATTTTTAACATCGATAATATAAACAACATATCTATATATATAAATACATAGGGACCCTATAGGCCTATACAAGTTGGTAATGGTCCTATTTGACCTCTTGCTTCGACATGGATTAAACCTTAGTGCCCATCCCTCTTTTCACATGAATTTCATTCAAAAAACTAGTATACTCAAAAGAAGCAAAAGCCCTCGAACCTAAACCTTAGTTTTCTATATATTGAAATTTACATATACTCTCTCCGTCCAAAATATATACATAACCAATCATAGAATCAAACTATCGATGTAAACTAATTTCAGACAGATAGAGTAAACCCTACACGCTAATTATAATACGTGGAGTGTACGCTTTATTAACCAAAACAAATGGAGTAAATATTCCTATCTACCTTGTGAAAATTAACATTAATTAAGTTGGTAGGTAACCCTTTTAAACAAAGAACTCAAATATTTATTTAATTCCCCTAGAAATAATTTGAAAAAAAATACATGAAATTTTGTTATATTAGAATTGAATCCATATTTTTTACTTTACACTCTATTTCCAAATAATAATAAAAATAAAAAAATAAAAAAAAATAAAAAAGATTGGAAAACTTACATAGGTATTAAGTTGTCGAACAAAGCTAGAGAAATTGTTATGCTTGAAAAAAGAGGGAAGAATTCGTTGCGAAAATTCTAAAGGTTCAACAACAATAAAACTATTATTAGCTCTTCCCCAACTGATTAGATGATCCGTTAATGGATCGCTGACCATCTGATACGTTTTCATCACGAAAGGCGCTATCATATTCCCATTTTGCTCCATATTTACCATGTACCCTTTCACATACGATCACTCCTCTGTTTTTTTTTTTTTAATCTGTTTTTGAATAATATAAATTGGGAGTTTTTTTTTTTTTTTTTTTTTGTGTGTGTGTGGGGGGGGGGGGGGGGGGGGGGGGGGAGGAAGAAATAAGTAAGGGGGTATGGAAGTAAAGGAGACAAATGTGAGGTGCTTAGCTTAGAGGTAGTGGTGGGTATCTATCTGTTATATATAGAATAAAGAGGACAACAATATAACTTACATCATAGTAGTATGATTTATGTATTTATTTAATTATTTTAATAATAAGTACTCTATTCGTTATTTAATTATTGCAATAATTAAGTTATTAACATTTGTTCTCTTCATCTGAAATAAGGTGTTTTTGTTTAATATTAATATTAATCAAAATGCGATTTAATGTAATGATAATTTGAATAAAATAAATATAAAAGTCTTAATTAGAATATTTTTATCTAATCTGATAAGATCAGCTCTGGTTCAATCATAATAAGAACAAGTAATTAACTAAGTAAAACAATGCAAATTCGACCTCACAGTACTCTGTATTTATTGCAATAATTAAAGAACGGTCGAAAATTACTCTCTCCAATTGTAATAATTGAACACTTTAACTTTTGCACTATTTATACATTTATTTTGACTATATTTCTGGATTAGTCATTACGTATATTTTTATTAGATCGAGCTTTTATACTTCTTAATAATAAATAATTATAATTGTTAATGATCAAAACTGTACATTGACATATGTGTCGGTTAATGTACTGCGATTATTATAAAACGGGAGAAGTATAATATAATGTACTCCATATAATTATATTAGTTAATTGATTAAAAAGCAAAAAGGGGAGTACACCGATGTGTAAACAGTAACACATAATATCGTGGCAGTCGTAAATGCCATTTAAATGATATTTTTAAAATAGCAAGAAAAGGTTAACCTGTGCTTTTGCTCCCTTTTTTGTTACACGTATTTGGTCCACAGTGTGCAGTGCTTAGATATTTTGGGTTACAACAAACGCTCCCCTCTTTGTCGCGTGCCAAGTGATAACAAACTCAAGTGTACTTTCTCCTTTGATCTATGTTACTTGGACTCGGATGAAGTGTCAAATTAGACACGGGTGTCTAAGCATCGAACTCGCCCATTTTCTTGAAAAAAGTTGTGTTTTTAGTTAAAAATGAAGTGTCTAAGTGTCGGTGTTGGTGTTCGACACATGTTATATCGAGACGGACACGTGAGGTAAATGAAAGAGTCCGAGTAACATAGCCTTTGATAGTTTATGCTTGTAGGAAAAATAAATAAATTGATCCCTTAATTGTGCTCAAGAGCCAAAACACTCAAGGGTATGGATGCCCCTGGATTTTGGTATGTCACTACTATTATATGTCGCGAGGTTGTGTGGATCGAGGTCAAATTATTATGTGTATGATACTCTCGGTGCAAACCAAACAAACCGAGGTTGAAGTGATATGGTGGAGTAGTGACATTGTTTTTCTCCTTAAATACTTCTAGTGTAGAGATCAATTCTTGTAGGTCGGGCTTATTAAAGATATTTCTCTTATCTTCGCTAGCTATTAGAAAAATCACTCATAAGGAAAAAGTGGGCAAACTATAGATAATTGAATGGTCCAATGAGCATAAGATCATCTTAGCTATATCTCTTAATTATTTTATTGGAGTTAGTTTTCATGTTCTCTGGTTTTAATCTTGATGTTCAATGAATGCATATATAGTGAACATTGTATATACATCTCCACCAGCACATATTCATGAAATTAAAATATAATATAACAAACAGCAAAAAGAAATTAAATCAAATAAGAAGCATACGCATATCTTGAAGAGCAAAAACAAATGCACACATTCACAATCTCATTAAATTTTTACACTTTCTAATCCAAACTTCAAGGTTATTGATTCTTGAAACAATTTCTCTAGGAGCAACTCATTCATCATGTTGTGTGTATCTACATTAGGTAATATATACGAAGTAGTTTGTATCTTACTACGTAGTAAATTTAATCTTAGATATATAGTAGCCAGTCTTTGCAATAAATAAATAAGTTTATGATTTACAAGTAGACTAGTTCCATCATACAAAACCAAAAAAAAAAAAAAAAAAAAAAAAAAAACATGTAGGCTAGTTTCTCAAGTATTGACTTATCAAGATTTCTTATCCATTATGTAAAAGAATTACTACCTCCGTTAAATGTCATATGCAATTTTGGAATATTTTATATCTCACAGATAATACCCCAAACTTGCACATAACATTTAACGAAGGTAGTAATACATTTGATATTTTAGGGTGATGATTTTTCAAATCAATATTTATTGATGTCAATACAAATTTTGATAAGCAATAATTTCCTAAATATAATTGTGAGAATAAATGCATAAGTTTGATTAAGACATTTGTCAATGCACAAATTTGACGCCTAATATTTCTAATTACTTCGTTTCTATATTGGTAAAATTTATGAAAAGTTGCTAGGTTAAATTATAAATCAATATGTATCTAATTAAAAACATCTTTATTCTCGTTTTGGTTCACATAATGGTAAAAAATTAAAACCAGACTGTCAAAGCAATTGAATAGCACAAAAATATAGATAAAGATGAATCAATTGATGCAAAAAAGTTAATTCAATTATTGTGGATGCTTCTTACTCTTCCATTTCTTAATTTTTGTTTCATTTTGACTTGTTCATAGCTTTTAAGTTTAACAGTATGGAGTATGTTTTTTGTATGTATTATTGTTATACTATGTATTATTGTTTTATAGATTATGAAAAGTTAATATATTAAAATTATACACCGTAAAAAAAACTTTTTTTTTTTTTGACAGATAAAAAACTCATATTGAACATAAAGACGGACAGACAGAAAAGAAAAAGAAAAAAAAAAACAACAACGTTCTTAAAGAATTATAGCTATACAAAATTACAAATACACAAACAAGGAATTATAATTTATAAACAAGTAAGGCCCACGCACTTTATGCGATTGAGACTTGGGGTGGCCTTAAATATGTAATTATTTTTAAGGGTATTTTGTGTGTAAATGTTTAATAACAAATAAAAATAATGAAATAGAGGTTTCAGAGTGCCAAAAATAATGAAGAGAAACAGTGACCCAGATTTGGTTGCTGGAAATCCAAATCTTATTTTGGCCTTTCTTGTTCCTAATTGGCGCAAATTAAATAATAGGCATAGACTTACAAGTGTCAATTCTTAATTTTGCCACGTATCAAGCTTGGCTTATTCTGCTGGTTCTGTTGCGGTGCCTATGGCCCATGAAATTAAACATTAGTTAAATACTTCATCTGTTTTTTTATAGTTGTAACACTTCTCTTTTCACGCTAGTCGATGCATGTTTTGAATCGTTAATATCTTTGATTATCAATATGTAAAAATTATAAATTAAAATTGTACAATTTGAGATAAATGTAACAGGATCCCACATGACTATATTTTTATTTATGTATAAATCGTCAAAATTAGTCAAAGTGAAACATATGAATAGTATAAAATTCAAACTGTTGCAACTAAAAAAAAAAAAAAAAAAAAAAAAAAAAAAAAAAAAAAAAAAAAAAAAAAAACGAAGGAAGTTTTTGGCTTCCTATTCAATCCATTTTAATATAATTGTGAATTTGTTTTTAAGATTTATTTATTTTGATATTTTTATAACTATTCTTTTTTCTCCTTTTCAATATACTAATTGCAATAGAGTATAAAGAATTTGGGAGAAATGGGTTTGAGTATAACTTTTTAGTTGATTTAACACCCATTATGAAAATATGCCTTATTTAAAGCATACTTTTATTTACAAAACTATCACATGACGAACTTGAGCTTGCTATTTGGAGTCATAATTCATAAAGATGCATTTTTTTTATACTACAAATACATAAAAAGTAATATTATATTACAAGTAGTTTCCTCTTTAAGTAAAGTTAGATCCTGTTTTACCCAATTCAGTAATGTTGTCTGAACTAAATTATTGTAAATCATATGACTGTCATGATTTAAAAGTACAATAAATAATAAATGTAAATTGCCAATAAAAGAATAAATCTGGGATGCGTTGAATTATAAATTTATAACCACCTTACCTGTTATTTTTGTCTTTCTAATTTATTCAGATATTTCCCACGGGATTCAAATCTTGACCAACTTATATTGCGTGATTCTTTTTCTTATTATATTCATAGTTTATTATTTATTTATTTATTTATTTATTTTATACAGTATTTTTTTGAGAATAAAACTATAAAAGCATAATATGTTACTGTTAAAAGTGCTTATATGATGTTACTGTAGATAACATAGAGATTGAGATTCTAACATAAATATAGACCTCTTTACTTGAATTCGATGCTCTTGAAATTGTGGAGAAAGTGAGAGGCATTGCTTCTAGCTCTCATATTAGACGTTCTAATAACACATTAGCCTCTAGTTTTGGCTTCGGTTTGAGGGTATGGTTTGTAAAACTCTTAATTAAGTAATTAATACATCGTCTTTAATGTGTTAGAAAAATAATAACACAGTAGCTAAAAATGTGTGCTATTAAAGCAAGAACATATGTGCAGTTAAATTATTACACAATGGTGGCACAAACAAACCTTGACATTACATTGGCAATAATACTTGATTGTATGTTAACACAAATGCGGACATGAAATAAATCCACACAAGTGTGCCACAAGCTGACACAATCGCATTACCTTTAGAACGGAATATAAAAATAATCTTTGTATGTATTTTCAAACGATTAGCTAGGTCAATAAAAATCATAAACACAATAATACAACAACTAAAAAAGCAAAACAAATAATCAATAATAATATAATGCTCTAAACAACTAAACTACATGAAGATACACCAGAGAACACTACACCAATATTATTAAGGATTATTAATATATAGTTTGATACTTCATACTCGTATTAGATTAGCATCCATTAGCTATCAAGTTCACTCTTCACACAACTATAACATTAAAAAATCAAAACGTCATCAATAAGCTTAAATAATAGCACGTACACTTTTAGGTTTGGGTTAATTCTCTGATTAGGTAGTTCGATAAGTAATTAATTATTGTTAATTTTTAGTTTATCAATGCATTATTACAAGTCTAAGTTTGATGAACAACTAGAACGAGTAAAGGGGAGGAAAGAAAAGCTAACTCCAATACAATTAATTAAAAGAAGTAAATTAAAAAAACCTTGACTTCCTATAAACAAATCTTGACATGATTTTGGATTAGACATTGCACAAATTATATTTCAACCTTTTACTAAACTTGGATTTGGATGTGACAAGGTTTAATCTCGAAAATTAAAGGTAAAATGACTAAGTTCAACATAATCTGGAAGAGGTAGACTCACTAAGAAATGCACCGCCATTACAAGGACTATTTTGTTACATAGAGTTGAGGCAATGCGTTAGTGTAACCTAATGGCATTAATTATAGTTGCATCATCAAATCTTGTTCGTTATTATACTTTGATGAGTACCAACAAAAAAAGGTGGGTTGGGAAGATTAATTGTTTGTGCTCAATTCACACTACAATCACTGTTTGTCTCGTTGGATTGTTAATAAGTATTGTTTGGTCATTTCGATTAACTTTTTTCTTAATTAGACATAAATAATTATTGTAGATGTAGTGTTATGTTATCGTCTAAATTTTATCTTTTCTTTCATCGCATGAGTTTTTTTTTTCCTTTATGATAGTATATTCGTAGTATATTTTTCATTTATTATATTAACTTATTGTTGCACTATTATTAGAACAGAGGAAGTATCTAATTTAGGCAAACTTGACATCAACACCCTAAATTATGGTTTGGGTGCAACCAGTGCCTCGAACTTTGAGTGGTAGCTGACACACCACCAACTATTGATTTGGGTGTAACGCATGCCATTTATGGGTATTTCGCACACTCAAACCGAGGCATTTCTAATGATTAAAGGGTAATTGATGACATGTATTGCGTTACACCCTATCAATAGTTGGTGGTGTTCTAGTTACCGGTCAAAGTTCGAAGCGTTGGTTGCACCCAAGTTATACAGTAGGGTATTGAGGCTAATTTTGTATGGTTAAGTCAATAGTTGGTGGTGTTTTATCTACTAGTCAACTGGCCACGAGAGATTTTTCAGTAAATGGAAAATGACTAAGTATTTTAAATCAAATTCTTATTTTGAGGTGTTTATTTATGTCATTTGACCAAGTTATATAGGGTCTAGATCAGCTATTCCGTAGTTAGTGTAATTTGTATTTGGATTGTTGTTTTATTATGCTGCTTTTCTAAGGGGTTCATTGATAGGCTTACTACTATCTAAATAGCATTATACCATGGCGTCTTATTCAAAATCCAATTAATACCTTGAATTGTTGTTTTATGTGGACGAAAGATACTAAGAGTGACATAACCATTAGAAATGATGGTAGAACAAAAAGTCTCTATATATTTATCGTAAATTTTGATTATATATACATATATCTAAATTACAAAGTCTAATTACGGAGTAATAAAACGAAGTCTTTTATGGTACACAAAAATAGTGATAGAAGAGTTGAATTCATTAGAGAAACGTGGACCCTAATGAGTTAGACATAAATTGAGCTAAATGCCTAAATACGAAGGACAAACCACAATCATCCAAGTGCATAATTTGCAAAAGCATTTCAAAAACGTCTATTTCCCATTTGTTGGACATATTTTTATTTTATCATGTGGCAACTTCTTGAGTTTTGTCCCGAAGTCCCAATATTACCCCTCATAATTAATGACATAGAAATCTTTTTTTGTTTTTTTGAGCTCTCTAGTAGGCATCGTGTGCCACATAAAAAGGGAAATGCTATTTAGCAAGGTTCCAAAAGTAATCGTTGAGATTGAATTGGACAACATCTAGTGGCCAATTCTGAATGGGGGCTTATCATCATAAATAAATCAATGTAGAAATTGATAATGACTAATTTCAAGATCGTTAATTTGTGAAGGGGAAAAACTTTGGCCCTTTTAATCTATTATTTGGTACTTTTTCCCCCCACTTTTTTTAATTGTGTTTGGAAGAATTTGAAGGTACTTTTAATGGGGTTCATAAGTAAAAGTGTTGTGAATAACCTTGAGAAACTTGTGAAGGGAATAGGAACTCCTTATTTTGTCAAAAAGTGTGCCCTTTTAATTGTTAATTTGTTGAGTCATTAAGGTAAATGTATACTTTAGTGTGCAAAATTTTACTCTAAAATCTTTGCTTTTATGCTATCATGTTAATGAGTAAAACTGTAGAGATACCAACAATTACTTAGTGCCAAAAGGTAAAAACAATTACTCGTAGAGGATCATGGAGTGCAGGGACTGGCTTGTCCCTCCATCTCCCCCAAGAGTGACCTGAGTTCATCCTCAGATTCCTCACCCCACTCATCTTGTGATAGGAGGGACATCCCCCGTATCTTACCGTGTAAAAAATTAAAAAATAAAATAAAAAATAAAAACTCCAAAATTTTATTTTTTAAGATTTTAAAATCTAATTTCATTTTGAAAAGACTACATCCTTTATTAGTTGTATTAAGGTTTTATAATAAGCTCGATTACTTGCTTCCAAAATAAAGTCGATTATTATGTCATGAAAGGATCGGATGGATGATATGATCGACTAATTAAGTCGGTGAGATCGAAAGACTCCTCCTTTTGTTCCAATAGTAAAGGGTACTCCCTCCGTTTCAGAATGATGTTCCTGTTTCGTAAATTGATGCAAATTTTTACCCATCTTCGACTACAAATATAATTAATATCACAATAGCAAAAATTGTAAAAGTTAGATATTAATAATCTACTCACCAAAACGAATCAAACTAGATCCCACATAACTATATTTGTTCTTATAAATTAAGAGAAATTTAGAAGATTCTATCTTTTTTAAAAAAGTCAAAATTCCAAACAAGAACATCATTGTGAAACGGAGGGAGTACAATATAGCTCCTAATCCCTTTTCTTTCCTTATGCCACTAAACGAAGCACATAAATTAATACTTATGTTTTTACATATAGAAGGGAAGCACCATTACCATTCAAGATGCTCCTGGATTCAATTAGTAAGTTTTGGTGCAAATAAAGTTCTACGAAAACGATAGTTACAAGTCGGTTTAATTTGATGTCATATTGACATCTTATTTCGAAACAAAAATATCTACAGTAATTATAGTGGTAAAGAATTGGGATATTTTTTTTTACCAAACTTTCAATTGACATCCAAAATGATGCAAACTAAGAATTTAGAAAGAAAGAGTGATGTTTGACAAGTGTGTGAGTTTGTGTGACACCAATGAATACGTTGGTGATCTTTGAGACAACTGCTTTAATCTATTTCACGTGCCACCTTGACACCCATACCATATATGCATAATGCATCCAATTTGACTGTTACTAAAAAGTTTGGATCATTAGATCTACACTACACTAGTTTCTAATTTAATTTTACTGAGAATAAGTTCTTGTTTATTTCACCTTATTTTTAAAAAATAAATTTATATCAGATCAGAAAAAATAAGTTTAAATCAGATTATTGTTTTATGTGTAATTTTTTATCGCTAAATATCTTTAATTTCGTAATGAAAAAAATTATGAAAATTACGTATTAATAGAATATACATTATTACGATTCTAACAAGATCCCACTTGATACATTGTTACCTTACAGATTATCGTACATTTAAGGTCAAAGATTGGTTAAATCAGACAATAAGATCAGATTAGAATCATTAGATAAGTAAAAATTAGGTGAACTAAACAGGGCCTAAGTATTACCCCCTCTGTTTTTTTATTATTTTTTTTAATTTGCATTAGTTTGACTGACACATTTGCCGAGACACTACTTTGACCATTAATATTTTTAGTTGTCTATTAGTAAAAATTACAACAAAATTATATTATGACACTAGACATTATGACTAATCTGATGATATATTATAGGAAAATGATAAAACATGAAATGTTAAGGATAAATTAACATTTATTACACCGATCTGCACGTGATTTGGTCACGAATTCCCAACTTAATTCCATTTTAGGAAGTATATTTAATACTTATACATAGCCCTAAGAGCTACATATATCATTATCCTATATTATATAATAACATTTATTTATTTTATAGAAGTGAAAAAATTAGGAAAAGTATTGTGGAGAACGGATTCACGTGAGTCCAATCATACCAAAAAAGAAAAATTAATTGTTAGAAATTAGATAATAATGATCAGATATTAGATAATAAGTATCAAAAATTAGATAATAAGTGTCAAAAATTAGATTTTATTGGTCAGGTATTAGATAATAAGTATTAGAAATTAGATAATATTGGTCAGATATTAGATAATAAGTATCAGAAATTAGATAATAAGTGTCAGAAATTAGAAAATATTGATCAGATTTTAGACAATATTGATCAGATATTAGACATATATTTGGTAAATACACAGCTGCTGCAATAAAAAGCCTTACTGCATTTAGTGATCTGAAAACCAGCAGCAGAGCTTCATGACAAAGGGATTATTAAATTATGCACCGTGAAATCAAGTGATGAGCAAATGACAGTCACGCTACCATCTCAACCACGTTTGCAGTTTGCACGAAGGACTAAGAGAAAATGAAAATTTTCCATCAACAATCAAATACAGAGCATGAACCAAGGCAGTAAAACAGAATAAACAAGCTAAGGGTGCACATCAAAACTTGAATAGAAAGAATTAACATTTGAAGCAAGGGTCGAGTTGTGACTAAGAGTTGTTCGATTGGTGCGTGTTGTGTGCGATGGATGGAGCAGCGAGTAAGGGTTTTGGTTGGGCGAGTGGTGGACGGTACTACGGGTAAGGAGTTGGGATGGGAAGGGGAGGGTGGTCGTCGGATGGCTAGGTAGTGGTAGTGGCAGTGGGTGAGGAATGAATGTGCGATTATAAACCGGACTCACGTGAAACGGTCTTACGCAAAACCTTCTCAACAAATTATGCCAAATATTGTATGTGAATAGTGCAGAAATGAAAGTGATGCATAAAAAAAAAAAAAAAAAAAAAAAAAAGTATGTTTTGATTCATGTTGTACTTGTGGATGCAATTCAAGTTTTCCTCATTTTTAGATCAAATGGTAAGTAATCATTTGTAGAATTGGATCATGCTATACTTGTACTTAATTTGAAATCAAAGAAGCTCGTATCCCTTTCCATCAATCAAATTCTTGACTGAAAGTAATAAAGCATACAAATTGTGCTAAAGTCATAAAACCAAAATTATAAGATTGGAGCCCAAATGCAATGAAAATAAGTGTAGCAAATGCTTAGTAATTATACATCGAACATTTGTCCAATAAATACATTAACAAATATCACATCAACAAAAAGGGAAAATGTCATCATGCTATAGAAGTTATATCCTGGATAAAAGCTTTAGAGATGTGGGTCATTTGACTCTCTTTTCGATCATAATCAGACCATACTTGAGGAAACACTATATTTGCTGTAAAGGACTAAATCTCAAAAAAAAAAAAAAAAAAAAAATAAAAAATAAAAAAAAAAAAAAAAAAATCCCAAAATCTTCATTTTTAGTTAGGGCATGTTCTACTCAGATTATTTTCAGTTCACTTTAGTTCAGCTCCAATAAGTCCGGTTCAGTTCACTTCATTTCTTAATTTCCTTCTCTCATAAAATATTCAGTTCAGCTTTAATAAGTTCAGTTCAGCTTAATTTCCTTTTCTTATAAAATATTCAGTTTAGTTCAATTCTTAATTTCTTTCTCTCATAAAATATTCAGTTTAGTTTAGCCCAATTGAGTCAATCAGAAGAGGCTCTTAAACTAGTAGTATTTTCCAAAACCAATTTTAACTTAGATTAAGTCAAACTAGTAGATGATCATCTAAGCCGAATTAGCAAACTGAGGCTCGAATTGAGATCTAATATTCATGTAAATTAAATTCAAATTGACAGCTTTTGAAGGGATTTGGGTTAATATTTATTTGTTAGCATAATATGCTAGCTAACAATCGAGTTGAACATAATTAGAACCATATAATTAACCTATGTAGAGTTGTAGACGATGGTAATCTAATATATTGATCCGAATAATTCATTTGTTACATCTTATTAATGTTTATACTACGTAGTTAATTTAGTTGGCTTACTAATTTTGGGGTATAGCTTATTACAAGAAGACATGTAAGAATAGGTCCAAAAAAATTGTTTACCAAGCAAAGCTTGGTGGAGTTGGTGGGGAACTCACCTTGTGACTTTGAGGTCACGAGTTCGAGCCCCACCAACTACAAAAGGTTTGGGAGTAGGGGGATTCCTTTACCCCCCCCCCCCCCCCTACTCTCAAGCGTTGACCTTCTGGCTAAACCTGTAAGAGGTGCTCTATAAATCTTTTATACGAAGAACACGATAATCTAAACTAAGAAAACTGCACCTAACAACAAGTGATGCAATTTGATTCGTATGATATTGTTTGGAAGAAATATTGAAATGATTCAATTAGGAGTTTAGGACAAACAATACGAGTAAGAAACAAATACTGAGTAGTAGAAAAGAACTCAGTTCTTAATCAAATTAGTGCACCAATCAAAAAGTGCCATTTTCACCACGAATGAACATACATTTAACTGCTTCAATGCTTTTAAAAATGTTGCTAATCAGCAGTTACTGTGTATTACAGTACAATTCTATATCTCACTCCCTAACTGTAGGAGTGGGTAGTTTTTTTGTTTTTTTTTTCTTCTTTTTTCGGGTTGGGGAGTCGACTTTGAGGGAGTAGCTAGGAATGCAACTCCTAAGATACAAAGCCTTGTACAAATGAATATAACTGTCCTACAATAAGGGTGAAACCGCCACCCTCAAAGATAGGCCAGAATCAAATCACAACAGAGGCGCCTGAACTTTTCCAAGTCCATGGCACTAGTAGTAGAGGCTCTTAGCGCCCTACATAGCCCTAATGCAGCAAACTTACCATTCAGAAATGCTATCAAACCATCTCGATCTAGTCCACACCATATCGTATTATCATCACTGTCTTCTTTAAGAAGTGTCCTGATAATATCAATATCTAGCAGCAGAAACTAAGACATTTTGCTCATTGAGCCGTTGCTTGAAGTTAGCTAGCTGGCTTTGCAATTTTAGGATCCCAGCAGCCTTTTGTGAAAGAATGGAGTTCAACTTGGAAATATAATCATCCACATGGTTTCCAGGTTGTTCAGCTTCAATCAACAAATTCATCTCCTGCAGAGAACGGAAAGATATAGCTTGAAGTTAAGAGTTACGTAATACTCAATTAGACAAACTTCCTATCCCACAATTAGTATATGCAACACTTTTTTCCAAGGTGTACAAATAATAAGTGGGATGAATCTGGCATGAGCAAGTTTGCGTTGAGAATTAACACATTTATTGAGAAATCAATGATCAAATTTAACAAACTTTCACCCTGGTCTAATGTATTGGGAGTTTTGGGACAAAGGGAGTATCGATCTAATATTAGATGACAGACCTCTCTGACAAGTTCCATTGTCTCTTCTATGAATCCTCTGTGAGCAGCAACCAGATCCTCCTCTTCCTACCACCAAATAAAACAAGAGAATACTAAGAATTATACATTTAACAGATCAGTACAAGAGTATAGAATATGCATTCCTTACCTTTAGTAATACATTAAGATCATCATCTGAAATGTTATTAGAACTAAAGTCAGCGAGGTTTTTCCTCGTTCTGTTCTCAGCAGCAGGCACATGATAAGTTTCCGTCTTCTTATTCTTCATCCGATAAGGCTTCTCTTGCTCAAAAATGTCTTCAGAGTTATCATAATCATCCACTGACATGTCAACTAGACCACCCTTTTGTCCTCTGTAATAATCTGAATACCCAGAAGCAGATGTGTTATCTGCCCTTCCACTGGGAACACGTTCTATTTTGGGAGATGGAGGGGATTCTCTTTCAAATTCTCTGGACCATCCAAACCTACCACTTCCACTCAGACCATTAGCTGTGGTGTCTTCAAGATTTAATATTTGAGCTGAACCAGAACTTGAGAGTTGTGAATTCGAGTCTTTAGAAACCGTTGATGATGGCAGATCCCTTTTTGAGTTGTTTCCTTTAGATAGACTTTTGACTCTGGAATGCATATGTGATATACATTGTCAAGCACGACCTTCAAAAAATACCAAGGTTCATAATTTTTTATACTTTTAAGCAGAAAATACCTGTCAGCATATCTTAGTGTGTTAAGGGTATGTTCACAGGAACCAGAATTTGGAGAAATGCAAGAAATCATAATTGTCCGTGAGTTGCCAACAAAAGAATCCCGCAAGACTTCAGTAAGCTTACTCCCCCTAAAAGGAATATGATTTTGGTCATTGTCAAGAGCTCTTATACATTCTTTCAAAGCAAGGAGGCTCTTGTTGATTTCGGCACCTTCCATTCTGCAATAAAAATTAAAGATAAGTACTTATGTTTGTCTAATACCAATACAAGTATAACACCCAGAGTCTGTGAACCTAAAGGCTAGCTGGACAGGCAGTAATAAATGGATGCAATGTAAATTTATACGAAGTATAATTTTAAAAAGGAAGTCGTCCATGGTAACAAAACTCTATCTCAAAGTCTCAACACATGTTTTTCTTCCTATATTTTCATTACCACTCAACCAACTCTTACGTACATAAAAATAAATGGTAATGGCCAAAAAAAAAAAAAAAAAAAAAAAACAAAACAATAGTAATAATAATAAAATGAAGGGAAAACAATCTGGGGTGTGCAAGACTGCAAGCATCATCATGGACATCAGTAGGAGACTTTACAAATTCACACATAAGAGTGACTCGTGAAAGTCAGAATTACATATCAACAAGTTTTTCATAAAACTTTCCCTGCCTCAAGACAATGGGACCAGCATATAAAAACATACAAATTACAAAAAAAATGCTATACATTCATCACCTTGTTTGCTTATCGTTATCTGTAGTATCTGCACCACGTTCACTTCCAGCAAGGTCTATGAAAGAAAGTTTACCAACAATTCGAGGAGCCTTCGATTCGCTACCATCAGCTGATCTCTTAATGACAAGCTGAAGTATAGCATGTGATCTTGACGACTCCTCATTTGCACCAGTTGTACCAGTGCTTCTTGTGGCATTTCCTTTCTCAATTAGATCTCTTATTGTTTCAGCGTCATATACTTTGTATTCTTGCAAGCCAACAATGCAAACCTGCTTTTTGCCATCCTCTCTCATACAGAGGCTCCTATAAAAAGAGATTTTACACTCAGCACAAGCCTGAAAATCCTCTGAGACAACCTCTAGTACAGCAGGAGAAAAACTTACTTGCGATCATTCAGAAGGTCATAAAGTTTCCCTCCATATATCTCAAAGAAACTGACAAACAATTGAAACCCTTGGTTTCTATAAGTATTGTGTATTAATCTCAAGATGTCTTGGGATGCTCTCAGGGGTAGTGGCTGCATAGTGTAAGTCTTTCCACTCCCTACAAAAAGACTAGACTAGCTTAATAATTAAGAATGATTTAAAAAAAAATTAAGACTACAAAAGTATGCTTACAATAACAGGGGGTATCTTACAACATCAAGCTTACAGGCAGCCATAATATTTTGACCCAAAAAAAAAAAAAAAAAACTAGGAGCTGGGGTGAGGGAGGGGGGTACTGGCTAATAGCAATCTCATCCTAAAAACTAAAAAGGAGGAGACAAGCAAGTATCATGCAAACTTTGAGCCATCAATACCATAAATCGGTAAATTAAAACGACACAATGAAGGAAACTACATGGCCAGGGCTCTTAGCTGGTAATGTTGTTTGACAGATGACATAGGTTGAATATTACAGCTTCAACACAACTGAAAAACATATATTGAAGACAAATTAAATATAAAATCATAAAGAAGACAGGTATAACTGCAACCTAAAACAAGACTGCAAATTTCCAAGTTACCACCCTCAACATGATGTATGCCATAAACTTGAGGAAAAAAAAAAAAAAAAAAAAAAAAAAAAAAAAAAAAAAAAAAAAAAACCCAACCCGACAACAACAACATTTTCATTGGACAATAGGTCAGGAATTGAACTTAGTGACTTTCACTTGCTCGATTGTTAAACACAGATTTTCTATACATCCAAGAGGAGCAGCATATGTCATTTAAAAACCCACTTGCCTGTTTGACCATATGCAAAACACGTTGCTTTTGTCTTTTGAAATATCAGTGGAACAACAGGCTCCACTGTTTCAGCATACACCTGCGGGAATCAGAAGAGCGAAACATTCTGAATGAGAAGAATAAAACTAACATTATTGAGTAGTATTTTTTTTATTTTAAATGCTCCCTCTATTCCAGCATTCCTTACAGTTGACACGTTTTCAGTATCGACACTGTTCACTTGTGATCTATAAGCAAAAGGCAGTGGGTCCTTGTTGGAATCATCTTTTTGTGTATTTTATAAAAAAACAAGTTTTACATTTTAAATTTTTGATAATAAAAAAAAATAAGCGCTTGAATAAATGCATTGGTAATAATCATGTCAACTAAAAAAGAAATAAGTATAAGATAGTTACCGCATCATTTGAGACATTTTCATGAAGCACCGCATCAAACACAAATCCATGTCTTTCCACATATTCAGTTAGATCAACCTGGAAACATCAACAACTAGAGTATGAAGTAAACTAGGCAAATCACAAACACATAAAAAGCAATTTACCAAAGGATACAGAGGACATCAAGCTAGACTGCAGATAGTATTGAAAGCATTTTGGAAACAATTGATCCCTTAATCTCATTAAAATGGAAGACATTATATACAAGATATTATATTTTGGAAGTACCCAACTAAATGAATCTCATATCAACATCAAAATAAAACTAAAGATGAATATTAGTGTTCCCTATGGTGATGGCTGCATCAAATGATCAACATTCACTGTTTGAAGTAAGCACAGTAAAATAAGATTAAAAAAATATGCTGCACCTAATCCACCTATACTCTTGCATTCCTTCCAATATGCAGATTAAAATAGGATGGCTTGTGATTAATTAAAAGCACAATTGCATTCAGAATCTACTAAAACTTTTTTGAAGTTAAAGGATTAAGTATTGATAAAATCAAGTAAAGATTAATGAGAAAAAAGAGAAACAAAATGGACTCTTAAAAGCACTACGTCTCTCTGCTCATATCTCCTAGGGCTCTACATCAAACAGGAATTCATCTAATGCAGCAGAAACCAGTGCTCTGATTTATCTGGAGGCTTGGACAAGTGAGCAGAAAATTCCAGACTATCCAGAGTCTAGTTCAGATTAATGACGACAACAGAACAGCACTATGATAGACAAAAGAGCTGACAATCTAAAAAGGCTAGCACAATAACACAACTTCCAGCAAAAGTGTGCAATTGTGTGAGCCTCAATTCCATCTCCAAGGTACATTTGAGAGTTGAGACAACAATAGGTGTATGGCACTATGGCCTACTCAATTATATTAATAAATTTCCACCCTTAAGATTTATCAGAAAATGGTCACATAACCCACCAAAAATATAAACATACGCTTCCCAATTCCCAAATAATGCAGAATATCCAACAAACTCAATAAAAGTATAATGCAGTCAAAATTATCCCCAAACATTAACTGCATAAACAAATAACATTAATTGTGAGAAAGTACAGTATGAAACACTACATGTAAGTTTGTAACATAGAAACCAATTTCGTAATCAAATGGTCTTTACTGTAAGGATATTATGACATGAAATAGGAAAAATATAGATGCATCACATTTTTAACAAAGCGGAGAATAGTATATAGCAGTTGAGCCGACTTATAATCAGACGATCTTATCATGAATAATTTCAACAGAAAATGACAAGGATGATCCAACAAGATCCTCACCATAATAAACTTGTATCTGCAATAGGTCAATAGCTATTAGCTTGATTTTACGATACCAAGCAATCAAGGGTACTCACTTTGAGTTTTGTTTCATGGACAGTCAAAGCATTAGAATTTGGCTCAATGGTTATAATGTCATCCTCATTCTTCGCTATCTCCCTTTTGTTCAATGGCCTCTTCCGCACCTGCATCAAAAATGTAACCATTATAAGAGAGGTACTAAAATAAGGTATGTTCTTTAAATTTTTAACAAAAAATACAAAATCCATCCTGCTGGTCACAATCAAAATATGTACTCTATAAATGAGGCCAACATTTTATTACAAATAGTTTTTCAATTCTTTTATATTATCAGCTGAGACCATCCTACTTACAAAACTTTTGGCTGCAAATTAACAGTAATTATTTTACTGTCACCACTAAGGTACTCTTAACTCTTAAGTCAAAACAAGTCTAAACATGATTATGAATAGCCATTAGATCCAAGAATAAGATTTTTAAAAAATAGAAAGAGGGAAAGCCATACCACTACTTTAATTTTTGCAACAGAATTTGCCTTATTTGTATTCTTATTTGCAGCAAGATATACATCTGATTCTTCAAGGCCCTTACCCCGGGCAGGTTGATTAAGCGAAGATACATCGTATAGGTTGCGAGCTGGCATCTAACAACATTTCAAAGTTGAAAAAAAATTCAACACAATGCAATACAGAAATTAAAATTATCAGCATTAATTAACTTAAGAGTTGAAATATAGACAAGTGCAGAACAGGCATTTAACAGGTATCAGGGTATCACCCCAGGAACATTGATATAGCTTCACTGTAGCTTTATGCACATGTTACTCAAAGTCAACTAAAATACTAAATCATAGGTAAATAGGTTTCATATCACCATTGGACTCTTGCTGTGATTCACGAGACTCATTGCTATAAGGGATTCTCAATTACAGAAGATATTGAAGTTTTATTTGCATTACAATATAAAGCTAAGGATTCTTGGGGAAAGCTTCTGAACGAAAGAACGTGGAGCTAGCCTGCCTCTTATAAAGTTGACTATTGACTCGTCTGTAAAAAGCAAAGCTTCGCCATGAAACACTCCCCAAATCAATAAGGTAACTGCAATGCACAACATCAAAATAAACCGCTCATTTATTGACACGAAAAGTACATCACCTCCTCATTGACATATTGATATAACTTAAGTAATAGCTTTGGTCAACTTTCATTGTATATGTTATATAGCACAATGCACAATTGCACATCCCGATAATATCCTAATTGGCTAATTGATCATTAATCATCTTGTTCCAAACCTCATCCAAGTCCAAATTCTCAATCTTGACACATTATCTCCTGAAAATCTAATTGGCCCAATTCTAACATTTTCATTTCCAACAAAACCATTGTCCAAATATCACAATAATGCTATAACATAAACAGCAATAAAAACAACAAAATACACCAAATTAAAAGGATGACAGGGAATTTATACCTCAGGAATGAGCTCGGTATCAAATGAATGAATATCAAGCAATCCTGGGCTAATTTCATTCAACAAACCGCCATCGTCGCCGGTTTTCCTTAAACTGGATGATCGAGAGGAATTCAATGGTGAAGGTGGGTCCAATGGAAACTCAAGCCCAGAATTACCCCTCTGCAAATTCCTATTCCATTTTGAACCTCCTTCTCCTCCATAAAACCCATAATCCTATCATTCCACCATTAAATTCAATCAAAATCTCAATTATTCAGCATTAATCACAAAAACTAAATTCATCAAAATACATATTAATTTAATTTAAATAAATTTCAAAAGATTAAAAATTAAACCTGAGGAAGATTAGCAGATTGAAGCCATTTAGAAGGAACTTCAATGAAATTGCTACTATCATCATTATCAGAATACTGACGCGTATTAGCGCCAGACCTCTGCATTTGTCGTCCAATCACATTCATCTTTAATTCGTAATTTTAAATATTTTTTTCCCTCTTTCACATAAATTCAAAATTAGGGTTTCAGCTACCTCCCCAGAAATTCAAATTAATTTTCCAAAAAATTGAAACGATTAAACAACAACAACAACAAAAAGTAAAGAAAAAGCAGAAATTTGAAGAAGAAGAAGAAAAAGGGAGGAGAGAGAAAATAGAGAAATGTTCTCGATTAATCTAAATTTGATTGATGTTTGAAAATTGTTGAATGAAAGAGAGATTCAAATTGAAAATAGGCGCGTGAATTTGACGCGCTGAGAAAGTAAGGTGGTGGAAAAAGTAAGGAAAGTGAAATGATTGACAGATACTGAGTTGAGGAGAGAGAAAAGGAACAATGACTTGCCACCTCTTCACGCGCGCTTATTTTGGGAATTCAAATTAGTGTTTAATTAATCAAACATTTATTAAGATAATCTAATATTAATTAATCAAATATATTGGATATATTTTGGAAGTTCGAATGGGTCAGAGTTGGTGCTCTTCACGTTGGGTTGAGTTTTAAAGTTTTTATGATTGAGTATCGTATCGATGGTATAGTCTCCTCCCACTCGTACAGGGGCGGATCTATTAAGGTGCACAGTGAGTCACGTGACTCACCAGCAAAAAAAAAAAAAAAAAAAAAAAAAACCAAAGAGACCTCCTATTACAGATAGGCGGTCTCTTTGTTACTTCTAGTTGAGTTTAGACCACTGTATGTTTTATAAATATCAAAGAGACCGCCTATTAAAATATAAAATAGGCGATCTCTTTGTTGCTGCTATTGTCAGTAATGAATAATTTTTTGCGCCACTTTCATATTTCATTAAAGATACCTGTTATGTTAAATTAATTAAGTAAAAAAATCATAAAGTTAGTTTAATTTAATAGTTTTATAGTACTAGTATGTACTTTTTATGACTTAGTTTTTAGATTGAAATTATTTTGATAAAATATAATTAACTTTTTTAAATATAATTTTTGGATTGAAATAAGTGATTAATTATTGATGGTGACTCATAAGTTTGAAAATCCTAGATCCGCCACTGCACTCGTATCGGCTAACCTCCCGACTCAAGTCGGAAGAAATTAATGTAACCCGAATAATTCTACGTAACATAATGTAATCATGATGATTGATGATCACTATGAGTATACGATAATGTTGCGCTTATATAAGGTTGTTTAATAAATTTATCTTAAAAGTGATCAAAAGTTACACGTTTTTTATATTGATTAGGTTGCTTTAGGGGTCTCAGGTTTGCGGTTCGATTTATCGGTTTTCGATTTTTAACGGGTAGGAATTATTATCGGGTCGGTTTTAAGTAATTTCGATTTGGTTTATTTTTAATATAGTTTTTTCGAGTTGGATTCCAATCAAGTCGGGTTATAATTTGTTCGGGTCATAATCGGTTCGGGTTAAATTCGGTCGGTTTAAAAACGGGGTTTGTCAGTTTAAAGCAGGTTTTGGGTCGAAACATATCGGGTCCTAATCGGGTCGAGTTGTAATTGGTTCAGGTCATAGTTGGTACGAGTTGAACTTAGTCGGTTTGACAACTGGTTTTGCCAGTTTTAAACGGATTTCGTTAACGTATATCTTCTAGTATATCCTCAACATTCTTTAATTAGTTATTCCAATAGATCATATGGAGTATTAATTAGTTGTTTAGCTTTATGTTTCTTTTTTGTATAATGATTTTTAGGATCAAATAATAATAACAAATCTAGAATTAGCTTTTGATTTAGATTTTTTTTTAAAATACAATATAGTGTTCTATAAGCCATTACTCGTAAGAGTACGCTAATATTTTAGCATTAGAGTTTCAATGACATCAAAATTCCAAACCTTTTCAATATAAATACTTCAGTCCTAACCAGTTACAGGTTGTAAGCGATTTGGGTTTATCGGGTTTAAACGGTTTCGGTTTACAATGGGTCGGGTTGCTATCGGGTTTGGAAGTAATCGGTTCAGGTTGTTCTCAATTTCGGGTTGTGTTAGTTCGGCTTGATAACGGGTATGGTTCATTAACGGTTCTCAAACATTCGGATCGGTTCAATTTCAGGTTTTTAAAAATCGGGTCGGTTCACGGTTTTAAAATAGCAAGTTCTTAGTGGTTTGATTCCTTTTCGAAACAGTTCAAAACGGTTTGACTTCACCCGTTCGGATCGGTTTTTGACAGCTCTAGTTGCTCTCTTTACAAAATAAATCTAATGAATAAAGGTAACTAAGGAATCCCTCCTATATATATAATCGTATATGACACATTCAGTTTACATAAACGATTTTAGATGAATATGATTGAACTTAACATAAATACGAAGTATTTAATTATCCAAATATAATTTGAAAATGAACCAGGTTGAATCTAGTTATTGTCGACTCTAACATGTTGTACAAAATCTTGTTCATTTTGAATAGTTTAAGAATACTTATGAGATTTAGTCAAAATAGACGAGTTGAAAAAGTATACAAAGTAAATGTATGTCTTTGATATGTTTGACTTGCTAGTTGTTATGAAGTGCCATGATTATCATTCAGTATTGTATTAATTGTGCGTATTATTTTAAATTTTATATATAAAAAACAAAGGTAAAACAATCGTTTCTTAATTACCTTTTACATTGTTTATTAGACTCACTTAATCACTTTCTTTGTCCCCCAGCACAAATCCTCTAATTTTCTCTGCCATGACTTCCAATAATAAAAATCACATCTTTTTAGCATGATACTGAGTTGTTCTTCGTATAGTACTAGAAATTTAAGAGCAATGATTGTACATATGCGTTGGACTACTTAACAGATGAGATACAATATAAAAGCAATAAGGCGCAATTTTGAACAACAAGTTGAGATGGCCGAGTTGGTCTAAGGCGCCAGATTAAGGTTCTGGTCCGAAAGGGCGTGGGTTCAAATCCCACTCTCAACATTATTTTTTTTTTCCCTAAACATTTTGCAAACAAAACTCTTTGACGGCTGTAATCAAGATTCACATAAAAGTCAAACTATATTTTTTATTCAAGCACTGGTAGGAAAACTGTTCTGTTTAACCTGAAATAAAGACATTCTATATCCACACTCTGTTAATCTATCTTCTATAATCGAGCATACGTACTATGAGTAGCTATGTAAGTTTAAATATATTTGGTAGAGCTTGAACTTGTGATTTCAAAGTCATAATATGAATTCCGCACTTTTCATTAACCTTGCTTGCAGGTTGTATTAATATTTGATGATTGCAAATCAACCATGATTATTAGACTCATTTCAATACATGTACATACTATTTAAAAATCAAAGGTGGTTGTTGTACACTAGATCATCATTTTATTTTTTCATTTTTTATTTTTTTTGACAAAATAGATCAACATTTTAAATGGTCATCCAACCCATCTCTCATTTGTAACGTATAATGTCATTGTGGATTATTTAAACCCAAAATAAGTGCTTTTGGAAATAATCCTAATTAAATTTTAATTTTTTTTTTAAGCATCTTATGGAATACTAAAAAACTAAGAGCCTGTAAATAGTAGGTCATAAGATTACATTTCATCCTTTGTTTGGTTTGTTATATCATTATATCTAGTGTGCTAGTGTCCCTTTAAACTCATTCAGATTAAAAGAAAAAAAAATGCTCGGTCTTCCTAAGTAGTAGCCCATCTTATGGTGCAAGTAATCTTAATTAAATGCTTAATGATGACCATCTTATTTATATTTTCATGTGGACACAAGACATCCATTGATCACTTTCGTGGGCCTAAAATTAGAGGTCTAATCACATCAAAATGAAGTTAATTAAACAATTAAGTGAAAAGGTTTACCTAACTTTTATTGATTGTAAATAAAAAAAGAGTAACTATTGTCATTCAAATATGGTATGCACAAGTAGTCAAACTTCAAGTAAAATGTTTACCTAAATTTGGTTGTTAAAAAAGAGTACCTATTAGGATTCTAATATGATATGCACAAGTCAAAATACAAATGATGGTTATGACAATTTATGCCTTTTAAAATTCGATTTCATTTAAAAAAAAAAAACATATTAAATGAAACCCTAAATATGTACTCGGATTTGTATGATTCTATTAATAAAAGCGGATGTTTAAGATGAATAATGATCGGTAAAGTGAGTGTGGATCTTATAGTGTACACATCTACACTCCAAATTCCACCATTTATTAATATATTACTCATATATTAGCATTTTGTTCTTCTAAGAACTTAACAAGCTTATAATTACTAGGGAGGCTTACGTGCGGGGCTAGCTTTTACAGATAAATGGTATTGTCGTATATTTACACGTTACACCTTTGGTTTGGGTGGTAGGCCTGATAGTTTTAATACGCACTCCATACTATTTAGTTTATGTGTCTATGTAGTAGCTTTGTAGAAGTATAAAAAAGTTACTAAAATCTTGACAATTATTTTTAAAACCCTCAAAAGTTTGACAGTGTTATTTCAAAATTATTATTAAATAATATTTAATTGATTTGCATCGTTTCATATCTTAAGTTATTTTTAGTTTAGAACTCTTAATTGATTTACATGATTCAATAATACCTAGCTAGCGTATTTTTCTTCAAATGAATTGTTTGTGAGCTTTGGTCATACAGAGTAATAATTTGTGAAATGTTCGCTGTAGCTAAAAACTTAATAATGTAAGTTCTTTAATGTTCTACGACTATCTAACATCTATATCTATGTCTATCTGAAACTAAAGCAATAACCACTTAGTTATATTTTCCCTCTTAAATTCTCTCCATAATTAATACCAGTAGTTTTTTTTCTATCATCGATTTCCCTTGATTTTAGGATTTTTAAATTCTTCGTACCTCTTGATAATATCTGCTCAAATATCACTATTTAATATGAATCCCATTCAAATTTCATAACGGTGTTTATGTGCCATTAAATAATGTACAATTCAGAAGATAATAAACCTTAACAAAAGTTGCAATTAAAGGACTACAAGGTTGTAAATAAGGCCCTGTTCTCATCAGATTGTTTTCATTTCAGCTCATAATTTTCTTCTCTCATAAAATATTCAGTTTAGTTCAGTTCAGTTCAATTCAGCTCAGCTCATAATTTCCTTTTCTCATAAAATATTCAGTTCAGTTCAGCTCTAATAAGTTTAGTTCAGTTTAGTTCAGTTCAGTTCAGCTCATTTCAGTCAATGAGAACAGACCCTAAGAAGAGCAACCACGAAGGAGTAAAAATAAGTTTTTTGTCAAAAAAAAACTTTGAATTAATAGATGATATGTTTAATGAAAAAAAACATTAAATATATTAATGAGAGTAAACATATCAATGAGGGTGAAAAAGTAAATACACATTTTTTTACACATTTTTAAGGGTATAGTTGGTAGCACAATATTCCTAAGAGTTATCTTACACATTTTTGTACATATTTTTAAGGGTATAGTTGGTAGCGCACTATTCTTAAGAGTTATCTTCTATTTTTTATAAGGTAGGGAAGGGATGTATAAATCTTTGACAAGAAAATAATAATACTTGTATGCAATATTACTAATAGAGTAACATCAAAGGTATTCTTGTATATTTGCGTATATTGCCAATGCTCTCATATACAGGTGAGCCGTATTATTCTATATTCACATCGTTTTTATCAATTATAAGAAGTCACAAGCATAGAATTTTTATTATATATATATATATATACTTTCTCCGTTCTATTAATATTGCAACAAGATATGAAATTACGTATCTCAAAACACTTTTTTATATGCTAAATATCTATAATTGTGTAATAAGAGTAAAAATTATAAAAAAATTGACGTGACAAAGTGACATATAATAATACGGAGTAGATCATTGTCAAGTAAGATGTGGCAAAGTGACATATTGAATTGATTTAAGAATTGGTGTGACATAATCAGTACTGCTTTTGTTCACGTTTTGTTGAGGAATGACCGATTGAAGGAAAACCTAGTGCCGTCCTTGTGTTATCCTATTCGACTTGTATGCTTTTCTACAATTTTTTTTTTTTTTTTTGGGTTTTAGTGGAATCTTTCCGCCCTACCAAGCCAAAAACTACATGCTCAAACTTTCTTCTTGTCATCCTTTTAAGTTTTACTTTTAGGGTCTGTTTATATTTACTGAACTGAACTGAACTGAACTGATTGGAGCTGAACTGAACTGAACTGAACTGATTGGAACTGAACTGAACTGAACTGAATTGAGCTGAAATGAATATTTTATGTGAGAGGGAAATTAAGAGCTGAACTGAACTGAACTGAACTGAACTGATTGGAACTGAACTGAACTGAACTGATTAGAGCTGAACTGAACTGAACTAAACTGAAATTAAGTAAATATGAATTGAATTATACACTTTTAACACGTATTGAAAGTAAATAATTTCCTCATTTTTGCTAACTAATTTCTAACTAAATATGAATATACAATTCCCGAAAGTGCATAATTTTCATATTTAATCAAGAAATTTCAATTAAATTATATTATTAACTATTGTTAACAACTTGTAAATAACTAAATAGCATAATATGTGTAGAAACCCAAAATTTAAAATTTAAGAATTCAAATAGAATATATTTTCAAAGCTATATTAAATAGAGTAGCTTAAAAAGGAAAAAAAATGACATCATCCTTGCATTTTGGAGGGAAAAAATTAAATAAAAAAGTGACACGTAGATAATAATGACATGAGCGGTTGTTATTTTAGTATATATATAGATATATTGTTTACTCACTTGTAGTGGATCATAATTTACTTTCTTGCCTGACCTTTTTTTTTTATGGAGAGACAATAAAAAAGGCAAGGGTAAATTGTTCGGATAATTCTTACACAATATATATTTTTTTCAAACAATTTCATATATAAATACGAAGATATCAGATAAAATAATTTGAGATAAATTAAGCTCAGATAAGCTAAATTAACTTAAACTCCAATTTATTTATTTTATCAAGATTTAAAAATTAAAGGAGATTGCACCCCATAATTAACTAAAAGGATAACTATTTGTTAGCTTTTAATTCTACTATTAATGAGAGTGAGAGAATAGCTCAAGTGATTAGAACTCCCTTTCCGATTTCAAGAGATTTCGGGATTCTCACCTCGCCTTTGTGGCTCTCCAAACACACACACATACACACACAAAAAAAAAAAAAAAAAAAAAAAAAAAAAAAAAAAAAAAAAAAAAAAAAAAAAAACTCCTATTAATAGGAAGATTACATATAATATTGTAAATTTGTGATTCAGCCATTCAGGTAAGATTCCGAGGGACAACTTTGGTGATGAAAGCAAACTATATATTATACTTGAGTTTATAATATTTCTTAAGCTTAATTTATGTCGATGCCTCTTTTATTTGATTTGGACCGCACAATTTTGGTGGGCATCATATAGTATCATGTCAACCGCTACCTTCTCTAATCCTAAATTCCTAATCACCCTAAGATAGATAGAGTACTTATTACTTTAGATTATTTTCTTGGCCCCAAAGTTACAATATAAGTCAAAACCCTCTAATTATTTCAATTCTTGCCTCCTCACATAAATTTCCTTATTTCCGACCTTATTACCCCTTCTCCAAGTCAACACCAAATTCCTTATTTTCTTTGTTATATATACCCCTATTCTAGTAAAGCAGTCACCCTCTTGATCTTTCTCCTCCTCCTCCCTCCAACTTCAAGAGTTACATATCGAGTTTCGAATATTCAAATTATTTGTTTCCCTACTCGTTCGAGCTATGGTAAGTACATTAATTAATCAACATACGTGTTATAAACTGTTTACTTTATTTTAATTATTATATATTATGTATATGTATATCACAGTTATAAACTTGAACGTGACCAAAGTCAGACTTTGGTCACATGAAACTTGTGATTTAGTTTTGTTTCTCATTGATTACTTTTTGTTGGGCAGTCTTTTAGGCCATTATTATTGACACAAATGACAAGGATGTTGAGATCACTAGTGGATCAACCAACAGCCATGATCACCACCTTACTGTATTACAGTGATCTGTTGCCACAAAACGTCGCGTTGGAAAGGATGGTACGGCATGATTTGCTACTTCATCAAGAGAATTTTTTCTTCCTGTTTGTTACTAGTTTTTTAAAGTGTTTCTTGTAGGTTTATATATTTTGATGAAAAGGGTATATTGTTTTTGTTTTGCCCTCATCATTGTACTGTATAGTGTATACTGCGTAGCACGTATTTTATTTTTATTTATGATATGATGATGCAATGAGTAGAAACGGCTTCTTGCAAGTGTGAGTAAATTTAATTTGGCTCTTTATGTATTTGCTTCTTTTTCTTTAATTTACAAATCAAGTTTTTTTTTTTTTTTTTTTTTTTTTTTTTTTTTTTTTTTTTTTGGGACCGGAAAAAGAGTTAGGGCATGTTTGGTTGCCTCTAGTCTCCATAGGCACTCAAAATTCTCATGAATTTTCTTTTGGATATGTTGTTTGGTTGAAATTAAAAAGCAAAAATGGGGGAAGTCACAATTCATGGGAATTTTCACTTCCCACAAAACATGGGAAGTTACTTACCCACCCCTCCCTTGGTCATTCACAATTCCCATAATTTACAAATTCCCACATGACACCAAACATATTTATGTAATTTTGAGGAATTTTAATAAAGGAAGTAATTTCCCATGAATTAGAAATTCCCATGGAAATTTACTTTCTACATCAACCAAACAAGTCCTTAGAGTAAAATATTACATACAAAGTACAGAATAATAACAAAGATGGGATAATAATGATAAAGGTTGTAGCTAGTCGTCATCATTGATACAATATAATTCGTTATTAGGAAATAATGGGAATACTCGCTACATTGATAACATTCTGTTTGCAATGCTAATAGAGTTGGAATTGTAAGGGATAGAGTATAAAATATATTCCTGAGCTTCAACCATCTGCTATCATCACTTTGTTAATTTTGACTACAATGTCAATGAATTTGTAATTTTTCATATATGTAGGCAAGTGTAATAGATTAAGTCTAGCCATGAAGTCAAGACTCAAGAGATCAAATTGTCACGTTCCCTCCCTTACCCCAAGCAGTCGAGCACAATTTATTGACAGCCCACTCTCGGTCACTAACTATGTACTATGAAACAAAGAGAATCTATAACCAGCTATGTTAATCACCTTAGTAAACAAATTAAAATTAGAATTAACAAAAGATAAATATTGTATTAGATCAATCAATTTAGTGTTTAATACTGGTATAGTAACATAATCAAGTGATATAATCGATCATATTCATGAACATTCAAAGACAATGATAGGATAATAAACATTATATTGAAATGATCATAGTAATGTAAGCCTTTAATCAGCAAAGAAAATGCATCATAGAGCTAGAACGTGAAGCTAATGACATAAGGTTTATTGTGAAATTGACCTTGGCTCCTTAATAAATTGAAGAGGCAAGAAAACATGTTTTGACTATTTTTGTACGTACGTCGTCTAAGGTTCTATTAGCCTCTAATTATTCTAATAATAGAACCTTTAATTTCCTTAAACTTTTTTTTTCTTGAATAATTAAGGGCTTGTTTGGCATTGTTTTTTATTTTTAGTTTTCAGTTTTTTGAAAACAAAAAACCAAAAATAGGAAATTAGAAAAAGGTGTTTCTACTTTTCCGTTGTCAGTTTTCAAAATTATCATGAGTTTAATAAATTTGACTGATTTTTTTTCTGCATTATATAACATATATCATATGATTTTGAAAAACAAAAAAACCAAAAAAATAAAACCATAGTGATGCCAAACGCACCCTAAAATTATTGTTCTTGATTCTTGGTTGTTATTTTGAGAGCGGTTTGTTCTTTTTTCTATTGCATGAAAACTTTGTAAATCAATATTAACCAAAGAATGCCGTCACAAAGGCATGCTCCATTCTTATGCCACTTCTTTTGATAGACTACTTTAATTTGCTTAATGAGCACTAATAACTTTTATAAGTGAAATGAATTGCTATTCAAAGCTTTCTTGTTCTTGAACTCCAATGGAATAGTTACATGAATAATTGGTGGGACGACCTGACAGGATAAAGTCGTATCTCTTAATCAAAAGAATTACCTAAGTCCTCTAACTAAAGTAGACAGGGAAGAAGGGTCGAACCACAGGTAAACAAGTCAATTTATTCCTAATTAATTAAAATAACCTAAATTATTAAGTAACCAAATTGTTGTTGTAAAAAGAAATAAACTAAGGAGATTAAAGTAAGGAGAAATCAATTAATAAAGTCCTAGGGTATAGGTTCACCAATAAATAATTCCAGGGCAAAACATAATAATCAATCATCAATGCATCAATCAATCAAATCATAAAGGGCTTTTGCTACATATTACAATCACAGAATTAATTTACCAGTATTAAATCACATCTCTCGAATCTTGACTTAACCATTTATAAATTAAACTGCCTATTGAAACTAAGCCTAAACATCAATTCTCATCTCTCGAATCTCGAATCAATATTGCAAAACTCATACAATTAAACCAGGCGTAATCTAATTGCATAACATTAAATCAATCAATAGGAAATTAATCAAGCATTGACAATCAACAATAACAAATTACCCCTTCATATTAGTTATGGATCCCCACAAACCCTAGAAAGAAAACTACTCACACATAATTAAATCTAAACTAATCAAAGAAAATAAACAAGACATGATGAATTAAAGAAATTAAATTATTGAAAATAATAGAGAAGAAATCGTTACCAAAGTTAACAGAAATTATGAATTGAATTAAGGAACAAAGTTATAGAGAGAGAAAAACAAGAGAGAAGTTTAAGCTTAAGAGAAGATTAAACTAATGAAAGAGAGGTAATTGTATCAAAAGCAACTAAAACGTATTTATATAAAATATCAAAATCCTAATTAAAATCTAAGTAAAAATCGCCGAAATTAATCTTCAAGACACGCGCCCAGTCGGGCGAAGCACCGCGCTGGCCGGGCCTGCCTTTTTCATCATGGACGCTTCTCTTGCGCCCGGTCGGGTGCGAGCTCGGGCGAAGGGCTGCTTATTCCTTCTTCCACCTCGCCCGGTCGGGCGCGTCTCAGGGCGAGGATGCCTGATCGGGCAAGGCCACTTGGGCACTTCCTTGGACTTCGATTGGGCCTTGATACTCAACCAAATCCGAATTTCCTCTAAGGGGCTTGAATACTCGGTGTCCAATGCCTCGGCTTCTCATATGTCGAGCCCTAATCACCGGTTTGATGACTCTAACCGGCCTTGGGCTACGAAAAATGGTCGTGCTCTTCCAATGCTCGTAGTTGCTCCAAATAATCCCGGGAAAATGCTCCAAGTGTGCAATTTCCTACAAAACTCAACCAAAACTACGAAAATACTAGAAAACACAAATTAGTAATAAAAATGGCTCTAAAGAGCCAAAAACACTACTAATTATGACTAAGAGACGGGGTAAATCACTATATAAAATAGACATATCACGACCTCTTACCAATGAAGTGCATGCCAAGCACTAGTAGAAAAAACATCAAAATGCTCCAGTCAAAATAGCCATATGCTCCGGTTTTGAACCACATCAATAGTGGGTGGAGCAGATTACATGTTGAAAATGCTCCGGTTTTGCTTTGGTTCAAAACCGGACCATAAAGTGGCTTAATGCTCCGGTTCAAACTTAATGTCAATAAGGTATACGCTTCAATTATGCCAAGGGGAATCGATGTGGTTTCAATGTTAAATATTGAGCAATATGTTCCCATTTCTATGTGGAGTGCGTGACATATTATGTAAAATGTAATGCATGCTGGTGAAAGTAGAATTTTAAAAGTGTTAATAATGGATCTATTACCCGTGCGGTGAGGCTGATTAATTATGAATTTATAATGCACTTGATGATTAATCACATGTGTTTATAAAGGTCCAGTTTTAACCATAACTAATTGAATCTATAGCCTATGTGACATGTGATTTTAAAATGTACTTCATATTAAGTTATTAGATGGATTTTATATACTGAATATTCGGAGTATACGTAGAGCTAGTGGTTGAACATTTTTATGGTCTTCATCAGTGATCGGCCTATGACCATTATGGGGGGGTACTACTGAGTAGAATTTGGTAACTACATACATTTTAGGCTACTTAATTACTTGATTAAATTAATATTAAGACAAACTATAAAGTTTACTAATTTAATGAGAGTTTGAAGGTTTTGCTACCTTCATTCCATGATAAACTTGAGCGCGCAATTTCTTTGAAGAACGTACTTATGAGAGTCTAAGTAGGGAAAATGACTTTTTAGGAAGCGCTAAATTTATTTATAGTCAAAGCTCACACAATATTCAAAATTAAATTATACCATCATGTGTTATGAGGGTCTCAACTTCGATATTCAAGTTCAAGGTTCATTCATTCATAAAATCAAGAGTTTTTAGAGTTCAAGATGTGTTCAATAACAGAACATATAACTATTGCTTTACTCCACATATTATAGGCATTGCATGCAGTTTATATGCATATGAGGTTTACATTGCACCTAGTTATCTCTAATGAGTAACTGACTATAAGTGTTACGTATTGCATACAAGTGCATTTTAATTTTGAGATAACTTTAAAATGCATAATAAAATCATGTGTTAGCCATTCATTGATCAAAGCTAGACAATATAGTTAAAATTAGACGACAAACACATGATCTAAATCAATAGGTCAATCAATCTTTTTATTTCAATGGTATAATTCACATAGAGATACATGGGTTAATAGGGTTATACTACGTATATTTGTATCCCTAACTAACTCTATACAACCTCTAAATTATTTATTTTGGTAGTAACTAATAACAAAAATTAATTAATAGTAGAAAAATAAATATGCTTGCATATTTATTATTCTGGCTACTACTGTCATCAACATTTAGATTAATCTTAATTCTTAACCGTTGGATCTTTATTTCCTGGATTTTTTTCACATCCTGCGGCTTTCTCGCATCCACGTGCATAAGGGTTAGTAGGGGCACCAACTTTAGCCGAGTTAAGTATAATATAAGGACCTCACTTTTTCATTTTTTCACCTTTAAGGACCTTCCACTTTTTTTTTCACCTTTAAGGACCTAACATTTACTTTCCGGTGGTGATTAACATCAGTTAACTCACCTTGAGTTAAGCTGAGTTAAGCTTTGGTTAGCTGACATAAAACCATAATTACGTAGCTAATGTGTCATGGGAAAGCACACTCATTGTTTTGAATTAAGTTACCCCTATGTTTTATTCATTTTTCATACTGTATTCTAGAAGCTTTGGGTCATAGGTTTTGTTTTGTGCTAATTGCAATTGATTTGTTGTTGAAAACTGGAGTGAATAATTATTTGGAATTTAAGGGTGTTGATGCTAATTTGATCTATGATGGTGAGAAGAGGGGTTTTTTCGAGTGTTCGGGGTTCGAGAGCCGCCATTTTTTAGGATAAGAGCTTGAGTTTGATTTAGAAGCAGACATTAATGGAGGTTCAAAAGCATTTGGGAGGGGAAAGTGAAGATGTGATTTAGGAGGAGGATTTGGAGACTATTGACATATTAAATTTCGGTTGAACAAGAACCCTTTGATTCATAAGATTAAACGGTAATTTATCATTTATATGTTTGTGATTTTAGATAGGAAATAATATTTGGTTTATTTTCTTTTGCATGTAATAGAATTAAAGGTGTTGGTAGAACTTGTGTTGAATCGAATTTGATGTACTAAACTCATGTGGGAACTGGGAAGATTAGAACTAATCATTATAGTAGAAAGTATTGCAGTAATTAATGCTTTGAAGGACTTAACATTTGGAAATGAAGGACTTAAGTTTTTAGCCGAAGTTCAGGTGAGTTAAAGTTGTTGGAAAATTAACCATAGGTCCTTAAAGGTGAAAAAAAAAGCTGGAGGTCTTTAAAAGTGAAAAAATAGAAAAGTGAGGTACTTGTATTATACTTAATTCAACTTTAGCCTTTCTAGGATTGTTGTCTCCTTTTCTAATTGCACCATATCCTATATCAAATTATCAACTCCTTCTACTTCACTAATTATGCATGAAACCAACATCATTCCTATGATTATGGCCATTAAGCTCTTTCTTGAAATGCCCAATTTATAATAGAAGTTTAGTAGCTAATTATGTTATTGTAGCGTAACAAATGTGGGGAAGCAATTTTTTTATACATGCATTGTCTATTTCTATAGGAGCTTCAAATATGACCATTAAAAACATGGTAACTAATATAAGATTTGTCTATTGTAAGCTAAATGTGAGAGCGAATTTTATTTACACCATTGGTAAGATTTGATATGAGTTTTATAAATCTTTCTATTTTATTGATGGTATTCTTAGTGTTTATATAGTTTTTCAATCAATGGCTATAGATAATTAATTGATTGTACGAGTAATATGCATGTAACTTAAGCATGAAATTTTTGAGACCATTCTAAAATTTATACGAAGTATAATCTTTGTATTATTATTGGAATCACATATATATTTTGTGCACTTTGGCAATTTATCATTTTAAATCCATTTTATGGTTTCTATTAATTATTGACGAAATATAAACTCCCTCAACATACATAATGAAAATTTTAAATGAACACTATATTGCTTGCAACCACTAGATTTTGTAAAAACTTTTTTTGTTTTAATCTCACCTCATAAATTTGTGTGTGTCTGAACACAAATCAAACAAATTACATGAGCTACTCGTATGTTTTTTTTTTGTTTTTTTTTTTTCTTCTTCTGAAGTAAAAATGAGTTATGATTCTTAAATAATGACATATAGGGAAAAAAAAAATAATCTAATTACTAATTAGTGTTCAATATAAGCAAAACGTTTTTACTGAATCTTTTAGCATTGGACATTTGTTAGACTTTCATAATTTGTGTGCAAGATAACATGAATTAAATTCAAGTTTAATGTAGTCGTGTACTCGTATCTATTAGAATTTCATATGTTGTTTTAAGGGCTTGTTCTGATTTACTAAAGAGTGAAATTGAAGTAAAATTAAGATGAAGAGAACAGACCTTAAATTTCTAAATAAAGAGCTAAGTTTGTGCTCAACTTTACTCAATATCACCCCTAATTTTGCACATAAACAAAGCCAAAACGCAATCCACACAAATTTAATGTGAAAAAACGACGCCGCTTCGAAGTTGTAACCCATAAACATCATCTTCTCCATTGCGAGAAACATTGAAGCAGAAATATAGCAAAAATGGCGCGAGGAATAATTCCCTTTCTCTCTCCTCAAACTAGAACCACTGCTACTTCCGCCGTCATTGCAACCTCAATTTCAACGGTATTCCCAAATAAGCTAAGAAACGGTGTCGTTTCTTTCTTCTTCCGCCGCACTTCTTCTAGATTCTTCTGCAAATGTTCCCAAAGTATTAACTCTCAACTCCCTTCAGAATACACTGAAAATTTCTCAACAAGGATGCAAATGGCTGCCCTTAAACCCCACCATCGCATTGGTTAGTTTACACCCATCTTCAATTTTATTGATTTTTTCATTCATTTTTATCTGGGTTGCTCAAATTTTATGCTTTTTGTCAATTTTCTTTCTTTTTTTTTTTTGGGTTTTGTGATTGATTGTTTATTTTAATGGAAAATTTTAGATACTCTTCGGCTAGTTGTATAATTAATTAAGGGACTATTATACCCTTTGATTGATGAGATCCATTTTATGTGATTTGGGTTATGTTTACAAATATGGTAGAAATTGAAGTGTTAGAAAAAGTGAGAGGTTGAATTTCTCACTTATTTTACCCTGACTTACAAGTTACAAATTTAATTAGTTTAATCACTAAAAAAAAGTGTTTATCTACAGTATTTGAATGGAGATGGTAAGAACTAAGAAGTAATGACTGTGCTGTTTTGTTTACAATGTGGACTTGAATCATGTTAAAAAATGTTGGTAGTGTCACATGGCCTCTTATTTCATTACTTCAAGGATATTGGACGTTTTCCATGTTTTTGTAGTGCCACATGAGCAGTGTCACCCATTCATATGCGATGTTATCGTTGCATCACATTAGTGGAGTTACCCATTTGTATGCTCTTGTGGCCGGGAACGGAGTATTTCTGTGTCATCTTAGTACCTCGTGAGCAGTGTTACCCATTCGTAAGCCCTTGTAGCTAAGAAAAATTTGCAATTTACGTCCAATTAGCTATTGCAACACCAAAATAGTTCCAAAGGACAAGTAGACAACAATGAGAAATCCTCATTTTAGCCGGGTTTAGGAAGGTATAGATGTAAGTCCAGCATTAGGAGTTACACAAAAAGGGTGGTGGATAGATGGGGGAGTTTAACAAGTAGTTGAGTTTGGAGCACTGGAGCAGTTTTTAAAGACTTTCAAAGAGTTTGCTTCTGCACTTCTATTTGGTATTTAGAGTCTATTTTGTTAACCTTCATGATACTTTTCTCTTATCTGTACTTATAAGAACGTAAATGTACACGTTTGTTTCTGAAATCATTTACCTTTCAGTTCAACTTTAATCTGTATGAAAGAGTTGGAGATAGGTAAATGTACACGTTTGTTTCAGAAATCATTTACCTTTCAGTTCAACTTTAATCTGTATGAAAGAGTTGGAGATAGGTTGGAGAGGATGAGCTCTTGTTTGTATCCAGTTGTTTATTGGCATTTCTGCTCACATTTTGTTCCCTTTTGATACTCTTTCTGAAGCTATGGGGGTCTCTGGTGGTGCTGATAGTATGGCTTTGTGTGCTCTAATGACAAATTGGAAGACTTGTTCAAATGGTGATTGTCTTGACAGTTCTGGCTTTGTCGATGGCTTACTTGCTATTATTGTTGACCATGGACTGAGGTCAGAGAGTAAAGAAGAGGCGAAGACTGTTTCTCGTTGGGTTTCTGATATGGGTATTAATCAGTCTTCCCTCTTAAGGGATATATTACTGGATTTTCATGGGTTTATGATGTTTCGAGTTTGAAATTTTTTGGCAGATTGCTTTCTCATGTGGACTATTTATAGGAATCAGATGTAAGATTTTGCATTGTGATTGGCCTGATGGTCGCCCAAAGGTTGGGCACTTGGAAGAAGTGGCTCGTGATATGAGGTAGTTATAATTCTGCCAAACTTATTAAATTTCAGCATTTCAGCTTTTGCAATGGATTTTTCCGAACTCAGTGATAAGCCCTGTTTTGTATGCGTAGGTATAAAATATTTCAAGATGTTTGCTTCCAGAACCAGATTGGTGTACTACTTACTGCCCATCATGCAGATGATCAGGTGCAAACTCCTGTTTGTAAAAATATAAGTCCATGTTGGTCGATCTGGAATCATATAAACAACCTAATTGTTAACTTAGGATTTTTCTGATCAAATGCATCTATTCATATGACAAAAGCTATAACTATATTTTTCAAAAGTTGAATACATGTTTAAATGTTTATCCACCTTATGAGGAATTCTGCAGGCTGAGCTGTTTATCTTGAGGCTATCTCGCAATAGTGGAGTGCTTGGACTTGCAGGAATGGCATTTACATCTCAATTATTCCCTAAATTCCCATGTGTTATTGGTGATATATCTGACAATCAAGGCATTCTATTGGTACGGCCCTTCATGGAGTTCACCAAAGAAGACCTATACAAGGTTAGTACCAAGATGACAACTTATATATTTGCATGCAAGATATGATTCTTATGCTTCATGCACTTTGGCTTAGAGACTTGTATTTTCTTCCTCTCTCCTGTAGTCACTTGCTTTGAGGGGAGTGATTGAAGTGAACAGGGGGTCTTGATTTTTTTTTTAGGTAGTGATTGGACTTAGATATGGCATGTGACTATATGATGCTTATGTTTATAGAGGCAGGACATTCTTGTGTTGCCTTCTTTTTTTGAAGACATTACTTTTGATCATTTTTTTGGAGCAGAAATTTGACCATTAGTTTGTTGCAAATTTTATATTCTGTTTCTTGGTTCACCTTAGTCTTCACCTCCCTACTGTCTCATTAATTCTTAGGGATAAGGTATGTACTTACTGCAGATTTGTATTACCAGTAATCTTAACTGGGTGGAAGATCCTTCAAATCGAAGTTCACTGTTTGCTCGAAATAGGATCCGGATGGCATTGCAAGATACGAAAACCTGTAAGCTGTGGATGTCTGTTTGATAGACATGATCTTATCTCCTTACTACTTGACCTTATTTATCATCTACAATATCTGCATTTGCATCGAAGTTGGATTTTTCTTCTGGGAATCACATCTCTAAATTCTTTCACTGTAAATCCACATTCTTCTTCCCTTCCCTCGACTCTGTTAAAGTCAGTTGGATTATTCTATATTTTATTTACTATATTTCTGTTAGATTGGTTTATGTATATCTAACTTCATCGCAGGTTGTAGAAGGTAATGACTAGAATGGTTTTGCAGGTGAATTCAGGTCTGAACTACAAGGATTAATTGCCATTTGCAGGCGAACAAGGTTGTATGTTGATTACATGTGTCAGGTTCTGTTGGATCAAGCTGTGACCATAATGCCTGTAAGCAATTAATTTTACCAAAAAGGCCAAAATATATTTCATCATGTTCCCCTCATATATCGCTATGGTGACTGTAAACATTAGTTGATACATGTTCCCTATAAATGTGATTTCAGTTTGGCTAATACTTCTTCTGCCACGTGGATATGGGAATCTATTATCTAAATCTGCAAAATAAGAATGTTGTAATTCACTTTCAGATACCTAGATTATTGTTGGACGACTGTTTGTCTGTTAGACTATTACTATATTTATAAGAATCGAACCCTTGCCCCTTAAAAAAAGTTTCTGATGTGATCTTTTGAAGGTCTCCTCCAGGCTCCAGCTTACTTGCTTGCTTTTGTCTAAAATGTTCTTTAAATTATTTTTGTAGCGTTGTGCTACTGGTTAACTATCTTTATATTGGTGGTTGCAGCATGGTTATGCTGTTATTGACCTAGGCAGTTTAAACCCATCCAAAAGAGAGGATATCTGTCTGTCAAGATTTCTGGCACTGGTATTGCAGGTAATAAATTTATAAAGTTGCAAAATTAACACGTTCCTTTCTTATTTTTGTGCAGATGTCTTTTGAATTGATTGCATTCAGTAAATAATGAATTTTTGTACTAATAAAAGCATATGTTTTACCCCTGCTATGCCAGTTTATCTCGCAGAGGCATAGACCAGTACGTGGAAGTGCTTTAAGACTGCTACTAGATTATATTCGAACTTTTCCTTGCAAGGTACATATGTTTTTATTAGCTTTTAATTCCTGCTAGTACTCGCCATTTTTTGTTTGTTTTGACAGCTTCTTCTTATCCATTATAGAACCAAGTTTATACTTGTTGCACTGCTACCTCTTCTTGTCCTTTATGCTTAATATAGAAAACAACTCCTAAGTTTCACTGTTGTTTTCCTTGATGAAATCGAAACATTTTCACTTGGCTTTTTTCACATGACAGAACTAAGTTAGCTAACCATATATTGATAATGTATACGAAGTATTTACTAACTTTATATTCGGTCTTGACTCTTGCTAACATTGCAGACCTCTTTCACAGCAGCCGGCTGCTATCTCTGTGCTGCTCCTGGCACCAAAGGAACCAAGATCCTTGTCTGTTGTTCCGTTCAATCCGTTCTTCCTGCAAAAACTGAGTTATATTCCACATATCCTGGCCAGGAGAAGAAGCAATGTTCTTCATATGATGTGGAACAAATAGTCATAGATCAAAAATATTTGTTGAAGCAATCAGTCCCGGATAATTCACAAATTCACTTTCTTGACCCAATGTCTTCGAGCTCTGTTCTTGCTGAAGCAAGAAGACTCAAAATTCTTAGTGAGTCCACCTATGAGTCCATTTTACAATTGCAGATGAAAGAAACGCAACTGTTCCAGTCTAGATCCGAAGTTATATCTAAAAGTGAGCCGAGGAATGAAGAAAAAATGGTACCTACAACAGAACCATTTCGACCTGGACAGAGCTGTTACTTTATGAGCAGGTTCTTTCTGACTTGGATGTCAAATGATGAAATGGACTCGTGTTATAGTTCCTTGCAAGATGGTGATCAAACAAGGCATCAAAATTGCAGTTTGTGTATGGCTGGTGATGTGGTAGCTTACGTCCGTCACATGATTGATGAAGACTGGCTGTTTCTTGCAAAATTGGCAAACGCTCAAGATTCGTGCAATTTCAAATTGCAGAAGTCCATTGTTAATCATGGAATGGATCAAGGACTTGACAAGACCAACTTATATTCCAATCATGCAAGGTCATCAGCCCAACAAGCTCTAAGAAATTTGAAATCTATTCCCGTTGCTGCTCGAAGAGGCTTACCTGTCATAATCAGTAAAGAGGGCTTCCTGCTAAGCATTCCAGTAAGTTGATCTTTTTTTATAGATTAATATCCCAATTGGAGCTTTATTTACTATTGATGGTCATAATTTGATGTTAGTCATCATTATATAGGGTATAGGCTTACGTAAAGTCCTACATGATGTTGTCTTCATTTATTTTCCAGATTTGATCGCTAATACCGTTTAATTCTTTTCTCAGAGCATTGATTTTAGTCATTGTCCATCTTTGATCATATCTGCACAGTTCAAGCCTAGAGTGCCACTTGATGGAGGACATAATTCATTCATGTAGCTGGAGTAATTGATTGATCATATCCACCTTTGTAATGGAGTAATTGTGTGGATATCAACGATATAATTTGGTCCTTGTTGGAGTATATATTCACTGAAGCAGAAAAAGCCTTCAGAATTGCCCGTGAACTGGCAACAGCAGCTGAAGCTTCAGCTTAGCCAATCATATCAGCCAAGAAGAATCTAAGCCTGAGCTTGTGATTCGACTTCAGTCAAAGGATTTAGATCGATTCTATTACAAGCTGCTAAAATGTGTTAACATGTGCTTGGATTTTAGTTTTGATTTGATAACATTTCAAAGATTTGCAAGGATTATGATTCTTGTTTTGTCTCACCCCAGCAAAAGATTAAATGGTAAGGCAATGTAAAGGATAATTATGCCTTAGTCAACGTTGTCATTATCAAGCTGTTAATGCTGTTTACATTTGTTGTAACTCTTTTGTCAATGTACCTAACCGTAGTCTGTAATCTGTCAAACTCGTTTATATAATTAATGTCTTTTTATACTCGTAGTATATAGTACGGAGTATATGTGATTATCTAAACTATTGTTCAGAAGTTGGACACAAGTTTTTCTTCTATTCTTTTTTTTTACTCGTTATTCTATTCCTCTTTTAAAGTTTGTCTCACTTTATTAAAAGTTTTGTTATGTGGGTTACACTAGACACTTTTTTTTTTTCTTCCAGATAGCTCTGGAGAAATATTTAAGATACGGTTTCAAACCGGGACGATCTATAATAAACGGAAAGAGTAGCGAATCCTCACGGGCCAGTGACCACAGTCACAAGTTGACAAGTTACCAAAGTAGAAGCAGTTGAATACCGTTAAAGCAAGTATTATTATGGGGAAGTATAGATCCAACTGCTTTACTGACAAAATAACGGCTCGTATAAAAAAGCAAGAAATTAGCTCCACCAATATTACTGTAATTTGTTGCGGACCAACTCAAACACATTACACATCCACTTTTGTGGTTCTCTTCAAAGGCTCATCAAAATGCATTATCACCCGCTCCATTGCTTTATTCCCCAAATTACTAATCTTAATTATGCTCCCTAATCCAACGGCCATCATCTTATCCAACGCATTATATTTCTCCTTACCCAACGCATCATGCCTTGTCTTTCCTCTTTTTCCTAATCTACCCTTTTTAGCTTTCTAGTTTTTCTCTATTTTATTGAATGGACTTTGCCCTTCTTTTGCCCTTTTACACTTTTTGTCAATGTCACATTGTGCCCCATCATCCTTACTAAGTACAACTTTATATCGATAAATATTCCTCAAGATATATGTATTGTTCAGTTTTCTATGTAGGGTCTTACTTTGTTCATTCGATATGATTAATATTTTTTCTTATCTTGTTTCATGGGATATCATATAATTATTAATCTATAATGTTATGCTACGTAACTCTGTTTTTTTTTTTTTACCTGACACGTTTTGACATTAACACTATTCACACACTCCTTTTTAACCGTGTTTTGTGCTTTTATAGGTAATGAAAAATATAGTCATGTGGAATCTTGTTAGATTCGTCACGATAAATATTTCAAAATATCAACATATCAACTTTTCATATTTTTTGGTTATCAGTAATTAAATATATGAATAGTTAAAGTTGTGCATTGACAAACGTGACTAAAAAAACGTGTCAACTAAAAAGAAACGGAGGAAGTATATTAGTAAAATAAGTCTAATTGAGAATACCCTAGCTATAGCTATATCTATATCTATATCCACTTGTGGAGTAAGTTAACTAAGCACTTAAATTGTAACACTAATAATTTGAAACGGGTGGGGTGCAAGTGAAACTAACATTAAGGAAAATATAACCAATTGAATATTATTGTGTTAGTTGAAGATTTCAAATAATAGTTTCACAAAATGTTTCCTAAACTCTTGTATAAACCTACCCACATGCATAGTGACTACTGACTAGTGAGTTGGTCCAAGCAAGGGATACCTTGGACTTGGTTGTGCCAATATTTTGTTTTCGAACTGATTAATTAGGTTTCATGTCTTGAGCATCAATTTTTAAGCTATAATTTAACTAAGTTAATATAAGATAAAAGTGCATAATATATTTTAAAATACAAGGAACAATACAAAGGAGAAGAGAAAAATACTAAAAAAAACACATTAAAAATTTGACTTTTGGCAATTTAATAACAACATTTTTTTTTTCGTACTTTACTCTTTTAGCGTTATAGTTTCCTTTTTTGTTTATTTTTGTGTTTTGGACTATAAATAGACAACTTTGCCCTCGTTGACTTTGCTCTACCCATGTGATTTATTGGTTTTCTCTCCATTAATTCATTTTGCTTATAATTGTTATTGTCTTAATGAGTGCACATGTTAATGTTGTAGCAAAATGATCAATGAAGTATACGCCATATCGACTATCAGCTAACTTTAGATGATTAAACTAATCATTTATCCTTTAAACCTTTCTCTTTACAAACAATAGTTCACATCGAAACTTCTTTTCCAACCCATAGTGATACAACTATTTGTGCTAAATTCATGTCATAAATTTTTCAAAAATTTGATTCGTAACTACTATGCCAAGCTCATAGTCCCCGACTTTCGAACTATAAATACTAGTTCAAACATATTTGTGTCCTTAAATCTATAAGAGTTAGATTCTTAAAAGGCTACTATCCCTAAACATAAGGCTACAAATGATATATTGTATTTAATTATTGTGAACAAGCTAATTTCATTTATTAAACATGCTTTGAGCTATTCATAATTTCATATAAATAATTTGTTCATGAACATTAATAAACAAGCTCGAGTTATTCATATATGAAGTATTTATCATAAGTTCTTCAAAACCGACTTATTATTCAGATAAAAAAAATACTACGTAATACTCCCTCTGTCCCTATTTTTTTGCCCCATAGCTAATTTTTGAGTCAATTTTTAATAACTTTGACCGTAAATTCCCATTAATGTATAAGAGATAATATAGTCAAGTGGGATCTTGTTGGATTCGTCGAATTATATATTTTATTAATATCAAGTTTTTATAATTTTTACACTTATAGATCTTGAAATATACTTCATCCGTTTCTTTTTACTTGCAACACAGCCTTGTGGCACGTGTTTTGAGGTCGGGTTTGTGTAATGTAAACAGACAAGTTATTCATTATAATTTTTACAAATGATACTTAACCCTATTCTAATCTTCGTGTAAAAATTATATTGATAAAATCGGTCGTTTATCCTCACTAATCATTTCCTAAAACTGCGTGCCTAAAAGGTGTGTTGCAAGTAAAAGAAAACGGAAGAAGTATACGTTTTAACACGCGTCTCGAAGACCATGAAAACTCCAATGGAGCAAAAAAAAAAAAAGGGACAGAGAGAGTACGAGTACAAGTTTTATCATGACCCAAACTTGAGCTATTTATTAAAAAAGTCTCTATATGGAGTAAAATTGACTCCAATAGACCATACATTTTCTGTCAAAGATTAAAAAAACATCAAACAACAAACATCAAACAACAGAGGACAGATGCATGCATAAGAATAAACATCAAGGGTAATTATGGAAACCTCACAAAATGAATATAAGCTCACGAATCAGTAAAGCACAATTTCTATTAATTCAAAAGCGTGATTAGTCCATTGTCTTCCACCCAAACAAAACAAGAGAGAGAGAAAGTGTGAGTGAAGAGAGAGAAAGTGAAAGAGTATTCTCTCTGCAGCAGTGGTGGATGCTGGTAGGATTGCTTCAATTTTCGAACTTCATTTACTTCTCTCTCTACTTTCTCTCTCTTCATCTCCATTTCTCTCTCCTCTTTTCTATCTCCATTTCCTGAAAACGATCGAAATTAGCTAACTACGATGCTAGACGGATTGCTCGGAAAAAGTGGATTCTACTCCAAATGGTTTGTTAGATTTGTTGTTCAATCTCTTTCTCACCTAGATCTTTCTCTTTTTCAACCTATTTTAACTCGTTTTTGCTGGATTTTGATTCATTTCACTGATTTTGATTTTTTTTTGGATTGAATTTGCAGTAAATCGTTGATTAAGCAGACGAGAACTCGAATCGAAGTTGTGCGACGAAAACGAAATGCGACGCAGAAGTTTTTGAGGAAAGACATTGCTGATCTGCTTGCTAATGGCCTTGAAAAGAACGCTTATGGAAGAGTGAGTTTGTTTTTCCTCTTGTTTTTTAGCTCAACGATTTGATTTTTTATTTCTATTTTTGTCGTGTCGTTTTTTGATGATTGTTGAATTTTTATAATGTTTATTTGAATTTTTCCGTTGTGCATAGTATTTGCCTATTTGGATGATGAGAAATGTCGGTGCATCTGAATATTGCTTATATTCTATGTTTATATGTGTATTTTGTCGATTAATTTTGACCGAAAAGCATATTTGCTTGATTTTAGCAAGAATTTGGATATTCATTTATTCATTGGATTTAGAATTTGACTGTCAGTAATTTGAGGTGTAACTTAGGTCTAAAAATAATCTTCTAATGAGGAAATTTTACTCTACATATTCATATAATTATACTTTGGTTGAATAATGGAGGTAGAAATAAATTTTGATGAAAAATGTCTTGTTCTGTCTCTTCGTTCCAACAATAGTTAATTGTTTGACACTCTGAAAATAGCATATGACATGACTTATTGAATAGTACAAATTAATCTAAATGTAGGAATAATTCTATGAAATGTATTATTCTGGTCTTGGACTCACTGATTGTGTAATTTTGACATTTTGCGTAACATAGATTATTATTCTAGGTACTTGATGTTGGACTTGGCATATCTGGAAGTTGTTTGCGTTTTTAATGTGCGGAAATGTGATGTTTTATTAGCTCCAAATCGTTAAAAAAATGTGCGACATTTTTGTAAAGATCACTGCAGTTTCACCTTGACCGTGCACTGCATTTTAGTATTACTATCATCTTGATTCATTAATGTGGCGCATATCATTGGCTGTTCCTGTTATTCAAGAGTCTGACTTTCATCTAATATGTGTGTATACTTGTATGAATTTGACATCTTGTATTTTATTTCTTATGATAACAGGCAGATGGTTTGATTTCAGAGCTGATTCTTATTTCATGTTATGAATTTATTGATCATGTTTGTGAAATTATTTTGAAGCACCTTCCAGTTCTGCAAAAACTAAGGTACGTATTGACCTCTCCTTGCTGTTATGCTTTTGTTATGCCTTATCAGAAATATAATGTGTTGGAACTTAAATTACTCCACTTTGGTCTTCGCGTGCTATGCTGTGTCTGTATGTAGCTCGGTTGGTTGCGCAAACTGATATACATCTTTAATCTTTTTTATCTTAGCTGCTGTGGTGATGAACTTCCTATTCCTTGTTTGGTAATGTTTGGTCACAGCATATAATCATAACAGAAACTTTGAGCTCTTTCATTTCCTCACTACACAAAATAATTAAATAATGCATGCATTCCTGAATGAAGAATGATAGTGTAGAATTTACAACACGCCAAGTCAGTAATTGTTTTAAAATCACTGAGCTGGGTGTTTAAAATCACTGTGCTGGTTGTTTAGGCTTGTTATTTGCATATTTATAATGGTGAATATTTATATTGTTCTAATGCAAAAGGATACAACTGATCGGTGCACTCAGAACTAGGTGAAAGTACCTCGAGAAAATTCTTCCCTTTGTTCAATCATAGACAATAAGAAATCAATGTAGCCTTGGCTCCCTTCTTTGTGATACAAATGCATGGGATATCTATTTGCAGAATTTCTTTTACACTATAGACCATTTCAGCACACTTATTGTTGCAAAATCTTTGCCTATAACAGGGACTGCCCTGAAGACTGTAGAGAGGCTGTAGCATCCTTGATGTTTGCTGCTGCCAGATTTTCGGATTTACCTGAGCTTCGTGAACTTAGAGACTTGTTCCAGGGAAGATATGGAAACTCTGTGGAGTACTATGTAAACCAAAAGGTATATATTCACGAATCAGATTGAATCAGAATGTGTGCAGATTTCTTTCTTAGATTTTGCAGCTAATTATTATGTTTACATGCTGCAGCTTGTTGAGAATATAACTCCGAAACCACCTTCTATGGAGAAAAACATCAAATTATTGGAAGAAATAGCATCTGAATTTTCATTGAGGTGGGACAGTAAGGGCTTTGAAGGGAGGATGGCTAGTTCTTTCATTACTGAGCAGGTAATTCTTTGTCTTCTCAAGGTTCATTTCAGCTGAGATATCTGTTTCTCTTTTCCTTCTGAAATATCCTGTGAGGTTGTAAGGATAATTAGAACTTCAAGAAAATTGGCTGCTTAAAAAGCAACACCTTTCTTTTTATTTCTTATCCGTTTCTATGTGATTTTATTATCTGCAGAAGCACCAAAAAATTCCTGAGACTATCCAGGCTGCTCAGGTCAAAGTTTCAACACCTTTTGTTGACGAAGCTGCCCGTAGGACTGTCAAAGAAGAAGTTTTAACGAAGAAAAAGAGTGAAGCCAGTCATCCTATTAAAGAAAGACAAACTGATGGCAGACATCAAATGGATGCCAGGAGAGATCGTATACCAGAAAGAAAAGATGAGTTGAAATATAATGTTTCTAAAGCACCGGAACTCATTAACAACAGGTACAAGCCGCCTCCTAATAGGGACAGCATTATCCAGAAAAGCGAGGATCATGACACTTATCTTCAAAGAAAAGGACAGAAGGCTGATAGACGTGTATACGAGGATAATAGTGTTAAAGAAGCCATTCAGGTCGGTAACTCATCTCATGGAAAAAGATTGGAAACTGTTCATAGCCACAAGCTGGATAGACGTAGGCAGGATGATGAGCCAGAAGAAGATCTTTTAAAAGTCTTGTCGCAACAAAAACCTGATCAACGGCCAGCCAATAATGGAATAAGCTCCCCATCTTCCATTAATGATGAACCAACTGAAAAGAATCATGTAAGATCCACAAGAAAGAAAGAAGAGGGTGTAACAGATGGGTTGCCTTTGAATTTCAGTGGTGGAGTTCCTCCTCCATATGTTAAACCAAGAAAGAGCAAGCACAAAGTTGATCCTGAAGAGAATGACACTTTAACCTTTTATCCAACTGGCAGGCCAGAAAAGCCCCCCACCAAACCTGATATTCCTGGTGCCCAAGAAAATTTGGATGGAAAGGGACGTGTCACGGAAGTTTATTACAAAGATGAAAGCAGCGGTGTTGAATCGACTCCTAGACGAAGACATCGGAAGAAACATTCTCGTTCCGGGTCTTCCCAAGATGGTAAAGTGAATGGTGAGGGGGAAAAGGAAGAAAGGGTTCTCCGGAGAGTGTCCACTAGTAGGAGAAAACATGAATCAAGAAAAGGTCTCCAGATAGCGTTTGATGATGACAATTACCAAAAGGATGACGAGGAGAGAATGATTGACCAGCTGTTGCTACACTACAGCAAGAAACCTTCTTCCAGTGATCCTGGAAAGCCAAGGAGGGAGACTAAAAAACGAACAAGTGATGTGAAAAAGCCTCCAGCTCATAGAGCCGAAGTTGGTAGTAACTTGGATGAGGAGGATTTAACACCAAGGAGAGGGACATCTAGGTCGATGTCTTTTCCTCCTCGCCAAGCACCCCAGCCTGAGCAACAGAAGGTGTTTTCTCGTGCTGCTTCCTTTCAACCAGAGATCCCGGCAAAGCATGTGCACCCAAACCTTCCTGATTACGATGACTTAGCTGCAAGATTTGCTGCCTTGAGAGCATGTAAAGGCTGACAGCTTCAAGATTTTGGTAACAGTCTCAAATCATTTCTTGACTACTATACTACTTGCTTCTTGCATTCACTAAGCATTCCTGCTACGAGAGATTTTAGGATGTCTATGTTGAATAATCGAGGTCAAGAAATGTGCAAAGAAATTGGATGGAGAATCATGGTGCATTTGGTTTCCTGAGATTTGCGGTATCATTGATTCATTGTATAATAGAGAGCATTCAAGAGTAAGACATTGTTGACTACACGATCACCATACTATTTAGCCTGTAAAATTGTATTATCATTTGCAATTTTGCACGCAATTATATGAAAAAAAAAAAAGAAAAAAAACTCTAATGATACAGATTAAGATTATATTATCCAATTACATTAGTTCACATCATTATACTGTATGTAATTTAGTTTAATAAAGTAGCTAATTACTGTACTTTCCAGTTTTAGTTTGTATTAGGTATGCACTACTCACATGTAGATCAGTGTTACATCGCGACACTTATACTACAGCTGTGTTCAGTTGGTACTAGTAGTTCAGTTTGGTCAAATTAAGGTGTGTTTTGTTTAGTTTCAGAACAAAGGTTTACCGAAGCATCTTGCAGATAGTAAATGACCATTATACCCTCCATGGAAAATGGCCTACGAGTCCTTTTATATGACTCGTCTTCCAAAGTCTCCAGTCCTTTTACCTGCCATATGCTTAGTACTCTTTCCCGCCAAAAAAATAAGGTATCTCATGAAAACCCTCCTTTTATTACTCTTTCTTTCTGCTCATCTTTTTCCTATCATTCAGTCATTTTTACAACGGTACTCTAGAAAGTGAGAGAGATGAAAGGGTCTTCCAAAGTAATAATGGGAGCAACAATGGCAATTGTAATTGTCCTTGCCATTGTGCTACTCTTAGTGTTGGTACTTCTAGCTGAGCTTTATTGCTCTCTTTTTCTCCGGCGACTAAAGATAAAAGCCGGAAAACCTGATTCGAACCCCGAAAACCCCGTCTCTCAGCCTCAACAGCCACAAGAGCAGTTAGTCCCTTCTCCTCTTAGTAGCTTCTATGCTCAAGGGGTTCTAGATGCTCCTAGAAGCTTCCTCTTTCCCAAACTCCCAAGTAAGAGAGAAAACCGAGCTGAAAGTGATATTGAGAGGCCAAAACATGGGAAACTTCATCAGTTTCTTAGAGTTCAATCCCCTCAACAAATTGGCCTTGCTTCTTCATTATCACCCTCACCTTCTTTCATCCCACTTACCAAGCCTCACCAACAGTCTGACGAAAACCCTGAAATTGTACCTGAAGATGGGAAGGAAAAGAATTTCATGTACATTTCAAACCCTATCTATGACAATGAGGTTGCCCGGCCGAGCCGAGTGGCAACCCCATTTGAGACCCCGGACAGCTCCCCGTCCCAGCTGGATCGGAGCGGGTCGTCCGGGGATGATGAGGAAGAGAGGGATAATGAAAATCTTGGAACTTCATCAAGTCCATCTTCACTGCCACTGAGTCCAATGAAGGAGCTCCCTGCTAAAGCTGCTTCTGTTTCATTAAGGGATGCAAGGTCTTTGGGTCCTTCTGCTAGTGAATCAAACAGTCATATTGGTCGTTCATCTTCTTCTTCAGATTCACCTCGCACTTCACCTTCTTGGTAAATTTTAATGTTTTCATCCCTAATTAGATAAAAATTAGAGGTTGCAAGATTATTCTATTAGAATATCTCATGTTTAAAGGTGAAAAAAAAAATGAAATTTCCTAGTAATTGCTCCTCTAGTTTAGGGGTGGGTGAATTTTCTTCCCCTTTTTATTTACCTTTTCCTGGTTGATGTTAGTAGTACTGTAATGTAGTAAATTTATGGCAGTAAATTTGTGGTAGAAGTTGTGCTTTTTATGGCAATAGGCGTGGGTAAAGGCACGTGAACCCATGCCTCCCTTTCACCTAACTTTAGCTCTTTTGCCCTATTTTATCTGTCTTAAGGTCTTTTGTTGTTTAGGAAAATAGTTTGATTAAATAGATTTAATTATTTTATGTAAGTCTTAGCAGAATAGCAGCAACATACAATATCTATATACAGTATGTTTGTTTTTGTATGTATACATTCTTTTTAACTTGTCTTTATGTTTTTTGAAAGAGAATTTTATCCCTGCTTAAAGATTCTATCACTAAGAAACAAATTCTCTTCTTTTTTTTTTTTTTTTTTTTTTTTTTTAAATTTATTTTTGGGTTATTTTTGTTTTGGGATTGTGAAGCTTGCACGTGAGGAGCAAGTGGTTCTTTGGAAAATTCACATTAAAAAAAATAAATTAAAAAAATGAGTATGACAAAAATGAAAGAATTATCTTTGATATTTTATGGGGGTTGCTAATTGTATGGTGATTCCAAGGGCATGGAAGCATAACAATGCATTTTGTATTTTTGTATATATTGGACATGGACAAACATAATGCATTGAGCCCAAGAAAGAAGTTTCAGATTCTCTTAGCCACAAAAATCTAGCAATATCAGTAGATAAATGTACTAGTTACATAGTTTGTAATAGTATGGACTGTGGAGGAATTGTTAAGTAAATGCAAACGGTAATTTTTTGGTTGAATAGTTTACACCCCACTAGTTTGTACAAAAATTACCGAGCTGATGGGAACTTGTAGACCTGCTTGCTTTATTTTTATCTAGCTGTTGTTGATAATGTCAATTTTGGCGTGACAAATATATACTAGTATATGTATTTTCGAATAATGTGACAACAATAGTAATTTAGAAATGAATTTAGTTGAAGATCTAAATTTTTGGTTACTCTAGGATTGAAGTTGCTTTCATAGAATAACTTAGGAAAGTTTATAGACAAGTGTAGCTTGCAAGAAAACAAGACTTCAGAACACACAATGCACATAATACAAATATCTGTTAAGGTAGTGTTCTGTTCTTCACACCAGGTTTCTGCCTTCTGACTTCCCTGTTTCAGCTTCTGTCTTTTGAAATAACCTTTAAAGAAAATCAAGATTTTATTAGTTACTATTTTCAGATATGTAATGGGAGTAATAAGCATTTCCTTTTTCATGTTCAAGGAATCAACGAAATACAACTAGCCATAGAAATGTGTATTTAAGGTCATACTGTGACTGTGACATCAAAATATTTGATGATAAACAGAAAATTTATTAGGGGAAACAGTACATACAGTGAACATCAGGTACATCAGCATTGTATTAACTGAAGCAACAATACATTCCTTGTCGACTTTGTCTGATTTGAATTTTCATTCCACTTGAACGTGAGGGACAAGTTCTTGCCAATGTCGCTGCTGTAAAACCAGAATATATCTCTTCATAAACATATAAGATAATGAAGCTCTTAGATCGTCGTTCTTTTGGTGCTCTCTTTTTACATGCTGTTCTCATAGCTATTTGTGTTTTATAAATAATGATTTGAAAGGATAGGAAAGGAAGGAGAAGTGAACCTATTTCATAAAAGAGCTCATTGACATTCTGTGCAGTTTTAGCAGAAGTTTCAAAGAAATGCAACCCATTTTGTTTTGCATATTCCTCAGCTACCTGCAACATTTATCAGTCTCATTAACATCTTCCTGCAGTGTTCATTAACCAAAACTTTTTTCATGGAATAGAGATGTACTCCGTATTTGGTAATGTCTTAATCTTACTGCAACTGAAGTACAGTCCCCTCTTAAGAGACATGTAAGCAGTACATAACTATGACTCGTCTTGCACGAGGCTCAAGAAAAGAACCACTGATTTAATACTTGCAATCCAGGCATTGTTGCAACTGCTTATCAGAACATATTATTCCAAACAGTTGCATTAATTTCACTGAGGCTATTTGACCTAGAGTTGGTTCTATGATAACTTGATAAGAGTATTATTGAGGAATGATGATAAATCAATCCAGTAAATAAGGCAACTGATGATTAATTTCAGCATACCTCGTTGTTGACCTCCCTCTTCTCATCAAGGTCTGCCTTGTTGCCAACCAATGCAGTGAACATGCGAGGACTTGCTGATTAAGAGGAAAAGTGAATTGATTGTTAGCATAAAAACCTAATACAGTAACAGTTTCAAGCTTCTGAGGGAGTGGGATGATGTTTGAACTTTTGTGCAATCTTTGTAATCTTATTCATGCTTTCTTAAAACAAGGGGGAATGCATTAATGACATAGCTGTTACCTTGCCTCTGCAATTCCTCAATCCATCTTTTCGCTTTCTCAAATGATTCCTGCATCAACAACCAGGTTTCATACCGTCATATTTGTTCTTAACTGATATAATCACACAAAGTTTAAGTAAATGAAATTGTCATACAGTTACCATGCTAGTAATGTCATAGAGCACGACAGCTGCAGCTGCACCGCGGTAGTACATAGGAGCTAAGCTTTGGTAGCGTTCTTGTCCGGCAGTGTCCCATATATCAAGCTTTACAATTGCCTCATCTAAGGACAACACCTCAGTGAAAAATGCTGCTCCAATTGTTGATTCCTGCAGGTTATGCAATCAGACAAATAAATACAAAAATGATTACTCCTCATATCTAGTGTATAAAGTTGATTAAAGATGGTAACCTGACAATCGAAGAATTGGCCCTTTACAAATCTCAAAACTAAGCTTGTTTTCCCTGTTCCCATATCCCCAAGAAGCACCTACAAGATAACCAACAAAATTGAGTATTATCCTAAGCAACGAAGTTCATGTGACGTTATTAGAAGATGCAACATACAAACCAATAACAAAACATATCAACAATATTCAAGTTATAACTTAGGCCATGTCCATTTTGTTCCGAATACAACAATTTTTAAACTACGATTATAAAGCAGCCAAAATAAGTTTTAATCGATAACTTCATACGAAAGTAGCCAAAATAAGTTTTAATTGATAACTTCATACGACAAAAACATTATTGAATTAGCGAAACTCACTTTTAATCAATGAAAGTCAGTTCTATTCAGTAAAAAACAAGTAAAGAGGATCTTAATGTAACGAATAATGTAAACTTGGAATCTTGTAATGATAGTGGGGAGAAAAACAAATGCAAGTCTACTTTATGCTCTAAATGATGGATAATAATTACCTTATCATTTTAGCAAATTAAAGAACTTAATTTAAACATATAAATTAATTTTGTGATGGTAAAATTTTTAAATTTAAGAATAAGGGAAGACATACCCACCAGCTTGGCTTGAACGTTCTTAGTGCCCATGTTGATCAAAACAAGATATTTTAGAAAATTGAAGAACGAAAAAATTTTGTTAGATACAATTATGAAAATTATAATAATTCAAATAAGGAAGAACAGAAAAGAAATTAAAGACTGTTAGGTTTGACTAGTAAGTTGGTCAGTATTAGCACTTTTTGCTAGATAATTTTGTTGGTATTTCTTTTTCAGGTATTAATGGCAATTTGGTTCCCGTGTTATACTTCTCCCTTTGATGACACTCCACCCATTCTTCTTCCTTAAGGATTAAAGTTGTTATTCAATAAATCAATAGTATTGCTTTTGGATTATTCACAAAAAATGACAATTTTCTTTTACGCCTGGCTTATTGTACATGGCATACTTCCAACACTTATTTTTAAAATAATTCAAAACAAATAGATAAATGATAAATCATTGTGGTTATATATGTTATATGTCTGGTGCATTGGTGCATATGAATGTATAGTAGGACATCTAAAATAAACATAATATAAATCTCACTAACGATTTTAAAAAACTTATACTCCATATTAGATCAAAACTATATTTAATTCTTTTATACTCCGTATGTAATAAGTAAGCAGTCATTTTATCTAAACAAATAAGAGTCTAGCTAACTGGCTAAGAGCTTGTTCTGATTTAGTGAACTGAGCTGAACTGAACTGAATATTTTATGAGAGAAGGAAATTAGAAACTGAACTAAATTGAAAATAAGTTGAAAAGAACAGGCCCTAATTACACCATACATAAACACTTGAAACAAAATCTCAAGAAATAATTCATGTTGTTACTCAAACAATTAGTATTACATGTATCATGGTGCACCTAGAATTAGGTGCACCAGGCCCAATCCGCCGCCCAGCCTAGTGAGTCCGCGTCCAATAGAAAGAAGTCTGTGCCCAACAGAAAGAAGCCCATCCATTTTTTTTTGTTTTAACCATTGAATTTTGATATTCTCTTTTTTCTACCTCTAAATTCTTTGAAAACCTAAATTAAAACTTTCAACAACCATCTTTGATTTTTCTCTCTCCTCTTTTTTTTTTTCCCCTTATTAACAATTTTGATTCTCCTTATTTTTACCTCTAAATTACTAGAAGCTCTAAAATTTTAAACAATGGGGAAAACTCTACTTTCTCTATCCACTTTAATACTTCCTCTGTTTTTATATTATTGCACTATTAGAACTTTTACACTATTAACTTAATCTTCTTTGACCATAATTTGTGATTTATACATTAGGAAAAATATAGTTATGTGGAATCTAGTTAGATTCGTATCGAACTCTATTTTTCAAATATCAAATTTTTATAATTTTTACAAAAGTATAATTGAAGATATTGATAGCTAAAGTGTTGCATTGGCAAGCGTGAAATCCCTTATGATGCAATAAAAAAATAACGGAGGAAATATAAAGTTTCTTGTATTTTGTTAAAAAAAAAAAAATGGAGATTTGCTGTTTTTTTTTTCTTCTTCTTTTTGGAGCTTTTTGACCATTTTGGTGGATTGTGCAATAAAATTAGCAAATATGATGTTAATCGTTCCATATCCATTACCTTCATATTTTTGTTAATATATTTCCTGTTTGATGTTCATATACGTTGTCTTTTATGTCCATATATATGTGATGTATGAAGTAATAATTTGTGTATAAATTTTATCAAGTATTTTGGTATGAAATAATAATTTATTTGGATGTTGTGTATTTCCTTATTTTATTGTTTAATATTTAATTATACACCAACTATTGAACACCTTCAAGAAACTTCTGAACATCCCCCCATAAGCATCTGATAAGACACCAGAAGCAACACAAAAGCACAGAAGCCCCCATAGACTTCTGATAAGCCCCTAAAATTTTCTAATAAGCCACCAAAAAACACTGAACCAATCTCAAAAACCTCTAAACCCCTATAAAAACTTCTAAACCCCAATTATAAACCACTGAACACCTTTCAAAAACATTTTAACCACCTTCAAAAACCTCTTAACCACCTATAAAAACTTTTGAACCCCAATTATAAAGTATTGATCACCCTTTAAAAATATTTTAACCACCTTCAAAAACCTGTGAACCCCAACCAAAACCCTACCAAAACCTCTGAACACCCTACCAAAAACTCTGACCACCTTACAAAAACTTCTAAACCCCAACCACAAACCACTGAACACCCTACAAAAACTTCTGAACCCCAACCGCGAATCACTAAACACCTTACAAAAACCTCTAAACCCCCTACAAAAATATTTGAACCCCAACTACGAACCACTGAACACCCTACAAAAACCTCTGAACCCCCTATAAAAACTTCTGAACCCCAATTACAAACCACTAAACACCCTACAAAAATTCTGAACCTCAACCACAAACCACTAAACCACTAAACACCCTACAAAAACTTCTGAACCCCAACCACAAACCACTGAACCCCAACCACAAACCACTGAACACCCTACAAAAAAATCTAAACCCCCTACAAAAACTTTTGAACCCCAACCACAAACCACTAAACACCCTTCACACTGCTCAGATTGCTGCTTAGCCTTCAAACTTTCTTTATAAACAACTTCATACGTTCTAACTAAAATAAACAAACACAGTTGATAATAACCATTACTGGATTTCAAAAATAAAACAACAAAATTCAAATATAGGAAAAAATAAGGAATTATAATCAATATCAAAATCAAGTTCAGAAATCATATGAACCGAATGTTCAGAATCATATAAAACAATATTTGTGAATAATTTAATCAACAAGTGATCAAATTCATCACAAGTTAATAAAATAGAATGAGAAATCAAAATCTCATTGTGAATTCCAACAGCTTATTTAAAATTGATAATCGTTTGATTAGTTAATCAATTAATCAATTGAATAATATGAAATTACAACTAATTAAACCTTACAATTACGCCATGTTCAAAATCATATTAAACTCAAACAGAATGCATCAATAGTTTAATCAACAAGTGATAAAATTTATCACAAATTAATTAAAATACAATGAGAAATCAAAATCTAATCTCAAATTTCAGCAACTTAATTAAAATTAATCAATCGTTTAACTAGTTCATCAATTAACCAATTTAATTATATGAAATTACAAATAATTAAACCTAATAATTATACGATGAGTTCGAATCAACAATTGCTCAAAAACATTAATAGAATCAATAGAAAATGTAAAATCAACAAATAGCATTAACAACAAAAGCCTAATTAGCGAAAAGACATAAGAAATCAAACCTGCATTGTCGAGAACTTCAAGTCTAGAAATTAAATCCATGGAAATAAACAGCAGTAATGAAAAAATTCAATCAAAACAGAGGAATCAACAATGGAAACAAAGAGAGAAAAATAGAGGAGAGAGAAATTATGTTTGCTGATTCAAAAATCAGAAAAGTTTAAGAAGAAGAGAATTGAAGAGAAGAAATTGAAAAATAAGGAAATAATAGAAAAAGGAAAGAAGGCGTGAAATAGAAAGGGGAAGAACATTGAGATTTGAAAGAAGAAAGTTACAGCTGGCAAACTATTAAACACGTGGTGTCAAACTAGTGGTGGAGCACACAGTTTAAGGTGCACCACGGTGCATCTTATAATTTGCGGTTACTCAAATACACAATTTCTGTGAGGATTATGAAAATATGACTTTTGATTGGGCCCATGGGCTTTAATTATAATCTCAGTTAAAACGAAATAAAGGGCCCTATCCTCATAGCTCAATCCAATACAAAGGGCCTTATCCTCATAGCTCAATCTAATACAAATTTACAGTCATGGAGTGAAAGAGGATACCTCACATTCTGCCATCAAGTTCAATTCAAACACAACCAAAATAAATAAATTTCCTATTGCATTGTTAGAAATTTTTGTTGTAAAAAAAAATCCTATTCTTGATTTTATTCTCATTTTACTAGAGTTATAAACTTATAACCATTTTATGCATGGAATTGTTTCTATTAGACGTGCGGTATTTTTATTATTGACGGTTTTTTCACCATATACCCCTGAGTTTTTTGTTTATTCACCATATACCCATAAAAATTTTTATATTTACTATATACCCCTGAGTTGTTACAATAATTCACCATATACCTCTAATGACAACAAGATGAGTGGAATTTGTTTAATTATATATTGAAACTACCTTAGATATCTTCCCCCATCCTCGAAACCACTTTTCTCCTTTATCTAATTCCTGAAACCACTCCAAATCTCTGTAACCATATTTGTATGATTGATTTTGGGGATGAGAAAAGGAAATTTGGGGTGGTTTTGATGGTGGGAAAAAGAAATTTGGGTGATTTCGGAGGTAGGGGAATGTATTTAGGGTGGTTTCGGGTCATAATTAATTCTAATGATTGAAAAAGTTACAAATTATTAGTTATCAAGGGTATATAGTGTATTTTTGTGAAAACTCGGGAATATATAATGAATTTTAAAAAGTTCATGGGTATATGGTGGATAAACAAATTTAATTTCACAATTAATATGATAGCCATTATCTAAATTAATGTTACGGTGGCAAACAAGTTGTTTGCCTTAAGTTAGATATCGAACCATCAATTTGATAGAAGAGTAGGCAAATATTGTTAGTAATGTGAACAATCATTGAAGAATATACTCCGTATATTTGTTGGACCGCATTCATACCAAATTAATAACAAGCTACCATCTTGTAATGAGTAGTAAGGGGCTTGAAATGAGTGCAATAAGAGTGGTGGATACATATCAGTAACATGCAATAACCAACTAACTGAAAAGAATTTGATGGTGAACGTCTTTAAACTGGCAGTTTGCCATAAAATTGTACACTACTTCGTAGTAGCAGTTGCTTGAATGGCTGCTGCACTGAAGATAAGTCGTAAGCCCCCATGCTTCCCTGCCATGCATGATGCATGGGTATCCTCAGTTTTGAATTCTCTCCATTTCTTGGGAGTTGGGACTAACAGCAGGATCGGTTTTGATTTTAACATAATCTTATGACTTTTGATTTCCACAATTTTTTAAAATAGACGGCTAAGGTCATTTGTTATTTGATTTATTTTAATTACTTCGTAGTGATTTTAATGAAAAATAATTTTGTAATTATTTTAAATATATTTCTATTTTTCAGAAATCATTTTTTAATATTTTCGAAATTCTGTCGTTCGTTTTAAAAAATTGTGATAGTCAAAAGTCATAACACTACATTAGAATTTTCATTATTTAATTTTGTGAAGATTAATGATCAATCATTACATATACTGCCTCCGATTTTTTTGAGTTGCAACTTTGGGGTATTATTTGAGAGATATAAAATATTCCAAAGTTGCAACTAAAAAAATCGGAGGTAGTATGATGGATTCAAATTTAAGATTTTAAATAAATAGCTACTTGTACTCCTCGTGAAATGGTATACGCATAAACAAGTGTTTTGCGTATGCAGTCAGTTGTTGACTTGGATAGCATTATTTAGTTGTAATTTGAGATTGAGTAACCTTTATTATTAGAACTTATTTTCTTGATCTTATTTTATTTGAACTGAAATAAGTGAAAATAAAGTAAACAAAATAAGATCTTAATGCAACTTATTTTTTGCTATCTTAATCAAGTTGTTTTTGTTGAGTTTAACTTATGTTTACTAAATTAACATAATTTCTAATCTTTAAATAGAAGTTTATTTATGCCTTAAATCAATAAATCTTAATTTATTCTTTTAAAAAAAAAAATAAATAAATAAAATCTTAATTTATGAAATTAAACTTATTTGAATAAGTTGTGGAGAACATAGCCTACAAAGTTCTAAACATTAGATCATGTACACAAAATTAGGCAAAGTAGCTCCACCAAACAAGATGAATCATTGACTGACTTGATACTTCACGTGGAAAATGTAGACATCTAAAATGACAAAGATGCTCATTTTTTTTCATATTCCTTTTACATAATGTCTTGGTCATTTCGATACTAAAATACTTAACTTAAGGAAACTTACAATCATAATAACGTGGATTAAACATGGTGGAATCGAAGGGCCCCTATTTTTTGGAATAATATTGGAATTTAGTTACTAAATTATATCATTCACATAATTTGAAGAATCAAATTAACGAAAAAAACACATGATAATATGGTTCTCGCATGAAAGCCTCATCTAATCTCTTCTTCTTTTACCACTCACGTCGTTTTGTCACTCTCTTGTATCCTTTTTGGCTTTTTTCTCAATTATACAATTACGTATATGCTTTCTGAAATTTATTCTATTATCTTGTTACAAAAATTTGGTACAAGAAAACAAGCTAAATTTGTGAAATATGTAATATAATGTAAGGGATTAAAATTAAGACCTCTGGTTAATGTTCAGAAGAATATTCTTCGATCAAATCTAACAACCAAATGCTAATTGATACCCACACGATAGTGTCGGAACATGTCATATGCACATACATGAATTATTAGAGGGATAATTCCAATTCATGTTTGTTAATAAGATTTAATTTGTTAGCTTTACTAAGGCTATTATTGATCTATACTTGAATAATTGAATAAATTATGCTTTTTGCTCTATAATTTCTTCTTTATGGGTTAACGACAATGACCTCGTAACAATTTAAATATTATAAGACTCATAAGGTATAATTGAGTAGTAGTGATGACACATAAATTTTAATGATAACACACATCATTGTTGCTAGCTTAGTCTTGTTACTAGATTGACATAGTATAAAGATGAACGTGAAAAATTAAAGATCAAAATACTTCCAAAATAAATATGATTTAAATTTCGACAGCAAAGATAATTTTTTTTTACTTTAAAAATTAAGTCATACAACACTTACAGTCAAATCTCCTTCTTCAAAACATCTCATTACCACACACCAAAACCCTTTAAAAAATAATGCATAAAATATTACCAGAGTTTAAATTCTATTTTATTTTATTTTATTTATTTATTTATTTTTTAAAAAAACTAGAGTTTAAGCTTAGATGCTATATTCACTTTCAAGTTTCAATGTTAGGCAAAGGGAGAAAATATACTAATTAATTTATTTTTATTCAGTAACATATGGAAAATATTATAAACCCAATTATTGTTTAAAAAAAATATACTCCATGCTTATTGTGGAATAAATCGCTTTAATTAATTTGGCAATATCTAGAGATTTTGGTGGTGGCAAATACAAGTTGGGGGTTAGAATGTGAAATACCTATAATGACCTTAGAATCTGCACGTAGATAAAGCCTCCCCTACTATAAGCCCCACCTCCTTAACCACGCCATATATTTCATACTTCAAAAACCCCATTTTGTTCAACAAAAGAGAGTATTACATACTAAAATAACATATCCTTAAATTATTTCTCAAATAAAATGCCTATAACTTCTCCTAAGAGCGTTGATGGAGAAAGTGTTACAACTATCAACCACAAAGGGGGTCAATGCTTATGCTCTCCTACAACACATCAAGGCTCGTTTCGATGTCGATTTCATCGATCAAAAGTATCGACTTGGATGATGAAGCGGTCTAACTCCATGCCTATTACCAGGCCTACAAAGAGTAACACCACTACTACTACGACTACTTTCACTACTAGTGATCATATTCATCCAAGTTTTTCTTCTCTATCTCCTAAGTCCACAGACTCTCAACCACGCGATTCATAAGAGTTATGATAAATCAATCTCCGAGAGCAGATAAAATGATGATCCACTCCATCAAAGAGGTATTTTGCTAGAAGAAAAAAATATATTATGTTGTCTACTCTTAGGGATTGGTCAATGAAGACTTTCCTTAATCCAAGAGGTATCATGTTGTAAGAAATTATGTATTTGGTTGTACTATCACTTCTTCTAGCGTAGTATATATACCATTATGTAATATACAACAAATTAATAAGAAATAATTTAATGATTTATACTCACTACAATATGAGTTTTATTTGAAAAAACATAAGTCTACAAGCCTTTCTCATTTCAGTGCTCGAGCTTGAGCTGATGTCAGCTGTATATTTCTTACAGCAAATCAACAATAGTAGTGTGTATATAATTTTACATATCCAAATAGTGTAGACTCCATATATTAGGACTAATTAACTCCATCTAGCTCAATCTTATATAAGCTGATTTTGAGACATCTGAGGCTTGAATTGCTTTAGCTCATTGACTTTGTTAGTGTGTTATTCGATCTTTTTACCCCAAATAGTGGGGGTCCATGCATGGGATGGGATGCCGCCCACAAACATGATAAGAAACCCTTTTCTTGCCTCCTTAAAACTACTGCCATCATTTTATATTTTATACTAGTATAAATCCCGTGCAATGCGCGATTGTTATTTAATTTTGTAAAAAATTATACTCATAATACTAATTCAAAAATATATATATATAAATTTAATTTTATACCTAGTTATATCAATGTCAAGATTAGTGACACTTAAACTTGATTAAAAAAGGTCTATGAGGTTTTATTTTAAAAAATAAAATTCTAAGGATAGTTCCCGTGTGTGCTACATTTTTATTGATATAACTTTCAAGAGTAGTAAATAAAGTCTATATATATATGTTAACAAAATGATTTTAATTTTACTTGAATCAAACATTATTTCAAAAGTAACAAAATTGAAAGAAAAAAAAGTTAATAGTGTTATCGAAAACTAAGATAATAGTTCATTTATTTACAAAAAAAAAATTACCTAATATAAAATACTACGTATATATAAAAATATATTAGTTGGGTTTATACAGAGAATTATTATTGTTAAGAATTTTAATTGGAAGAAAGATATTTTGGATTATTATAAAATAATTTTCTTAAAAATTCTGCATAAAAACGAAAAGTAAAATGGGCATGAAAAGTTTTACCCAAGAGATAATATGTATACAATAGAATAAATTACACTTAGACATGAGCAACACATTAAACACTAACCAAAATATTGTGTAAATCCTTTCTCAAAAAAAAAAAAAAAAAGAAGAATATTGCGTTAATCATAAGATTTATATCCATATTTAATCATGCATATTATGTAATAGAATCTTATGATTGATAATATTATATAAAAGAATCACACATATATAAAATAAACTAAAATATTAGTTATTTTGTTAATTAAAGTAAAATTTATCTACTGATATTTATTTTCAATACTTATATTTATATAAATAATCCCCCTCAAAAAAAATTATATAAATAATAATTAAATAAAGAAATAAAAAAGTGGCGGGAAAATTATTAATGACATCGTGACAAGTGTCATTTTAGGTTTGCTTTTAGTATATGTTAATTGATTATGTGTAACAAAGATTTTAATGATACGGACTATGAAACAAGTTTTATTTGTGAGTGTTATAAAGAGAAAAAGATAGAAGTGCATGTGATGAAGAGAAATAATAACTTAAAAAGGGAAAGAAATCATTTATTGTACATAATATATGTTTTTAGTAAATATTACTTACGGTATAAACGGATGTGGAATTTCTTTCCAACATATTCCATCTCGTTAGTTTTTTCCAACTTTCCATATTGTAAGGAAATTTGCTTCTTAAGTAAATAAAAAATTAAAAAGTCAATTGTTATATTGTATTATATATAATACAGGACAAGTTTGGAAATTTGAGAATTGGTAAGGTTTTGGTAAGATGAAGAGAAGTTTAATACTTTTTCCGTTTTCCTTTATTTGCAATATACTTTCATGACACACGCTTTAAGAGAGATATTAGATCATATAAATGGATTAGCTAATTATTACTTTGAAAAATAAACCATTCATTTACCTACTCTAATCGATCATATCCTAAAAAAAATGTGCATTAAAGATGAGTGGCAAATAAAAGAAAACAGAGAATATAAAGGTTTGAATAACACTTTAGGGAGTTCAAGTTTGAATAACAATTTGGTTCAAAATATATAGAAAATTATAACACTTTATTATAGCATTTGAGTAGAAAAAAATTAAATAAAATATTATGATCCGATGAATTATTTTCACCCTACAATAAAGGTGGTCATGGGTCGAGCTAAGCTTTCGGGATGCATTGAGCCCAAGTTTGGGCCAAAACTGATGCCCAAACTCAATATTTTTCGAGCCAGCCAGTATTGTCTTGATAGTTTAAGCCGATAACATGATTGTGCACCGTTGTATATAATAAGGTTAGTCAAAGAAAATTTCAACTCAAAGCCATATGAGAATGGAGTCCTTTAACCTTATAATATCACATCCCAACACTCCCCACTGTAAAATCACAACGAGTACTATCACTCCGTAATTAACTAATTACATCATCACTCGGTCACTCCAAAACAAACGTTATACGGAGTAAAACAACTAATGACACACCAATATTGCTGATTACACCCTAATAATACACAACAATCCGTAACACCTTCCTCTCTCTCTTACTCCCAAAGTTCGCAACTCTGATTTCTTCTCTGTAAATTACGACGCTTTGAATGTGTCGATTACGTATCGTGGTACGGAATTAGAGTTCGTCAATTCAAAATGTGCGAAGATTAAAACGCGAGGGTCGTCGTATCTTGATGCCACGCTTTTAGGTGATGGATTTGAGGTTTTTCATGATTTGATTGAAGATGTTGCTGCTGGTAATGTTCCTTTCGATACTGTTTCTACTATCAAAGGCAATTTTGACCCCACTTTTTCCTCAATATGTTCGTTTTTAATTTTATAATGAGACAAATTTGTGAGTGCAATTGTTGTTTTCTTTAATGTTTATATTGACTGGAAAAAGATTGGAATTAATTTTGGTGGTTTTTTTTTTCTGAATTTTTAATTTCTGTCTGGACTGAATTGAAAGTGATTACTGAAATGGGTGGTGTTTTTGTTCATGTAATACGGAGTACTAAATTGAGCTGAATTTTTTAGTTGCAAAAATAGTTAATGAACCTTTTTATCTATAACTCTGGGTATTCTGATTTTTTGGCGTTGATCTTCAGAAATTTACTCTATATCATAGAAGAAAGAATTGTTAATGAAAATAATACTAAGTAACTAGAATTAGGAATCAGTATTTCTCAATTATGTTTCTGGGTTAAGGGGACTTGGAAGTTGTGGTTATTTGTCAAATTGAATACTTTGATTAAAGTGATATTTTTTTTTTTTTTTAGGGGTAAGGGGTGGGCCCCACCTTAATTTCCTATCACAGGAATATCAAGGGGGTATTACCCACAGGGGAGGGGGGATATGAGCCTCGAACCCTGGTCACTACCACGGGAACTGAAGCTTAGCTCCACTGAGCTATAGGCTTCTTGCTCCTTTGATTAAAGTGATATGCTCTACTTATATTCTAGCATTGCTACTCGTAGAAGGCTAAGGCGATTTGTATTTGGCTGGTGATTCTAGGATAAGATCAGTGACAGTTTGCAATTATATCATCTGTATCCATTGTTGTTTGTGTAGTTGGCCCTGTTTGATGCATAATTTATACTATGTACTTCGTATATGGTTTTAACCTTATGCTGTGGGTTGTGGGGAAGTGAAGTTTCAAATTGTTCTGGATCCCTGATAAACTGGTGTTGCTGCGTTAATTGTAGTAGATGCAATTTTTGCTGCCTAAGCTTATTGTAAGAATTGCAAAATAAAGATGTTGGTCCAAGTATATATACCTGCTGCCTGTTTTCTAGTTTAGGTTTATCTTCGAGTTCTGGATCATTGGGGTTTAGGTTTTGAGTAATGCTAGGTTGTAGTGATGATTTTCTCCCTCAAATTGTCATGCCTGGCGCACCTTCATGGATTGTCATTGATTAGTGTAAAGTTTGCTGCTATGCTGTTTTAGCTGTTGTCCCTGTTTCTACTTCTATCAGCTCTATACAAGTGTTTAGTAGCTATTTCGTTATTTATATTTTTAAGCATAGCAAGATAGGGAGCTGTTTGAATAAGATTCGTAACTAAATATGTAAGACGTACAAGTGTGTTAACCCACAGATAGCACTTACGCAGTAGAGACCATTACTTGAAGCTATCAATTGAGTGTCATGAGTTTGTCATCTAAGCAGTGACTTTTGCTAATCCTAATGTGGTGGAGGACCCTTAAACTCATGGACCTCTTCAAAATATATGCTTATCGTCAAGGCAACTTGTTGAGATTGGAATCATTAACTAGCGAGTTTTCCCATCAGTTTATAGCATGATATGGTTGAATTCATATTCTTCAAAACTGGGAAGATCCAGAGTCTCTTGACAGTAGATACAATAACCTAAGAAGTCTTAGCTTTCTGAATTAGCTATCCTTAATTGGGGATTAGCTGATTTGCTGGTATACGAATTTTTTTTTTTTTTTTTTTTTTTTTTTTTTTTTTTTTTTTTTTGACGGGAATGGTATACGAATATTAAAGGAATATACACTGGCTATTATGTTCATTTTAAGTTACTTAGCTGTTTATTATGTTCAGTTAAAGTAACTTAGCTGGCTCTTTTGAATTAAATATTTTGATTCTGTTAGCTGCATACTAGGGGACGGTCTACCTTTGTAAATGTACGGAGTAATATAGTAAACCAACATATACAAGTAGTAGCAATCATTGAGATCCAGTAGTAATTGCTGATGAACATCTTTCAATAGTTTGAAAATTTTTCTCTAGGAATTTGGATGCAAATAGCTCTTTCAGTCATTTCCCATCTGATCACTAAGCCGTGGTTCTTTTGGAGTTTATGATCATTTTTCAGTAGTTTAGAACTACAAAATAGAGAGACATTTGAGCCACATATAATTGTTTTTTCTGTTGCGTTGTTAGTTAAATGCTCTCAATTTTACATACATACAAGAAATATTCCTCCATTAACAATTACATTTTCAGTGACTTAGGTGGGTGTATACAAGAAGCTGCAATTATTAAATCAGTAATGGAGATGCTTCCTGCTCGATAGTCTCGAGGTGTACATTTAAGAAGGTTAGTTTATGTGAGTTTTGCAGGATCTGCAAATCATATTAGGGTTATGTACGTTATATTATATTAAAAGTTAAAACTTTTGTATAGGGGTAATGTACATTGTTTCGAAGTCATTATTATTTCTTATAACATTTCTCTCGATCATAACAATGAGAAATCTACGTGCCCTGTTAGCTTGATTGTATCACCACAGTATCTCAGTAATATGACTTGATTTGGAATATCATAAACAATACTCATTTTCGTCCTCTTTTAATTACAATGTCGTTGATGCTTGATTTAAAGAGAGAAGAGAGCGAAAGAAAGAAAAAGAGATCATTTCTTCGATCCCTGTTTATTTTACACATTCCGATTATATCTAATAATCGTTTCACTAACCACTGTAGTAAGTTAAATCATTTGATTTATTACACTGTAGTAGTGAAGTTAAAGAAAGAACATCTAATCCGATCATAAACGAGAGAAGAACTAATTCCAATCCTGTTCTTAGCCCGATCAAATTGAACCAAATTATCCTCAATCTGATACCCTCCTATAACAATTGATGACTTTGGGTTTTTACCACCATCCACAAAAGCAATACAATATCCAACATTGGTACTCACCAAAGAGTTCAACGGGGCTATGGTCCATACTGCGTTCTTGCCCTGCAGCACCAAGTCGATGTTCGACACCGAAGGTCCGACCCTCGTGGACGGGAGAGTATCGTAGCAATACTTGAATGGTGCAACCGGAGCAACTCTCTTAGTCGGGAAGGAAGTGTTTAGTATTTGTCTGTCGAAAGCAGTAGTGACAGCCTTGTATATGGAAGTTTCCATACTAGTGTAAGGTTGTAACAAACTTATGGTTGTTCCACCATATCCCTTGCTATCTATAGAGAGTAAAGACTTGTTGATTGATACGTCTTCTCCTCCGACTCTAATACCTTGTACGCCTATGAAGTACTCGGATGTACGAACCGGGTTAGTGACCAGAGGAGTGTAAGTAAGCATGCTTCTTAGGTCTACGTTAAGACCGGTGCCTCCTGGGGTGATGTTGTAAGGTCCATCACCAAGGAAAGTGAAACCATTTTCCGAAAATGGAGGCAAACACAAAGCAAATGTTTGAGCTAAACGGAAAGCCGAGGACGCTTGTGTAGGGAACGAAACTTTAGTCCTACCGAAGCCAGCAACTCCGGACACCCCTTTTGCGAGGCCACCTAACAAGGAGGTGGGCGCGCAAACAAAGAGGAAGTTGGGGATGCTAACGAGGTCGCCAGTGGTGGCACCATTAGAGGAGTTGAGTTTTATTACATCGGTTGCGAGCTCGCTTCCTTTTTTCGTTGATGTGTTGGTGATGGGGTTGCTGATGATGGCTCTACATGTGTTGTTGTTACACCCCGGCTTTGGGCCCGAAGGACATGACCTACATATCTTGGCATTGGCAAGAGCACAAAGTGGGGAACCGCATGGGACGGGTTTGTATGTCGAGGATACGTAGCGTCGGCCGCAGTTGAGCCATAGGTATTGTGTACCGAGATCTAGTGTTAAAGGGACAAATACCGGGGGAGTTCTTTGGAGGATTTTGGTTGTGTATTGGGAGGTGGAGGCGTCCTTTGAGATAGTCAAGAGTAGAGATTTGGGGCGAGGCGAGACGATGGCCGAAGCCGCGGAGATGGTGGTGGTGGTGGAGGTGAAATATATGAAGAAGAGATACAAAGGAATGAGATAGTGATTAAAGAAAGAAGCCATGTTAGCTAGAGAAGTTGGATATAAGATTTTAGTACGAGTCTTAAAGAGCAAATGTCTGACTTTTAAAGGAGTTTTAAAGATAAGATGGATTATTGGTTTGATGGTGGTTGAGAGTCAATTCATTGGTGCTGTGATTTTTTTATTCATTTGTACATTTATAATTGCAATTTTAGAGGCATGATTAAAGATATCTACGTAACTATATAAGAGGGACCTCCAGCGCATTATATTATATTTCTAGGAAACAGAAACTTGTAAAAATGGAAGTAAGTTGGCACTTGCAAACAAGCAATGTGATGACTGATGAGAAGCACCGACACTTAGATTAGTTTCTATTGTTTGGACTTTGGACTTCGTAGATCATTGAATTCAAGGACATTGTTTAAATTTCAAGCAATTAATCAATTATTATTCCTTCCCTATAACCAGAATTATATGGAGTATTATTTATAGAAACTGCTACGGAGTAATTTTTAATAATTTAACACTGTATATGTCATACTTTCTAGATCTAATTTCAAATGTGTGGGCTAAATTTCAGTGAGGCATATATTTGAAAATAATTACATTATAACGTCAATCAATGATAACTAAATAATTTATATATTATGAAAAAAAATGCTCGAATTAAGCTTGATAAATAGTGAAAATGTCATTATGTCAATGTGAATTGAAACTTCTATTTGAATCATAAATATTTCATATTAGTATACACAACCATTAGAAAAAGAGGAAACCAACGTAGTTAATTAAATTAATTTATAGTTTTGATAAATTAATAATCCCAATCTAAAGATTTTAAATTTGTAAGAAATGCTAAGATATGTTAGCTAAGAAGCTAGGTTTCACTTACTTTTTATGGGATGTAGGGCCTGTTCACTTCGGCTTAATTTCAGTTCAGTTCAGTTCAGCTCCAATCGGTTCAATTCAGCTCCTAATTCCCTTCTCTCATAAGTCATTCATTTCATTTCAGTTCAATTCAGCTCCAATCAGTTCAGTTCAATCCAGTAAATGTGAACAAGCCCGTAAAACTTCTAAAATGCTCAAGTGAATTAAGTTCTACTCGGGGCCTCCATTTACGACCATGCCAAACAATAATTGTTTCCATTCTCCTTCTTTAATAATTTCAATGTTGTTCAAAAAATCCGTCTCATATTTTGCACCAAATTTTCTTTTTTGGTTGTTTAAAAAATCTCTTAGAGTTGCTTATAGCTTTTTCCAGATAATTATAATCTTTAAGTTGCTTCATGCATTCTCTTAAATGTTGAATGTTACTCTGTAATTTTTAATTTTATACTCCTTCCGTCCTTTAATTAGACTCCAACTTTTCTCTATTATGTAAGTACCTTATTAAGAGGCTCCACAAAAATCCTTTAACAATTCTCCCAAACTATTCACCCTCCGTTTCCTGGTGCACGTACATAAACCATGAACAAAGTTTGTGAAAAAACTTGTATAAGAAAGGGAAGAACAAGCTAAGAAAACGAGGTGGATTGATTTTAGACCTTAGCTTGATGAAGTGGGGCAGAGTAAATTGTTTCACTTGCCAACAGAAAACTAAAACGAATGTCCTAGAAGCACCTATAGTTTTCCCAATGATTCATACTCAGATCATAAATGATAAATAAAGGGAGAGAAAATTCAACTTATATGATGGATATATACTCGTAAAGTTGTCTTATTTAAAAATTTATATTCTACGTCCAATTTTAGCATTTTTGATATTGTAGTCATAGAAATAATACCCTTTTAATTTTTAAATGGAACCAATATTATGAAACGAGGGGAGTAATAAATAAATTATAAATAACATTATCTTCTCTTTTGCATAAATGCTATTAAGCTAAACAAATTAATTTTGGTAATATTACTCCTATAAGTTTAGATAAAAAAATTCCAATTATTTGTTAGATCAATCGTGTACAATCAATTATTTCATGCATTGAATGCGTTTGATGATTCCGAAACATAAGCCAAAGAATAAGGGCTTGTTCTCATTGACTGGAATGAGCTGAATTAAACTGAAGTGAACTGAACTGAAAATAATCTGATGAGAACAGGGTCTAAGTGGCCGAATTTAACCCATTATGATGTGCATGCTAAAATGCCAACGTATGCACAACAAATCTGCGTACTTCAGCTGCTTTATTAAGTGTTTCATGGAATTCATATCTTTTGTTGTACTCGATCTTGCATAGATTAAAAGCTAATTTAAGGAACGTTATTAGATTAAAAGCTAATATGGAGTAACATTACATGCATTTTGACATCATAATGGACTAGTCACATGATGTACGACTATAAGTCTGTTACACCCTTACACTATAATGGAGACGTCAATATTCAAGGCAAGAATTAGAAAAATCTCTGAATAAGACAACTTTAGGAGTACGGAGTACCCATTAAAGTGTTGAATTTTCTCTCTCACCATTTATCATTTAAGACCTTATGAGTGGTTTTAATCATTGAGAATACCATAAGCGCTTCTAGGACATTGGTTTTCGGTTTTTATGGCCTGGCAGTGAAGCATTTTACTCTGCCTTGGCCTACTTCATCAAGCTAAGGTCTAAATTCAATCCACCTCGTGCATGTTCTTATCTTGTTCTTCCCTTTTATACAAGTTATTTTTGTGGAGCCTCCTTAAATTTGAAAAGTAAACTTTTATCCCAAAAAAAAAAATCATAAAATTGTTTTTTACTATCAAAAATTTTAAAAGTTTTACTTTACCACCAAAAAAAAAGTAAAATTGTTTTTTACCACTTGCCGTCAAAACTCTAATGAAATTTTTGAAATTCTTCGATTTTTGTACCAAACACATGATTTTTTGGGGTTTTGGGAGGCATTTTATCCCTTTGAATCCAATTTGAGGTCAGAATTGACAAAAAATGATCAAAAATGCTTCTTTTGGCGTGGTTAAAAATACCTCGGTTTGCGTGAAACACGCAAAATGAGGCATTTTCGATCAAATTTTGTCAATTCTGACCTCAAATTGGACCCATAGTACCAAAATGCCACCCTAAACCTATGAACAACATGTTTTGCGCACGAAAATCGAATTTTTTTTTAAACCGTTAAATTTAACGGTTTTCTTGACGTTAAGTGGTAAAAAACAATCTTTAGAAATACTTTTGGTGGTAAAATAAACTTTTAAAATTTTTGATAGTAAAAAACAATTTCGTGATATTTTTTGGTGGTAAAAGTCAAAAAAATCCGATAATAATATTAATTCTGACAAATTTTTCATAATATATAAATTACTTAGTTATCATTCATTCACGCTATAGTAATTATTGTCAAAGATATACGTTCAGTCATAATATAGCAAGTATAAAGTGTTAAATTATTTAAAATTAAGAATAATGGCAGTTTCCATAATATAATTTTAATTATCTGGAAGGAATAATAATTGATTGAGTTAAGATAACAAATGGTGTCCAACTTTTTGCAAAATATTGTGCTTGGGGTCCAAGTTTTTTTTACTTAATATTTGGGGGTCTAGGGTGGAACCTCCGGTGAGTTAACCTTACTTTAACTCACCGTTAACCATAAGCAAAAAAGCTAGACCCCTAATGCATTTAATTTTGGCAATAAATAATAACTATCATTATACTAATATCCAAAATAAGTAGTCATTAGTTATTTAGGAGTAACAAACGCTATAATAATGCAATTTCCTCCTTAATATGCTTATATTAAATAAGGGATCGTTTGGCATTGCTGTGGTTTTCTGTTTTTTGGTTTTTTGTTGTATAAAAGTAAATGATATATGTCACATAATGAATCAAAAATTATTTAAACTTATTAAAATCATAATAATTTTGAAAACTGACAACAAAAAAGTGGAAACACCTTTTTCTTGTTTCCTGTTTTTGGTTTTTAGTTTTCAAAAAAACAGAAAACTAAAAACCAAAAATGATGCCAAACAAGCCCTAAGTTCTTTGTTTTTTTAATATAAAAATTGTTTATTTCAATCGGCTAAAATTAAGTAAATTCTCCATTCTCCTAAGTTGTCCTTATTAATGCTAAAACTAAAGCACCTTTTTTTTTTTACATAAACTTATTGAACTCCAAAATAAATTTTCATACAAGTATTCTTATATGAAGTATTATACTATAAGTACAAATTAATAAATAAATAAGCCCATATCATCTGGTTATTGATTATATATGAGAATAAGTGTACATTAAATAGTTATCCTTTAAAAATACAATTTATATTACTGTACTAAAATACGGCTATCAATCTTATATAGCAAAATATTAAGATGGTATTAGTCCTATTAATGGTACATTTAAAGATTGTGTAGTATTATTAAGGAGAAAATTGAAATTCTTAAGCTTAATCAAAAAAATACCTATGTCATTTAACAACATAATAAAAGTATGCAATTTACGTGCAAGTTAAGGTAAAACAATCACATATGATTTTCTTTTTGCAATTACAAAATAATCTTTACATCTTTTATATTCTTACTGCTGAAACACTAGTAAAATAAATTAATTTAAATATGGATGATATGAGATTAATTTTCATGGTATAATTAGCAATATAAAATTACTCAAATCAACAATAAATGCTTAAACTCTAGATTTTATCAATAACCTTCCATAGTAAATAGTAGTAATATTTACATACAAATGAAAATTAAGGTTTTTTGTTTTATATTTATTATAAATACAATTATAGTTAGTAATAAGATTAAATAATTAAGTCTTTATAAAGAAAAAGGATAAATGAATATATACATACATGATACTAAAATTATCATATATGGTAAAATGTAATTACCCAAGCAAGAAATTTAAGCTTATGGTATGTATATTCATAAAAATAATTAAAAGCCTCAAAAAATTAAATCAAGGGTCCAAGTTTTTGCATTTTTTTGATTGGTTGCTTTTTTAAAAAATAAATATAAAAGAAATTTTTCTATTGGTTAACTAAAAGGGTATAACTTTTTTAACTCAAGGGTCTTACTTTTTTGAAGACAATTAATTATTTTCATCGGAAAAAAAAACTTAGACCTCAAACATTAAATAGAAAAAGTTAGTCCCCAAACACAATGTTTTGCAAAAAGTTAGACCCCATTTGTTATCTTAACTCATAATTGATTAATTGCATGAAATATAAACAACGTCCTTAAATGATCTACAAACTACAAAGTCCAAGCAATAGAAACTAAGGGCATGTTCCGATTTATTGAAAACAACTGAACTGATTGGGGCTGAAGTGAACTGATTGAAATGAATTGTTTATGAGAGAAGGAAATTAAAAGATGAACTGAATGAACCGAGTTGAGATGAAATGAAATGAAATTAAGTTGAACAAAACAGGCCTCAAGTGTCGTTTCTTCTTATCACATTCACTTACTTCGTATTTTATTAAGTACTGCGTAGTTTTTTTGCAACTTGCGTGCCATTTTACAAATTTCTGTGTCCTAGAGGTCCCCCTTATAGTTAATATCTTTTAATCATGCCTCCAAAAATTGCAATTGTAAATGTACAAAAAGAATATAAAAAAAAAAAAAATCACAGCATCAATGAATTGACTTTCAACCACCATCAAACCAATTATCCATCTTATTTTTAAACTCCTTTAAAAGAGAGACTTTTCCTTTTTTATAATACTCATACTAAAATCTTACATCCAACTTCTCTAGCTAACAACAACATGCCTTCTTTCTTTAGTCACTGTCTCATTCCTTCGTATATCCTCTTCATATACTTCACCTCAACCACCACCTCCGCGGCTTCGGCTCGCCCCAAATCTCTACTCTTGACCATCTCAAAGGACGCCTCCACCTCCCAATACACAACCAAAATCCTCCAAAGAACTCCCCCGGTATTTGTCCCTTTAACACTAGACCTCGGTACACAATACCTATGGCTCAACTGCGACCGACGCTACACTTCCTCGACGTACAAACCCGTCCCATGTGGCTCCCCAATTTGTGCTCTCGCCAATACCAAAACATGTAGGTCATGTCCTTCGGGCCCTAAGCCGGGGTGTAACAACAACACATGTAGAGCCATCATTAGCAACCCCATCACTAACATATCCACGAAAAAAGGAAGCGAGCTCGCTACTGATGTAATAAAACTCAACTCCTCTAACGGAGCCACCACTGGTGACCTCGTTACCACCCCCAACTTCCCCTTCGTTTGCGCATCCACCTCCTTGTTAGGTGGCCTCGCAAAAGGGGTGTCCGGAGTTGCTGGCTTTGGTAGGTCTAAATCTTCGTTCCCTACACTAGCGTCCTCAGCTTTCCGCTTGGCTCAAACATTTGCGTTGTGTTTGCCTCCGTTTTCGGAAAATGGTTTCGCTTTCCTCGGGGATGGACCTTACAACATCACCCCAGCAGGCACCGGTGGTAACGTAGACCTAAGAAGCTTTCTTACCTACACTCCTCTCATCACCAACCCGGCTCGTACGTCCGAGTACTTCATAGGCGTGCAAGGTATCAGAGTTGGAGGAGTAGACGTACCGATCAAAAAGTCCTTGCTTTCTATAGATAGCAAGGGATACGGTGGAACAACCATAAGTTTGTTACAACCTTACACTAGTATGGAATCTTCTATATACAATGCTGTTATTACTACTTTCGACAGACAAATATTAAACACTACTTCTTACCCGACTAAGAGAGTTGCTCCGGTTGCACCATTCAAGTACTGCTACGATGGTATCCCCTCCTCGAGGGCCGGACCCTCGGTGGCTTTAATCGACTTGGTGCTGCAGCGCAAGAACGTAGTATGGAGGATTGACCCGTTGAACTCTTTGGTGAGTACTAATGATGGTGGGTATTGTATTGGTTTTTTGGATGGTGGAAAAAGCCCAAGGTCATCAATTGTTATAGGAGGATATCAAATTGAGGATAATTTGGTTCAATTTGATCGGGCTAAGAATAGGATTGGGATTAGTTCTTCTCTCATTTCTAGTCGGATTCGATGTTCTCTGTTTAACTTCACTACTAGAGGGTAACAAGTCAAATGATTTACTTACTGCTGTGGTTAATTAGTGGCCGATTATTAAATATAATCGGAAAATGTGTAAAATAAATAGGGATGGAAGGAGTAATTAAATGGTCCTCTTTTTATCCCACTTTCACTCTCTGCTCTTCTTAAAACAAGCATCAACGTTGTGAGTAAAAGATGACGAAAATGAATCTGTTGTTTATGTCATTCCAAATCTATGCATTGCAGTCGACCAAACACAGGTGTCTATCCAAATCTATGCTTATCTGCGGGCTGTATATAGCATTACCCTTTTGCATAATTGCATGATTTGAAGATAAACCAAAACTAGAAAACAAGCAGCAATGACACTTAGATCAACATTTAACTATTGCATAATTGCATCATCTTTTTTTGCATCTCTTACAAAGCTTTAGCAGCAAAGATTGCATCTTATAAAATTAATGCGGAGGCACCTGTTTATAGAGCAATTGAAACATCACTCCCCCACAGCCCACAGCATAATAAGCTAAAAAGTTAAAACCATATACCAAGTACATCTTGTTAAAAAATGCAATAATGCATCAAACAGGACCAGGTACACACACAATAATAGCAATGGATCAGAAGTATATGATGTTCTATCCAAAAGAGAGAAGATAATGTGATTAATTTATTATTATTAGAACATACACCTCCAATAATAAGCTAATTGTTAAATTAGTTTTTCGTGCCACATATGATTTCAAGCTAACCTGTAGCTATTTTGTGTCCCTTAGCTTTATTAATTAAATAATTTTAATATATTAATCTCTAAAAATTTTGGAAACTTTTTTCTCAGTGCCAAGCTAATTATATTGTTTAGCTACAACTAGTTGCTAAACACTTTTGAAAATTACAAGCAAGTTCATTTCGCATTAATAGCAATAAAAACAAATTTTATGCGTTACAAATAATATCACTTGTTGCAATTAATGTGAAACGGATGTAATATTATACCCACTTTGTATGACAAGAAGCCAGAGAATGCCAAAATTAGTCGTCCTATATACATAATGCAAAGAAATAGAAAATTGCTGAATAAGACAACTTTAGGAGTATCCATTATGTAAGTTGATTTTTCTATCTCTCCTTAGTTTTTTTTTTTTTCTTTTGTCTTTTTTTTTGACAAACTACCTTAAATAAGTAAGTGAAACCTAGCTTCTTAGCTAACATATCTTAGCATTTCTTACAAATTAAAAATCTTTGATTGGGGATTAAATTATTTATTTATCAAAAGTGTGTTTTTCTAGATACAACCAAACAATTGCTCTAATTAACTACGTTGGTCTCTTTTTCTAATAGTTGTAAATAAAATTTGAAATAGAGGTGGTGCAATAAAAAACTTAGATAGTTAAAAGGTGGTTTAGTAAAAAAAAAAAAAAAAAAAAAAAAAAGTGATTTTTTCAAAAAAGTTGGTCTAAAAAGGTGATTTATACCAATTTTTATTTTATTTATTTATTTATTTTTATTTTAGCAAGTTATTTTCCAAGCAAATTGCATTTTCTAACTCCAATGGTTAAGTTAGTAGCTAGGGATTATTTAATATTGCAAGCAAGTCACTAGCTACAACCATTGGAGTTGCACTTACACTATGTTTGGATAAAGAAGAAGGAAGGAAAAGAAGGGTAGGGAAGAATGGTGAGTTTTCCTTCCAAATCTACCCGACTAAGAGAGTTGCTCCGGTTGCACCATTCAAGTACTGCTACGATAATCTCCCCTCCATGAGGTCCGGACCCTCGGTGGGGAACATCGACTTGGTGCTGCAGGGCAAGAACATAGTATGGTCGATTTTCCCCTTGAACTCTTTGGTATACACCAATGTTGGGTATGGTATTGCTTTTGCGGATGGTGGAAAAAACCCAAGGTCATCAATTGTTATAGGAGGGTATCAGATTGAGGATAATTTGGTTCAATTTCATTGGGCTAAGAATAGGATTGGGTTTAGTTCTTCTCTTGTTTATGATCGGATTTCTTTAACTTCACAACCACAGTGTAATAAGTCAAATGGTTAACTTACTGCTGTGTCTTGTGGACCTGTGGTTAGTGACGGGTTATTAAATATAATCGGAAAATGTGTAAGATAAATAGGATTGAAGGAATAATTGATTGATCCCCCTTTTGATCTCTTTCGCTCTCTCCACTCCTTGAAAAAAAAAAAAAAAAAAAAAAAAAAAAAAAAATCAACGTTCTAAATCCATGCATTGCAGTCAAGCAAATTTTATTGACAAAATGATATATGAATCAATTTTATCATGGAGTATTACTACATTTTAAATGTAGTATATTACGAAGTATTAGTTTATATTTCTCTTTATTTTTTTTATTAATTGTTACTGATTTAGAATAGTTTTTGATAGATAATAGGTTAATATTATCATGATGGTTAACCTATTATCTATCAGTTTGGAATTTGTAGTTTTGTAGATCAGTAGATCTTCCGAGGGCATTGATTATACGGAATATCATCATCACTATTACTATCTGATGGATAGAATAGAGTGATGCTAAAAGTCATCAATTGTGACAAAATAAAACCGTTACAATCTTACGTGGCACTTATTATTGGTGGCACTTATTATTTGACGACTCATCATATCTTATCTATTATTATTATTTTAAAAATTTACTACAATGATGACTCATGGGAATGAGAATAAAGAAAGAAATGAATTAATGAAAATTATAATCTTGTAACCATCATGATTAATAAGACATTTTTGTCAAAAAAAATATAAAATTAATAAGATATTATTTTTGATCCTTGTTTAGTTGTTTACATTATATTGATATGTAGCCATTACTATTCTAAAACACATTGACCCATAGAGCAGGAAGACTGTTGAAGGTGGTAAAGATTGCCAATGAGGACTTGAAAAGCAAGGACAAGAAGTACTCCCTCCTTCCTATAATGCATGAGACGTTGGATTATTTTCACTATTCATGCATTAGATTTGATCATAACTTTTTACTAACATATAAAAATATATTTTATCATAAAATATGTTGTTAGATAAAGTTTAATATAAAGTTTCATAATATAATTTTAAAAATAATTTTCATTAATATATAATTATATAAATAAAAAGTCAAATGAGTGCATTCGTATGTGTCCAATGTTTGACTGTGTCATGTATTATGAGATAGATAGAGTATCTAATTATAAATCTGGATAGTTGGGCTGGATTAATTTTCAAAGGATAATTGGACTGTGATTAAGTTGGACTCAAAAAGTGGTATACATGGGCTAAAATGACACTTATTTGGTTGCACGGTCGTTCACACCCAGAATAATAATCAACACGGCCGTGCGCGGCAGTAAACACCAGCAGTTGAAATACCAAACAACAAACCCCCAACCACCAATAAACAAACCATGACCTCCAAACCCGAACCCATCCTCTACTCTTCTCTACCATCCAACCCAAATTCCCAACCAACTACCGTCCAAAACTACGTCGTTTTACCCATCTACCATCCCACGCGCCACCGCTTCCTCCGCCACCTCCGTCGCAACCTCCTCTCTTTCTCTCTCCTCCTCCTCCTCATCCTCGCCGTCTTCCTCCTCTTCCCTTCCGACCCTCAACTCTGACTCGTCCGTCTCAAACTCAACCACATCCGAGTCAACTCAGATCACCACCTCTCTCTCGACCTTTCTCTCTCTCTCACCCTCAAAGTTCGCAACCCTGATTTCTTCTCTGTTAATTACGACGCTTTGAATGTGTCGATTTCATATCGTGGGAGGGAATTAGGGTTTGTGAATTCTCATGGTGGGAGGATTAAAGCAAGAGGATCGTCGTATGTTGATGCCACGCTTTTGGTTGATGGTTTTGAGGTTTTTCATGATTTGTTTTATTTAATTGAAGATGTTGCTGCTGGTAAAGTTCCATTTGATACTGTTTCTTCTATTAAAGGAAGATTTGGCCTCTTTTTCCTCAAAATTCCAATCCAGGTACTTTTTATTTTATTTTATTTTTTTAAATTTCGCGTTTGATTTTAGTGTTTATATGCAAGCGGAATTTGATGAATTGAAACTATTTACATGTTACGCTTTTGTTGATTGAGCTGGATTTTGTTTTAATCGGACAAACTTGTGATTGCAATAGTTGATTTTGTTTATATTCTGAATTTTCATTTTGTCTGGAATCATAGGGAAATTTGGTAGATATCGGAATTCCGGACAAAATTAAGCGTTGGATTGGTGTTGTTCATATTCATATAATGCTTAATACTTTCTATTTCTTCTTAATGCTAATTTGAACTGAGCTTTTAACAATGCGACAAAATTGTAATTGCAAATTTGCAATTAGTGATCTTCTTGTACAGGACTCTGTGGTGATTATTGACTTAACTAGAAATTTACAGGGATCAATATTTTCCAATAATTGATTTTAGGTTAAGGTAGCTTGGACATTGTGGCAAGTTTGTGGATTGTTAATACTTAGTGCTATGCTACTTACTATTTAGCATTGCTAAATGTTGAGCATTTTTTGCAAGATAGAACATCATTTACATTGTCAAGGCTGAAATTACGATTTGTGTTTGCCACTGTGGTTCTTGGAAAAGTGGTTCTTGGAAAAGGTTAATGACCATTTGCGACTATTGTTTCTACTTCTATTGCTGTTTGCATACCTGGCCATGTTTAAAAAAAAATTTACCACTTGTCTGGTTTTTATGCTTGTGCTGTGGGCTGTGGAAAGAGTAAGACATTTGATTACAGAAAAGCAAAATTGTGCCATTGCTTTTATTGTGAGAGAAGCAAACAATGCTATAAAAGTTATTGTTTTTGCTGCTGAACCATCTTTGTGATAGAACATGGAGAAAATAGGTGTTGATTGTTTACTGTTTTTGTATGAAATATCATTTAGAGTTGCATGAGTAGTGCAGGCTGTAGTGATGTTTCTTTTTCAAGTTGTTATGCGTGGTGCTCTTCACGGATTGTCATTGAATAGTGTAAAGTTTGCTTCTATGTTTTTTCAGATGTTATTCCTGTTTCTATACTAGTTCTATACAAGTGTTTATTAGCTATCCTTTAATTTTGTTTTGTCATGCAATTTTTTCAAGCATAAACATAGGGAGCTGGGAATAAGATTTATCCCTAATTATGTAAGGTATAACCCACAGTAGCACCTATAGAGTAGAGACCATTACTTGAAGTTGTTAATTGAGTGTCATGAGTTGGTCATCTAAGCAGTGACTGTTGTTACACCCTAATGTGACGGATGACCCTTAAGCCTGTGGACCTCATGAAAAACATATGCTTATCAGGTTGTCCTAGTCATCGTAATCTTCAAATATTCTATGATACATTTCACATGGAATTAAATTACTCCTGTAAATGAAAGCATGCATGGGAATAGTTCAGTTTGCAATTTGGTCACCTAATGGCTCCCCATGGAAGCATAATGATGGATTAGGGGGTTTTGTCTCTTAACTATTGAATCATGTCTCTTGGTACTTTGAGACATGTCCCGTTTAGGTTGAGATTAAGCATCAAGCCATCACATAATAACATGAGTGCCGTCTGATTCAAAGCTAATCTAACTCCAAGCCATCAAATAGGCGAGAAGTCGAGAACTCACTGGATTAGCAAAGTAGTAGAGAGGGGGGAGGGGGTTCATATCAAATATTATAAAAAAGCCTTTTGTCTTATATTGCTTTGAAAATTGCATAGAGCCATTGCATTTTTACATTTGATATGCGCCATGGAAGTTACCATAGCAAGGCTTCTACAACCCACCTTCAGATAATGGTGTTTTCCCGAGTTAATTCTCTTTTTGATATGTCATTGTTGTGCTGTATTCAGTTTCGTTTTTCCTTTTGGCTGTGATTATGCTCTGATATCTGTTTATTACATTTCAGACTAAAGTGTCATGTGAGGTAGATGTAAATCCAAAAGACCAGACAATCGTTCATCAAAATTGCTATCCTGAGGTAAGTTACTGAGCTACTTGTGTTCATATATACTCAAATGTTTCAGTACATGTCATCTTTTGTCAACTGTTCTTGAAACTTCCTCCCTTTTTTCTTAATTCAATTCTACATTTCCTTTTTGATGTGACATAGCTCAGTAGTTGTCTAGTTATGAGTAAATATGAGTGTGGACTGGTGTAAAATCTTCTACGAGATGTGTCAGACTTTAGTAGTACATACTAAGTGGTACATATCTGTTTGATTAGATGATGAACTTTTGATTATTATATATCATGATAGTATGATGTGAGGTGTAATATTTTCCAATTACCATTAAGGCAATGTGTTGAGATCGGAATCATTGAATAGTGAGCTTGTCCATTCAGTTGATGGCATGATATGGTAGAACCGTAGAAGTTATATTCTCCAAAGTTGGGAAGGCCCAGAGCCTCTTGATAATTGACATAAGAACTTGAGAAGCCTTCTTGAATTGGGGGTTATGTTGACTTGATTACTCAACCTGTACATATTTTATTCTTTCTTCCTTCTCCTAGCTTCTGAAGGATTTGCTGATTTGTTGTTAACCTCTATTAGAAGAATATAGACTTTGGTTATTATGTTCACTTTAAGTAACTGAGCTGGGTCATAAGAACTGTATGTATGGAAAGGGAATTCTATTTCTTTGAAGAGTGCAATTATTGATATTTAATGGTTCTGTTAGTTGCTTACTAAGGGCTAGTTTTGCCTTTGTAAACATATAGCGTAATATTGTGCATTAACATATAGTAGTAGTCATGTAATTGTTGATGAACATCTTTCAGTAGTTAAATCCTGGTGAAATTTTTCTAGGAACTTGGATGAATATAAGTGATATGGCATTGCTCTTTAATTCTTTCTCCTTCTGATCACCAAGCTATTGTTCTTTTGGGGTCGAGTTCCAGTTGTTTAAAAATTAGAACTAGTAGATAGAGACAGACAACAGAGCCACAGAAGTGTTTCTACTGTTGCATCGTTCATCTTAATTTACACAACACAGAAGAAATGTTCCTTCCTTAATGGCTTATTACATTTTCAGTGACTTAGATGGCTATACAACAAGCTGCAATTATTCAATTAGTAATGGAGATGCTTCTCGCTCGATATTCTTGAGGTGTAAATTTCAGAAGGTATTTATGTGAGTTTCGCAGGATCTGCATATCGTGTGGATATTAATGTACATTATAATAATTATTATTGTACAGGGGTTATGTACATTATTTCGAAGTCAATATTATTCTAATAACATCTTACACGATCAATCACATTGAGAAATCTACATGTTTTGTATACGACGCTTGATTGTATCACGACAGTTCTCAGTATGCACTTCTGTTTGCTTGACTGCAATGCATGCATGGATTTGGAATGTCATAAACAATAAACTCATATTTGTTCTCTTTTAATCACAACGTCAATGCTTGTTTTTAAGGAGTGGAGAGAGCAAAAGAGGGTCATTCAATTACTCCTTCCATCCCTATTTACTTTACACATTTTCCGATTATATCCAATAATCGGTCACTAAACTGCAGCCGTAGGCATTTAACCTCACTCTACTAAACTGTTACTTTCTTCTTATGCCAAAATCTTCAATTAAAAAGGGCACTCTGTTAGAGGCTGAGATCAAAGTTGTCTTTTACCTAACAGCCATTTCTTTACAATTCTGCCGAACTCAAGCAAATGGATATTTTAGCAGGTCTATTAATGTCGGCCAGGTTATAGTTATCCACACTGAAATGTTTGCAGAAACTAGGTAGTTGTGTACATGTGTATCGTAACCAATTATTAATTACAACTTACAAGCATGCAAATTAGAATGACTACATAACACTATACTATGACTAATTTATTTTGTTTCCTTGTGACGTTGTACATTCTTTGATAGTTGCTATCTTCATGCACATACAATCATAGAGCTGATCAAGTATGGCGTATGGCCTAGGCTTGCCCAATTCGAGCCGAGATTGTGCCGCCACTTTATGGTCAGAATGGACCTCTGTTGGCGGCAGCTTGGGTCAATTAGACCCATGATTATTATCTCTGATACGAACTAAATTTGTAACAGAAGTGTGATTTCAAAGCTTTTGTTGCAATCAAAATAAAAATACTATATCTTGATCACAAAGAACATACAATTGCACAAGTCATCTTAGGACTAAACTTTAGCTTCCTTAATACTGAAATCTAGGACTAAGCTTCATGCTGCACCACACATAATCTGCATGATGATACCGACAACGAAAAGAACCTGGGTGGCTTGTTGGTGAGCACAGACAAACCTTTCTTTCCCCACCTCCACCACCCGCCGTAGCAGCTCCCTCTCCTTGCCGTGGATTATTTACAGCAGGTTCCTCCACCAGGGGCGGTGCATGGAAGAGGTACCTTCGAGCAATCCTCATCGTCGCCAGCCCCTCAAGGCTGTGGAAAGGGAACCCTGCTTTTTGGCACATGATAATACCTTCTTGCTCTTGATCTTCTACTTTGTATGTTCTGTGAGTTGTAGAATTTCTTTACTTGCAAGGGAATATGTTCTCTTTGGTGTTTGCTATGTATATAACGCACTCCTAAGGTAAGAAAGTAGAGTGGGTTAAGGAAAAGTTGGGTATAAAAAGGAAGAAAGTGGGGCTTAAAATTGATTCTAGGAAGAAAAGGATTGCTTTATAATAGGGGCCGGGTTACTTTATGCTTCCATGATGTGTACATTTTCTCTTGATTGTTCTCGTGCGTACATTAGAGAGGATGACTGAGAATCTTGTCATTCACTACACTTATTAGAGCGCCTAGTAAAGATAAAACAAGCCCCCTCAATCGTTTGTTAAATTTTATCCTAACTTTTGGTTAGGACTTCACTCGACTCTCTCTGATGGGTCTTTAACGGCAATTATAAGTATCGTTATGGAGTTGGTTCTCTTTTGACACATTTAATAAGCGGTCATATATTATGAGAATGGTAACGAATTTGTAAATGATTAAGATAATTTTGTCAATAAAACTCTACCGAAACAATTTCATATAAGATTTTGCTCATAAAATTTCATTACTACACAATACCACCTTTAAATAGGTAGTGAATGATAGTGAAAATTTGTTAAATGTTTGTGCTACATTATACAACATGTAGTCCTCGAGATCAAGTTCAATGTTAACAATTTTTTCAATTGTACGTTACCAATAAGATCTTAGATTGTTGGTTAAGATTAAGTTTCGTATCACATCAAGTTTCATTATTTCAAGTGATTGCAACACGTGTTAACTATTTGAAAGACATCACAAGCTATAATACTCCCAAACACATGTAATAGTTTGATTCCAGCGTTAAGTACTATACCTTCAAATAAGATCGTACTATATTTCAAATAAGATTTAGCTAAAAAAGTTAGGCGATTTCTATAATATATATCCTTCCATGCAGATAGTTGTTTCATCTTTTTGAAAGCTTCTCAGACGATAAATATTATTATGACTAAAAGTTTTACTTTTCATTAGAATATTAGCTAAATTTCCTTAAACTTTTAGAGTGCTAGAATCTCTTTACTCGCAACTCACAATAAATTAAAACTGTTTCAGAAGTAGTGGGCATAGCATTCACCAGGTTCTTTTTAAGTTTAGGCCAAAGTTGTATCCTTTAAATTTATTTCTTTCCTTAAACATCAAGTGACCTTAATTAAGACATGAAAATTAGAATATTTTTCTCAAATTATTTAAATTATGATCTCCACGTTCCTAATCAAACCAAATATCTTAACTATATAGTCTATGCCGCCGTGTGTGTGTTACACAGAATATTGTTGAACTTTTAAAGATGTAATTATATGTGTTATATATAAGCAAGGATACCTTGCCTAGCAAGAAAGGTACAATCACCCGCATTTTTTTTTTTGTTGTTTAGAGAGCTACAAGGACAAGTGATGACAATCGATCTATCCCTGGATTTCTTGGAACCAGAAGGAGAGCTCTAACCACTTGAGTATTAGATACAAATTGCAGGAATATAAATCAAAAACATTGAACTAATTTACACAATTCTCATTTTCAATTCTAAACAAGCTAAAAGTTAATATTGTAAGGGCTCATTTGGGATCACTATTTAGCTGTATTTAACGAACTCTTCAGTCCCCCCTGAGTTTTGAACCTATATGAGGTTATGACCACTTGATTGATCTAGTGTTGATGAAGTGTTCTTCTAGTCCACCATTGAGTTACAACTCCTTACTCACTAAGCTAGAATGTATGTACTTGATATGTAAATTGGTACTTTGATTGAGCCAACAAAACTACTATACATACTTCAGAAAGAAATCAAGAATATGTTCTAAAGTTTACATCTTTGAATTTGTTGATAAAAGTAACTTACCGCGTACACCTAGAAAGAAAGTAAAGTGATTTGGCTGTTTGGTTAAGCGAGTAAATTGGTCGTCTTGCATTTTCTAGGAGTGTGCAGTGTGCTAATGTGAAAGTGTTATGTCCAATCTTGAGTAAAATTTATGGGGCAAAAGACCACCTAAACCGAATTGGGTGTATTGTACACCAGTCGTATATATAAAACGTATTCTAGAATCTCCATTTACATTAAGTTAGAAAGCTTTTACTAATGAATTATGTATTTCATGCTAACTACTATTGAAATTATTTTTGATACAGTATTTTAGTGTATAAATAAACACAAAAAGTCGAAATTCAGATGGAATGAACATTTTAATATGAGACACAACCTTAATGAAATTTATTATTCAAATCAAAAGTATTAAATTCATATTTATATTTTTTTAATGCATAGATGAAGAGAGTAATATACGGCGGCGATAATGTAGAATCATAGCTAGACGGATCATTACTTAATAAGCCAACAATATAATCATATCATTATGCAAATATCCAGGCCAAATGGCTGGCTTTGCAAATCTAACTTGTATGATTGCATCAATAATACAACAGAGAATAATGGTTGTTTTGTTTGATTAAAATAACAATGGAACAGCAGAATATATTTCTAGTTAGGATCTTTTAGTTGTCTTTGCCAGAGTAATTGCGATGGCATGCACATAAGAAAAGATAGAGGAGAGACAAGTTGACTTTGATCTTATTTACGTATTTAGTATTGCAATATAACCACATTAGCATAATATATATTGATTGCTCATGAATTAGGTTAAAACCTTGTGCTAAAAATTGTTCTGGTTCTCGGCTACTTTCTCTGTTTCTCTAAGTTTTTCACTTGTACTTTACATGACCTCTGATTATAACTATGGAATTTTTTAATTTTGTACTAGTGAAAAAAAAAATTGTTGAAAAACTATTCAAAACTAATCTAAAAAATTTCATGTGATAATTAATGTGCTTATCGTATGTACTATGTATAAATTAATATCTTCCGTCAAGGATTTTTTAACTTTGACTCCATGAATAGATCACGTCCTAAAGGTTGAACATACAAAAAGAGTTAGAATATTTTAATTTTTCTTCAAATGTTTTTATTATTATTATTACTAGATGTAACCCCGTGCGATGCACGGTTCTAGTAATCATTGTATTTAATTTAAAATTGTGTATATTTATGAAGATCATTTATTAAATATATGGATAAAATTCCTAATATCATAAGATAATTTTTTTTAATTTTAACACTAAAGTTATCTTTTATTGTTTTATTTATTTTATGTGACGCTTGAATTTAAAATCCCAAACCTTATTCACTAATTTTGCTTATGTGACAATTTAAATTTTTAATTCAAAAAAGAAATGGCAAATCTCGTTTTTTTATTGATCAAAATAAGTCTTTTGCCTATGCGTTTATTTAATATACTCGTTCTGTTTAAAATGTTAGTCTCATTTATAATCGTTTAACTATAAAATATTATGGGAAATTAGTCATATGAGATTTAGTTTTATTCGTCTCGATGAGTACATTATTAAAATCAAACTTTTACAATATTTTCTAGGGAGAGATTAAAGATATTTGCGATTAAAAATTTGCATCCATTTATGTAAAAAAGATAATTATTACTTTTTTTTAGAGAAGATAATTATTGGTTTTTAAAAATAATTTAAATTTTAATTATTCTCAATTCGTTGTTTTTACCTTTAAAATTCTTAAATCTTATTCGTCACTTTTGCTTAGATGGCGAGTAAATTTTTTTAATTTAAAATTTTGTAAATTTATGAAGATCATTCATTAAATATATGGATAAAATTCCTAATACCATAAGATAATTTTTTAATTTTAACCCTAAAGTTATCTTTTGTTATTTTATTTATTTTATGTGATGCTTGAATTTAAAATCCCAAACCTTATTCACTAATTTTGCTTATGTGACAATTTAAATTTTTAATTCAAAAAAGAAATGACAAATCTCGTTTTTTTTATTGATCAAAATAAGTATTTTGCCTATGCGTTTATTTAATATACTTGTTCTGTTTAAAATGTTAGTCTCATTTATAATCGTTTAACTATTAAAAATTATGGGGAATTAGTCATATGAGATATAGTTTTATTTGTCTCGATGAGTACATTATTAAAATCAAACTTTTATAATATTTGTTAGGGAGAGATTAAAGATATTTGCAATCAAAAGTTTGCAAAAAAAGATAATTATTACTTCTTTTTTTTCCTAAGAAGATAATTATTGGTTTTTAAAAATAATTTAAATTTTAATTATTCTCTATTCGTTGTTTTTACCTATGTGTCAAAATTCTTAAATCTTATTAGTCACTTTTGCTTAGGTGGCGAGTAAATTTTTTAATTCTAAAATAAATTATTAATCTAATTTTTCATTGGACAAAATAATATATTTTCTTATGTGGCGCGCCAAATGCTCTCGAAAAATGCCTACTTTATTTATATATATTAGATTATTATTATTATTATTATCCTTGATCAAACTTTATAAAAGTCGATATAAATTTACATCTTATTATAAATTTATAATTGCTGTCTCTTTCTCAAAATTTTTAACTTCAACATTTGGCACTATCACACAAAATTTTTTGATGTCTACCAAAAAAATTTAGTTTTCTCATAGTATTCAATCATGTGGGGTCTTATTATTATATTCATATCATTATAAATCTTTGGTATATGTCAACATATTTTATGTTTTTTACATTGGCAAATTTAAAAAGTTTTACAACTTAAAAAAAAAAAATAGTTAGTGTTTGATAAAGTTGGTATATAATGATCATTATACCTTTGCTAACTAACTTTTGATACGTTCGAACCATTTCTTAGACAACAAAGTATTTCCTTAATTTAGAAAATGGCAATTAGGCAAATAAATTTATTAAAAATACTCGTCAAAATAAAAATATTGAAAATAATACGATGATAATTCGTTTTGAATGTTATGTCCCATACAATATTACTAAGTACATTAGCCTAAATCCTAAAGCAACTACAGCAAGGAAGTCTCATCATGAACAATTGACATTAATTACATAAATTAGTACTAATATTATGGTAACCATCAACTCGTCATGTGCAAGAATTTTAAATCCTATATTAAAGTACTAAATTGCTTTGGTTGATTGATCTACAATTATTCAATTCTTGACCACAATTTTTTTTGGTTGTAATCAATCCATATTTATATAATACTTGTATATGTTCTTAAATTGGTATAAGTCACATCTTCTAACGTAATTAAGCTTAGCAAATGAATGGTTGCTTACGCACATGATAATCTAATAATGTAACGACCAACGTCCGTTGACATATAATGGTTTGTTATGAATAATAACGTAGGATGGCTAATATATAATGTCAGCAAAATATAATGTGAATATATATATATGTATATTAAGTGTTTGTTTTCTTCAGTTTAAGTTCAGTTTAGTTCAGTTCAATTCGGTTCAGCTCCAATCAGTTCAGTTCAATTCAGCTCCAATCAATTCAGTTAAGTTGTTTTCAGACGGATTAAATAAGATTATGTAATATGATTATGGAAGTTTATTTGCTATAATTTATATAGATTTTTTTAAAAAAAAAAAAAATCATGAGTATTTACGCGAGATCGGATCAACTAAATTGAAATGTAACGGTGTAAGACTCTCCTCTGCTCTCGTAATAATAAAAGATAAATTAAACTTGGGATTGTACTCCAAGATTTCCAGCTTTTATGCAGTAGTTGATTATGTACAAAACAACAATGTACACATGGTACAGGATAACTTTGGTCCCCTTACATTTCATATTTTTTTTGAAAAAAAAAAAAAAAAAAAAATCCCTCTTTTTCAAGTGTCTTGAGGTCAAGTGCTCAAGTCCTACTCATATGAGTCATATCTATGAAAAAATCAAGCTAAATGCTAAATTCATTTTTATATATGATTTTATGGCTTAAATAAATACTTGTATTGTATAGTAACTTATGGACTAGAAATTGAAATAAAATAAGATATTTTACATGCTTTTGGCAATAGCATGGGGAAGCAAAACAAATGGGTCAATAAATTGAACTTATAAATCTTGCAGAATTGCCTTAATTTATTTCATATACAAAAACTCATACTGTATACATACGAAAATTAATTTGATAAAGTTGTATTGAATTATACATTACTCGTTAGATGTGTAGTATACATGTCAACTAACTTATTTGGTAAAGTCCTAATTGTGATATAATAACCCTCCACACGAAATATTAAAAAAATAATAATTAAAAAAAAAAACTGAACTAAAATACTATTAGAAATCAAATTTGATTAAAAGTCTTAACATCATAACTCATTAGAATCACGGTATCATATGTTCAATGAAGTACTCATGATTAAGGATTTACATAATTACATAGTGACGATGAAGAAAACGCAATCATTTTATGTTGTAGTTGTCTCGTCATCTCTTTCTTTTCTTCTTTAATTTTTTCTAGTAAGGATAATATGCACTAATTAAGGATTTACATAATTACACGGTAATGATGGTGAAGAAAAATATGATCACATCATTAATTAAATATTCCGTACAATTTATAAAAAGCGACAACTTCCCCCAAACTTCCTTCAAAAGTTCAAAGTACTACTATAACACTCCTAAATCCTAATCCAAGTAAAAAAAAAAACAAAAAAAAAAAAAAAATGAAAAAAAAAACTACTTTCTTTTTATTATTTGTTTTTTTTTTTTTTTTTTTTTTTGAAACCTGAAAAATAAAAACTTCTAGAAAAACATTGTACACCCAAATTAAAAAAACGAGTATAATTGTATAAAATGTGAAACAAGAAATTAATAACGTAGGTTCATTAGTAAACCCAAATAATTCAGAGCTGCCACATATACAAGACATTCCGGTCCAAGTCAACTAGCCGCCTACTAATACAATTCCTTCGAGCCACCAGTCAAATATCTTACACTTCTAGAAAACATAAATAAAAACCTTATTAATTAAAATAAAAGGAGGTAAAAATAATAAAAACTATAAATATAAATAAATAATCGTATAAAAATTTGTAAACACAAAAAATATTCAACGCGTTCCTTCCACCCTACTCTCCTCTCATAAAAAGGAAATTCCAGATTCAATTTACTGCTCCCTAAAAAAAACTTATATATATACACCTTACCATCATAAACGCTTCATAATTTATTTTCATTCATTCTTTTGCACCAAACAAAGAATTTTATTCACCCCAAATCATATTACATTTTCGTAGAAAAATTAAAACTTCAGAATATATCAATATGTATTCTAACGGATCATCAATGAAGTTTTACGCATTGCCTATTTTTGGGTTTTTGATAATGGCTTTTTTTAAGGTTACTCAAGGCCAGATGATTGCTCCTTCCCCTGCTACCGCGCCTCCTCCTACCAATGACAGTAAGTCCCTTCTCTCTTTTCAATTCGACTCGAATCCGAACTCAACCCAATTAGGTCTAACTGGGTGGTGCCGGATTTTTATTTTATTTAATTTTAGATGATGAGTGCTAGAGATAAAATTTTGGTTTATGTAGCCGGCCCTATTATTAGAATTAAGTTTTCGAGTTTGCTGGTGTTATTTTTATTTATTGGGGGATATATCTTTTTGTGCAGGTGCTACTATTGATCAAGGGATTGCATACGTTCTATTGGCGGTTGCGCTTGCTGTTACTTACCTCTTTCACTAATTTATTAAGGGTGATTTTAGACTTTATTATGAGGAATTATTGGTGATAATATTAGAATTTGATTAATTAATTTGATATATTTATAGTTTGATCAATTCTTTAGCTACTTTTTATTTTTCTCCCAGGATATCCAAGGGTGAAGAAAAAATTGTAGTGTTTTTTTGTATTCTTTATTATGATAGTAAATAAATAAAATTACAGTTTCTGTTTTTCATGAATTCTATTTGGCATTTGTTATAAGTGGTAGTAGAACATACCATACCTTTTTTTCACCAAATTCACTATTTACAACTTGTGTGTTACGCGGGCCAAAATACTAGGTAAAATCGACAATTTCATAGTGATTATATTCGTTTTCACACATCACACTCGTCGTAGTTGGTATTTGATCACATTCTAGAGTACAGTATGTTTAATTCCAAAATTGATTGGATTATAGTTATAACTTTGCAAATTGGAAGAGTAGTCGCTAGTAAGTAACTGTCAATTGGCAAGCCCACGTTTGTCCAACGACTAGTAAGCGAATTAGCGAACGTTATATTGGTGTCATCCAACCAGGACTGACAGCTGATAGGCTATTTGCGAATAGTATCATATCTTGTGTAATTACTCCGTACATCGATTTATTTGGGAATATGATAGAATTTAGGGGAAAAAAAAGATTGGGGTCTAAAAGTTGTAAATGTGCATTAATAACGTCAATATAAAGCAATTTGACATAAAAATTTGCATTAGTTTTACTTAGAGACCTTGAGCTATCAAATTGAGTGGGGTTGAGTTTGTTTTAAGTCATGTCTTATTGTAACGGATTTGGCTCGTGTAATGTTTTGGGTTTAGGTCACTTCAAATCCGATTGGGTTGTTTAAGGCTCAGATCATATCGAATTGGTTTTTTTACAAGTCTAGTTTAATGATGTACTTCGTATGAGATATGAAAATATTGTCTACATTCACTTAAAAAATAATGTAGCGATTTATTTTAAGAGGCCATACAAGGTGAAGTATTGCAAAAGCAATTTCATGTAGTGAAGAAATTGGGCCTCAAATGCTCTCGTGGACTGGGCTAAGCTTTCTCCTTTTAATGTTCTAAAGTTAGCTTAGACTGCTCAGTTCCAACTTAGAGCATCACAATTAAATCGGACCAATTCTTTGTAACTATGGGCCTATTCTCATTGATTGAAAAAAACTGAACTGAACTTATTGATTAGTGATTTTTAACTACGGATTAATGATCTTTGATTGTTTATTATTATGTATATGTGTATATACAAATATACATATTAAAATATTTATGAAAAATATACTATATAATTAAAATATTTATGAAAAATATATTAAAAACATGGAACCCCAAAATATTTTAAAAACATATACTATATTATTATTATTATTATTATTGTTGTTGTTGTTGTTGTTGTTGTTGTTGTTATCGTTGTTGTAATATAAGCTTAAAAGTATGAAATTTGGCTTTAAATCATTAGCTTTATCATTAGAAATAAACTTATTAGAGCAGAGCTGAAATGAACTGAAAATAATCTAATGAGAACAGGCCCTATGGTTAATAAATTAAAATAAAAAACATGGATATATATATTGCCACTAATTTAACTGAAGATGTCACATATTCATGCTTTCTGTACATATACATAAATACATAACCGAATGTAGTCAAAGATGAGTCTGTAAATACTAAAAAATATGAAACCAGTACACATCAAATGCCATAGAAATCAGTAACACACTAACATATTTTTATTTAGTAGCAACAAAATATATCACATAATTAATTCACCAGTAAAGATAGGAACTACATTCTATATGCCATAATCACTGTCTAAAACCTGAATATTTATAAGGGATAGGAATTACATGGAGATCATTTTTCCTTCTCACAGTAATTCCAAACAATTCATTCATGTCTAAATTTTCAGGCTTAATTCCATTAGGTAACTTCCAATCAAAATGGTAGAGCAACATAGCTAGAGGAAGCTCAATATTCGCGATACCTAGTGCCACACCAGGGCACATCCTCCTTCCTGCACCAAACGGGATAAATTCAAAATTGTTACCTTTATAATCTATGTGAGACATCTCAAATCTTTCAGGTATAAATGCATCAGCATCTAGCCAATACTTCGGATCTCTCCCTATGGCTCGTGCATTCACCATGACTCGAGTTTTAGGAGGTATATCATAGTTACAAATTTGGCATTGCTCAATGGATTCTCTAGGGATTAAGAGAGGTGCAGGAGGGTGTAGTCTTAATGTTTCTTTTATTACCGACTTCAAAAACTTGAGTTCATCTAAGCTTGTCTCGTCAATTGTTTCTTTCCCGTGGTAAACTTCCTTAACTTCATTTTGTGCTTTTTCCATTGCCTTTGGGTTCTTTATCAACTCGGACATGACCCATTCTATTGTTGTTGAAGATGTTTCAGTGCCAGCACCAAAAATTTCCTAACAAAAAAATTCGTTGTTTTATAAATAATTAATCACTTTCTTCAAGAAGATAGTAATACAGGACTCGCGGAAAAACTATAAAGTAACAAAAATTAAGAGTCAAAGTTCAATTTAGAACATGTAAAATAACTACTTTGGTCACGCACATTTTTTTAAAAGTGATTAATCATGCTACATAAAAGTAATTTTCTTGAGATTTCTAACATGACTTACCAAGATTATTGCTTTGATGTTGTTGTTGGTCAAGGAGAAATCGTTATTCTTAGGATCCTCTTTGTGAAACTTCAACAAAATATCTACTAAGTCCTCTTGATCAGCTTTGCCTTGTATTATGTTAGACTTGTGTTCTTGAATTATAGGATCAAGTATTCTATTTGATTCATCAACTATCTTTTTCACTGATTTCTTCATCCCACCAATTGAATGCAGCAACTTGATGGATGGATAAAGGTCAGCAATTGAAAAACCAGAGAAAAGCTTTGACATTAGTGCTATTAATGCTCTGAATGCTTCTTGTTCTTTCCCTTTCTTGTTGAAAACTGTCCTGTTAAACAATTTAAATAATTAAGAAATTGTAATTAGGATATCAATGCTAATTATTGATAATTTAGAGACAAGGGGTAAAATGTCATACTCGTAGAAACTAGTACTCCATTGTGAAGCTAGCTTTTTCATTTACGAGTACTAGAATAGCTATTTGATCTGACCACATGAAAAGGTCAAAGGCAAACCAAAAAATCGTTTTAAACATTAGTTATTTAAAACCGATCATTATATGGGTACTATAAATTGAATCAATTTGGAATTTATATATTTTAGACCTAATTAAACTTTATGAAGTAATCAAACATACGAAAATACACTTTAACAATTTCAATTGTACAAATCAGTTGTACTATGCACACGATACAATAACATGATCTGTTCATTTAATTTGCACATAAAGGAAAGAAATGAGAATAGATCCAAGTGAGTAACTAAGGTCAGCAACATACCTAGATGTAATATCAAAAATAAGACCAAAAACCCTCTCACTAAGATTAACCGAGCACCCTTTTGCTGCCCTCTCGGCAATAGACTCCACAAACATGGTAGCCTCCTCTTCTCTAATGGCTCGAAACGACTGCACCCTTCGAGCCGTAAACAGCTCGAGGGTTGCAATCTTACGGACTTGCCTCCAATACTCACCGTAGGGGGCAAGTCCAATATCGGAGTAATCATAGTACACATCTTTAGCCACAATAAGCTTAGGCCGGTTAGCGAAGTTAGCGTCATGGGCTCGCATCACCACTTTTGCCACGTCAGCGGAGGAGATGATCACGGTGGAAACTTCTCCTAGTCGAAGGTGCATGATAGGGCCGTGCACCCTAGCTAGGTCTTGTAGACGGTGGTGTGGTGGGGTTTTATATGATGCGAGTTGGTGCATGTTTCCTATGATGGGTAGCTTTGGTGGTCCTGGTGGTAATTTTAGTTTTTTATTTAAGGGTTTTAGTGATTTTAGGATGAGAAAAATGGGGATTAAAAGGAAGAATATGAGTGAAATTAGCCATGAAATCTCCATTTTTTTTAGTAAACAAAAAAAGGAATGTATTTGATTTCAAATTTTTGTAGATGGGGTTAAATCACTTAGATGCTACTATAGCTAAAGTGGTTAAATAAATTATATTATCCTTTTCATTGTGTTTTTTCATGCAAAGTCAAACAACTATAGTACATTTAAATAATGCTCAATCACCTCCAAGGCTCCAATTTCCAAATTCCAATAATACAAAACTAGCACTAAAACACATTATATTAATTGTGGTTGTTCCAAATTTGTACAGTCAAAGTGGTTTCTATGAAAAATAAGATCAAAGTCAATAAACAATAGTTCATTTCAAATTAGTTGTTACTTTGTCCTCACTTTTAATCTAATTTAACGTAGTAAGTAATTAATTGTACACTTTAGGCTGAAATTTGCAGCTTGGTTTTATAAAATAAAATTTAAAAAAAAAGGGTAATTCTAGCATTTAATATACTTCCTTTTTTAGTATTACGTTGGGAATTTATCGACAATTCCCGAGTAAATCGGTATAATAAATATTTATTTATTGTCTTTTCTTTCCATTTTTAGAGCTGCATATATCTTTTTCCCAAAAAAAAAAAAATTATACTTTAGGCAATGCCTTCAATTGCTTTATTAGCTATATAGGGAGTACTATATAGCTACTGTTAATATATTGCAGTGCTTATTTCGATAGCAAGTTCAATCTTTATAAAAAATTCGTTACTTATTGAAAGTTTTTTTTTTCTTTTTTTTTTTAAATGTATAAATATTAAATATTGACTTATTTTTGGTGCATCATTTTCAACATTTTTTTTTTTTTTTTTTCATTTTCAACATTATTGGATTATCTTTGAGTTGTTTATATTAAGAAATACATATGATCACCGACTATAAAATCTATTAGAAATTAATAAATTATCACTTTGTATACATACGTCAATACGTCATTCTATGTTTCTATCTTAAAAAAAAATGGAAAAAGAGACACGAGTTTCTTAAGAATTAGAGGCGAACTTGTTAACATGCCAAGGCCAAGGGTGTCATAAGTTCATAACCGACTCATCGTTGAAGAAGTTGGTAATTGGAATGGTAGCACAGGTAGTCTACAATGAGCTGGAGAAGCCCATTATTTGTGTCTACAACATGCTTTTTTGTGTGGCTGGTCATCAGTGTTGTAGTTCCAATTATAAAGAAGCAGCCCAAATTTCACTTGTTGAGCCCAATTAATAACGACTTTATTTGTGGCTCTTACCAATCATATCATTTACCTTTTCATTTTATCATTATTTTTTCTATTGTGTATATCATATGGTATTAGCATTCAGCAGAGAGTGATATGGACTATAGAGTATTAATCATTAATCATAATATCCATGAAAAAAGAGGTAGTAGTACGTACAGTGCCTTTAATCTAGCACATGAGTATAATCCGCAGTACTTAGATTTGATGTTTTCTTTTTTTAAGCTGGTAAAATTGAGGGTCCTATAGGGCTGGAAGGCCTGGAATTCACTACGGGTCACCTCTACCTATATTATTAAGTGTTGTTCGCCTATTTAAAACCAGATCGAGAACAAAAATTTATTGTATAACTCAAGAACGATCAAAGACCGGGCTGATAAAATCGATCCAAAGTCTAGATGGAATCGGTCTTATTTTCTACCTTTTAAAAATATTTTTTGTTACGTTGTTAAAAAAAAAAAAATACAAATGATTGTTTAATGCTTTTTTTTTTATCCAAAAATATAAATTTATACTTTGCCAAAACAATAATAAAAAATAAAGATTAAATAAATTGAAAATCTCATTCCATAATTTGATTTTACTCGCATTATATCATGAATATATAATACTTCGTACTCCATAGTAATATCAGTTTAATCCGTTAAATTAAAGATTTTCAACTAAGGGCCTATTCTGTTCAGCTTAATTTCAGTTCATTTCCGCTCAGTTCAGTTCCTAATTTCCTTTTCTCATAAACAGTTTAGTTTAATTTAGCTCAATTCAGTTTAGTTCAGCTCAGTTCAGTAAATCAAAACAAGACCTAAGTTAGAACTTGACCCATTTTTAACTTCAACCAATGTAGGAAAATTCACTTAAAAAGACATTGGATTCTTTTATCCTCAATTCCTCATTGCCTAAGTCCTGACTTTAAAATCATTCATACCCTATTCCTAACCTTTTCCTCGAGCCACAATTCACTAAGATTTTTTAACCCAAAATAAAATCCTAGAGTTTAGCCAAAGGAATCTGCTTGTGTGGAAAGAAAGCAAGCTCAAGAAATGTTAGTTATTGTCAACTTTAATCTTCATTTCTTAATATCTTTTGTCAAACTCTAATCCTTTGAAAAACATCCTAATTCTGCCTAATCTGACGTGCCCAATTCCCTAAGTCACGTGAATAATCATGTGGATTATGATTTAATATACGTACTGGTATTAGATTAGGATCCAAAAATTGCGCCATTTCGTCTGACCATATACCTGTATCTTTTATTCTTTTGGCTCTAATAATGGTGGTCTGTGGTTGCCATTTTTATTCACATTAGTATTACTTAATCATCTATATACTTTAATGTCTTAACCTGATTCAGTGGGCTTATTGTTTGGTGAGCCGGTATTTCAAGGACAGAATAGTATCGATATTATGGTCATAAATATAAAGGGACTACAAATTAATCCATACAAATATGCTCCTAATTATGAGATATAGATACATGACATAGCAAAATCTTCTTTAACGAATTGTCAACAAATATTTCATGCACCTCAATAGTTTTGTCTCTATCACTTTAGTTAAATTAAAGTTTTCTTTTTTGTACTATTAGTTGTTGCTTGTATATATTTATATGGTCTCAATATTCTTAATCATTATATTGGTTAGTTGCAGTCTAGTCTAGTAGTACCTAAATTGTTCCATTTTCTTCTAATTAATGAGTTAGTGGTTGTACTAATTAAATTAAATTAGTATATTAACTGTCTAAATTAAATAATTTAATATAAACTGAATCTTAATTGATTTTATGCTGTTATAACTTGATTATGTCAGTAACATGGAGCAACTCCAAGTCATCCCATAAGTCCAGTGCTCTAGTGGGGGGTTAGAAAACATTGTCTAGTAGTTGAGTCTCTTATGATATGATGGTGACATGCCTTTCCTACAAGATAGAAAGATAGGAGAGAATCAACCATTTTAAAAATAAAGTTATAGGAATGTATCCAAGTTTATATCACTTTTAAGAATTGACATCCTCTATTCTTTGAATAATTCTATCTCCATGGGTTATTTTTCTCATAATATATTGTATAGAATATTCAATTGTGAACTTAATTTAACCTTGTTTATTGTATCAAAATAGATACTTTGTACATAAGTGAATAAACATCATTTAAGATTGTTTTATACAAAGTATGAATAAACAGTAAGTAGCATAGTTTAATTTACTCTTATTTTTCTTTATAGCATATATTTTCAAAATTTTCAAATTATGAATAAACAAATAAAAAAGGGAGAAAACATTTATTATGTATAGCTTAATGGCATGTTTAATTTGATTGGATCATTGGATGTTAGTTTGCAATAATCGAGTTGGAATTCTATAACCATATCTTCCATGCATGTCAAAGTACTTTTATGCTAAAAAAAATAGTTGATTTACGTAGTAATTATTAGATGTGGCCCTTGTGAAAGTTGTTAGTTGTTGATTATGAGTAGATGTTAGAGATGGTTGGCAATTAACATAGTGGTTGTTGAATTCAAGTATTCAACACATTAATTGTATAAGCATTAGGATAAACATAAAATTATGCTTGTTTCGAGCTAAATTATCTAGTTTTGTCAACATTCATTGCCATAAAAATTGAGAGTAGTTTTGTGAACTTTTAAAAAAAAATTACATCATCCGCTACTTTTTCAAACACTTGTGTAAGAAAATTTTACCAAAAAAATTAGAAGGCGAATACATTATTCAATAATTGACATCTTGAAATTCCCTTTATGCCGCTAGGTATGTGTAATCTCCTATGAATGCTTATATACAAATGAGCCATTAAAGACAAGATGTATATATAATTATGTAAAAGTTTTGTGTAGAACGGACTCACGTGAGTCCGGTCATACAAATAAAAGAAAAAAAATTGAGGAAAAAAAATCTTAATGGTCAGAAATTAGATAATAATAGTCAGATATTAGATTATTATGGTCAGAAATTAGATTATAATGGTCATGTATTAGATTATAAATATCATATACTATATTATAACTCTCAGAAAATAGGTTAAATATATCAGAAAATAGAATAAACATATCAGAAAATAGGTTAAATATGTCAGAAATTAGATTATAATGGTCAGGTATTAAAACCCCTACTTCCTTCCTCTCTTTCTCTCTCCTCAACAACCCACCATTTACATTTTCTCCCTCCTCTATGAAAATGGCGAGACCTCAACCACCATCAAATCGCCATCAAACCAAATTGCTACATACAACTAAAGCACAACCAAATCGAACCATCAACTCCTTTAAATCGAACCATTAAATCGCAGCCATCAAAGCGCAGCCAAATCGCAGCACGTCGACGGTGGGTTTAGCGTTCAGCGTTCGATGACGGTGGTGTTTAATTGCTGCGATTTGAAGGTGGGTTGTTAATTGCTGCGTTTCTAGGTTGAGGAGGGTGGAGGACGGTCGGTCTGGGTTTGGGCTTTTTTGGGTCGGTGGTGCGTGGTGGAGTTGTGGCTATGCTCATTGACGACTTTAAAATCGTGTTTGTTGGGCTCTTTTTGGTCAGTGGTGGGGGAGGGTCGCCGGTACCGGAGGTTGGGAGGGAGAAGGTCGCCGGCCGCTGATAGGGCTGGCAGTGACAGTGGGTAGGAGATGGGAGTATGCAATAAAACCAGACTCACGTGAAACGGACTCACACAAAACCTTCTCTATAATTATACTCCATTTAAATTAAAAAATAAACTTGCTAATTTTGTATCCAAAATTTAATGTCATATCCATCCATTAGGTAACATATCTTATCATAATCCATCATCATATTTATTTTACGTTAATTACGTACTCCCTTTTCTTACGAGGATTTAGAGAAGCAATCAAATTACAAAACAAATTGATCTGAGTCCAAATATAAAACTCCATTACGAGTAGAACATAATGGTTTACATATAATTAGAGAAATACTCCCCTCTACTTACAACGAGGACTCTTAGACAAGCAATCAAATTACAAGACAACTTGATCTGATTCCAAATGCTATACTCGTATTCAAATACGAGCATAACAAAATGGTAGGCATTTAAATATTTAATTAGAGAAATACTCCACATTATTGAAATTTTCTATAGTTCATGTAATTTTAAAAAAAATAATAAAAAAAATCATTTACGGAATATTGACATATGCGCCTCCCCAATTTCCTATATAAGTCAAGTCTCACTGTTATAGTCGCCTCCTAATTCACCCTTTTTCCTTCCCTCTCCACCTTCTTCCATTTCCAAATTTCCCACTACATTCTCTCTCCTCTAATTTCCCCCCATTAATTTGTAATTACATCAATCCAAACAATCAGCAAATATAATCAATCAATAATCAATAATGGAAATGAGAAACATCTGCTGTTCCACAAGCAGCGTAGAAATCATACAACTGGGTCGCACAACAAATCTAGAGCGTCCATTAAGAAGAAGCAGCAACAGATCAACGTCGTGGAGAACACTCTGGAAGAAGCTAATGAGAGAGAAAAGGAAGATGACAAAAATCGACTGTTGTAAGGTCTACTCTTCTGACGTACACCTCCCCGGGTATGATCCTGACACGTATGCACAGAATTTTGATCAAGGGTTGATGTGGAATGATGAACCTGATAACTTGTCTCGAACTTTCTCAATGCGTTTTGCTGCTCCCACCAAATTAATTACTCGTAGTAGTAACTCCTCTTCTTCCGGTACTAATAGTAAAAGTAATAGTAATACTAGTGTTGTTGTTAGGAGGAGCGTTACTCGTGTGGCCCATGATCATCGTGATCTTGTAATTTGTGTTTTTTGAACCAACTATTTCGAATAATATACACTTTCACTATTTCATTAAGCCTCAATTAGTGATTTGTCATTGTTTCAACTTCTTCATACTGCTGCATTTCTATATTAGACCCCTTTAAAAAAGGTGTATATAATTATAGAGTGACAAATAATATATGCTCATCTATACCGAGTTTTAAAAGTTAACCTTATATGGCGTGATAGATGTTTGAATTTAAATTTATTTTATTAAATATTACTTGTATTTGAATAAGTTAAAGAAAACAAGATTTCATATATGACATATAGTTGATGAATTTTATTCTATTTGTCATGTCTTGTGAGTATTATATATTGATCAGTATATATAAACTCGTTTCTTTTTTTTTTTTTTTTTCAAAAGAAATATAAACTCGTTTCTATATGTATAGAAAAATATTTTACTTGTGAATATTATTTTATGGTTGGGATGAACTAAAGTACTTAACTTTCTCAACTAGAAGGAATTTCTTTGGTGAAGAATCTCTAACAATTATTCGTACTAATTGTAAGTTTATTTCACACTTCTTTTATTTATTTTGTTTTCAAATCTGCAAATTAATTTGATTAACGTGTTTATCCAATGTAGAACGTAAATTGTTATAGTTCTATTTGTATAATTAAATTTCATAAAATTGATACTCCATATTATGAAATCAAGTTAAGTTAATAAATAAATAATGACAAAGTCAAAGTAATAGATTATATTTTAGGTTGGAAAGAGTAATTTTTAATGCAATGCCAACCTATTATGCAAATTTATAGATTTTAGGAGTAAAAATAGCTTGATTACGATAACAATTTTATTGAATAGTTTTAGTTTATAAACAAAGAAGATTAATAGGGAGTAGGAGTATAGAAATAAAATTGTTTAAAGTAATTAAGGGCTAAGGCAATAATAGTTGTGGTATAAAAAAAAGCATTGATGAAGGTAATAATCTGGTAAGATTCCAGCAGAAAGGGAAAATGACGTTTGTTCGAACAAATCCATGACAACCCCACGTTATAATTCTCTAACCAAATATTTACAGTATGTCTGTTTGAGTGTTTGGTTGTTGGTTGGGAAGTTCTGGGCTTGCTTCCAATTCTTAAGGGGGTGTGGTATGGTATGGACTATGGAGTATGGTAATGCCATTTTTTTGTCCTTTAATTGAAAATAAGGGAATAATTTTATGTAGGTCATATATTTGGCCTATTAATTGAATAGTTGGATTGACTTTTTTGTCCCGTCATAGCAAGCGAATCGTTGATTGATATCCAAAAGTTGGAAATTTAGGATCGTTTTTTGGGTAAGTCTTGTATGTGGCTAGTCACATTGAGTGACCATATTAGTTTATAAGAGTAATCTTTATTTATATGTATGAGTAACCTCATTTTTTTACAAGAGTGACCTCATATTGTCCATAAAAATTAACCCAAATTCATTATACGAGTAAAATCAAGTAATTTAGAAATAAGTAACCTCATTTGTTCATTCGAATAACCCCTATTCTCTTGTTTTAAAAAAAACAAAACAATAATTCCACTTATAAGGTAGTTACTCCTTTTTCTCATTTAAGTAACCTTATATACGTGAAGATAACCCCATTTGCTCATCATCGTGACCCCTATTACTTAAGTAATGGTTTTATATGTGATTATGTGAAGTGGTCACACCACACATATAAGAATTTGTGTTGTTTTTTTTAAACTTGTAATCTTTTGACTTTTACACTATTCATATGTAATATTTTGACTATCTTTGTTGACTTATAGCTAAAGCAATAATATAGTCGTGTAAGATCTCGTTAGATTTGTCTCGATGTATGCTATACATTATCTTATTTTTTGATTTCATATCATATAAGATAATAAAAAGATATATATCCGAATAAAATGAGGTATTAAATAATTACTATAATTACTTTATTGATATGGTAATGATCGGTTGAATAGTTGTTTCTTCATATAATTTTAAGAGTAGATATAAATCTACATAGGCTAATACATACTATATTACATACGCACACTTAGAGGTGGGCAATGTCACGTGCAAGGCCGCCGTGGGCCGTGCCTCGCCGTGCCTAGTGGTGGCTCATGACGTGCCTGCATCTTGACGTATTGTGTCGGGCCACTATTTAGCACATCCCAGTCCATGGCACGGCACAACCCACGTGCCTGGCGTGCCATGCCATGCTGGGCATCGGGCCGTTCATAATATTTTTAATTTTTTAAAAATTTTATTTTGAACAACTTCTAAAATAAATATACTATTTAAATAATTTTTATTAATTTATGTTTATGTTTTTTTATTATTATATTATTACTGTTCTTTTTAGTATTATTATTTTATTATTATAGTTCTTTATTATTATTTATGTTATTTTATGGCCGTATCGGGCCATGCCTGGCGTGCCGTGTTGGCAGGCCAAACTACCGTGTCGTTCGCGGGTTCGTGCCGTGCTCATGCTAGATTCTTGAAATCGTGTTCACGGCACGGCCCACAGCCCACTCCTCGGTCACCGTGCCGTGCTGCTGGCGGGCTTATGCCGCCCGCAAGCCGGCACGGCCCATGCCCACCTCTATGCACACTCAAACCATAATAAACTAATAGGGTAAGTTAATTAATGTTTAATCATCTTAAAATCGCAAAAATTTGAAATTGAAACAATCATGAAATGTATAGCTAATACGTACTCCACACTTTTCTTCATGTTAAATTAAATACAAGTATCAAAATTTTTAAAAGGCGTGTATAAATGATTAAATTCATATTCAAGTGGTATTGTTTAAACAAATACTCATTCATAAATGTGTCTCATAGATAGGGTCATAGCAGTGCTTTTATGATTGTCACTCTTTCTCAAGTCCGCTGAATAGTGGATAATGTTTTCCAAGATGAGTTGCAAATTACAAGTAATCATATGAGCTCCGGTCCTAATCTCCTATGTAAGCCCACAAAACACAACTTAAATAAAGCAATTTGTCTTGTATGCTTTATGTTTGATTAATTATCTATTCCTACACCTTAGAGTAGGGAACTCTACCTACACCCCCATCAAAACACTACATTAATCCCCCTACCTCCATATCCATAGCATACTAACTGCATTTACCGACTATATATATAAAAAAAATGGAAAAAAAAAAGAAATTTAAAACCTCTATTTCTCAACCATTTTCTCTCTCCTCAACCATTTCTCAACTATTTTCTCTCTCCTAATCAAAAGCTTTAATGGCAAAATTGTGACAAAATTATCACAAGAAATTGTTCAATCACTTTGAAATTCAACAAAACAAAGGTGAAATTCGAAAATAGTAAGTTATTTCGTTCAAATTTGGAACGAAAAAGAGTATAAACACTATGTTTTTACTAATTTTTTGTTACGATTGTATTTCAGGAACATAATTAAAACATCAACCATGGAAAATGTATCAACGTAGGTAAAATACTGTAGTTTTAGTAATTTTTATTCAAAAGTTAGTAAATTATTTTTTTTATTTTTTTTTAAGGAAACAGTTTCAGATGTTAAAAACAAAGATTTTAGAGAAATGTAAGTATTAATAAATTTAGTTCGTAGTGATTTTATTTATTACTTCCTCCGTTCTGTTAATATTGCAACAATGGACTTTTTGCACCATTTATTACTCTTATTTGACTATATAATATGATTTATACGCTAAGCAAAATATAGTCATGTGGGATCTTGTTGGATTTGTCTCATAAAATACTTTCACAATATCAACTTTTTATAATTTTTACTATTACACAATTATAGATATTTAATTAGCATATAAAATGTACATTGGGATGCGTAATTTCCTACTTGTTGCAATATTAATAGAACGGAGGAAGTATTTTTTTTTAATGAATGTTCATTTCCATTTTGATAAATGTTCATTTATATGTTAATATGCTGTCATTCACATATTAATAGATGATTAATATAATTAAATGTTCATTCATCGATATTCATTTTCTTTTTGATAGCTTAAATATTATTTGCTAAATTGCAGATCAAGACGAATATAACAAGAACTCATTACATAATTATTTTTTTTTAAAAAAAATAATAATTAAATGGAGATGTTGATTAGTTTGCTCATGGTCAATTCAATTGTACTGTTTTTACATAATTGACTATGAGCAAACTAATCAACATGAAATGGATCAGAAAAAGGTTTTATTACAATTAACAAACAATTAAAGAGGTAATTTATGGTCAAACTTTATAAAATTTGATCCAAAATATGACAATGATTTAATGAGCCAAAGAACATAATATACGAAAACTTTTTATTGAAGGTGATAACCTTTTAATTATAAATATTTTGGAGGATAAAGCACATTGTCCTTGGAAAATACAATTGCTAATGAACGACATCAAGAAGTTGTTGGCTCACTTTGAGGTTGTTTCTTCTTGCCATGTGTATCGAGAAGCTAATCGTGTAGCAGATTATGTTGCAGCTATAGGCCATCGAATTACAGGCTATGTAAACATTGGCCCTAATGTAGATGCTAAGTTTTCTTATTTTATTTCTTTAGATAAGTTAGGGTACAGTATTGAGAGAAGACTTATCTAACTTTTGTATTTTTCTTATAAAAAAAAAAAAAATTGAGGCAAAAGGACAAAGGGAGTACATTGTACAATAAAGAGACTGTAGATAACTAGAATGGGCTGGACTATGGTAAGATATTAATGGGTCGTTTAGCCCAGTATTCTCCCTGGAAATATAGGCCCATTTCAACAAAATATCATCTTCAACATTTTTCCCTCGCATAGTTCATCAGATTGTCACCTTCTCTTCTCCACTGAATTTCTTCCTTTCTCTCTCCTCCTTCCACCATCAATGGCGGCAACAACAGCTAACAAAGTCCATAACATCTTCGAAAATCTCGAAGCTCAGAAAGCTCTCCTCTCCAAATGCACCGACCTATACAAAGCCCTGACTTCTCATTTCACCAATCTCCAACAATCAATCGATTCCAAAACCCTAACCCTAGAATCAAACCTCCAAAATCTCGATTCAACCCACCAGAAATCTCTCGAAGACCTCCATGAACGCGAAACTTCAATCCCTGAACGGTTGATTTCTCTCTCCTCAGAAATTGAGTCTAAGAAGCAATCCGCCATTGCCGAGGTCGAGAAACCTCTAGATGAATCCGCGCCTTTGTCGGAAGTTCTCAGGTCTTTGTGTAGAAGGATGGACCATAGTAATTTGCTGAGGTTTGTGGTGGGTAAGAGGAAGGAAACGGCGTCGTTGAGGTGGGAAATGAGGGAAGCGCTGAAGGAGTGTGTGGACCCTGAGAGGATGGTTCTAGAAGCGGTGAAGGAGTTTTTGGCGGCGAAGGAAGCGGGAATGCGAGGAATGGCGGATAAGCGGTGGGCGTGTGGGGTGGTTGTGACGGGGTTGTTTCCGGCGGAGGAGTTGAAGAAGAAGAAGAAGAAGAGTGTTGGGGTTGATTTTGCGAGGAAGATGGCGGAGGAGGTGGTAAGAGGTTGGAGAGAGAAAACGGAGAAGGTTGGTGATGGGGAAGGCGGTATGGGTTCGGCCGAGGCGGCGATGTTTCTGCAGATTGTGGTGGGGTTTGGATTGGAGGAGATTTTTGAGGAGGAGTTTTATAGGAATATGGTGGTGGAGTTTGCTGCTAGGAGAGATATGGCTAAGCTTGCTGTTCCCATTTTTGGTGATCAAATTGCAGGTTTGTCTTCTTACTTTAGAGGAGTTTGTTTAATTGTATGTCTTAAATTATGTTGTTTATTAACTTTTATTGTGTCATAATTGACAAAATAGAGTGACATTTTTGATTGACAATTAGGCAGAATGTTGAAATTAGAGTAACTATGGTATTTTTATTGAACGAACCTATCTTGTCTGAGAAATTGTGTGATGTTATCGAATTAGTTTGTTGTGTCAAGAATAGGTCTTTATGTTTATCAAGAGCTGAAATTTATGACGAATTATGCAGTTGGTATTTGTACGAGGGGGATATAGGGAAGAGGAATGTAGGGTGTGTTATTAACTGATAGTGTTTTAATATATTGAGATGAGGAAAGTCTTGTTGTCATTGTGACTCCGAATAACGTCAGGTTAGAAGGGAATGTCTGAGAGATTGAGTATGGAACTGAAGGGAATGTCATTGTTTTAGCTGTAATATGTAAAAGCTGCTGCTTTTTAATTAAGTTTCTAGGTAAGCTGTGAAGAGCTAAAATGATCTAATTGCATTGTTAGAAACACTTGAGCCAGTCTATTTCTTCTTTTTTTTGGGATAATGAACATATTGCAAATCTTGGCTCTGTAGTCTAATCACTCTAATGTACATGAACTTCATGTATCTTGCGTTTAGTGGAGATAAAAAGAAGGAAAATGGCCATGCCATAAATTTTGTTGGACTTATAGAATGCTTGTCCCGTTTGTTACCTGGTAAATACTTAATGAAAGTGCTGAATGATAGAGCAAAAGTGTTTTGCTTTTTATGTATTCATATTTCACTATTCACAACCATAAAGAGAATACTAAGGCAAATGTATCTAGGGCCTTTAGGTTTACCTTGAAATGAAAATAAAATGTTGAAAAGCATCACCTTTTGGACTTGTGGAGTGTTTAGTTCATTAGGAGCTCAATTCTAAAAGTTACAAAGTATAATCATGGAATATCAAGATTGTCAGCTATAATCCAAAAATAATCAGACTAAAAAATTCTACAATTTGTGTTTTCATGTTGTTATGGTTGTAAAACGCCGTGCTACACACTTACTGACTTATACCCACGAGATGTCACCTCAGCTACACCACAAACTGTACTGTGACCACGATCATGGTCATGACTGCGGACATCTTGTAACCAAATATTGCTGGATATTCCCTTGTTATAATCAACCATCTGAGGTTTCGAGCCACTGTTTTCTAGTTGCACCTTAGTTATACCTTCGTGTAATTTGAAGCTCTGTTGAAGGTGATTTTCTTTTCATATAGTATTGGGATATATCTTTATGGTCAATAATTGGTGAGGGGATTTTGATAGACTTTATAAATACAAAGTTGTTGAATACTGAAAGTTTGACATTGGTAACCATCATCACCTTCATTGCAGAATTTCAACCCTGTTTCTCCTACACATAATTATTATAGAAATCATTGCTTGTTTGGATAAATAATATGTTCCTTTATTGTTTGGAGTGAGACAGATTGTGTGTATGCCGCGATGGTAGGAAACCACCAAGCTTGGTGGCTTGGTGCTGTGTATCCTACACACTTTTATTTTCTTGGATAAATAGACGGTGTACACATTTGAGTTCTTGGTCTAGAAAGAATTCGAAAGTGTATTCCTGATACGGAGTAGGAGATTAGGAAGTTGTCAATGTAGACACTGATAAACGATTTCATAAGCAAGACTGTCTATATGGATATATTGGACCTTCCATTGCAACAAGGGAATTAAAAGCTTACAGTTAGCTTGCCTTTGAATTATCATAGCTGCTAGACCCCATCTGCCAAGAAGTGTATATATTCTATCAGAATGGAAAGGTTTGATGATCTGTTGACTAGACTAGACAAAGGTATTTGAGCATATATTCCCATCTCTTCTCTTGACCATTCAGCATTGCTGATTTGAATTGATGGAGAAAATAAACTAAAGCATACCTTACGTGCCCCCTCTATTGAGAAATATGGGTTAAATGTCTCACGAAATTAATTTTTATACTCATTTGTCACACAAAGCTAAGTTTTATACTCATCTGTCACAAATCTCACAATTGACAACTTTTATACCAATGTGTCAAAGAGGTGCTACCTTTTATACCAATTTGGTTATTTGGCCATAGGTAATGAGATTGTTCGATATTAAGCTGGAAATTCTTCAACGTAACAATGCTGAAGCGTATTGGTTTCATATTTACGTTTTTTTTTTTTTTTTTTTTTTTTTTTTTTTTCCAGTTTCTCTAATGGGGTTGACTCTCATCTTGCTTTCCTTTCTACCTGTTCTTTCTCTGTCTTCTTTTTGTTTTTTAGGGAGAGAGAGAGTTGGGGTGGGGGAATGGTTAGTGGGGATACAGCCATAACGGCCATATGGGTGAAGATTGAATATTTAGCATGTCTCTCATGCCTTTGATGTCTGTGACTTGATCATATATGCAATGATGCTCTTGGAACACTTTTATTTTCAGAGTTTGGGATTACAAACTGATTTAGTTAAACCATGTAAAAATTGACTCTTGTTGACATATATGTTTAAAGTTGTATTAGCACTGCTGCAGCACCATTTCATGATTGTTTCACTGGTGCATGTATATTCCTGCTACCCGTGATAAGCCATATGAGATAAGATGCATCTTGTAAAATTTCATAAGAAAATTTTCTTCTCACAGATTTGATTGATCAGTTGGTAAAAAATGAAAAGGAAGTTGAAGCAGTATATTTTGTTTCTGAGTCTGGCTTAATTGAAAAGTACCAGCCTGTATCCCTTCTCAAGTCTTCTTTGCGTCATGTCAAAAAGAAAACCACAGAAATACTGAAGAAAGGCAACCGTAACGCTGGTGCAACTGTAAGCTAATTTGGATGATTCTTGTTTTTTCCTTTTTGTTGGATTTCCATATTATTTTTGCAATTCTGGTTCTGACTACAGATATTGCTTGACATCTCAGGATGAAGCCAACACTTTTGAGATGAATTACATCAGGTCTATCATCAGATGTGTTGAAGACCATAAACTTGAGGCTGAATTTTCTGTTAATAGCTTGAAGAAGCGGCTTTCTTTGCTGGAGAAAGCAAAGTCTGATAAGAAAAAAAGTTCTGCATCCAACAGCTCCAAACCTTCTAACAAAAGAGCTCACAGCAGTGGGGGTCCACCTCGGAGCAGAGGTGCACCGCCTCCACGTCCTGCAAAAATGCAAAAATTCCGGAGTCCGCACCCAACGTATGGTCAGCGCGAGGCAGTCTCACGCTCACCGGCTCTTAGCCCAGTATCAAGATATCTGGGCCACTACAGTTTGTCTGGTCAGACTGCCTATGATCCAGGTCTCACTGCATCAACTTATGGGGCAAGCTTACCGAATCAGACTGCCTATGATCCAGCACTCACTGCAACCACTTATGATCAGAGGTATGGTGCTTCTCTTGCTCCAACTGCTGACCAGGTTGCTCAACAACAGTATGGAGTAGCTGGTGGCAGTGCTCCTAGTCCTAGTGTTGGGCCACGACTTGTCGGTTCTTATGGATTACAGAGTGCGTATGGAACATGTGATTATGGTGCCACCCCGATATCTACTTATCAGCCTCCTTACTGAAAATAATATCCGGTACTAGGAGTAGACATGCTGATCCTAAGTTAGTACTAGCATAGAGTAGAGTTTACACTATACATTTCAGTCCAGTAGGTGGAAGCTGTACATTCTCTCTACTTCGGAGTTGTATAAATTTTTATTTAAGAAAGGAAGTTTGGATTGCCTTTTTTTTTTTTTTTTTCCCCAAGGCTAATCCTTGCTTTAAAATACTTCCTCCGTTCTATTAATATTGCAACAATGGACTTTTTGCACTATTCATCACTCTTGTTTGACCATATAATATGATTTATACGTTAAGCAAAATATAGTCATGTGGGATCTTGTTGGATTCGTCTCATAAAATACTTTCACGATGTCAACTTTTTATAATTTTTACTCTTACACAATTATAGATATTTAGCATATAAAATTTGCTTTGGGATGCGTAATTTCCTCCTTGTTGCAATATTAACAGAACGGAGGAAGTATAGGATTTTTTTTTTTTTCAAGGCTAATCCTTTTCTTGTTGCCTGCATGCCTGTGCCTGTGCTAGAAGGTTTTTGACCCCATGCCAATCTTAGGTATTCAAAGATAAGATGATATGGATAGGAAGACCAAGTTAATTGTTGGATAATGGATCACCAACTCTATTCCTCACCTTAGTTTCTTTTGTACATTTTGGGGGATTTTCTCTTTTATCTTGAAGGATTATGATTGAGGGCTAAAATTAACAAGAACTTCTCAACCAAAAACCTTAAGATTCTTAATTGTATATGACATTCTAGGTAGCAAAATGTTTTAAAATTACATGCTACTCCCTTAGTTCCACAATAACTCTTACAATCAAGTTAACATATGAATAATGAAAAAAGTTTTAACGTGTCAATTATTTTGAGATGAAAGGAGTATTTTACAGGTGCAATCGTTTAAACTATGAAGTTTATGCATAGGGCGCAATCATCTAAACTATTTAGCACATTCTATTCATAATTTCGTATATCATTAATTCATTACTCACTTTAAAAATTAGGAAGAAGCCAAGTAAAATTAGGGCAAAGGGGCAATCCAAATTCCAAATTAAACGTGGCATAAAAATGGCGCCAAAAAAACTTCCTGCAAAAATTCTGGCGAACACTTATATGGTGGCTACTTAAATTCACACCCTCAAATCTTCTACTTTCCCACCTTTCTTCTCTTTCTCTCTCCTCAAAATGCAACGACAAAGGTCAATCCTCTCCTTCTTCCAGAAACCCTCGCCGGAAAACCGCAACTCCACCGCCGGCGATAAGCTCAACGTCGCCGGAAACCGCCATAGCCTCCTTTCTCAGCCGAGCTTCAATGGCGGTCCTAAGAAACCTAACAACACTGCTTCGGCATCATCTATTTCTCAACTTGAAGAAATCCGAGGAACTGACACTCCTCCCGAGAAAGTTCCTCGTCAAGTTCAATTTGATGATTTAACTCCTACTGATAATAAGAAATCTTCCGTTTTCTCTAGTATTTTGCACAAATTTGCTAAAGTTGATCCAATTGACAGAAATTCTCAGCGGTTCGTTTTTTTTCTACTTAAACCTCGCATTTCTAGGGTTTTTATTTTGATGTTTTTGTTGTTTTTCGTTCAATTTTCTTTGTTTAGATGAATTTAATTGAAATTGCTGTGTAATGAGAATCGATGAATTAGGTAATCCTAGTGTTAGTATTGGAAAGAAGGATTATTTGTGGATGTGCTGTTTGGAATTATTCTGGAATTGCAATTTTGTTTATTTTTTTTAATGATTCAGTTGTTATTATATTGGCGTTTTATAGCTGCTAGTTTTGTTAATTGCTTTGAAATGTTTTTTCAATTGTCTGAGCTCATTGAAGGATTCTGACAATTGATAGGAGCTGTTGAATTACTTCATCTCATTCTAATTGTCTGGCTTCTTTTGTGTTGTGTTTAAACTGTAAATCATAATCTTCTGAAGGATAGAAATTTAATTTTTTTTGGTGAAATGTTGATTCCAAAAGCAAATCGGAATATTTAAATGGTACGTTTTAAAATCAAAATCTAGAAGGTATTCGTTAATGAAAGACAGAAAGACTTGGCCATTCCTAGTTTATGCTCTCAGTAGCTCAAGGTTGTTACTGTTGCACTTCAAAATGTGGAATATTTAAGTTTTCTGCCTTGTAATTTGCAGACTGTCTTTAGTGCCATTATTGTCTATAGAGTTATTGTACCATTTCTCGAGTTTTTTTTTTTTTTTTTTTTTTTTTTTTTTTTTCATTAGTCGATCTTGTGCTTGCAGTACATTCATTTGAGTTGTGACCCTTGCAGGAACCAAGAAAATGGTGGATCTTCGGTTGTTTGCTCGATGTTTGATATGTTTAATGAATGCAACAAAGTGCCCAAGGAATCTGGCTCTTGTAAGGTTCCTGAAAATAATTCTAATGGGGCGCTTAACAAGGACTATTCAGTGAAAAGCAACTGTGACTTCATTAATCTTGAACCAGAAACCCCATTGGGCCGGCCCTTTGTTCCACGCCTAAAGCGAATTCAAGAGGATTGCACTAATTTTGGCAATAAAAGTGATTTCAACCTGACAAACTCTAGCAAAAGAGTGAAATTTACTGAAGATTCAAAACCAGTTAACAAGAGTCCTCAGGAGGTAACAGAAGTAGTTAGTAAGTTTGAGTGGCTCCATCCTTCAAAAATTAGGGATGCAAATGGAAGAAGGCCCAGCGATCCTATGTATGATAAAAGGACACTATATATACCACCTGACGTCTTAAAGAAAATGTCAGCATCACAGAAACAGTACTGGAGAGTGAAATGTCAATATATGGATGTGCTGCTCTTCTTTAAAGTGGTATGTTCCAGTTTTAACTGGATTTTCTCCGATAGTGTGTAGGCTAATAACACAAATTTGTTTATATTACTATGTTAAAGTTCTCTCTTTTGAAATTTTTGGCTAATATACTGCTCCATGTAGGGAAAATTCTGTGAACTATATGAGCTAGATGCTGACATAGGGCACAAGGAACTGGATTGGAAACTGACCAATAGTGGTGTGGGGAAATGTAGACAGGTATATTTGGCTCTTCTACAATTTGTAAGTTGCAAATTCTTGGTTTAGCGGCTTTAGTCAATTTGTGACATTTATTTGTCGACTCTGTTCAGGTTGGTATTTCTGAAAGTGGCATTGATGATGCTGTGCAGAAGTTGGTTGCTCGAGGGTAGGGAAATCTAAGCTTCACTCATTTCTATTTCCATCCTGTTTGTGTATAAATCGTAAATGTTGCTTATTCTGTTTTAATCCCATTTCTGTGTGAATCTTGACCATTTTTATTGGTGAAGCTGCAAAAAGGTGAATATATACCTTTTGATGTATGATTTTGTTGCCTACCTTTTATCTGGTTTTTCAGCATTATTGTTTGAAATGTGTGTGAGTCTGCATATAACTACTATTTTTCTTATGTTGAGTGGCAAATTGCCCTAGATTTGTGATTATTTTTTGGAGTTATCTCTTCCTCTTCAACATTATCTTGGATTTTGGTTCATATTGAATTCTTTTAGAAAAATGCTGAGAGGCTTTTTGTTTATTTGTTTGTTTTATTATTATTTTTTCCTAGTCTACAAAAGAACAATGTAATTTGCTATAAAAATCTGATACTCTCTCCATCCTTTGATGTTTGCCCCACTTGCTTTGAGAGTCAATGTTTAAAATGTTGACCAAATATTTTCATTAACCTATAAGGGGAAAAAAATATTTTGATGAATCTTATTTCTTTTTATATTCATCGTAGCATTTAGTTTCTTGATATCTAATTATTATTTTTATTTAATATTTTTAGTAATATGTAATTTAAGCTATAAACAGTCAAATAAGGTTTAACATTAAGGAATGGAGGGAGTACTGAAGTATTCAGCCCGATTAGCTTCTTGCTTTCTATTGTTTGGCTTGTTCAATTCTTCATTGAGTTTTTTTTTTTTTTTTTTTTTTTTTCCCTTTTTTTAATCAATAGTCTTGTTATCTATCACCTTTCAATTCAAGACTTTCTATGCGTAGAAACTAGAAAGTTTCTCTTTTGTAGAATTTCCACAGTTCTGGACTTTGGGATTGCTCATGTGAACAAACCATTTCTTTCCTTCACATAATCTCATGCTTTTGTGAAGGCATATGTAAACATTTCACTTTTGTGTAAATTGCTTGTTTGTGTTACTTATTTTGAAATTTGAAAATTTGTCATTCAAGGTATAAAGTTGGACGAATAGAGCAGCTAGAGACATCTGATCAAGTTAAAGCAAGGGGTGCTAATGCTGTAAGTCCTCTCGGGCCTGTCTTAAGGTTTTAAAGTTGTGTTATTTATGACATTATCTGTGTTTGGACTTTGGTTTCTATCCTTCCAACCTCATGTATTATCCAATTACTTCTCTTGATGAAATTCATCTTGCCTACCCAAAAGACAAGCAGTTTGGTGCAAGAAGATTATTAAGACGAGTCAAGTAATTTTTTTATTTTTATTTTTATTATTTTTTTTTTTTAACAGCACACAGGTCACAAGAAAACTGGCAAGGAATATGTGGCTTTGTGTGAAACAAATACTTGATAATTTTTCTTTTTCCCCATAGATAGCTTTGCAAGATAACATTAATTTCTTTGAACTTTTTACGACCTCATCAGTGTCATGCAGTAGTAATGCAATTTGTTGGATATGGGTGATCAACTTTATTAACTGTGTTCATGGTTCAGTTCAATAGCATCATGGAAGATTAGGGATACTGCAATTTTTATGGATCCATCTATCTAATTATTTCCTCCTCACACTACTTTTGGTTCTTGAAACTGGTCTTGTAAGAGAAGTGATTAGTATAGCAAGTGCAGAGATCAGGTTTGCACCTCTAAATGTTCTGCTTTCCGCCTGTGTCATAATCATCAATTCATCATATGTTAAACAGGAATCTTGTTTGGTGACTGGAATAAAGCATGAATACCACTAAAAAATGCCCATGTAGAGGAAGGTTGACTAACTGGAACACCCAAGACAATTCTTTCAAGAGCTTTTGCTTGAAATCTTGATCCCCACTTCTCTTTATTATTGCAGAACATTCTTATGTCTCTTTTAGTTTGAGTTTATCGACTTGTCATGACAATTATATCCTTAAATAATTACAATCATGGTTTTCAGGTTATCCCTAGAAAGTTAGTCAATGTGATCACACCATCAACAGCAGCTGATGAAACCATCGGCCCTGATGCTGTCCATCTTCTGGCAATAAAGGAGGTTTGTCGATTTGAAGTCAACTAATTTAATTCACTCTTCTTATTCCAGATTTTGTATCATTTTATTTTAAAATACTGCAGGGATCTTGTGGGGTGGATGGTGGTACTTCAGTATATGGGTTTGCTTTTGTTGATTGTGCTGCATTGAAGATTTGGATTGGTTCTGTCAGTGATGATGCATCCTGTGCTGCTCTGATGGCCTTGTTGATGCAAGTATGATCTTGAATTTCATGATAAATACTCTTATATATGTGTGACTTGTGCAATTGAGATTTAACTCCGATACTCTGATTTTTTGATTCTAGGTTTCACCAAAGGAAATTATTTATGAAAGTAGAGGTAAGTATTATTTTGTGGTTGTATCCGTCAGCATACTTTTATGAATTTTTTTTTTTTTTCCTCCCTCACCTGTGAATTCTTTTACAGGATTATCAAGAGAAGCTCAGAAAGTGCTTAAAAAGTACTCATCTACAGGTTTTACTACTGATCTTGTAGATTTAGAGTAGATTGCTTTGAGATAATTCTTGATTTTATAACAGACTTTCCCTTTCAGCATTAATTGCTGTATTTTCTATACTAGCTCTCTTGTAGTTAAAGTTTGTTTGTCAATGTGCGACTAGTCATATGTATATATTCTGAGCAAGGTTGTTTTACCAATATAATGTCCAGGAATCTAGAATGCTCACATGTACTTTTCCCCACTAAACATTTAATTTGAATCAAATCTAACTAGGAACTACCCTTGACCTTTGTATTTTGCGGCTAGAGTAAGGATGCTACTGAGTTGATTACAGAGGGGCCTCACTGAGCTGGCTCAGCTCTGTTGCAGTCTTACTCCTCTTTATGGCAGGATATTGAGTCAGGGTGTCAAAGATGTAGCAAACACTTATATTTTGGCTATATGTTTATCACTTTAACAGTGATGTCCAATACTTTTATTATGGAGTATCCCTTAATTTATGAATGGTTTCAGGTTCCATGGGTGTACAAATCACACCCATGCTTCCAGTTAATGGTTTCTTGGAAGCCGCAGAAGTGAAGGCTGTGATCCAGACAAAGAAATACTTCAAAGATTCTGGCAACCTCTGGGATCATCTGCTTGATGGTGTAACAAATCATGAATTTACCTTGTGTGCTTTGGGCGGTCTCATTGATCATTTATCAAGGTTGATGGTATGTTTACTACTTTACTGTTTAATTTGTTTGTTATAGTACAATTTTGTCAGCATCTTTTACAATCCTTGTTGCTTCCTTTCATAGTTGGATGACGTTTTATGCTATGGAGATGTGTTGCCATACCAAGTATATAGAGGTTGCCTCAGAATGGATGGGCAGACACTTGTTAATCTTGAGGTTTTTCAGAACAACGCCGATGGTGGTTCAGCTGGTGATCCTCTGGAACTTGAATGTATTAAAATGATTAACAATATCATGCTGCTTCAATGTGTATATTAAGAGTTTAATTCTTTTGATTTCAGGTACATTATTCAAATATCTTGACAACTGTATAACTCCTTCTGGGAAACGACTCCTGAGGAGCTGGATTTGTCATCCACTAAAAGACATTGATGAAATCAATAATCGGCTGAATGTTGTTGAGGCCTTAATTATGCGTTCTGAAATCATGTTAATCATAGCACAATATTTGCGCAAGATTCCAGACCTGGAAAGGTTGCTTGGCAAGGTTAAAGCTATGGTTCATTCACAAGCTATACTCACGTTGCCCTTGGTAGGAAAGAAAACATTGAAACAGAGAGTAAGGCCGCTTCTATTTTGTTTCATCTGCACCGTCTCAATTGTATACTTGCATTTTGAGACCTCTCGCTTTGTGAAACTGAGCTAACCAACCTTATTGATTCAACAACTCTGTTGATGTGTCTGAGTTGATGCTTTTATCAGGCAAAAATAAGTACAATATTACATAGCATGTAGAATTAACTAACAATGTCATGACGGATTTGAAGAAGGATTTTCAATTCACCAGATGTTGTCTATGTTGCTTGTGCTCTTTATTTCACCTCAAGTACCTAGTTGGATTTTTGTCACTCATACAAGGGTATGGGCATTTTGACACTTGATTTTGGGCCGAAATTGTGAATAGTTGTGTCAGATACCTGTACACTGCCCATGTCCAGCATGAGTACTTGTGGTCAACATTATACCCTAGTTCAAGTGACATAGCCATGTCATATGACTGAAATATATTTTATTTCATCTTTTTAAGTGCTGAATTTTTGTGAAGATGAGAGGGTTCTGAACCTTCTCTGCTTGCTAGTGGAAGGATTGATTAAATAGCTTGTGAAATCAAGTTGATGTTTTTCTGAAAAATTAAAACTTTCATTTTTAAAGTTAACGCATAATTCTGTCAATTTGTTACCGACTCCATTGCTCACGTCACCAATTTTTGTAGTTTTATGGAATCTGGAGTGCTTCACTATGGTCATTGTTTAGTTTAAATATTTGCATCAGTATGTAATCATAGAAGTTTGTGCTTGTTTTATGTTGCTAGTTGACTCAGCTTGCTATCCAATGTATTTACCGCAAATTAAGACCCTAGGCATTCTAGGGAGCTAGATGTGTTAATTGAGAAAAGTGACCTTATTTATGAACTCTCTGATGAGTTCAGAGAAGATTCTCTACCATAAGTTCCTTTTTTAAAATTTTATAGGTTTTTTTTTTTTTTTTTTTGATGCACCAAACAAAATCTTAAAAGAAGGATTCAATCTTATCCTATACATGGTCAGCTTGTGTCTTACCACATTGCTGAAATGGCAAAGTATATCATTAAGTTCCTTGAAGTTGTGTTTTGCTCCTCTTGGCTAATCAATTACGAAGTTTTATTCATCATGTGTTGCTGCCTTTTTGCAGAGAAATTACCATATATAGAAGCTTTATGTTTGATATGGTGCAGGTGAAAGTATTTGGACTAATTGTTAAAGGTTTGCGGATTGGGATGGACTTAATGAATGTGCTATACAATGAAGAGGATCTCATGTCACTGATATCAAAAATAATGGACCTACCCCAGCTTAGTGAGCACAATGCACATAGTGAGTTTCTTAGCCAGTTTGAAGCGGCTATAGATAGTGACTTTCCCAAGTATCAGGTTAGTTTCTTTCGGATTGGTGCATATTGGTTTTTAGAAAATTTTGCATTAGGTGCTTGAGATACAAAAACAAGAATGATCTAAAAAGCTTTCTGTTTTTTCTAATCTTAGAAATGCCCCTTCCTTCTTGTCATGTTATGCACCAAAGATACAGTAGAGGCCTCCTTTCCAATAACCATGCTATCATCATACATTTAGTAGAATAAGTCACCTTTACTGCTATACTTCCTCAGAAAATCAGAACAACCTATTCTCATCATATTTCTTGCCTACATGCCTGAAAGGCTGAAATCTAATTTTGTTAATGTATTTTTTTTTTATATTAACTAAAAGTTTATCAAACATTTCAGGATCATGATGCGACAGAAGCTGAAGCGGAGACGCTTTCTATTTTGATTGAGCTGTTTGTTGAAAAAGCTAGTCAGTGGTCTCAAGTAATATTTGCTCTCTGTTGCATAGATGTCTTAAGATCTTTCGCCGCCATTGCTATTGATTCAAGTGGATCTATGTGTCGACCTTCTATATTACCCCAGTCAACTTCTATTGTTTGCCAAAATAATGAAGGACCTACATTGAAGTTCAAAGGATTGTGGCATCCATTTGCCCTAAGAGAAAGTGGGTTGCCTGTGCCAAATGACATAGTTCTGGGTAAGGATACAAATGCCCATCTTCCGCGGACTTTGCTGTTGACTGGACCAAACATGGGGGGCAAATCCACACTCTTGCGTGCAGCCTGTCTAGCTGTTATATTGGCACAGGTTTTTATATAATTCGAATTCTTTTAGGTTTAATGAAGGACTGCCTGTCTAGCTGTTATATTGGCATAGGTTTTTATATACTTTAAATGGTCACATATTTCTAATTTTGTTGCTTAAATTTTCATTCAGCTTGGATGCTATGTTCCATGTGAGATGTGTTCTCTATCAGTTGCTGACATTATTTTCACAAGGCTTGGTGCAACTGATCGGATTATGACCGGTGAAAGTAAGTTTCACAATAGCTTTGATTTAGTCTCTGGTGCAATTAGATATAAGTTGATTGGATTGCCATTTAATGGTCCAAGTCATAAGCCTTCAGCCTAGGAAGAAGTTGCTTGTAGCTACATTGTCTGTCTACCTGTCTTGATCAATAATGGACTGCTAAGAAGATAGTGCATCCAAACCTCAAACAATGCACTCTTAGTCAACTACTGGCTTCTGTGCTTTGTCACTGACATAATATGAACTTTCCTTTCATGTTAATATTATAGGTTATGTCGTATTTGTTTTTTTTGTGATAAGTTATCTGGTTTGCCTAGAAATTCATTGCTCATCTTTAAACTGGCTATTGCTATCTATTTCTGTGCAATACTGCCTGATATAAATGTACAACAATTACATCAACTCTTTTACTTTAGAGTTATACTTTTGTATTTTGACAAGGCTCCCTGCATATCATGTTATACTTCTCAACGGTTGAGCTCCCTGTGATATCACTATTTCGGTTTATCATATATGCATCATCTTGTTTCAGGGTACTGTTGAAACTTGATAGTGCTGAAATAATCTGCAGGTACATTTTACATTGAGTGTGCAGAAACAGCATCAGTTCTCCAAAATGCAACACAGGATTCTCTTGTCCTTCTTGATGAGCTAGGTCGAGGAACAAGTACTTTTGATGGATATGCCATAGCATATGCTGTAAGGAACTCTTTAAACTCTCAATTTCAACCACAATTTTTAGTGATTGGTCATAAAGTGAAATATTCTGCCTTGGCTTTAAATGGTCTACATGATGTGCCAAGCTTCTAAATTAGTTTATTGTATTATAATAAATACCTTGTCAATTGCATCACTTGCATATGCTAACTGCTGAAGCTAATATCATGTGGATCCACAATCCACATCACTCAGGTTCCAGTATTAGTGGACTATATCACTATAGGTAGCTATGTGCTCCTGAAAGTCAAAACTTGGGAGTAACATAATGGTTTAAACGAACATTTGATAGATTTGCAAGTTGTTCAAAGGGAGTGGATTTTCTGCTGACGTTAATTGTTATACAACAAATGGATGTCTGAGATTGATATGTATTGCAGCTTAAGACACAGTGACACACTGGCACCCTCACAGATGGATTCACACATCACCAACAAAGTTTTTTTTTATAATTTTCAGAGATCAAACTGGATATAATAATGAATCTTCTTTTATGGTAAAACCAACAATTGTGAGTAGACATGTAATGGAAATTATGAATAGTCTGTCATGGAAGAGAACAGTAGCTTGTCATATGTGATCAATGTCTTGCCCTGCTTTGCTTGATAACATTGGTTGGCAGAAGTTAGTCTATTTTGAGAACAAGAATTTAATATAGTTGCATATCTTTGATAAGTCCATCTTTCTGAGCTTCTCTGCAGGTGTTTCGCCATCTAATTGAGAAGGTGAACTGTCGTTTGCTGTTTGCCACTCATTACCACCCGCTAACAAAGGAATTCGCGTCCCATCCTCATGTTTCTCTGCAACACATGTCTTGTGCTATGAAACCAAGATCCTCCACTGGAGAGGACTTTGATTTGGTGTTTCTCTACCGACTTGCAACTGGAGCTTGTCCTTCAAGCTATGGTTTACAAGTGGCTCTTATGGCTGGTATACCCAAGCAAGTAGTTGAATCGGCTTCGACTGCTGGTGAGGCAATGAAAGAAATGATAGGGAAGAGCTTCAAGTCAAGCGAGCAAAGATCAGAGTTCTCAACCATCCATGAACAATGGCTAAAATCCATACTTTCTCTTGCATGTTGCAAAGACAGTAATCCTGATGATGATACTTATGATACCCTGTTTTGCTTATGGCATGAGCTAAAAATCTCATATAAGAACTCTACGGCTCCGTTATAGAACAATGCATTGTAATCTATAAGCCATTAGGGGTTTCAGGAGATGTTCTTGTTAGGTATTATGGGCTAATTGTGAAGTGGTAATCTGTTTGGTGTAAGATTTAGAAGAGTGTATGTACTCTGGTGTAAAGGTTATTAATGTATAGTTGCTTGCTACTTGTTCTATTTTTCTTATTTTGTACATGTAATTTAGCTTTTTTGCCTGTGGTTTGCGATTACACCACAATGCACGGACACACCATTCAATTGTCATACTCGTATCAGGTACAATGTTTGACATTTTCACACATATAGATATTTGTTAACGTAAAAGTTGGCCTTTTTTTTTAATAATATGATTCTTAACAATATGTCGATCCGTCAACATAACTAAATGACAACTTTGATTATTACAAGACTTTTTATTGCTTTACTTCTACTTCACCTACACGTGTTCAAGAAAATACGCAAATGAAAGAAAATACGCAAGAAAATACCCATACATGATTATAGAATTTGTTTTCATTGAAGTTTCCTAATATTCACACAATCATTAAATATGCCGAAAAAGGTATTATATTGAATGGATCTTTTAACGTGTGCTCATGACGTCATCTTTTAAAAGATGCTTTATCAATATAATTCATTCTTATAAATCAAATGAAATAAATTATAAAATGAGGATGTTCATAAATTTCTGCCCATGGACACACGTTAGAAAAGTTGTATTTTGAAATTTGAAATAGATGAAAGGTCTCTTCCCTGAGAAACTTTAATTTCTAATAATTGCTATCTAAAACGGATAAAATGGCAAACAATTCTTTTCTTTCTCAATTTTTTAAATAATTATAAATTCATAGAAATAAAAATTAAATTTTTAAACGTCTGGCTAATGACAACATATCTAAGAGAATTTTAAGGTAAGATTCCTTGATTTAGTTTATTTATTATAGCCACAAATCCAATCTTAACTCGTTAAAAATAAAGATTAATGTGAAGACTAATAAACAACCACTTGTTTTGCAAATAGTACGCTCGTTTTTCTTCAATCATGAAGCTAATTCTCTCAGTTTTGTCCAGTAAACAAACCCATGTAAACAAATACAAAGGGAAATTTAGAAAGAAAAGAAAAAAAGAAAAAAATAAATAATAAACCCAAAATTAAAATCAAAATTTCTTGAAAGAAAAATGCCATGACCAAAAACATGAAGAAAGATGTTGGTTTTTCATGCACCATTAACACAGAAGTAGGTTCAGTTTTAGCAGCATTAAGAAACAGTAACGAGCTATCCGCCGCAGAAGATAATTACCATGACACTGCAATCCTCCAACAATCCTTGAAATCATTGAGATCTCTCATTTTCAATCCTCGGCAAGAATGGCAATACATAGATCCTTCAATATACCTCTCCCCCTTCCTAGATGTAATACAGAGCGACGATGTCCCTGCAGCAGCGACAAACATTGCTCTCTCCTCGCTCATCAAGCTCTTAAAGATCCAAGTATTCGATGAGAAAACACCAGGGGCTCAGGAAGCCATGAATGCCCTGGTTATGTCCACTACAAGCTGCAGGCTCGAGAGGACAGATCCACTTAGCGAGGAAGGGATTCTTATGAAGGTCCTGCTGCTGCTTAACAACATAATGATGCATCCAGGCTCTTGCCTTCTCAAAGATGAGTGTGTTTGTAGGGTGGTTAACACAACCTTCCAAGTCGTGCAGCAATCATCTAACAGAGGAAACTTGCTCCAAAGAACTGCTAAATTTGCTATGCTTGAGATTTCACAAATTGTGTTCTCAAGGCTGGATAGCATAGAAGTGAAGGAAGGGGAGAATTCCGAGTCTGAGTCAGAAGGGTTGGATGACAATGACATTGTGAATAAAGGATTTGGTCTTCGATGTGTGGTGGACATTTTTCAGTTCTTATGTTCCTTGTTGAATGTAGTGCAGACGGTTGAGATTGATGGGATCATATCTCAGAGCAATGATGAGGATATCCAGATCCTGGCTTTGATGTTGATTAACACAGCATTGGAATTGAGTGGCGATGGATTTTCCAAGCATCCAAAACTACGTAGGATGGTCGGGGATGATCTATTTCATCATTTAATCCATTATGGAACTCGTTCCAGCGCCCTCATCTTGTCAATGATTTGCAGCACCGTCTTGAACTCATATAATTTCCTACACGGGTTAGAACTTGATTTTCGAGCAATGATAAATATATATTCAAGAATGTTTAACTAAATAAAATAGCTATGTCTAGGTGCATTGGTTTTCCTTTCAAAACAAGGGGCTGTTTTGGAATAAAAACATTAACATTGGATCAAGTTATTCAACCCCATAAATGGGTAAAGAGCCTGCATATTTAAGTAAAGCAAGAAATGCATAGAGAAAGTTAAAGAAAATTCCTAACCAAATAACACAATTGAAATGTTTCCTTGATCTTGCAGGTCACTTAGGCTCCAGCTTGAAGCATTCTTCACCTTTGTTTTATTCAGAGTTGCAAAATTTGGCAGCTCGGTGCGATACCAAGAAGTAGCACTGGAAGGTATCATCAATCTCTGTAGACAACCCACATTTCTAATAGAGACTTACGTAAACTATGACTGCGCTTTCATGTGCTGCAATGTGTTTGAGGAAATGGGCAAGCTCCTTTGCAAACTGGCATTTCCAATGACTACCCCTTTGACAAGCTTGCAACTTCAAGCCTTTGAAGGCTTAATCATAATCATCCAAGCCATCGCTGATAAAGTAAACAATGGAGATAACACAGTTTCCTTCGAACCATTTCAGGTTGAAATTACAGAGTATTCTCCCTTTTGGGAAGAGCCATTAAGGAAGGACGACGACTTGGAAAACTGGGTTCATATTTTAAGATTGAGGAAAGCACAAAAGAAGAAACTATTGATTGCAGGAACCCATTTCAATCAAGATGAGAAAAAAGGTCTAGAGTACCTTAAAATTTCACACTTAATTCCAAATCCACCAGATGCAAAAGCTTTTGCCTATTTCTTTCGCTTTACACCTGGGCTCAATAAGACTGCAATAGGAGATTATCTCGGTGACCCAGATGAGTTTCACTTACAAGTGCTAAACGAATTCACAAACACATTCGATTTTACAAGCTTTGTTCTTGACACTGCATTGAGAACTTACCTAGAGAGTTTCAGGCTGCCTGGAGAATCCCAGAAAATTCACAGGATTCTAGAGGCTTTCTCAGAAAGATTCTTTAATCAGCAATCATCTGAGCTCTTTGAAACCAAGGATGCAGTGTTTATCCTTTGCTACTCTCTCATCATGTTAAATACAGATCAGCACAATCCACAAGTAAAAAAAAAGATGACAGAGGAAGAGTTCATCAGAAATAACAGGGCTATCAATAATGGGAAGGACCTTCCTAGGGAGTATCTATCAGAACTTTTCCAATCTATTGCCACACATGCAATTGCCATTTTTGCTCAATCGCCAACTTTGGTTGAGATGAACCCTAGCCGTTGGGTTGAGTTGATAAGTCGATCCAAATTTAAGAATCCCTTCATTGTTTGCAACTTTGATCATAGACTAGGCAGAGACATGTTTGGAAGTATTGCAGGTCCTACAGTTTCTGCTCTCTCTGCAATTTTTGAGCATGCTGACGATGATGAAGTCCTTAATGAGTGCATAGAAGGAATGGTTTCAGTGGCTAGAATTGCACGGCATGGGCTAGAAGACATCCTTGATGAGCTGGTGGCCTCACTTTGCAAATTCACCACACTGCTGAATCCATATGCATCTGCAGAAGAGACGCTATATCTATTTTCTAATGAACTGAAGCCAAGAATGGCAACTCTTGCTGTTTTCAATATTGCAAATGAATTCGGAGAGTCAATCAGAGGAGCTTGGAGAAATATAGTTGATTGCATGTTGAAACTCAAGAGGCTTAAGCTACTCCCCCAATCTGTGGTAGACTACGATACCTTAGTGGCAACAGAGAGTGAGTTACAGTCAAGGAACATCAGCGAGGACTCTAAATTCGGAAGTAGCAGAGGAAACAACTCCATGGCAACAGGCCGACTTTCACATTTTTTATTGGATAGTAATGAAGAGTCGCTAAATCCTGGTGGAAGTGAGTTTGAGCAAAACCTGAAAATTATACAACAATGCAAAATTGGGAATATATTTAGTAATTCATCAAAATTACCTGTAGACACATTATTGAATCTAGGAAGAACTCTGATCTTCGCAGCGGCAGGAAAAGGGCAGAAATTCACGACAGCACTTGAGGAGGAAGAAACTGTCACTTTCTGCTGGGATATAGTAGGAGCCATTGCTTATGCAAACATTGACAGATTTTCCAGTTTCTGGCCTGCTTACTACGACTACATTGGTGCAGTTACTCAATTCCCTCTTTTTTCTCCTGTGCCATTTGCTGAAAAAGCAGCAATGATCCTTTTTAAATTGTGTGTCAAGCTCCTTTCTTCTTACCAAACTGACAAGTATGCTGAAGAAGTCATGTTCAAATCAATAAGTTTGATGTGGAAACTTGACAAGGAAATTCTTGATACCTGCTGTGAAACCATCATACAAACAGTGTGCAAAATTTTAACTGAATTCCCAGGTAATGTACAAACCCCAATCGGGTGGAAAACACTTCTGCAATTGCTGTCAGCCAATGGTCGACTTCCTGAAAACTATGATCAGGCAGTCAAGGCAATAATTCAGCTATTGTCTGATGGGAAAACCATGACCAGAACCAATTATGCATATTGCATTGACTGTGCTTTTGGTTTTGTTGCCCTGAGAACCAGCCTGGTGGAGAAGAACATACAGATGATGGATCTAATGGCTAATTCTGTCAAATTATTGATTCAATGGTACAAAGATAACTCTGACCCTGGAAGCAGTATCAGCAATGCAAGCATCACAAGCAGTTCAGAAGACAAAATGAAATTATTTGTCAAGCTAGGAGAAGCCTTAAGAAAGACCAGTTTAGCAAGACGTGAAGAAGTGAGAAACCATGCAGTAGCAAGTCTGAAAAAGAGCTTTGAACTAGCCAGAGATCTAGAACTGACATCAACTAATACCATCATCTTCTTCAACCATGTAATATTTGCTATGGTTGATGATCTGCATGAAAAAATGTTGGATTACTCAAGAAGAGAGAATGCAGAGAGAGAAATGAGGAGCATGGAGGGTACCCTGAAAAATGCAATGGAGTTGTTAACTCATGTATTTTTGCTATACTTAAAGTCAATATCAGAAAATCCAGGATTCAGGAGTTTTTGGTTAGGGCTGTTAAGAAGGATGGACACCTGTGTGAAAGCAGATTTGGGTGTGCACGGTCCATCAAGAATGCAGCAAGTAGTCCCAGAATTATTGAAGAAGATAATTGCAGTAATGAAGGACACAGGAGTTTTGGAGCCAAGAGAAAATGATGATTTTTGGGATATTACTTACATCCAAATTCAATGGATAGCTCCATCACTCGAAGGGGAGATGTTTCCATATATTCCGTAAGATGTTTTATGGTCATAAAGATACTGTTCTAATTCAATATATGATCGAAGGGGAGATGTATTTGTGCTTTCTTCTCAATTTCTCTCATATATTTTGGTAGTATAATATAGAGAATTAGCCTCATGCAAACCAGAAATCTTTAGAATTAACTTATCCAGAACATTTAGATGCCTGAAATACGAAAATTCCAGAGAACGAGAGGAAATAGGAAGGGAAAAAAAAAAATGTAGATCACAAAAACAAGATGGAAATATTATATAGTAACCAGCTGATGCTGAAGAAAGTTCTTCTATTGCTGTAATTTTTCTAAGAACAGTACATTTCTGTTAAATTAATGCTTTGCCAATTGATACCAAAAACAAAACATAGATCAAAAGCTAAAGGGACAATGAAAAAGTTACATGTTAGAAATACAAAAAGAAACATCCCTGAGGCTTTGCACATTTAGACATTTCTGCAAACAGAAGGCACCTATCAAGCCAGCCCATCGAAAAACATACGGCAGTCCTCATCATATTCGCCCTTCCGAAAGTTCCAATCGCATCCACTGAGACAAGTAAAACTTAAGATTAGTACTATGACTACTATCATTGCAGAGAGCTACAGGTGGAAATGAGATAAATAAATAAATAATAGCATAGTTAATTTACACATGACAAAGATCTGGTACTCTCAAGGTAAGATTTTTGTTAGTCAATAAAATGAACAGAAAATCTCAATTTAAATTTTAAACAGCATAACAAGCATGGAGATTGCTGAAGAACAATCCCTTCCCCCCAATTGCATCTATACAGTATGTTAATGAACCTTTATATCACATTACCACCTCTCTTCCTCAAGTCAAGCCCCCGAATTCGAGCACAAAATGCAAACTTGAAAAGGATACAGAAAACAACTAACATGCCTTCAGCAAATAGAATATTGGATGCATTGCTTACAAGGCTAAAGCATACACAACCATCATATAGTCCATATACTAATACACATTTTCAGCTAACATTCTCAAAACCAAATATAGAAGTAGTATAGTTTCAAATGTATAGGATATATTTTTAACACCACCTTACCATATCTTCCATTTCTTACACTCAATCACAACATCTAACAGAACTACATATACAAGCGCTTAACAAAACAAAATTACCAAAAAAAAGGGGGGTTAAGAGCAACCTTCATCTCTCACACATTCTCAACAGAACAATCACTGTCCTGTTCCTGATCATCCTTTTGTCCTAATTTCGCAATCTCAACCTTTGTTCGATCAAGCATCTCCTTCTTCTGCAATTCCAATTCTCTCTGAAACTCCTCCCTCATCCTATCCAATTCCTCCATATGTTGCTTCTTACTATCCTCCATCTTCTCATATATCTCCCCAACCCTCTTAATCGACTCCGACAACATCCTATACGACTCCTCCGCCTCTTCCTCATCCTCCTCATCCTCGTCTTCCTCATCATCATCATCTTCCCCACACTCGGACTCCGAATTCCCTGGACTATCCCTCATCTCATCAGACGCATTAGAATGATCCAAGTAAACTCTCGGGTTCATAAACACGAATTCGCCCGAATCAACCCCACAAGCTAACCCACATTGCTCTTGCTGTTGCAATTGCCTAGGTGACATTGTCATCAAAACATCCATTTTCTTGAAGAACACCCATTTGCTACTCCCAACTCCTAAGCCAATCACTTTAGCTTTCTCCCTCTTATACTTCATCTTTAATGCATTCAACCTACTTCTACAATCCGAAACGCAGCGTTTCGACCGCGTCGCCTCCGAAACTCGCTCAGCGACTTCGTTCCAGTCCTCACTCCTCAAACTACTCCTACCCAATTGAAGAAACCTCTCACCCCAGATTTCCAAAAGGACGAAAGTACCCTGCTCCGACCAATCGGAATCCATGCCGGAGGAATTAGGGGTAGAATGGTAATTCCAAGTAGAGAGCTTTCTCTGCTTCTGGCGATGTCGAGTGGATGTGCGGCGACGCCCAGGACCGTTGAAGTCTTCGTCATTGATGTCGTCATCTTCTTCTTCATCGGAATCGTCGATTGCTCCAAGAACGACGTCGTTTTCATCGTCATCATCTTCTTCTTCGGCGTAACTTTTCTGGGGTTTTGATCGGCGAGAGTAAGGGTAATTCGATCGACGATCCATTGATAAAATTTGAGGGAGAATTGAAGATTAATTTGATGAAATTGCAGGGGATTTTTGTTGTCTAGAAAAACCCTAGGACTATAGCTAGGAAGTGATGATTGAAGAATGTAGTTGGCAGTTTTGAGACAGTTTAACCAACCTTTTTTCTTTTTCTTTTTAATTTTTTACTTTTGGTTTGGATAGCTTATTGAGGGGATTTGACATTTTGATCCATTAGTAGTTCTGATTCTGAAGCCCAACAAAGTTCATGCTCTAAAGATTAAAGTCTATGCAATCAGATTTGACAATATGACTCGATCCCATTTATCAACCCATATCTGAATTGTTTCCGAAATAATCTGACTTTACCGGAAATTGAATTTTCATGGAATTGATCGGTTTTACATGATAAATTGATTGACTTAGAATTCAATCGACTCTATATCACTCTGAAAACCTACTAATAGAGTCAACTATACTTCTAGTCTAATTAAAAAACACACAAAAGTATCGGTATACATCCTTTTGAAAGTTTTTTTTTTTTTTTTTTAAGTGTGCAACTCTAATCGAGAACATATAACTATTGTGTTAAATATTATTAATCAAAAATTGTAAACAATGATTGAGAGTGTGGTACTAGGATGGATGACCTTTTGGGAAGACCTCATACTGGTTTATGTAGTCGATCCCGCTTATGGGATTAAGACGTTGAAGCAGAAGAAGAAAAATTGTAAACAATAATGTAAGAGTTTTTCCAATATAATAGAAATCATATATATTGGTTTAGGTGAAATATACATGATTACTTTTAGAATTTTTTTGCTTAAATTTGAATATTAATCAAACAAACAATGGTTTCTAAAAAAAATTTAAAAAAAAAAAAAAAAAAAAAAAAAACAATGGTTGAAGCTTATATATAGTTTTTATATTATGAAATAAAGGAGTGTAAATTATTCAACCTTTATATTAATACAAGTTTTTTTATTGTCAACCAAGTAAATAAGATAGTTCAAATTGAATCAATAAAACCCTAAATGAAAACTAAAACCTCAATTCACTAATCTAATTCACTAGCGCTTGCAACCGTGCATTTAAATAAAAGCAAAAGATTTGATCATGCTTATACACATTATGTATCATTCATACTATTATGTGTTGTTCTAGGAAAGAAGCTTTGTTTTGAAACTTCATTTATTCAGTTTGATTTAATTTTTCTTTCGTACTCCCTACATGTCTATTATTGTGTATTTGTGTTACCACACCTAAAATTGCCCATTTAATTGCAAAAACCTTCTACATTATTAACACGAGTTCAACATTAATTTATTCAAGTCAATGGCCTTGTTGTGCGCACGAATTAGCAAGCAATAACTTAAGGACACGCATGCCAAACATTTTTTTTAACAGGTAAACTAAAATTAGGACTGTCTTCTCTAAAGATTTGCTACTTATGAAAGGATTGAACCGAAGATACTTTCTATGGTTGATGACTATGACGAGAATAATTTACAAATTAAGCGCATGTTCCGTTGACTGAGTGAGTCGAACTGAACTGATCTGAATTTTTATGAGAGAAGGAAATTAAGAACTGAACTGAACTTATTGGAACCAACTGAACTGAAAATAATCTGAAAAGAACAGGCTCTAAGATGAAAACATATGATGACCTAATCTGAGTTGTCTCTGAAAGTCTACTTATATGAATTGTCGTTTTTACGATCCCAAAAGAACAAACCAACCATTAATGTTAGCCAGGTTGTATTCTACATGTGTTGTAAGACTTGTAACTCAATTAATATCTTCAATCCAATGGGCTAATATGACATTAACTTCCTTGCTCTTCTAGGCCTGTGAGACCCACCTCTTAGATTTTACTCACCCAAGTACCCAACTCACTTCTCAATTATTGTTTATATATGGGGGACTTCTACGTGGTTGGTCTTTTACTCTCTATTTTAATTTTTGAGATGAAAAATACTTTTTCCGTTTCATTAGAGTTGCAATATGGTATTGATAACCTTTCCAATACAATGTTTACTTGAAATCAGGTTAAGGTATAGTTGATCAACCGTACCATAGCTCACCCTTATTTTGGCCGGGTTACATTATAGATTTAATTAATTTCCGACCTATAAATTGGACTTTCAATATGTTATATGTGTATAGCTATTTTGGTCATAGGCCTACATATTCCAATTTGTTTGGGTACGAATTCTTGGCCCCAATTTTAGGCTTGACCTCAGTTCTAAACTAGCTATATCTTGGATTGTTTAAAGAAATTCAATCAAACTTATGATAAATTCAAAATAAAGTATACTGGATTAGCAGTTTTTTAAATGTTCCCCAAATTGGTGGCTTATACCTAAAAGGCAATTCAAAAAAATCTTTCTTGGGAAGTAGAAAAGAACTGAATTAAGAGCCACAGAAAATCTAGATACAATTTTTAACCCTTGATCTTGAATGCTACATACAACAAGTAGTATATATGTACGCATATATTTATATTTATATTTATGTGGTTTGGTTGTGTTTGTGAATTGTACATGAGTGGTCATTTGTACAGTTAGTTGGTACTCTATAGCCTAACTTCTTCCTCCTGTTAGATTGCAAATTTCGTATGTAGATGCAATGGAATGCATTTATTTCAACATGTGCATAATAACTTACTAGCAAACATGTTGATATGCATGCCATCATTATTATTTCATTTTTATACATAAAATCGACTGTTATTAATTAAATTTAATTTCAAAACGATAAAAAAAAGGACATCAATGATATAATGACAATTCGTGATGTAATTAACTAATTAAAAAGTCGCCTAATAATTAAGGTTTACACGACTTCCTCTTTCCAAAGTACGACAAGTCATAAACTTAGTCATAAACTTAATAATAAGTGCACTTAGTCATAAACTTAATCAAATTCGAGTTTTTTCATCGCAACATAATACACTTATCAATTCCATCAAATCAATTTCTTATAATGTTCCCTATTTTGAAGTTAGTAGATCATAAAACAGTACACCATAATGAGTAGTACAACTGTACAGTTAGGAGTTCGAGAAAATGATGATGTTCCGACAAAAAGTTAGTTGCAGGTTCATCAACAACCTAGCTAACTTTCATGAGTTTGCGGTTATTACAAAGGTGGCGGGCCGGCGGGGGCAGCTAGCTAGTTAGTACGTGGTGCCATGAATGCAGTAATTAAATGCATGCAACAACTAACATTATATATATTCACGTAAATATGCATGCATGCATGACGAGTGTTTGTTACTTACCTGGACGTGGTTGTAAAGCTTTGTATTTGTCAACTACTATCATTCATGTATCATAAAATCGTATTTGATGTGTAGATCATGAAGAGAAGATAATACAACTGTACTACTTGCTTCCATGGACCGCCCCACATTAAATTATCAAGACATTAAATGTAGTCTAGGGTTAAGTTTTATTATATATTCATGAAGTGGAGGATGCGTACGTAGTGTATGTTGAAGTAGAGGATTTTCATACATTATTGCTCATTTGTTGTTTGTAGTTATGGCTAGAAGGGTGGCTTTATTAATTCTATGGCTTGTTGCTTTAGTGGCTGGTTCTTTGGGTGTCGAGGGTAGGGAGGTTAGTAAGATTAAGGATGGAGATGTGAAAAAGCCAGAGACGTTTTTGGGTGGAGTTGGTGGTGGTGGGGTGTTTGGTGGCATAGTAGGGTGGAAAAAGGGGTGGGGTGTTGGGATTGGGAAGGGAGTTGGGTTTGGGATTGGGAAAGGAATTGGGTTTGGTATTGGAGCTGGCAAGCCTGATTGCTACGGAAAAGGAGGACTAGGTGGGGGTTCCGGAGGTGGTGTAGGTGGTGGATCTGGAGGTGGAGTTGGTGGTGGTGCAGGTGGTGGTGCTGGTGTTGGTGTTGGTGGTGGTGCTGGTGGTGGCACTGGAGGTGGTGTTAGCGGAGGACATGGGAAGGGTGGCTACTATGGAGGTGGAGTTGGTGGTGGTGCAGGCGCTGGTGGTGGAACGGGTGGTAGTGTTGGTGGTGGCACCGGAGGTGGTGTTAGCGGAGGACATGGGAAGGGTGGCTACTATGGAGGTGGTGCTGGTGGTGGCACTGGAGGTGGTGGAGGACATGGAAGTAAGGGAGGAAGTACAGGTGGAGGGGTAGGAGGAGGTTCAGGAGGAGGAATTGGTGGTGGTGTAGGTGGAGGTATTGGCAAAGGAATTGGTGGAGGAATAGGGAAAGGAATTGGAGGTGGTATAGGTAAAGGTATTGGTGGAGGAATAGGTGGAGGTATTTGGAAGGGAGTTGGAGGAGGCATTGGAGGTGGCATCGTTAAAGGAATTGGAGGTGGAATAGGTGGAGGTATATGGAAAGGAGTTGGTGGAGGCATTGGAGGAGGCTACCATAAAGGGATAGGAGGAGGAATTGGAAAAGGAATTGGTGGTGGAGTAGGAGGAGGTGTTTACAAAGGTATTGGAGGTGGATTTGGTAAAGGGATTGGAGGAGGAATTGGAAAAGGAATTGGTGGTGGAGTAGGAGGAGGTGTTTACAAAGGTATTGGAGGTGGATTTGGTAAAGGGATTGGAGGAGGAATTGGAAAAGGAATTGGTGGTGGAGTAGGAGGAGGTGTTTACAAAGGTATTGGAGGTGGATACGGTAAAGGAATTGGAGGAGGAATAGGAAAAGGTATTAGCGGTGGCATTTGGAAGGGAGTTGGTGGTGGAATTGGAGGCGGTGTTGGTAAAAAATTCGAGGGAGCAACTGTCACTGCCCACAAATCACCATCACAACACTGAAGGAATAAATCATCTAGCGTTTGTAATTCCATTTGTTGTAGTCTTTAATTTCAAGCATCATTTCAATTCCTAGCAAAACTTTTGCTACCAATTGAATGTTGTTTCTATTTCCCTAATTAATATTAGTAAATGTAAGATGTTACATTTGCATATAATTGTACTGCGTATGATTGATAATACCACTTTGCGCAAATTTCTAATACGCAGGACTTGTTTTACCCCTAATTGAACATGATAATTTATACCAACTCAAAATGACTAGAAGAATCTCAAACTAATATTTGGATCAAAATTATTCACATATTTTTGTTTGTAATATATTATATATATATAAGATTTAATTAACTCTAGTTGAGAAATAGCTCCAAATTATGGAGTTCTTACATCTCTTTGAAAAATTAGATGCCACAAACCTAAGCTAAGCCTTCTACCTTCCTTGAAGCTGTCAAATCCAAAATAGCTTCTCCAACGGACATGTAAACCCCATTATTAGAACCAAATAATTCAAGCACCTTTGATTTGTGAAGCTTCTCCATCACACTCCCAACAGGATTTACAAGAGACAACTGCAAGAAATATAATCACATTGATCCCAAAAAATGAGCACTTATTTAAATGTAACTTGAAACAATCCAAATCAACCAAATCTTAGCCCCTAATCACCTGTAATGATCTCTTTTGGATGATCTTTCCTAGCTCTTGGATGGTGTCGATTCCACTCGTATCAATGGCTGTAACCGCTGCAAATGTGGACGATTGTTGTTTGGTTATAACTAGCATTTGGTGGTAAGAATTGAAGTAGTAAGGTTAACCAATTTTCAAACAGTATTTTGATGAAAATGTACCTGTCATGTCTAAAATTACATATTTTAGCATGGACTCTCTATTGGATTTGATCCAATCTTCCTCTTCCCTTATAGATCTTAGTATACTGCAAGAAGTTCAATTGATATTTAAGGACATACTTGCACCCAAAAGAAAAAAAAAAAAATTGATGTAAAAAATGGATGTTAATCATACCGTTCTTGGAGGTAAGTTGAATTTGCAAAATATATGGGAGCTTCCACACCTAAAACAAGGAACGATGAGATCCTCGAGGCATTCTTGTAACGTTCAAGGCTCTGGAACATTTGAGTGCCTGGAATGTTGCCTAAAGACACAATGTTTGGTCTAGTTATATGCAGGAGAACCTTGAATACTGATATTCCAACCTGAAAATTTAGGTAGTCAATTAGATTATTTAAATTTACAAAATAAATTTGGGATATATTCGAAAATTTGTTAATTGAGAAGATTATTACAGCAAGGGAAAGCCCTGAAGGTACTGAGATGAAGAGAACGCCGAAAAAAGAGCTCAAACAAGCCACGAAATCAAGTTTGTCAACTTTCCATAATCTATAAGCGCCTTGGTAGTCTATAAGTCCAATAACAGCTGTTATAATGATTGCTGCTAAAACAACATTGGGAGTGTAATAGAAGAGGGGCATCAGGAAGAGCAGAGTGACTAATACAGCAGTTGCCATCACTATGTTGGAGAAAGCGGTCTTAGCTCCAGCATTATAGTTCACAGCAGATCGAGAAAATGCTCCTACAGGTTTAGGAAGTATATATGTAATTGTCGAAGTTAGATAAATGAGATTATTGATGAGATGTGCATACGAAAATTCTTATCAGTCAGTTTGTTTCTTCATTTTAGTTTACCTGTAGTCACGTAGCATGAGGAGCATGAACCAACGACATTCATTATGCCTATTGCCATCATTTCTTTGTTACCATCAACTTGATAATTTTCCAAGGAAGCAAATGTTCTACCAACTGCAATTCCCTCCTAGAGGTAACCAAATTGTATGAAATTCAGCACGCATGATGGGGAATTGTATAAAATCCGTAAAATATATATTCAAAAGCACAACTTAAAAACTGCAAATCAGGGGTAATTTTATAACTTTGAACTAAAGTAGGCAAGAAACTAATCATCACTTACAGTTAGAGACAGAATACCAGTTATGAGACCTGTTTTAGCAGCCAGAGCAACATGGGCACTGTGGAAGTATAACATGTTTACTGAGGGAGGATTCAGACCCTTGGGCAGCTGACCAATCTGTTCGATGAAAAAAATAATTCATTTAACACAATCCATCGTACAAGAGGTTTATTTATTATCTGTTTGTACATAATTGGATATAATTAACAATAAAATTAGCCATTTTTATTTGTCATGGTAACACTAATAATAACTTGGATAAAATTCTTATTTAACAACCAATTGTTGGTTGGTTCACTTAGCTTGTTTGATCAATTGGTAGTGTTAGGTGGTTTTGTACTCATGTTGGTTATTAAACAAGAGTTTTAGTAAAACTTACAAATAAAAGGCAACCAACAGAACCGATTACCATACAAGGCTGAAGTTTCATCATGAAAACGTTTCGTGCATATAGTGACTTAAAAATCATTACTACGGCAGCAGATGTGACACTAGTGCAAACAAATGGACCTGATATACATGAACAATCAACAATCATGGTATCGGACCACCCAATAACTTTACGTGGCCAATATTCAACAGACCAAATCTCACATACTTCGGTTTAAAGAAAGACAAAGAGATTCCAAATCTTTTGAAAAAAGTTGATTAAGATTCAAAGTTCCACTTCCATTCCTTTTGAGGCATGTAAGGGCACATTACAAAAAAGCACTACAAGGTTTAATGGATAGAACTAAACGTCAACCAAAACGAAAAAAACAAAGTATGAAAATGAAACAAAGCAACCAAAATGTGACCATCCTTACTTTGGGAATCTTATCTGCATTAGACTTGAGACAAAATACTATGAAGGTTGATAAAATCACTGATGCTAAAGGAGCCGCGGCTGATATCCAGAAGAGCCTAGGCTTCTTCGTGCTCTGAATATCAAAGAAATAGAAACAAGAACAAAATGACAAACACAAGAAAACATAAAGAAAAACATCAATAATGCATTTACATACACATGAATGATGGTATACAATCTAGGATATGAATGGCTTACAATTTGTCTTGCTGCCAAAAGAAAAACCAGAAAACTGATCCCCATAACAATTGTTTGCCATGACCACTGCAACCATTAAAAAAAGACATGATCATCAGTAAATTATTCAGAGTACTACAATTTTTACTCCCCTTCAACAATCATGTTGATCAAATACATACACTGAAGGTATTCAAACTTGGCGCGGTCATGTATTTGTGTTAGTAAATAAATGTAATACGAAGCATGTCACAAGTTTTGATTAACAGAAGTACGTAGAGCTTCATCTTTTTAATTTTTTTTGTATCAATTATTGACCATTAAGGACTTTAACATGACATTCAAGGGTGCCAAAACCATGCTCAAATGTAAATCATTATAGTACTTGTCATTTGTTTGCGATAATACGTGTAACCTTGCACATCATATAGTAAGTTACCTCATTTCTGTGGCTAAAAACGGAAGACAAGACAGGGATAATCTGCATCTTGCTAGTAAAATGATTTATTCCAAGCAACCCTTTGAGCTGTTGAAGAGAGACAATGACTGCTGCTCCAGCCATGAACCCAATTAATGTGGCCTTTGATAAGAAATCAATAATAAAACCCAACCTATAATATCATATGATTAGACATCAGTCAAAGCATCCAACATAATACACGATATATGTTCCAACAGTCCTACATAACCATTATTTTGTCAATATAATTTCTCATAGGCATTTTATCAAACATATACAATGCACATTGTTGCCGCGAATCATCAACACTAAAAACCTATCAATATCATAATGTAAAAGATACCCATTAACTTAAATTCACTGAATTTATTTTTGAATTAGTGAACTTTAGGTGCATTTCTAGTACAAGAAATTTAAACATAGATTCCTTTCATATCAAGGACACAACTTTATAGCAAAGTACCACTGCTCTATGTGTCACCCCTATACCAAGTTGACTATTAAGTCGATATACAATACACCCGTTGTATACAAGTTTTGCGCGCCTTACCTGAAAAAGCCCAACGAGGCCTGAAATAACCCAGCAAAGAGAGTAGAAGTGAAAGCGAGTTTAAGGTAGAGGACGGAATCATTAACCGGTGAGACGAATTCAATTAGCATTGCACCCATTACAAGAGATGCAATGGAAACTGGACCAACACCCAAATGTTTGGAACTCCCAAGAACAGAGTATATTAATGGTGGTACAAAACTTGAATCTGCAGAAATTAGAGTCTTTAATTAGTTAATTAACAAGGAAAATTCAAGGATTAGTAGTGTAATTAGTGATTAAGTGTGCTTACATAATCCAATAATAGGAGGCAAATTTGCAAGCTTTGCGTAGCTTATACCCTGCCATCAACAAGCGTAAATGCATCAATGTAGGTTCATAAAATCATAATAAAGTTTTGAATTGATTATTTGCCAAACCAAAATTTTCAACTTCTATTATAGGTGTACATTTATTTTTGAGTCCTAAGGGCTGATAATGAAAATCGATCTCAAGATCACATAAAATTGGAAGGAAAGTTCAAACCACCTAAATTATCCCTCTATTAATCTATTATAACTTTTTTAGCTCACAATGTTTGTCAATTGTCAAATTTTCTACTGAAGTCTAAACATATTGACTAATATTTTTCTTTATACACTTGACAATTAAATTGACGGAATTTAGAATTTGAATACGACCCTTAAAATTTAATGTGCCGATAAAGGAAAGTACTAGTGTATTACAGTACTCCGTAAGTAACATAAATACTGAAGAGGAAACATAACATCAATTTTATAGGACCCTTGAATAATATATGGTCCTACTTGTTATACATATTTCTATGTACTACTTCCCTCAATTCAAATTTAATAAAAAAAAATGTACTACTAGTAGTTAATAAAACATACTAACGAGTAGCCAACAAATTCTTAATTAATTTGCACAATTAATTAATATATATATCAAGAAGCATCACATTCTAAGGTTTATAAATAACATGCTTTACACTAACTTAAATAGGGACGAAATAATGTTTTTAACTTTATATAACTATGACAAAAGAACAAAATTTGTCCAGCAATGAATAAAGTTTTCAACTTGATGTTTACACGATTTTGGGATGGTTAATAGGTTAGGGTTCGATTCTCATGAGAAATATGAGCCGATGGGTTGGGGTCGTGGGGAGCTTGGAGTATGTGTTCAAATAATGTGCACCATGACTGGTGGGTCTATATTGTATGATGCATTACTCATTAAATAGAACTCGTATAACCTTTAATTGTTAAAAGACGTAGAAACGTTTGAGTTTTGGGTTTAGAATAATTAGTGATATGAAAGTATATGAAATTAATTTAAACACCATATATCATAGTAAATTCCTGAGCTTTCTATATTTCAATCGAAAATTGCTCGTAAGTCGTTGCCTTATAATTGGTGAACAAAGATTCTCACAAAGTAATGATGAGTTGATGAAGAATTATTTGTTTTTATATATACTTGTATATTATGGTTTATTTCATTTTTCACATGCCAAACAGTATTCGAAGTGCAATTTTTACCAGTACATAGCTAATTATGTTTTGACGTACTCTATATGATCAAATTACTATTCATTATCGAAGGTTTGTGTTAATGGATGAAATCATTGAGTAACTTAAAAAATCAAGTTACCAAGTATAAAATGTGGACTTTTATTTTAAGACGACTTTAAATAAAAATTTACATAATTGTATTATTTAAAGATGGAGATTTATGTTTTTCATTATTTACTAGACACACGAGAAACATACTACGGTCTACGGAGTATAAAAAAAAGACTTTGCTAATGATTATGTAGTATAAAGTTATGTGGGGAAAAATGTATTTATGAAAAACAAGAAATAATTTTATCAATTAGTTCAGAGTATATATTTCAAGTAATACTAAAATGGAATTGTAATAGTTTGCATTATTAGGCTACACCAATCAATATAGTTGGAAAAGTTGGCATTATACTTACTTCTAAGGTTTAATAATTATGACTTATGAGTACCAAATATGATTATAACCAAAAGCAGATAAAATTATGTAAATATTCTAAAGGTAACATTACCTTATAATTTGATGCTTACCATTTTAATATGATTTGTTTCATTAATTACTATAATATGGTCAAACCTAAAAAACTTTGACCATCTATTGCTACTTCTATACAAAGAGAAAAAAAATAATTAAATAAATAAATTATTATTATATAAGATATACGATGTACTTGTATATTGTAGGAATCACTTTACTATTGTGTGGTATCCATATATCAAATTTAAATAATTTACACTACTAACACATATTTAAAGATATAATCGATCAAGCATATATATATGGTGCAAACTGCACGACAAAATGCAAATAAGCAGACTAAAAAAAACGAAAGGAGTATCAATTATCCATAATACAAACGAAAAGGGATAATATATATATATATATATATATATATATATATATATATATATATATATATATATATATATATATATATATATATATATATATATATATATATATGATTACCTGTGGGATGGCTAGGCTAGCAATGGTGAGTCCAGCAACAAGATCAGATCTAAAGAGCTGAAAACCATAAGTAGGCAACCATTGAAGAATAGGGAAGATGTATTGAAAACCCAAAATCAATTTAGTTTTAAGATTTTTGTTCTTGAATTGATAAAGTGGATCATCTGGGAAGAAAATTTCATTAAGTTTGTGTTTGAGTTTTTGTAATGTGGTTTTTTTGGGTGGCAAAGAGACACTATGTATCCCTAGACTATTCGGTACGTTAATCGACATTTCTTCTTGCTCGACGGACATAGCTTGATGGCCTTGATCTTCTAGTCCCATACTCGAGTTCGTACAAGAAACACTCTCTCCTCGATCACCAAGTTTTTTGAGAGGGGAAGGAGTATGCTTGAAATATTAAGGTGTAAAGTGTATGTATATATAGGGAGGAGTTTAGGACATTATCTAGATTGAAATAATAGAATATAAATTAGGAATATAAATTATTGGACCCATCTTATAGTTTTGTGGATGTGTGTGTATTTTTTAGGGAATGGGAAATGCTACAAGTTATAGGGTTTGTTTGGCAATCGGCGCTTGGCTGTTGGCTTGTTTGCTTGGCTTGTTTGACTAGCTGGAAGTATTAGTTGTATGAGTTGACTTTTTAAGTTATTGTTTAAGCTGGTTGTTTACAAAAGTGTTTTGTAAAATTATTAATGGTTGTTAGCTGTTTATTAGTGATAAAGTGGGCCAACAAGCCAAAAGCCAATAGAAAAAGCTACTCTTATTAGCTTTTGGCTTTTGGCGGAAAAACTAGCTTAAAAGCCAACAAAAAAGCCAACTACCAAACATATTTTTTGGCTGTTTGACCAAACTAAAAAGCCAAAAGTCAAAAGGTAGGCAAAAAGCCAATTGTCAAACACCCCAAATCGTTAGTGTGTTGAAGAGGGAATATAACAAATATGGAGTATATTAGAATTAATGGACATTATTTCTTAATGGTTATTTGGAAAGTAAAATAAGAATTACATAAAAAGGAAGTTTTTTTTTTTTTTTTTTTTTTTTTTTTTTTTTTTTTGAGGGCAAATGGAAGAAAATTATAATGACCGTGCATGGAGGGAAAATGAAGTGGCTCAACTACTACTGTTTTTGAATAAAGTGAGACTTGAATGAATATGTTGATAGTTGCACACTTGCACTAGAAACAAATAATTCATATTGATCGACTTATTTTTACCTTTTTTTTTAAAAAAAAAAAAAAATTATTATTGATCATATATATGCCATGTGCTCTTCACTCGATCGAGCTCCATATACATTTTTTTTCAATTAACTTAAAATATAATGGTTTACTATAATTTTAATAATTGCAAATGATTATTATCAATTAGAATCACTAAGGGTGAAGATTTGTAACTTCCTATCCTAAGGTACTTAGCTTAGGGTACAGTCCAAGTAATTTATCACCAAAAGTACGTCGTGTTAAGGATGTGAAAGGAGGATGTATTGTGTTTTGTACAAGGATGGGACTACCTTTATACATCTAAGATTGATAGGTTTGCCTCAAGCCCACCCACATATATGCCCTGGTTATTAAGCGTGAAAACTTATAAAGCTACACATTAACATTTATTTTGATAGTTAATATTTCACAATTGTTCGTTTCTATTTCATATTATCTAATTGCTTAGTAACTTTCTATCTCTTTTGTATTAGAAAATAGGAACCGCTACTTGATGATTTCTATAACCTGATATGTGCATAATGTAACTCCATGAAATTGTGCCTTGCAAGTAAGCATGCATCAAGAACAAAGTACTACGTTTAACGTAATTAATTAATTGTATGATTCAATATATATACATTCATCACCGTCCTAGTATTGCTTAAAGACCGCATTTCAATTTCTATCTCTTTTGTTTTTTTCCCCTTGGCTTGTGCACAACAAGGACAAGTAGACAAGGAGATAATTTCAAAAAACCCATTTTTGTAGTAGAAGATATTAATCATGCAATTTGAAGATTCTATTCATACACACAATTAAATAATGCAAAGATGTTATATGTCTTGATCACCTCAAAATTACATGATTAATACCTTAGATGAACTATATCACCTAATAAGAAGATGCAAGCTTTCCATTCTTAGAAAATATGGAAGGTAAAGTTTAACATCACAACTACTTTGGTAATTAAGTGTTTTTGTATTATGTTGTCCTTTTTGGTGATTGTGCTAAAAATAAAAAAGGCAGTGAGAACAAATAATTAATATCCTAACTAGAAATATGTTTTTCAATGATTCGTATTTATCACTATCTAGAAGACCCACCCACTCTGGTTGAAATTTAAAACTCCTATAGCAAAAATGTGTTTAACTTGCCATAACATGACACATGGTTGTCTCTATATTATCTATTACAATTCTAAGATTCTTTTGACATCAAAATATCATTTTTGTGAAGCAAAAAGGATAAAGTATTAGCAAATTGTTGTCCCATCATCCAATTAAATATCAATTTTACAATATACTTCTTCATAGTTTCAAAATATAAATTCTTGATTCTTATAGAGAAGAGAACAATTAAACTATTAGTTTATTCCAATTTATCAAGTATAAGTGATAGATATAAAAAAAAAAATGTTAGGTTATTATTAGCTAATTAACTAGATCGATAAAGTTTTTAAAAGCTATGTATCAAAACATTTGAATCGAAATCTTATTAGCAATTTTTTTTTTTTTTTTTTTTTTTTTTTTTTTTTTTTTTTTTTTTTTGTGTGTGCATACTCTGAACAAAATACTAACTATTCATATTGATCAAATATCTTTTTCATTTAATATTCAAATGAATCGCTCTAATTATATCATTTATACTTATTATAAATTTCTACATCAGTAAAGATATACATGCAGTATATTCTTATAAATTATTTTCTAATTTTATATTGAAAAGTTAATTAGAATAAACATTCTAAAACAATTAATGTATAATATCATTAAGATCTTTTGTAAACTATAATCTTTACACTATTCGATTCCAATAATGGACTAGCCATATAAAGGTGGCACCAAACTTATAAAGAAATAGTTTGCCCCAATACAATACAAAAATTCCATTATCACTTATTGTCCCCTAGCATGAGGCGAATGCACAAGCACAAATGATATATTGTATAGAGCTAAGAACAAATTATTTTATCATTAAGTATGATATTATTAGTAGTCCCATAATTATATAACAAGATACTTCAATTCGTATGACCTAATGAATTTATTTTAATCTTAAATTTTATCATGGAGTGCATAGCCTCATTTGGTACGTAGGAATTCCTTTTTGTAGGTCTAAAAAAACAATTTTTGGGGGATTCCTTGTGGTTGTGTTTAGATTATTGGATTTTGAAGAACATACTCCCGTGATTTTTTTATATTTCTTTTTTCTTTACTTAATTAAAAAAAATTAAAAGAAAAACATTCTCTCGTGATTATTGTAAACTACTACACAGTTTTATTTAGAAAAATAATGACAAGTTGACAACCTTGAGTATGACAAATGACAAGTTATTCAATTATGTACATATGCAAGTTGTAGAACCGGATTTATGTCTTTATGTGATTTTGATTTGTGTCCAATTCAATCTTGTCTTTCATTCTCGTATGACCTCGTCTGTCTCTTAGCCTTCATACAATAGTACATCACACATGCATGCTTATATAGAGTCCGGCATGAGGGTCGATCAAGAAAACCACGAAAATGGCACAAGCCTATTGCCACAAGTTCAGCTCGACATGACAAGAAAGACCTCTTATGGGTCACCGATGTACATGGTCATCATTTCCAAATAAAACTTGGCATGGACCTAACATGACCACTACAGAATACAGACTAGTCTGTGTATTGATTTACTTATTATTTTCATGACCAATTTGAATAATTTATAAATAATAGTCAAATTAGTCTTTTATCGAGTTGATCAATAGCATGGTGTTGATGATTATCTTTATCTCACAGATCAATTATCACACAATAATAATCATCATCCTAATTAAGCTTAGCTTGATCAATTCGAACAAACCACTTGCTACGTTAATCACTTCAAATAATTAAAAACATGTTTATGCAAGTAGCCTTGAATGCATGTTTATGTAAATAGCATGAAATAATTATTATTAGAGCAAGCTAAGCTAAGAAGTCATCTCATATTTCTCATCTAGTGTAGGTCTTGGATCGTGACTTATTTTGTAGTTTATTGTTTGGGGGATCCGAAAATCTTCTTGTTTTTATTCAAAACCAAATTAAATTACTAATTAATATTGTTGCTCTGAAACATCGATAAAGATAGGTATATATGCAGTACTTTTTTTAATATATGCTACGAATCAGATAATGAAATTTTTGACTTCTATTTTGTAGAATTTCTTAATCTAACTTTCAACTCAATGATTTGAAAAATGTCATTCTTGTAATCTCTTTCTACAGTCCTAAAGTCAAAACTGAATATAATAGATTCAACGATAGTATACTACGTAAATAGTAACACATGCAACTTGCTCATTTAATTTGTTGCTTTGAAATGTAACACTGAGTGCCAAAGCTGGAGTTCTAGGGGATAGGAATATTGCATAAAAAATGATTTCACATAATAGGAAATTTAGAAAGAAGACTTCTTATCGACCTATTCATTCTACCCATGCCCTCCTCTCCTTGTGGAATTGTTTGGTAACTCCCGTGACTCTATGAGACTGTGAGTCGCTCCTTAACATTTATTTGCACTCAACGATTTTGGAATAGTAGCGTAAGTATTTTGGAACAAACTATGGCATCTTATGTGCCTATATGATCGGGATTATTTTACAAAATATAAAGTACATTGCTTATTTCTTTATCGACCTTGTTAGGCTATACTTCTTCAACTTAATTCCATTAGAATATATATATATATATATATATATATATATATATATATATATATATATATATATATATATATATATATATATATATATATATATATATATATATATATATATATATATGCGACTATGTGTGCATGACTACATGCGCGCACTCTACCATATTTGAGAGTTAACTACATGAAATAATGGATTAGCGCCTTTGATATTCCATTCAAATTGAACAACATAAATTATGAATGGATTTAATTAATCTGTGTCATTTATCATTCAACTATAACAAGGAACAAAGAACTTGGTGTTGCTCATATAGTCATACCTTACGGATTAACTCCACCTAAAGGTTTGATGGAATTATACAATAAACTAAACAATAATGTGTAATGCGGATACAAGAATCTTTCGAGGAAAACATGACTATTTTAGTAGCCCTTTTAAATAATCATAATTGGAATCAATCTTTACTAATGGTTGGTGTTCCGAAAGATGCATATTAATTCCAAATAATCCTATTTATTGGGATGAACTAAGAGATATTTATGATTAAACAATAATTTATGAGAATAATGAAAATTGCATTTCGGCAAAATGGTAGAGCTTTTTCTAAAAGTACAAGAAAAGATTATGTTCTTCTACTCTTAATACTTGTAATTCAACGTATCAAAGAAAAGAAACTAATAATTCGATCAATATCAACATATGCCTATATGTTACCTACCAATTTCTATACATATCTTTAATTTGTCTCTCACGTTTATCCTCTTATGAAAACTTAGCCTTTTTATTAATACTTCGTGTATTACTTATATTATCTATATTTAGAAGTTAATGTTGAAAGTTAATTTAATCTGGTAAGTGACATCTATGTATGTATCAATTATATATACGTGAACAAAGGTTGAATAATGGAGTAGATCGAAAATAAAGTTTACCTACACCATGTTTACACGCTCATGCCAAGCTTTAGGTTCCATTTTCGTACTCCCATGCGTGAGGACCGGCCTTGCACTAATAACCATCTATGTTGCTCAATCCAGGACCCCCCTTACAAGAAGGACCACGCAATTGCGGGTTTCTTGCAAAGTTGACTCCATCAATTTTTTTGGTAAAAACTAACGAGTTTGTTAGAATTCCACACAAAGAAACTTTCTTTTTATGTTTGATATGAACTGACTAAAATGTTTCTTTTTCTACTAAAATTAAATTTTGTCGTCCACACAACACAAATTCATTCTAATTGTAAAAGTACTCCCTCCATTCTTTTCGTTTTTCAACCTCACGAGTATTATAGTTGCTATTGCGAAGTTGAGTGTAAGTATTTTAATTTAAGCATTTGCAAAAAAAAGTTTAAAAATTGATGTTTTTATAGTTTTCACATGATTATATTTGTTTATAAGATCTTGTATATTGTTTAGAATGAATGGATAAATTAAAGACTTGAAGTGGTTATTCCCTAAAAACACTACCTACTTTTGCAATTGAGGGTATCGTCTCCCAAAGGCAAAAGCAAGGCCTAGGAAGGCAAGGAAAAACAAGTCAAGGCAACGCAAGACCAATACAGTACTAAGTAGTAAGTGACAAGGCCAAGGCAAGACAAGGGTAAGGTGAACCAAGGCATGAATGAAAATATATGATTCTGAGCACCTAGTTGGCTTCCCGGGGCCCTTTAGGGACCTGGAAAAGCAACTTGATGCATATTGCATAATCTTAATGAGTCCAAAAATGTTCTCCGGAAGTCAAATTTAAAGGGTATAACACACGAAATTGGATCAATTTCAAACATTTTGGGACTCGGTGATGGCATTTTTTTGGGATGGTAAATGATGCATCTTGGGATCATATAATATTGTTTAAAGCTGTATAAGGACATTTAGTCAGTAACCAAAAAGTTTGTGGCTACCTTGAGATGATAAAGAGAGGCATGTATACGTAATCACCACATAGATAGTTTAAAGACAAATTGAATGGTTCCAACTTCCAACCACCCAAATATCCTCTCGGTGTGCTGTGTGAGGTCCATGTAAAACACCCTAACCATTTTCAATTCCAAAACCAAACACTCGAAAATTCTCCAAAAGTGAAGGCAATAATAATACACGAAATAAGATTTCGAAGGTTTAGGGACTAGGCCAGGTATCGAAAACTTTGGGATTTAAGGGGATTGATCCCAAGGGCATATTATGTTATTTGGAACCTTGTAAACTACTATTTGATCAATTAAAGCCCCGTGGTAGCCTTTAATTAATGAAAGGAGGTGTATACGTAGACAGCTAGATTAGTAGTTTAAGGATAAAATGGACGATTCCAACCATCCAAATGGCATCTCGAGGTGTCGTAGGGTCCATGATAAGAAGCATCGAGGCCTGACCTCTTTCCAAAATTGAGTGATTGCGTAAGAGATTGACAATGGTCATTTGACTTGGTTTGGAACTACAAAGGCCATAGGTCTACAAAGTCACGAAAATGAGTTTGGTTTAATTATAAGAATATTTCGGAATTATGTTGATTACATTGGCACTGTTAGTGAAGAGTTGTAAGAGATGGTTATTTATATCACCAACTTGGCATTATGGAGTCCTCTTAAGGTGTCAGAAATTAACGCTAAAACCAATGAAAATGTTCATTACAAAACATGTTTAACTCAGGCCAGAATCTTCTTTAGATAGTTGATCATTAGGTCATCCAAAAAAAAAACAGCCATGATCAGTAGGTTGGGTTGGGTTGGCCTACCTTGATAACGCAAGTAAATTCCAGTCCAGAACTAACAATAAATAATTGGGCCGATCTACATGATTCATGGGCTAAATTGGACCATGATTCGGATAATAGACCTAGACTTAGCCCAAGGCCATCTTTAAGATCCTTATTCCTTTTTTTTTTTTTTTTTTTTTTTAAGCCAAACAGGAATTAGCATTAAATTAAATTAAGGTTTGCCAAAGTTTGAAAGCTTTGGGGGAAGGAAGCAAACCCATACAAATACGTTCAGAGTCGAAATTGGTATCCCATCTAGCAACTAAGTGGGCAACCGTATTTCCCGCTCTTCGTGCTTAGCCCAAGGCTATATTTAAGATCCTTATTCCTCATTTTAGCCTTGTAAATCTACTACTACTATTAAGGAAAACAAAGTTTCCACAGCTGTGAAAATAATCAAATCAAAACACTAATTTCTACTTTCGGAAATAACTTATAAGTACGAGCTTTCAAAAAAAAAAATTATAAGTACGAACTAATACACATTACACCATACGGATTACATGGTTTGGAAAAATTAAAAAATAATCCAATTCTCTACGTTATAATTAGAACATAATTAAATTTTGAAGTACGTCCCTCCTAAAATATGGATCACATCTATTTTATTAATAATATATAACCCCATTAGTTAAATGATCGGACTATTATAAAACGGAAGGTTTATAAGAGTTGACGTGGATGTAAAGGTTGCTTGAAATCGTTGTATGACATATTATATATTTGTATGATTTTGTGAAACGGAAGGTTTATATGAGTTGACGTGGATGTAAAGGTTGCTTGAAATCGTTGTAATGACATATTTTATATTTGTATGATTGTATATAGGGACGGAAGGAAGTTGCATTTGGGCGTCAAAAAAAAAGGGGAAGCGCAATGATTAGGCCAAGGCCCCATATTTGTAACATTTGAGAAGTTGGGCAATGTCAAGACATAATACACATAACCACCCGTCTAAATAGACCTAACAAATTTTGCATAGAATTATTGATGACTATTTGAGGTCAAACTTGACCTAACGTAGGACCATTTCAATATCCCAATTTGATTTTGCTTGGCATTAAGCCATCGATAATTGTATTATATATTACTTTTAATTAATCACACTTAGATGAATTTGAAGTCATTTTGCTATTGTCATTGCCAATAGAAAAATTCTTTAATTTATCATCTCTAGATTGTATTTTATGTTCTTATAACAATCTCTTACCACATCTGGAGTTCAATTTATGTTTCGGTTCAACCCTATTACGGAGTATTAGAGTATCCATAAGGATCATTCATTCTTAGCTTAATCAAGGTCGAAACTCTTATATTTAATATGCAATGTCTATAATATAGATTAATGTTGATTAGTTCAGTAGTTTTGATAGTACAAATCCTTCATTATGATATTATTAGACCTACATCAAAATTAAAAGACTAATTACTTTTCCATCTAAATTTTGAACTTTATATAGTTATCTCTCTGTCTTTATTTAAAAAGTACATTTCTAAGTTGATCGGCCCTCGTAGGAGCATTATTTGGAGCACCCTACAACTTTCTCTTAGCTAGCCTCATATTATCGAGCACAAATGATGAGAGCATACCCCTCGAACTTGTTTGGGTTGATAGCCCCACTCTTAAAAGACTCCAAATTAAAATTTTCCCCAAAATACCTTCATACATTAAAGGGAAAATACAATTTATTAATTCCAACTTTGTCTAATTTAATTTGAATAATCCCAACTATCGATTATTCTGACTAATCCCAACTTTCACCTCTGTTTTCTTCTAACAATTCCAAATCGGTCAATGAAAGTCAACATCTTTTATTATTCCATAAAACAACTATCAAATTAAATCAATATTATTATTCCACAAAACAATTTATATACGCTTCTTAGGAAAAAAAAATTGTTTAATTTATTTTATGAACAAGTATATGCATGTGGTCCTTAAAAGAAAAAAAAAAAAGTATTTGCATGTGGGGTCAAAATAAGCCCAACTATCTCAAGTGTTGGACCTAGCCCACAAATAGCCCTCTATACTCCAGGCCAATAAAACAGTTTTCCTCTCAAAAGTTATAATCATACTTTGAGGTGTTGTTTGGTTGCACATAAAAAGTGGAGGAATTGGAAATTTCCATGAATTTGAAAATAAGAGGCTTGCTTGGTAGACCATAAAAAGTAAGAACGTGGAAAGTGTAAAATCATGGGAATTTTCAATTCCCACAAAATATGGGAATTTAATTACCAAGGTCCCCCTTGGTAATTCAAAATTTCCATGATTTATAAATACCAATATATCAACCAAACAAGTTAAGTAAATTCCTAGGAAATTTGATGTGGGATTTTAATTCCCATGAAATACAATTGCTCATAGGAAATAAATTCTTTTGTCGACCAATTTCTATTGCACTATAGTTGGGGCAACATTTGCTTCTAAGTCAGTGTTTTACACATGTCACAATGTCTATATATACTTAAATAATTCGACTCACATTTCAATTTATAAGTTGATTTTACCAAGTTGTTTTTATTTCCTACAATACTAATTCCTTTCTTGATACAAATCTATAGTTTTAACAATCACAACATGATTTTGTTATAAATTTGGCCACATCCATCATCATTAAGAGAGAGTCCAATTTATAAGATGTTTTTTTTTTTTCAATGTGCGACACCCTCATATGAGAATTCCCATAATTCCATGCATGTTCATAAATTTTATTTTTTTATTGCCCACTATTTCACGCATAACACACACATACTTTTTGACTTTTCTGAAGTGTGAATGGGCATGTATGAGTAGTAAAAGACATAGATAATCCTCTAGATAGTGGAATATTATATATGGCTTTTGGTTGAATTTAAGGATCGATCTTCTATGATCGACTTACTGATGGTTAGTGCTCTGGATCTCTATCGATTATGTATTGCTCAATGATTATACTTTTACAGTTAAGATTATAAATTATTATTACATACAAAAGAACAAAATAATAGGAGGAATATTATTATAAACATTCATATTAGAAAGATCTTACAATACGTGACAAGTGAGGGTTCTACTAATGGGGTACAAGTAGATTTCCAAATTCAACAAACATTCTCTTCTAGCATATTGTAACCCTAGATGAGAGTAAGGGATAGATCAAGTGGTTAGAGCTCCCCTCCCGGTTTCAAGAGATCTTGGGATCGATTCTCATCACTTGCCCTTGTGGCTCTTTAAGCACCAAAAAAAAAAATATTGTAACCCTAGATAACATTGCCCTTTCGAATTTATTTCCATATATGCCAGGTTAACATACATCATATATATGGAGACGACGTAAATAAATCCATTTAGTTCGTACGTGCTTTTAGCCTTAAAATTTTATGTAACAAAATTAATAGAATGTCGATCACCAACTAATTAACTCATTACATACACTTAGCTTGTATATTCTAGCATTACTCCTTAATTATACACGGTGCACCCTTATTCTCAAGTCACGATATTGGGGTGAGGAGAAAACACTCCACATGACCACTTGGCCTCTTAGAAAACTCAATAACACAATTATAACAACATGAGACTTCTATTCCACCACACTATAACTACTGGCTAAAGAGTAGAGTGACGCCAAACAATTAAGATGTTTCCTCTTCACTTTATGCTTACATATGTTGCAATTAGCCAGCATGTATGTACTGTTCTATTCTTATATCTCATGTTGCATTCTTTAGAGCACTATACAATAACACCTCCGATCTTATCCAATGGCTTACAAAACTATGCCCCCAATCTCCTCCCTACAATCCTACATACAAGTACTAGCTCATCACCGATGAGCCACCATGAGGCCCATGACTGCATAACTCTTGGCCTAGGTTTGAGATTCATTGCCATCTACGACTGTACGAGTGACTTCTATACTTGTACATCCATCGCTTGTATGGTCATTCAAGATCTCTCGTTGCTCACTTGCCAATTTATTGGCTACTCTTATCTCGCTTGCTATATCTTGGAATTCAACACATGCGTATATGCTTCACTTGTACTCTACGAAGTTGGCCTAATTTAGGCAATCCATTCTTAGCATGCACAACTTATATGACCAATGAATTTTGATGTATTCATTATATATATAATCATTAAATTATAGCTAGATATAAATATTAGAAAAATTACATGAATTGGGAAGTAATGAAGTATCTGATTTCAATAAATGAATTGGAAAGCTTTGATCGTTTTGTGTCTTAACAATGAAAGTTAAGTTTTGAACACTCTTTTTAGCCTTTTAGGTATACTATTCATTATTCATGCAATGCTATTTTCCTATAGTAACATGTGCTTACCCTAAGAATATGTACACAAAAATAATTAGCTAATGAAACAGTTTAAATAGGGAAGGTTGCATAACTAACGTAAATAACTCAATAAGAACAATAGTTTAAATTATTACGGAGTATTTTATATATATAAGATATACTTCGTACAAGATATGCAGAATATTTATACATACATTAAAAATAAATGAATAAATTAAAGACTAAAATTCGCACTCAATATTGTATTAGCGCTAACCATTCATAACTGATCCTCGAATCCGAATTAGCTCAAAAGGTGAACCGGGTTGAACACCCATAAAAAAAAAATCCTAGAGAGGAATCATATAAATAAAAGATTTTGGCACTTGAGCTAAGAGCATCCTTATTCATGAACAAAAAAAAATTTGTTCATGTTACTATTTATTAAAAAAATATTTTCAGTCTCATATACATAAACCAAACAAATAATTTCCAAAATCCTCCTCTTAACCATAAATAAAAAAAATAAAAAAATAAAAAAAAAAAGTGTTCATGTTACTATTCACCTACCACACCTCAATTTATCTTTTATTAAAAATTAAAATACATACATAAATAATAATATTATAATCTCATGGATGGACAAACAATTTTCATGAATGGTTTGGAAAACCAAATCATTCATACTTGTTTATCCCACTATTCACACTTTTTTTACATTATTTTATTCAAATAGTAACCCAAACAATTTTATTTATTTATGGTTAAGGTTGCTCTAAGGTAGCTCCTCTCGAAGGTTTACAACAACTTAATATAGTTTGAACAACGATTTGCTATAAATTTATCCTTTGTGTCTTTTCTCCATACTATCTAATGGACCATTTAATTAGCTCAATCTGTAAAGTTGCAAGGTCTGAATAGGTTTATCCTATCTTCTTAGTGTTCTTACTATGAGTAGTTGTTTAAAATAGATACTATTGTGTAAAATGTTGTTAGATTAGTGTTATACTGTTATTGCATACATCCAAATACTCAATCACTATAATCATATTTTAATTTTATAAAAATAATATTAATGATCAAAATTATACTTTATTAAATGTGAAATTTCATGATGTAACAATTTTAAAAAGGGGTTAAGTATATAATTGTTGTCCGAATCGAATATACAAGTTGGTGAAAACTTGCTTGAGAAAGTGAAGAAATAAATGGTTAAATATATAGAAAGAACAAAAGGGAATTGAATAGTCTAATTCAAGCTAGAGTGGATTAGAGAATCAGGGATTAACTTAACAAAGAGATATTAATGTAAACTTGTAAAGTAATCTTTTGTAATTATGGTGGAAAGTGGGCTCATAATTCATATAAGAGGTTTAATTAGCAAAAAAAATGATAGGGTCGAATCACAATTAGCTAGCTAGCTACTTACAAGAATCCATTATATCTACTTTTTTGTACTATATGACTATAAAATAAATTGATCCAAAGCTTCCAAAAACTCGTGATATTATAAATATCTACAAATAATGCACACTATGCTAATTAAGCTAAGACTAGTAATCGACCTTTATTTTCTTAAGTATAGTTAGCCTAACCACCGTCAAAAAAAAATAAAAATAAAAAGTATAGCCTAACCAATCTAGAAATTTGCTGTTAATATAGTCATAAATTAGGTTAATTAATTAATGGTAAAATATTATAATTTTAAGAACTTAGGTCACCTACTCACCTCGTGACCTCTAATTATGAAAGTATCATGAAAGTTCTAAGATGGTCAAAATTTCTTCAAACTTAAGACACCACTGTAATTTTATATTAGTCCTAATATAAGCACAATGGTCTTATTTTCTTATCTGATTTTTTAATTTAACAAAAGTTTATTTAGCCTTGTTTTTACACCTATATAAAAAATTAAATGAAATTTTATAGATTCATTTTAATATGTACGGTCGTATAGAAAAGATGTAGTCAAATTACTATATATTAACGTACAAGAAGATAAAGTTAAATTCACACTCCGTATTAAGGTTTAGATTTTGTTACATAAACACTTTCAATAGAAATTATCATCTATCAAACGAATACTATACGATATCATCGTTAACATGTTTATCCCTTAATACAAAATTCTCAAGTCGACAAATAGGTGAAATTTTGCACCACGTAGAGAACACATTGAAAAAGAAATACTCCCTTCGTCCCTTTTTTACATTCTTATTTTTCTTTTTGGGTATTTTAAAATTACATTCCTACTTTCCTTTTTTAGTACTCCCTTCATTCCCGAAATTTTGATTCTTTTGGCCTAATTTTAGTCTCAAAATAATTGACCCATTTGTTTTTCCCAACAACTATTAATATCATGAAATTCCCAATATTTCCTCAAATATTTTTATTGGGCATAGGATAAAGATAAAAAAAACCCAAAGGTTTTCTCTTAGAAAATCGGTGAAGGACAAAAAAACAAGGACTTTCTCTCTCTAGGTATTAATTTACAAATTATTGTAACTTGTGTTTTCCCATACATTTGTACTTACAAATTAAGTTTCTTAATATCCGTAAAATCAACCCAAAAGGGTCGAAGTTACGGGGACGGAGGGAGTAAGTAAATTTTTACCAAATATCCCAAATTATCCCTATTTTTCTGTTTTGTAATTAATGCTTTCTCTATTTTCTCACTCTTATTTTCTAATTTTCACTCTTATTTTCTCACACTTATTTTTGGTCCTTTTTTTCACAAAAAAAATTATTGATCCTTTTTCTTTTCAAAGGATTGATGACATGTGCATCATTAAATATTATTCTATCTTTGTTTTACTCAAAGACATCAATTAATGTTTTGTAATTTCCATTATACTTTGTTTTATTGTTCCTTGTTTTATTTCAAGTTTCTTAATTTCCAAGTAATTTTACAAGTAGAAATGTAAAAAGGGACGGAGGGAGTAGGAAAGAACGCCAACAACGATAGTGGTAAATTAGATTATAGAAAGGATAGGACATCACTAGCAATAAATTTTCAGCTTTTATTAATTTTGCGTGTAATAACTTTCAAGTTTCTATGCCACATAATTTATTTTGTATTTATTTGTCGAGCTTTATATGATGGTCAAATTAACATTTGACGCAAAACATAACCAAATAATTAATGTGTTCACTTTAATTTTAGTCAAACTCAAATGTAATTTTGTCTAGCTTGACAGTGTTGAATCTCCTGAAAGAATTTATTTTCATCACGTAAATTTAATTAAAAATTTATGTTGCCGCGTTGATAATTATAGTATTTCTATGGCGCCTTGAACCTTTCACTTCCAATTTTTCGAATGAAAATGATCTACATTTATGCATGCGTAGAAATGTCTTAGGTATTCTGGTAACTTAACTAAGAATAATAATGCATATTATGGTCGGCTAATAAGTACGAACTATAAAAATTTGTTACTCCTTCTGTCCCTTTATTAAAAGTCTATTTTTAATACTCACATAATAAAGAGAAATAGGTTTCTAATTTAGAAACGGAGTAATATATACTTGTATAATACTAGGAGTACTATAAAGAAGTATTGAATATTGACATGAGATTAATTAATATAATCCCTCCTTGACTCCTTGTATATATACTTAATTCAATAATTCGTAATAAGAACCATTGTACCAATGATGTAAGAATGTGACTTTTATATTATCTAATATGGTTGAATACTGATACATTTGCCCTCTTAATATTATATTATATGAAGTATTATTGTACTGATTGTTATATGTTAGGAGAATGTTACTCTTATAAGTTATTCATTAACATTGAAGTTAGTTGTAATTAAACTAATAGGTGTGTGTTAAAAAAAAAAAAAAAAACCTAATAGGTGTTGGTATATGTACCTCATCATTCTATTATATTCTATTATGTTGCAAATACGAGTATCTTTTATATTACAATATTAACACATGCGATGTCCCTCTTGGAAAAATAACGAAAGAAATCTCATTGTTAATGGCGTTACTTTCTCCTACAATAATTATAAAAAAATGTCCATATAAGTGTATAATACTCTTACATACGGAGTACTCTTAAATAGTGATTTTTCCATATATACTTTAAATTCTTAAATATGGCTTAATGTGATTGAGTTTAGTCCACCACGCTAGGGGGTATTTCTATCTTGAAATCAATTAATGATTAAAAGGCCTCATTTTAAACAAAGAATTATACGTATCTTTCATGGAGTAATATAAAACGATTAACTCATACATGAATAATAAAAAAGGGATTTTACTCGATTTTCATACTATTTAGTATGTACCTACCAAGAGCAACTAGTAAGCTAAGTGCTTTCAATCACGAGTATCATGCATTCATGCTCTAGTTGTCCACTCCACGACCACGATTGAACATTCTAACATAGAGAGCTAAAATGAGTCGAATGGAGGCTTTTGAGCTATAAAATGTTTACAGAAAGGCAAATCGGTGGATTGGATGATTTATCCACTTATTTTTTTTATTTCATTTTTTTTGTCTTTTTTATTTGGTTTTTTTGCCTTTTTTAGCATCCCCATGAATTCGAATTGATATTTCTGTCACTTGTACAATGTATTAAAAATACGGAGTTAACACAAGTGATTTCGGCGGAGAAAATGGAAGGACGGAACACAACTCATAATTTGCCCCTATGTAATGCACCCAAAGATAAAAGAAATCAATTTCTTCTATATCCTTCTTTCAAAAAAAATAAAAATAAAATAAAAAGGATTAAGGAGGTTCCATACTAAAATCAAAATCAATTGCAATAATAGAAATAACTCCTTTACTGTATATTTCATTCAGGGTATATGACTATATGAGAGTCCACTTTAAGGCTAAAGAGGTTCCACTTTAAAACCGTATGACAATGAGGGGGCAAAAAATCTTACGTGGATCAGACCTGAGGTTTATATACACACAACTGACATTATATTAAACATAGTGACCCTACTTTTAACATATATCTAACCTTAATTTTAACATTATAACATTTATTAAAACTTGTGTGACCTTTAATGTTATTATTGTGAACCTAAAGTACGACGTTATGTTGAATATAATGACCTAATTTTAATATAGTGATCTTTTATAATGTCACAATGACTTTGCACCAAAAAAAAATAAAAAATAATGTCACAATGACTTACTATTCATGTTGATCAGTATATTAAAAATTCAATTAAAAAAACATATTATACGAGTAGCTTTTATAATGTCACAATGACTTTTATTTAAACATCATAACCATGTTTCAAAAAAAATAAATAAATAAAAATAAAAATCATAACCTTTATTTTAAAATAGTGACCCTTTTTTTATTAGTAAAACAATCATATTGTCTATAATGTTAGTGATCCACAATTAGTGTTGATGAGGTCCATTTAAGAAATTGTATGTTAAGGGTAGTCCTGTAAGAATTCCAGAAAAAGCTTCGAGAAATCAAATGAACAGTAAAAATGGAGAACAGAGGAGAGGTAGAAGGACGGATTTTATTGAGTCCTTAGAGAGAGAAAATGTTTACAGAGAATTGAAAATCAAAGAGAGAGAAAGTACTGAATTAATTAATTAAGGAAAAGACAACTTGCTGGTTATTAATACCAGCTAACCAGCTGTAAACGAAAGAAGAAATGAGCTGTAAAAGCTCCAACCACCTAGCAGACGTGGCAAAGTTGTTATAACAACCTGAGCTGAGCTGTCATACTTAACAAGTCCTTAATCTTCTAAATTGAGTACTACTTTCTTGTTTATTTCTTTATTGTGGGATGCACATCTCAAGTCTCAACACTCCCTCCTTTCCCCTCACTTACAGAAGGAACAACATGTCTCAACTGACTAAATGGCATATGCCCTAGTCTTAGGTGCCAAAGTTTAACACTATCATCTACATTACATTCAGAAGTGTTATTAGTACTAACAGCAGAAGCAAGATGCTGCATGGATTGAGAAACATTTGAAGACATGTCCTCCACTGCATAGTAGAGTCCGGATTTGAGTTTTCCAAGAACATTCTCCTTTCCCAAAAGAGGATCCTGTATCATGCATTTATCAGATGCAAAATACACACTGCATTTCATATCCTCAGTTAATTTGTGTACTGGCACCAAATTAAACTGAAAATCAGGAACATAAAGTACATCCTTCAGTATTATGTCTGGAGATAACTTAACAGTCCCTATATGAGTAATTTGTGTTTGACTTCCATCAGGGATTGTGATAGTGTTTTCATTACTATTCAGCAAGGTATAAGAGTCAAACAATTTTAGGTCATGACATATATGATCAGTGGCCCCACTATCAATAATCCAACCAAGATTAGAATGAGAGAAAAGACAGAGTTTACCTGCAAAGTAAGCACTGCCATTTTTGTCATCTGCCTGAGTAATATCCTGAGATTCATCCTTAGCAACTGAATCAACTTGTTCACCAATCATGCTCAAGATTTTGGAATACTGATCCTTGGTAAAAGTAGCAGTTACAGATTCTTCTCCATCCTCATAGTCTGGATAGTCATCTCCTTGTGCCATATGAGCAAACTTTCTTTGCCCTCCATTTTGACCCGCACTCTTAAAATCAGGTGGAAAGCCATAGAGCTGATAACATCTGTCAATTGTGTGTCCGTTCATCTTGCAATGAGTGCAGAAAAGCCTTCTTCCACTACCAGAATTTTGTCCACCAAAATTATGTCCACCAAAATTCTGTCTGCCAGCAAATATGTTACCATTCCCCCCTTTATTCTGATAAGAATAACGATTCTGAGCCTGAAAGAATAACCACCATTGCCAAAACGACCATTATTGTCATGGAATCTCCTTCTATCAGCACCAAAAGCCATGACATCATGAGAAGAGCCAGAAAGATCACTCAGCTGCTTATGATTCTGCTCTTGTAATAACATTCTATAAGCAACAGTCATTTGAGGTAATGGATGCATCATGATTATGTTACTCCTGATTTGCTGATAACTATCTTTAAGTTTCATAAGAAACCTTAGAAGTCTCTGATCCTGCTGAATTTTCAAGAACTTAGCAGTAAGGTTACATGTGCAACCAGCACATGCACAAACAGGTAAAGGACATATATCATCTAATTCGTCCCAAAGCACCTTGAGTCTAGCAAAATACTCAGCTATCTCATCAGAATCCTGTTTCACCTCATTGATTTCCTCTTGTAAGGCATAGAGTTGTGCAGAAAACACATGACCATATCGTTCCTCTAGGTCTTGCCACATTTCTCTCGCAGTTTTATAGAAAAACACAGATTTCTTAGTCACTAGACCTAATACCCCCAAAATCCAACCAATTACCAGATCATTACAACGTACCCAAGCCTTATACGTTGCTGAAGTAGATTGAGGCTTAGGCAGTGAGCCATCGACAAAACTCATCTTATTCCTAGTAGAGAATCCAATAATCATAGACCTCTTCCAGGAGCTATAATTGTCTCCATCAAAAACCTCATTGATAAACTAGCTATTATTGTTATCAGAAGGATGAATGTAATAGACAGAACTAGGATCTTGAGTTAATTCCACATATCTAGCGTTATCTCCAGCCATGATTAACAAACCTCAACAAAAAAAATATCTCCAAAAAATTCCAGAAAACCAGAAAACCTCCAGAAAATCTCTAGAAAACCTCAAGAAGAAAAAACCAGAAGTTCGACTTCAAACAACACTCCAAGCAACTAAACAGAGAGGAATTAATCAAGAAAACAACAATCGAACAATCGATTGAACCTCAAACTCAAGAAAATCCAGCAGCAGATCAGAAATTCGCAAAAACAGACCAAAAATTCGATTCAATCATAAAATCAACCAGTAATTGATCAAACAACATCACAATGAAGATCATCCACAAGAAAACTACTCAAAACACCAAAACACAAGAAGAATACCAGAAATCGGATCAAAAACAAGGAAAAAAAGATCGCGGAAGAAGAATTACCAGACAAGCAACTCAGCAATCGAAGACTCGCTCTGATACCATGTAAGAATTCCAGAAAAAGCTTCGAGAAATCAAATGAACAGTAAAAATGGAGAACAGAGGAGAGGTAGAAGGACGGATTTTATTGAGTCCTTAGAGAGAGAAAATGTTTACAGAGAATTGAAAATCAAAGAGAGAGAAAGTACTGAATTAATTAATTAAGGAAAAGACAACTTGCTGGTTATTAATACCAGCTAACCAACTGTAAACGAAAGAAGAAATGAGCTGTAAAAGCTCCAACCACCTAGCAGACGTGGCAAAGTTGTTATAACAACTTGAGCTGAGCTGTCATACTTAACAAGTCCTTAATCTTCTAAATTGAGTACTACTTTCTTGTTTATTTCTTTATTGTGGGATGCACATCTCAAGTCTCAACACTCCCTCCTTTCCCCTCACTTTTTACGATCTTTCAATTTAATATGGGACAAATAATAGTTCTTCTTACACAGTCACATGTGGATCGGTTCATGGGTTTAACATTAACACCTGTTTATGATTGACTTACATCATAAACTTCTACACACTTATTTTAATGATTGAAATAGCTTACTTTATTGCTCATGGGGCCATGGCACTATAATGTAGCATGAAGATAAATCACAAATTCACAATCTATTATCATTAAAAAAGGATAAATCATAATAATGTAACCAAAAAAATGGTCCAAATGGAGGCTAATAAAGAGTTGAAAGACTTGGCGTGTGAACTTGTGACCGTGTAGGAGGGGACGAGTGAGTGACGACGTCGACGGTTCCAAAAAGAGTTTCTACATTTTACGAACTACATTATTATTTCCAACTTAGAATATACCCACCCTTTTATATTCAATCCGTGTTGCGTTTCCTTTTCAGTTTTACTCATAAGTCATAACCACTGGCGGATCTAGGGGGTACATAGATTTACAGTTGTACCCCCATTCTGCCAGGAAAAAAAAAAAAAAAAGTCTGGTAAGAAAAGAGATCGCCTTTATCAAAGAGGTGGTCTCTTAGGTTCTGTTATGTAGTTAGTTATTCAGCCCGCCTTTTTGTGTAGCATCAAAGAGACCGCCTACTTTAAAAACAGGTCTCTTAGCCTCTTTGGTGATAATTTTAATTTTTTCAGCGGAGATAAGTATTTTTTCAATCAAAGAGACCTGTTGTTCCAGATAACAGGTCTCTTAGATAATCTCTTTATAAAACTTATCGTCGGAGGACGGGATGTATTGTACACGCCATTAGTAATACAAAGTAAAATGATTTATGACTTATTAATTCAAAATTTAGTTAGGAAAAAATTATTGCAATTTACATTATTTTGTAAATTTTTTTTTATTGAAATTCATTTCGTACCCCCATTTTACAAATCCTGGATCCGCCACTGGTCATAACAAGTTCCAACAGTAAGAAAAAGGGACAGTAAAATAACTATAGTGTGAAAACTTTCTTCTTCTTGTGTGGCTTTTGCTTAATTAGTAATTTTGACGGAAAAATAGAGAAGGAATGATCGAAATGGAGGTACTCGTAAATGTTAGGAAATCAATTTAACCAATACTTGTATATAATTGGATAGACTTAGGGCATGTTTTGATTAACTGAATTGAGCTGAACTGAACTGAACTGAATATTTTATGAGAGAAGGAAATTAAGATATGAACTAAACTGAATTGAACTAAGCTGAACTGAACTGAACTTTTTGGAGCTGAACTGAACTGAACAGGCTCTTAGATTCAGGACATTTTTGTTAAAATGACCCTAATACCATATTAAAGGATCAAGTCAACCATAAACTTAATTACTTGTATATATTTGAAGTTTATAATTTGTTTATGTACACTATTAATTAGGGGTGTCCATTATTCGGATAAAAACCGAAATCCAATCTAATCCAAACCGAATTATCAATTCGGATCGGATCCAAACTTTAAATCGAATCGGATCGGATTGAATTTTATTTAAAATTCGTATTTTCGGATTGGATCGGATTGACCTTGTTCGGATCGAAAAAACCGAAATAACCGAATTATGAAAGCGTTATTTTACAAAAAAAATATTGTTAATATTAATCATGTTAAACTATGTTTATGATTATAAAAATATTAATCATGTAAACCTATGTTTTCAATACTTGTATAAATCATGTACTACTATAATTTCAAGAATTAAAATTTTATTATTGCAATTTTATTTTTATAATCAAATAAGACCCAAAAAAATTAGCAACGTATTTTAATTCGGATTTTCAGATTGGATCCAAATAACTGAATTATAATTCGGATTGGATTTGGTAAGTAATTCGGATCGGATTGGATTTGAAAATTAAAAACCGAAATTTATTTCGGATTAGATTGGATTTGGGCTAAATCCAAACCGAAAACCGAATGGACACCCCTACTATTAATATCCGTAGGAAAAGGGGAGTTTAAAGTTTCTTTTAGGGCCCGCCTGGATTCCAAGAAGTAATTAAGGTAGTAAAAATCAATGGGGCAAAAGTTACAGAAGGATTTGTTATTGGGTGATATTTACTTTTTCAAGAGTTTGGCATCTTTACCGGGTAAAAGCAATAAAACTTTCATTCGCCTCATCCTCCATAGCAAGCCAAGCTTGAAATAGAGCTACACCAGTACACCATTGAACGGACCACCACATCAACCACCTTATAAACCTAATCCTACCTTGCAAACTACCATTAAATGCCCTGCTTATAAAAAATAAAACAGCAGATCTGAAGAAGAGGAGAGGCGAAAGAAAGAAATAATTCATCAAAAATACTCAATGAAGGTATAATTCAACTCTTTTGGGGTGAAATTTGAGTATGAAGGTTGTCAATCTGAAATTATTGGTCAATTTCAATCGCTAATTGATTGAATATAGCACACCTTGTTTATAAAAAAATGGAGTAAAGATGATGGTGAAAAGAAGTGATGGCGGTAGAAGGGAGATGGTGGCAGTAATCGGTAAGAAGCCTTGGCAGTGGCTGGCGGCGGAAGGTTGAGGAAGGGCTGGTGGTAAATGCTACGGGTAGAAGATGGAAGAAAAGAGGAGAGAGATGGAAGAGAGAGGAGTGAGTTGTTCAGGGGAAAAAAATTACGCTAGGGGGGCCTGGGTAATTTTTACCCCCATTTTTAGGGAAACATATTACCCTTCTAAAATATTACTTCCCAACCAGGCAAATAAAAAAGCTGAATTTTTTCTCCCATAGCTTTTACCCTTCTTTTACTGGTAATCTAAACGGGCCCTTAATGTTATACTCCGTAAGTGGTGTAGATGCAATTTAATGCTGAAATTTGAAGTGAACACTCCTAACCTGACATGCAAGGGATCGAAAATGTTTTTTTAAAAAAATTTCTTTGTTGTCACATGAAGACGTGAAGTGCGTAAGTGTAATGGTTGTACCATATACGAAGTAAATTACTATTCCGTGTCTAGGTAAGTAGACATCCAATGGTCAAGAGTTCAAGACCAAAGTCTGTATTTTTTTTAAAGGTAAGATTAATGACTCTACTACATCGGCATTTCTAATAGGATTAGTCAATTCAGGCATGTAGGTCAACGCTTGAGAGTAAAGGGGGGAGGTAAGGAAATCCTCCTACTCCCAAGCATTTTGTAGTTAGTGGAGCTCAAACTTATGACCTCAAAGTAACAAGGTGAGTTCTCCACCAATTTTACCAAACTTTGCTTGGTTAAGACCAAAGTCTGTATTATTCATTGGAAAATGGATATATTTAGGCTTATTGTTGTTGATGGTGGTGGTGATGGTGTTATACTGTTATTATAGTTTTTCAATTTTTGTTTTTAGATTCAAAAGGTCATATGACCTAATTTGTATGATGAGCTTATACTTGATCATAAACTTAACTAATCATGTTAGTTTTCAAATACTCCTTCCATTTTTTTTTTTCGGTGTATCATTATTTTGACCGATACACATTTTGGCCATCAATATTTCTACATTCCGTTAGTAAATACATAAAATTAAAAAAGAAAATATATAAATATGCATTGTGACTAATCTAATACAAACATTTAACATAATAAAACTAACATTTATATATTATCAATAATACTTGGTCAAAATTAGTATATAAAAATTGCAAAATTCAAAGTGATACACTAAAAAAAATAAAAACGGAGGGACGAGTAGTTTTTACTTTTCAAAAAACTGAAACCTGAATACGATACCTAACAAGACCTTAATTTTAACATAAGACAAGCGCGAGTATATCAAAATGAAAAATAAAATATTATAATTAGGGGATTCTAAGAGCACATATATATGATTTTATCATAATGATTCATTTGTCATTCACTCATCCCCCCTTTAAGCTACAAGTGATGATTCATAATGATGCTTTAGAAAAATGGGCAACCCAGTGTCCAAAAAAACTTTAGTTTTCAACAGTATAATTCCTTTTATAATGCATCAATTAAAGGGTATGATGAAGCTAATACCTGGGAAATATAAGGTGGTCAATGGCTGCCTTAGTGAACAACCAAGGAAGGTTTTATTTGATAGTGATCAACACACTTGTAAACTAACGTTGGTTGTTGCAACTGTTTTTACTCGATTTTCTTGTTTGAAAACGCAGCAGGTAGGGTTTCAGCAACATTTGATACCAACACAACACTAATGCTTACTTTCTAGTTTCAACGGTCCATTGTCTTAATTTGTCCTTTGATGAGCAATAAACCTATTCTTACGTATGATTTAGAATCGCCTCATTATTTATTATTGTTTTTGTCAATTTCATCGAAAATGTTAGCTAGCTAGGACATTTTTCAAATTAAATCCTTTTCTGTATATGAACGTTATGTCATATGATCTCGTCGTGACTAACATGTACTATGTATGTTACCAGTTTGAATCAAAGCTACACAAACTTGTATCGATAGGCTCTTTATTACCATAACTACACAATTTCTTAAATCGGAATCGATTATGCCTTTGTTCAATTTATACTATTAGTTTTCTATTTAATTATTTGACATTAGCATGTAAGAGATATGTTGGAAATTTTTCTAGCCAAAAATTAATTCTACGTACCAATAACCATTATTTTTAATAATAAACAAATTATTATCTTACTAATCATGTGCTTCATGTCATTATCTATTGACATTAAAATTAACATGATATGGTAATCTTAAAACATACGATTCTTTTAGATCCTTGAAAATTCTTTTTGTATTAATTCGAGTCATTTATTTGGTCACATCTACTTCAAGTAAACTTCATTTTAATCATCTAAGGTCAAACAAAAAAACCTTTGTTTGTACGAAAACTCTTAAGCAGTTCAAACTTATAACATTGCATGATGTAATTCATTGTACAAACTTAGATCATCATTTTGGACCAATAACAAGGTTCTGCCACATTAGATCATAAGAAATAATAAAAACTCCGTGTTTGATTTAATATTTTACTCGTCTAATTAAATTAAATGTGAAAATAATTAAATGTGAACCATAATACAAGAGTTATGGATGCTCCACCATTTGAATTTCAGGTTCAATCTTGGTAGTAAGTAATATAGTACGAAGTAATAAATCCTATGCTAGTACCGTTGAATTTTGTGTGTCTAGTTCATGATCATGAATGCTTAGAAGGTAATAAAATGGTCCATATTTTAGGTGCAATTGCTGAGGATATCTATTGCTTCCAGAATTCCAGCAGGTAGGCATAAATTTTTTATTGAACTCTTTATTCTCTAGTTTGACTTTCATGGTTTGCATTGGAACCATTAGTTTGTTTTTTTTTTTTTTTTCCTAGAGATTTGGGGCCGTGGTTAGGTTCCATTCCCCTTCCAATTATTGCTGCAGGAGATTGAATATGTGATCCCTTATAAATAATGCAGTTTCAATCACCGCTACACCAATAATCAATTGGTACATAAGTTGTGTATATAGTTACGTGTTACAACACACATGTAAGCTTGCACATACATCTCATACCCAAAGACCCACCCTCCTATCTCACCCTACTATGACTTGACCCTTAGAATTCCAAATTCTATTTTGCTATTATTTTGAATTTTATCGGAATATTATAGTTTTAGTAAGCATAAGAAAACAAAGTAGACAATTACAACTTATTGTCGAGTACCAATTTTTTGTTTTATCGATCGTCACTATGAAACAAAATACAATGCAAATTGATTTGGAAAACAATTGTGACTGAATGTCTTGTATCCCTGTATATTAGTCACAAGTTAAACAGATCTTTTTTTTTTTAGACAAAAAGTTAAACAGAATTAGCAGCCAGAAATAAATATTTGTTTTTATAAACTATAAACGGCAATTACCGGACATCAAAACAATGTCAAAGACAGTACATTGTTAATTATTTGTTACCCGTGTTTACTATTTAATTATGTACTTTGGAAAACTAAAGACAATGATCAGATTGATCACAGAAGATTTTCGCTTGATGAAAAAATTAAATAGGTAAGGTACTGTAATTTCTTTTGGAAGATATTCAATCAAATTTTCCAAGATTTACAACAATGTCGTAAACACGAAGTGTTCCCGAATTTAGTGATATCCCAAAATATTAACCAAATAAACTATATTTGACATCTACAATTTGTCAATTTGTACTAGTTTGACCGTACGAATGAGTTTTATTCATTTGATTTTTACTTATTTGAATTTATCTTATCTTTTTTGAATTTACCTGATCTTATCTAGACTTATTATGCCTTATACAAACTTATTTTAGTTGTAATTTTTACTTAGCTAACCTTTATTAGAACTTATTTCCTGATATGAACTTATCTAAACTTGTATAAACTTATTTGATGAATTTATTACTCTTGAAATAAGTGAAATAATGTGAATTGAACATACACTAATGGTCCATAATTATTATCTCATACAAGTACATTTGAAATAAGTTTTTGGTTAAGTTGGTCTCAAATCAAAAGCTATGTCATGTCCATAATTCAACCCCAAAAGATTCTCATATAAGTGGACATGATAGAGTATATAAATCAATTGGGCTATAACAATCCGCTTAAAGAAGTAATTTAATACTCTTGTAGTAATCAACTAATCATCATTGTCGAGTATTTGGAATTTGGAAACTTTAAAGGAATCTACCATATGATAATTTTATTTATTTATTTATTTATTTTATTTTTTTTTATTGAGGGAATCTACCATATGATTTTTTTTTCTACTTTACTAGGTTAAAAAGAGTTATAAATCACATTTATATAAAGCAACTAGATGAAGCCCGTGCGATGCACGGTTTGTTAGTATTTTTTTAAAAAATATTTTTCATATTTATGCGATTAAAATTGTTATTATATTAGTTTTAAAATATTAGATAAAATTCCTAATCTCAAAAGATAATATTTTGTATTTAATTAATTTAAACTTTAAAATCTCATTCGTCAATTTTGCTTACGTGTCATTTGAATTGTTTAATTGCAAAAGAAATTAATAATCTCTTATTTAATTGGCTACAACTTAAATTTATAATCCTACATGGCGCACTAAGAAAATTAAATCCTTCGTGGCTCTCTAAAAACTCGGGAAAAAACTTCCCTTTATATATATATATATTAGATTTAGGGAAATTCTCAATGGTAGCCTTGTGTTTTTGCTTTTTCTCAATGGTAGCCAATTTTTTTTTTCAATTCTCAATGGTAGCCTCAAACTTTTAAAAAGTTACAAACGTAATCTTATTAAGCTTAAAACGTCATTTTCCCGTTAAGTTTAATGATTTGTGGTTACATATGTGTACTAAGGTTAGGTTACCCATATTTTTGGCTCCAAAGTTTCCCTCCAAAACAAATATTTCCTTTATAAAACCCCATTCCTATCCTCTGTTTCTCATATCTCTCTCTTTCTCACCAAACACTTTCTCTCTCCTGCCAACTTTCTCTCTCCTGCAAATTTCAGTTTGGTGTCAATGGCTGAACAATGGACGAAGATGAAAAGGTGCAACTGCTATCCACCCAAGTACGCAGACATTAGGATATCTGATACAAGAACCAATCCTGGGAGAGCATATTACAAGTGCAACTTATGTGGATATTTTTCGTGGGTTCATGAAGTGGATGAAGCTGTATTCTGGAGCAAAGGAGTTGGGTCAGATGTTCTTGCTGCCATGAAAGATGGGTTGAAGATGTGTGTGAAGATTGTTGTTGTGCTGGTTTTCCTTTTTCTTTTCATGAATATGATGTACTGAATATATGTATGGTTGGGGAAGGGTACTGATTATATGTATGCGTGGTTGAGGGTAGTTAAGGTTGTAAGCATCTCAGTTGATAATTGAATAAAAATGTTGTTTGCTAGTTTACTTCAATTTGCAAATCAATTCTTACCATAAAATAGCAAAAAAATTTGTACTTTTCAGAAGTCTGACCAAAGTTGCCTACAAAATAAAAACAGAGTTATAATGTCATACACATAACTAGGACATCAAAGCTAATAGTGTTCACTTTCAAACAGATACATCACATTTCTGTGAACTTGAGTGGGAATCAAAAAGGCTGGGAAGCAGCTAATGGGCCAACAGATCTTGACTTTCCTCTTGTGACTGGCTGAGAAGTAGTTGCAGGCTGCTCTTTCTGTTGTTGCTTTGTTTGCTTTTTCTTCTGCTTTGCTGTCAACCCTCCTTTGCAAGTCAACTGATTGTGGCCAAATGCATTGCACTTACTGCATCTGATGGTCTTAGCCCTTTTGCCCTTCCTGTCTTCATCATCAGCCCTTTTTCTCTCTCTACTTGGCCTCCCTATGGCCCTTTTCATAGTTGGTGGCTGAATTGCTGGCATGTTGATGTCTGGCCACTGATCTACATCTGGTATAGATCTAATGCCAGAGATATATGCTTCCCTGTATTTGCTCACAGAATACCACTCACTTACAAATGAGTGTGGGTCTAGCCTTGCATGAATTATGGCCCTAATTCCATGCTTACATGGTATTCCAGTGAGCTGCCAGACATTACACAAACAAGTGTGTTTGTTTAGGCTCACTGGAAGCACAGACTTACCATCCATTACCTCATACTCTCCTTCACCACACATGTATGGTATGCAAGTCCTGCTGTCTTGACAGAGCTGTTGAATTCTTCTGACAATGTTAGGGCAAATGTCCTGCCTCTCCCAAGTCTCACAAACTTGTCTCCTTGTGGCAATCCTAACCATTGTGTTTCTTCTTATTCCTACAATTATTACAGTCATTGTTAAACATACATATAAATATGGAAAGTGATGTAACTTGATGTATAATGCAATACCTTCAAGTAATGTAAGGACAGGCCTGCATCTGTCTATCCACAGAGTAGCATTAAAGCTCTCTACAAAATTTGATTTATTGACATCACACTTCAAGTCAGGGTTGAATTTGTGTTTGGTCCACCTCTTTTGTTCACCTAACTTTGAAAACCAAATTCTTCCAGCTGGGTTAACCTTCTGCATTTTTTCCATTGCTTTCCTAAAAGTAAATTCTAAATTTGCCCCAACAGTCCTCCAAAACAAAGAGAATAGCAATGGTCCTGGGAAAGATTTCTTCCAATTTGCACAAAGGTGCTTGCAGCAGTACCTCCTATCAACATCTGACCAAATCTCAGTCAATGCCACATCAATCCCCTGCACATGGTAATGAAGTCAGTTTAAGTGATTACTAAGCAATTATTGCAAACGAAAAATGAATTAAAAAAAGCAATACAAGCTCACCTTCTGCCTATCTGAAATAATACACCAACTATCTCCCCTTCCCAAGTCTTGCAGCAGGTTTTTCAAATGCCAGACAAAGAACATCCAGCTGTCTGAGTCTTCAGCAGTGACAATTGCCCAAGCAAATAGGAACAACTCATTGTTCCCATCCAAAGCTACAGCAGAGAGTAGAACACCTCCATGATTGCCCTTGAGGTGTGCACCATCAACACCTATCAACCCCCTACACCCTTTCAAACCATTTGTGACCCCTTTGAATGCAACAAAAATGGTTTTGAACACTAGTGGCTTCTCAGGCTGTTCTGCTGACTCAACCCATGCACAGTGAGCAGCAGATCCTTGGTTTGTACTCTTTATCATCTCACAGTACTTGGGAAGTAAAGCATAGCTTTCATCATGAGATCCATGAATCTCATTTAAAGCATGTGTTCTCACCCTATAAAGTGTACTCTGGGCCATTTGGACACCATACCTCTGGAAAAGTATAGCATTTAGGGACTTTGCTGATATATCGTTGTTGGCCCTCACATCTTCCATCAGTACCCTTGTAGCCCATGCACAGTTCACCATTGGATTATTCACATCTAACCCAGAACAAGTGTGTTCAGCATTTTTAATGGACTTAATTGCCCATGTCATTCCATCAGGTAACTTAGATGAGTGCAGTCTCCACTCACAGCCCATTGCACTGCACTTCACAGTGTACCTGCTGTTTGTTGCCCTCTCAACTATGACTGAAAAGCCACTTTGAATACAATAATCCCTCACCACATCCCTCACATGTTGCTTATCAGTAAATAGAAGCCATGGTTTAAGGACTATCTTGCCAAATTCTGCATCTTTGTAAAGCTCACCATTCCTATATAAGTTGATGAAATAATTATCATCATCTTTCCCATCATCAAATACCTCATCATTGAAAGGATCAAAGTTGTCATTTATTCCAAAAGCCCCATCCATCTCATCTTCATCTTCCTCATCATCAACACTCTCATCATCATCATCGTCCATCAACAATCCCTCATCATCATCAGGGATGTAATCATCCTCATCATCATCTTCAAACCCTTGTTGCCCATCATCACCTAAATTGACAGTGACCTCCCTTCTCCTTCTAGTCCCAACCCCTTGACTAAGACTGTTGCTCCCCCCACTGACTGAGTTTTCTATTAATATCCCTTTCCTCCTAGCTTTTGTAAGAGGAATCTTCCTCTTAATAGCGGTGAAAGCTTGGGAAGACCTAGTTGACCCTGATGTTTTTCCTTGCTCCCCTATTTCAGGTGTAGGGTTGACTGGAGTAGGAATGACAGAAGGTACAATAGGGTTATCTTGTGTTTGAATTTCAGCATGCTCATTGGGAAGAGGTGGTTGGGTTAGGCGTGCAGGATCAGTGGGTTGAATTTCAGCTAGTGATGACTGGTTAGCATTTTCTGGAACAGGGATTGGGGCTTTCTTGCCTTGTTTTCTTGGGCTCCTCCTTACTATAAGAACTGGGGGTGTGTGTAATTCAGTATTGGGAATGTGATCTGCAGCAGGTATTTGGGTTTGAGTCTGATTTTGAACCCCAGGATTGTCAATACCCAACCACTGCTCAAAAGTGAACCCAATACTTCTACCCCTCCCTCTGCTCCCTCTGCCCCCTCTACTTCCTCTCCCTCTGCCCCCTCTGCTACCTCTCCCTACCCCCCCTCTCCCTCTCCCTGTATCCCCTCTTCCTCTCCCTCTTCTTCCTCTACCTCTTCCAGTACTAGATTCCCTATATATTTCTTTTTCTATTTCTATGTCAGCCATTGTCATGTCAGGGTCAATCTGCATATCACTTAATTGCTGGTGCAAAATTTGATCTTCCCTAGCCTGCATTGTACTTTTCCAAGGTACTAATTTCTTTGTTGGTTCCTTTGGTACAGATTCTACTAATTTCTCAGTTTGATTAGATTCATTGACAGCTTTTCTTGCTTCCTCTGCCCATTCTTCATGCAGTTTTTTTGTTAACCTACTAGTTCTTAAATTAAATGCAGCTTGTGCAATATCTGTTTCACACTCACCATTATCAACCCAAATATGAATCAGAGTTTTACCAGGTAGCCTCTCAAACATTTCCATGAAATCAAAATCATTCCTAAGCTCATATTGTCTCATCTTCCAACAATACTCAAACCTAGGGTATCTAGGTGTTTCCAATTCCTCTATCCTACATATTTCCAAGTAGTCTACGATCACATCAACCAAAGAAGCCTTATCAATGTCATCTATAATAACCTCAACATCAGTATGCTTATATTGAAACTTAAGCACCACTGGATAATCCATTCTGCAACAATTTCATATGAAAAAAATTCAAAAAATAGAATACAGATCTACAAAAACAAGATACATGCTTTCTCACAACGCATGCAATGCAATTTTACCCCTAAACACATACAAACTTGCGCATTTCATGCAATTTTACCCAAAACTAACAAAAACATCAAAACCCAAACCAAAAAAACATAAAATTTATACAAATAACATCATACAACTGCGTAATTCAGCAAAAATAACCCTAATTGTTCCAAATTCAACACCAAAATAACCATTTCGCAACTCATACAACATCAAACAGCAAAATCAACCAAACCAAGAATAATTGGACATACCTTGCGTCTTCCAAACAAATTATAACAAGATCGCTTCCTTTTACTTGAAATCCTGCCCAAAGATCTTCCCAGAAATCGAAATCCTCAAGCAGAACCAAGGTCGAAGATGAATGAGATGAGTGATAGAGAGAGAAAAGCTTTTCGAGTTAAATGAGGGTTGGTGGGAGTTTTTATTACTCACCAGATTTAAATGTAACCACAAATCATTAAACTTAACGGGCAAATGACGTTTTAAGCTTAATAAGTTTACGTTTGTAACTTTTTAAAAGTTTGAGGCTACCATTGAGAATTGAAAAAAAAATTGGCTACCATTGAGAAAAAGCAAAAACACAAGGCTACCATTGAGAATTTCCCTTAGATTTATAACCTTTTGTTTTTAGGAAAACTTTTTAAATTTCTTTTATACATATATCAATTAATTCAACTCTCAAACTTCTCCAAGAAAAAATGATGTAATTTTTAGTTTCACAAAAAAAAAAAAAAAAAAAAAAAAAGAAAAAAAAATTGTAATTTTAATTTTAACGTACATCTTATCCAAATTACCCGTCACTTCTCTATCATCACACTCCCACTAATTACCTCAAAACACAAATTTTTTCACTCTATATAAACCCACAATTTTCTCTAACTTCTTCACCTAACTTCCTCTCATTCTCCTCTGTTTCCCCTCTATTTCTTCTCCTCTATTTTATTTTTCCCTCTGTTTTCACAAACTCCAAATCCAGAAAACCAATTAACAAAAAACCACAACAATGGAGGACGGAAATTACGATCATACCCATCACCACAATGTGAACTTTGCTCAACCAAGAAAATTTAAACAAAAATTAAAATCCAGTCTTGCTGAAACATTTTTTCCCGACGATCCTTTTAGAGGATATAGCAATGACCCTCCAAAAAAGAGATTAATAAAAGGAATTAAGTATTTTGTTCCGATTTTCGAGTGGCTTCCGAGTTATAATTTTAGCCTTTTTAGGTATGATGTTCTTGCTGGTCTTACCATTGCTAGTCTTGCTATTCCTCAAGGTATCAGTTACGCCAATCTTACCAAAATTCCTCCCGTCATTGGCCTCTGTAAGTACCTACCTCTTTTCTCGCTTCTTCTTCCGTTTTTATTAACAATCAATTAATTATTAGCGAAGACATGTGGCAAACTAAGAGAGAGAGTCCACTTCACAAGTCCAAGGAGGTTCCATCCCAAAATCATATGGCAATAGGAGGAGTAGCCTCTTAGCCTTATAAAGTGTTTAATTCTCTCTTCTTCAACCAATGTGGGACACTTACATGTGGTGACACTTGAGAGGTTTATTCTTCAACACTCCCCCTCACATGTAAGGTCCCTTTAACTCAAGGATCACTTGATCCAATTTAATTTGGCCCAGAATACTTGATGCCATTAAAGGTCCCAAACTTTGGGCCTGGCAATATACTCAAACCATTAGAGGTCCCATACCGTGGGCCTTGCTCTGATACCATGACAAATTAATAGAGACGAGTGAATAGAATGGTTTCTGTATTGCTTGTTTATTATTTATCAATAGGTTGAGTATTTATACAAAACCTAAGAACATAAGATATGAAACAATCTTCCTAAAAGATATACTTAAATAATATCTTAACATATAATAAACCTAAATATATTATTCTTCTAATAAGATCAATACAGAAAATATATCACACATATATTTTCCATATTATCTCTAACAGAGTGAGAGAATTCTCAAGTGGTTAGAACTTTCCTCCCGATTAGGAGATCCTAGGATCGATTCTCACCCCGCCCTTGGCTCTCTAAACACCAAAAAAAATAATCAGCGAATTTATTTCTATAAATGTCGTAAGAAATAGTCTATCGATATAACTCCTTAGAGTTTCCTTCTAATGTGGATCGTGCATTAGTCTTTGACTGTGTTTATGCGGTTATATAAGTTATACTATAGTCGGAGATTCATATATACACATGGTGCAAGATGAACATACGAATTTGGTCATTTTCAATTTGTATAAGTCTGTGGTATAAATCACAAATGCAAATGTCACAATGATGGGTTTAAATTATGAATCTGGTGTGCACGTTTAATCTTTGCCAAGTAGTGCATCATGGTAAATTTAGATTATGGAAGATACATTTAGGTTTTCTTTTGGTGAAGAAAATCCACTTTGTTTTTAATTTTTTTTTACTTCAACTGTAATCTAATTTCATATCTATTAAACTTTAAAAAGTTATCTCAAATATGTACAGTTTATATCTCAAATCAATCTTGATTTGTTTTGTTTTATTACTTTTAATCAGCTATTTGGTTTATATATAAGTACTCCATAGTAATTATTCTTAGTATTTTCCTTTTGATAAAAAAAACCATTATCAATGGGCACTTTTTAAGCTAAGTTAGATGCTATATAAAGGGATTAAAATTAATTTTATAAATACGAATATAAAGTTTTATCATAAAATATAATATATTCTTTTCATGTCTTTTCTTGTTGCTAGAAAATAAATTGAACTTAACAACTGTCCATAATAGATAATATTGTAGGTCCTAAAATTGAATATGAATAAATTAATGTCACCAAGATCGCAAAAACTAGAATATATATCTTGAAATATCAACTTAAAATTATTGTACACAACTTAGAAAAAATCATGCATGTCAGCATGTGTATTGAAGGAGATAAGACATTTTTTTTGTCGTATGATATAGGAATAGAGATGGGTGCAGTAGCAGCAAGGATAAAATTAAAGGTTTGACGCCAAGCTATATTATGTCTACTAGTGTGACTTGTGTCTATCAAGATCGTCGTCTAAGATACGTAAATTGGGGCTAGAAGGCGACATCGGGCCTCACGTATGTGTTAATTGTCTTCTGTGACTAATATATGTGTCACGTATGTGTTAATTGTCTTCTGTGACTAATATATGTGTCGATTATGTCGAAAAAACTTGGTTTATCGACCAGTTAAATCAATTGGTAGTTGGAAATTCAAACACGCTCAATTTATTTCATTTAATGATATTGGTTACATTATTAAATACCCATTATCAATAAAGTCGTGGTCTCGTGGAATGGTTAATGTTGAAGCTAAAAATTTAACCTACCATTTGTTAGCTTATTGGATGTCCGTGTGTATTTCAATTTTTAGATGTTAAACTTAAACTCATTGTTGCAAAAACTTTTTAAAATTTTAATTAAAATTAATTAAATGCAGATTCAAGTTTTGTGCCACCATTTATATATGCTGTATTTGGGAGTTCAAAGAATTTGGCGGTGGGAACAGTGGCGGCTTGCTCCTTACTCATAGCAAACACTATCGGAGAGACAGTTTCGCCAACGGACAACCCGTCTTTGTATCTCAGCTTGGTGTTCACTGCTACTTTCTTCTGTGGAATCATTGAAACTGCTTTGGGTCTATTAAGGTAATGCATGTCTTTATATGTATGCATATTGCATAACATACACGGAGTATTTCATGGATATTTTAGATCGAAACGACCGAAGGATGAGTCAATCATACGGAGTAGTAATTAAATTACATAGGGTGTATTCTTTCTACTTAAACGTATGATTAAACGATAAACTACTCCGTATAATTTTACCTTATCAATGATTATTATATTTAATTAATCTTGAACTCATTTATATAAGACGAAGAGAATACACCCATAGTAATAATATGTAGATTAGATTTCTTTTAATGGTGAGTCGACTTTTGGTGACATAGGAGTATACTATTCTATTATGTGCACGACTTAATGGGTTGGTATGTCAAATTACCTTTTCCTATCACATCGGAGTTTCTTAATGATTTAATACTAAAAAGTATTAACATTATAAGTAGAGGGGAGTTGGGAAATAGTCCAGGTTGTATCTGAATTTATGGTTTAGGGGTCCATAACTCCATTTCCTAGTCAAAAACATGTCTACTTTTCATATGGTTTCATGGATGAGTCAAAGTTAATGATTTCACGTTCGATTAGTTGTTACAATAAGTTAAATTTTTTAAATAGTATGGTTAATGCTTGCTATTAATTAATTAAAATTGAAGTCGACGAAATGACTTTACTAAAATGGAAATATTGCTGTTTGTATATATTAACTTTGGTTTATAGAGAGTAACAAAGGAATATAGACTTTAAAGTCAACGAGTTGGATCTATTACGAGTATAATGTAAAATCACGCAAGTATTAATTTTAATGGACGATATTAATTTGTGCTTTCCTAGTGTTATACTACGTAGTTGGTTACTTTGAACCATATATACCATGACGTGCCACCAACCTCTTGCTTATTTTATGAGACCAATTAGCGTGTCAAGATCGATCATTTTCCAAAAATAATGAAAGATGTACCAAAGAGGTGATGAAATTTGAAATGAGAATTTGATCTAGTGTTCCAAATTATCTATAAAACGGATCAAAATTAGGTAGGATATTGTGATCTGTCTATGATGTAGATTTTCCAAACACGACTAATGCTCACATGTGATATACCTAAGTATATACTTATATCAAGTATTTCAATGATAGAAATGTTATTAAGGCCTTGTTCAATTCATGTTAAAAAAATAATATTAAGTAAAAATAATTTCAATTTAGTAAAAATAAGTTCAGTTCAGGAAAATTAATTTCAGTACAGTAAAAATAATTTCAGTTCAGTAAAAATAAGTTTAGTTCGATAAAATTCAGTTATCTTAAAGAAGAATTATAATAGAAAATCTGTAAAAATAATTTCAGTTTAGCAAAAATAATTTCAGTTCAGTAAAATTAATTTAAGTTCAGTAAAAATAATTTAAGTTCAGCAAATATAATTTTGTTTCAATAAAAATAATTTCAATTCAACAAAAATAAAGTGAAGTGAACGTGGATTTAATCGTATCATACACCCGTGCAATAAAGCATTTAAATCTAATCCTAAATTGCATGAACCCTATAAACATAAATTATTTGTTCCATTTAATATGCAGATTAGGAATTCTGGTGGATTTCTTATCGCATTCAACGATTACTGGGTTTATGGGAGGAACAGCAGTGATAATTATTCTGCAACAGTTAAAGGGATTTTTGGGGTTAACACATTTTACTGCTAAGACTGATATTATCTCAGTAACGAAAACCTTGCTCAGCCACAAAAAAGAGGTACATTACACATCTTACCTTTTCAATTCTATCCTTTAAATTTATGGCTGTTTTTATTATTATAAAGATTAAGGCCCTACTACTTTGTTCTGTCGTTTTATGCCTTTATTAGTATTATCCTTGATTGATAGTAACAATAATTCCCTTAGTTTGTAAAGCACACCAAATACAAAATTGAGTTTTTTTTTTTTGTCACCTTTAAATCGCGATATATGTTGTACTACTATTTAATATGTACAAATATGAAATTATACATATGCGACATATGTTGTACTCCGTATGTACCATCAAATGCACAATTGCATATGCCTTGTGAGCACATAATTATAAAGATAACTTACCAAGCTTCGGTGGAAACTCACCTTAGGTTCAAGCCCCACCAATTACATTTCCTAGGGAGTTGGGAGATTCCCTTATCACCCCTTCTCCCTCTACTCTTAAGGGTTGACCTATGGAACTTAACCTAACTTGAGTACATTTGTACAATTGTACATAACAAGATCCGTACATATTAGTATATATTAGTAAAGGGATACTCATTTTTTTATGATTTTTTTTTATTGAATATATTAGTATATATTAGTAAAGGGATACTCAATTTTTATCATTCAACAATTTCTGTTTGATTTTTGTTGGATGAAGTGGGACCCAAGGTTATAAGTTGCAAAATTGAATTTTCCTGATTACTTGCATGATTGAGAAAACAGATCATCACTCTCCTTTGTATGTTGCAACGATAGTCAAATTAGCAGTTATTGAATTGAGTTGTAATTTTAATGTTTGAATTATTTGGTGTATATGCAGTGGCATTGGCAGAGTGCACTTATTGGTATAATCTTCCTTGTTTTCCTACAGTTCACTAGATACGTGGTTAGACTCCTTACCTTCCTTATTCTACTTTTTCATTTACTTTTAATTTCGTCTTTAATTAAAAATGTTGATTTATTCAAAAAAAACATTATGGGTTAAACAATCACAGAGATAAACATGGGCGTCCTTAAATTAATTAAATGCGCTTTATTATTTATTTTAAAACAAAGGGTGTAACAATCTCTAAAATCATACTTACCTACGACTGATTTTTGTAAAAAACAAATAGAAAAAAAAAAACGAAACAATACTTGATTGACATTTTGGCATAGTGTATAAATGGATCTTTGGACGGTCCAAAACTTGGTCCTGTATGACTCGTGATGTATGGAATATGTATGCTGATAATTATAATGTATTGTAATCAAAGATTCTATAACTCGTGATTTCATGAATCATGTAAGCATGCTAATTTATATTTTTAATCCTTTTTTTTTTAAAAAAAATTCTGTGGACAGAAAACCAAAAGACCAAAGCTATTTTGGATTTCAGCCATGGCTCCTCTGGTGGTTGTCATAGTCGGCGGCCTTTTCGCCTATCTTGCCCATGCCGAAAAATTTGGTGTCCAAATTGTGAGTTGCCACATTTTGTTACTTACTGCTCTTATATTTTAAGTGATTAAGCAAAATATGACATGAGATTGTCTTGAACAATTAAAATTAAGACCATAACACAATTATCACAAAATACCGTGATCTAGGTATACAAACAATAAACGTGACATGATCATAGATGGGTTTAAAATGTATTCTAGTATGTATTAAGTTGCAAAATCATGACATGTTTCCATACCTTTGGAATGTTGGACTTATTTTAGTTTTGGTATATTATTCATAGGTTAAGAGTTACGTGTATCATTTTCCTATGTTAGAAACAATTTTTCCATTGAATTAACGATTGATGGTGCATATTGCAGGTTGGTCATTTGAATAGAGGGATTAATCCATCCTCCATTAAACAATTGAACTTTGATCCCAAGTACATTGCTACACCTATTAAAGCTGGAATACTTACTGCTATTCTAGGTCTTGCTGTAAGGCTACTAATTCGTCTTTGCTCTAATCAGTACTTGGTGTTAATGTTCCAAAAATAATTGAATTCATTAATCAATATAAGAAAAAAAATTTAATTTGAGGTCTGGAATCTAACGTAACAGGAAGGAATTGCCATTGGAAGAAGTTTCGCGATAATGAAGAATCAACAGACTGATGGCAACAAAGAGATGATTGCGTTTGGTCTTATGAACATTGTTGGCTCATTTACTTCTTGTTACTTGACTACAGGTTTGTCTAAATTTCTTCAACTCTGAAAAAAATTATTAGACTTGATCAGGATTTCATGTTTCTTATGATGTATTTATGCAGGGCCATTTTCGAAGACTGCTGTAAACTTCAATGCAGGATGCAGAACACAAATGTCCAATGTGGTGATGGCAATAATTATGATGATGACATTGTTGTTCTTGGCACCATTGTTTAGTTACACTCCTATGGTTGCGCTTTCTGCAATCATCATGTCTGCCATGTTCGGTCTAATTGAGTATGACAAGGCGTACCACCTCTTCAAAGTTGATAAATTTGACTTCTGTATTTGCATGGTTGCCTTCTTAGGAGTCACCTTCCTCAGTATGGATATTGGCCTTGGGATGTCGGTAAGAATAGCCTCGTTTATCTGAGTCTTTTGATCTTGTTTTTATGTACTCCGAAAATTTACTTCCTTGCTTGGTTCAATGTATTCATGCATTTTGTAGATTGGATTGGGAATTATAAGGGCACTACTATACACAGCAAGGCCAGCAACTTGTAAGTTAGGGAACCTTCCTAACACAAATCTGTACCGCGACATTGAGCAATACCCTAATGCACAAGGGACTGCAGGAGTTCTGATTCTTCAACTAGGCTCCCCGATTTTATACTCAAACAGCACATATGTTCGAGAAAGGTGAGTGATTATTATCAAACTCGTTTATGCCCCCATAGTTTCTTATTAGGATGTTCTTATAGCCTAAAATACTTTTGTTTTATGTCATGCAGAGTTCTAAGGTGGATTAGAGATGAGGAATTGAACAAGGATTATCAAGGGGATTCCATTGAGCACCTTATTTTGGAATTAGGAGGTAATTACATTTATCTCACTTTCCTTATCTCTAACATTAATATATCATCAACAGTACATGTAGGGTAGAGAGGTGACAAGTTTGATATTTTCTTATTATAGGAGTGACAACTATAGACATGACCGGAATTGAGGCTTTGTACGAATTGAAAAGACTCCTAGGAGCAAAAGAAATCAAGGTATGTCACATTCTTTCATCTTTCTAGTTGAGTATATACTTCTCGGATTCTTTGTTTTATGTTTATAGTGTGTATGAAAAGATCGTGACTAATAGTTGGTTGTTCATAAAAAATGCAGATGATACTGGTTAATCCAAGGATTGAAGTAATGGAGAAGTTGATAGCTTCAAAGTTCATTGATGTAATTGGCAAAGAATCTGTATTTTTGTCGATTGATGATGCAGTTGAGGCCTGTAGATTTAGATTGGGCGGCCCAAGTAAATTGAATGGGGCAGAACAAGCATGAAGCTCCCACATTTTTGTGTAAAGAAGGGATAAATTTGCAATGCTATTGCAATTGCCATGTAATATTTAAAATGGGCTTTTAAATTTTGTAACAATTGTCGGCCCAAGTATACTTTGAGGCTGAATGGGTGCAAAATGTTCTACTACTTCTAAAAGAAGAGGAACAAAGAGAGGTGGAGGGATGGGGAAGATGTGCTAATGTATGTAGTATTTTAGAAGGTATATTAAGGTTTTCATTCTTTTTTGGAGCTTTAAATTTGTATAAATGATGTTGTATGGTTGTCGAATTTATAATGAAAGCCATATTAATAGGCATTTGCCTAGTTTTGCAATAGAAATTTTACAATCTAAGTCATTCAGAATACTTTATCGATCCTAAATTTTATTTTACAACATATATTTTTAGTTCACAATCTGTTAAACAAACTATTGTAAGGTTATTTATCAAAACAAATCACAACCACTTGTTATAAAATTGGTTTGACTTTATGAGCCCATCGTAAGTTTGAAATAATATGAGAGGCATGATGGTGGGCCATTACCTACACATGAAAGACATCGTATTTGAAATTGGGCACAAGCATAAAAGACTGACATTGCTCCTTTAATAAGTAGGTCCGCTGTCAGCATGGCACTATACCAGACCATGCATGAGCTTCGTTTATGAAATAGTGACACAACCACAAGTACAACCACAACATTCCACAACACGTTTCAATTTTGACCCACTCGAGCACGAGGCCAAGCTATGGCTAGATAATTAATTAAAGCTTTAAACAGGCCAACAAAGCCCATCAAAAGCAAGAAACTCCTAACTATAAAAGCAACACAAAGTGATCAAGATTAGGGTAAATGGAAAGAACAAGAAAGAGGCAAGGAGAGGCCATGGGAGTTTTTGAGGACCGTTTGCCACTCTCCTCTTTGCCGATGATTTCTGCGACCAAATTAAACGGCCCTCAAACCATCATCATCATCAACAACAAAAACAACAATTATACTAGTACTACTACTCCTTCATTTTTCTTGCGTTAACCAAACGCCCCCTTATTTTATACGGAGTACAAATTACATGAAACCATAATAATAATAATAATAATAATAGTAATAATAATTTTATGAGGCCGTGATGATTTTGTTCTTTCCATTGTTGTCGATTTCAGTTTGGATTTGTGGCTAATTTCTTTGAGTTGGGTAATTTTCCCATTTGGCTTGGCAGCAATTTAATTTAGATTTGGGGTTTTTGCAATTGTTGGTGATTTTTCTCTCCTCAAATGCTTAAACTCAAGTCTTGTTATTTTGATTTGCCGCCTTTTGGTTGAATTTTTTCCCTCTCTTGAATTTTGCTGCACCAAATTGGTTGATGAATTCCAGATCTGAGCCTCCAAAAATTAAAAATGATTTTTTTTTTTTCCTCGACTAAATCGGTTTTTGGGGTGTGATTTTTGGAGAAAATTAATTGCTCAAAATATTAATTTTCAGAAATTATTGATGGGTTTAAAGAGGGCGTCTTTGATTTTCTGGGTTGTCAAAGATTGAAGCTTTAATGGGCATTTTAAGACTATTTGATGGATATTGAAATGTGTAGTTCAAAGTACTACTATTATAGATGAACTTATAATCTTACCATTGCAATTGTAACATTGTGAACATACTGCATAGCAAGTGAGCGACACTGTTCAGCTCTATACCAAAAGACATTACATAGCAAGTTGTGTTATTAGTCACAGTTGAACACAATTATTGACGGAAACTAGAGTTGTACATGAGTCAAGTCGGCCTAGTATGGCTCGTTCCGGTTATATTGGGTATTGTATTGATCATATTCGACCTATTATCACGAGTTATTGATCAACAAACGAAATAGGGCAAATTGGTACTCCATATGTGGAACTAACGAATTGCATAGCTAAATGGAGTAAACCCTATATCATATTAGCAAATTAAATCAAAATCATTTGGAACTGAATGGTTAGACACCTAAACCCCATATCACACAAGCAAATTAAATCAAAATCATTTCCGATTAAATGGTTAAACTCTAATCTACTCTTACATAATTGAACAATTGCTTGCAGGATTATAACAGGACATACTCCGCCCTCAGCGAAAGTCTGCTGCTGGAGGTTAGTTCTCTTTCAACCCCATTTCTTTCTTATTTTCCCCTTTTTTTTTATGTTAAAATTATAATTGTGATTTAATTACATAGAATTTACTTGCTTCTTTCGTTTATTTGGATTTACTGGCTCCTGCATAATTCTGTATTTTCATCAATTTAGAAGTGAAAATTCTAATTCGAAATATAAAGGGGAGTTATAGAATAATGTTTTCATGTTAATTCTCTGTATTCTGAATTATCTTATCAATTAACTCCCGATAAAAATAAATAAATAAATGCTGAAATGTCGATTTTAAGCTAGTTATCTTTCTTGAATGAATTTTGCAGAACACAATTGAATAATACTAATGCGTAGAATCAGACTACTGTAATTGAGTTGCAAAAGCAGAAAATTGGGTTTATAAAGCTGATTTTTATAGAATTTTGCAGTCCATAATTTATAAGATGATTTAGCAGTATTGCAGTGACTATTGATTAAGGCTGAAAATCCTAAGATTAAGACAATAGCAAGATTTTTAGCGAGTTATTGCTGTTATCAGGCTAGTGTATAATGTATATTAAGTTTGAAGTTGCGATTTGAAGATAGGAGGATGGAATGAGTAAAAGAGCACCAGAAAAGTTGTTATGTAACAACTTAGTGTTAAAGCTGCTTCTTTTGTTGAATTGAGTTTTGTTGAGGTTAGTGCAAATTTGCTAATCCGGAACCTTGGGAACCTGCCAGATTTTTATGGACTGTTTATCTAGAGTTAGAAGAACAGAAGCTTTCAAAATTAGCCTGCTGCGATTCGTGACTGTAATGGGGCTGTACAATTGTGGAGTTTTATAGCAGTAAATTTAGTATATGTATAAGCCGGTCCTTGTGTAAGGTTAAGCCTGCAATTAGGTTGCCCAGGAGCATGTATAAGGGTTACATTTGTAGGAAGACATCTAAAAGGATTGAAAGAAAGTCTAGAATTTTGTTTGGGTCCATTGGTTGACCCACTAGAGAGAGTGAATATGATATCACTAGTGCAGAAAACGTCTATCATCCTGCACTTTGAGGAGGGTAAGGCGTTGATGTTTAAAGTAGAAAGAGAGTAAAGAGAAGAACTTTTAAGAGAAGAACCTTTGTGGATGTTGAAGAACAATAGGTCCAAAACATAGATGGTATATTAAGAACTTAAAATCCACAGTTTGCTTGTCGGTGTACGCAAGGAGTATTACATCATATATATTTTTGCATATGAACGTGGAATTGACTGCATTACATCATCAAATAAGGTAAAAGAAACAAAATTTATTAAAGAAAGCCCTTTAATTGCCTTGACCGACTTCACATAACCTTCTGAAGGTTTCTGTATGATCTAGTTATCCATTTCATGTTGTGGAGGACGCAGTAGAGAAATTGCTTTGGGACTTGAATACTTGATACAAATCCGTTGATGGTATTTTGTGATTCTATTACCTTGACGAAGCTAATACTAAAGGCTATAATACACGGCTTTTGAGGCCCTTTAAGAGTTCATCAGAACATCTTGAAGGAGGGGAAGAGGGGTGGAGGTTTCTAGGTCGCTTATAGTTAACAGGCGGTTGAACAATCAACACCCATTATGATAGGCTGTTTTTTTTAAAAAAAAATTGCTTGGCTACACGTCATTTTATAGAACAAACCTTGGGCATGTAGACTTATATGCTGTTTTGATAGTGGATTAAGCAAAGAAAGAGTATTTATGAGATTGCTACCTTATGGAAACCGGGATAAATAGTCATCAAAGAAATGCAGTTACTTTTTCCAGGAGAAATTATTGTTTATATGATTGGTAAAGAGGATTCATGATGGTAGAATTGATCATCAACTCATAGATCATAGGGCTTTAATTATTACATTGATGATGATGATGTATGACGATTGATAAATCAATTGTTATTAAAAGTTATGTTTCATGAGAGCTTTCCGTTTCATGAGAGCTTTCCAAAACCTCAACTCTCAACCCACAACCAATCTTGCTAAAATGTTTTGAGTTTCGTTAAATCCCTTCAACTTAACATACCACCTGCTCAGCTTTTTTGACCTGATCCTGGGCCAAGTCCAACTTCTTTTTTGTTATTTCCAGCTGGGAGTATTGAGCACTGATTATAGCTGTTGAGCATCAAGTCTTGAGCTCATAGGGCATATAGCATGAGAGAAGTGTTTGCTTTATTTTCTAAATTTCTGGACTGTAGTGCCCAACTCTTAAACCTTCATGTTTTCTGTGTATACTTTCTTTTTCTTTTTCTTTTTTTTGTCCAAAGAGAGCAGCGATATTATCAACTCGTGAATACAAAGGTCTTTCTTCATGCTTTATTTTGGCTGTGACCAGATTTAAAGTGTTGCTGATGGTTTCTGGATGAATTACATCAGAATACTTTACATTTTGGGTGAAAGGAATTTGTCATATACTTCGTATATTATCTCATTTTTCGATATAGATGTTTGCTACAGAGTATATCACAACATGTCTTTGCAAAGCTGGAAGAACTGAATTAACATGTCCAAGACATCAAGTTATTGTTTGTCTTGAATCCCTTTTTCTCTTTTGAACTGAACCTTCATCTGTCTCAATTTGCTAATGATCTATTGCATCATCAGTTGTTAAATTGCCTCTGATATGAATTTTACAAGAATAGAGTTTGATCTGACAATTTGAACCTGCTATTTACCGCTTCATAGGGTGGTGACATAGGCTGTACTGAATTCAAACCTTATCTGATAACCAAAGATATCATACTAAGAACATGTTGATAACGCAACAATACTTTAGTTTAGACACACTACCGACAATTTTTTCCTTTAACCTTTCATTTAGCTCTTTTGCGAATAACTTCCTTTTTAAAATGTTTTAAAACTGAAAAGTTGCTTGCAAACAGTTCTATATACATGTAAAGTGGTAATATCAAACACATTTTTTTTCTTTTTCTTTTACTTTTCCTTCAATGCTGTAAAGTTTTTTCCTTTAGGTTTATCATGCTAGCTTGTTTTGATGTCGTACAATCTTTATAGTGACTTTTATAAACTGTGATCAAGTGAAGCATAAATACGGATACAAAATGACTTTTGTTTGTATAATGAGCCCTGACTATGGTGGCCACATGTTCAAGTCCATCCTCTAGATAAATGCTGTCTTTGATCTCATATATGTGACAGTGTGACTCCTTGTTTCAGTCATTATGCTCTTATCTTTAAGTTTCAAATGTTGATTTCAACCCTCTGGAAGTCTAGAATTATCTCTTTACAAGGCTTGTATTCGCTCACAAGTTCACATTTTATGTCTGTTTTAGGGTTTATTTAGTTCATGATGTTATTAATGGTAAGGACTAAGGAGTAATTTGAGGTTCTTAACTGTGTTTGTCTTTGGTGTACTAGTCAGTGCAAGTAATTTGAATTTCCACACCTAAATTACTCAAGTCGTGGGTCAGACTGTCTTCCTCTCAAATTTTCATTGGGCGCTTTTATACTTGAGTCAGTGGGACTACTTTGCTTGATTACCTTAGAACAGATTCCAGCTGTCTTAATACATCATTTGATGATAATAATGTCTCTTTTAGATCTTTTCATAATCGTATTAACTTTCAAATATAGTCAGTATCAACCTGGGGTCGCATTGTTTTATCGTGATAATTGGATCTTCATCGTAGAGAATTTATTATATTGTTCTTTATAGTGCAACTGATAGGAATTTCTTCTCCAGAACCTTCCTATTTGATATCTCTGTCTAGAAAAGTATCTGCCTGTGAATGCTTTTAATTTTAGGTAGATGTATGTACGGCTTTGCTAGTACAATGTCTAGCTTTTACATCTAACCCTACTACATTAACAAATATCAAGTACCTTATTATAAGTTTTATTCTTGTTTTATATAATTTCTTGTTTGTTTTTTAAGGTAAATGTGCTAAGTGGTTGGTTTTGTTTAGTTGTGTTGAAAGACTTGAAACTAAACAGTCTTCCACTCTCTAGGTGTAGGGATAAAATGGCTGGTAACATCTTACCACTCGTCTGATATGACAGTAATGGTAATGCATCTGTGTATAATTTTGCATAGAAAGTGCATGCTGGAGTTCATGGTAATGTGATTTTCAGTTGAAACTTGTGTGAAGACTGAATTTAAAGTTGCATTACTATATACATTGACATGAGGTTTTCCATTTGAATCCATTACTGTTAGCATCATTCATACTACCGCCTAATAAACTGGTCACTATTGTCACAGGACTTCATATAAATTTGATGGTTGATACACTCTTGTTGGAAAGAATCTGATACTTGGGGACCTTGTGTTTTTGATCTGTCACCAAAAATGACAAAGAATTGCTTTATTCATCTACAATGTATTCTCAGAAATCTCTAATCTGAAGCTATGAGAGCCATTCATTTTTGATTAGCTTCGCATCAGCCATTAGGCGTTAGATTATTTGTTTAGCATACATCAACAAAATTAATTATGCTCGGTTGAGTAACTTTAGTCAGTTGGCTGTCGGTTTTCACCATTCTGTTCATGCTAATGAATGTTCATGCAGCTGAATGACTAATCAACCCTACTTTTGGTGCATGCTTCTTCTCTACATGTGCCAAAAACTGTATGTTTACCCTGCTACTAAACCCCTCCTCACCGACACTGCTATTTGTGTATTGCTAATCTTGTTCATGAAAAAATTCAGAGATTTTTATGGAAATCTGTCCTGTAAAGTGTCCCATCTTTTAAATTTATAGGTACAACAATATCTCACATTCAATCATCAGAAGCTTTATTTAATGTGGGTCCTTAGTTTTTATGCTTTAAAATGTACTGTAATCTTCAACTGTTTGATATGCTCTTCTTAACTTCCTCTATTTCTTTTCTTTCTTTGCTTCAGGGTGGTTTGCAACATGTCTGTAAGAAGACCCCCACAGAGGATCTTGCTTTGTTTAGACTGGTTATTATTCTTGTGATTCCTTACTTTACAGAAGCGAAAGTTCCGCTTAAAAGAACTATATCTCCTTTGCATTGTTTTTAAATGGAACTGGTTAGACTTCCTTTCATCCACCCTTCATCTTTACTTTGTTTATAACCTTTTTTTTTGGGGTGGCAAAAGGGTTGTTTGGTTTGAATTAATTTTCTTCAGGTCTTATTAGGGAGATGAGTCATTTAGTTTGGATTATATTGGTACTATTGAAATTAGCTTGTTATGATATAAATCAATACAATCCATTAGTACTCGGCTTGGGCCACAGGTAAAATCGGACAAGTTCTTATGGATAGAGAATTTGGATCATATACGGGTCAATTTTTAAACCAGCCTTTTTCTATCCTTTATAAGATTATACTAGAAAATAAGATCAAATAGAATGTACAACTCAAAGAACCTTCCCTCTCTTTTTGTGTTTGCCTTTGATTAAACAATAATTAACCAAAGTAAACTTTAGTATGGAGATTAATATATTATAACCAAAAGCCACGGTTCCAAAATGTCACGCTGTTCTTTAAGTTATCGCCTTTTTTTTTAACTGCTAATGATTTGTGAAGAAAGCAGCACAGTATCTTACTTTCCTCCATTTTCGACGCGTTTAGGTGCTGAAAGTTGTTGTTAGTCATCTGTTAAGAATATTCTTAATCAGGTCTAATCATCAGGCTCTACCTTAGCTATGAACTGATAATTCTGGGCAAAAACAAAGGTGGTCATCAACTTTAAGCTCAGAATGTAACAACTGAAGCTGTAATTTAGTGTCTTTTAGTGTGATTTGTGTTAATTTGGTGGGACTATGAGTTGGCAAAGTTCTAAAGTTTGTTTACATATTTTAGTTAATTTGGGTGTTACATTATTAATTTTATTATTAATATGCAGGTCCAATGATTTTTTGAGTTTATATTATAGGCGCAAAATGACAATTTACTTAAATTTACAGGTTTTAGAAGTGATACATTATAGGACAGTTTTAGGGCGATTTGTAATTTTACTTGTTTATATTAATAGCCTCTTATTATTGGGAAAATCTACTTGATGTTATGTTTCAACTGAAACTTTGTACGAAAGAGTATAAAATATCTTTAATGGCCTTGTTTTTTAAGCGTTAATGAATGTCATTGGCCCTAACATTCACACCTTTTAGAAAACACTAATTAGATGTGAATGCTAGGGACATGGTTACCTTTCACTAAAGGCCCGTCGGACATGATTGGTGTCAATGATGTAATTTTGTTACAAAAGTCTAATCAGAATATTCATCGCGATGGTTGCTAGATTATCATTTCGCCTATTACTACTTGAGGGGTGGTATTGAGTGAAGCGAAATTTGTAATTCAAATTCCATGAAGATTTTTCATTACTATGGAAATTGGCATGAGATTTAACTTACAAACTAGTTATTGGTCCGAGCGATGCTCCGGGTCATTATAAATTTATTACTTTTCACCGCACTATATATATTTTGGCTTGTTTGCCACTGATAGCTTAAGTGTTTTTTTTTTTTTTATTAAAGATGATAACTTAAGTAGCTTGTTGTTTGTATGAGCTGGTTTGACTATAAGAATAATTTTTTGCATTAATAAATATAGGATAAATGATAAATCAATCTGTTGGGTTTGAAAAAAAATTGATAAATCAAATCTGTATAAATTTGATGTCAATATATATATTATTTCATAATGCACAAAAAATATATTAATCTATAATTACAATTGTAATACATATTTGCATAAAAAAAAAAAAAAAACAATTGTAATATATAAATCAAATCTTAATTACTCCCTCCGTCCCTAAATTACATTCCTCTTTCTCTCTTTTATGTGAGGAATAAATGCTAGAAAGAGGAATGTAATTTAGGGACGGAGGGAGTACAATTTTATGAATTAATGCACACAAAAAAAATGGAGTAATATTATTTTCTTACAAATTTTATTATTGTGCAATTATTAAGGAGTTACATTCTAAGGGAAATTTAAATAGGGTGTTATACATATGAAGTGTTTTCCAATGAAACTAAACATTAATACATGGAGATTAATGCATGGAGTTTTTCAATATTAATGGACTAATATGATATGGCGTCACATCATATGCCAAATGGAAAAACTGATGACACATGACAAAATAGCATGTCTTACCATGAGTTTTAATAATATATATTGATATTGATTTGTCTTTATTGTTACTAGTATTATTGTTTTACATTACCGTATGGTAATTAATTTTTCTTTGTGTTTTGTACCTTTCTTTTCCTTAACATAAAAGTGAATGTGTGTATTAATAGTTCTTTTTTTTTAGACAGAAAGGTATTAATAGTTCTTGTTAGGTTACTTAAAGCCTATGGAAAACTGCACACAAAATTTATGTTCAATACCGAGTTTATGGTAAAATGTACCATATACATTTATTTTTAGTAGGGGTGTCAATTCGGTTAAACAGTTCGGGTTTGGGTTGGGTTTATCAGTTTCGGGTTATAACAGGTCGGTTTATAACGGATTGAAATAATAAGCGGGTCGGTTTGGGTCGGTTTTGAAAATTATCGGGTCAATTCGGTTTGGTTTTTTTAATTGCAGTTTCTATTCGGATCGGGTCCTTATCGGGTCGGGTTCTAGTCGGATCGGGTCATAATCAATTTGGGTTGAACTTGGTCGGTTTGAAAACGGGTTTAGCCCATTTAATGTGGGTTTCGGTTAAAAACAGTTCGGGTCTTAATCAGGACGGGTCGTAATTGGTTCGGGTCATAATCAGTTTGGGTTTAACTGGGTCGGTTCGAAAATGGGTTTCGGTTCAAAATAGATCGGGTGAAATCGGGTCCAACCATTATTGTTTCGGTTATATTCGGTTTAGATTGAACTTGGTTGGTTTGAAAACGAGTTTACCCAATTTGAAACGGGTTTCTAATCAAAATCATATCGGGTTAAAATTGAGTCGGATGATTATCGAGTCGAATTAGTCAGATAATGGGTAGGAACGAGTCATGTTATAATCAAGTCAAGTCATAAATAAGTTGGGTTTATCGAGTAGTGTGTTGTAACAGATTAGATCATAAACATATTGGGTAACAGGTTGTAAATGACTCAGTCATAACAGGTTTACGGGTTTTAAACAGTTTGGTCATAACGGGCTACGGGTCGTAAACGGTCGGTCACAACGGGTTACGGATTATAACCGGTTCGGTCACAACGGGTTACGGGTTGGAACAATTTAGGTTTATCGGATTTTTATCGGGTTTTAACGGTTTTCGGTTTAAAACGGGTCGGGTTACTATCGGGTTTAAACGTAATCGGTTTGGGTTGCTTTCAGTTTCGGGTTGTAACGGTTTGGCTTGATAACGGGTCGGGTTAGTAACGGTTTGCACAAATTCGGTTTAGTTCAGTTTCGGTTTGGAAAAAATTGGGTCGGGTCAGTTTTCGGTTTCCAAAAAACGGGTTTTAAACAGTTCAGTTCCTTTTCGGATCGATTCGAAACAGTCGGGTTTAACGGTTCGGGTCAGAAACTGACAGCTCTAATTTTTAGGCATTATTAAGTATACTTTATCAACAATGAGATCGTTGTATACAAGATTTTGTATTATATTATTAATTTTCGAGTGTTTTCATGAGCCAAAGGAATATTATGATTGACAATTAAACTAAGTCCCAAACCACCTAAAAAGTGTCCAGCCTCCCTTGTTCTTATATGGGGTGCCAATTGCTGCTAGGATTCTTAGGAGTGGATTAACCTACTTCATAATCTATTATTATCCTGTCGATGCAGTTGGTTACATAATAATACAGCCTGATTTGCTTCTTTTATTAATTAACAACTTTATCTTTCGTATGCTACAAAATTTATAACTACTTCATCTTTAGAAATGTAAGGTAGTTTGTTTAATAATGACTGGTGTATAAATTTGCTAACACAACGTTTATACCATGCATGATGCATCTAAAATTCTAAAGGCATCGAAATCTCTGTTAGTCATGTATGATGGAGTATACACTCACGGTACCTTCTCATGCACGCTCGTATTGTGCACATACACTTCATTTATGTAAATGCATTAGATTGTACGTGAATGCTTCATACGATTCTTATCAAGTCATAGTCCTTTCATGCTTATTTAGTTTACATAATTTTCTTATGAAATACTCGTATATGCATGAGTTTTAAAACAAAACATCAAATTTACAATGGTTTCTCATGTAAATGGTATCGCCTTTTTTTTAAAAGCAAAGTTGTTGTAGTATCAACCAAATCTTCTTAACCGATATCACATCTTTTCTTGGTCAAATCTTCTTCTTTCCCAATAATTTTTATGCTAACTACTCCCTCCGTCCCTTAATTACATGCCTGTATTCCTTTTTGGGGTGACCAAAATTAAGTGCCTATTTCTATTTATAGGTTGTACCTTTTGCCAATATTATTTTTGTTTTGATGATTTATCATCATTTTTCTTTTTCTTTTTTGTACTTTACATCAATTCCCAATACTTTTTCTCTCCTAATTCTCAACAACTTTTTTCTTTCTCTCTATCTCTCTCTAACCCCACATGCATATTTGTACTCCCAATTTTTAGTTTTAAGGAATCTTTAGCTTTCTTAATTCCCGTGCAAAAGGAGAAATAGACATGTAATAAAGGGACGGAGGGAGTACTATATACGTAATGATGTTACCAACTTAATGTAGTGAGTAGGTTATTAATCAATAATCATTATTAGTTGATAGAAATTAAATTCAATGAGTTTACATAGTTATAATCCTATAGTACTTCGTATATGGTATAGTAGTTGTTTTCTTGCATATAGTTTTCTGATTTTGTTTTCCCTCAACTTTATTCCAAAATTGTAAATTTTCAATTCGTAGATTCTTGATAGAAGCAAACAAAAACTAACTGCTGTCGCATAAACTATAAAGTTCAAGATTTATCTACTCCAATTTGCACCTCTTCAACATCATTCTTTATAAAGTACGTAGAAATTGTAACACATTTAAAGTATAGGACAAAATTTGCGGTTGTTTTTTTCCTCTTCGGTTCAAATAAATTGTATGATCCAAATGTTATAAGTGGGACTTGAATGCTTTATTACGTGTCTTACCAAACTAACTTCTTCATGAATGCTCGACAACAGGAATACAAGTATTACCATGATACGGTACAATTTTTATATCGATTTAGAAACGCGTTACATACAACTGATTAACATAACTTATTAATTTGAGATGAAACAATAACAATAATGTTGTTATGTTGACACATTAAAAATTGATTTTGGCAAATTTATGGTGAGCAAACGAGTTTTTATTACTTCTAAAAAAGATATTCCAAAATCAATTTTCGTTAGTAATAATTGTTAATTTGAACTAATAAGTAGAATTCGCAATTAATTAAGTGTTGTTGCAATTTAGATTGAATAAAATATCATTTTCCTTCTTCCCTTTGAATATTAATGTGTATTTGTCAAACAGCATGGCAAAAAGAAACTAAAAACTGAACTAACAGACCACATATTAAAGGCAAAGGGACCCAAATGAGTTTTGTGGATACCATGTGGAAGGTTTGACAACACTTTTTATAAGGCATGTTCTTAATATTAAGGACCCCTCTTGGGCAATTAGTTCACAAAAATATCAACTAAATTTCACCAACTACATATATACTAAGTATTTCTTTTAATTATTTTTATCACTTGTAACACAATTTTATAATTCGTACTTTGAAAAACAGATTAGATAATATAAACGTATATTGAAAAGCCATTTTAGTACCTAGTCGTTCCAGACATATGCAAATAAGAAAAACGTAATAGGTTGTTTATCAATATAATTTCTTGACTAATTCGAGTATGTATATGTAGAAGCAATTATTTTACACTTTATATCATTATACAAAAACTAAGTGATTAGAGGTTTAATTAAGCATGGAGAAAGCTTCAGGATACTTGATAAAAAGGAAAGCATCTTATCTACAAATTAAAAGGACAATAAGTAAGGTAGGGTATTTATAATCTATTTTCCTTTAAAATATGGCTTCCTTACATTATATCCAGAGGTGTTAATATTCTATGGACCACCTTTAATTTTAGTCCTTTTGTTTTTTTGCCATCCATTCATTTATTTTGGTACTGAGGTTTTTGCCCTCATGCATACGATTTATATGTTGATTGGCTTAATAATTTTCATCAACATTTATTATCTTTGAAAATTAACTCCTATCCATATATTTTTGAGTCAAAACTATGGCAATGAACTATATATATACTCTAACAAATATATATTACCGGTTGTTAAAAACATGAATTATACTCGTAAATAATTTATCAACGTCTTTTGTAGAATGTGTCCTATTAAACCAGAACTTTACACAAACATGAAATACATTTGTCCTTAAACCTCTCCTACAAATCATACCGTGGGTAATGTACGGATTGCATTGTATGGAGTATGTAATATCGTATAACCTCGACGATGTGAAGAAATGTGAGTGTGCATGTGTTTGTGAGAGAGAGAGATGAGAGAATAGCATTGAAGGGGGGGAAAACGTTAGAGCTTCAATTCATGCATAAAAGTAGTTCTATGTACTGATGAAGGAAAGAAATTAATAGCAATATGAAAATCAATGCATAAAAAGAAAATGCATGTGTCACAAATAGTTCTAATTAAGTGTAACAATTTGGGAAAATGTCTTAGATGAGTTAGATCAATTCTTTGCATTGGCTTGCTTAATATGACTTGTCCTATATATTATTGTCTTATTTAACAACTCTTTTAAGAGTACATGTGAGATGTTTTACGAGACAAAATAGTTTGAAAAAAGATCGAGTTTGTGAGCTTTAGAGTGTATGTGTTGAAGCTATAATTAGTATTTGGTCCAACAAAATTGTTGATCACAAAACAATTAAATCTACATTACATTGCGCGTTTATTTTTTACTGTACAACTTAATCAAAGTTCATTTTAATCAATATATATATCAGTATTTTGTATTAAATAGTACCAATATTATGTTTTTATTTCCATAAATAATAGAAGTATAGTACTATAAACAATAATTCAATTTACAAAACAAAGTAGTCATATATATATATATAAATATATATATATATATATATATATATATATATATATATATATATATATATATATATATATATATATATATATATATATATATGTATATACATATATATATGTATATGTGTTATATATATACATATATATATGTATATGTGTAATATATATATATATATATATGTATATGTGTATACATACATATATATATATATATATATATATATATATATATATATATATATATATATATATATATATATATATATATATATATATATATATATATATAAAATAAATAAATAAATAAAATAAAATAAAATAAATTTTAGTAAGTAAGCAAATTGGTTTGTATCTCAATTAAGCAGTACGGAGTAAATATTATTTCAAGTACTTCATACTATAAATAAATAAGATGGAAATAATACACATGTAAAAAAAATTGAAATGTTAAAATAAATAACCACTATAGGTATTACAAGTATATAGAAACATAAAAATCAAAGATGGAAACTAAAAGTTTGCTCTAAACTTCTTTTTTTTTTTCTTTCTTTTTTTTTTTTTTTCCAACGACGGGTAGTTCTAAATTACTCACTATTGGCATTATAGGAATTTCATTTCCTTTGTGGCTTTGATTAATTGGGTTATCCAAATTAGTGGCTTGTTTTAACACAAGATTACAAGAGAATAAGGTTCTCTTCCGCCATCTTTGACATTTGATTGAGATGTTATTATTATGACATTCAAATTGGCTTCTGTTTGAGAGTAAATTCAACCAATCATCTTTAAAGTGGGAATATTTTGAGTCCAAGTTATTCAACCAATTAGAAGTAGGCTTGTAACTTTGCTTTCTAGAAAGCAACTGTGTTACTGCATTAAGCTAAGGCTCTGTTCTCATCGAATTATTTTCAATTCAATTCAGTTTAGCTCCTAATTTCCTTCTCTCATAAAATATTTAGTTCAGTTCAGTTTATCTCTAATAAGTTCAGTTCAGTTCAGTTCAACTCAGTTTAGTCAATGAGAACATGCCCTAATATGTACTATATTCTACGTACTTAGGTAGTTTATTAAAGCTAGGGTGGTATATTTATATAATTCTATACAAACCACAAATTGCATTACAACAATATTCCATTGAAAATATTTACGAGTAATAAAATCCTTTGTTCATTGATAATTAAGTATTGATTAAACTTTCTATTAACTAATACTTCGTTTTTAATACCTATTCACTAAACATATTATATTACAAAGTTTTTAATTAGTATGAGACACATCAAACCCCCAAGTATTAATTGGCAATATTTTCTCTTACAAATTAAAGGTCAATATACTACCTCCGTTAATGATTATCTGCAACTTTGGGGTATTATTTGTGAGATATAAAAAATTTCAAAGTTGCAGATAACTATTAACGGAGGTAGTATTAAAAATAAATATGTTGAGTTATAGACATACATGATGATGGTCACCTTAGAAAACTCCAACAATATTATTATTATTATTATAATATAATATGACAAAGAAATTATTATGTTATTATCATATGCAATTTTTTTATATATATATAATAAAATGCATACAAAAATTATACTAGGCTAAATTAGTAGGAAGATTAAAACAACATTGACGTGTGGATTAGTGGGAAATTGACCTAGATTTTTTAATGTTAATTCTACACACCGTTTGGCACGCTGCGTTCTCATCGTTGTAGCTGGCACCCGCGCCTATCGTTCGTCTAGATGGGTCGCATAATCTTTTTCTTCTTTTGCGTGCCTCGCTAAGTCTCTAGCTCTACAATATCCTATACATAAGTTGGCATTCTTGGCATTACACAGGTCACGTACTTATAGGACAAGATCAATTTTAGGTCGGGTCAAATTTTATTATGGGTTTGAATTTTTTACCACGATTCAGAATGCTCGGTTACTAAGGGATCAGTTAGAACAAGATTTTTTTTGCTATTTCAAAGCTTATATTTTTGTTATTTTTTTCCTTGACATTGAAAAAACAAAAAAAAAAAAAAAAAAAAAACAAAACAAACAAAAAAAACAAACTTTTTTATACTTTAAAATACTTTTAGGGTCTGTTCTCTTCAACTTATTTTCAGTTCATTTCAGTTCAGCTCTTAGGGCCTGTTCTGATTAACTGAACTGAGCTGAACTGAACTGAATGTTTTATGAGAGAAGGAAATTAAGAAATGAACAGAACTGAACTGAACTTATTAGAGCTGAACTGAACTGAAGTGAACTGAACTAAAAATAATCTGAAGAGAACAGGCCCTTAATTTCCTTCTCTCATAAAATATTCAGTTCAATTTATTTCAGTTCAGCTCCAATAAGTTCAGTTCAATCAATTAGAACAAGCCCTTACTATTCTATAAAGATAGCTTGGTTCTCGTGCTCTACCAATGCACAATTTATAGTCAATGTTTAAAACATTAATCACTAATATATTAGAATAAATATCGTCAATGTATTTATCTCGTGTATTTTGTTAGATTTGTCTCAAAGTGTTTTCTAATGCTCTTATTATCTAATGTTATTTTTTTCAAAATTTACCTACACAAATTTGAAGATATAGTCATTACATGTGTCTTTTGTAGACCATAATGGGATGATCTTAATTCTAGAGTTTAATATATATGGTATAATCTTTCTTAACCGTGTTAATGTCTTTAAATTTATTTCCTAATGATCTTCTAATATAAATCCAAGCATTCCTCAATATGATGCAACGAATGATCATCATTCAGCAATGAATAAGTAGAAGGTCCAATTCAATCCAATTGGCATTCGCTTATTGACTAAGATTAATTATTGTTATTGAAATGCTTCATGAATGATGATTATAGATACAATCATTTCTTTAGCACTTGTGAAATGATTTACGTCTGATTTAAAAAAAAAAAAAAAAAAAAAAAAAAAAAAAAAAAAACCTGGTAGTTGGTTAGGACTTTTTTGCAAGTTACCTTTTTCTAATCCCATTTTATTTTACTTTTGTAACTAGTGAGATCGACTCTATCTAGTACTTGAGCACACTTATGCTCACCTTATGTTACTTATTTTGGAAAAAATAAATTCAATATAGGGTCCATAAATCTTAATTAAGACTATCAAAATTTAATTTAATTTACAATTTAAATAAATTCAATAAATTTTAGAGAATGTATTGCGTCAGTTTAAACTGATGAAATGCAGATTTTGATATCCTCAATTGGCTGGATAATATCCTCTAATGGCTAGATGATATCCTCTATTGGGTATATGATATTGGATGATATCATATAGCCAATAGATGATATCATCCAGCCATGATATTATATAGCCAATAGAGGATATCATCCAGCCATGATATTATATAGCTAAAGAGGATATCATCCACTCAATAGAAGATATCATCCGGCCAGTAAAAATATCATCCAGCCATTAAATGATATCATATAGCCAATAAAGGATAGCATCTAGCCAGTAAAGGATATCATCCAGCCAATCGAGGATATCAAAATCCGTATTTCGTCAGTCCGGACTGATGCAATAGTTTGTGTAAATTTTAATAATAGAAATTCAAGTTAATATAACACACTTTACCCCGACCCTTTAGTAATTACTTAAAACACTTCTATAATTATATATGTATAATTAATACTTGTATAATTAAATAGATGATTAGAGAATGCAATCGAGGCTCAATTATTCAAACATCAATATACTTAACATCTAATACGCTTAATAACTATAAACTTAATCATTCATTCCAATCGACATGTGTCATGGGAATAAGATGATGATAAGGATTTAGTTAGAACAAGAACAAATTAAAGGGAATATGAATATGTAATGATAAGATGATTATAAAATAGAGACCATATGATATGATTTTGTTGAATGCGTATGGTAGGAATGTTATTGACAAATTGTGTGACAAATAAACCTTATGAATCGAAACCTCTCAATCATGGCATGTGCCTTTGAATAATATGATGGTCTTTTTAGATTTTGTACTCCTATTTTGTGGCATCCTTCATGCTTTTGGTCCATTCATAAAATTCCATACTTCAATATGTTTCATATAAGGTTCGTACTAGCTTAGCCTTTTTTTTCTTTTTTTCTTTTTTTTTTTTGGAAAAAAAGATGAAAAGGGTTTTAATTAAACTTCATTTAGAACCTACTCTTTCGGCTATTAAAATAATCAGTAACTTGATATACGTTAGGAACATTTAGCATGTATAAATTTAGCTATTTATCAACGATGGATAGTTAGTTTGAAATATTTCTTTAAAATAAAAATAACGATTCTTCTAATTATCATTACCTATATAGATTGTTAAATTAAGGTATTTAAATGAATAGTTGGGTTTGTTTAGGGGCTATTAATCATTAAAGATGGTGTGCCAATTATTTATCGTTAAGCACATAGATTATATTTTAACATAAGCATATCAACAAACACCTTGTGTTGTGTCATAAGGTTGACAAAAAGCTAAATTCTCATCCATAAGAGCTTCTCATATCCAAGCTGTAACAACATATGATGTGGAAGTTGGGGGCTATAAATTACCAATCATGCATACATCAAAAGAATAACACTATTTGCATTTTGACAACTTTTTTAGTCAAACCACATAAGGCGCCAAAACTAGGTCTTTAATTAACTAACAAAGATATATTTCGCATAGTAAAGCAATTTACAAAAGTTAAAGTTATACCTCGTAAAACATATTTCTTCAATTCGGTTCAAATGCAAATAATATTTGCAAAAGTTGATACTTCATATTTTTTTCGGTTCAAATTAAACTATCAATGTGTTAATTTCATCACTTCAAATGCCGTTTTAATCTCTCAATTGAAAAAAAGAGAAATAAAATTGAGGAAGTAGTAAATAGTCTTAAATAAAGATTTAGAAGTAATCTATACTAATCTAATATATATATATAAAGGGGAGTTTTTTCCCAAAATTTTAGAGCGTCACGTAGGATTTTTATTTTTAAAAAATTATTAGAGCGCCACATAGAGGGGAGTTTTTTCCCAAAATTTTAGAGCGCCACGTAGGATTTTTATTTTTAAAAAATTATTAGAGCGCCACATAGGATTAATATTTTTAAAACGCTACAATAGGATTATGCCACCTAAGATTAGTTAACGTGCCACGTAAGATTATAAATTATAGTTATATCCAATAAATTATTCAAGTGCTACATAAGCGACCAATGAGATTTTAATGGTTACATTAATTAAATACGAAATATTATCTTTTGAGATTAAGAATTTTATCTAATATTTTAAAACAAATACGGAAAAAATGATATATTACGTAAAACTAATAAAATAACAAATGTAATCATATAAATATGAAATTTTTTCAAAAAAAAATAAAATAAATCGACCCGTGCATCTAATATTTTAAAATTAATACGGAGAAATGATATATTACGCACGTACGACTAATAAAATAACAAATGTAATCACATAAATATGAAAAATATTATTTTTTTAAAAAAAATAGATCAATCCGTGCATCGCACGAGCTTCATCTAGTATTTAATAACAGGAACTTTTGCAAATAATATACGCTCCCACGTGTCCCATTCTTATTGGTACACTTTAATTTTATTTTTTTCCTTTAATTTTTTATTCCTTCATTTATTATATGTTATTATTTCACTAAAGAGACACTTTTATTTTGTAATTATCTTTTACAACTAATGAAGTTAGTTTCTTTTAAAAATAATTTTTCACTCGCATCTCTTGGTTGGTTCTATCAACTTCTTATATAGAGTAAGAGATAGTTAATTCTTATTAAGTACTTCGTGTATCTTTTTTACGTGAAAAAAATGAAAATTGAAAATATGAAACAACATCATTATTTTTACTACTAATCTTTCATTATTTTACTACTATATACTATTTTTGTATTCATAAACATTTTAGTTTAATTCCAACTAAATAGCATTCTCAATATACAATTGAATCCATACTAATAAATATTTTAGCAACAAATTTAACCCGTGTATATCACGGGCTAAATTGTAGTGGGCTAAATTGTAGTTTATTTTATTTTAAGGAAAAAGAGGGAAATAGTGATACGCAAACGCGTAGAAAATAGAGGGCGGAGTGCAGCACAGCTAAAAACGGGCCGAACAGACTGGGCCGGTTGGGCTGGGCTTGAAATGGGCTCCACAGCATATTGGTCGCCGACGATCCAGCCGTGCAAGACGTGACATGTGGACCCCCAACTCTTTCTATTCTTCCTTCAATTTAAGGACTCATCGTCATACACATTCTTCCTAGTTCCTACACCTTTACGATTTACGGAGTACTACATAATTTATCATCTTTTCCTTTTTTTTTTTTTTTTTTTTGTCAAACATTTTTGTTTAAGGAAATTATATACTACGGGCCTGTTCTAGTTTACTGAACTGAACTGAATTGATTGGAGCTGAAGTGAACTGAACTGATTGGAGCTGAATTGAAGTGAAAATAAGCTGAAGAGAATAGATCCGTCCGATTTATTTTTTTTGTCAAAAAAAAAACGGAAAAAAAATAAAAACAATGTACTCTCTCGTTTTTAAATACTTGCTTCATTTCTCCATGCGCAGAATTTTAGGAGAAATTAGAGAAAGTAATAAAATATAGAGGTAGTAGGGTTAGTGGAAAAATAAAAAATTGTAAAACACCAAAAGTAATGGAGAAAATTAAAGGAGAGAGAATATGGAATTAATATTATTGGGTCCACTTGGTGAGAGAAATTAATTAAATATTATAAAAGCTTTTCAAATAAGGAAATAGAGCAAATATTAAAAAACGGCCGAAAAAAAAAGTAAAACAAGTATTTAAAAACGGAGGGAGTACTGCGCATTATTATATATACTAAAGTAATAGGAAGTACATACAAATTAAAGTCATTGCTAAATATTAATGCATTCGTTCTATTCTAATTGCATTATTTTTTGAGTTTTAGGTTACTTTTTAAATTTAAAAATAAAAATGTATTCTCTGAACGTATACTTCATATATACTAATAGTGTTGTTTCAGCTCACCTTGAGAGACATCACTAACTATATTAACGAGCGAAAAACCTGAAGGTAGCTAATCTATATTGACTGTGCAAATATCAATTAAGACAATAATTCGTTGGGTAATTTTATTTGTTGACCCATTGAAATTGTAGGTGTAATATGGTCTTTGAAACGCTTTGCATGCATGTTCATCTTCCATATATGGTTTCCCTTAAAAATTATCAAAATAATTCAATGTTACAATTAAATAAGTGTAATGGTCTACGGGCTATAGTATTTAGTAGTGCATTTAGTTATAGTCCTTGGTCTTCAAAAAAAAAAAAGTTATAGTTCTTTTGATTTAGTTAAAGACATTAAATACGGGTCAATAAGATGGGATTGAGAGAAAATGAGAGTACTTACCAATTTGCTATAAGTTGTCTAACATTGAATCATTAAATTTATGTGTATTCTCTAATAAATTTCACATTCATAATTATAAATAAATTTTGAATGTGAGGGATCATCCTACATCCAATGTATAAAAAAGTTACACTAAACAAATACAAGTATTATAGAAATAGATAGATATCAAATTTTAGGTATCACCCTATATTAATGAATTTAACCAAAAGGTGCTTGACACCTACTGATCTAAAACAACTCTCCCATAGTGACAAAAATTGACAATTGTAAAATGCGAGTAGTAAAACATAAATCCTTTTATATGACTCTATAGACACTCCACGGAGTCCACGCATTCACTTCATTTTTCCATTTACCTAACGTCTTTGAGAGATCATTTGGGTGGTTGCATCGTCGTCCACTTAGCTATTATCATTTAACAGTCAATTTACTGGTTTACGTAGACACCTCTCATTCATAAATTCAAAGCAGCCACAAGCTTTTATGTGTCCAACTAGTAGTCAAATATATGTTCTACACAACATATTATATGATTCCATGATACTTTCCCTACTACTTCGAAAGCTTTTAACACTGTGCCAACGGTAAAAGACCAGGTCAAATTATAGTACTTAAAAGAAACGAAAAGAGTATGAGATAAGTGATTTGTGGGTCCGTTGTTAATAATATAAAAAATTATTAATTAGTAAAAAAAAAAAATCAAGATTAGAATACACAGAAAGAAATTTGAAAAGGAAAAAAGTCATAATCTATTACTACGTACGTAGTGTCGGAGTATAACAAAAGAGAAGTACCATACGTTCACACTAGCAACTTCCTAGACGCGATATCTTTTATCAACAACTTTATTATCTTCAATTTTTTCCGTAAATGATGCCTCAATGCAATTAAATAAATTGAGGACAAAGATTGGAATTAACATCTTTAGAGTTATATTATTTTACTAGTAACTTAGATTGCGTTATAACAACCGTATGATTACGTTAGGAATTGGGAATATATAGGAAATGTAGCCTTTGATTATGCCAATATATGAAAATTATAAAATTATATCTTCTCATAGTTTCTCTTACGTACTTCGTGTGCTTTAGAGTTTAATCATCAATGCTTAATATGAAAGATTAAGAATGTTAATACCGTAATTAAAGCCATTGAAAAAGTTTGCTTGAGAAGAAAGATGGTATCTAAAATAGTTTGTCTTTTTTAATTTCTCTAGATATCCTCTTAGATTTTACTTTAAAAGTAGCTCATCATATACCCTACTACATAGTTTGATAAAAATTATTTGTATATGTACATGCATGCATGAAAAAAACAAAAAAAAAAAAAAAAAATTTGCTTAGCTTAGAAAAACCATCGCTTGTTTTTTAATCCTCATGATTTGTTTTCATATACTATATAGTCAATGCTCTTATGCTCATCAATTTTTGTTATTTACAAAAGTCGTCAACTGTGATGGCATTTTTTTTTTCAACCCTTCATAATTGTTATTATCACATTATTATAAATTTAAATTAAAAAGTGTGTCTAACTATGAAAAAATAAGTGAAAATAATTATGAAACAAATAGTGTAATTTTTGAGATCAAACTTATTAGAGTTGTCAAGCTTTAAAGATCAAACTTCATACTTTGTCATCATTGTAATGTCATGTTCTTTTGAACTTTTGGACAGAGCAGAACAAAGTTCAACAGAGCATATTTCATTAAAGCAGAGTAAGTGTTAGTAGAGTAAATTGAGCCAATAGAGCAGGACTTGACAGACCACATTTCAATTGAGCAGAACAACTCTAAAAACAGGGCCTTAAGTTTATCTTAGAATTGAAGTTGAAACAAACAATTATCGTCATAAAACCCTATACTTAATATGATTATCAAGCTATGTATAGACTTAGCCCACAGATCAATTTTTAAAGGGGGTACAAATTAGGGGTGTTCAAAAATATCGGATTCGTAAATCCAATGATCCGATCAGAAATTTCGGATATTCGATCCGATTTTTAAGGTTTCAGATATTTTGGATCGGATATCCGAAAAAAATTTCGGATTTTCAGATCAGATACGGATCGAATTTTGTCCGAAAATTTTAACTACCCGATCCGAAAACCCGACTATCCGAAAATCCGGATATCCGATCCGAAAATTCAGATATCCGAAAATTTCGGATCGGATTCGGATCGCAATTTCTCCGATCCGAAAATTTCGGATATCCGAAATTGAACAACCCTAGTACAAATAGAAGCATATTGTCCAAATTGAAAAGCTTTTCAACCACCACTCACACTCATCAATCACCACTCTTTTACTCATATTATAATCAACTAATGCCCACTGAGTAGGGGTACTTTGGAATTTAGGGTATGTTTTGTTCAGCTTAATTTCAGTTCACGTCAATTCAGTTCAGTTCCGTTCCTAATTTTCTTCCCTCATAAATAATTCATTTCAACTCTATTCAGTTAAGTTCAGCCTCAATCAATTTAGTTCAATTCAGTTGTTTTCAGTAAATCGGAAGAGACCTTTAGACCTTGCCTGAATGCCAAATGAGTTGATAATGTGTGTTTTTTTTAAAAAAAAAAAATAAATGACTACACTTTACTTTTCCTATTTTAAAACATGAGATTTTACAAATACGAAGTATAATAGCAAATAATGTATTATAATATACGGAGTATATTTTATTGGTAAAATTGATTCAAGTTTAATTGATCAACATAAAAATACTTTAAGTTCAGTATTTATCAAATAAAGAAAATAAAACAATAATTAGAGGTTTTGAATTTGAGCAAGCATGTACTCTTTCTGTCCTTCATTTTTGCCCCATAGCTAATTTTTGGATTAATTTTTAAAAACTTTGACCAAAAATTCCCATTAATGTATAAGAGATAATATAATTGAGTGAAATCTTGTTAGATTCGTCGAATTGTATCTTTTATTAATATCAAGTTTTTATAATTTTTACGCTTATAGATTTTGAAATATATATATTTCAATACGTGTCTCGGAAACCGTGAAAAAAAATCAATAAAGCAAAAAAAAAGGGACATAGGGAGTAACTAATAACAGCAACATTGATAGGGAGAGTTCTCCCTTCTTTGAAATTATGAGTGGTTCATAATTAACTAATTTGATGTGACTATCAAATAAATCATATATTTCCATCAACAAAACAAATTTATAGAGCTTAAATAATTGTTTTCATGTTCATTAGAGGTTGAAATAGTCATTAGTTAATTATTTCATTTATTAATAAATCATGTCTAAAATGCCACAATACGTATAAAAATTACAAGCACGAAAAAAAAAAAAAATTATTAATTGTACCCCAAACTATAAACTCCAACAGAGAGTTTCAGAGTCCCAAACTAATTTAAAAAATAAATAATTATTTAAAACTTGGCATTTTGCTAGGTACTTTGTATAATGATATGCATTTGTATCTGCAGATTAAATAATTATTTACAACAAAAATTCATGGCACACTGATCACATTTTCTGACAATAATCATCCAAAAAAAGATGACTGTTTGTTTAAATTTTATTTATAAAAGTCATTTGGGTTCGGAGTACATGAATCTGCTATGAGTTGAGCATGTGAATGGCAGTGCACAGTCATAAAATCGCAATATATACATACACGCAGGTGCAACACTAAGCATTTAAGAAGATATCGATATATATATATACTCGTACTTGTACTCCGTATAAAATTTCATTAACCATTTAACCAATGCAATTCAAATCTTAGTTAACTTTTTTTTTTTTTTTTTTTTTTTTTGGCCTTTTTTATAGTTAAGTGTACTCCATAACAAACTAATATTAGTACCTTTGGTTTAGATTGAGAAGAAGTTTGCTAAACTGCTAGGCTCTAATACCAACACAAGTTATATGCAGCCTATAGTATTATCTTACTATGTGCTAATAACAATATTTATAATTTTAACTTTAGTACAAAATAGTTCCAATACCGTGTACAAAATACATGTATATATAAAAGCTTGTGAGAGTTGTGTTATACGAAGTAGATTAAACTAACTTATATTGAACAAAAGATTGGAGCTAGGTTCAAATTCATCTTTTATTAAAATGGCTAATTTTACAAAAGTATTTACCAAAACGGCTAATTATAAATTTTAATTCCCAAATTAGTAATTTATTAACTTGAAAGGAATTTATCTATTTCTTATATTATTCCTTTGAACATTGGTTCACATTATGGGTTTTTTTTTTTTTATTTTTTTTGGTTTTATTTAAAAAAAATGTATATTTTTTTAAAAAAAAATTTGAAACTTTTGTTTTTCTTAGGGAAATTCTAATGCCATAGTTTGAAATATCCCATTAATTTGAACATTGACTAATATATTTGCAACAATTCTCAACTCTTAAAAAAGTTACACAAAATAAACAATCACTCAAAAAAATTGATCCAAACTGCCAATCAACAAAAAAAAAAAAAAAAAAAAAAAAAAAAAAAAAGAGAAAGAAAAAAAAAACTCTTTTTTTTACACATAATTATAGAAATATACTTCGTAATAAGGTCTAAAGGCCCAAAGTTTCTAATGCACTTATAGGGAGAAGAAGTGTATTAGAATATAAGATAAAAGCCTAAAAGTTAGAAAGCAAGTAAGAACAATCAAGTCTTGATTATAAATAACTAGAGTTAGGCCCTGTTCTCTTCACCTTAAAAAAATAATATTAAGTAAAAATAATTTTAGTTCAGTAAAAATAAGTTCAGTTCAGTAAAATTAATTTCAGTTCAGTAAAAATAAGTTCAGTTCAGTAAAATTCAGTTTTCTTAAAGAAAATTTATAATAGAAAATCAGTAAAAATAATTTAAATTCAGAAAATATAATTTTGTTTCAGTAAAAATAATTTCAGTTCAGCAAAAATAAGGTGAAGAGAACGGGGCCTTATACAACGGTTGACAATAGAATCATTTTATTTGTTTCGAAAAAGAAGAACAATACTTTATTTCCCTTATCGTGGTATAGTTTGCGATAGTCTTGAATTCTTGATAGACCAATACTACTTGAAATTCCAAATTTCTGTAATTGATATGATCTAGCTAGACGAAAAATTAGGGCTTTTTTTTCGGATTGAAATTAGGTTTCTGCCATTGTTTGCATACTCCGTATTTTTGTATATTGCTTAAATTTTCCAACTAAAAAAAAAAACTTTAAGAAAATTAAAACAAAAATTATATATATAAAAAAATCAATAAAGTGATCCAAACCAGTTCAGCGAAAAATAACAAATAGATAATTTCCTTCCAAGTTAATTAATTAGCTAGTTTGGGAATTAAATTTTATAATTAGGCCCTGTTCTCATCAGATTATTTTCTGTTCAGTTCAAATCTAGTAAGTTGAGGTTAGTTCAGCTCCTAATTTCCTTCTCTCATAAAATATTCATTTCAGTTCAGTTCAGTTCAGTTCAGCTCATTTCAGTCAATAAGAACAGACCCTTAACCATTTTGATAAATACTTTTATCAAATTAATCGTTTCGGTAAAAGATCCTTCAAATCCTCTCTTTAGCTCTTCTTTTTTTTTTTATTTCGTCCCAGAAGTCTAGAACAATTTGCAAATGCTAAAGATACAAAGTACTACATATTTGATAGGTGAATCCGTACAATAAAACTCATATTTATAACAATTTAAAACATTTTATTCATAAACTTCTAGCAGACTCGAGAATTATTACTCCGTATATGAATATTTCAATAATAAGGTAATTTATAACATTGTCGAAGATTTCCCGAGCAATAGTGACCCAACGGCCAGCCCAAAAGACTCCTCACTCAAATAATTAAGTGTATGTTCAAATTACACAACTCAAAATCAAACTACTTGTTTGTCATCGGTAAATATCACACAATAAATTTTTCATTCTCCGAAACTACTCCCAACTAATATCATTAAGGCATATATAGAATTATAATGCACAATATTCAAAGTATTACTCTATCTGTCTCTATTTTTTTACCCCATAGTTAATTTTTGAGTCAACTTTTAATAACTTTGACCGCAAATTCCCATTAATGGACAAGAAATCATATAGTCAAGTGGGATCTTATTGGATTCGTCGAATTATGTAGTTTATTAATATCAAGTTTTTATAATTTTTACACTTATAGATCTTGAGATATATACGTTTTAACACGCGTCTCAAAAACGATAAAAAATCCAATGGAGCAAAAAAAAAAAAAAGGGACAAAGGGAGTATAAATTCAATTTATATCTGCTATCCCTGAACGTGAGGAAATTAAAGCTAGAGGCAAACAAGTGGTGAAGTTATACGTACATATTTTAAAAAAAAAAACACATACACACACAAATACTCATTGGAAAAAATAGTGATGAACTGAAGATATAATAAATACTCGTACTTGTGTGAGGGAAATTAAGGGGAGCGTGGCAAAAGGCAACGTTAGGAGAAAGGTTAATCATGTGAATTCAGTAGACGTTACTATTTACTAATACTGGCAATTCATTGACTCTACTGAGCTCCTTTCTTTTGACAATTGGCGCCTCTATTCCATCTCCCAATTTTATCCACATTTTTTTAATCATCTTTTCTTTTTAACGGGTAAATTGTCCTTAAATGGGCTAATTTATATGCTATTTTATTATGTACTCCTTCTGTTTTAAATTGTTTGACCTCATGCTATATTGATGAGAGAGTTTATTCTTTGTGCTTAGTTGGTTTAGTAAAAAAAATTTTGACAGAAAATGATATTTTTACCAATACATATGGTTGAAATATACACGTAGAGTACTTTAGTTGTTTAGTAAAGAGCTAATTGTAAATTTGTGATTAACCAAATAGTCTCTCCATAATTTAAACAAATTTTTGTGGAAATTTTCAACCCAACAATCCATAATTCGTGGCTCAAGGTTGCTTTTTTTTATAGTGCAAACAAAGTAACCCAATCTTTGTTAGCTAGAGTAGCAACTGTGAATACGCCCTTGAGGTGCTTTTAAGTTGACGCATTTAGTTAGTTTAATACTCCGTAGTAAATAATCCGGTGATCACAAGTGTTTTGAAGTAGTCTTTGTACAATTGTACTGCTCCATTTAGTATCTTTGTAATTTTCAAATTTTGTTATCTCACGTTAAAGATACAAATTTGAGTATATTTTGTGTTAAACTGTATTATATGTTAAAATTCTAAATAACCTTTTTAGATTAATATATACCCTTTTCTTTTATAGAAGAATAAAATCCTTTTAATAAAGCAAGAAGCACGAATTTTTGACTAAATATACTACTACATTGAAAATGAAATTTCATTGCTGAGAAATATTTAATAACGTGGTCCTTATCATTAGTAGACAAAGACTTCACTAATAAAAATGATTATGATGATAATTACTGAAACAAACAGAGTGATACATGCATTACAAACAAATTCTAAGCCTCAATTCTAGGAAAAAAAAAACTCTTTAGACGCGTAAATTAGATAAAATTTGGCACTTGTACAAGAAATTAGAAGAAAAATAATAAACCAAAAAAGAAAAAGAATTTTCTTTTTTGAAAATGCTAACCAGCTAATTTCTTGGTGGACAAAGGTTTATTAGTTCTTGGAATGTTTCATTACCATCTCCGCTAGTTAGTAGTGATAAGACTAACAAACCTGTATTATTGGCAATCATAATTCTAACAAATTCTCTATAATCATGTGATTAGTTTATTTTAGAACATTTTATTACATGTTTGACTTATTATTACTATTATTCAGGATCATCAGAAATTACTATTCAACTCTACAATTTTTATTTTTCATTTTTTCTAGCATCTAAACGTGAAAAATTCCCGCCTTCGCATGCAATTATATGATTGGACAGTTTTTCACGACCAAATTGTTTTAGGGGGCCTAACTACATGAATCTTCTAACTTATTTCATGGAGTAAGCATTTCTAACCACAATTTTTTGTAAAACAAAAACAAGTAATGTTCTTTTAGAATATAAAATTTGGCTGGTAAGATGTTTTTAAAAATGACGAGCATAGTTAACTTATCCTTACGATCGATGAAACCGATAATGAATTAGTAGAAATTATATAGACGGACTGAATTATCATAAAAATGCCACCTTTCCAAAAATTAAATTCTTTTCTTCTTCTTTCAGTTGGAAGGGAATTAGAGTTATGATTAGATTTTGTCTTAATATCTAGGTAGCTCAAGTTCATAATTCTACTAAAACATTTAAGTAATGTACTCATAATTCTACCTAATCAAATTTATCTAATTAAATTAAATGAAAAGGAACAATATTTTGTCTTCCTTCGGTTGGTCCAATATTATTTTATAATCTCATATTCCATACACCCTTAACTTCCAAGAGCTTTGAATACCAAAACCAAAGCTAAAGAAGAAAAGAATAAAGTCGCCAACCTTATACTATAAATAAATATATATTATTAATTTAATTAATTAGATATCAATGAAGTACCCTAAAAAAAACTACTCCCCCTAACAAACACGTCCTTAAATTTTTTTTTTTTTTAAAAAAAAGAAAATTCAAGTGGGCTTTGAGCTGTGATTTAGCTGGCCCTTGATGTAATATTTTCTCTCTCATCCTCACTAAATATACACATACAACTCTCCTCACATTTCATACACTACCTACATTACATAGAAACCCCCAAAATTTCCCTTACATTAATAAAAAGGAAAATTCATTACTTGAAAACACAAAAACAAAAACCCTTCTCTTCTTCTTCACCTCACACTCCTAAATCAAAATCTCCTCTCTTTTTTTCTCTCTTGTTTCTCTCACTAAAACAAGAAAACAAGAACAACCCACATTATTATTTTATTTTTTTTCTCAGATCTCATTGCTCATTACCAAAACCAAAATCAGTGAGAGAATTTGAGAGAAGCTCACTCTCTTTTCACATATCCTTGTAAAAAAGGAAGAACTTTTGATTTGATATTATAAAATTTTTCTGGGTTGTTTTATAGATGTCTCATTTGAGATGATGAAGAAAACAACCCATATTTCAAACCCTTTGTTACTTTGCTCTTCTTATTTTGTTATCCTTGTAAACATTGTTTCTTTACTATCGGATACCTCCTCGGCTTTCATCGGACATGGGAGGCTCAGCGAAGCAGAGGTGAGGTACATTAGCCGACGGCAGCTTCTGTATTACAAGGATGAGTTCGGCGACAGAGGTGAGAAGGTAAGCGTCCCGCCTAACCTGAGTTTCGCCAACCCAAGGTTGAGGGACGCCTACATTGCTCTCCAAGCATGGAAGCAAGCCATCCTATCCGACCCATATAACTACACGGCTAATTGGGTCGGATCCGACGTATGTCATTACACAGGTATTTTCTGTGCTCCGGCACCTGATGATAAAAACATTGTGACAGTAGCCGGTATCGACTTAAACCACGCGGACATCGCTGGGTACCTCCCGGAGGAGCTGGGTCTCCTCCGTGACTTAGCGTTGTTTCACATCAACTCGAACCGATTCTGCGGGACTGTCCCGCAGAGGTTCCGCAACATGAGATTGTTGCACGAGATAGATCTGAGTAATAACCGCTTTGCTGGGAAGTTTCCGAGGGTTTTGCTATCTTTGCCCAGCTTGAAGTACCTAGATCTAAGGTTTAACGAGTTTGAAGGAACTGTCCCACGAGAGTTGTTTGATAAAGATCTTGATGCCATTTTCATCAACCATAATAGGTTCCAGTTCGAGCTTCCGGATAACTTTGGGAACTCGCCGGTGTCAGTGATTGTTTTGGCGAACAACAAGTTTCATGGGTGTGTGCCTGAGAGCTTGGTTCACATGGAGAATTTGAATGAGATTATTATGATGAATAATGGGTTTAGATCTTGCTTGCCGAGTGACATGGGTTTGTTGCAAAATCTCACAGTTTTTGACGTCAGTTTCAATGAGTTGATGGGTTCATTGCCGGAGTCGATTGGTCAGATTACGACCTTGGAGCAGCTCGATGTGGCGCATAACATGTTCTCAGGGTACATTCCGGCTAGTATTTGTAAGTTGCCCAACTTGCAAAACTTTACTTACTCTTACAACTTCTTTACCGGTGAGCCGCCGGCTTGCCTGCGCCTGCCTTCTACTAGTGATAGACGGAATTGCATTCCCAAACGCCCCGTCCAACGCTCTGCTTCTCAGTGCAGAGCGTTCTTATCACATCCTGTTGACTGTAACTCTTTTGGTTGTGGCTCATCTACACCTTCACCTTCACCTTATTCTCCAACTCCAGCTCCATTTTATCCTTCACCACCTGTTGTGGTCTATCCTTCACCGCCTCTTATCTCGTCTCCCCCACCTCCCGTGTTTTCGTCTCCACCACCGCCTTCACCTCCACCACCACCACCTCCGCCAGTTTACTCGCCACCTCCACCCCCACCCTCACCTCCACCACCTTCACCACCCCCACCCCCACCCCCATCTCCACCACCTCCATCACCGCCACCACCATCTCCACCACCGCCAGTCTACTCTCCTCCGCCGCCACCACCCTCCCCACCTCCACCTTCACCCCCACCTCCCTCGCCTTCACCGCCACCTCCTTATCTATATAATTCACCTCCCCCGCCCCCGCCTTACGTTGAACTCCCACCCCCACCAGCACCATCATCACCGCCGCCTTGTCCTGAACACCCACCCCCATTTATGCCACACCCTTCGCCGCCTTATGTATATGTATCACCACCCCCACCTTCGCCGCCACCAGCTCCAACCTATGAAGGTCCATTGCCGCCAATCTTTGGATTGCCATATGCTTCACCTCCACCCCCACCTTTCTATTGATTCTTTTGTTGAGATGAAAATTCAACTTCTCTTTCCTCTAACTTCCCCTCTCTTGTTGAAAATCATGATCACATTCTTAGCTACTACCATTATTACTATTACTAAAACTATCATCATCACATTTTACTATTTCGCTTCTTCAATTGGTGTTTTCTTTTGGGTAATAAAAGAGGTTGTTGTAAGCTTGTATCATAGCTTATATAGTCGTCTTATATCAACGGTGATGACAACGACGGCGACAAGTCAACAAAGAAGTGAAAAACAAAGAGGAGGAACAAGTCTATATTCCACAAAATTCATTCATAAATTGTTATGGATAATCTGAGTTTGTCAAATAAAATTTGGTGCAGCGGAAGTTCAAAAAAAGAACCAAAAAATTCTCAAAAAAAACAAAAAAAATTAAAAATTGCAGGGGAAAAGTGTATGTATAGGCTTTTGTTATGCAAAAAATTGAGGAAACAATCATAAATGTGGATGGATTAAGGGGGAAATTTGCAGCTATAACACTTATCCCTGGTGTTGCTGCTGCTGCTATGTGGGTTTGTTATTAATTTTTTTTTTTTTTTTTTTTAAATTTATGATCATACTTTTTTTTTTTTAATTTCATTTTGATTCTCCATTTATAGTATAATTTTGGAACAATTTTTACTTTGTATTCATTTTTCAGAATTCATATCACTTTTGTCTCTCTTTTCTTTCATTTGTGTTGTTCATATTTCTTGCAGTTTGTATAGTTGTTCTAGAATTGGATTGTTAATATCAAACGCGTATATATGTGATTGCTATGAATACAGAAGAATTGATTGATTGATTCGATTTCGATATGGTTTAGTCATATATGCATGATATTCTGCAGAATTTTGCAACTTTTAGTTCATTGTTATAGTGCTACATTGTCAACCAGAAATTGAGCACAAAATTGGGTGTGCTCCATTTTAGTCCAAGAACTAAAGTCTACATCAAATTCCCAAGATTGGGAATCCACATGGGGTTGGTTATTTGGTGATCCAATTCTTTTCAACAACTTGGATCAATCCATTTTGTTCTAGGATTAGGACATTTGAGTACATTACATACTCTGCTAGTTGTTTACAGCTTTTCGTGTTTGCGACTGTAATTAGTGTAATTTTATTCAATTCATTCTCTCGAGTGATTGCGATATGATTTAGGTGAATGATTAAGGGGGGAGTAACATGAAGGGTGTTAGTATAGAATTTTGATCTGGTGATCCATAATTTTCGACCGAGGCGAGCAAGGGGAGAGAAATATAAGTAAGAAATGAAATACTAAACATATAGTAGTACTCCGTAGTACTGTATTAGAGTCAGAGGTTTTTAGGTTAATTAATTAGATTAGTGTCACGAGATCCCACCATTATTTGTTCAAATTTCAAACTTGTAGTGAGTAGATAGTTGGCCTTAACACTTCTTGCTTCAACTATACACTTTAAAGTTTAAACACCTCCTTGAATTTCGGGAAATTATGACCCCTAGAAAAGATACAGAGAACTATGGTGCACATTTTTAAAAGAAATCTTGCCAATCTTATATCTTTATTCAAAGGGTTAATTATTCTCTTAAATATTCTTTTTAAAATGGTTTATCTCTATTGATTATTCAATTATGAGTTAGGTTTGAAATTATTTACTGATTGAAACTTATTTTTACTTTTACGAGTTATACTTAGGCCATGTTCTTATCAGATTATTTTCAGTTCAGTTCAGTTCAGCTCCTAATTTTCTTCTCTCATAAAATATTCATTTCATTTCAGTTAAGTTCAGCTCAGCTCTAATAAGTTCAGTTCAGCTCATTTCAGTCAATGAGAACAAGCCCTTAATCTTTTAGGGCTTTTTTTACTCAATGCTTTTGATTATTGTTAAAACCAAAATAGAGGGTTAATTCTTCTCTAATTTTTATTAAAGTGAAATTATTTTTACAGATCACAATTAAAATTTACTTCTAAAGACAAATTATTTACTTTTACTTTTACGAGTAGCTTCTTAATTTTGCCGATAAGAATACAAATATTCTTTAAAAAGTCCTTTATTTACTCAATGCTTTTGAATGTTAATGAAAGTATGAATCTTGTTTTTATATATGAAGAGGTATTGATTATTAAAGTAGGAAATGAAATAACGTGAAAGAGTTCACAAGTGGAGGTGTAAAAAGTCATTGCTTTCATGTTTTGTTGTGCTCTTTAGGAGAGCATTATAAGGGATGGCTAGGTAGTGAAGGAGAAAAGCACAGTAGTACAGAGAAATATAATAAAGCAAATGGTTCTCAACAATTTACCGACAATAGGGGATGGGAATTTGAGAACTTAACATTTTTTTCTTTTTTTTTTTTTTTCTTCTTTTTGTGTGGGCTGATTGACGTCTTCTATTTGACACTTGTCATCAATCAGTTATAGAATAACAAACTACGGAGTAGCTTAAATGTCCTTTACAGAGTACAAAATACAAAGAGTAATGTATATTATGCAAGTTCAAAACCCAATGACAATAGAGGAGTAGCCCTGTAGCCTCTTACTTTTATAAAATGTTTAACTCGCTTTTCTTTTTTCAATATAAGACACTTATATTGAGAAATTTTTAATTTAACAAGTTAATTACCACTTATTTTTACTGAAAACGATTTATCATGCATTATACATATGTACCAATACAACAATAACAAGTTCTATGCTTAAAATTTGAGAGGGTTAGTTAATATGCATTATACATATGTACCAATACAACAATAACAAGTTCTATGCTTAAAATTCGAGAGGGTTAGTTAATATGGGAGTCTAACTAGCTAAGACATGGAATAAACTATGGAAAAAAAAATGGTCGTTAAAAATGGAGCGGGCAAACGACGCACCACCTTATCTCTCGTGCAACTGATGATCTCTTTGAATAAGTCACTGCTGACCCCCCACTAATTAAGGGGTAGTTGGATTTGCCATTCACTATTTCTGCTTCTACTATTTTGCATGTGACCTCAAAATTAATTACTCCTTCAAATGTCTTTTTCTTTGCTATAAAATACGGAGTATTGAAATATAAAAGTATAATAAACAATGTTATATCAAATTATATTACGTGGCTATGCAACTTTCTCACAAGTCACAAGTTACACCATCGGATTAATAAGAGAATTTTAAGAAATTAATCCAAATGCAAATTAATTTTAAAATTGTCTAAATAGTAAATATATAACTAATAGCGACACATATAATATATATACAACGGTAAAGATTGAAGAATATCTCAAGTACTTAGAGCTCTCCTCTTGAATTTAAGTGACCATCGGATCTATTTCAAGTGGTAAGATATTATTTGAATTTCATTTTCCTAATCTTTCTTACAAAGTTTTTGTAAAGGTGCGCTAACGGTTCTAAGCCGGCATTGGCCAGAAAATTTTGCCAAAAAAAACAAAGAAAATCACGTACTCCGTATATTATTATCTGATTTAATTATTTTTTGAAAGAAACGCATTAGATAACTGAAACCACATGCATTTTTAATTTGCATGCGTTTTCACATACAAGAATGATAAGATAATAGGCTTTTATTTTATTTTTCCAAATGAGATTGAACATGACTTTGTTATCATTTCTAATCATTTGTCTATATTTGATGTTGACGATCTCCGATGTGAACCTTCCTTTGGGTGATACGATAGTATTCTTATAAGTTGCATGAAAAAGTTTTTACATACTACCTTCTATTTTTTTAGTTGCAATATTAGAATATTTTATATCTCTCAAATAATACCCTAAAGTTACAATTAAAAAAAATCGGAGATAGTATTTATTTTTTGGAGTAGCAGAATTAATAATATGGATCTAAAAATTAAAAATATGTAGAGCTCATGAAAAAATCCACATGTGAGTGAAATTGTTGTCCCACATTAAAAGAGTATAAAAAGTGAAAAAAGAAAAATTAGATGTATATCCCACGTTGAAGAAAAGAAAAAGTCATATTAACTTTATAAGGTTAAGAGGCTACTCCCCTCATTGCCATGTGATTTTGAGGTGAAACCTCCTTAATCATACAAAGTGGACACTCGAGACGGGTGTGGCCCAAGCCCGTTTATCAAAATATTACTTCCTCCGTTTTTTTTTTAATGCATCACTTTGATTTTTGCACTATTCACATACCATGGTTGACTTATTTTTTTCACCTCTATAAAATAAATAAATGTTATTATATGATATATCATTAGATTCGTCATAATGTCTAGTTTCATAATATAATTTTGTTATAATTTTTGCTAATCAACAATTACAGATAATAATGGTCAAAGTTGCGTCTCGACAAATGTACCGGTCAAAGTAGAGCAAATAAAAAAAAAAAATAGAGGGAGTATCTTACATTAAGAAATTACGTACGTCATGCAAATTTGACTAACATGAATTTTAGATGAAAATAGTACAATAAAAATGTTACTCATACAGTCATACTCAATACTAAAATGTTTCATTAATCTTTTTTTTTTTACCCTTGTAATATATAATATGTCAAAATCGAAGTTAAATGTTCATTATTATGTTCTTAGGAACACCTAATTCGATGAAAGTTAAAACAAAGTCCTTAATTGATTATACCCCAATTAGAACTTTTTGTAATGTAGACATTTTCCCCGGCCCAATTATAAGAAGTACAAACATAATTTCAATATACTCCGTATTATTTTCGATCTCATAGACTTTTAAATTTTTAATCACTCTAACGTATCCAAAACCCTACGTATTTGCATATTTTTCCTACTTTCCATCTCTTATTTCACTAAAAAAAAAAAAAAAATCCTTAGAGTTGACCGATGTACCAATTGAATGTGAAGAACCGTACATGAGTTTAAAGACGAAATGAAAGTTGACCGATATGAAGTAGCACATAATGTCCATGATTCAATTCAGTTGTTCTTGTACTTACTCAAGGTTAATGCAACCTCTTTCAGTAAACGAATCCTAGGAGTTAATGAAAACGTTCAATGATAATGGTTATTATGCTCACAAATAATTGATTCAATGCATTAAAAAAAAAGGTACAACTTTTATTTTCGTTATTACTCAATCTTGATTATAAACAAATCTTCATTGATTTGCTTATTGATCAAACGTTGGTTAATTGTGAGAATTATGTACGTATTTCACAAGTTCATGGTGAAAAATGAAACAATATTTTTTCATGTAATTCAAAATGGCTGTTCAATTATTAATTGGTTTGAAGGATAAAGCTGTTAAATAAACATCATTTGTTATTTCATCTGTGATAGTGGGGTCTTTTTATAATCTTAGTTTTCTCTCTATCTTCAAGATGTTATAAATTGAAAACAATATAATATGTCATGCTTAATGATAAAGTAAGTTTATAATCGAATTTATGCTTACTTTACGAATAGAGTGAGTTTCCTCGGCTCACCATTAAATGGATCCCACACCATACACAGGAAAATTGACTCTATGATGTATTCATTTGGATTGAGTTTATTGTTTTTGAGTTTTCTTTTCAAAATAGCTCATTTTCCATTAGTAGCCTCCCTTGAACATCTTCGCATCGACAAAAAAATCCATCTGTCTAGTGTAGAAAAAACTAAACGAAAAAAGGGCCCCTAAAAACATAGCTTATCACATGGGTTGTTAGATTATTTCTCAACTTAAATTTTAATATCATAGAGTATATATGATGATGTTTGTATAATCATACAATATATTGAAAAATGATGCATACATTTACACAATATAGTTTGTTTTTCGTATATAATAATTTGACTTTTTTTTTTGTTCCAACGCATCACAAAAAAATTGATTACTACTACTGTATATCATTGATACTGTGTAGTCATGTAACGTAGCTACTTTCATACATTAAATTTGTAGGCTCATCTTACAGCCTGTGAGTGTGAGTTAGTTCGAATAATTTAATGCACTCTTTTTGTAATTGGTGATGCTCATGCTATTGACGTCAACTTATGTTTGGTCACGTACTAACCACTTTATTCATCACTTTGCATTTACCATTTTCCATTTATTATTCATATTTTAGAATCTTATAAATGTTATAATCTATTTTAAGTTTTTAACCATATACCATACATTTACTACTGGTATTAACTGTTATTTATGCGTTGAATTTGTTTTTTTGGGCATCATGCACCAAGGTGGTTTGTAGTCTTTGATGAAAAAGTAAATTAAAGCTCCTGTGAATAAGTATAGCACAATTGACAACGTTTCATACTTTAGCACTCCGTCTGTATTGAATTGGTATGAACTTTTAATATGATGAGATATTTACCATAGTCCTTAAATGTTTCTTATTACAGAGTTTAATGCACACACAATGAATAATTGTGCGACAATAGATATTATCCAAAACTATGTATTTTCAATATAAAAAAAAAAAGGTACTGTACTCTCTCTATTTGGGAATTAACAGTTCAAATTGAAAATGTTTATAAGATCATAAACAACTTTTTTATGGTCAGTGAAATGTTGTGATGACTACAATCATAAATTTAAGTTCTATAATTCCATAAAGGTCAAGGATATAGTCGAGGATGTAACACTATAGTAAAAATAGGAAAATGATATAGACAACCTTAAGAGCTCTCCATATATATGGAACTAATAAAAGTAGAAAAATAACTAATATATAACATTTATTACTTCGGTTTAAGCTTACGTGATCATATACTTTGTATCATATAGTCCTAAACTAATATTGTACTTTACAGAGATTATACACATCATTACCCTAATAAAATCTTCGTAGTATAAATAACTTAACGGATATTCTTTAGAAGATTAAAGATCCATGAACTCGAGGCATCAAATTATGCATAAATATTTCTATAATGTCAACCTATCCCATAGAGTATTACCACATTGTTCTTCAATGTTGAAGCTTAAGAGTTTTGATGATGATGAATATAAACTAGTAAACTTCAATTAATAAGATTTCTCTAAGTATTGTAATTAGAACAGGTGAAGTAGACTTTGGAAGTGGAAGTAACCTAAATATAAAGACTCGAAGAGATCTCAAGGAAAGTTAAAGAAGATAGAAGAAGAGTTCCAATCAGGAACTAACTGAGTTCTCTAACAGGAATATGAAGACAGCAAGATTGAGAAACTCAACTTGGCCTGCGTTGAAGACAACAAGTTTCACAAGAACTTGGTCTAGGAAGTTCCAGTAGAGAACTGGAAGTGAAGTGACAGCAGGAACTTAGTTCTGGATTGCGTGAAGCCCAAGTATCCTGGAATTCAATAATTGACGAAGCAATTTAATTTTGTTAAGTTTTTATTCTTTAAATTTGCTGTAAATATGTTCGGCAAGTTTATACATGAGATTTATTAGAAACGTGACAAAAGCTTGGCAAGCTTAAAATAGGAAAGTTTTTAAAAGATAAGTTTTTATGAAAAGATTTTCTAGAAAGATTTTATTTCTTAAAATCCGGATTTTCTAAAAGATAATATTCTTTTCATAATTTATCTTTGATAAGTTTTTCTAAAAAGATTTTCTTCTAAAAATATTTACTTAAAACCGTGTTTTGTGATTTTTGGTAAAATAACATATTTATCTTTCGAAAACCCTACTATCTATATGAGCTAGTCTTATATAAATTGTAGTAATTACATTTCATATTTTCTGTGAGTTTATGTGTGAAGAATTCAAAGAGTGCTCAAAAGTGTAAGTTTGCCAAGTTCATACTTTATTATATTAGTTTCGGATTTCATGTGTATCTTACCTTTCATATACTAGAGTCAAATTATTGTATTGGTTGGGTATTGGGTGTGTGTGTGTGCATTACTTCTCTGCATACAGTTGTGTAAGCTTCTAGGTTGAAGCTGAGTGAGAGTACTTAGGAAGTACGAGTGAATCTAGTCAGGGACTTGGATTGGGTAGAATAGGGTTATACTGTGTAGCAAGTTCAGTTTGAAACTTGTGAGTAAAGGTCTGTGTATAATAGGTTGTAACATGTGAGTTTGCCCTATTATAATGGATTGGTTTGGTTTTGGAAATCGCTCAGAGGGTCGAGGTTTTATTTACAGTTGGGCCCTGAAAGGTTTCCTCGTAAAATTCTGTGTGCATTGCAAGTTTCTTTACATTTTGTTTAAAATTCCGCAAAAGTAGCCAATAGAAACTCACATATAATTCACCCCCTCTTATAGCGTTCGTCTTAACTAACATTTAATTTTTTGTTGCTAGAATTGTGAAGACAACGTTGTCAACCGTAGAGTGTGCTTCTAGAAATGTGCAACTTATTTAGTAGCTAGACTAGTTCTATACTCCCATACCAAGGCTATTATAGAGTCATAGTTTCCACTTTCCATAAAATAGTCTATACAACTAGACCCACCAAATCTACCAAGTTGTTACGTATTGTATTATTCAACATTCAAGTTTTAGCATAACTTAAAATATTATGCTATCAACCAACCATTCATAATTTTCGATCAGATAGATTATATGAATTTTGCAAACTCCCAAACAACTACCTAAGTTAACTAGCTTAGCTCACATGCACGACGAAAATTACCTAGAATTTAGCTCATTAATCTCCTAATTAGGGTGTTAAATAATGCTAATTAAACTGTTTGGACTTGTAGGAATGTCAATGGCCGGTTGTGAAAATTAGAGGCTAATGCATACATTATACGTTATTGCATGCATAATTGTTACATAAGTACATAGAAATAAGATTAATAATAGTAGCATCTATAATGTGAACAAAAATATATTAATTGTCTAATTGAGTCCGAATTTATTTAATTAGTGATCAAGCATGCATGATTGGTTATTATAGTAGTTTAGAGAGATCATAAGTCAAAGGGCGTGTTCGGCAAAATATAGCTGTAAAGGTAGCTGTAGCGGTGAAGGCAGCTGTTAGCTGTGTAGGTAGGTGTTAGCTGTCAACAAGCTGTTAGCTGTGAGGATAAATAATTTAGATATGAGTGTTCGGTAGAGTAGCGGTTGACTAGCTGTTACATATAAAAATCAATATTTTATTTTTAAAACTATAGACTAAATTTTCAACAGCTACCTCTAATTTCAAAAGCTAATTTTTCTAACTTTTCACAAAAACTACCTCCACCACTAAAAGCTACCCTAACCACTACCTTACCAAACACTCACATTTTTTGTTAAGTAGTGGTTTGACCAAGTCAAACCACTAAAAGCTACCTAAAAGCTACTCAAAAGCTAGCGCCGAACACGCCCAAAGAAGACTATTAGGGGACTTGAATTAAGGGGTGGATTGAAGTGAATATTCCAACGTCATTAAGTGATTGGTATTTTTGAGTTTTTGGATTTTCCCATTCAAAGTTTCAAATAAGGTGACAAGGATTTTCAATGGTATTGAAAATAAAAATAAAAATTATATTCCGTTTCCTCAACCCCTATACGAAAATCCTTATTTAACGCTTTAGACCATCACATTCCAAACTCTAAACAGTAAAAATAATTAAAAATAGAGGGAGTATTACTTACAATAACTTAATCATGTTATTTTGATAGCAATTAGGAAGTAGATTTCAGAAAAGACAGATTTATACATACACATATCCTCCAAAACTTGTCTCAATTCTCAAAGGTATATATATAGGGGGAAAAAAAAATTAATTTTGTTAAAAAGTGAGAAATTGTCCTGAAATGTTAATAATGGTCCTACAAATAGAAGGCAATTTCGATAATGCCCCTCCAATGTTTAGTCAACTCTAAGGTGAGTTTCTAAGGTCTAAGGTAAGTTTCTAAGGTGTGATTAATTAGTGAAAGTAACCTAAATAAAAGAAATGACTACCTATTTATAAGGGTAATAATGTAGTATATACTATAGTGGATTCAAGGTCGTCATTGCACTAATGTATCCTATCTTAAAGTTTATATAATTTGAGCATCTTGCAACATTATTGGTTGGTAAAAGGTGAGATTAGGAAATTCGTTTAAGTTGGATTAGTATTAATAATACGTAAAAAGGTGCGGAGGTAAGGGCTTAATTTGCGGAGTCCACATGGCCCACTTTTACTACTACTCCTTTCGGTCATCCTCATATTCGCCATTTTCGTGTTTGCCTTATTTTGCATGTAATAATAACGGTGAAGTATGTACCAATTCGTTGTTGGTGTAGTGGTGATTGGGACTATTATTTGGTAAGAAGGATTCGTATTCGATCCCACAAACAGTAATTGGAAGGGGACTGGAACCTAACCACTTAAAACTGATTTTCAAATCCGGATTAGCTCAAAGGGTAAACCGAGTAGAACACTTAAAAAAAAAAAAAAAAAAAACGGTGAAGTATGTATGTGAATTGTGTACAATACGGGGTGAGTATGCCTTTTTTTTTTTTTTGGGCTAAATTTAGTAATTTATTAGGTGGTAGATAGATTGAACTTAATTAATCATTATAAAGGTGATGATTGTCCATTAATGCATCCTAAATTCCTAATGTATGTCATTTATTTCAAGTCTGTAGAAGTCTACATAAAATAAGTTTAGGAAAAATAAGTTATGATAAGAGTTATCTAAGTTCATGATTGTAGTTACGGATGATTCACCTGATTTTTATTTTATCAAAACTTATTTATCTTATTTAAACCTATTAAAACTTATTTTGGTAGTAATTAAAACTTGAATATTAAAATCAAGTGAATAGCTAGAACACACTAAATCATCCAAAAGAGCCAAAGCTACATGAATACTAACTTTAATTTATATAAAATGATGTATATATAAGAAATACTAAGAATTTTATATTGATCTCAACATACCCTAGAAAGAGGATAAAGTATTGTAGATTAAAATATATCTCATATGAATTTTATATTTGTATTTGTTTGATTGTAATAGATATAATAGATTAAAATCATAGACATTCTATCTTAACACTTGAAGTATCTGAATTTATTGCAACTTCTGAAATCTTATTTATAAGAAGTATGAATGATATAAGCATATCATAAAATTCACACATGCATTGCTTAAAATATACTCCAAGTCTATGATTTATCGCAACTTCTTTGGAAGACAGCATAATTTGTTTAACATTCAGTGATTCATGACTCATTTGTTCACCTCTTGAACGGCCTTTGAAATTTGTCATGAGGATGTGATGCCATTTCGGATCATATAATTGGCAAATTAAATTTTCACTATAGACACAAGAGATTGTTATTTGTTACATATAAAAGCCTCTACGGCACATTTTCACTTGATTACACATAGTATAAAACTATTATAGTAATATACATTGTGACAAATCCAATAATTGAATGACACCACAGTTTTTTGTCTTGATATTTGCGGGTAAGACTTTAAAAATAAGGGAGGAAGGGAGGGTTTTTCGATAAATCATATCTTATCTTATTTAAACCAAACCCTTGCTTTGGGCTGGAAATCAACGAAGCTAGAACAAATTAGCATAATGGGCCATTGGTAATGAGCTGCTCTTTCTTCAATTTAGCCCAGATTTAAAAGGATGGCCTATTTAAAATCAATTTATGAACCAAAATTTAAAAGTAGTTTTGTTTGGGCCCAAATATCTTTTTAAGTTTATTTTTCATGTTTTCCATTTTTGCAATATGTTCCGTTATTTCAATACTTACTTTTCTTTCTTACTAATAAGAGTATTTAATTTAAATGTTCGAAGGATTTTCTTTAGGATTCATAGGATCGTGTTATTATTTAAGAGTGAGGGATAGCTCAATTGGTTAGAGCTTCCCTCCTGATTCTAGGAGATCCTGGGATCGAATCTCACCCCACCCTTGTGACTCTCTAAACACCAAAAAAAAAAGGGGATCGTGTTATTATTTAAGAGCCAAGGTTTGATGCATCTAGAGAAAACGAAGTTGGTACGGTGATGTTGCCCTAGCACTAAAATTTCATGCCAATAATATAGTATATACTTTTCATATGATTGTTGGATGTGCTTTAATAATAGCTCCTAATAGTGCTTGTTATGGCCAACTTATCGTCACCAACAAAATTCCAAGTAGCCTACATTAGAATCACAATAACTATGTATTATTTTTCCTTTTCGCCTATCCTAACCCCTTTTTTGATCAAGATAATGAATAGCTACCGTACGCATTTTTTCCTCAAATAACGTAGTTGACTTGATCTTGATGCCCTTTTTAGTCCATAGCATATAAAGTCATGACGCATATTGTAGGTTTGATCTCAACCAGTAAAATAACATACATACGTTTCATGTGTGCTAGCTAGGACTAGAGTAATACCACAATAATGGATTTGTATCTATAAGCGACTTTTCCTAGTCCCGAAACAATATAATTTGTTATAATACTTAGTAATTAATAACTCATATGTGAGTTGAGAGTACTTGTCTGCATTAATGAAAATTAAAGAGGAAGCTAGGGATGACATAATTATAAGCCTAATAGACAACTTCTTCGATAACAAATTATCTTAGCTAGGATGATAAATACATGTTGGTCTAGCTTGTAGAGTATGTGGTCAAAATCTCTTCTGGTATGCAATATAATGTGTTTAAATAAGCGCAACAAAGATTTATCAGTATTGTTAACGCGTCGATCTAACTCGATTTTCAAGAAGGGTGTAAACTAGCTTGAAGCTTAGAACATAATCTTACAAAAATCAGTAACATAAATATTCATGTGTCTGTTTTCAGACACATACAAAACATACAAGATTATGTTACAGTAATTTTATAATGTATCCGGGGAAGTACGTAATAATGTAATATTTTAGTTTGTGTATTGGAATACGTATATATACATATACTCTGTACTTTACGATCAATCATTAATATTCATGCACGTTAATTATTTAGGACTAGTAATAAAAAGGCAAATAAAATATACGTCATTCATGATCAACTAAGCAACTAGTTCTGAATAGTAAACATCTATCTTCAATCCTCATCCTTTCTTCAATTTAGTGCAAGGGAAACTATGCCGTTTAAGCTTTTCTTGTACACAATTATTGACTCAGCAAGTTACAATAGAAGAAATAGAGAGATACACGGATAATTTTTATGTTAATTTGTTTTACAATTTATTAGCTAGGAAGCTTAATTAATCCTACACTTATAATAATTAACATATGTAGGTTTGCCTCGCCACGCAAGAGTTTGTAAGCTTGTATAAATGTGCTTATGATATGATCAATAATAAGCTAATTAAGCCTCACATAGGTACCTTAAACTTAATAATCTCGATTAATATCATTAGTATGGCTTCCCCCTTAATTTCAATTAAGTTTTACAATGAGTGAAATTGAAGGTCAAGTTTTCTATAATGTGATTAATGATGGAGTATTATCATAAACAATTCTTTAATTTAGAAGTTTTGATAACAAATAATGCTCCTTGGAACCCTTAATAATGATAACTCCATGATCTAGCTTAGCTAGTGGCCACCTGTACTATATCCATTTTGAGCAATATAATTAGGGTTTTTACTACTCTTAAGTATAACGTCTTAGTGATGAGTTGATGATGTAAATCATTTAACTTAGAAGTTAGAACACATTATATTTCCAAGTTATGGTATAACGTGTAACATTTCATCAAGTCTAGGAGAAAAAAGTTATCCATCTTTGTTATCAATTATTCCAAATTAGTGAATAATTTTAGTGGTTGCTAGAATCTGATGTTAGCTTAGCTTGATATTTCATTTGTCCCATAATATCTTCCAATTCACAGTTTCTTCCGTTATTTAAAATGTTTCAAGTTTTTTCATAGAAATATTACTATTACTATTTTACCCCAACTTAATTAGCTCACTTTGTAAGGCTAGTTTTTCTGTAATAATGAACACTCGATCTCTCTCAAAAAATAACCACATCTACATGCATGTACTAGTGTACTACGAGTACATAACAAGTTGTAATGTAATTTTTTCTAAAAAGTCTTTAGGAAGGGAATAAAGGGAAATATTTTGATTTGTTGACAATTGATGCATGTAAACTGAAACTTAGCTATATAATCGAGTTGATTAACATTAATATTGTATAGTTAATCTTCTTGAATTATACAGTACATTTTTTTTGGACATATGTACATAGTATATTTCATATTTTCATGTGAAGTAAAATGTCACTATCAGGCAAACAAATGATCATCATAAAACTGAGCAAACAACTTTGCATTATGTAGGTTTGCTAACTTGCTAATAGAGAATATACACAAACTATGCTCCTTATAGGTTTAGGATACACATAATCAGTTGTAAGATATGTAGATCAACGAGATAGTTGCAATCTTAAGCTAGCTACGAGCTGCAACAACTAATTAGAATCGTCCTATATATGGGCTATATATGGTCCTACCTTATGAACCATCTAGTGTGTATATGTAACAAAAACCCTGAAGAATTTATTAATTAGCCTTTTATCAATCTATATGCCAAAAAAACATGCACAGAAAGTCAAGCAAGCATTTGCATGCGTAGGTTATGGGCAATCATAAATTGCGTCTGATCTTTCGCAATGATAGCTTAGGTCGGAGTGTTGATATAGCATAATTAGTATATGTATCAACTACTAATTATCTAATTTGGTAACACGTTATAAATTGGTGGTTTGACATTTATAAAGTTTACTTACTATATTAGAAACAAATCATTATGTATGGCTCCTTAAAGAGAATGTGGAGTTAGTTGGTATCTTAGTTAAAAAAAAAAAAAAGAGCTTATGTTAGCTTCTTCATGAGAATAAACATGGTATGATTGCTCCATGAGACCATGCATATGATTATGTAATGTTGTACTTATCTTATATATACTCGATTTGTCTAGCTTATACTAGCTCAATCGAGTTAACTGTTACACCACAATGATCTTCCTATTCTATATTAACTGTCGCTTTTAAGTTTTGAGATCAAAGATTAAATATCAATTTCTCTATGGATAACAGAAACAATGATCAATGTGAATATATATTCAACTAAAATGTTAAGTGCATTCACATGTAACGTAAGAATTACCGGTTAATGTTCAGATAGAGTGTAAGGGACAGTAGATTTGATTTGGAATTGAGGGAGTAAAAGATTTCCATGGTTGTAATTTAGTTAACTACGTGAGTACTATACAATACTGCTAGCTGGACCTTAATAATAAAGTCAAAATTTCTTGAAATCTTCGAAGCTTTAGAAAGAAAAAAGACAAGCTTGCGACAAGCAACATCATCAGATATATGGTAGAAGTGTGAAAATTTAAAATTTCTTAATATATACTCTGATTTGATATACAATATGCAATGAATGTTATTGAATTACAAAATTTACGATAATAAAAAGCATCTTTCAACCACTAGACCTCATACTACTTGATACGAATTAATTTATATTTATAGGAAAGACTTATCTAGTAACAACTCTCGTGTCCTAGTAATATGTTTACATTTCTAGTAGGAAAATATGCCAATTACTACCATGATTAAAGTCATTTTAAAAATTACCACCATGAAATAAAAAAAATTGTGATTTACTACCACAAAAACTTTTAAAAGTTTTATTTTACTACCAAGCTCCACTTTAACTCAATTATGACGTCACTAACTCAAGTTTAACCCCTGGTTAAGCAATTTAACCACCAAAATAAAAAGAAAATAAAATTAATCTAACCCATGGTTACCTCCATTAACCCAACCCAAATTTTCTCTCTCTCTCTTTCCTATACTCTGACTTTGAACTCCATTGATGAACAGTCTGCAAGTGACAATTACTCTGCAAAAAAAATATTTTCTTTGCTAAATTGAGCAGACAGTGATGCGATCAATGAAGGAGGAAATAGGGACCATTGAAGGAGGAGGACCCAAAAAGAATGATGTTATAGTAGAGTGTCTCTTTGTATTGTTTTCCACATCAAAATCTGGACAAGTTATTATGAACCTTCTTCCTAGATTTTCTTTGGTCTAGGACTTTATAATTGAAGTCTTCAACCCACACATACATTTCCAACCCATTGACCTTGTCCCTCTAAATATCTTCATGTCACAAGTATAAAGTACAAAAAAATCAAACTTGCATCACATATTATATTTAATTCATAGTTTAATTCAAAGAAAAATACAATAGCGCTACGTTAATCAACCAAAATCGCAATAAAAAAACCCTGAGTTGAAAAATCCCTAAAAAACGTCAAACCCTAGAATCAAAAACAATAAAAATTTAATTTTTGATAGGAAAATTAAACAAATTCAACGTTTACCTGGATCGATTAGAGGATAGATGGGAAGAATTAGTGGTCAATTTAGAGAAACAACTTTAATTTGAGGAATTTTACAATTGGTGAAGAAGGAGAAAGAATGGAAAAGGGGAGGTTTAATTAGTTAAGTTAGTTTATAAGGGTAACCATGGATTAGCTAGATGTTTTTTTTTTTATTTTTTTTAATTTTTTTTATTTTTTTTTATGTGGTTTAATTACTTAACCAGGGGTCGAACGTGAGTTAGTGACGTCATAATTGAGTTAAAGTGGAGCTTGGTAGTAAAATAAAATTTTTTAATTTTTTTGTGGTAGTAAGTCACAAGTTTTTTATTTCGCGGTAGTAATTTTCAAAATGGCTTTAATACGCGGTAATAATTGACAAATTTTCCTTTCTAATACTACATACGGAGTATAATCGAATAGATATCTTTATTTTTCTTTTTGACAAAAGACATGTATAAATAAGTGAAAAATTTGTTAAAAATAGCTTTTATTATACAACTAAACAAATTCCTTAAAAAGAGAGAAAAGAAAGAACTTTAATGATTAACAGTGAGTCCAACTAAATGACATCTCATCATTAACATCGTTAATAGGTGAACAATCAAGCGGAAAAAGTGGTAAAATAAAGATGCAAATCCCTGAACCAATTAATTAATTATTTTGATCAATCTTTGATTAGTTTATTAAAGCAACGACATCTTGTCCTTTGTTTCTTCATTACTTTGGACTTAATTGTCCACTTACTTTATATTACGCTTATTTTTTATTTTTTTCTAATACTGTACTAATTCTACTTTTATGTAACCATTTTAAGAGTATTTATCTGTCTCTCTTTATTGTTTATCTGGGGTCTTACCGTCTTATATATTGATAGAGCGCCTTTATACATTAGTATAAGTCGTATAACTGTATATGAAATGATATTTAAAGCAAAAATAGTTTCTAAAAGAATTGAAAAAAAAGGAGCATACTGATAATTAATTAGTACGGAGTATTCTCTATCATACCGTAATGGTGCATATATATATATATATATATATATATATATATATATATATATATATATATATATATATATATATATATATATATATATATATATATATTCAGTACAAGTTTTATGTATCCGTATAAAGGAATATTGTGTAACTACATACCGAGTACCTTATCTACATTGATATGAGTATTTCATACTCAGTAGTAAGTTTAGATAAGATAAGAAGTAGGTAAATATAATATAGAACGTACCCTAACTTTAAATTTATTGTTCGTAATTAAGATAATTTACTTTCCTTCACAAAAACATTATTTACATCCTATATGAAATATCAAAATCTAATGTTTCACATGATTTAAAAAATTATGTACCGTACTACATGAAAAATATCCTCTAAATAATTAATAAGTCTATAAAATATGAAACAAATAATACACACATGCAATCTGGATTTGGGATCCATAAAATCATGAATTATTGTGATTTTGAAAGCTTATCATCAATAATACACCATATAATTATAATGTGTGTCTTTCAATTAATTGAATTATTGAAAGTTGAGCATCCTCGTCGGACTTACAGTGAAGTCATATGCCTTAGTGCTTTATCATTAAATAGAGTTCAATTTCCAGGCAAATGCCAAATTTAGTACATCTTACAACTACAGTCTAAATTGTTGAGGTATTAGCACCATACATTATTTGAATGGATTATTAATTTATTCCTAGGCAACGCATCAACTAAGTTACCCGTGTTGGCGGCTTTAAATTTTTTATGACATAATTGGGTAAAACTGCTAACAGTAATAGATTTTAGATTTTATATTTTTATGTACGGATTTGTATTGTAATCCATGCATCGTGCTGGATTAAGATAAACCATATATACCCAATGTCCTAACATTAGGGCAATAGTACGTTGTATATTTGGACCTGTTTAATCTCGATTTTAACATAATACTAAAGTAGTTATTTGTATAAAGCTAAAAGAATATACTTCGTATATAACCATTCTCTTCTCTTTCTCATGTGTTCAACATGCATCTAGATCTGTATTAATTTTGTTATTGCACTTAGCTAGTGAGGGAACAGGAAAAGAACACGTTGACTAATTAACTTGTTTAATCTAATTAGGCGGTTTCGTTTCTTTCACATAATCTATCATTATGTCTGTAATCACCTTACATTTAATTGAATAGCAAGTTACTTTCTAGACATACATGGATATAGTTTATACTAGTGAGAACAACATTCACTATTATTACTAAGTGCTTATAAGTGCATCTACTCACAAACAATTCACAAATTTCTAAGGTTTTAGATATGTTTTTTTAAGCTTAATTACTATTGTAGAATAATCTTAAGAGAAAAAAGAGTGGAATGTTGATGTAACACCTAAATCAAATCCCTTAATTCTAGCTCATTAGTAGTTAAAGTGTATTATTCTCAAATTTTTTTAATTACACAATGACAATGAATAAGTTAAGATGAGATTATGAAAGTCCTGATTATATAAGTTTACATAATACTCTGTATAAGTTCAAGTAAACATATTATATATTAGTTAAACCGTTCTCTTAGGCTTCTTTGTCAATGTTGGGATGAAATTTTTTATGTTTTCACTTCATTGCTAGTGATCATACATATAGTTATGCATTTTCTATATAAGTAACAAGAAAATAAATACATAGATTTTTCAAATAGGATAATTTATATTAATTATAAATTAATTATAAAATATATTTTAGAAAAAAATAATTATTTTTTAGTGTTTAGAGAAACAAAAGGGCAGAGATGAGAATCAATCCCAAGAATTAAAACCGATAGAAAAGTCTAGCCATTTGAGCTATTCCTCACTCTTTAGAAAAAAGAACTATAAGTGAATTGATACCCATTTCATAAAAGCTCATTATATTCCATATTTATCTCAATATAAGTGGATGCATGATTATTTAAAAACAATGTTAATATATGAAACCTATCAAACACGTAAATGGTCAATATACTCAAATCCACCAACATACTATTCTCTTTATACATTCAACCAACTTGATCTAGATACACATCAACTATTCCAAATCAAAATTCCAATCCACAAATTAAAAAGCAAGTGCATCTCTCATCATCACCTTCTTATCTAGGGACCTCCATTTTAAATAATTTGGTATGTGAAACTATTCCAACTTATCACAACTCTTCACCATATAATATGACATAAAATAAAGGTGTTATAATAAGAGAAAAAAATTGGCCACAAGAGAACTCTAAAATGCCCTCTTTTATTTGGTACTATTGCATCTTCTTTTTACTGGGCAACTCTTTTGAAGTTTTGATTTAAAGACAAGTGCCCCAAAAATAAAAATAACAACCCAATTTGAATGGACTTTCGTCACTCCAACTTCACATACGATGCCGTTTCGTACAATCACATTCAATTGCCTAAAAGGCTCAAATCTTTTGTTGATGCTACGGCGGGAAAAATAATAATTAATTTATAAAATAAAATAATTAATTGTGTATGGCGGATCATTTGTAAAATAACAAAATAACTTTTATAACACTGATTGAATAACCCCTGTAAATTTGTAATATTAACTGAATAACCACTGTAATATTAACTAAGTGGCCCTTATAACACTGATCGGGTAATCCTATTAACACCAACAGAGTAATCTCTATAACATGGTAAAACCTACCAAGTAACCCCATTAACATTAACAAAGTAATCTCGTAATATTGACCAAGTAACTCTCGTGATAGCCGGTCACATATAAGAATTTGTAATTAACTAATTAAATAAATAAATAAAAACAAAAAAATAAAAAAAATAAAGTTAAAATAAAAGCTACTCAATTTAATAAAGCTAGCCTATATATAAAAAGAATTTGCAGAAACAAAATCATGAACAGAGACAGAGAAAACTTACTTATAACTTGATCTTTTACACTTTCTCTCTCCTCATATTTTTTTACCCCAGATTACCAAATTGTCTTAATCGCCGAAAGTGAAAAAGAGATAAATAAATTGAGCTGAATGAGCTGAAAAAGGTTTATTCTTGAAGATACTTTTACAGAATTACTGCATAGATCTCTGTTTTCTGAATGGCTCATTCTCTCTCCTCAGATTGCAATTCTTGATTTCTGGTAATACCCAACTCTAATTTACCTCATTTTTTGCAATTTCACTTCATTTTCATGTTAATTACCACATTTTGGCTTCTGGGTAGTTCAATTTTTGTTTAATTTGCAATGTATGTTGTATTTATGAAGTTACTCTGTTTCTGGGTTTTGGGTTTTTAAGTATATTTATAATTATGATGTTTAATCTTGTTTTAAGTAAGAATTATGGTGTTATTTTGTGTTAATATGATCAGATACCTTTCTGGGTGTTTTGGGTTTTACTGATTTTGCGGTAAAGTTTCAATGGCTTGCCATCTGTTTTTTTAGATTCTATTTTTTTTTTTTTTTAATAATAATGTTGATAGAAATGACAAAAAAAGACTCTAAAATATCTTTTGAATCTAAAATTTGTTACAGTAGATTTTCTCTCCATGTAAATTGGGAAGAAATTTTACTGTTTTTGTCTTTTGTTATGAAAATGGCTAACATTTGTTAATGTAGTGAAATGGGATTTATAGGGAATGATTTTTATCACACTAATAATGTTTGAAGATAAAATTAGTAAACCCATGAAATTATTATTTTTAGAAGGTGTTCCTTGAAAGCATCTCATCCAATTTAGGGAAGTCATTGGAAGTGCCTTATAAAGTAAGCAACTACATGAAAATAGTGGTGTAGGATAAAAGCTTTATCAACTAGGAAACTATTCTTGCATACCAAATGTATAGTTTGTTGTAAAATTTGTTATATAACAATGTTTTGTGTGAGATTTTTATGATCATGTTGATGATATGCATGATATGCTCTTAGGTAAGCTAGGGCTTAAGAATATTGTTCAATAACGAGTCTTGATTTTCGTCTTATTGTACTAGTTTGATGTAATAATTTGTCATTAATTAGGCTCTTAATTGTATATGTTTGTAAGGAAATTCTATGTTTTAGGCAACATTAATTATGAACCTCATTCGATTTTGCTAGATCAAGAGAAGGGGAGTTGTGGAGGAATATATTCGAGTCTTATTTCTTGCCTCGATGAAATATCAGATGTGAAGGAATTGTTGAAATTGCAATGGATGTGGAGAGTGGTATGAGCACGAGCACTGCCACCGCCACCCCCACCCCCACCCCCACCACCACAGCCATCGTCACCGTGAAGGAAAAGTATCCGGGAGTAATCAAAGACGGGTCTTGGTTTGCCCAATTTCGTTATGGTTGTAATCCATGGATGGCTAGATATGTATATGGATTCATTTTCCTCATTACAAATTTTCTAGCATGGGCTGTTCGAGATTATGGCAAAGGTGCAATGAAAGAGATGGCAAGTAAGTCGTTCTTTTGATCCTTTCTTTTTTCTTCATTATTAGGGGAGTCAATATGTGTCCAAGTTCAACTAGCTGCATAATTTGCCCCCTTTATTCACCTCAATCACTAATAGCATATCAATTTACACTAAGAATAATCATCAATTAAATCTAATGTACAACACTACAACCATAAAATGAGCTACAAACAATAAACAATTAATCTGAACGCGCAACCATGCTGGCTTGTATGCAAACTATTTATGACTTAATTCTGTTCATCCGAATTTTATCTGAATTAATATTTTCTCTATCTCAACTTTCTGATCCTTATTTGAGCTTATTTTAGCTGTATATCGAACTTGGCTAGGCCTTACCTAAACATATTGGCCCTTGTTTGAATTACTTTTACATTCAGTTGGTCTTTCTATGAAATTACATGAAATAGCTGAAGATATAAATGATCTTCAAATTTCATACCAAGAAACTTTCTAATCATTCAACCTTTATATGTGCACAGGATTGAGAGGATGCAAAGCCGGTACAGACTGCTTGGGCACTGAAGGAGTATTGCGCGTGAGCATGGGATGTTTTGTATCCTAATCAACCTCCTTAGCTTCTCAAAATTATATTAGAATTTGAGAATGTTCATTCTTCTAGATTTGAGATTGTCTAAAATATTGTTCTCCTTAACCACAAATTAGTTGTTTTTCTTCGCGATGTTCCTATCCACTGTCGGTACCTCAAAAGTGCATGATCAAAGAGATACTTGGCATTCAGGCTGGTGGTCTGCTAAATCTAGCATGTTTTTTGTGCTTATGATTATTCCATTTCTCCTTCCAACCCCAATCGTCGAGATGTATGGTCAGTGCTCTCAAATAACTTTTGAACTACCTTGTTTTCACATCTATGCACTCTTTTGGCCAAAAACTTATCATTTTTTTTTTTTTTTCTGTATGCAGGAGAGATCGCGCATTTTGGTGCTGGGTATATATCTTGTGCCTGTATAAGTAATTTGTGTTTTGAAATATTTTTATTGAACTTTCCTTACACTTTTCTTTATATTCTTACAGGATCTTTCTCTTAATCCAGCTTGTAAGTGTGATCAGTTTCATTTTCTGGCTGAATGATTGTTGCCAGTCAGAGAAGTATGCAGATAGATGGTGAGTACGATTTTTTGATCTTTTGTCCTCAGATAACTAGTAGAGATCATTAGATTGTTCCTAATATGACCACAAAATCGTTTAGATCTGTGATCCTACACTGGGGGGAATGACAAAGGGAAATGTTAGTAATCTCCCAGGGAGGAACAAAAACAAAAATCTTGTCAATTTAAAAAATGCACTCCCTAGCTTCCTTGTGGCATTGAAGAAATATTTCTAAACACAAATGCTTGCTTTTGCAGCCGTGTCCATATGATGTTTACTGCCACCACCGCGTATGTTCTGAGCATAGTTGGGATAATCTTGATGTACATCTGGTATGCACCAGAAACATCATGTCTCCAAAACATTTTTTTCATCACTTGGACTCTTGTACTTCTGCAGTTGATGACAAGCGTCTCCATGCAACCTAGAGTAAGTTATTTTGATAAAGAAGTTGCTTTCCGAACTGCTTGGTATAAGCAACAATGTCTTATGCATCTAATATCATTGTTTATTTCCGAATTCTGCAGATCAGTGCTGGATACCTGACTCCTGGGTTAATGGGACTTTACATTGTGTATCTATGCTGGGGTGCAATCCGAAGGCAAGCCCGAATTTACTATATAGATTACTTCTGATGACCAAACTTCTGCTTAAAACTCGTGTTCTTACATTCAATCACATTGCTTTGTTCATAGTGAGCCTCCAGGAACGAAATGCAACAAGAGGTCGGAAGGTTCAAATCAAACTGACTGGCTTACCATCATTGTAAGTTCCTAGGAACTTCTTGACATCTCTAAATGACAATTTTAGAATAAATTGCAAGTTATAAACTCAAAAATTGAAGGGAAACAAATGAAAGACTAAGTTTTGTTTGTTCATGCAGAGCTTTGTTGTTGCACTACTCACCATAGTGATCGCCACCTTTTCAACAGGCATTGATTCCCAATGCTTTCAGGTCATAATCTTCTCTCATTTTCCCTTGATTAGCCGGAGTTAATAGCTATTAACTTGAAAGTAACAAAACAATAACGAACATGTGCAGTTCAAGAAAAAAGATAAACAGCCAGACGACGATGGGATTCCATATGGTTATGGTTTCTTCCATTTTGTTTTTGCGACTGGAGCCATGTACTTTGCAATGTTGCTCATTGGTTGGAATACACATCATGCAATGAAGAAGTAAGTTTTCTATGGTTATTTTATTTTTAAAATGTAGTTTTTCTTTAATTTGTTTTCTTATAATAACTTGCAATCAACAATACTTTGATCTTGAATTGGAAACATATAAGTAAAAAGAGTTTGTAGTGACATTTGATTGACCTTAATGATATTACAAGTTTTATACATCTCATTTGTTACAAAACCTACCTTAGTAGGACAAATGATGGGTGTAATTTTATGAGGGCGGACTTGCCATAACATTTTGATAAAAGTAATTTTATGCGATATAAATCTTTTTTTGAGGATGTAAAAAGATGACTTGTTTAACGGTTGAGTCATGACTTATTGCGCGTCTCACTTAAGACAAGCAGGTTTCGAATTCAAACCATTGTTCAAATTTCAAAAGAGACTAATGCTTGTTTTGCAGGTGGACAATTGATGTAGGTTGGACAAGCACTTGGGTCAGAGTAGTGAATGAATGGATAGCAGCCTGTGTATACAGTAAGTATCAGAACCCTTGACATTGTCTTACTTTTTGTGCTCTAAATAATTCTTTTTCCTTAAAAAAAAAAATATATAAATATTCTTACAAAATTTAAAAATTAAAAATCATGTTTTGATGCAGTATGGATGCTTGTAGGAGTTGTAGCACCAGTAATACTAAAGAGCAGACAAGCAGATGAATTCCCCTGAACAAAAAAACAGCCTTATTTATTCTTTATCAAGACAAGATCTGCCCATCTAAAGCTGTCTTCATTTGACATTGACAAGAGAAGAAAAGACAAATATCAGAATTCTGGAGGAATTTGACTTTTTGAGTTGGCTGTTGGTATATATACAGATCGTAAGGGTGTTCAAAATTACCCGACCCGATTGACTCGGTATACATACAACTATACGGTATCAGTAATTTGTACTCTCCTTGTGACTGATGAAATGACTCTAGTACAAACTACAATTCTACAAAAGGGTTTCCTGATGATTTTTGTGATATCACAATATTCATTTGTATATAGGGTGCTATATTTATTCTTATTTAGAGATGAAAGAAAAATATACATTTAGTGTTAGGTCACTTGGGTGTTACCAAAACAATTTTGATCTCCCTTTGTTAGAAGCTTAGATTTTCTAGTATGGGATGAGAATACATGTAAGTCTGTGATTCAAGAAACCGAGGATGCGCATACCAAAATAAGCATTAATGATTTAAAGATGGTTAAGAGGTGTAAGATCTCTCAAAGTCATCAAGCTAGCCGGGGAACAAATCAAAGATCGGCAGTGACAATGAAATTTTTGAAAGACTTCAGTAATGAGAAATATCAGCTGTTTCTCCCCTGCATACGGAAGGATGTGTGATTCTGAAGGGCGTAATGGAAGTGAAAGGCAAGTAATATTGAGCAGATTTCGATCTTAACTGATTCAGAAAAGACTTGCAAGACTGCAACAGCGTTGGGATCATGTGACATCTCCTCACTGCAAAATGATGTTAGAACAATAGGACGCTCTTTCTCCTTTTGCTCGCTGATCTGTTGTTAGCGGAGAAAATATAGTGTTAGTCCATGATCTTGCAGGAAAGGCTGAAGTGGTTATACTCTTTTTACTCCTTGTTCTGTCTTGCTCTTTCTGTTAAAAAAAAATAAAGATGGTCATATTCCTGCTATGTTTGAGCACAAATATGGATGTCAATGAGCAAAACCAAACCAAAATTCGATCAAGCTGTTCACGAAAACATTGGCTCATTGACGTCCCTGAACACAAACAATTTCTGTGGCGGATAACTCTTAAGGATTCAACCATCGTCATGGGGCTGGTAGAGTATTTATTCTACGGAGTACATAATAACATTGTGAGCTTATAACAAAGGTCAGGGCTTGGGGTTGTATTGCAAGGAAACCCTCGGTCCAGTCAATGCCGACTGCAACCAGCCAACAACCCCTTCCCCTCCCATATAGTTTAAACCTTTGCCACTTGGTGGATGGGAAGAGTCTAACCAACTCAGGTAACCTTCAACTTCAACCGATAAAGACTGTTCTAGTGGAGAATAGTTTATCTAGAGATACTACAAGTCTACGATATTCAATCAAATTTTAACACATAAAGAATAGAATAAAAAGAAAAATTTAGAAAAAGGTGTGGCTAATATAAGTAAGAACTAAGAAATATGTGGTTATTGCACGTAATATTTAGAAGCTGCAAAATGGAACACAACCAGAAAAGTCTCATATAATGATATGACAAGATATTTATTCAAACAAAACATCTATATTCACATAAATAAATTGGAAATAAAAAATAAAAAATTTAAAAGGGATACAAAAAGAGTTCTAACAAGCCAACTAAAATATATTTTTCACAAATGGATGCCGCTTACCGGTATAAAAGCAGTAGACTCCAAACTAGGTTACAATAAGATTAAAAAAAATTGTTACAACTTAGAGTGCAGAAGCTTAGAGCAATTGCCAAAGGCTGATCCATCATCTAAATGAGCGAGACTCCAAAAATGGAACATATGGCAATTCCGCAGTCTTTCATGCTTCTTTTAAATCACAAGATTTACTCTTCGTCTCTTCATATTCTCTGGATGTATTCTACATACAGGTGCAAAATATCTTTACATGGGAACAAGGCAAATGAACCTACGCCCCAAAACCTCAAAACTTCCTAATTGAGGTGGAGTATTGATGTATCTACTCTACACAAGGACTTAACATAGCCACAAAAGAATTGTTTACGGGGGTGCAGCAAGACGAGTTTTTGCTTTTCAGCCAAATGGGTTCCCACCAAGGGAAGGGTTCGGCATGGCAGCAGCCGGATTCAATGAGGCAAAAGCAGGCACTTCATTACCAAAGCTACCGAATCCCTGAGGCCTGCATAATTAACTCCAAGTTCAATGAATGCAATGTGTTTTATAGGAAAGGAAATCGAAAATTGTATAGGAATTCAAGCTACAATCTACACTAGATTTCATATACTTCTAATAACTATAGACAACCATAAAGTGATGCTCAAACTGAAAACTTGATGTCATATCAAAAATTAATTTGCATAAATCTACTCATTCAGGAAATAAGATATTGAGCATTAACAAACATAATTTTAAGGTCTGATATAAGTATTCACCTGGATGATGCCATGTTAGGGGGTAATTGCTGGCCCATGTATGGTCCTGGCAATATGGAGCAAATGTCAGAAACTAAAACAAAGCACATTGGGCCTCACTATGTCCACAACGACCCACTTTCTAAAGCAACAGTAAAGTAACTCTGTTCTGTTTGAAAAACAAAGACAATTTAGATTATGGCTGAAAGACTGGAGGTTGCATTAAATTACCGCCTGGCATGGCTGATCCGAGAGACGGTGCAGCTGGATGCACTGTTGACATCTGAGGAGGAATCGAATTAGCACCTGGCATGGCTGATCCATAAGGTATAGCAGTAGTACCAATGTTGGAAGGATGCACTACGCCTCCTGGAGCCGCTGCATTGGGAAGAGCAGCATGCAAAGTTGACATAGAAGGGAACTGCATCAAAGCATTTGTTTAGGGTTTAAAATTTTCATTACAAAATTTACATCCTCCAGTTTAAAGCCACATGTAAAACTCAGATTAGACTTTTTCCTATCTTGATGTTTAATGCATTTACTGTGTAAATAAAAGATTTACAACAGTCTGCAATACATTCCACTATTCTAGCACCTCTTCATGGCTACAGGTCAGACACAAAGTGTGTTTAGTAACTAATGGCAACAACCAACCCAATTTGAACAATTTGATTGCACAAAAAGCCTACAAATAGTAATGAAAAACATAGCAGTGTCACAGGGGCCTAGTTTATATAAGAAAAGACTTGTCGTTCAAGAGAACTAAAACCTTAAAGGTGAGTCAACTTTACAGACAGATCAGTCAATCGACAAAAAGATTGACCGAGAGGCAACTAAATTGTCTAAACAGCAACAACTTGGTAATATCATCATGGGTATATAGGACCTTTGCTTGAGGCCCCACAACAAAAAGAATATTTTTAGGAATCATCAAGAATAATGTTTTGAGTATTTAATTGTGCAACATAGTTACAAGTTAAATGCTTAACCGTCCCCACTTCCCATCCTAAGAGGGTACTGACAAAAAATTCAAATAGGATGACCGTACTTGTTAGAAGTGGGGAACCGGAAATCAACAATTCCACAATGTTAGTGCCAGAAAGCTTTTGTGTATGCAAGGATAATTATTAACAAAGTTGTCCTTGATGCCCACATGTGAAAGCCATATAAACTGGGTTGTGAGATTGCAGTGATTTCACAAGAACCACAACTAAAAGGGATACAAATTTCCATAGTTAACCTCTGATTAAAGCTCATCTGCTTCACCCAAAAAATTTCAAGTTTATCTAAATTTATCTGAACTTCTATATTAACTTATGAGTACTTTCCTGTACTTCTGAGAGTAATTTTATGTGAAGAGTCTTAAAAAACACACACACACACATAGACGTATGGATAGTAAGGTCAAAAAAGGTTCATGAAGGCAATAAATCTCTCTCAAAAATATCACTTCCTTCGTTTGGACATGATAATCACATCATTTCAGTCCCTTCTAATTAAGAACATAACATGATTTCACTATAAACTCAATAAATGAGTAGGGACCCCATCCTCACCCTATCAATTATAGTATAGTTGGGGAAAAATGAAAAATTCTGATCATAAAGCATTACTAATTAAGAAAGGTGATAAATATCATACCATAGTATATGCGACTATTTTATAACATAGCATGTAAAACATACATGAAGTATCACTCAACAAAAGTCGGCTACTTTAGATGGTAAGATTTTCAGGTAGTCATACTCAAGACTTGGATACTCAATCCATTTTGATGAATAATAATTGCCTTCTGTGACTCTCTGGAAAACAGAATACAAAAACTACAGGTGACTATATCTACTTTTACTAATTTCCACCCTAAACCTGAATCTTTCCACAATTTTACTCATTTATTTATTTTTAATTTTATTTCCACAGTTCGACCTAAATGCACACAAAGAATAGTTATTTCAAAGTAATTTAATGGCCTACCGCTGCAGGTTGCCCAGAAGATCCTTCAGCATCAAAAGGATTAGATGATTTGTTTGGCTGTGGAAATGTTTGCTGCGGAAATGTTGGCATAGACTGCAACATGCACGTACCAAATTAGCATATTTGTAAGCACATGAAAGCATATATTTGTTTAGTAAAACCTATAAAAAGAGTAATTCAAATATAAGGGTTTGACATACCATTGCCGGGTTATACTGCATCGGATATTGCATGCCAGGATACATACCACTGACACCAGGTCGCCAACCAGGAGCTTGATAAGGCGCAAACGAGTATGTAGCAGTAAAGAGATCCTGTAGAGAATTTAAGAAGGCATTATGAGATAATCTACCTACTGAACATTAAAAAGATCATAAAAAGCAAGCACATCTATACCGCAGGAAGTTCTCTTCTATCATTGGGTTTAACTTCAACTGTTTGTGACTGAAGAGTTGCAATAACTTGAGAAGGTTGTGCAGCAGGATTGCCAGCCACACCCTGAGTAATTAAGGCAAAATGTCAACAACATGACCTCAGCATCTTTACAGTGAAAAGGTTAGGATTTGTAGTTAATGTTACCTGACTACTAAAACCATTAGGAAAACCTGAAGCCAATTGTGCAGCAGCAGGCTGACCACCAGCATTATGGGTGAAAGCCTGTTGCTGATGCTGCATCCCATACTGCTGATAGTTACCACCATTTGAGGGCAATGTTGGTGGCAAGTTAGAACCAGCCACAGCACCTCCAGATGGGAAAGATAACAAAGTGGTCAATGGTGAGGATGCAGGAGCAGCCCCAGGGAATGCATCTGTTGATGTACTACCCACAGAAGCAAAAAGCAAATCGCCACTAGTTGATGAGGGGAACATGCCATTTGAAGGCATGGGAGCAGCATTGCCACTAGTGGATCCAGATGAATGGCCAGGAATTGGAACTGACAACTCCGTAAGAGAGTCCAGTGGATTCGTACTTTGAGGTGCTTGAGACACCTTATCCACTGGAGCACTGTCAAAACAAGCCCAATCATTATCACTTTGAGTACTTGTTGGCTGGACAATCGATTGATCAGTAGTTGATTGCTGAGCTTGTGTTGCAGCAGCAGTCACCGGCGGTTCTGGCTCAGCATCAAAATCAATCAATGATGTTTCCTTTTTAGGTTCTACGGGATTTCCATTGCTAGATGCCAAACTACTAGAAGAGGCAGTTCTCTGCAAAACAGATTATTAAAGGTGTTCAGAATACATTGGTTGCAGCAATACAATATGGTAGGTATAGAGATGCAAAGTGAGCCGTTATTGGCTCTTGGAAGCTCACTAATGCGAAGAGGTACAACATTATGTCATAGTATCATCACCTGGGTAATTTTAGGGCCATCAACAACCCTGCCGCTATTGGCTCTTGGAGGCTCACTAATGCGAAGAGGTACAACATTATCCCCCAATATCTCCCCAACAGGCCGTACAGCAGGAAGGCTTGGGACAACAGAATCCTTTTGGCTATCTGGCGACCTGATTTCAGGCTTACCCTCCCCATCAGAACTATGACGATCATCAGATTTCCTCCCATTGGAAAACCTGTCTTCCCGTCGCCAATTATTGATAATCCCAGGGCGGACAGGACTTCTCCCATAGTCACTGTGCCTCTGGTTGTCTTGATCATATCCTGGACTTCTTGCATCATAGCCAGGACTTGACCTGCCACTAGAACGGCGTTCATATCTATCATCGTACGGTGGGCTTCGAGATCCACTCTGATAAGCATCCGATCTCCTATTTTCATTTGGTTCTTCTTTGTCACCCTAAGAAGCATACAAACCAAGATTTAAACAATACACAAGGGAATGCAACAATATATTACAAAAATTATTGTTAGACTTCCTTCAAAGAAACACCACCTAACCTAAGCCAATCTTTTATCTTCTAAAACACCCCGGTGCATATCCCACCCGGCAAGACATCAAGATAGACAAAAGTGCTAATCCTACCCCTGACCAGCCAAATTTACAAGAATATGTTAGTCATCATATCAGAGCATCTAACCAGTTTTCCACGGGGAGGTCTGTCGCTGCCCCTTTCACCGCTATATCTCCTATCCACATACACATGCTTGATAAAGTCCCGAAGTCTGTCCACGTTGCTGCAAGGGAGTAACATAAAATTAAGAAATGACCAGGATACAGAATAGCATAGTGAAAACTTGTTATTTTCAGCATGCAACACTCCTTTCATTCCAAAGATAATGTCCTAGTAGTAGGAGCTGAAGTTAATAGGATGTAGCCATTCGTGTATCAGCATTATGCATTAAAAAGTAAAGATGACAATAAGATTGGACAAACCAAAATAGCAAGGAAAACATTAGAACTGCTCACAAGCTGAGTCAAACTCCAGCATGACCAGGTTTTATTTTATTAATAACACCAAAATTGGCCGAATCAAACTACATTGACTAGCTTGGGCTTTGCTAGTAGAAAATTTTCAAGTTTTGCATCATCTCATTGAGTTTGAGCTTGGCAAGATTACAATGTTCAAATAACATAATAAATTACGTGATTTTCTTTTTCTGCTCCCCTCTAGGGTAATGTTTGACTAGAGAAACTTGTGCTAAGAATTACCTTTTCTTTATAAGTTAAAGCTTTGGAGGTAATGGGGCATAGCCGTATAGGACATGAAACAAACTCACAAAATTTGGAAGATATGTATTATGTTTCTTATATTCACAAACCCACAAGCAGAATTCAAGTGATATTGAGTTGAATTCATTTAGAACTCAAACTATCATAATCAATTTAAGCCTTGCTCATTTACAAAACCAGTCAAGACAAGTCAAACTTCTTTGCAATATGAGTCCAAACTGTTTGTGAGAGGATCTATTCGTGGCCATCCCTAGAGGACCAGAGTCTAGAACACACTATCAGAGAGAACAGAGGGAATATTTCTTTGTTCCCACTATGGTTCATAGATCATTAGAAGAAAGGGAGAAAAAAAAAAAAAACAAAAGTGGCAGCTCTGTAAACACTGTGGAGACAATCGCCAACCCAGGAAGATAGTATAACAAATGCTTCTCGTCCCCCACCCAAAAAAATGGCAATGATCACAAATAAGATTACACTAGCACAGTCCAGTAAAACCAATAAGAACTCACCTGCTATCAGGAGCAGTTTGCCGCTGAGGGTCCCATTCTTTGAAGTGTATTTCCTTTGCCCACTGTGATGATAATAGGTGGTATAAGGACCTCATGAGAAACCTCAAATGATCCATGAGAGAAGAAGAAAAAAATACCTCATTTCCTCCAGCTTGAAGTGCAGCAATTTCTTGCGGTGTAAATTTGGCCATTGATACTGACTTTACTCGGTGTGTGAATTCACGGCTGAAAAAATTTAACATTGGCAGAATAAATAAAACACCCTTGTTGCACCTCTTGACTCAACAAGAGTAAAAATACATATATGGAGAAGCTAAACCAAGCATCACTGCTGAGCAAAGGAGCACTTACTGAATCCCACCACAAGTAGTGCAAACAAATGTTGAGAAAGTGATGCAAACATATTGGGGACCCTGGTGGAAAAATAGAAATCAGTACATTACTACACATACAAATGTTTGTTCCTTGGATGAAAATCTTTATAGATACATAGAATTTACATAATCAAAAGAGCATGATTAAAATCACATTTCCAATACAGCTGATTGAAAATGAGAAACAAATCAAACTGAGCACACCTCCAATAGATAGAAACTTAAAGAGATAATCTCGAAGCCTGCTTTCTTTGGTATAAGAAGCATGTGAAGTATAAGAATGAATCTTACAGTATCTTGGATCAATGGTTAATACTGAATTCCAGCATGCAACAGAATATAATTCAACTCCAAAATCTTTGGAGAAGTAGCAACAAATCCAATGGTTATGCATTCCATATATGATTGCCTAATACTCCCTCTGTTACACATTATAATGTATGGATAGAGTTTACTTTTAGCTATTACCAATGTATAAATATGCTCAAGGCAATAGCGATTTTCTGTACCTCATTGAAGTGAGACACACTTTATATGAAGTGGGAACATATCTTGGAAAAAAGCTGTTCGACTCACTAAGATCACTTACCTAGACCCAAAAATTAAAAAATACATATATATACAAAAAAAAATGCCACAAGGCATGCACCTAGGCGCGCCTTTTTTAAATATGGGTCATTTAATTTACTCGTACGGTTACAATCAACTTTATCAACTTTTGACATTTGACATTATGACCCACAATATTACATTACTTCTTCTCCATTTTTTCCCAATACCTTATGCTATTATCTTTTACTTACAACACTATACACAATATATTGTAAAAAATTTTCTTACAACAGTTCACAACGTAAATTACTTTATTTTTTTTCTTACAACATTCAACTACTTACATTACTTTATTATCAACTTTTTTACAAAATGCTTCCACTTTTCTCTTTTACACTGTGATTGGATAAAAAAAGGAGGAAGGAAAAGAAGGGGAGGGAGGAGAAAAGGAGGGGAGGGAAGAATGTTGAATTTTCCTTCCAAATCTCTCCATTGTTGGAGGGATCAATTTCCTACAATTTAATCCCTCCATTTCTCTCCCCTCCAATTCCCTTCCTTCCACATTTGTTATCCAAATGAAAGATATTCCATCTCTCCATTTCCCTTTCCTTCCTTTCCCTCCATTTCCTTCAATCCAAACACACTGTTACTTTCCAATCTTTCCCTTAGTTCTTATGAAATGTGTAAGTGTAACCATAACAATGAAACGGAAAGAGTATTACATAACAAGATGCGAATACAGAAGCTAGCTAGACAGCAGTCACAGCACTACTGAATCACACAGCCAGATCCTAGGTTATTCCTCACAAGCACACATAAATGTGAAAGTTGAGTAGGAAAACATGTCAAGTTGAGGCATAAGTGCAGAACACACAAGCCAAAAATTACACTCCTGTCAACCATTTAGTGTTCAAACTATCAAATATTCGATTGTATGATAAAGCCCCCAAAGAATCATAATAGAAACTAAACTAATATAAGTACTCCTAAATATTACTTATAAGAAACTGAACATCTCCCCTGTATGGGGAAAAAAAAAAAAAAAAGACACATAATCACTCTCCATATAGAGCGACCTAAACATTCAAAGATGTAAAAAGACAAGGACACATATTTGTGTTCTTTCCATAATGTAGAATTTAACATGTCATACATGAGGTCAGTTCACAACTGATCTAACATGTGATCACAATGATAGTAATGACCCCAATAAAACGTAAATAATAAAGAGGTCGTGTATAAGGTAATAAGTTGCTACCTAGATAAACAAATACTTTGTATTATATTTTAAAGAACGTACAATCATGTACAAATGTTGGTTTGGCCTTAAGCATTTATCATCAGAATTAGTATATTTTCTCACGTCAACTACTATTTTAAGGGCTAAAACTGAATTATGGAGTTCAAAGGATAGTCCCTCTTCCCCCTACTGCATATTCAACGAGATTTCTATAACAAATCAATAAGTAATCTCATTCCCCATCCAAAGTGAAATTCCTAGTAACTTTCCAAGCATGTCGACAATTCTATTTAATGAACTCGTGACCTAAAGATTAAGCCAACAATCCTATATTGCAGAACTACCAAATAAAGAATATGATAGTTCATAAAAAATACAGTTACCTCCTATTTCCTCCACCCATTATCATCCATCCTCATAACCATCCTTTTATCACTACTCATTATGAACAAATAACTCCACTTAGTTTCAAATACCAACACAATAAACCAATAATTTGCAAGTCCTTAATACAAGTACGTAACCGTAAAAGGCGCCTAATAACTAAGTAGATACTCATTCTTGCCTCGTAGTGCTAATTGGAACTCTCAGCATGCAAAAGACATCAATCTCCACACTAATTTCCTAAGAAAAATCGATACAAGTAGCCAATTTTTCAATTCCCTAGCTAATCAGAACAATGCAAAAGCCTAAACCTATTCGGCCAGGAACAACAAAACAATTGCCACAGAATTAACAATCAGCATTCAGCCATATAAAAACAGTTCCCAAACATATAACTGTATCAATTCCAAGCAATTTCACTACTCAAATAACATCAAACATTACCAAAGTATTGCAATTAATACACTTGCGATTTCCAGGTTGCTTCAGAAGACCTCGTATAATCTTCTCATTCTTCTCATCTTCTTTCCGATTCGCCATCTCTCTCCAATTCAATCACTGCAACATAGTCAAACTCATAATCAAACTCACCACAAAAATAAATTAAAACTGAAATCAAACACAACAAAGTGATCAAACACAAATTAAACTTCAAAAACAAGATCAAAAACCTAAACCTTAGATCTAAAAACGAAGTCAAAATCGATTCAAACAGAAGTCCAGTAAAATCACAAGAACCCTAAAAAATCAAGCAAACAATAAAAAAAAACTAACCTGAATCGTTGAAGTGAAGGTTTGTATCAATGGAGGAGAGAGAAAGAGGAAGAGAAGCTGGTGAAGTTGATGCCGACAGTGATGATTAGTTGTCGAAGAAGAAGGGTGGAAAGTGAAATATATTTGATAATTTGGGAAAATTATTTGCAGAGGAGAGAGAAAAAAGAGGGGAAATTTACTCAATAAGAAGATTCATTAATCCAAAAATGAAGAATAATAATTAATAATAAAGTTATTATATCTATTTAATACAAGTTGTTGAATTTTTTAATTACAGTTTTGGGTTATCGTGTTTTTAATTCGACCATGACTATAGTACAGCTAAACTTTAACTGCACTCTTTTTTTCTTTAGGTGAATAAATGAAACTAAATACGGAGTATGAAGTATGAATAAAATCTACGGAGGAGATCATTATTAATGTGCCAGATATACTCGTATTATTTATAAATTTACAAATATTGATTATCGGCGTTTATAAAGAAAAAGGTATAAGTAATAGGAATGTGTTAGTAAATAGTTGCGGAAACAAATCTTCTATTATTGAGTATTCGGTGTATATTTTGTAATTCTGTATAGGATAAACTAAAATTTATTTTGCAAGTAAATTAATAGGAGGGCAAAAAAAAATTAAAAAAAAAAAAAATATATATATATATATATATATATATATATATATATATATATATATATATATATATATATATATATATATATATATATATTAATAGGAGGGCAAAAAATAGAGAAAGGAAAAAGATAATTCTCCAATTTAGAAGGAGGAGAGAATCTAGAGGTGTAATAGTACTGTAGAAAATGATTATTTGATGTCTAAAGTTGACGCAGTATTATTTTGACCATGCTATTGCTTGCATGCATGTTTGGCTCTATCCTTGATCTTCTCAATCCCCCGTTTTTTACTTCCTATTGAAAATGTGATTTGTGTGAAACTTCTTTGGATTCTGCCTAGAGTGACTTATTTTCGAAAATTTCTAAACAAAAATAAATAAATTGTTATAAGATTAATAGTGTGTAATTTAACTTTATTTTCAAAACATGGCATTTTTCTTAATTTGTACAAAAAAAAATATAATAAAAATACACAAAATATTTCTCTCTTTCTCACCTAAAATCTCCATAATACTCATATTTTTACCCATAATTGCAAAATATGTCATCATTAACTATTCACATATAACTATCATTTTTATATAATTTCGATCTTTTAAGTTTTTGTAATTGAGTTTGTCTGCATAATATGATACTATAACTATGTTTATTTTTTCCATTTAAATTAAGGTGTTTGTTCAATATATTTCTTTAAAAAGCACAAATTTTATGGTGTTCTTCCTAAGGAACCATTTAAAAAAAAAATCGGTTTTACCCTCTTCCTTTTGCGTTATGAAGTAATAGTGTATTGATGAAATTGTCTTTTAACATTTTTTTTTTCCTTTTCCATAATAGTAGAAAAAACAAATGGTATTTTTTAGTTCTTTTAAAGGAAAAAATATAAAAATAAAATAAAAAATTTTCCTTGCAATCTCTTTGCTTCCTTGGCCATCCCTTTCCCTTTCTAAAAATTAAAGTGCAACTTTTTAGCTTTTCCCTTGCTTAAAACTATTTCAATGTCCTACCTCCTACTAGTTCTACATAACCAACTTAGGTTGAACTAATTTTGATTTGACTCATTTTCAAAGTGTTACCATTTTATATGTGGTAAGATTCTACATTTAAAAATGTTATAATTTTAGATTTTCCAATTCCTCCAATAGTTTTCACTTTTACATTTTTACTTCATTTATATTAGTTATCCCCTCTAACACAAAAAATATTTTATTTTTGAATATATCTAAACTATAATCCTCACTATAAGATCCACTATATGCATTTTCTTACAATCTTAATTGTTCCAATTACCCCACTGGCCCACTTGCATCTTATTGTAATAATTACAAGTACATGTCAATAGTCTAAATTAAGTATGTACATGTCCATCAAAGTAATACTTTAAATTCAAAACTGAAGGATAAGATATGCTAGACTTGGCTTTTTTTTTTTTTTTTTTTTTTTTTTTTTTTTAATAATTGCAAATTTGCAAAATTGCAAGATACATACTGCGTAATTAATTTGACCAGTTTGACTTCAAACGAGCCTAAAGTTGGAAGAATACAACTACATGGAATTCTAGTCTTCCGTTGCCCAAGAGGATTTTGAATGGTTTTCAATTTCAACAATTGATATGTCATTGTAACTTTAGAATCTAAAACTGAAAGCCTAATTATGTCATTGATTAGTTAAGCGTTATAAAAGTACGTACTCTAGTCTTCAAGGGTTCAATAAGAAACATATTTGAGAGGATTGGCTAATACAAATACTAGCAATTGCTAGTAAATAAATAAAAATAAATACAATTTAAATGAAAGTAAAGTCCTTTGTTTTAACATGCCTTAAAAAAAATAAGTTGAGGTTACGCTTAATATGCTATTTTCAAAATAATAACTATACGTAGAATAGTCTTTTTTTAAGACCACATTATGATATATGATAAAAAGTCTCTTAACTTTTTGAAGATAGAACTCCTACTTATATTTAAAATGATTATCACATAAAGTCCATTACAAATTTACAATTGCATAAGGCGAAAATTCTACCAACTATACACTATTAAACGCATACACATCAACACATGTTACACGTGAAAACATCATATTAAATACGAAGTATATTGTTTGGACATGAAAACATGATTATTTTTTGATAATCACATGGACAAGACTTTCACGGCTCATATTGCAATGTTTGGACCGGCCTTGTATATTATGGCACATTACTTGCATGTGGCCTTGTTGCACATTTGCATTTGTACATTTCCGCCAATTCTGCATCATTGGTTTTAATTTTTAGGGATTGTTGGCCCAATTGTGGTCACTTGTAATCGAATTCTAGCAACATAACATTAGCAACAAAATTCTAGCAATCTAGTGACTTACATATCAACACGGACAACAAGCATCACCACTAACATGAATGAATCGTTTGTCAGTAGCAACCCATCCTCCCCCCCCCCCCCCCCCCCCCAACCAAACACACACACCCCAACAACAACAACAAAAGTTAGCAAGAACCTTATTTGGGATCTTTAGAATGTCCTGTATTATCCTAGACAAATCACAAATGTTGTATGAAAACACAATTTGATCTTCTTATTAATAATTATTTAAAATAATAATTTTATCGTGCTAAATACATGGATTCATACTTTGTACTATTAGCTATTTAACTAAGGATGAAAAGAAAATTTGTAAGCTTTTCTGTAATAATGTTTTATGAGTGGATGTTTTGCATGACATCAAATTTTCAATTAGCTATTTCAATACCAATCTAACTCATTACACATGTATTGTAGTATTTAAATCCACTTTTAGGCTATTGTCCTATTTTTATCAACTAAATTCATCACGTAATACACTCTTATTAGCCTTTGAGCATACCCGACTAGGCAATACAAGCATTTAGAGGACTTGAAACAATAATATCTTCATAATTGATCGATATCACTCTATTAATTTATTGTATCAAAAATATTAAAAGAGCACATTATAATAACATGATATTATCTTTATTTTACAAGAATGTTTATTTAAAAATAAATAACTTGGTAAAAAGTACATCAAACAATTATTAGAGACCAAACTAGCAGTCTTGAATTATTAAAAACAAGCCAAAAACATGAAACAAAAAAAAACAAACATTTGAGGCTGGCAATTATTTGTCATGCACTCACGTAATTTCTGCAAATTCCACTACATATAATTTTGTCATACCCAAAATTCTAGCCGTAACCAATCACAAATTAGGACAAAAAATAATATAAGCCTTATTTTCATGTTTAATAAGTTGTGACCCCCACAAATTTAAGGCACCGTTGCCAAAAAGCAGAACATATGAAACCAATATTTTATAACCCAACTTATTTATGTTGTTAGTTCATCCTCAGAACTCTTGTGAATCACACGTGCTTTTCATTTTGCCCTTTTTCTTTTTTCTATTACTTTTTTGGTTTTTCAACAACCAATTTTGTTATAACAAAAGATAATTCCATTTATGGAAATGTCCATTGATGTTGAAATTGATTTAATGTTGGATGGTTGCTTTTTATTTGAGATATATATGTTGGATTCATACTTTTGGCAATCATGAAGATAATAATATGGTTGATATTGAAAGTAGAAAATTTGGTTTAATGTACTCTAGGATATTTGCGTGGGTGCTTAATAAGTTAATAATTAATAAATAATCTTAGTTAAAATTTATTTATAAATATAATATAATCTTGAAATTAAGGGATACCTTGGAAATGTTATTGGTGTGTAGTGAGTATGGATGGTCTATGGGTCGGGGGAGGGAATACTCCTAGGTTCGGGAATAGATTTTAATTACCTTATCCAAATTGTAGGAAACACAAAAGAAAATCAATTAAAGGTGATACTTAACACGAAGTACATTTTATTATGACCTCATCATCAACATCGGCGAACGACATATGTCGTAGTGAGGTGGGTGGTTGGTGATATTAAGGAAGGTCAAAGGGAGCTAGAGTTATGAGTAGGGGTGGTTATTGGACAGGGTAGCCCATTGATAATAGGGTCAGGGCCAAGTTTATAGGGCTTTTAATGGACAAGGCTATTAATGGACAGGACCCTTATTGGGTAGGGTCAATATAGGGCCAACATGTTTTCCAATTTAGTTGATAAAGAAAATACATAATGTAAAAATAATTATATAGATTAATTTGTATTCATATGTATTTAATAATGGCTTTATCCAATATTTATTTTAATTGATATTTTGTAGGGCTGCCCATTATCGACCCGCGACCCGCATTGGCCCGACCCTATATTGACCCTATAAAATGTGACCCTCTTTGACCCTGACCCGACCCGCCCAATAACCAGGTCTAGTTATCAGTAAGTAAATAGAGAGTGAGTGTAGAGTGGTCGTGAATCCTTCCAAGTCCTAAGTTCTGAGAAGACAAAGAAAGTGGAAAAACGGAGGCACAAATTTTAAATATAATTGACATATCTAAAATCAAGACGAGCTCGAGGTTTAAGTTCAACTAGTGTTCATGAATTTGCTTCTATGAATTTATGTATGCAATACAAATATTGAGATAGTACTTAATCTCCTAGGTAAATTCATGCCTAACTAGCTTAATTAGTTCTTTCATTATAAATAATTTCTGAAATAAATCACAAATTGATGCTCACTTCAACTCAACTCACCCCCACAATATTTTTTTTAATTATTAATTAAGAAGGCACATGGACCAACCTGTAGATAATAGACACGTAATACATAAGCTCAATAAATAATTTACGTTCATCCAATAATTGAAGAGCATATGATATGAGCTCATACTTGAGGAGTTGAATTATATTGAGGGCCTACTAAAATAATTCATGTATTGAAAGTTGAAACTATTGGAAGTACTTTAATTAGGCACTCTGTTTACTACCACTATATACTATAACAATTACATGCAAGAAGATGAATTGACAATAACAGGTTCAACTAAAAATGAGCATGAAATAATGTGACAAGTTAAATTGATCATCAAATCTATCTACTTATACATATAACATTGCCATTGGTACATATACTTTCCAACTTCATGCTTTGCACTTCAAATGAGCATTTCTTGTCGCACATGATATGTTGTTTAATTTCTCATAATTCACGGTTCTTATATATTGCAATGCTATATTGAAACTTTTACGCTATTCACATGTTGTATTGGACTACCAACTGTGATTTATCTTGATATATACTTTCAAAGTACGCAAGATTTAGGGTCTCTTCTCTTCAGATTATTTTCAATTCAGTTCAGTTGAGCTCCAATAAGTTCAGTTCAGTTCTTAATTTTCTTCTCTCATAAAATATTCAGTTCAGTTCAACTCCAATAAGTTCAGTCCAGTTTAGTTCAACTAAGTTCAGTCAATCAGAACAGACCCTTAAGCTATGCTTGAAAATAATACTATCCATCATACATGTTGCAATAGATTAGTAATGGAGGTGGTAAAACTAAGCTTTCAATTTCTTAATCCTATTTTTGTTGTTGCCTCACCATGCTACTAAAAGGTCGTGTACAAGCTAATGAGCTATATATAACAACAAAAATTAGCCGTTCGTTATCTGATCTATTGATAATTTAGGGTTAACATTTTGTAGTTTATAAATTATGAATAGTCTATAATGCGTGCATGACGCATGCAATCAAGATATATTTTATTTTGGTACCAAAAATAATTGGGTAGCTTAATTATAAACAAGTAGGACTACTATTTGTTGAACTTTGTGTACGTAATGGAATCTTTAAGTTAGATTATTTGCACTTGTTTTATCTCGTGAATTTTACAATTTAGTATGAAATTCTTAGAATTCAGCACCTTACATAAATGTTACTCGTAAGATAAGTTAGACAACCTTGTAACTAGATCATTTTCACAATATCTTAATTGAATAATTAGGTGTTGGACGTTATGGATTGGGCACATTCATTTAGTAAGAACAAATAAAAACAAGTTAAAAAAGACATGTTATAGTTGTAGCAGTTGTTATCTTTTATAGATGTTAGAAGTTAGCCAAAGTTGTGACTAAAACGATTGATTTTTTAAAATAGATAGTATTGTTCGAAAATAGCTATTGATCCGAGTATAAAAACAAATAATAAAAGAGTTAATTAGTTTTTACCTCGAAAAGCTGCTAAAAAGGTAAGATCGATTGCATAAGGTAGAACATATGACTATATGAGAAGTTGAGAACTTGCATATGAAGGAAAACATTTATACATGTACATAAGTCACTCCTCAGTCCTAACATCAAATATTGTGATTGAGTGTAAGCATTGTCAATTTGTCATGTATATTGTGATGAGAATTTTGCAAGTTTACTTGTATATTCAAAACTACTACCACGTACTAGTATATATTAAAATCAATTGTTTGTAAAAATCAGATAATTGTATACTAAAGAATAAGGGTCTGTTCACATTTACTGAATTGAACTAAACTGAATAGAGCTGTAATGAATATTTTACGAGAGAAGGAAATTAGGAGTTGATCTGATTGGAGCTGAACTGAACTGAACTGAAATTAAACGGAATGAATAGGCCTTAAATAATGTAATTAATCCATTTCAAGCTAAAATTAATTAGAACACATGATTTATATACTGTGAAGGACAAAGTACCATAAACACTACTGTAGTCTCTTTCAAAAATGACCTACTTTCTCAACAAATTCAACTTTTTGAACCATGAAGACATTAGCCCATAACTCTCTAGAAAAGTGACTACTATATATGCAGATAAATATCCACTAACTTTGAAAGTCTTCCAATTTTAGTGGATATTGATGAAATGTAGAAAATATCACTTTGTGACAAAGTATTCTATTTCTTGTAAAAAAAAAAAAAAAAAAAAAATCACTTATCAAATAATTCCTTAATTATAAACTAAATAACTTTCTTCATCAGCTTAAACCCCTTAATTATAAACTAAATAACTTTCTTCATCAGCTTAAAAGTACGTACAAATTTAAATCAAACTCCCCCTTGCACTTAATTACAGTATTATATTCTTAGGGTCTGTTCTCATACGATTATTTTCAGTTCAGTTCAGTTCAGCTCTAATAAATTCAGTTCACTTCAGTTCAACTCTAATAAATTCAGTTCATTTCAGCTCCTAATTTCCTTCTCTTATAAAATATTCAGTTCAGTTCAGTTCAGTTTAGATCTAATAAGTTCAGTTCAGTTCGATTCAGCTCATTTCAGTCAATGAGAACAGGCCCTTAATCAAACATATACACGTTAAAGCTAAAATGACTAGTACACCATCATAATATAAGAATTTAAGACAATGTGATAACAAATTCTGGTCCAACCCGTAAAAACCAGTTACTAGACATATACATCATGGGCTAGCTAGTAGTCTAGTACACAGCACTTGTGAATAAGATGCAATACATGACATGTTTGACTAATGACAGAACAGAAATCTGAAGTATGCATGGCCCCTGAAGTTAAATTTATGAGGTAGAAGTAGTACTTATCTTCAATATTTGATCAATCCAAACTAAGCCAAAAATTGGTGGCATGACAAGACATTCTCTCTCCAATTTTATGCATATGCTGCATTGCTGCATGCAATGTTGGAGGCCAAAGATTCCAAAAATTATAAACAAAAGATATGAATTAAGAGGAACTTCTTTGTTTTCTTGACCTTTTATATATACTAGGGTGTTTTGCGCCCGCTTCGCACGCGTTACTAATTGGAATTTTAGAGTGTAATTGTTGTCTTGAGTGCAACAATATGGGGTTTTTTTTTTTTTTTCAAATACGTAATGAGTTTAAAAAGAAATATTATATTCGGGTGCTAGTTACATATGTGTCTAAAGTAGTATTGAGCATGGTTATTGTTTTAAAAAATTGATAATAATTTTTTTGGCAAGGGAAAAAAAAAATGAAGTTTTCTATTGACTTTCCCAATTATCATGCCCCTCTCCTAAGCTAATTGCCCTATTAACTAAAGTGATTCCTTAAGTAGTCTATTGATTTTCTTATGTGATATTTCTTTTCTTAAGTGATATTTCTTTTTGAGTGATCTTTCTTCTTTATTGAAAATTCTTTAGTGGTATCTCTCTTGATGTCGTTTTAGCATTTAGTAACTCTTTTTCCTAAGCTAATTTCTTTATTTAGCGGTCTTTAATTTGTTAAGTTGTCTCTCTTTTTTCATGTTAAGTGATCTTTCTTAAGTGGTATATCTCAATGATCTTTTTGTTAAGTGGCTTCTTTATCTTTTTCTCTCTTTAGATTATTCCCTTGATTTTCTTCATCTTTTGTATGGTCTCTTTTTCTCTCACATTTTATTAAGCCTTTTTCCTAAGATAATTACATTTTCATAAGCTAATTGTCCTAACTTTCTTAGGTCATGGGTCTTTCCTTAAGTTGTCTCTCTCACTCATGGTTTCTTTCTATTCCTCTCCTAAACTAATTACTCTAAGTTTCTCCCTAAACTAATTGTCCTGAGTTTCTCCTAAACTAATTGCCCTAATCGATTTTCCCAAGTTATCATTTTTTTTTTAAGTGATGTTTCTTCTTGGGTGATCTTTCTTTATCTTGAGTGATTTTTCTCCTTAAAGTGATTTTTCTCCTTAAAGTGATATTTCTTAAGTGGTTTCTCTTTCTTGTTAGCATTTTATTAAGCTTTTTTCTAAGCTAATCTTACTTATTTTCACAAGTGATTTTTTAAAAGTGGTCCTCCTCTTATTGTCAGGGGATTTTTCTTAATTGGTTTCTCTCAAATAATCTTTCTTAAATGTTCTCTCTCTTTCTTTCTATTTCTCTTTCTCACTCTCTCATGTGTTATTTTGTAATTGATCTTTCTCTTTCTCTCTCTCTCTCTCAAATGATCTTTCTTCAGAATTTAACTTGAGAAAATGTGATTAGCTTAATTGGTCCAATGAACCTTTTCCTAAGCTAATAACTCTTATTTTAATTTCTTAAGTGAACTTTCTCCCTCTGATAATAGTAATAAAACTTATAAATTTACAAAACAAAATTATAAATTATAAGTCTTAAGTGAACTTTCTCTCTCTAACAATAATAGCCAGTTCCATAGTGCAAAGGTCGAACCCCCATCATCACCCCATAATTATTCCAAGGGGTTCTAGGAGCCATAGGCATCCCATAACCAACTACACCATACCCACCAATAGGACTGGTGGTGGTAACAAGGATTTGACCAAGATAATTAAAAGTGATAAACCCAAATCCTCTAGGCCTGTTATTGGAGTTATCATACATCACAACTACATCTGCAATCCTACCAAACTTCTCAAAGTACTTCTTAAATTCCTCCTCAGTTAGATCAGCAGACAAACCCCCTACAAATAATTTCTTTGTTTTATGGGTATGATCACTGTTGCTAGCACCATAACTACCATTACTGTAATTCCTAACAGATCCTTTAATTGTATGAGGGTACCCTTGCCCCGGCAGTTGCTGCCGATGAGGCGATTGTTGTTGCGATTGTTGAGTATTTGATTGTTGTTCATGTCTTGGTATAGATTTTTTCACTTCTACCTATATAACAAATTCCAGCAAAACACAACTCATCGCCAAAATTGAACTAAAAATTGAAATTTTATCAAATCTAGTCTTCTATATTTAGCCTAATTTTAGATATACATTTGTTTTTGAATATGAGACTAATTTTATTTTTTATTAAACATAACTCAAAGTTCTACAACAATAACTTCCAAATAAAACATATAATAAAGAACACAAAATAAATTGATATGTAGAAGCAAGATAAATTGATGGACCATTTACTTACTTTGACATCATCACCTGCAATACAGAAAATTAATATTTGAGACCCTAAGAAAGAAATGAGTTAACATTATCAGTTTATAATCCTACATATTACATCTCATAATCATCAATTGTAATCTAAATTGATATTAAAAAATGTAACAAGAACAAACCTGCACACAACTCACACATCTCAACATTTGTGTGTTATCTTTCCAAAAATAATTCAGACTATGCTGGCCAAATTGCCAAATTGCCAAAGACAATCAAATTAAAAAGAAACATCAAAGCACACACTTTGCTAATAGTTTCAGACTGCTTCATGAGATCGAACAGCTTGCTAACCAAGACACTAAATATTAAAATCGACTGAACATGTAGTTGCTAAAATTTTCGGTGGTCTGATAACGGTCAGAATCTCCTTTGCTACATTGATTAGGTAGTGCACTGTCCAATATGGATCAATCACCTGCACCCAAAATCAAACCCCACAATAAATTTCCGAAAATTAGTACATTCCTAAGAAATTTCAATAATCTAATAATTTTTCACACCCTAAAACATCTTAAACTCACAAATTACTTAATACAAATATACCCCAGAAAGAAGGATGCAACAAGGCCAGCAACATAAAGAGATGATGTGAATGAAGTCAACAATTCACTGTTGAATTTGCAGTAGTTGCTAATTTTGGTGTCTTCCATCATATTCAAATACACACTTGGGAAGAATTTCTTTAGAAATGGCTCCATTGATGTTACTCCACCTTCAAATTCGATACACATTTTATAGTACATTAAATTTCTAAGTACTAACCTAAAGCCAAGATTAATTAGCCACCTTATATATATTATGCTTGATAATTTGAGACAAAAATTGACAAGTATGTAACAAGGAAATCAAAGTTGTAAAAAAGAAAAACCTGAAATTCCAATGTCATAACCAAAAAGAATTCCTCCCATAGCAGCCATCATGCAAGATATTATAACAAACCATGTCATCTTGCCATTATAATTATCACCTCCGCCCCAAGTTATAACTGCTACATTACCTGCCATCACTTGTATGAACAAGGCCAAGGCCGAGGACAGCGATGATTGAGTTAAGGTCGAAGATGATCAGTAGAGGTTGTTTGTGAGGTTACGCTATTTTGTTAAATATATCATCTCACGTTCTGATAATCACGATTACTAACAAAAAATCTCAGCCGAAAAAGAATTATTTGTTTTTTCGCCCAAAATTTCTCTATCTCCTCAAATTTCTCCAGATCTGTAAAACCCCAAATAAGAAATATGGGTGAATTATAACTGATAAAGTTTTTCTTCTTACGCGCCATCGCCGCACTCAATACTAGAATTTTGTGTAACCTCGATATGTTTTCGAAGCTCATCAACCTAAAAAACAAGAAGATAAAAAGGAAAAATAAAAATCAAAATAAGAGGATCCGAGACAAACCCTAGAAAATAGAGAACGAAATTAGGGATTGAAATGGGGTAAAATTACAAACAAATTGAAATAATTACTCATTATAAATATCCACCTTGTGAGGGATCGTATGAAAGAGAGAGAGATGAGCATGGTGAGATACTTCCAGAATTAAAGATCACTCGCCGCCATTAGGAAGAAGATTGAGGTCGACATCATCGGAAGAGTTGATGAGAAATCCGACAGAATTGAGAGAAGAATTCCTTCTCTAAGCAATTGTATTCTTCAAGAGTGTCGTCGGTGAGAATGTGAGATAAGGAAGAAGGACGAGATTGAGAAGAGGAGAGAGAATAGAGAAGTTTGTCTGTGTGAGATGAGAGAGGAAAGAGATGTGTACTGTGAGTTTTGTCTTTTTCACTGCAAAATAAATGGAGGGCAAAATAGGAAGACCACTGTAGATAAGGAAACCAAAGGCAAAATACAGGGGTGAAATCGTCCGGCCACTGTTCATAAGGATTCCAACCTTTGAGCAAAATTCTAATTTGTGCTCCTTGCTTTTATAGGGTAGGGATATGCCTTATTCCTCAACTAACCCATGTTCCTAAATTTATATACTTAGCACTATATTTTGCACCTCCTTAGTTGGTATTTCTGACCGTTGTTTCCTCTGCTTCTGACACTTGTAGCTCTACTCATGTAAATATTTGCTAGGCTTACAATTTCTGTATGTACTACTCTGTCTAAATTCAAGTGTTCTATATATTACCACTTATTTTTTGTTTATTTATGACAACCCTTTAAGTATACACTCATCCCTAATGAATGTTAATTAAATTAAATTAATTAGTCAAAATCTTGAAGTGGTACCAAAAACTTTAAGTCGAATTATGTTTAAGTGCACTCACTATTTTACCTTTATGTTTTTGTTATTGTTTCTTTGACATAAGATATAATTTTATAGATTAGCTTACATAATACAAACAATTACATCTTTCATAATACTACGTATTATATAAACACGTAAATGTTTTTATAATCAAATCTTTATAGAATTGAACTAGATTAAAAAAACTGAAAAATAAATCCAAGTAACTAGGCTAAGCATTGCCTCAATCATTGAAGTGTAGGCTTTTGCATAAAGTCATTTTGTAAAAAACAATGAATTTTCCCAATTATTATTACGCAGTAATATTTCATGTATATACCTATAGAATACTCATACAGATAAAGAGAATCATACTATTTAGTACAGTAAGTTATTATAAGCTGAATTCCTAAATTTATTCAGCATTATAATATTAGAAAATGTCGTGATTACAAAAAAAAAAAAAAAAAAAAAATGCATTAATCAGAAACAGAGGAGTATAAAACTATAAATAGTTATAAAATACTCATATAAATTAAGAATTAATAGAGTCATAAGTTACGAACTATAAACTGAATTCCTAAGTTTATTTAGCATTATAATATTTAAAAAAAAAAAAAAAAATCGCATTAATCAGAAACAGAGGGGTATAAAACTATAAATAGTAAATAATCAAAAGTGTATCTCATATTAATGCATATGTTAATGAAGGGTATCTTTGAAAAAAAAGAAGGGATAAATAGTCACATGAGAGTGAACTGTGAAGTGTGATGCTCATTCTTCCATTCCCACTGTTAGATCTGACATCAATATCACTTCCTTCTTTTCAAAGCTGCTCATCATCTTCTTCCTTTTTTCTCCAACTAAATACTCCTTATTTATATTGTCTATTCTTTCCTCCAATATAATCTTTAGATAGAAGCTCAGATCACCTAATGACAAATATTACACTATAGTCAGTATGTATTATTAGTATACCCTTTTTTTTAAAATAAGATTTATTTATTCAAAGTGTATTATTAATTTCTTTATATCCTTACCTCTTGGATCTTTCTACCATATACACCCAATACCTTATAATATATAGCTAGTATTATTTTTTATTATTAGCTCATCAAATTAGCTTCCTTACTTCTTCATTAATTTATTGGGTCTTGTGAAAGTTCATTTTCTTAGCTCCCCAATGTATTGACCTTAAGCTTTTAATCACTTCTACTTAGTTTAATTCAATTTTAAGCATTGTTTAAGCTTTAGGTAATCTATATTATTATCAAGTGAGATGAGCTAAGCTAGTGTATTACATATATGTTCCTCTCCCATATACATACACATATATTAGGAAGGAGGAATAAACTTTTTTTTTTTTTTTTTTTTGTTGCTCACCTCGTTTATTTTGGTATAATTTTGAGGAATTTTGGAAATTAGTAAAGAAAATTGAAGAAGATGAAGTTAAGCAGGATGTTAGATTCACTTTGTCTTGCTTTTGATTCAAAGACATGTTTTTGTATCAACTCTGTTGAAGCTCATGAAGATGATGAAGAGTTTGAACAAGAAAGGAAACCTCTCTTTGAAGGTCAAAAGAAACAAGTCTTAACTCTTAAAGATGCTATTTCTGGTTCTCAAAGCTTGGCTTTGCTCATGAAACCTAAGGTATGTTCATGTACTAATATGCATATTCATTCATCTCTCTTTTTCGAGTCGTATGTGAATATATTACAGAACAACTATGAGGTCGGGTTTGGTGTTTACATAGGTTAATCTTGTCTATGTCACTGCCCTTCTTTATGATCAACTGACTTATGAATGATCATACACATACTTATAACTAACCTTATATCACTATGAGAATGTTGATATGTATTATTTGTTTGTATTTGTTTAGACAGTGGTACTGAAGGTGTCAATGCATTGCAATGGTTGTGCAAAGAAAGTGGAGAAACATATCTCAAAAATAGATGGTATGTTCCTTTTAATTATCTTAAAGTTTCATGTTTTTTTTTTTCATCTTCAATGTTAGATTGTAATCTCTTGTTGATCGAGGATTGTAATACCAAAGCAATTGTTCAGTGTTGATAGCCTAGAAATAAGTCTAATTTCAAATATCAAGATAGGGACCATACATAGTTTAGTAGCTTAGCTCCTAATTACAATAAGATTTTGTATCTTTAATTAAGTAAAAACAAGGCTAATCTAGAACTACTAGTAGTATATTAGCATGTTAAGAGTGGACTAAATAGTTAATTAGGTAAATAACAATTTATGTTTACCCTTTGAAAAAAAAAAAAACAAGTTATTTATTTAATATGCCTATGGATATAAATTAAATAAATTTACATATTGAATTATTGATAAGTCCTAGTGCATATATTTATTTGGTAAGGTAGGGTCCATCTAGGGATTAAGGGAGGGAAACCATATACTGTATAACAGTATGAATTTTTGCATTTTTTCTTAATGTCGGATATCATGCATTATTATCAATCTCACAATCTCTTATCAGATATTAAAAATCTTACGAGATTTTGATAGGAAAAAAAATGTGAAGAGAAACTGTAAACTCAGGGACCACCTGATAGCTTGTTTTATATATCGAGACATCAAGTATATAAAACCCGTTTATTTGTACAACTAATAAAAATGGCTTATGATATATACTAACTAGTTGAAAATTCTTTGTTTCCTCCAAAAACCAAATTTAGGAGTTATGTCTTACAAAGTAGACTTGGAAAGCAAGATGGTGGTGGTAATTGGTGATATCCTCCCTTTTGAGGTATTGGAGAGCATTTCCAAGGTTAAAAATGCCCAACTTTGGACTTTTGGCATCTAATAATAACCAGACAAGAGCAAGGATCACAAACAAGAGGAGAAGGATAGATTATGAAGAAGATCAAAGCATATTGTACATTTAATATTTTTGTGACCCTTGATGATTAATTAAGCTATGTTACTACTTAATTATGGCATATAGTATGATTTGTATATGGATCGATATGCCAAAAACTAATGCATCCATCTTAATTTCTCGTGATGCTTAGTTGAGTAATTTGCAAGGGATATTGCATTTTGAAGAAACCTTGCAAATTCTTAGTAGGAAAAAATATATATATATAATATAATATATATATTCCAATGTATCATTTTTATATGTATTGGTTATTAAAGTGAATCGCTAAACGACGCCCACAAATTTATCACATCGCCCGCATTTAATGAATGAAATTACAATGTTACCCCTAGTGTCAAACCGCCAAACAACCGCCACTACTGCCCACCTCCGCCTAATAACCACCCTCACCACTGTCCACCACCACCCAACAACCACCCCCACCACAGTCCACCGCCGCCCAATAACCACCCCCCAAATGTCGCATCTCCACTGCGGATGACTAAATAATTTTTTTTTGCCGGAAAATGCTCCAACCGCCCTAAAAAAGCGATTTGACCATGGTCAAACCGCTCAGGCAATACGGTTTGACCGTGGTCAAACCGCCCAGGCTAGGCGGTTCAACCATGGTCAAACCGTATTGCCTAGGCGGTTTGACCGTGGTCAAACCGTTTTTTTTTTGGCGGTTTGACCACGGTCAAACCGCCTAGGCAATACGGTTTGACCATGGTTGAACCGCCTAGCCTGGGCGGTTTGACCACGGTCGAACCGCCTAGCCTGGGCGGTTTGACCACGGTCAAACCGTTTTCCCTAGGCTGTTTGACCATGGTTGAACCGCCTAGACAGGACGGTTCGTCTACTTTTCCGGCGAAAAAAAATAAAGCGGTGGTGGTGGTGATTTAAAGTGGTGGATGTTGTTTTACGTTGGTGGCAGTGGCGGTGGTGGTGTTGGGTGGTGGTGGTGGTGATTTTAAGTGAGGAGAGAGAAAGAGGTTAAGTTAGAGATTGGGGGTAATAACGTAAATTCATTCATAATTTGCGGGCGATTTGAGTAATTTGCGGGCGTCGAATTTAGTATTATTAGAAGACCAATTTTAAATTTCTTTGACTCTCTGCGATCTTTGCACGTCTATTTAATATTATGGATCCATGTTAATTAATTAGTATGAATTTATAACAATGGCATACATGATCCTTAAAGTACGTATATCAGTATATGGGAGTATATATGCTTTAACGCACCGGCCAGTAATATAATTGCCTGCTTTCTTTCTGATAGAGAATATCCATAGAATATTCTCATCTTAGGTTTAGGATATATTTTGTATAAGATTATCTTTGATATCTGTACATATCTTATAGTTACCTAATATGATTAGGTTTCTCATTGTAACCCTATAAATATTGATCAATGGAAATCACTCTGATTGAGGAGTTTATATTATCTGACATGGTATCACAGCTTAGGTGAGATCTTGGGATCATATATAAAAATTCTCACCCTGCCGGTGGGTTGGAAAATTAAACCCACCGGCGGGATATACACAAATTTTTTATGCTTCCGCAAACACACATATAGATTTTTTTTTTCCTTTTCTCAAAGTTTTTTTTTTAAAATCTTTATGTAACCTTGCGCCTCCCACCGACAGTAGCAACCGCGAAAGCCGCCTCCATCATTGGTGGCAATCGCATACACTACCGCCTCCCACTACTGGCAGTAACTACATCTGCCAACCTTCTCCATGTGCCGCACTCTATTTCCACCTCCTCATGACCAACAATGATTCTTACATTGCCCCATTGGTTTTTCTACACATAATCACATAGATTTTGTTTTGGTGGTCGTATATCAGAATAAGGTCAACTACTTTTGCACATCTCTTTTGCTATCAAGTTGGCTCCTCTTATTGTTGCAGCACTTGGAATCTTTGTGGAGTATTGATTCTTGCTACCTGGGTTTCTCTTTTGAGATTAATTTCAAGCGGTGAAATTTAATCTTTTCTTGCGCTATTTTATTTGTTTTTATTCAACTGTGATTTCACGTAGTAGTGTAGTGTCTTCTTCCCGATGATGGTTTGAACCCTTAGCTTCTTCTTCTCTGGATCTGCAACTTAGCCCAAGTCTGTGTTCGGCTCTTCTCCTTCTCCTCCGGCCTAGCAGTGCTTATTTCTACTCTATGTAGGTCGTGGCTGTTGCTTCTCATCATTGTCATCACCGGCACATGTCTACTACTTCTCTTTTGATCATGGGTTACCATACTATCCTTACCGCTTGATGCGTGATTCAGATCCAGTCTGAGCATCCGATTTTCTCCCTCTCCGACTGCGGGGGTGTGATAGAGAATATCCATAGAATATTCTCATCTTAGGTTTAGGATATATTTTGTATAAGATTATCTTTGATATCTGTACATATCTTATAGTTACCTAATATGATTAGGTTTCTCATTGTAACCCTATAAATATTGATCAATGGAAATCACTCTGATTGAGGAGTTTATATTATCTGACACTTTCGTTGCTTAAAAAATTAGAGAGATTGAGGAAGGTGGAGGTGGCGGTGGCGGTGGAGTTGCAAAAGCTACAAAAATTTTGTTTGTTGTACTTTAAACTAGTGAATTGACATATTTAATGGAATAATTAGCGAGGGAAAAAATTATGCATGTTACCTACATGTTTAATGTGAAGTAGGTAGATCCACCATGTCATTTTAAAATTATGAAATAAATAAGAATGTATTGGAGGAGACTAAGAGAGTGTAATCAGATTAGTCACACATACAGGTTCGTTTAACATATAGTCGTTTCATCATATCAGGATTATTTTCTAAGCTCCTGTCCAAAAAAGATTATTTTCCAAAGTAATCCACTAGTCTTATCAATTTTCAATAGTGGTGCGTCAAATATGTTGTCATAAAATGCGATGAGTCTCATACATTGATATTAATTAGAGTCCAACCTTATAATCCTACAAGGTACACCATTGATACCAATTCAATTAGAGTCCAGCCTTATAAGGTACAAAGTACAAGCAAGTGACAAATAGAGCATAAAGGTAGGGCTGAGTAAAACTACCCGAAAAACTGAAAACCCAAAAAACTGATCCGTAACCGTTCCGAAAATTAGGGTACCCGATCCGATAACCGTAAGATCGGGTACCCGTTCCAATAATTTGTTATCGGGTATGGTTATTGAGTATCATTTTAAAATTAACAATTACCCGATCCGATCCGATAAGCATTTTTTTGCTTTTTTCCCTACTTAAATCTATTTTTTTTAAATCTAAACTCTTACTTTACTTCATAATTACTTTATAATATCAATGATTAGTAATATTATTAATAATTTGGTCAAAATCATATGATATTGTTGTTAATTAGTGGTAAATTATATCATAATAACTACATAATTAAGTTTAATTATCATTATTGGATATCTTATTGGGTACCCGGCCCGATAATCGATCCGAAAATCCGGGTACCCGAACTTATCGGTTCGGGTTATGGATATCACTTTTAGGGATTTTGGTTAACGGGTACCCGAACCGTTAGTACTAACGATGTGGGTACCCGTCCCATGCTCACCCCTACATAAAGGGTTGCAATGAGCACATTAGGATAATCTTAGCACATGAATGCAATTTCTTGTATAAAGCTTCAATTATTAGCTTTTGACAATCCTTTCTGTTCTTCACAAGGAGAAATAATAAATGTGTCACCTTGAATATAATTAGAAGCTAGCTATATAATGATTTCCTCAAAAAAAAAAAAAAAAAAAAAAAAAAAAAAAAAAAATCCTATATAATGTGAAGTTCGACATATAAATACATAGTATCATGAATAAGATAACTATAACGAAGTTATATAATTAGATCATGGTTAATGTGTGTTAATCATTACTTTAAAGTCAAATTTGTACCCATCATACGCATGATGGATAGTGTTAAAGCAAGACTTTTCAATATATAGAGGTATTCAAGCTCAATCTTTCATGCGAGACAAAGGAAGTTTTGGTTTCAAGCAACAATACCACACCAACATCAAAAGGCTATCTAAGCTAGATACTAGATAGTAGAACAAGAATAGTCGGCATTGTTCCATTAAAATTTGATAAGATAAGGTCACACCTAATAATCAATACTTAATTAGTGGTAAATACAATAATCATAGCTTAGACCTCATATGAAATAATCTTTAATCTATATCATATGATAAGATATAGGCCATATAACAATAACATTGAATTGAATTGAAGTGCTAGTTGGGAATGTGTTGAACACTTGAACCATAGACCATGTGCTTTATAAATCCAAAATCACAGCTATGTCGCTTTAGGTCCAATTGTATGTTTGTAGGTTGGGCCATCATTTGTCACCTAAACCTGGCTATACGTATATGGATCATTATGATAAAATTGGTCATGTGCCAAACTTTAATTTAACTTGACCCTTTTTATAATTTTAATATTATTATATGGGTCCCATGCCGCTTGATTTATTAATGCTAAAGAACCTTATTTAATTGGTGGCCTAGATTAGGATACTCACTTTGTTTTCAAATAAATAAGCGCGTCACATGTTTATGCACAAAAGTAAGTATTTTATTGTGTAAGGGAGTCAAAATGTAACACGGAGTATAATCTATTCACATCTTATAATGCATTATTATGAAATGATACACTTATTCTAAAACGGCTTAATAAAACAAGCGATGATCTACTTATTCAAGAATAGAGGGAGTATTATACAATTGTTTTAGGCTTTCAAATCTTACTCATTTCCCTCTACTCCTAAAACAATTGGATAATACTCTCTCTACTCAACTATTACTAAGGGAGTGTTCAACCACTTCAACCACATACATGATGAGGAATTATAATTTAGTAGGGCATATAATCCTTAGGACTTCATTGTGGTGCTTTGGTGTCATATTTAAAGTTTTTGGTGTTATTCTTGTATATATATTATGTATAGTCTACAACTCATACAATAAAAAAAAATAAAAAATAAAAAAAAAATAGTAAGATCTTTTTAAACATCAAAACACATATGATAATCCTACTTTTAGACTAATATATTGAATTACAATATAATAAGACCTCTCTACAATAACTCTAACTTTTTAATCCTTACTTTAAGCGTGCATGGACATGACATGTATCGACATGTGCATATCACACGCATTCACATTTAGACTACAACAATTGTTATACACATATATATAGGTAAATAACTAAATATAGTTTATCATTTATCAACATATCAAATTACATAGTCATCAAAGTTATACTCTCTATTAAACCAAATGAGAGTTCAAGAGTAGTATATAAAAAAAAAGTTTTATGAAATACACTCCATGTCTCATTTGACTTATTTGTGCTGACTTTTTCAAACTTTGACATAGTTTGACTTAAATTAATAAAAGCCTAAATTATCTTTTTCCAAAAATAAATAAATAAATAAAAAATAAAAATAAAATTCTTAGAAATCGTGTTGCCCTGATTGAAAGTCGTAAGCTACTCCAATATTGCAATCTCTAACCAACAATCTGCAAACAGTAACGACGTCGTTTCAATCGCAACATCAATGTCACGAATTCAATCCCTAATAAAATTTGAAAAACTCAACTAACTTTAACATTCCACGTTCGTTGAAGAAGAAGATAAACCTCTGAATTTCGAAACCTCCAAATTCAATCAACAATGGCGAAACGTTTCTTTCTCCTCCCACTCTCTCTCTTCCTCCTTCTTCTTTCTCTCTCCTCCGCAAACCCTAATCCTAATTCTCTGTTAGCAGCACACACAGAACTCACAAGCTACGGCTTTCCCGTCGGACTTCTCCCCTCGAACGTCGCCGACTACTCAATCAACCGAACTTCTGGCGAATTTTCCGTCAAACTCAGTGATCAATGCAAGCTTACTCTTCCGCCGGACAACTACCTCGCGTCGTATTCGAAGATCGTCAGGGGTAAAATCGTCAAGAATAAGATTGCTCAGCTTGATGGAATTAGGGTTAGGGCTATGTTTCAGTGGTGGTCGATTACTGGGATTCGATCTAGTGGTAATGATTTGGTTTTCGAGGTTGGGTTGTTGAGTGCTAAGTATCCCGCCAAAAATTTCAAGGAGAGTCCTCCTTGTGAGGGTCTTAAGGCCGATTCTTGAGCTCCGATTTCGAGGTTTGACTTTATTTTTTTGAGCTTAATTGGTTGTTTTATTTTGGGTTTTTTAATTGTGTAGTTGTTTGATTGAATTTTAATGTTATGATTGTTATCTAGGGTTTACATTAATTGATTGTTTTTGCTGTGTGATTTAGTTGGGCTGTGGTTTTCTGTGTGCTAATTTTTGTTTTTGATGTTGCTTTACGCTTTATTATTCTTTTAGTTATTGAATTTCTGGTAATTAAAGTGATTGTGACTTTGTGAGGTTTTAGTGGTTATGACTGACTGTTGTTGGAGGGATGATTAGTTTATCTCGGAGATACGGGCGTTTTCGCTTTGCTTTATATATGTATATGCTGATGCAAGTAGGAAATTGAATAGTAGGTAAGAAACTTTTATAGTGAGGGATGATAAGGTTGATCTTTTTGGAGATTAGGAATTCCATGTGGTCGTGAGGGACATGAGCTTTTCTCGACGAAAACTTGGAGGATACGCTCATTGCAGGCAGTTCTTGGAATCTTATTACAATTGTGATGCGTTTTAGATGCTGAGGGGTGGTTGGTGCGCCTTTGCCACCTTGTCTTGATTGATAGCAGTCTGAGGAAAGAAGACTTTACAAGCTGTTATCACCAGCTATATGAATTGACGTCTAAGAATATTTGTTATGCAATGCTATGGTGCATCTTCTGACTGGCGGTTCAAAGAATGGTGAGATGTGGGATCCAGAGAGAGTCTGGGAGACTTATCGGAATGGAAGTATGCAAAATCTTTGGAGAACAGAGTTGAGGGTTGAAATTCAGCACTTTTTATGAGGGATGCCCTGGTGAGCACTTGAGTGCATGTGATTTAAGACGGTCTATATTCCTTGTCCTGCTGTCCCCTTGCTCGAGTTTTGCTGATTGTGCAAATACTCCTAATCTCCTATTGTTCTATGTAGCATGAGATGCCTAATTAGTTAGGTTAATGGATCAATTAGCAATTTAGTGATAGTGAGCGATGAAGCAAATAGAAACTGAAGAATATGGGACAAAACATTCCTGATTTTTGGGCAAAGTTCAAAAGGCTTTTGGGAACCAGTCCTGTGTTATACATGTCCAAATGGGGAGAGTACTTTTATTGGTTCCTTCAAAGTTAATTCCAGCTGAGATTTCACAGTTTAAGTAACTGAACAGATTTGCAGTTCCTATTATCTATCATAATGATAAGAGAGTAATGTTGGGCTTGTTAGCTTAGTATGAGTGAACTCTATTGATTTAATAAATAGTATAGCTGAAGTTCCTGATTATTATAGAGAATTGATAGGGGAGGCTAGTATTGCAACCGAGAGATATGGTTGTCTCCATATACAACAAAAAGGAAAGCTATAAGACACTTTTTGAAATGTATTTTTGGAATGGTTTTTGAGTGAACTGTACTGGAGTGGAGAGGGATTAAACCATTGTCACACCACCATATTACTGCAATACATTGGGTGAAAATGCATCTTTTACCCCCACAGATCTTGTGCTTTTTGACTTGTGAGATAATTTGCAAGCTATCAAATGACCTATTTTAATTTTGAAATTTTCAATTTTTATGGTATGTTTTACATATATTCAACAGATATTATTGCTCAAATTGCTACAGTAGCCAAATAAGGGTTTTTATCTTTTGGTGCTAATGCTGGTTTTCTGATAATTTTGACCAATGCACTGTGTAGTTTACAAGTTAAATTTTTGGTGGGTTACATATTAGACCAAATTATTTCTAATCAATAAATTGACAGTTTCTTGGGACAGATTAAGCTAGCAGATATGATATAATCTTGTCCAAATTGAATTCAACTTGGTAATGAGGTTTTGCTGGTACTGCCCTGTATGCCAATTAATAATAGATTTACGGATTTACCAGAAAATGCTTAGATTAGCAAGCTTAATGATTTTGAAATTTGAATGAGGGTAGTAAGCATAATCAAAAGGAATTGTTCTCTTGAAGGGCAGACCGCAGAGTATAAATGAGTATGAAGTATTAAGAGATTGATTAGAACTTTGTTTCAAAAAAAAAAAAAAAAATTGGATCATATTACCCCCGTTCCTAAATAATCGCAATAGTTTGGCTTTGACACTGTTCAAATACTAACTTTGACTACACTATGTAGTTTACTAGTTTATATAAAAATCAGAAGTAGCTTCTTTTTTTATTTTTTTATTTTTTTTTATTTTTAAATGCAACACATCCTATAAATGAAAAAAAACTACAGTAACACAATATAGTAACAAATCTAAACCAATTACCTAAGCTCCATGTGGGTCAAAAAAGTTGCATTTAAAAAAAGGGGAGGGAGTATATAATTGCATATATTAAAGGTCAAACTTATGCATTGGCTTGTTAGTATTCAGGGTTGGATGGATAGTATAGATTATAGATCCCCTAACTCTGTTCTTGAATGCAGGGTTTCACTCATCTTCATTTCAGTTTCGCAAGTGTACATGGTTGCTCTCAAGTACCATGCCTCGGGAGTAATCTACCTCTATTTTATTGCTTTCCTTATGTTATGTGTATAAATGCTCTAATCGTGTTATAATATAGACGTTCAGTGGAATAAAAAATGTTACTGGTAGTATCTAAGCTTTGCCTGTAATTTCATGAAACTTTTAATGTTGTATATATACTGCAAACTGCTGCTGTTATTTTTACTATGAAGCTGTTGGCATCACACTTGAAACTAGCACTGATTTAGCACTTGAAGCTCAGGTCAATATAAACTATGCAGTTTTATACAATGTACTTCGTCGCTTTTTTTTTTACTTGCAACATATAGCTAGTAATCTAGTATAGTGGTGTAGTGGACCACAAAGTCATGCGGTTAGCAAACTAGACGAAAGAGTATGGGTATGCAGTGCGTGCTTGTGTAGAGAAAAGCTCGAGATGATCGAGTGCAGGTTAGTATCTTTAGTGTTGAAATCCCAACCATGAAACTTCTAAAGGGGTATATTGATAGGTATTTGTCATAAAAATTCAAATACACTCTAACATAAATCTGACTTTGAAATCCAAAAAGGGGAACGTGTAATTTGATCTTAGAAAGATTTACACTTGTGTTAGCTGAATATTAACAACTTTGCAGGGAAAAAAAAGTGGAAAACCAATAAGGGGAACGTTTAGTTGGAGTTGGAGTTGGAGTTGGGAATAAAAACAATGGGGTCGCATTTTTAAAATACTTAAGTATATGGCCTTATAGAACTGTTAATTGGTGGGCCAAAAATGAAATTCAACTTTCCGGAGTCGATTTTTACCCCTGTCCTTGTGGCTCTATATACCAAAAAAAGAAAAAAAATAAAATAAAATGCTATGCGTATCTCTAAAGTTTTAAAAAATGCATCGTGTATCTTTGAAAATTTTTAAATGCACTATATACCCCTAAGGTTTGTAAATAAATACATCAAATACCCTAATCTTATAATAAATGCACATATCATTGAGTTATTAAATTAAGATCATGCCCACACACTAACTCACTTTTAGTACTTTATTTATATTTATACAGTAAACCCGCCTAAAACCATAAATTACATCAAATTTTGAACTCCGTTGATTATTCTAAATCCTAAGCTTTTGGGTGTTAGAATTTTCTTTATTATTTAAATTTACTTTATAATTAAATGGTTTAGCATCATAGTAGCATTAAAAATAATTTAATAGAACTTGATGCTTTTGGGGTCTCAATTTAACAAAATTAAGATTTATTGCGAGTCTAAGAGTATTTGGTGCAAATTTTTACAATTATCAAGAATACAAGGTGTATTTAAGAGTTTTCAGGGATATACGGTATATTTTTTAAGACTTCAAGGGTACATTAAGGAGGAACATCGGCCAAGCAACAAGCCTTTTATAGTTTTATGGCTTTTAAAATGTCTAAACAAAACTTAAAAATAACTTTTTCTAATTTGTCGATGAGCTAAGTTCAATTTATTTATTTGCACTTAATTTTGATTTTATTAGTCATCTTTATTCAATATACTTAAGTACGTATATACTAGTGTAAATGTGTAATACTTATGGAAAAGATATAAATTTAGTAAGTTGTGCGTTGACAAATACGTAATATAAAACTCAGAGTGTTATGAGCTCAAAACTAAAATATAAAACAAAGCACGTAATTTTTGAAAACTTTACTTAACTTCTTAATAGTCAAATCTCTACCATCTAATCAGGATGTGAAATTAGTCTATGAGAATATGACTATTGTCAATATTTTTTAAACTTTCACCTAACCAGGACCATACATGAATGAGACTTGTATAAACTTTTGAATATTGTTATTGATCTTCCATAGTAAATTATCGGTTTTTTCGCTCTAAAGTAGCACATTAACTTATAATATTTTTTATACTCTTTTTTGTTTCCTTTATTTGATTTTTTGTTATTCATGTGTCATTTTGCTCTTTCTAATAATTTATACTTAATGAAAATACTAGATTAAGTCCCGTACAATAATGCACGTTTGTTATATAATTATGATGAAAATAACTTTACAAAGAAATATATGAAATATAATAAATCGATTCACCAAGTATTAAAAAGTATGGATAAATATATAAAATAATAAAATAGTAAAAAAAAAAATAATTAAATGGTTTTAATAGGCAATTTGATATTTTAGGAAGGTTACTTAAGATTTTATATAAAGTTAATGTCATAAATAAGATATAAACCTTTTTTTTCTATAACAATGAAATTTTTTTAAGCGAGTAAATTCGGAGGAAATTTTTTTAATATATGTTGCCAAGTGTCATTTTTATTTTTGCTTTTAGGCCCCGTTCTCTTTACCTTATTTTTGCTGAACTAATATTATTTTTACTGAAAAAAAATTATATTTACTGAACTTTAATTTTTTTTTCTGAACTTAAATTAATTTTACTGAACTGAAATTATTTTTGCTGAACTGAAATTATTTTTACTGATTTTCTATTATAATTCTTTTTAAGAAAACTAAATTTTACTGAACTGAAATTATTTTTACTTGATATTATTTTTTTAAGGTGAAGAGAACAGGGCCTTAGTAGTATATAATGTAATAGATAGTAATGTCATTAACAAGATGAACTCGTGAAAGGTACATAATTGAAACAAGTCCAAATTTTAGTGATACTGTATTGCTCACAACTAACTGATTTATGAAGAATTAACCAGGCCAATTTGTGAAGCTAATAAAGATCATTACAACATGTAAATGAGGATGCATTCTCTTAAATTTCGTAGGCTGATAATATCTCAAACATCATAATGGGTGCATGTGGAACTTTTTCATTTATGAGCTCGATGTAACTATCCATTGATACTAAACCCTAATTTTTTTGGTCCACAACGTTTAGATAAGTGGGAGCCATGCATGCAAAATTGACATTACCATGCATCCAAAAAATTTAAATAAAGGCATAAATAATGCATGTTTATTTTTTTGGTGGCACCAAAAAAAAAAACGTACATAAAAGGAGCTCCTTTTAATAATTGATGAGGGCCATTCTTTAATATTTTCATCTGTCAATTATCTATTACTCTACTTGTCCGATCCTTTTAGCATTCCCTTTCTCATTAAGGGATAATAACTGTTCAAACAAATCATAATAACAATTTAGAGAAAAATTAGAGAATATGATATAGATTAGACCTCAATGTTTGCTAAATAGTTGTGTATGTCGTATTATTTTCATTGTATTAGAAGCAAAATTTGTCATCATCATTGTATTCTCTATTTTTTTCAAGCGGCAAGTGTATAGGATTACATGTAAACTTACACAATTTCTTTTTTTTTTTTTTTGTTTTTTTTAAGAAACACAATTTCTTTTAAATTCGTGCTTCCAAGTCCCAAACTCAATGCCAACTCCAAAAATCCAAGGAGAGCAATTGTAAAGGAAAAGGAGATTGGATTCCGGTTTGACAAATTTGTTTGGTGAAGCTACAACGATAACACTTTAATTAATTGCATTAAAATCTACTAATAATTCAATCTTGAAATTAAGTTAAATCTCACAAGTATTCTATATTTTATACTGTAGTTCTTGTATATATAGGGACACTATATATTTGAATTATTTTGATACATATAAAAAATGTGTTATTAAAGACTTTTTGGTCTTTAAAATGATTATAACTAAATCACTTATCATTTACCATCCAATTGGTCTATCCCTTTGAGATGCATAAATACAATTGGTGCCCTTTTATATTGTACGATATAGATAAGATAAAATACTTTGAAAAATAAGGCCAAACAAGTCACTTCGTAGAATGATTTTGAATTAAAGGACAAATTAGGTCAAATTTTTTTATATTACTGTCTCTTTCTTTGGTAGCTACTAGCTAATAGGCCAGGCTAGCTTAGACTAGCACATTGGAACAGCATTTTATTCTTATTGATTAATAGGTAATTCTTTCCCAAATATTATAAGATTGGTAAGAAAGTTAGTGTGTTAGTGATACTAAATTTGTGCTCTTTTGGTGAAAGTGAGGTGTCAAACAATTAGGGCAAATCGAATTACTTTCTACTTTCTACTATAGTACAATTTAGAGGAATTCAAAGTGTCACAAACTTTTATAGCTTAGGCCTAACATATAAGAATAATAGGCATTACAAGCTTGCTTTGTTTGACCATTAATTCTAAAATACGATTAAAGTTGTTAACTTTCTATTAACATAAGATGATACAAGCATCAAGCATAAATTCCTCCTATAATTAAGATTAAAAAAAAAAAAACCCTTAAACTTCAATTAATCCTTATCATAATTTATGTTAAATCCCATGCTGCATACATTTATTTATTTAGTCACGTGATGAAACTATAATAGGAATATATGATGATTGTAACTTGTAATTGTCTTTTTTATAAATTTAATTTCTTTTAAGATTCAATTCATATTAAATACATCACGTGGATTCATTTGCAAATTGCAATCAAAGGTTAACTAAAAGTGACTGTGAGTAATTGTTGGTGCCAGTTATTGATAATTAAGTGCTACTCATTGTTAGGGGTGTTCATAAATCGGTCCGGACCGAAATTGGACTGGACCGAATTAATCGATCTGGTCTTCGGGTCTTGAAATTCATTTTTCCGGTTCTCGGTCCAGTCCGGTCCAAAACCCTATAAAAACCGGTCTTGGATCGGACCGATTTTTTTTTTTATTAAAAATATGTGTGAAACCTTAATAATGGTTAAAATTATCCTTAATAAGCTTAGAAAACTTTAACTTTATAAGTTTTTTTTACTAAACATACAAAAAAAGACGTAAGACGTTAAAATATAGTTTTTCCTTTACTTTTTTTGTGTTTTTCATACCTTTATTAAAAATTTAGTATTCTTTTTAAAAAAAAATTCTTAAATCGATCCAAAGCGGTTCAGTCCGGGTTTTGGACTGATTCTTTCGGTTCGGTCCGAGTTCGGTTCTAGCTTAATCGATCCGGTCCGGTCCGATCTTAGACCGATAAACAGCCCTACTCATTGTTTAGAAAGTCGTATACTGTTTGCATACAAATTGAAGTTACGTGCTATTTATGCACATTTGAATTGATTAAAAAAATATGTGAAAAACTTGGAATATGAAATGTATCTCTAACACTCTAAGTAACTCAATCGGACTCAATCGGCTAAATAAAAGAATGTGAATGAACCGAAACTTTATAAAAAGAAGATTCTTATGTGTTGCACCAAGATATATATTGATCGGAGTATATATGATCGGATTTTGATCATAATAACTTCTTGAACAGATCTATTGATTGATGGAGTATGTATAGATTGATTTATTGATTGGATGGAGTATGTATGAAGACATAGATTGAGTGATTTAGTTATTAGCTATTTTCTTTGTTTCATTTTAGTTGAACTAGTCTTCGACAATATTCAATCCATACATTTACACTATTTACTAGTAAAATATGTGATTGAAAAACGTTGAAACCAAATCAAACTATATAAACTTTTTCACTCTTTTCATCTGTAACTTTGATATAACTTATATTTCCTACAAGGCAAGAAGGGGATAAAATATCAATAGATATAATATATACGAAGTACTGTAACATTTAGCAATACATAAAAACTTGATTACATAAGGATATTCATCTACAATTTTAGAGGTAGGAAGTTCTTCAATTTCCACTTTTGCCTTACGCCCTTACCAAGTCTCTCTAAATTCAGTTTGAGACATTATATGTTCTAGATTGGAACACACTCCATCTCAAAGCGTTATTCATATTTTAACTTTTTATGAACATACTCCGTACTTTTTTGTATTTTTTTTTTTTTGAAAGAACATACTCCGTACTTTATAAACTTGAGTACGGAATAATAATTTTGAAATACATGTCAAAATAACGAGCCAGTCAATGTACAAAAATGTCGTATTTCAATTTACGGAGTAATTTTTCCACTTGGGTATAATTTTAATGCGTAGAACGGGGAAGTACAAAACTTAACTGAAAATATATGACCGTTGATACTACTGCTTATATAGATCCGACGGTTGACATAAATTCTAAATTTAAGCGTGTCATTAATTTTCTCGTACGTATTTATTTAATTTCCTTTTAGAGCTTTTCACTTTTACGCTGCACCCTTTCTCTCCCTTTCTCTCTCCTCCATTGAAGCGCGTACTCTTAATGCTCCATTGAAGCAGCTTCGGAGCTTCCTCTCCTCCACTGAAGCAGCTTCTGAGGTAACTTATTCATCTTTTTTAATTCATCGAATATCAATTTCACAATCTAGGGTTTATCGTTGATTTAATTGTTAGTATAGTCAATTTAGGGATCTTTTATGCTGGAATATTGAAATTTTGGTTGTAATTACTCAATTTATGAAAGATTTTACGATTCAGTTTGTTGCTAGAGTCTTGTTATGTGCAATTTACGTTAATAATGTTAAGCGAGATGGAATTAATGTTATTCAATATTCATGGAGCCTAATTTGGCAATTCAGTCAAATTTGATTGCTAATGTGTTGAAGGGTGTTTTTTTTATAACCCTGTATTATATGATGGAAGTATGATAATGGACCTTTTCTTCCCTGACCCAGTGCGGCTGCCCCGCTCGCCTGCCCCGGCTCCAGGGATAGGTCTTAAGAGTTTAGGACTTAAGGTTATTGTGTGAGATTGTGTCCAAATTGAATTGGGGTTGTGCATTGTTTGAATGTGTCTTGATTTTAGGAGTCCTGTGTTTTCATATTTGACCTGTGTTAGTGGCAAGAAAAAGCTTGAATTTATAGCCTTGTGTTTATTTTGTAGCATGAAATTATATTGTTAGCATGCATGTTTATTACTTATGGAGGTGCATTGGGACGAAGCTTATTTTGTTTCTATGATTGCGATAAATGTTTCCAAGAGACTGCTTTTGCTTGCTAACTCTGTTTCAGCTTGATTTGTTTCTAAATTAGTCTTTGGACGGAATAGCATGATCATGTGATGTCTTGAATTGAAGGGTTAGGTCCACTAATTTAAATGGATTTGTACATTTTTATTAGATATTTATTGATCCTGCTTTTGACTGAAGGTAGAGGGTTAGTTATTTCTCCTTCTCCAGAGATTGAAATTCAAGGGACATGGGAATTTAATGAAATGTTTTTCCATTTCACACTTCTATTTTGAGAACCAGAAACTTGTATTCAATGTCTTTTATCTCGAATCTGAATTGGTGTGTTTTGTGAGTGTTTGATTAATATGTTGGACTTTTATATTCACAGAGTTTGCTCTTTACTTGTCTAATTTTTTGGGAAATGCTTAACCCATTGTAGCTAATGCATGTTTATGAATATTTTAATTGGGAAATATAATGAATTCGTCTTCTTTGCTCCCTATGTTTGTCTTTGCTACTTGCTGGATCAATGTGCAGGCTGTTTTATCATAGTTCTTTCTTTCTAATTAGAATCTCTCCTTATTTAAATTCTTGGATTTGGGTTTAGTTCTTGTGTGGTATCGCCTTAACACAGTTTTCCGTTCTTGTAGTAAAGAGGAGGAAGGAAAGGAAAAGGAAAGAAGGAATGACTATTGAAGGATATCAAACAGATCCATTATTCAATGGATGGGTATTAGTTGGAGTTGAGAACTTGAAGTCTAGAGCATGAGATTGGAAGATCAATTCCCTACTCTAGGTACAATGCCTCATGGTTTTGCTTCATATGGTATATGAATTATGATTGATTTGATAGGATGAAGCCATAAAGTAATTTTTAGTTTGTTTTGGTATCCGTAGTCTAGACTCTAGAGATTTGAAATCACCAACAGGAACAATAAAATGATACTCTTGTTTCTCAAATATCTTGTTCTGATAGGGTTGTTTGGAGAAGGGGGGTGGGGGAGGTAGTTGGTCACCAAGGGAAAGGAGATGTTGCCACTTATGATTGGAATTCAGTAGGCATGCCTGTATCTATTGCCTTGTTCTTCTAACATTAATAAATAATAAAAAAAAAAAATAATAAAATAAAAACCTTCTATATTTGTGTGTTCGGATTAGGGTTTCAACTGTTTAATTCATAGGTAAGATAAGTAAGTCCTGACAAGGGTAAATAAGTTCAGTGTAGAAATGTTTAGGTAAGGAGTTTAATTTTATAAAATGAACCTTAGGCCTTGTTTAGTCACCTTATTACGTAGTATTTATTTTAGACTTGATTAGAAAAGATAAGAATAAAAAACTTATTTTTACAAAATAGTACTCCCTCTGTCCCACAATAATTAACACATTCAAACTTTACACCCATGTCTAGGAATGTCAGTGGGGCGGGTCAAGTCGCCCCATCCCCGTCTCAGTGTGGCTGGGATGGGTCTTGGTTTGGTGGGTGGTGGGGCGGGGGTGGATTTTACATTGTACCCGCCCCATCCTCGTCCCGCTCCACCAGCCCCACTTTATACCCGCCTCATCCCACCACACACCCACGTCTATATATTTTTGAATGCAAAATTATATACTTTTATACTATTTTTTTAAAAAATATATGTAAAATAAAATAGTAAATATAATAATTTGTAATACACTAATCTTATAACTAAAAAAGTGTGTAATACGGAGTATTAAGTTATTAACATTTGTTTTTTTTTTTTTAAATCTATATTCATTATATTGGATGGTTTTTGAATTGTACCCGACGGGGCGCAGATAGGGATGAATTTTGAACCCGCCACGGGGATGAGGATGAAAATTTTAGGTGGGGATGGGGATGGGAAGGCCTACACCCGCCCCGCCCCATTGACATCCCTAATTCCCTACCCATGTCAGTGGATTAGTTTGACCTTATTTTTCATTTATTTATTTATTTATATTCAGAAATAATTGAAAAATACAAAATAATTGAAGATTTTGGGCTATAGGTCATGTTCTACTTGCAAACACAATAACAATAGAAATGGGATTGACCCGAATAAAATGCGTTAAAAACTTGTTGAATAATGCAATTTACGCTAGCTGGTTCATTTGAGACAAGGTTTAGAAGACTTAATAAAGTGCTTCCTGCGTTATTTGAATTTTTTCTTTCGGCAAATTTTGCTTGTAAACTTTAGACTAAATTTCTCATAAGTTGGAATAATGTTTTTAAATTGAAATAGGTTCGAAGGTTCATACACACAGTTGAACAAGGTTCACACCATTTGACTTCATTAACGGGAAAATAATTTGCTTATGAACCTTGACTTTGTGACCACTACTATGTGTAACCGTCAAACCTATTTAAATTAAGTGACATTGTTCAAACTTATGAGAATTTTAGAATCTAATTTCTTGAAAAAAATAATTCAAATGGTACGGGGAGCACTTTACTAATACTTTAGCGTGTTCCAAATGAACCAGCCATCCTTCAAACAGCATTATTCGACAAGTCTTTGATCCGGGTCAATCTCGCACTAGATTTCTATTGGTTTCATGTTTTCGGTGAGAACATGAATGTTTGAGGACGTGTTAGTTTCGACCAACTTTTGCCCAGTTATTATTATCCAAATTTTTAGATTATACTCCCAATGATTATTTTTAAGTGTGATGTTTCCTTAAGTTGGACTATTTTTTGTAAGTACAACACTTAGAAAAATTATATTCCACAAAAATTTTAATTATATCTCTCCACTCACTTGTCCCCACTCTTAAGTTTTTATTTTTTCCTTCTCACATCCCATCCCTTTACTTTTGGATAAACTATTCACTCACTTTCATTATTTTATAGTTTTTAATTTCCCAACTAACCCCACTTATATACAAGTACTAAATGTTTTTATAAATTCAACTTAAAGTCTTAAGTTCCGTGTCGGTGAAACTATAACACTTAAAATAAATGAAAGGAGTACTAAAAACATTGCACTATCCATACACGTACTTTGACTATATTTTTTTTTTACCTATTTATAAATACGTATGGTACCGTGTATTATATTTTTTTGATTATTCAATAAATATATTTTCGTTGTATCAACCTTAAATTTCTCATTAAAATGTAGTTAAGGTTGTGCATTGACACGCGAGTCAGTTAAACTATTGCTAGTATTATGAAATGGACTTTGCGACCACTACTATGTGTAACCTTCAAACCTATTTCGTAATTCTAAGATCACTTTTAAGAGTCATGGTAAGCGTGTGACCCATATCGGTTTCTCTTTCCACCTTTCCCACCCTTCTACAAACTAGTCTTATGATAGGAAGGCAGTTTTGATTAAAAATTTATACTCCCTCCGTCCCATAATTTCGTGCCTATTTCTTAAAAATCACGGTAATTAAGAAAAATGGTGGAAGTAGGGAAATATTCTATTGGAAAGATAAAAAGTAGAGAACATTGTAGGGGAATGATAAAAAGTAGAGAATATTGTATGAAAAAGATTAAAAGTTAGCAATGATTTTTTAGGTGAACGTGTGTTTTGTATGGGAAAGATAAAAAGTAATTTTTAATTATGTGCTATTTTTAGAAACACACTCAACATTTTGGGACAATGAAAAAGGAATACAGGCACGAAATAATGGGACGGAGGGAGTATATTTTTAATTTTGTGCACTAGATTCACTTTTGCATAAGCCAGTCACCAATTTTGTTGTCAAAAGGCAATGTCTTAAACCGCTTTTATTCTTTTAAATTTGGATTACTTTATTGTTGGTTGTCTACCAAAATACAAAGTATGATTTTGTCACAAAAAGATATATTGAGTACAAGATTAGCCAGTTTTACCCTAACATGGTGTACAAACACACAAGTTGCACGAAGTTATCAAAATTTATTAAAAAAATGCAAATAATGGGACTTTTTTTTTGTTGTAATTATTTATTTATTTTTTATCTATAAAACTTTTAAATTGCTTTTTTTTTTTTGAACTTATGATTTTATATAAGAGTGAATCATGTGATGTAACTTCCATGACATGTTGCTTCTACATTTCCGCAACTGTTATTGTGGTCACGCCCTCTACCACGCCCTCGCTCTTTTGCCCAATTCTCGTGTTTGGACTCATTGGAGGTTACAAGAGGTTTACAATGAGCTGTCAATTGATTATCTTTAAGATGTTTCAGTATATATATCCTAACTTGTCCAGCCATTTATGCTATACCGATATTACCAAATCGTCCATTTTGAGTAATGTTGCCTCTTAATTTGATAGTTTCAATTTTCACATGATTTCTCTCTCTTTCCTTAAAAAAAAAACCCTCATTTTCATCATTTGTCGCATAGAAACATTATTTTTCTTGCAAATTTCGTGATTTGCTAATAATTTTGATTGCTGTAAGGTACATTGTATATGTCCTGTAAAACATAGGAATATTTACTGCTTTTTTAAAAAAAGATATTAGCTAATCATAAAAATCGTGACGCTTCAGTTTCTTTGGAGCGTCTATAAGAGCCTCGTTTACTCCGCTATTTCTACCCTGTCAAGAACTTCCATTTTTTAGAGCCTTCTCTGGGGTTGTTGGTTACTGTAATTTTTCTAAATTGGCAGTGGACCTCTTTCAGAGTTTCAGGTACACTTTGTTTGTTTTGATTTGTTTTTTTTTTTTCACCTTCCCCCCCCCCCCCCTCCCCGCCTCCCCCCTTTTTTTGTTTTTTTTTTTAATCTTGCCTCACTAAATCTCTGTTTTTTTGGTTTCCTTTGCTAGATATGCATATGTAAAATTCTTCTTGTCCTTCCGTCCTGCGTAATCTGTTTGTTTTTTCATACTTGTTGCTACCCCCACACCCCCTCTCCGCTTTTGGTTTGACCATCAATACACCGTTAACAGATTTAAAAACGTCAAATTACATTAATCGGAAAATCTCTTTTTCTTGAGAAGAATTGGATCTGTTTGTATACCAAAAAGATGTGTCTATTGTTCTTGATTTTTCATATATATATTTTTAATTTTTATATATTCTGAAACAATGACTGAGATTTTCAGGAGCATGTTGGCTTGGTTTTAATGGTTCATTGGTCTTTTGGCTTGGAACTTTTGGGGGTACCACTTGAGTTTAATACTCTTTGTTTATCAAAATTATGCAAGGGTTCCTTTTCTTTGTGATTCTTAGGGGTGTGCATTCGGTTTTTGATTTTCAAGTCCAATCCGATCCAATCGGAATTAAAATTCAGTTATTTGGATCCGATCCAAAAATCCGAATTAAAATACGTTGCAAATTGTTAGGGCCTAATGCGATTATAAAAATTCAAGTTTTGAAAACATAGTTGTACATAATTGATACAAGTATTGAAAACATAGTTTTAGATTAATATAAACATTCTTTGTTTTTAAAATCAGTGTTTCATATTCGGTTTTTGGATCCAAACTTGGTCAATTCGACCCGATCCGAATTTTCAAAAAAAGTTCAATCTGATCCGATTTAAGTTCGGATCCGATCCAAATTAGTAATTTTGTTTAGATTGGATTGGATTTTGGTTTCTATCCGAATATTGGACACCCCTAGTGACTCTTATGCTTCTTATTTGCTGTTTTTGACCAAATGTTTCTAATAGGATGAACTGTTACGCCTGTATATTAGCAGAGAGAGATGGATTCATCAGTTGGATCCTAAATTCTTTAAGTTCCTGATGCACGATGATCATTTGTTTATCTGCTAATTGAGTTTGCTGGACAATTTTCTTGGTTGTGCTTCATGTCTTTTCACCACTTGTCTTTCTGTGATGGTCATCTGAAATATATTATATGAAGATTAAGAGGGGAGGTAAAAATGGGAGGAAAAAAATAATTCAGGGTGCCTTAATATATGTATTTTAATATTGATGCTTTGAAATTAACTTAGCATTGCAAGCATAGACCTCAGAGTGGCTGGTTTGTTACAAAAGAAAAGACTATGTTAGTCTTTGCCTAATACAATTTTATTTATTTTCAAAACCTTCCCTGTTTATACTTTCTTCTCTCTTTGCATCATCCTCTCCAGTCTCCGCTACTTACTTCATATTTTGCATAATTACTAAAGTACGTAGTACTTGCACAGTGCAGTGCCTTACTAATTATAAAGTGCCTTGGGCTGGGTGGGTTGATATATATAAATTGTCTCCTCTCCTACTCAGCAATGGCTTGCCCTGATAAATAGTACAAGTCACATAGGAATGAGGATGCCACATCTGCATATCTTTCTGTTTATGGGAGGATTTATGCATATTGATTGTTCATTTGTTCCTGTTGCTATTGTTCAAGTTTGAGGCTTCATTTTCCTTTTTTGCTTTTAGGTATTAGTCATTCCTCTAGTGTGCAAAACACTCCGGTGAAGAAGGGAATTACATGTTATGCTTCTAGAGGCCTAGAACTTCGAAAAGAATATCTGAAATCTGGTTTGAAGAGAGCTATTGAAGACTTGCTTTGGCAAAGAATAGAAGCTAAGATCCTCTTTGAAAAGAAGTATGATTGAGCAGCAGCTGAAAGCATGCACCAAAAATGTGAAAAATCCAGAGAGCAGGAAGACTGCTTCCTCTTCCTATAACTCTGCTTCTAGGAAGCAAAGTAGGAAGGGAGAAAATCCTACTCGATTCATGCCGAAAACGGAGCAATCTTTTGAATTCGGATGTTCTAGTACTTGGATATGTAAAAATTCTGCGTGTAGAGCTATTTTGTCCATAGATGATGCGTTCTGTCGGAGGTGCTCTTGCTGCATTTGTCACCAATTTGATGATAATAAAGATCCTAGCCTTTGGTTGGTTTGCGAAACTGAGTCTGGGCAGGGTGATTCTTGTGGATTATCATGCCACATTGAGTGTGCATTTCAACAAGAAAAACTGGGAGTTGTGAACCTTGGGCAATACATGCATTTGGATGGGAGTTACTGCTGTGCTTCTTGCGGCAAAGTCTCTGGGGTACTTGGGTAGGTACTTTGCTTCATTAAGTGAACTTTTAACTTCAGATTATACTTTATATTTTTATATATTTGTAATTATTAAACGGCATTTAAGAGTTCCTCGAGATAAATTAATTATTGTTTGCTGGGCTCAGCTCAATTAATATGCTTAAATTTTACTGTTGGCAGATGTTGGAAAAAGCAATTGGCTATAGCAAAGGATGCTCGACGTGTCGATGTGCTTTGTTATAGAATATTTTTGAGCTACAGGCTCCTTAATGGCACAGCTAAGTTTAAGGACCTCCATGATATTGTTGCAGAAGCTAAGTCAAAGTTGGAGGCAGAAGTGGGTCCCATGAATGGAGACTCCGTCAAAATGGCTAGAGGCATAGTTAGCAGGCTTGCTGTTGCCGTGGATGTACAAAAGCTCTGTTCACATGCAATCGATAAAGCTAATGAACGCCTTTCGAATGTTTCCAATATGAGTCCAAATTACAAAGGTCAGAACCCATAAAACTTTCATTGTTTCCCAATTCCTTGGCCGAGGAATGTCCAAGGTCTATCATAATGAATTATTAACTTTTAATTTTTTTTTTGGGACATAAACTTGGCAGTGGATTCACTTCCAGCTGCATGCAGGTTCCTTTTTGAAGAAGTTGCTTCTTCTTCACTTGTAATAGTTTTGATTGATATCCCCACACCAATAACTGAGTCCATCAAAGGCTACAAGCTATGGTACTGCAAAAGCAGGCAGGGGACATTTTCGAAGGAGCCTCAATCCATCTTTACAAGGGAGAAAAGAAGGATTTCTGTAACACATCTCGAGCCTTGCACTGAGTACACCTTCAGAATAATTTCCTACACGGAAGCTGGCGATCTAGGTCACTCTGAGGCTAAGTGTTTTACCAAGAGTGTAGAGATACTTAATATCAATAAGAATCCCACCACAGGAGGCTGTAAGAAGGAAAACCCCACTGTTGAGGGGAGCTCCTCAACTGCAAAGGAGCATCCCAACTCAAATTTGGCTGGGTCATCTTCTGGATTTAAGGTGCGGGACCTTGGGAAAGTCTTGCAACTAGCTTGGGCTCAAGAACAGGGCTATCTTGAAGGCTTCTGCAGTGCTGATGTAGAACAATGCTGTCAAGTGACAAGTTGTGAATCACCTAAAGATCACCAGTCACCTCCACCCGTCTCTCGTGAGCTTGACCTAAATGTTGTTTCAGTTCCTGATTTAAATGAAGACCTTACCCCACCTCTTGAGTCTTCAAGGGATGAAGATAATGGATGTACACTGGAGCGTGGTACTGGGCCTGACGATGATGCTGCTTCTCATGATGTTGAAAAGAATGGGCTTGGGCTGGCTAGGTCAAATGGTAGTGGGCCAAGTGATGATTCTCACGCTTGGGCTACCATTCGAAACGGAGATGTGTGTGCTGTCGATTCCTTGACAGACAATCACCGGAAGAGGGCCTCAAGTTCAAATGAAGAGATCCATGATTGTGACAGCACTCTGATAAATGGGTCACCATTTCGGGCCTCTGGAGGGCCCGGTCCCCTGGATGGTAATTTTGAGTTTTGCATAAAGACGATGCGGTTTTTGGAGTGCCATGGTTACATAAAACCGGAACATAGATTGAAATTATTGACTTGGTTTAGCTTAAGATCTACTGAACAAGACCGTCGGGTTGTTCACACCTATATTCAAACTATAGTAGATGATCCAAAGAGCTTAGCGGGGCAGCTGTTTGACAGCTTTGGAGATGTCATATTTAGCAAGAAGCCCAGGAATAGTTAAACTAGTAAGTTTATGTCCGTCGTTATTCAAAATTAAGATGTTTGAAGCTGTTTTTATTCTTTTAAATTCTCGTTACCCTTGCCTTCATTTGGAGTTTAGACTGATTTTTTCTCGCTCTTTGCAGGCATTCCTCCTTAAATCTTAATTTTATGGACAGGAGAATATCTTGGATACATTTCAGATGTTTAGGATACAGTTCTTAGGAAGCAGTACCTGATTTTCCTCCAGAAGGGGATTCCATTTCAGTGGATAATCGATAATTGCACATTTAGGTATTTGTTAGATTCTCCTTGACCTCATTTGTAGAAAAATTCACATTGAGACAATTATTGTTGCCTTCTCTCATTGAAGGAAGGATGGTTTAATGGATGCGTTAATTCTTGTTCAATTTACTAATTAATTAGTCTGTTTTCACCAAGTATCAGAGGATATTTTTTTATTTGCTGGGTTTTGTGAGTTTCAGTTTTAGATTGTACCAAAACCCATAATCTTTCTTTGTGCTCTTTGATATTAAAAATTGTTGACAAATATTGCTTGCAAAGTAGAATAATTGGTCTTTTCAGCTCACATATTTTGGTCATTAGTTTTATTTAGATGTTAGACATTTAAAATAGAACTAATAGCAGCAAGAATGGCAGCCAAGGAGCAATTCCTATTTATAGTATGCCCTATACAATTTTTTAGCTCATTTGGAAGAGATCCAAATGATCAAAGCTTGTGTGGGTGTACTGTGTGCATGGTACATCTGACCATCTGCTCGGAAAAAGGTGAAGGCCACCAGTCACCTAGCTCAATGAGCAGTATCTTTGGCAATAACACTTGCCTCCTTCGCTTGGGCCAGGAGCTAAATTTCTCCGATTCTGTTCATGGTTTCCCACATGCTCCTGTATTGAGTTTTGGTATTCATCCCAGTCATCCATTGTTCGTTAAGCTGGTTCTCATAGCTTGCGAATTGTCGATGTTGTTCGTAAACTTCTAAAGAAGGGTGTTATCTAGTTAATCTACGCGCCTATGTTGGAAGCATCATGCTTTGTGCGCGATCAAACAATTAGTGTGACCTATTATTTGGGATAGTCGATATATCTTAGATGACTAATAGAATAAGTTAAAGCTTCTTTGGTATCTTCGGTGATTGATGCTTCATGTTTTAACACAAGAAATCACAAACATTTTTCTTTTTATGAATTTGTCATCATACATAATATACGAATTTGAATTATAGAAACGGTTTATAATTTGATTGACATTCACACACTTCAAACATTACCAATATAGCATGCTCTTTATATTAAGCTTCTGCATTGCATTATTTTTAACCATCATAATTACTGCATTTGATATGTTTGTATGATAATCTCGGTATAGCCTTCCGCCTAATTATAGTCTGCAAATCATTAGACAAAACAAAATTAATCACAAGATAAGTGTATATTCCAAAAATTCAATACATATATGAATTGGTTAAGCTGATAGTGTATGCGTATGCTTACGGGTCGTATCGAACACAAACTTTGCCAGCTCTAAGATCAGCAATTGCATTGAAAGCCTCTTGAGAAAGGTTAAGATCACCAGCACAACTAGAACATAAGTCAGTAACTTTGACAATAACACTGCCTCGTTTGCAAGGATGAGGAGCTAGATTTGCTCCTCCTATGCAAGTAACCTTGAAATGCCTTCCACATGCTCCTCTATTTTTCCAATGAGCATTACTTACTCCTGTTATCCATGGTCCATTGTCCTGGTTTCCGTAGCATGCCGAGGCTGCTTGTACACATTTCGAACATTAGAAAAATATGTTTAAGTTTCACGCTTGAATAACTTCAACTATTAATATTTTAGTCATCTTATAATTGTAAATTAGTTCATATTACTTATTGATAAATATATAATTAGAGTTTGAGACGAGTCTTAACCCACAAGATTACATTTTTTTTTGTATAAATTACCAAGAATAGTCTAACATTCAAATTACAGTACGTATGTGAATAGTGTAAAATACTTACGAGTACGGTGAGTATGATAAACAGCAAACCCGGTATCAGCATTCGCGACATAGACGATAAGGCTTATCACAATGCTCACGAATAAAACTGCCTTCATACTCATTTTCTCTCTTATGTTTGTTGACTTAATTCTAGTGCTTTGCAATTTGCCAATGGTTCATCCTCTATTTATAGGCATAGCAAAGTTTGTTTCTTTAGCAAGTCAATGCCCACTATATTACGACCCTCAATAAATTGGACACAATTTTCTCACAAATTAATAAGTCATTGGAAAGTAATAATGCTATTTTGCCAAACATGCATTGCATAAATGGAATTGTCGGTCTTTTGGGTCCTTAATTTCCATTGACCTTCCTTAGTGTAGCTGTGTTGTGGAAAAAGAAGCACTAATGTCACCAAAAAGCATTTTCAATATTCCTACTATGTGAATATATAGTAAACACATTTAACTTTGTCACATAAATTACATGTTGTAAACCAATATTGACTTTTGAGAAGTTTTCATTTGCCTGCGAAATGCGAAAATTTATATGGTGATCATCAATAACAAGGGATTTTTAAGGGCTTCGAGAGAGAAATTTTAAGAGATACTCCCTCTATTCCTATTTGTTTGCTCCATATTCTTATTTGGGATGCCCCTTAAAAATTACCTCTTTTCCTAATATAGTAACATGCCCTCACCACTAAATCCACTTGTATACACTCATCAAAGTGAAAAGGACAAATACACCCTCATTCACTTGCAATATTTTGGTTCAATCCTTAATAAAACACATTTTTGTCTATAGAGCAAACAAATAGGGATAAAGAGAGTAACTCTCATGTAAGCAAAGAAAGTGCCTAATTTGAAGTTTGCAAATGGGAGTGACTTCTGAAATAAGTGATGGTTTCGCTTACCAAGAGCTAGTGATGTGTCACTTCAAAATTCATATAGACTTTACATGGTTTGGCTGCATTTCTTTGATTATATGAATTAGCTAATAAGTTGGACACTATGCTTGTATTGTAGAATTATTTACCTAACATGTTTATTTTTTCATGTTTTCTTACATAAAGTCTCTTATACAATATTAGGATAAGAAATACTGAATAAATACCATCTTAGATTATGATCATACCGAAACTTTTCAACCTGACCCATGACTAACTCTATAAACAAGATGAACCCGTCATCTTAAACAAAATTAAAAAAAGGCTGTTCATTCTTGATTTAGAAGATGCAAGAAATGTTAGCCACAATTCTATCCCCAAAACCAAAATATGTTAGCCACAAGAAAAAGGCGCCGTGGGCCAACAATATTAACGGCCGATAACGCAAAACAAAAACAAGCCAAACCCAACGACGTCGTTTTATTTGCAACAAAGATTGGATTTTCAGATGATGATTTTCTGACATTTTTAAGCTTAAAACTTCATACTTTCTCTTTCCTCTTTGTTCTGCATTTTTTTTCCTGGAAAAATAAAAAATGCATTTACTTCATGCACCCATTCCTCCTAATCTTTCTTTTCAACCCTCCAAAAATCTTCAGCACAAAAATGGTAATTATTTGAATCCCACTTCAATTTTCAGTCTTAATTTTATTTATGCTAAAAAATTTGCAAACTTTTTGATGATTTTTTGCAGGATTATTATTTAATAGTTTAATTCAACAGCAAAGGCAGATAAAATCTACATGGGTTTTGCATAATCAAGTTAATTTTAGCTCTATTACAGCTAAAGCTTCTTCTGTTGAAGGTATATTTGATTCTATTATGTTTAGTATTTGATTAATTTCTTGAAATTGGTGAGTAATATTGTATAAATCATGGGTGAGTTATAATATAGGGAAATTGGACATTTTGACATTTGGCAAACTAAGATACTTTGTAGAATTCTAGATGGTTTGAAAGCAATAGAGGGAGTATGGGAGTGACTACTTAATTCGTACTCCCTCCATTCCGATATAAGTGTATTTTAAGATTATGCACACAAATTAAGGCGATATTAGCTGTTATATTGGCATTGCAATTTTAAGTTGACAAGTAATAGTAATAATGCATTAATATAATTGGTGATGGATGGTGTGGAAGAATGAAAAGCATTAGTTAAGTGGTCAAATAATATGGAATAGACTATTGAGGGACTAATACATATGATGATACAACTAACCTTTTATTTGAGTAGTGTTAAGTATGGAACTATGGATGATAGTTTTTGTTGGGTGAAACCTTGTTGATACTTGATAAGTTGATAGTATGCTATGATGTTTGGATTCTTCATGTGTATTACACTTGAAAATTGAAATAGGAAAAGAAAATTTATTACTATTTTAAATACATATACATGTACAACAATGGAATCCATCATTGTCCATGAGTCCTGACAATGGCGCATTCATAACGGAATTTTCACTTAAGTTAAGAATTTCTTTTTGTTAGATTTATGGATCTAAATCCGAGATTGGCAATCTTATCCTAGTGCAAGCATCATGGGTAGAATGTGTATTGAAAATAGATGGACAATCCTTGTTGAGGTTGGCATAGAGGCTTTGATTTCAGCTCACAATTTGAAGATTATGAGTTCAATTCCTACGCTATTAAGGGATAAAACCAAGCGCTAAGAGCTTATGTTCGAGTAATACTTGTTCTATGGGACTGCACGACATTGATATGGTCTATTAATGTAAGAGGTTGCTCCAAAATTTATAACTTAATAGTATAACTATTAGGGAGCAGGTCCTGTGGAAAAGCAATGGGTGAGTAATTAATTTCTCATCCCTAGTATGCTGCTTCGAAAATATGTGTGGGGATAAATGATTTTGGAAGCAGTGCTTGTACCTTGATGATATCTGTTGACAGAAAATTATATTGGTATTTTAGATAGTTATTTTTTGTAGATGTCGTAGTATGTGCAGCAGATGGATTGTGTAGTTCAAATAATTTAAAAAGGTATTGGCAAAGGGAATGGGTTATCAGAATGTTGTTGGAGTTTAGAGATAAAGGTGCCTGGAACAGCAACCTCTGACATTTGGAGGAAGCTTTGGCATGGTAATGACATGGGTTAGATCTAGTGTTTGTAGATATTTTATTTCTCCCTTGTGTATTGGCTATTTTTTTCAGGTTGTAGGTGTACTATGTGATTCTTGGTTTAACTATATATTATGGCTATTATGGGGATTGAAGGCTTTTTTCACAAGTTGCAATGTTCTTGGATTTGCCCTGCATACTTTTCAATGAATTGATAGTTTCTTTTGGGTTATTAGGTATCTTGAGTCTTGATTTTTTTTTTTTTTTTTTTGGGTGTTGTGGCATTTATTGACTGTAGGTTGTCGTACATGTGTCTTTGAGTTTTGTGATTTTGTCTCCTATGGATGTATGAGGCTTGTCCTCATGGTGTCTTTGAAGTTTGAACACTGGCTGGTTTGGGTGTTTTAGGATTTTTACTCTATTTTTCTTGCTACCTGGTATTTGAGCTTTGATCTCTTGTTCAATATATGATGAAATGGATATCAGTTATTTATAAGAAAAAGGTATCCTGTTAGTAAACAGCCGAGCTTGAGCTAACCTGCAATATAATTTCAATTCCCATTTTCAAATCTGAATTAATAGAACTTTCTTTAATTGTCGAGATCAAAAACTTGTGCCTAATAATAGTTGATTTTTGTAAGTAAGCATTAACTCTCTGCCTTGTCACTCATATAGTCATGTTTCTCAACATGTCTTTATTTTTTGACACTCAGTGGGCGCTTCAACATCTTCAATTAAAGAAGCTGAGAGCGATGTCCTCAAAGCGTTGTCTCAAATCATTGATCCAGACTTTGGAACCGACATTGTTTCTTGTGGTTTTGTGAAGGATCTACAAATTGATGAAGCTTCAGGAGAGGTCATTTAAATAATATTGTGCTCTTGTATCTTTGTAATTTATCATTACTCCCTGAGCTCTAAACCTCTAATTTCAGGTGTCATTTCGCTTGGAGCTTACAACCCCTGCCTGTCCAGTCAAGGACATGGTAAATTAATTCCAAGTTACAAATTTGATTGTTGCTAATGTATGTTCTGGTGTCATTTTTTCCCTTGGAGCATTGTTGTAAATGTTTGATATGTCATGTAGAACTATCATAATTTAATTCCTTAATTCCGTAATCTGATCTCTACTGACTCTATACCGCCTATTCCTTTGCAATGTGTATCTGGGCTACAATCATAATGCATTAATATGGGGTATATAATTGTCGTGTTTTTTGCAGTTTGAGCAGAAAGCAAATGAGGTGGTGGCAGCACTTCCTTGGGTTAGAAAAGTGAATGTCACGATGTCTGCTCAACCTGCTAAACCAATTTTTGGGGCAGATCTTCCAAAGGGCTTGCAGACAATTTCAAACATTGTGGCTGTTTCTAGCTGTAAAGTAAGAGCCTTGTTTTAGACTAGAAGAAGCTGATTCATGGAAAGTTGGATCAAGTTATAAAATTGTTTGACAGATATTCTGGTTATCATTTTGGATTGCTGTAAAATTCATTTTGTTCATCAAATTATGATGGCCACTGTTATATCAAAATTTGTTTTGTTTCCTGGGATTCAAATTATTCAACATATTTCTCTTTTCTTGCAATATACAGGGAGGTGTAGGAAAATCAACTGTTGCTGTTAATCTTGCTTACACTCTTGCTGGGATGGGAGCTAGAGTTGGTATTTTCGATGCTGATGTCTATGGTCCCAGTTTGCCAACAATGGTTTCACCAGAGAGCAGGCTACTAGAAATGGTGATAGAAATGCCTTTAAACTCATTTTTAGCTGTGCTTTTTGAAATGCTTGTTTATGTTATTTTATTGTCCAGATTGCAGAGACGAAAACCATCATCCCAACTGAATACTTGGGTGTCAAACTGGTATCATTTGGATTTGCTGGGCAAGGTCGTGCAATTATGCGGGGTCCAATGGTTTCTGGTGTTATTAATCAGCTGCTTACAACAACTGAATGGTATAGTTTTCTCCTAAGTATCTAACTATTTTGCTAAATATTAACCAGCTGTTTGCAACAACTGAATTGTATAGTCTTCCCATGAGTATCTAACTACTTTGCTGAACTAATTTAAAGACGATGACTCTTTACTATCGCTAGTTGTAAAAAATTAAGTATATGACAAGTTTCATATCTTGCAGGGGGGAACTCGACTACCTTGTGATTGACATGCCACCGGGGACTGGTGACATTCAGCTAACTTTGTGTCAGGTTATTGTTGCCTCTGCTTATTTTAGGTTTTAAAAGTGGAGAAAAAATGGAATTATAGTTCTTTTCCCTATCATTTGCTGAAGTTTGTAGAATATTTTTGTCAGGTTGTTCCATTAACAGCAGCAGTTATCGTTACAACTCCTCAAAAGCTGGCATTTATTGATGTCGCTAAAGGAGTTCGCATGTTCTCAAAGCTCAAGGTTTGATTCTTCAGAGCAGAAACCTATTGTACAATTATTTACCTTCTGCTTTTCTGTTACAACCTGTGATAGGAATTTTTTTTGAACTTCTTGCAAATAACTTTAGTATTTAGTGACTCATTGCATGAATGTCCAGGTACCATGCGTTGCTGTTGTGGAAAATATGTGTCACTTTGATGCTGATGGAAAGCGCTTCTATCCTTTCGGCAGAGGTTCAGGCTCTCAGGCATGCAGCTGATTTCCAGACTTTATTGATTTCAATGGTTGATCATTGAGCTTCCTTATATGCTGCCTCGATCCTTCAGCATGTCTGGAGAGGAGCTAACACAATCATTGTGGCTGTTGTCCTTTCAGGTTGTTCAGCAGTTTGGAATCCCGCATCTATTCGAACTTCCAATCAAGCCAGCTGTATGTGCTCTGAGTTTGATAATAACATTTATTATCATAAGAATGCCATGCATATTCATTTACGAACCAGAAAATCCTGATATCTGCTTTCTGAATCAATATGGATATTTTAGGGACTTGGATCACATTTCGGGTCTATGTTAAATCAGCTTCTTGTGAAAATTAGTCAATATTAGTTATGTTTTTTTTTTTTTTTTTTTGACGGGCAATATTAGTTATGTTATTTTTCTTCAGTCGAGTTGATATTTGTTCAGGTCAAATATATTCATGTACAGGCCCAGTTTAAGTCGGTGCAGTCAGTATTTCTTGGTGTAAACATTGTCCTAACTACATATTTACCTCTGCAGTTGTCTGCTTCTGGAGATAGTGGACAACCAGAAGTTGTAGCTGATCCTTTGGGAGAGGTTGCAAAGACATTTCAAGACCTTGGAGTTTGTGTTGTACAGCAATGTGCCAAGATTCGCCAACAAGGTTTGTATATCACTGGTTTACAGCATTATAAAAGATCCTTGTAGTTATTGAATCAATAGAAGCCTTGGATTTGTAAATTAATCTCAATGGATTTATAATTAAGCTACGTCAAATTTTTTTGTATATTGCTAGTATCAACTGCTGTCAGCTATGACAAATCAATGAAAGCAATAAGGGTGAAGGTACCTGATTCGGAAGAAGAGTTCCTTCTACATCCGGCAACTGTTAGACGGAATGATCGATCAGCGCAGAGTGTGGTAAGCCAAGATAAACTATGTCCTACCAATTTGAACAACTGAGTGACATCATTCACCCATGGTTCAAATAATTCTGCATCTAACAGAAGGGTGATATGATGAAGTTGTGTATCTTGTTGTGTGAGCCATTATAATGAAAGTTCTTCTAACAAAAGAAATTCTCAATCAAATACTCTTGTATCATGTGATAAAATGGTTGTTTTTCCTTTAACAGGATGAATGGACTGGGGAGCAAATGTTGCAGTATTCTGATATTTCAGAAGACATTGAGCCAGAAGAAATCCGACCTATGGGTAACTATGCTGTGCAAATAACATGGCCAGATGGGTTTAACCAGGTAATTTTGCTTCATCCTTTCACATATAAATTTGTTACTGTAACTAAGCTTACATCCCACAAACTCACAAAGTAACTCGTCTGACAACTCTCAGCGTTGAAGCTTGTCTAAAGCTCAGTTCATTTGGTCTTTATTAGTTATTAACTTTGGACATAATGAAACAAACTTCAATGATTTTTTCAACACTGAAGCATAAGCTATAATCTTTAAATTGACTGTTTCTCTCATGGTATAGATTGCACCATATGATCAACTTCAGACCATGGAGCGATTAGTTGATGTTCCTCAGCCAACACCCGCCTAAGGACACAAGGTCAAAAACAACACTTGACGGATTTGCTTAAAATTCTTTTCCTTTCTGCTTACTGGCAGACTAGTAGGAGATGTACAAATGAATCAGGCATATTCCAGCACAAGTATACGAGAGCATGATTATATTTGAGAAAAGAATTATGTGCAGTACCTAATTCTACAACCATTTGAAGACCAAATTCCTGGGAGACTGTAATATTGTGCAACAATACGAAACACTGCAGGGGATATTCAGGATCTCTTTGATAGAAATATATATTATATCCCAGAGGGGCTATAGTCGGAGATTTTTCACAGAATAGTGATTCAGTTTTCTTAATGAAGTTAAGATTAGCAACATGAGATAGTCTTGTAATATCTAGAATTTTAATGTAGATATGAGTATTCAAAAACCATTTTGTATATTATTGAGTATTCAAGTCACAAGTGAATGAAGTGATCTCTAGTTTATTCTTTCTCCGCAAAGTACCCTAAGCCCTGACAGTCATAATGCCGAAAAGATGCAGACCAAAAGATGATTTTGGGACAGTGATCTATATCAGACGGATTAATCCCAACAATGAATAATTTCAGATGAACAAAAACTGTCTGTTGGATCTAATGAATTATATACTAGTGTAATGTACAAATCAGAATTTCAGAAATTCATTGATATCCTACTTGTGTTTTAAGTTTTTAACAGCATTCTCTTCATGCAACCAACTTATACTTTAAAGGTCATCCCACATTCCAGTAATGTGATGCAAGGATGTTAACTTCAAGCAAACTTCTTATACCAGTTTGCAAAGTTGCATCTCTTTTTATTTTGTCTCTGATTCTAGAAGCTTCCATGCGACTTTGTGCCACCATCCTTTTGTGCTCACTAAATCACTGCAAATTACAGCTGATTATACAAAGACAACCTGCATATTAAATAAAAAAATAAATATAAAATAAATAAAGTGAATTTAGAAAGAACAGCTCTGGAACTGCACACTCAACAATTTGCAAGATATTAGGATTAAACATCCATCCAAGTTTGGACAAACTTAGTTTTAACAGCTCAAACCAGAACACCAAAGTAAAGTACGTCGGTGAATTTACCTCCATAATGGAACAAGCTGCAAAGAAGATTCCTCCAAGCTTTGAACAGAATGCCTTAGTCGAAGTTTGACAACTAATATGATCTGATCTCATACAGCTGTATGAGATGACACCACAAATGGCATGGACATAGCTGAGTATCGTGACAAAAGCCACAAATGGCTTTCTCATTGAGGCATAGCAGCATATCTGCTATGAGGCTATGCTTAGCAGCTATAAATCCTTGACACACTGCCATCCATTTCCCAGAATGAGCATCAGCATTGGATAGTTTCCAACTGGGTTTCCTAAATGACTGCAACTACCTAGCTTCATTCGAACTCTTACTCTATGTCCCTAGCTTCCCGATACAAACCCCTACTCCTATCCAAGAATCCTTGTTTCATCATTTCAGCATATCGTCTCCTAATCTCTACAAGTGGATGCTTCTCAAGGAGCTCAGATCCACAGTAGGCCTCCCTAAGGACAACTGTTTGTGTATCACTTTTCTTTGAAATATAAAAGATGCTAGGATGGCGTTCAAACACCTTAGTAAATTTTTGAGGCAAGCGCAATGGACTTCGAAGGTTGCTCACATTTTTACGTTCAGTTTGTTTTAGGATTGTGAGGTGTAGAAGCTCATGAAACACCCCAACTATCCGTTTCTCAGATATATCTGTACGGGGATCCAAGTGAGAAGGATCACAGTAAGGCGAAGTATAAGGAAGTCCCTGCCACTCTTCTAACCATTCCATACACTTCCTTTTCAATCCATAACCTCGAGGGAATCCAATAGGAAAGGCTAGACAATCACCAGATGCACCCTCATTGTTTTTCTGCAAATGAGAAACTGCAAGGTGACTATCCCATGACAACAGCTTCAATCCAACACGGTCATCTTTAAGGTTGACGAAAGAGAAAAGTTCAGGAAAGCAGGGAATCAATGACTGATGGTAATCATGTGGCAAACCAAGATCCCATTTTAACTGGTGAATAGTCTGTAAAGGAAGAGTAGTATCCTTAACAAGCATCAACAGCTTTTGTAGCCGAATCACTGTATCCATCTGATTCTGCTTAAGTATTCTAAGTTCTTCCTGATGCAAACTCAATGCTTCAGGGGTCAAGCTAAATAAGGGGACAGGCGTGCCCCCACTATCGAGAAAAGAAGACTCATGAAAGATACTTGGGTATCTCCTTACAAAGCTAGATAGCTTAAGTTCATCAGGAATCCCAAGCTGTCTACGCTGGCGCCTAAGATGGTATATTGGAACACAGTCCTCGGAATCAGAGAAGATGATGGACACAAGGGTGCAAGCCGCCTTGAGGTCCCTCTGACCCGCCACGGCTTCATCAAGGGTCTTATCTTTAACCCATTTCAGCTTAATGTTTACAAGAGTAAGTTTCTGCAAGTAATCATACCCCTTCTGACTCCTGCAGGATTGCCCAAAACCTCTAACCAGCCACCAAACCATCCTTCATAGATGAAAATGAAAAGGATATATTACTCATTGTCCAAATTTCTTTACAAGAAACATATTATGTTGTGTACAGTGTTTATGAGACAGTTTTGTGAATTGAAGTTGCAACATTGAATTCTCAAAGAGGCAATACATCAAACACCTGGTGTGCACATTCATAAACAATTTCATTCAGCTTAAACAAACCCCAATAATATTTCAATCAAAGAACAACAACCCAACAACATCAATCAACAATTACATAAACCCAAATAAAATCCCACAAATTGTAACAATTGAAAGCATCAATTTTTAGCAAAATGCAAGCAACCCACTTTGATAAAATGAAGTAATTATCTAAACTATGATAAAATCTTGACAGAAATGAGGAAATTCAGAAAAAATCCAAGTAATCCACAGGAAAGGGAGTAAGAGGAAGAAACAGAAACCAACCTGTTGGAAGTGTGTAATGCAAACGAAATTCGAAATCAAGCCTTAGACGAAGAACGCAAGCCTATACTGCTGTGTCTAGTTCTGTTACTTTTGGGATGAATTTGGGCTATGACAATTGACAAATTGATAAGGGCTCAATAATAAGGCAGGCTCATACATGCCATTTTAACCTAGTTCATTTGGTTCCATTGGCCTCTTTGGTAATCTAAAATCCTAAAGAGTCTCGCAAGTGTTATTAACTTGTAATTACTATATCTGTTTTATATTATTTGCAACGATTAAATAATTATATGCGAAGTATGATTTGTATGTAAATTAAACCTGATTTGATGGAATGAATAAATCACCTTATAATTTTATTGTAAAATTAATTGAAATATAAAGGTGATCATGGACTAGAATTTTGGCAAAAAAAAAAAAAAAAAAAAAAAAAAAAAAAAAAACATGGTTTGGTTTTGCAAACGAGATAGAACACATATTATGTGAGCTGTGGCGGATCTTCTAAGGGGTAAGGTTGGGCTTGGCCCCCTTTAGATTTTGATCCAAAATTTATTATCTACTTAGACTACTTTACTTACAGTTAGTGTCTTCAATGTAAACTTGTTAGACAATTACATCACAAGCAAATAAAACTACTTGCATATCTAAATAGTTAATGGGATTTTTCTTCTTACTTTACTTATTTGCAATGTTGTTAGAGATTTCATACTTGCTAATGCAACTTTTATATTGTTAATTTTTTTAGTTATACTTTAACATATACACCGTATCTAAGTCATGCTAAATTTAATGTTTTCATACAAAAAAAAATCTGAATATTTTTTTTTGGTTAGTTGAAGGGTCGCTTTATAACACCTATCCAATATGTTATGATAACATTTATATATTAGTAAATTCTGTTGGAATAAAGGAAGAAAATAGAATGTTGACCTTGGCACCGAGCACGAGAGTAAAGATGATTTTTATCGTTTGTTCGCCCTACCGGACGGGAGCTCGTCCTGTCGGACGCGCCACTGGGCGGAGCTCCCAGGTGACCATTGTGTAGACACCCAAATGTGTCTCCCCAAAACCAAACCCAGTGATGAATACCTTTCATGTCATTTGATTATCGAACAAAGCAAAAGTGTGAAAAGTCTAGTGATGAGGATTTTTTATTAAAATATCTCTTCTTTCTGTTTTTGAAAATATTTCTTTTCTTACCCTATTTATGAAAAACGTGCATTCCAGTTTAGTTTGGTCCATGATATGGGTCCAATAATAGTGTATTTGGATGGGGCTTGAAAAGACCTTTCCAACGATGTATTATAAGCCCAATTCCGATGAATAATGAGGAAGTTATGGCCAAAATACTAAACTGGGCTCAAGCCGGATTTTACCTACGGCCCAATGATCATGTGGAGGGTCCAAAGGTTTAATCCTATTCCTAAACTAATTAGGATTTAATTAGAAGCTTCCATAAGTTTCTAAAAGATCTTAATTATCCTTTTTGAAAAGATAAGATCATAAAATTTGAAATTGAATAAAAACTTTCCTTTTTTAAGTCCTAATTCTATTCGAATTTAAAGATGTTCAAAGACAGTCAGATATTATTTTCGTGCCTCATAATCTTTATCCAAATCTTATATGGTTGGATAGATCTTGAAATTATCTTTCCAATGATATATTATAATATTAATTCCGAGCTATAACGAAAAAGATATGAAAGGAATACGAAACTCTATCCAAAACTGACACCGTCCCACTATTTCGGTCATATATTTTTATCTACAAAAGATTTTAATCTGATTCTAATTGGGTTAAAAAGTATACTTCAAGAGCTTTCCAACGACATATTGTATGACTTATTTGGACTTCTGGATCAAAAGATATGATAAAAACAAAATCCGTAAAAACTGTCTTGTAGCGCCGGACGACAGGCTTGTCGCGCGGCGCTGCACTCTGTCGCGTGGCGACAAGGGCTATTGCGGCGACAGCGTCGTGTTTTATTCCTTTTTGAACTCTGATTCTTTTTCTATCATATTCCGGACTGTTTTCTTTATAAATAGCTCCTTAGACCTCCGTTTCCAATCATCAAAAAATTACCAACTCTCATCAAGAATTTCTTGATACTCTCTCTCTCTCTCTTTTTAAACCAACTTTTCACAAACACAATTCCTCATACATTAGATCTAGACACACCTAGCCAAGTCCGAAGTTGCCTTCGCCTTGGACGTGAAAGGTTATAATTTCTGAGGGTTTGGTCCCTAATCTCTATTTCAATTATTTAATTTAATTGTTTGATTATTTTCCTTGAAGTTACTAACGCGTGTATTTTTTTTATTAGAAAGAGGTACGAGGCATCGAAGTAAGTACTTTAATTGCTTTATTGATCTTTTGATATAGATTTCATGCTTAGGTTGTTCTTTTGATTCCTAGTATCATGTTAGGACGTTTTATTGCTTCCTAGTATCATGTTTAGGGTAATTTCTAATATCAAGTATGATTAAAAGAATGCTTCCTATCTTCTTTCCTAATATCATGTTAGTATCATGCTAGGTCCAAATCTTTGATATTTTATTGTTTAGTGACATGCTAGGGTTTGTTATTAATCTTGTTAGTATCATGCCTAGGATCTTGCTAATAATATTATGCTTTAACATGATTATTATTGTTATAATTATTGTTTTTATAATTATGATTATTATGTTGCTTGATGCTTATTCATTGTTGCTTGATCACGCCTTTTATGCATGTTTAAAGGGAATTTGTACTTGTAATCTGGCAGAGGGAAATAATCGGTCGTTGGACAATCACCCTAAAACCAAACAATAATTCTACCTAAACCAACCTAAGACAAGTCTAGGGTAAGTAGAGGATCGTATCCACAGGGAATGGGTAAGTACATCGAGAGTATGAAACGGTTGCAATCTAGTTCGGTCACAAATTGGGGGTTTTGATTAGGTAACTACTATGGAGACAAACACTAGGGGGAAATGGGAATTGACGCCAACCAAACCAATGGATCAAAACAATAGGCAAGCATGAACACAAATTGGGTGATAGAGAGGGCACTCAATGTTTCCTTCTTTCGAAGCCACAACACTAAGCATTCCTAAACCAAACTCAACTAACAAGATAGGCCAACCAAGTCTTAACGATGAGAAGTAGACTACTAACTCGGGTTTGTCTTTCGATCGGTCCAAGAAAGCATTAGGGCACAAGCAATTGGGATTTCTCACCTAATTGTTGCAACTAAGACTACTACATCATTCAAACAAGGAACCATAATCAAGAGGAATTTAGCATAACCATATAAGAAAAGGCTCACAACTAGACTTCATCTCTCAATGCAAGCATAGAAGTGAATACATGAGCAATAAGTGGCCATCCAATTACACATGCAATTAACCAATTCTTTAACAATCAATCATCAATCCAAAATGAACATGCAAGCACAAACATCAATCAACCCATGGCTTGGTTGGGTCTTCACCCAACCCCTAGCTGATTAACTACTCACTAAATATGGTGAGGGACATCAAAACAACAAGTTCTAATTCAAACATTAAGTTAACAAGTTGAGTGGAGTAGTAGGAATAAGGTAGATTGGACATGCAACAACAATTAAGCAAGATCAAGAGAGAAATTAACAATTCAAAGTAAATAAAAACTGAAATTAAAGAGTAAGAGATAGAGGAAAGAGATTACTTAAAATGCTTCAAAGTTGAGAAATTGTTGAATTCAAGAGAACAATCTTCAATTAATCTACTACAATGATTGAGTTGAGAAGTTCTAAGCTAATTAATGAGGGTTGAGAGAAACTAAGGACCTAAGAAAACTAAAAGGGGAAGAAGATGATCTTCTCCAAGGAAGAAGATGCAGAAAACTGAAGCCAAGGGTCGTATTTATACACCCCGAAATAACATTGTAAAATCCGCCCAAAAAGTCGGGTCTGCATGTAGGAGCGCCCGCTCCTACATAGAGGAGCGCCCGCTCCTCAGGCTGGAGCGCCCTCTCCTGGATCTTGCGCGCCCTCTCCTCCTGCAGCAATTTGAGGCAGTTTGTGGAAGATCAGGGAGGAGCGCCCGCTCCTACTATGGTGCACGCCCTCTCCTAGCTGGGATAAAGAGAGGCAGATTGTGGCGCTTGGGGTAGGAGCGCCCTCTCCTAAGGGGTTGCACGCCCTCTCCTCTTGTGCTTTGCTTCCAATATAGTTCTTCATGTTCATGCTATATGACCAATTTCTCCTTGCATCTACAAACACGAACACACACATAAAAAGGAACGGGGAAGCCAAAAGTTGTAATCATACACAAAAAGGAGTCGGAAAGGGGGGGTAAAGAGGGGAAAATGACAACAAAATTGTGCTAAAAATACCATGATAAGTGGACAAATAAAACACTTATCATAATCACGCTTAATAAGATAATTAATAATCTTGTTTAGGCTAATATGATTATAATTCAAGTGATCGCCAATAATAGTTTTATTTGTGCATTAAAATTCAACCAACATAGATAAACAGGTTTAGGGTTAATCTATTGATTGCATGTTAGTCAGAAAGCGCATATGAATACGAGTAGAATAAAGTAGAGGCCTATTTTATAGAGCGAGTTCTTTCTCTTTTAGATTGGATTCGTACCCTCATCCCCGAACTTCCAGTCATGGTTCCAGGCCTATTGGAGTTGACGATCTCATGGATCGTTAAAGGGTGTAACCTTCACCTCGTGAACGGTTTACAAGTTCCTAAAACTTGTTGGTGACTCTTTTGCTCTAGTTTCCTTCCCTTTGGACGCCACCATGCTTAAGTTTATGATCACAGTGGGGTTCAAGTTTGGGGTAATGCTTGAAATATTCCCTACACATTGGAAGTTCTAACTCTTTCTCTTCCCCTTCTTTTGGTAACTTACTCTTAACTCCCGATTAATGGAAGGTTTAAGGGGTTGTTAATATGCCTTTATTTCTGATTAAGAGCTTGGTCTCTTTGGATTCTCCAACTCTTGATTATCCCCTTCATTATATATTTCATGGTTGGAAAAAAATCAGAATATTTTCTTAAACATAATCTTCAAACACAAGCTTAAACACATACTCTATATTGGGCATAAGTTACTTGGCTCCAAGCCTCCAACCTTCCACCCAAAAGTGCCTTTGTGTGGAAGTGGTGTGTTAACCTTAGGAAACGTGCCGGGGAATACAATTGTGCACCCCGATTGCGCGGAATTTCGTTTTCAAGTCAGTAAATTTGCTTCACGACACACCGTACTCTTTCCATTGTCATAAGATCAACTTTTCGATCTTATTTATTTAAATTCATTGTAGCATTGAAAATACTTCTTATATTACAACAATTTGAAAATGAAATTATATATTTCATGGCTACGTTGTTGGTATTGATCGGAAGATTAAAAGTGCAAAGAAAATAATTTTGAAGGAAAATCATGTTCACGTTTTTCTATGAGCAGTCCCGGAAATGGCCCCCGATCGAAGGTCAATCGTTCTCTGTTTGGGCTGAAATTTTGGGAACTTGTTTGGGACATTTGAGGCTTTATTTTCAACGGTCGGATTGTTGATATTTGGTCACATTTAGGATTTATGACGAATTCTTTGAGCTGCAGTTTTTGTCGGGGAAATTTGGGTGTACTACGGAGAATGCTTATCTTTGACACTTGAATTAATTCAAGGGAGGTCCTTTCTAAACTAATTTTAATTTGATTATGCTTAGCATGTGATTTTAATTCCAATAATCATCTTGGCAAATATATGAGTTGCGATTTTTGGCATTATAATGTTGGATGATTATTTTGTCCATAATGTATTATTTGTCATATGATTATTAGTTTATTGGCTAGAGTATAATTCATGTCATATATGTGTGATATTACATGGTATGATTATTTCTATATCTTTGTTCTATACTTGTGGTTTGAACTTAGTACTTAGAAATATGTTAATTAGTTTTATTTACGAATTTGTTGATTTTTTGAACATATGGATAATTTTGTTCATTGAGAAAGTATATATTAGGGCTATTGCTTTAGATTAATTTCTATTAGCAATGTGTTAGATGAGTACCTAATGTTAACATGCCTATATTGATAAATAATTTCATTGTTAATTTTTAAGACTTGTTAAATTGTAGGTTTTATAAATTTTACCATGAATCATGTGTTATGTTGAGTATGTTATCAAAGATTATTGTTTTTAGCAAATATATACATTGATATGTATATGCATGCTTGTGGGAACTTTGTTCATGCTCATAATGCTTACTTTGCATACTTCTTTTCAAGGACTTGTGTTAACTCTATTAATTTATTAATTAAGTATGAGAAGTTTTTGAATGAGAGTTATGTAATTATTTTGTGAAGAGTCATTTGTGTATTTTTTTCTCCATAGGAGAATATCATTATGATTGTTGTTTTTGTGACTCTTAGTTGTGGCATATATCTATAGTTCTTGTCGGAGAATATATATATGATTGTACTACTTTTATTAATTTTGCTTTTGAAATTCTTTTGGTGGCTATTTTTGATATATTAGTGTGTTAACTAAGTTGTGTTAACCTTGTGATGAACTTTTGAAGTATAATAATGTTTGAATTATTATTTAATTCAATGGTTAGATTATTTTACTTTCTTAATTGTCCACCTTAAGAGAGAGTTTTCAAGAGTTATTAATTCTTTTTGCATGTTTTGCTCATTCGTGTTCTTACTTGGTTCGATTTGGCTTAGTATTGGCATTTGTATAAAGTATCATTATCGATTTCTTTATGTGTGGAAAGTGATTCTTAAGAATTTTATTTCTTTTGATGTTATGCCTAGTAAATCTCCACATGATGTCAATGTGTTTCAAGTAAAGAATATGGATCCAAATGTGCTTCAAGAAGCTCAAAATAATTAGTGGATGCACAATCACTACAAGTGGTGGTCATTGGGTTGTTCATCATTGATCGCTAAGGTAAATTGTTAAAGGCACTATGGAGGTATGTTCACATATTCCTTTCTCCATAATTAACTATATTTTACTTTTAGACTTAATTTTGGCATGTGGGGGTTATGATTCTATGAGTTTATAGAATTTTCTTGTGGGATTTTAATTCTTATGAGCCCCATGTGAAATGTGTAGAGTTTTTCATGTCTAAATTCAATACTTAGTGAAAGACATTTGTCATCCAATGTGGGGAAAAGTGTAATATGATGAATTAGTGTTGGAGTCAAAGTCTTGGTTTGTTTTTGTTTTTTAAGCAATTGATTGTATGATTCATGACTTTATATATGAATGTTGGATTATTAGATTATCTCCATGCATGACAATATTGGATTATTGTGTGTGATTGTTGGCCGAATTATTCAATTATCTCGATGTACCACAATATTTCGCATCCTTTACTTTAATAATTCGTTTTTAGCAATTGATGCTTATGCCATGTTTATACATATAATAAGTGATTTGGCTATGCATATTGGAATTCCCATGTCTCTTGATTGCTATTTTTCCTTCTATGTACTTATGTTGTTTATTGAGTGAACAAGTTGATTACAAGAGGAATAAGAGGCATTAATGTTAGATCTTTCTATTATTTGATGCAAAACATGAAAGTGACTACTGGTTATGCTAAAGACTATTATTTGTTTGCCTTGATTTGTTTGTTTTAATATTTGAAGAGTGTTTCCTTAACTTAATGAGTTGATGACGTGAGTGATTGTTTACCTTGGAAGAAACTATTGAGGATAAGTAAGATTATTTCTAACATGCTTAGAGTTCTCCTATCTTTTTTATGGATTGTGTTTCCTAACATTTTTTCTAAAGTTTTTCAATGTCAATTCACTAAGTGTTGTTGGAAGTGTTCAAGGCTAAATTTGTGAGTAAAGGTTACTATGTTTTTCTTGTCTTAATGGAACAATGTAGGTCTCACTTAGATGAATTAATTATTTTGGATCTTTGTCCTTGATGGTAAGTTTCCTTCTAGTGGTTGAAGTTTGTTAAGTCTTTTAAGTGATGACTTATGTGAGTCGATTGGAGAGTTCCATGTTGTAGATAAGAAATGTGAGTTGAAATTCGGATCCACTTTGAATAAATTAATAATACACATGAACGAGATATTTATTTCAAGGTAAGCTTTATTACAGTGGCGGATCCAGGAATGTGAGAATAGGGGTACGAAATTCGGCTTGTTAATAAAAAAATACAAAACTTGACAAACTAAAATGTCAATTATCTATTGTTTATTTGCACCATCTCATTACATCGAATATATCCCTTACTCCTCCGTAAGTGCATGTACTTGTTGTCCATAATTAGACCAAACAAATAAAACTAATAAAAAGTAATATAATTAAAGGCCATATTATTACACTTTTATTAAAAACTTAGACGAATTTTTATTTTAATAAGTCAACGATTGTAAAAATAAACTATAATATACTTGTAGTAACTTAAGTGTAACTAATTACACTTACTTTAATTGCTTGACACAATCTAATATACGAATATTCGAATTGAGGCATACTATATTACTACTTATTAATCATCAATAGTAATTAAAATATGTAAGTTTTATTCTAAGAAAAAAAAATTATAAGCATATATATTGATGAACAAACTACATTTAGAAATTATAATGCGCAAGCTCTTTCAATGAGAAATCATTAGACAATCCTAGAATATTAACAATACATCTTAAGTAAGATAATATTCAAAATAATTGATATTTGATAGTATAGTATTGTTATAGTAGTATAAACTACATAAGTAGTGAAGTAGACAAAATGAAAATTACTATTAGGTATGACCGTATGATATATAGTTGGTACAAAAAGTTTTTCAAAAAAATAAATAATTTAATTGGTTGATTTTTATTAAAAATAAAAGGAAAGGAAAGGAAAAAAGAAATAAGAAAAAAATAAAGAATAAAACAAATTCTTCGTGTTAATGTATTTGGTAAAGTTAAAAAAAAAACAAAGAGAACAGTTGCTGTAGTAGGAGGTCTCTTTTCATTATTCTCTACAAAACCTAAGCAGCCACCACTTTTGGTGTATTCCAGGCGCGCAAAACAGGAGAAGCAGGTGTCAAAGGTGGGAAGAAACAATGAGCAACAAGACAAAGCTAATTAAAGAGAGGTTAAGGAAAGAAAGTCAACCACTTCAACAATGTCTTTAGATGGTTTTTCCATTCTTAGCTAAATAAATCACATGTATTCCTAAAGCTTGAGTATAAGTAATGTAGCCAAGCCATTAGTAAAGGTATCCAGAAATTTGAGAGAAAACACATGAGAGATTTGTAGCCTAAAGCTAGCGAGAGATTCATAACCTCAAGTTATGGCTATCCCCTTCTAATTCGATTTCCGTCCAATCAAATACATCAAGCTTTCAGCCTAAATATTATTGTTTGCGCTTAATTACAAGTAGTAGGAATTAATCTATAACATTATCAGTCCACACCCTCATAACGCCAAAGTCCTTACTAATATTGGCAAGCACATGTGCTACACCATTGCCCTTCCTACCCACATGATTAAAGGAAATAGATACACAAGAAGCAGCAAGGTGTAAGATATCATTTACCATTGAACCAAAGTAAGAAATATCTCCTTTCTTGCATCTGAGATGCATCAGATTGTCAGATTCAAGAGAAATATTAGTAACAGCCTCAATTGCAATGTGAAGGCTATAATGTATTTCTATAAAAACACTATTGTTTCATCCCCAAAACACACCAAAAATAAATTATTTTGTACCATTTTTGCTACTAATAACTAACATATATATAAAACTATAAGTGCATTGGAAATAATAGCCACTAAACTTTGAATTTGAACTATTTTTTGAGGATCAAACAAACTAAATCTACAAGTCCTATAATTGATTGAATAAAAAATACTCAAATTACAAAAGCTAGGGTTTATGGGTAATTAATTAAAACTAAATTAAAAAAAAAGGAAATAACAACCATTACCTAGTGGCCGACGCAACAAGTACATGCTGAAGGGGGAAATAAGGTGGCCGGCGGTGGTGGTCTGAGGCGGAAATTGAGGGTTAGAATGACGCAAAAACGAAAAGAAAAAAAATAAACAAACCTTTACTTGGTGGCCGACGCAAATTGACGGCTGGAGGGGGCCGGTGAGCGGCGGCCGAGGTAAGCGCGGCCTCCTTCCCCTTCTCTTTCTCCTTCCTTCTCCTCCTTCTCTCTCCTTTTGTTCGAAAGTCCCAAATGATTCTGCCGGGGTTTTATATTTTTATTTTTTATTTTTTTTAATTTTTAATTTTAACATGTTTCCGATGGCTTTTCCTATGGATTTAAGCCATCGAAAATAAAATTTCCGATGGCTTTTCCATTAGATATATACCATCGGAAATTTCCAATGGCAAAATAACCATCGGAATTTTTTTTTCAAATTTTAAATTTCGAAAATCATATTTCCGATGGAAAAATACCATCGGAAATTGTTATTTTCGATGGCTTTATAAACCATCGTAATTCTCCGATGGCTTATTCCATCGGAAAATTTTAAAGCCATTGGAAAAATACGAGGGGTTTAAAAACCACCGGAATCCGACGGTTTATATAGGCCATCGGAAATATTCCATCGAAAATAAGCCATTTTCTTATAGTGCTACAAAGTATGCTGTCCGTGGGGTTGGGGTGTTGTGTCTAGTTTTTTTTTCTTGCGAACGCAAAGCGTTGTGAACTTGGAAATAAGGCGAGGGATCATCGGAAGCCAAAAAATCATAATCGAAATATCGAAACAAAGAAATGTTGCGATATGGAAGAATGGTTTCATCAAATGTAACATGATGAGAGATGATGATTTTGTTAGTTTGGAGATCCATACACCTTTAACCTCTATGATCGGAAGGGTAACTGTAGGGAATATTTCAAGCATCCCACGCTTGAGCCCCACTGTGATCATACACTTAAATATGGTGGCGTCCAAAGAGAAGGAAGCTAGAGCACAAGAGTCGCCAACAAGTTTTTAGGAACTTGTAAACCGTTCACAGGGTGAAGGTTACACTCCTTCACGATCCATGAGATCGCTAACTCCATGGTGGTCTGGAACCATGACTGGATATTCGGGGATGAAGGTACAAATCCAACCTAAAAGATTGAACATGCCCTAAAAATAGGTCTCTGCTTTATTCTTTTCATATTCATGTGCGCTTTCTGACTAACATACAATCAATAGGTTAACCCTAAACCTATTTAATCTATGTTGGTTGAATATTAATGCATAAACAAAACTATTATTGGCGATCACTTGAATTATAATCATATTAGCCTAAATAAGATTATTAGTTATCTTATTAAGCGTGATTACAAGTACAAATTCCCTTTAATCCTGCAAGAGAGGACATGATCAAGCAATAACAACAACAATATCAAGCAACATAATAACAATCATCATCATAATAATCTCAATAAAGCATAATAATAGCAAGATCCTAGGCATGATACTAACAAGATTAATAACAAATCCTAACATGTCACCAAACATTAAAGTTCAAAGCTTTATTCCTAACATGACACTATCATGATATTAGAAAAGAATAGGAAGCATCGTAGAAACGTGCATGATATTAGAAATCAATAAAAGCATCCTAACATGACACTAGGAATTAAAATAATCAAAGCATGTTTTCTATATCAAAATAACAATTAAAGCAATTACTTACTTCGATGCCTCGTATCTCTTTCTAATAACAAAATACACGCGTTAGTAACTTCAAGGAAAATAATAAACAATTAAATTAAGTAATTGAAATAGAGATTTGGGACCAAACCCTAAGAAATTATCAACCTTTCACGTCTAAGGCGAAGGCAACTTCGAACTTGGCTAGGTGTGTCTAGAACTCGTGAATGTGAAATTTTTGTAAAAGGGGAAGTTTAGAAGAAGAATAGAGGGAGAAAGCTTCTAGCTTTAGAGAGAAAATAGAGAGAGATGATTGTTGATGATTGTGAATTGTTGATGATGGAAAATGGGGAGATACGACCCCTATTTATAGAAAAATAGTCCGGAAACAAATCAAGTCCTATTCGGAATAAAACTGGCATCTGTCGCCAGGCGACGGACATCAGCGCCAAGCGACAGGATTAGCGCCAGGCGACAGACTCTGTCGTTTGGCGCTAATTAAAAGATAAAACGCGTTTGTACGCGGAGTCCTCTTCTTAATATGATTAAGCAGCAAATTCCGTGTTTATCAATTTAAAATCAGGTTTATCATAAAACACTTATTTTATTCCATAAAACTCTTAAAATATAATTATCAATCCTAATCTTATTAGAATTTAAAAGAACCTTCTAGATATTCTAGAAGATTAAAATCAATCCTAATAACTTTAGGAATAATAATTAATAGACCCTCCTCTAGATCATTGGGTCGCATATAAAATTAATTTCGGGCCAAATTTAATTTAATCCATAACTTCCTCATTATTCATCGGAATTGGACTTATAATATATCGTTGGAAAGCTCTTTCCGAGCCCAATCCAACTACACTATTATTGGACCTTTATTATGGACTGAACTAAATTGGACCGGCTATTTTCATAAATAGAGTGTAAAAAGAAATGTTTTCAAAAACAGAAAGAGAGATATTTTAATAAAAACATCCACATCACTAGACTTTTCACACTTTCACTTCGTTCGATAATCAAATGACGTGAAAGATATTCATCACTGGGTTTGGTTTTGGGGAGACACATTTGGGTGTCTACAGTAACCCAAAAACACGCAAGGTGTGGAACGAGGTGCTAATTTATGGGGATTAGTAGCAGACAAGTTCGAAAAACAAAGACACCTAAAAACCCGAAGATGACCATAGGACGGAACGACCCCAAAGAGAGCTTGAGCCGGAGTGAGTTGATTGAGAATTTTTGTTAGCAAAATGTTAAGCAAGTATGTTGCGGTTTCGAGAGCAAGATGCCATATAGAAGGTGGTAGGGGAGCATGGAATAGAAAAGTACGTTTAACATTGTTAATCATACAGATCATTCGTTCAGCTTTGCCATTTTGTGAGGATGTGTGGGGACATGAAAAACGGAAAACCAATCCATTTTTGACACAAAATAATTTGAACGGGTCATTATCAAATTCACGACCATGATCGCTTTGAAAGAACTTAATAGGACGTTCAAATTGAGTGAGAACATATTGTCGAAAATTAAGAAAGGTTTGAAACACTTGAGACTTATAAGCAAGTGGAATAGTCCACACATAATGAGTGAAATCATGTAAAAGCACTAAATAGTATTTGTGACCTTTGTCACTACGACAAATAGGAGAAGTCCACAAATTGGCATGAATAATATCAAAAGCAAAATGAGTAGTGCTATTAGAATTATGAAAAGGCAAGCGAATATGTTTTCCCAACTGACAACCAACACAACTACTGGAGTCTTGCTCCTTATTACAGTCAATCAAATTTCTACTCCTAAGAAAATTAAAAGTGGGTGCCCCGGGATACCATGTTAGATAATGTAAACTCCTTGAGTTGGAGTGTATTCCATTGAATAATATATATAGGGTTACAATGAGGAGTCCTAAACACGTTAGGTAAACTCACAAGATAATTACAGAATATTCACAAAACTATATCCTTCTATACAGAATAATATCTAGAACATTTATCATATTCTATCATATTACTATGTTTGATTTTTTCTCATATATAGCTAATAATACACTTTGTACATAGAATATTCACTCATTTATCTATAAGTGTAATATTCTAAATAGATTGGAAACAAACATTAAGAGATGAAGGGAGTACTAAATAATTGACTTTACATTTATATTTGAGATTGTTGAAAATAAATCTCCCGGCCTAAGTATTACCACATGTAAGTGTCCCACATTGGTTGAGAAAGAGTTAAATTAATCACTTTATAAGGTTAAGATGCTACTCCTCCTATTGGCATATGATTTTAGAATGAAACCTCATTTGGTCTTGTGAAATGGACTCTCTCTTCTAGTTTACGGGTGTGGCTCAAACCTGTATTTAACATAGATGTATCAATGTATGAACGTACATGAGTAACATGACACCTGAAAATGTCACCATGCATGCATCTTATGATATGCATTAAAGTTGGAAAGATGAAAGATGTCTGAAATATAATCAAAGAGGGAGACAAAGTTGGATAAGTCATTAAAAACCCTAGCTAATTAATAACTTGTACGTCTACTTAGTTAAAAGGGCACATCAAACATTTACTGAGATTTTGAGTTTAGAAAGTAGAAACCGACCTTTAAATGAACACACCTAACAAACTGTACACATAAATTGAAGCTCCATCAAAAGGTATTGCTTTCTTCCACTATCTTGCCGTGTGTATTTTTGCCTTCTTTTTTTTAGGCTATCAATTTATTTTACATGCTTTCTTCTATCCCAAGTATTTAATTTTCTTCGAACCACCTTTTTGTTGCCTTTCATTTTCATGAATATCAGAATTATCTTTAATGTAATTAGTGGTGGAGGTAGATTTTTAATCATGAGGGTTCAAGTAGTCCATATTGATTATCTAAAGTTTTTGATAGAATCTTAGCATATGGGAGTATTACACATGTACGTACGTGCTCAAATTTTACATATGTTATGCAATTAGATAAATAAAAAAAAATATTAAGAAAAAAGTTTTTCCTAATCTCACATCAAAGGTTTAATTGAGGTCTTTATTTTCCACATATATAAATTACACTGTATTATATAGTTACATCATAATATGGTAAATATATAATGTTAAATTTTAATAAGAGAAAACCTTATAATTAATTGTCTACTTAAATTAGGAGGTTATTTCGTCGAGTCAATTTGAATCATTCGAATCGAGTTTAGTTGATTCATATACAAGTTAGGCTTTTATAAGCTCAGTTGGAGTCGTAAGGTGTGTAGGTCTAGTGAGAAGTGAAGATATATATATTAGGTCGTTAAATAGATTTATCAGTTTGTAAATGCAATCGTACTTCAATTCTAAGCATGTAGCTTAGCTAGGTTCATGCATCATTTGACTTTAAAATAAACTTAGTGTTATTTTATATCATGTTATTTTATGGCATCACTTTCATGGTCTGATTTTTAAATATCGATCTTTTAGTCACTATCTCAAAGAAAGTTGATTGTTTATTTCCAAATGTATTTGGCTACTACTCTTTTTAAAAATTAAAATTCTTTTTACTATGGCTGGTTATCACATATTCACATCATCCTAGCTAGTTTATTTTTTTGCATTAGATTTAATTACCACATATATATGTGATCTATTTTAATTTATTATTAATTAAAGAGGATGTGACATGCTTACTATTATAAATCATTATTCAAATTAATTAGCAGATAACAAAATCTCTTTAATTTCATTTTATAATGCATTTATCTAAAAATTTCTCAATTGTATGTACCTATGTATGTTCCTGCTCCAACTAATTTATGTCTTTTAACAAATTCGATCCAAGTGATATACTACTTCCGTTAACTTTTAGTTGCAACTTTAAAATATTTTATATCTCATAAATAAAACTCCAAAGTTGCAACTAAAAGTTAACGCAGGTAGTACAATTAATTAATTATCTATTTAAGCACCATTTTATCTTTTCGTTTAAGGATGTTTTGTTGAGTTGTTTAGATACAATGACTATTGATTAAGAATATTCCTTTTTTACAACTACAAATATGGAAAAGGATGATTTTGTTTTCTTGCTCCAATCCACATGCTCATGCATGCACAACCCACGTGTGAAAAAAATAAAATAAAAAAAATAAAAAAAAAAACTTTCATTCACATGCAGTTTTTCACAGCTAGGTGACTACAAGTCTAATCAGGGGCGAATCTAGGAATATAAAATTACCGAATACCAACTTTTGCATCCTCCCTTAATTAACTACGGAGTAATACAAATAAAATACAGAGCAACCTGCTCCCTCTTAATTTTGTTATGAATAATAAAAATTGCCTAATCGGTATAGTACGTAGTCTCGATCAATTTATGGTCTCCATAGATATTCTTCAATAATTTGGAGGATCTCATGGTGTACAAGTATAACTTGGTATAGACAATGTTTTCTTGTCTTAGTGATTTGGTCGTTGAAATGTCCTAGCAATATAAAGTTATGTGTCTTGTTATGTCTGTTTCTTACCTACCTAAAAGAACAAATAAAATTTGCAAAATTATATTACATTGCTTGGTTTGTGCAAATTTTACAAAAAAGCTTGCATCACACGTTCATTGGCACCACGTATGGTTTAGACTTTACTCTTTTAGCGATGCCCTTTTGAGGCTTTTCCCTCCAAGAAAGGGCAAACGCGGCTAATCGATACATAAGGACATAAATTATGTACTACATACTCTTTCTATCTCTATTTGTACATCGATCCTTTGATAGGGCTGTACAGTTTTAGCTTGGTGAGTATGGAGAGCTAACAAATATGGATCAGAAGGACGACTATACAATTGTTAGAGGGCTTCAATTCTATCCTTATCCTTTACAACATCAAATCGATAACCATCATTAAATAAAGGCTTAATACATGGCCAAATATAGTTGGTCAAAAAAAATCTAAGACTACAATAATCCAACGGTTTCGACTATAAAGCAAAATTAGTGGTCCGTTTTACTTACCAAATGAATAATTCGTAGTACTCGATCTGATTTCCAAAATCAAATTCTAATCGAAGAATATTGACTTGTGTGGTCCTCTAATAAAAAGAGAGAGTATTCGGACACATTCATTGTAGGATTAAAAAGGTGAAGAAAAATGTCTAAAACAAATAAATTTAAAATTAAAAAAATTAGTTTCATACGGTGAAGCTTCTATCATCTTTTGTCATTAGTACGTATAATTTAAGTAACAAGTAGCCATCCCTCAAAAAAAAAAAAAAAAAAAAAAAAAAAGGTAACAAGTAGGTAGCCACACATCCAATTTTTTAATTTTTTTGTACGAAGACTTTCTATATATTGTATTTTATTTCTTTTTGTTGTTTCTACCTTAATTTTTTTTTTCTCGATTTTATATCTCACAAAAAATTCTAAGTGAGAGAATATTTGCCTTATATTTCTCTTTGATTAAACATCAATATATACAAGAGAGTATACTAGCTAGGATTAGGGTTAAGAATACATTAATAAATTACAAACTAAACTAATAATATACACTAGATTATTTACATAATCTAACACACCCCGCAGTCAAAACGAGAGGACTGCGAGCGCTGAGACTGTTGCAAAAATCATCAAATAAAACCTTAGGCAGACCTTTGGTGAAGATGTCTGCAATCTGGTATCGAAAAGGCACGTGTAATATACGAACTTCACCCCGTTGAACTTTTTCACGGACAAAGTGAATGTCCATCTCAATGTGTTTAGTGCGCTGATGTCCATCTCAATATATATGCCGTGCCTTTCTTATTGATTAAACATCAATATATACAAGAGAGTAAACTAGGGTTAGGGCTAAGGATACATTAGTAAATTACAAACTAAACAAATAAGGAACACTAAGAAGAAAGAAGAAATAGAGAAAATAAATTTAAGAAAGTTTTTCTTTGCTTGTAATATGAGATTTAATTTGCTAACCATCATTTTTAGATTAAGATTGTATGGAGTAGCTATTAATGTGTGCGACCAATTAACAGATTGATGATGATGACTAGCAAATTGCACCATCATGCCTTAATTTTCATTCTTTAATTGAACATAACGATTATGATTCTTGAATGTAATGTTTTGTTGAAGATAGAGGGTAATTGATGTTAGGGTAGATTATTTATTGGTGTACATCAGTTTATACTCCCATCTACAAACAAAAGTATAAGCTTAGGTTCCGTTCAACAATTCACCTTATTTTTGCTGAAATGAAATTATTTTTGCTGAACTGAAATTATTTTTGTTGAACTTAAATTTTTTTTAAGGAACTTAAATTAATTTTGCTGAATTGAAATTATTTTATACTGATTCTCTATTATATTTCTTCTTTAGTGTTACTGATTTTTGCTTAACTGAAATTATTTTTATTGAACTGAAATTAATTTTACTGAACTGAACTTATTTTTGTTGAACTTAACTTATTTTTGCTAAACTGAGATTATATTTACTGAAGTGAAATTATTTTTACGGAATATTACGTAGTACTCTGTATTTTTTTTAAGTGAACTGAACAGGGCCTTACTAAAAAACATAAAAAAAAGTATAAGCTTGTCGAATAACTTCCTAGAATTAGTCACAATGTCACATAATTCTTACTAGTACAACATTCACACACTCGGTACTATCTAAGTAAAAATAAACGTATTTTAAAATTACAACAAAAGGAATTAATAACAAATGCCATCAATGTAGATTTTATATCGAATTCAAAACTAATCATAGTTTTTATGCTGTAGAAGATATGGAATAATTAAAAGTATTAACAAGATAGCAAAGAGAATTCTTCCATCATTATAAGGTTTCTAGAAAACTTTTTTTTTTTTCCAAAAAATTTGAAAATATCACAATGATAACAATTGATCCATATGTTCCTTGAAAAAGGTGTGGACGTAAATTCTTGTTCTTGCCACCCAAATCTCTTCCATCTTCATAACTCCGTACTTTCTTGCAAATTTTATGAATCTTCTCTTGAAGTACTTTTACTCAAGTTATATTCTATTTTCATCTATGTGTTTTTTTTTTCCAAATTACTTGTCTGATTTAGTTGTTTATATGTAAACATCCTAATGAGTAATGATAACAATTAACTAAAAAAAAAAAGAATACTCGTAATAATTAGGTCTATTTGTTAAATTAAAATTATTTTTACTAAACTGATTACATTAAAAACCGTAAAGGTCAAAGTTAACCAGAACAAGACAGATTATACAGTTGTCAATAATTGTGATAATTAATTAATTAATCAAGTAATTGAAGGGGATTATCAATCAATTTAGTCCGTCATATCATAGAGTGAAGTTGCGCCACAATGTTGAACGTGGTGGCTCCCATCACTTTAAATGGAGAAAAAGGTGGACCTTGGAAGTATCTCAATTTTTGAAAAAAAAAAAACTCTATTTCGTAGAAAAGGCCAGTATTAATAGGACAAAAAGGCTCTTTATGTCATTAAACTATTATGTCTGCCAAACGTCACTTTACCTTCTTATAAACCACATTTATGTGATTTTGTGTATTTGTGATCCAACTTGTGTTGAACTTAAATTTCTCTAGCTAGCTCTCCAAAATGAGTTGATTATTTTGGTTGCCTTACTCCAAGGGCAACTCTTTTATCTTTGTGTTTTTCTCTATATAATAATACGAGGTACTTAATTGTCGTGAAAAGCAATCAATTTAACACGCGTAATTAGAATATATGAAGTACTTCGTATAAAATAACTATTCTTACATACGTACTAGTGTACTTCTCCCTCTGTTTTGCTAAGTGTTACTCGTACTCACTTGTATTCTACACGGTCTTTAATGTACTATTTTGATCGTTAATTTTTGTCATTGTGCATTACTTAATATTATACAAAGTTGATGTATTGAAAATTCATAACAATATGAACCTAATAAGATCTAATCAACTTGATAATTTTTTTCTGATTAATAACCAATTAGACATGATCAGCAGTAAACTTTGACCTTGTGAATAGTAAATGGGTAGAACTCTAATGGTTTGAATTTTTCATTATTGAAAAACATATATAACTATGTACTAGCCAAACATACTTACTACTTTTCATCATAAACCTAATTGATAATATGTGATTTAACTAATTTGTTCTACATCCTTTGCTTTACAATGGCATGCACCATGTTAACGAACTAATCAGCTTGACTGTTAACATACAACTTTGACTATAAAAATGGATGTTAAATCAATTGTATTTTCTTTATTATTTGTCTACTATATACTCTCCATACAAAGGTTAATAGAATACATACATATTGCACCCTAAATTTTTTAATTACTACCTCCGATTTTTTTTAGTTGCAACTTTAGGGTATTATTTGAGAGATATAAAATATTTCAAAGTTGCAACTAAAAAAAAATCGAAGGTAGTATATAAAAGAAGGCAATATGTATGTACAGATGTCCTAACCATTAATTCGAAACTGGTTAGTCTCTCCATTTCCTCCCAAGTGATGGGAGTTCGATTTCTCATCATAGCGCTCATTCATGTGATAGAGTGGGGACCCCTTCCCGTAGTTTAACTTAAAAAAATATACAAAAAAATAATTCGAAACCGGAGGAAGTGTAGACGGAATTGTACTTGAAGCAATCTAAGCTAAGAGGTAAAAGAGGTGGTAGATTTGAAGAGCATAAAGGCAAAATCGGTCATTAAATAGTGTTCGTTGGTGAAGATGACTCGAATCCCTTATTTCGGATCTTCATAATATTCATTAGAAAATCAGCGGATCAGATTGGTGTAAAATAAATCAGAAAATAAAGAAAGAAGATAGAAATAAAGTTTGTACTACATACACATTTTGTGTGTGTTGTGTGTGTGTGTAAGTGAGCTAGCTACAGTGGGCCTTCTGAAACAAATACTATTAAATCTAAAAAGTCTAAAATAAAAAGGGATGATTTATGACTTCCAACTGTTTCTGAGATTATTATGACCTTTCAATTTTCATGATCATCTCCAATATCTAACTTTGCTACTCTTTTTCTCTCTCTTGTTTTAGTTTGTGCCGAGATTGGCTCCTTCCATCTCTAAGATCCTAAAGCATTCAACAAATGAAAACTTTATGCTATGTCAACTCTTCTAAAAAGTCCTAATTAGCTACTATTTTCGTCATTATATGTTCTTTTTACGTAGGATTAAGTTGTAACTAAAAAGATATAATCGATAGATTGATGTAGGGATAGTGAGCATAACATATAGTCGAGTGTAGCTTAATTAGCTAGCTAGGTCTAAATAAGTATTTGCTCAACGCTTTATATGAAGGGTACGTATTGTGTGTGTGTGTTTAAGTGACTATTTTAGTGTGATTAATTACAATTGCTCTTTATTTTGAAGTGGTGAAATGAAATGAACAATAATAATAGTATGAACACGAGACAACATCAATATTACCCCAATATTTGTGACAGTGTTTCCATTTTAAGTATATTTATTCTGTACTTTTTTAGGCATGATACATGCCAAACGGTGAATGCAAGCAACCTTTGACAATATGCTACTACTGACCATGACTTCATTCTAGATTATAAGAAACATATATATATGCTCCATATTATATTATTCTAATGAGAAATTTGTTTTAGTCCAGCTTTTAATTTTCTTCAGAAAATATATTATAACTTTTACTTCATTTTATATGATATTATTTCCGACTTTCAATTGTTATTTCATAAAATTAAATCAAGATTTTGAAACCCAAAAAGTAAAGTTTACAGAGTAATTTTAGATAAATTATTCATACAGTATTATATCAAATTTCAAATCAGAAAATACATAATATCAAACACACACCAACTTTTAAAGTTTTAAACTAATGAAGTCTATGTAGTATTGTGTATATTTTGATTCAAAAAATAAGGTTTTTTTTTTCTTTTCATTTTTTAAAATCTACTATTTTTCATTGTTGATTAGTTGAACTGGACATTTTGTTGGTGTATGCATCTTTGTAGCTTGTACATGAAAATGCATGTCTGTAGTTAAATTTGTATGTATTATACTTCATATATTATACTTCCTCCGTTTTTTTATTATTGCACCATAGGGGTTGGGTACAAATATTTTGGTAGTGGAAAAAGTAAGAGAGAGAAAGGTAAAAATACAAAATTACCCATGTGACATATTGATAAACTAAAAAGTAAGTGTGAAAAAGTAAGGGTATATTAGGTATTTGTAGTGTGAAAACAAATAATTTTTTTCTTAAAGAGAAATGGTGCAATATTTGTGAAACTTCCTAAAAAGACAAGTGGTGCAATAATAAAAGAACGGAGGAAGTACAAAATAATAAACTACTCAGCATTATATCACAATCATCCAATAAACGACACATTTAATTTTGTCAAGAAAATATCAATCCATTACATGATATATTTATTCATAAAATAATAATATTATAAAAAATATGGTAGCTATAAGTGGCCTATATAACCCAAGTGTTCCATTTAATTTAATGAATGACTTCAATCACCTTTCCTATATAAAGACAACCCAAAACCTTTCTCCCTTCCCTTCCTCAACTCATTACCCTACACATCATACAACTTCTCTACTTCAACCCCCCAAAAAATTTATTTTTTTTTTTCAAAAAAAAAAAAAAAAACTTTCTACAAAATATTTTTTCTTAGTTTCAACAAATAATGGTGATGTTAAAGGGTTTATCAACATCCATGAATGCAAAAATCCTCGGTACCGGGGGGGAAGACGAGGTGATTGTTCTAGGACATGGTTATGGTGGAGAACAATCCATATGGGAAAAGATTGTTCCTAGCTTAGAAGAAAAGCACCAAGTTGTTCTTTTTGATTGGAACTTTTCTGGTGCTTTTAATAATCATGAGAATAATAGTCATGGTTTTGATCCTTTAAAGTATAATTCTCTTGATGTTTTTGCTGATGATTTGGTGAATTTATTGGATGAAATGAACATTAAATCATGTGTTTTTGTTGGTCATTCAATGTCTGGTATGATTGGTTGTATTGCTTCCATCAAGAGGCCTCATCTTTTTACCAAGCTTATACTCATTGGAGCATCTCCCAGGTAATTTAATTAATTTATTCTACACACTTATTTAAGAAATTTTAATTCTATGTTTAATTAATAATTAGTGTGTTTTATTTGGTTTAATTGTGGATTAATTTCATGCATGGGTGGATTACACATATTAATTTTCTACCTGAATTTAAAATTATTGGAATATGTATTATGTTTTGATTTCTTTGTGGGTTGGCTAAGCTTGCTTGGTTTTAGGCTAAATATAATAAAATGAAAACCTCTCATTCATATATCTATTTTAGAAAAGCTTTTTTTTTTTTTTTTTTTTTTTAACAATAGAAAAGCTATAATTAGCTATCCATCTTTGCTAATTTAGTAGATATTCATTATAATTTATTTCTATTTTTCTGTAAAATAAATCTGATTTCTTTTCCATTATGATTCAGTTTTCATGCTAAATATTTGGAAATATACATTTTTTTTTTGTTTATTTGGATATAGACAACATTTATAAATAATCATACTAAGCTATAAATATCAATCTTAGCTTTCACATAATTGTTGTGGTGTGTACACAAAAATCAATATTTTAATCTTAATGAAAAAATCCTATATGACACTAATATGCTTAAGTTTGACATGTCTAGATTATGTATACTATCAAAGTCTAATAGGTAGTATATACTCATAATTTAGAAAGAAAAGAAAGTATTATTCTTGCGCGTCCTTATTTCACTTGGGGATGAGACGATGAGTAGTCCATCTTATAGGAGCTTGTCTTGATTCAATAGGAGTTTGTCGCGAATAGTCCTATTCAATCCTTTAAAAAAAATAGACATAAATAGAGAAGGACCGTTGTAAAGTTTGAATAGGTGTAGCTGATTGACTCTCATATATAAATACTAGGATTCATATAATACATATACTTCGACAATTTTGTTATTGACACGCTTAATAAATTTTTTAAGTGTGCTCAACTACTACTCTACTAGGACTAAGTCCATTTTAGGTTTAACAATTTGAGTGATGTAAAATGAAAGAAGAATGTGGACAATTCTTTACTTTTTGCATGTAATAAAGTTAAAAAGCAACTTTAATTGTCATGTGGCAACTTTGAAAGTGTTTTTTTAAATTTCCTAGACTTCTTATTCATGTGGAGCTGTCTTTATTAGATGGTGGTAGTTGTTTGGTTAATGTTAAGGAAAATTCGCTAAAAATAATTCTAATTTTCGCGTATTCGTTTTAAATAATTTTAATTTCGGATTATTATTAAATAATCCTAACTTTGGGGTGTATTCGCTCAAAATAGGCTCATGTGACCGATAACCTGTTAAACAGGTAAATTTTTTTAAAAAGTTAATTGACACGTGTCATCGTGTTAATGGTTGAAAATATAATAAAAAAATTTAAAAAAAACTAAAAAATAAAATAAAAAATAAAAAACCCAACCCCATATGGCCAAGCCCCCAATCCACGACAACCACCGTCGTTGGGCTTGCCACCGGCCTAGCCCAAGTCCCCGACCTCAGCCTGCTGCGGACAGACCCCTTCCCACACGCAGTCACGTTGGCCTACACCGGCATCGTCCTAACCGACACCCCTTTCTTTCAAACAACCAATCTCGCAACCTTCACCAAATCCTTAAAATACCACCCCCATCGCTAAAAACCACCAGCCGCCCCTCCACCACCATCGAAACCCTTGTGCTAGGGTTCCGATGGTGGTAGAGGGGCGGCTAGTGGTTTTTATGCGGTGGGGGAGGTGTTTTAGGGATTTTGGGTGGTCGAGTGGGGTAGGATTTCAGGGGTTTTAGGCTACGAAATTGGTGGTTTTGGGGGAAAGGGAGATACCGGCGTGACAGACGGAGTTCTGGCCGGCGCGTGGGTGGGGAAGGGGGTTCCAGCCGAAGGTGGTTCGTGGGTGGTGGGGAAGGTGGTTCGTGGTGGTGGCTGGGTTACATTTTTTTTTTAAGTTTTTCTCTTTTTTTAAAAAAAAAAAATTTTGTAAGTTTTTTTTTTTAATGTATGAACCAATCACATGGTGACACGTGTCACCTTAACCTATTATAACAAGTTAGTAACCGGTTTGGGCCTGTTTTGAGCGAATACACCCCAAAGTTGGGATTATTTAATAATAATCCAAAGTTGGGATTATTTAAAGCGAATACGTGAAAGTTGAGATTATTTTTGACAAATTTTCCTAATGTTAATGACAGTTATTGAGTACTATTCATACTCTGATAGTCTGATGTGAGCTTTTGGCCCATTTAAGCCCAAGAGTTTGTTCTAGGGGTGAGCATGGGACGGGTATCTGTACCGTTAGCACTAACGGTTCGGGTACCCGATAACCATAATCCCTAAAAGTGATATCCATAACCCGAACCGATAAGTTCGGGTGCTCGGATTTTCGGATCGGTTATTGGGTTCCCAATAAGATATCCAATAATGATAATTAAACTTAATTATGTAGTTATTATGATATAATTTACCACTAATTAACAATTATATCGTATGATTTTGACCAAATTATTAATAATATTACTAATCATTGATATTATAAAGTAATTATGAAGCAAAGTAAGAATTTAGATTTAAAAAAAATAGATTTAAGTAAGGAAAAAAAAGCAAAAAAAATGCTTATCGGATCGGATCGAGTAATCGTTAATTTTGGAATGATACCTAATAAACATACCCGATAACAAATTATCGGAACGGATACCCGAACCGTTATGATTATCGGATCAGATACCCTAATTTTCAGAACGATTACGGATCGATTTTTCAAATTTTCTATTTTTCAGGTAGTTTTGCTTAACCCTAGTTTGTTCTGTTTTAGTGGTTTCAATTTAATAATACTTCAACTCCCTTTGTTCACTTATTTTTTTGCCCAATCAATTTTTGACAAATTCACATAATTTTCACATAACCACTTAGCTTATCTACATTTTATTATTATATATGGAGTATGTACTCAATTTATAAAATGAATAATTCTAAATCACTAACATATTATAATCTTAAAATATTATATATGTTTAATTTTTTTTTCCTGAGATAGGGAACTTTTAGATAAATGTACCTTTCCATCTAAAAAAATATACATGTCTTCTCAAAAAATAAAATAAAATAATAATGTGTTGACCGGGCCACATTAGGAAGAAAAATACTTTATTGGTCAATATCTGGATTGGATAATTGTTAAAGAGAAAAATAAATAAATTAATCTGTGTTTATTTACAAGCGAGATGGTTATTATGTAGCTGGTCAATTATTTGGTCCAAAATTATGTTAGAATAATCCATACCATCTTATTTATGCACTACGTAAAAGTTATCAAGTCGTTTAATGTAATTGATAAAATTGTCGATGTGATCTAACGCATGCTAAATTAATAAAATAGGTACATAAATTCAGAAGATTATGAAGGAGGATTTGAGGCAACACAAATTGAGCAACTCCTCTCAACAATAGAATCAAATTTCCAACCTTGGGCCGCAGCATTTGCACCTTTAGCCGTAGGAGGAAAAGAGCCTCAATTAACTGAGAAATTTGAGAAGAGTTTAAAGAAAATGAAGCCAGAAGTTGCCCTAGCTGTTGCTAAGATCATCTTCCTCGGCGACTACCGCCATGTTCTTGAGAAAGTTGACACACCTTGCACCATCATTAGCACCACCAATGACCTTGTAGTCCCCTCATCCGTGCCTTACTATATGCAGAAGAAGATGATCAATGCTAAATCGAGGGTCGAAATCATCGATGTTGATGGTCATTTCCCACACTTGACTGCTCGTGATGAGGTCCTTAATGTGATTACTAAGGTGCTGGATTCTTAATAGTAATTAAGGACTTCTATATATATGTACGAAAATTAATTAATTAATTAATTAAATTATATATGTCTAGTATATGCATGCATGCATTATTTCCTGCCCCTTGGTTAGGTTAGTGGGAAAAAAGGGTTTGTGAAATATATAAGTACTTAAGTAGTTAAGTGTGTTTTTATTTGCTATAATCAAGCAAATTATTAAGCCAGGCCAAATTAGGATTAGTGATAGCTAGCTAGGTTTGGGTTTGCGAGTTTTGGTTGGAATATTAATTACATTCGTAATTTTTTTCCTATGTTTAAGAAGATGAAATTGGTTTTGGTTGTATATGTTTGGTTATTTTATAAGTATGTTGACAATGTTGTATATTAAATGTAAGCCTATGGACTATTTGAAATGAAATTATTCTCTTCGATACTTATCCCGTCAAAGCCAACAAGAATAATTATATATCCCTAGACTCTAGTGTATGTACCTCTACCTACACTCCCTCTAAAACAATGCGTTTAGCCTCCTATTAACCCAGTATCTAAATCCATCAAAATGACACGCTTCAATTCATAAAACCATCGAGATCGCTCGTCGACAATGAGATTTCTAGCAACTAATGATCTAACAATTAAACACTCCCCAAACTACCTCCATGGTTCTGCATTCCAAAACCTCCAACGCTAAAGTCGCCGTCGGCGGATATGGATAATCGATTAATCGTGCATGTGACTTAAAAGTGTGTGATTTGTTCTTCTACTGATCATTTCCATGGAAAATTCAATCAACAAAAATTTCATTGATTGAATTTCCCATCAATTTTTATCCCTCTTAAATTTTTTAGTCTCTAATTCTACTTTCTCTTTCTAATTGACAATTATTATAAGCATAGCTGCTTTCTTTTTCTTTCCCAAATCATGAAAGAAAAATTATTAAAGTAGTTTTTTTTTTATTTTATTTATATTTTTAAATTTATTAATGTTCATTTTCATATTGATAAATGATCACTTTATTTAATATATATTTATTGCGATATTGATATATACATGGTGTATGTTCGTTTTCGTATTAATAAATGTTCATTTTCGTATTGATAAATATTCATTTTTATTTTGATAAGTTTATTATTTCAATTTTGATAGACATTCATTCACGTTTTGTAAATAATGTGTATTGATTGTTACAAATACGTACTCTTTTTCATGTATAGTATGGAGTAGTAAGTAATTAAGTATATGTAGTACTTACTACTTAGCTTGCTTGTATCGTTTGTATGTCACACCTAACATAAAAGTATATTTTATGCAAGCAGTAAGATTACTAAAAACATCGAGTAGAGCTTTATATGTTTAGCCACATATATTTTTTAATGCTCGTTAATTTTATGCCATGTTCATTATCATTCCCATATATGCTCATTTATATATGAGTAGATGCTCATTTACATATTATGTTGATCATGTCAGTTTCTATACTCTTTTAGGTTCATTTTTATGTATAAATTGTTTTTTTTTTTAAACTACTTATAAATAAATTTGATGTTCATATTTACTATATGTATATATAGCGTCTAATAATATTCATATTTACTATATTTAAACTACTTATAAATAAATTTGATGTTCTTATCAAACTCTTTTGCTCATTCTCATGTAGATACATATCCAGGATATTAATAGATGTATATTTCAAATTTTTAGTAGATGTTTATACATATATTATTGCAATTGTTTGATCCCATAATTTAAATGCACGGTCAAGATATTTGTTAATTTTCGTTTGAATTTCATACTGATATTTTAATAAATGTTCATGCTTGTATTGAAATATGTTCATCTAGAAATGGATGCATGTTCGTTGTCATATTTATACATGTACATCAAGTTATTGAGTTATGGATATGTTGACTATACAGGTAAATCAATAGCTACAGGAGAATAAACTCATATTGCACAACCTATAGTGTTTACTTGATGAACTACGAAAAACTCTTTTTGTTGAATGTTCATTTTCATTTTGATAAATGTTCATTTATATATTAGTATATGATCATTATTCGCATATTAATAGACGATCAATAAATATATGATAAATGTCCACACTTTTTCCATCTTCGATCTTTATATATTTTCTACAGATTTAATAAGGAATTTCAAAAACAATTTGTTATTTTCTGTAGTTTTACATGAAAATGAAAAAAAAAATCATTTATATATTATTTGATGTTCATTTTCATATGTATAAATATTCATATACTTTATATACTCCACTAATTTTTAATATATGTTTATTTTTCACATAAACCTCTACAGTTATCCTCAAATTCCTCTAATAATACAAAAAATATAACTTTTATAAATTTTTTATCATCTATGAAAATAATTTAAAAGATGTTCAATTACAAAATATTATATGTTCATTTATGTTTGTCTTTCATTCATGAACAAATTCATTATACAATACGGTGTTTTTGCTATCTTTTCTTGAGCTTTAATCTTCATAATTTTCTCTCTCCTTCTTAATACTCTACAATCCTCTAAGTTTCATTCTTCATCTTTTTCTCTCTCCTTCTCTATTACTTACATATTTGTAAATTAAAAATTGGAACAATAAGTAATCGACAACTTTAGTTGCCTCGTCATCGCCTCCACTACAACAGTGAACCGGCATATATAATTCCAAATCTTCATCCCACAAAAAAATTAGGAAATATTGGATCAAATTATTTTTATAATTCTTGTGTTAGTTTCTTGATATGGCTTGGGTATTTGATTAAGCTCGTTATTTGCTTGTTGAACTAATTGATTGTAAGTTACGACGATCAATTTTTGATCAAATCAATACACAAAAATCTCTGCAATTCATAAACATATTTAAAGCATGCAAATGTATCGAGTCTACCGAAAATTATTTTGTGATCGACGGAGAAGTAGAAAATGGCAGTGAGATCAACAGAGATGTAAGATGGAGATCAATTTAGGTTCTCCTGTAGTTTGAAGGTGAAAGAAATTAAAAACAACAGAAATGCGGCGTCGTTTACAAGGGGTGCAGGGATTTCATCCTAGACTAGAGTCTAGGTAAAAATTTGTACAACAAGAAGGCATATGACTTTATTTAAGCCTATATTAAATGTAAGTCTATGGACTATATGAAATGTAAGCCTATGGTTGGTTTTTGTAATTTTTTTTTTATTTTTTTAGCCTGTTGAGGATATCAAAGATTCAAAGCACAAAGTTCCCATTATATATGGCCCAATAGGCCCATCTATATGCATATGTATGTGGCCCAATGGGCTCAGCTTAAGCATTTATATTTTTTCTTTATAGCCGAAGAGTGAGATGATAGTGTCGCTCTAAAAATGCAAAACACCCTTCTTTCTTAAAATGTACAACACTTACATTAAATAAAAATTAATCACTAATAAGTACGGAAAAAAAATAATAAAAAAATCAATCATTAAAGATTGTATTAAGTTTTTGGATGACTCTTAGATATATCCATTCGTCCTTATTTATTTGGAGTTAAGTATAATACAGAGGACTCAATTCTTGCAAAATGTGGGGAAAGGGGACTCTATTTATTTTATAGAGGAAAAGGGGACTAGGGTTAAATTTCTGGTGTTAGGAGGTATTTTCAGGTGACTTAACTCACCTTTAACCCAAGAAGAATTAAGTCCCCTCATTATTGCCTTGATTAAACCAGACAAATTCAATCCCTTCATTAATAATTTCTGCTGATTGTTTTGAAAATATGGCTGTTTGAAATTAAGAAAGTACAACAACAATACAAAATCTTTGTTCTTGAAATTTTTTTAATGTTTGTTATCCAAAAAAAGTATTCTTTTAATAATTTTTTAATGTTCTTCATCTCTCTGGTTTGTAGCTTATTTGTCTTGCATTTGTAGTAGAAGCACACATCGTAATTTTAGTGAAGGCTTGTAGGGCCCTAATTTTTTTTTTTTTTTTTAAAAAAAAATTATCGATAAGCCTAGTGTATATTGCAATAGAAGGTCATTAAGGAGAGTTTCTAAGAAAGTCAAGCATCCTTTTATGAGATTTCTAATATGCCCAAACTATAAACAAGTGGATGGGTGTGATTATATTAGGTGGTAGGTTGGTTGACAGTCCACGTGAGTCAGAGTTAGTTTATGAGATGGTCATAATTTTAATTAAAGAGAAATGTGGAGTTAGAAGGTCGAGGATGTAATGAAGATGATGAAGAAAATAAACATTCAAAGTATTGTAATTTTATGCTTTATTTTTGTTCCAAAAAGAGTAAGGAACTCTTTTTTTTATTGGTCTTAAATTAAAATATTTACCAAAAAAAAAAACAAAAAAAACATACTCCTTTTTTTTAGTTGACCAAATTGACTCAATTGTTTAACCAAGGGGACTCAATTCTTTAACCAAGGGGACTCAATTCTTTCCCTTAATTAATTAGAACCCACCGAAAACCCAAACTCATTCTAGCCCAGTCCCTTTTCTCTCTATAAAATAAATAGAGTCCCCTTTCCCCACATTTTGCAAGAATTGAGTCCCTTATTTTATACTTAACTCTATTTATTTGGCTCATTTACATTTTCATAATCTCCAAACATTTTAAAACATGTTACACATGTATCTTCAACTTTATTTAAATAAAAATTCAAATAAAATATTCTATAGTTGAATGAAACCAACAAGAACAAATGTGACTTTATAATTTCAAATAGATAGAAATGATCACGGGTTGGCTGAGCGAAGGCTGTGTAGCTTTGGTAATAAAAGTTGTTCTATTACGAGCCAAATATTTGGATCAAGCCCCAATCCGGGTTAAAAAAAAAAAAAGTTGAGTGCAAACTTGTTAGGGCTAAAACAATAGCGGACTTTATAGGTCGAGCCAAAATTGTGCGAGTAACTAAAATTTTATTTAAGGTTGTTGAAAATTATTGATAAAATCTATTATTCGTACTCATTTACTCTGTAATAAATTGGATTTTTTTGAAGATTATTACTCGTATTATAATTGACTATTGTATATTCTCTAAAAAATTATCAATAATTTTAAAAATTGTATGGCCCGGGTATTATTTTATTTTTTTATTTTTTTTATTTTATTTTATTTTTGTTTGAGGAAGGGTATTATCTAGTTTGACCACAGAGTAATATAAAAGAGAATGGAGGAAATACATAGGCCGTATTTGGTGAATAGCTTAAAGCTGAAAGCTGAAACTGATTATGTTAACTGATTTTGATTACCTAATTGTATTATCTGATTTGACTAACTTATTTTATTAGCTGATTGTATAAAAGTGTTTGCTAAATAGCTGATAGCTTAAAGGTGATTGAATATGTGAAATGACCAATAAGCTAATTGTGGGTAGGTATTTTAGGTAGGATTTTAAATTAAATGAGGATATAAGTGTCATTTCACAATAATTAATAAATAAGCTAATTGAAAAAGCTCCTAAAAAGAGTTTTTTCAAAAAGAGTTTATTTAGTGGAATAAGTTTTTCAAATAAGCTTCCCACCAAATATCTTAAATTAGTTTATTTAATAATCAATAAACTAATATTGGTCAAATAAGCTAATTTTGCTTAAATAAGCTGTTTACCAAACACAGTCATAGTAAATAGGAACCATTGAAGGAGTAGGAGTAATCCTTTCCATTTTATTTAAAAAAGAAAACCTTGAAAACTCATAACCTCCCAAAAAAAAAAAAAAAAAAAAAATCCCCGTTCTACCCTTTAACTTGATCCCGAAGAGACCTCCCCAAAATAGCAAAACCCAGCCCACAAAAATCCCACCTTCTAGACTTTCCACCACCTAGAACCTTCTACCATCCTCTCTATCCATCAAAAAATCTCCCCCCATTTCTCCAAGAACATTCCAGACACCCTTCTCTTTATAAATACCCACCATCTGTTTCTCTTACCATCCTCGAAATCCTTTCAAAAATCCCTTCAAAGAATCCCACTCAAAATCAAATTCTCTCTCCTCTCTAGAATCCTCCACAGCAATGCCAACCCGATCAGCCGGCCCGATCTCTCAAGACTGGGAGCCCGTCGTCATCCACAAAACCCGATCCAAAACCCAAGACCTCCGCGACCCGAAGGTGGTCAACCAAGCTCTACGCTCCGGTAAACCCGTCGAAACCGTCAAGAAAGCCGTCGCAGGAACTAACAAGAAGGCCCCAGCGACGGCTGTTAATGCGCGGAAACTCGATGAGGAGACGGAGCCAGCTGCGCTTGCTAAGGTGGGGACTGAAGTAAGATTGGCTATTCAGAAGGCGAGGATTGAGAAGAAGATGAGTCAAGCTGAGTTAGCGAAGCAGATCAATGAAAGACCTCAGGTTGTTCAGGAGTATGAGAATGGTAAAGCTGTTCCTAATCATATGGTTCTTGCCAAAATGGAGAGAGTTCTTGGTGTTAAACTTAGGGGAAAATCTGGGAAATGATGTGATTGTTGTTGGTGTTTTTTAGTTGATGATGATTTGTTGTTTTTGTGATTAAAAAAGTTTTGGGTTTATGTATGGTGTAACTAGTGATCAATGAAAAGTAAATAATTTCGTAATTTGTTGTTTCTGTTATTATTTTGAATTGACTAATTCATTTTATTTTCTTATCCGATTTGAATGACGTAACAATTTGGGGAGTTAAAACATAGATTATGACTTAAAAAAATGACCAAATTAGAACTGAAAATAGATGATGAAATCCGATCAAATTCGAATTTAATACGGGGTATTAAACATGGATTATGACTTTAAAATGGACTAAATGTATAATGGATAATGACCTGATTTAACTCGATTGGAACCGAACAATAGGACATTTAGAGTTTAGATTACTAATTTAATTATGTTTATTAATGTCCTCGTATTCTAATTTTGGGCTTATTGCTTCTAAATTGAGTTGGGTAAAAATATGAACTTAAGCTAATAAAAATGTTCATAGTTTGTTCGCTTAATTATGAATATATTGTTAAATAAAAAGAAATTACTTATCTCTTGATGCGTGAACCAAAGTTACAATAGCCGCGTCGTGGAGAACCACTGACCTAAAAGACGATGCCGCGCTACCTCCCGGTGCAGTAGACTAGAAGCGATCGCCCTCCAGGATAAGCATGGCGCCGGAATTTATGTGCACTCACAAACCCGACTGGAACTCTAAATACTTGCCCAGAAAATAGAACAGAAAGAACTCGTGTTTAGATAAATTTAGAGAAGAGAGAAGAGTGATTGTGTTATTGTATTTTTGACTGGAAAAAGCAACAAGTATATATAGGCAGTAGAAGGGAGACAAGAAGCATAAAACGAGAAAGAACTCAGAATACTTGCCCAGAAAACAGAACATAAAGAACTCGTGTTTAGATAAATTTAGAGAAGAGAGAAGAGTGATTGTGTTATTGTATTTTTGACTGGGAAAAGCAACAAGTATATATAGGCAGTAGAAGGGAGACAAGAAGCATAAAACGAGAAAAGAATCTGGCTAAGAAAACGACCAGATTTATTAAGCCAGTCAACAACAGAAGCAATAGACAAGGAATTGAATTAGTCAGCTACAATCGGAAAAGAATAATCCCAACAGACAAAAAGGAATATTCTGTTTAACAAAGAAAAGGAAATAAAATTTCTCCAAAAAGATAACAAGGACCCACGCCCGCGCATCTTATTCCCCAAGACCCAAGTCCCGAGGCCAGATCTGGCTCGGCACGCGCGCGCGCATGTGTGGAGTAACACTTACCTCCCACTCACTCAACTAAATAGTGCTAAGACACTACAATATAAAAACAAGGAAAAACCTTTTCCCCCAACCAATGTGGGATTTTCCCCTTTCATTTGTTTTTTCCCTCTCTCTTGTTTTTCCCCAACTCTCTTATTTTATATCAAGAACTTCCAACATATCTATAATGGTATTGTATTAAAAATGTTTATTATTGCAATTCGAGCTTAAAATGATAAAGAAGTAAAGACTAGTGGAATGACCCATGGTCAATGTGTTCTATTACTCGCGTTTAGCTTTTAGTTACTAAAATAAATGGGTTCATTGTCATATTTAGCAAATAATAAACACCTAATTAAAAAAAAAAGAGTTAAAAAATTACACAACATAATTTCCACAAATTACTGAATTACATAACACTCAATAACGTTAAACAAAAATATATTTATGCAAATAAACAAAAGAAAACATGTGAGAGTGAAGGATAGCTGAAGTGGTTAGAGCTTCTATCCCGATTTCAGGAGATTATGGGATCGATTCTCACCCCGCCCTTATGACTCTCTAAACACCAAAAAAAACAAAAGAAAACATGTAACTTTTCGAGTTCGAAATTGGTTCACATTGATAATTTAGAGGCTTAGAGCCAAGGGGAGTTGTAAATAGGAGTGACAACAGACTTAACTTGGGTGTACATATATAGGCCATCAAGTCCATGTTCTCTCCCAAAACCACTCATTTTGTACCCACCAAAAGGTGCATCATAATCAAAACCAAAGTAGCAATTGATCCAAATGGTTCCGGCCCGAATTGACCGTGAGACTGTGTTAGCAATGTCTATGTTCTTGGTTACTATTCCAGCTGCTAATCCATACCTTGTTGCATTTGCTCTTTGTATTCCTTCTTCAACGGTTCTGCCATTGGCCACAAAGAAGATGTAAAAATCAAATGAATTAAAAGTCGTTCCAAATATAATATTACTCGTATTTTATTTTTTTAAAAAAGCCAACCAAATACAAATGTTACACGTATTTTTAAATGAACACCTACAATTTAAAAATATTATGTGCCGAAACGTGGGATAAAACTTACTTGAACTTCATCAAAGACATAACCGGGCCAAAAATTTCATCCGTTGCTATTTGCATATCATCCTGAAGAAATTGGAGGTAGAATTAGAAACTAAACTCTAATGTAATTATGCTAAATTATTCTTTTAATTTAATAATTTTTACTAAATAAATTAAGAATGCAAAAACCTCAAAATGTTACCTTGACATCAGAGAATATGGTTGGGCAAATATAATATCCCATTTCACCATGACGATCACCACCAACTAGTAGCTCAGCACCTTCTTCTTTGCCTTTTTGAATGTAAGAAAGTACTCTCTCAAATTGCTTCTTATCAACCTACATCATAAAGAAGAAATCTTAATCACTATATTAAAATTATTTAATGAATATAAGAAATCATAATTTCTAGAACATAATCATCAAAACTATAAATAAAACAAGAAAATGTTTGATCATGCAACTAATCACTCACAATATGATATGTTACTCGGTTTTCTCTATCGCGAATTAGTTGTTTTTTTACTTGTTCAAAAGATCATATTATAGTACAATAATACAAAACAATGCAATATAGTATTAAAATTACCTGAGGTCCTTGTTGAACTTTAGGATCAAAGGGATCACCAACAACCCAAGATTTAGCCTTTTCTGTTAATTTCATTGCAACCTCGTCGTAAATTCCTTCTTGTACAAGAATACGAGTGCTAGCCACACAAATTTCTCCCTGAAATAATTATTACAGTACAATTTACAATTAGGACTTTTAATAACTAACAACAATGTAACATTTTTGTAACTCCTAATCATTTGAGACGATAAGTTGTTCATCTATTAATTAATTACAATGTTTATTAAAAATAATTAGGTGAATGTAGTACCTTATTAAACATGCAGCCTTGAAGAGCAAGCGCAGCTGCAACATCAACATCAGCATCATCAAAAATGATTAGAGGGGATTTTCCTCCAAGTTCTAACGAGACTGGTTTTAAGTTGCTTGTCGCGGCTGCTTGCATTATAAGGCGTCCTACCTCTGCTGATCCTGTGAAGCTTATCTGCATTATTACGAAAATAATTACACTATGTATCCATCGTTTCAAACATTCTACGACTTGTTACAATTCAGTACCACGTACAGATATTGGAACGTAATATTAAAACCAATCACAAATTTGTGGAAATATCAAGTGCAGACAATTTCAAGTATTAATACAGCACATTTTCATTCATTTAGACCTTTTTTATCAATAAAATTATATCGTGTGACATTTAAAGTTATTAATCCTCAAATAAGGTAGAATTAATTAAAAACTCAAACATTACCTAAGAATTATTAGTACATGAATGAGTGAAGAGTATGATGAAGAAATATTTACATACTTTGTCAATGTCCATATGAGAGGCGAGCGCAGCACCAGCAGTTTCTCCATAGCCATTCACAACATTTAGCACTCCATCAGGAACACCAGCCTGTTTAATTACCATTTATAATTACCACCCATTAAAAAGGACCAAAACAAAATATATATATATATATTCTGTTATAAATCTAAATGATAGAGACAAATTATGAATAATAATTGTTTACCATACTACGACAACAAATTTTAGTTGAAATGTATTCATGTGATCAACTTACGACTTATTAGAAATTTTGCTAAAAACAATTCAACCACCATGTTTTTTAGTTTGCACAAATAAACCTCCATATTTCCTACTTTTTCCGTTTCAAATCACTTTTACAAATTAAGTAGAATTATTAAAACTAGAAATACCTTGAATTCCTTAAATTATCATTTTTTATAAGTTAAAGTACTATTTCTACATACGGTTTTAATATAAAGAGCCCTATAACTAGGAGATATAGTATAGACGGTCTAACCATACCACAACACAAATCTCTAAAGGCGAAGAAAGTAGTAGCAATAATAATCAAACTAGAACATAGTGTTATATGGTATTGGCTTACCAACTTGGAAAGATGAGCATAAAAAAGAGCCGAAAGCGGGGTTTGCTCGGCCGGCTTAACCACCATGGTGCACCCAGCCGCTAAGGCTGGAGCCACCTTTAAGAAAAACATAGTGGTTGGGTAATTCCATGGTATGATGTGGCCCACCACCCCAATTGGCTCTCTTAGGGTGTACCCCTGCATCGCACGTGACAATTTCAACGTCTCTCCATGGATTTTATCTGCTGCTCCTGCGTAGTACCGTAAGCAGTGAGATGCACCTGGGATGTCCAATACCTTCCCCATTGTAAAGAGTTTGCCTGCATCTATTGAATCCAACGCTGCTAGTTCTTCCACGTGTTCCTCGATTAGGTCCGCAAATTTCATCATCACCCTTCCCCTTTCCTGAGAAGATTAAAACTTAAATTGAACTGACAATTTCTGACATGACATGATATGATAATACAATTGAAATCGACATAAAACAAACAGAAAGTTATAGGGAAAGAAAAAAGCACAAATTATTTTAAATTGGCGTGACAAGACATGAAATAGCAAAAACCTAAGCACCACATGTGTATTGTTCAATTCAAATTATCATATTATAATGCTTCTTAATTAAATAATTTTGATATATCTAAAGATAATTTGATGAACATATAACACGAGAGTAAACACGGCACTTTTATTTACTACGGGAAATATGTCATGACAAAATCAAACCACATAACATAATTTTGTAGTGCTATAGGTCTTACTTTTGAATAATAATTTAGGCCACCGTAATTAAAACTACGAGGTGCAAAATTAAATATGCAGAGTATAAAGGTTATAACTTAAAAGTCAACCTTTTTAAACAAGCACTTTATTGTGTTGTATTATCAAAAGTCAATCATAAATTTTAGCACTTACATATCCAGACATACGAGGCCATGGTCCATGGTCGAAGGCTTCACGAGCAACCTTAACAGCTAAATCAATATCTTCCTTATCTCCTTCTGCAACACTCGCTATCACTTCACCATTCCTCGGATCAATCGTCTCGAAACTTTTTCCTACATAGCATCATTAATTAGTCGACAACATTCTTGGACCGACCTTCACCCTTTTATACTTTAGGTGTACAGAGAGTCGTAAAAGAAAATAATAGCTCTAATTTAAGAGAAAAATATATAATAGACATACTAACCGGAAATTGTATCAACAAATTCTCCGTTGATAAAAAGTTTTGTAAATTTGATCTCTGGAATTTTGAAGTCGCATGGTTCCGAACTTTCTTTTGATATATCACCCATAATTATTTCTTTGTGATTTTACGTGCAGGCTAATAACTTTGCTTGTTTATGATCTATTAATTCTACCACTTAGTTTGTTTTTATAATGTATTGATAGATATTATAGGATTATTATAATATTTGTCACAGAGTAGGATATATTTGTATATATTTGTGATATAGTTTGTATTCTTATCGTACTAGGTTTCCTAACAAGATTAGGACTAGTATTGTAACACTATATATATTATTCAATGGTACACACTCCAACCCAAGGAGTTTTCCCGAAATATAACATGTATAATATCCAAACTACTAATAATTCAAGCAGGAAGCTGGCCTAAAATCAGTCAACACCGCCCCTCCTTAAATTTAAAAACTATCATAAAAAATAATGTCACAATTTGCATGATAAGGTCACCACAAATTATTCCTAATTTCGATCTTTTGGTTGCAATACTTCGGCTTCTGTTACGAAATTATATTATTATTAATTAGGATTTGTTGAGCGTCGTAGTCCCTAGAAAGTTAGGGGGACCCATGACTAAGTTTAAGCAATGAATAATATTCCGTTTAGAAAATAATAAATCATAAACAGTACATATTTGTATACAACAAATTGAAAACGACGTGTAATTTTATCTTAAAATTATCAAATTTAATGTTTATAATATTGGTACATTATGCTAAGAGATATGAACTTGTACTTCTAATAAAAGTTAAATCAATAATTGTATGATTGTATGAATACATAAGGCTTATTTGATTGGAAAGGGATATATTAGTTACTTAGTCAAAATTAATGAAGTTGATGCCTATGATATGACCTCCATGAAGATAACCGAAAGCATTTTTTTTTTTTAGTATGATCATATATATAGATATATTAACATTTTTTTTTTAGTATGATCATATATATAGAATATCATCAAATTAATAAAATTAATACGTAATAGTGTAGTACTACATAATTACTTATTTGTAAGCTAAGATACAAACAGTCAATGAGTTGACTTTTGCATTTATACCTCTGGAAATCAACCGTAGATCATGCATGTGTTTTATTCACTATAATTCAGTTTATTAGAATTTATCTTAATTTATTTGAACTTATCGTAATTTATCAAAATTTATTAGACTTTATCAAAAATTATTTAAATTGTTAATTAAATTTGATTAATAATATTTATAATTTATTAATTTTTTTTTTAATTTCCTGAACTTATCTTAGATGAATTTATATGTAAAGTGAGCGGAATAGGTTAGCCATTTACAACCTTAATTTATAGCTTATTTTCTCCCTCAATTCATTAATTATTACCTGTAAAAAAAGTTATTAATCTTTTCTAGTGCCAACAACCAAAATATAATGATTATAGTAACATATAATGTATATAGTGACAATTTATATACATTATACAGAGTACTGTTATGACGATAGATATATACTGTTATGAGGCCATATGTAACAAACATCACTACAATACATATTCCCAGCTTGTAATCACTTCATTCTGGATGGTAGCTAATTTTAATGAATGAAAAGGACAAATTACCAAACTATATTCTTGTAATAATTTGTGCTAGTAGATCCAAATATACATAATAATGTTTGATTCTCCTCAACGCCATGCATCACAATAAGCTTAAGACAGTGTTTATCACCAATACTATGACTTTAAAGTATAGGAATGGAGTATAATCAAGTACTTTTATTTACAATATAAGAACTTTGCTTAGTTGATTAATGTAGTATGTAGTACATATTATTTTAATTTAAGAATTGTTTATTTTTTTTATTTTTATACTTTATATATCATTGCTTTGGCATTGTATATTTGTATGCTGTATGCATATAGTGATGGTATTATGGTAGTATTGACTATTGACTATTGAGGAATCAACCAAAGTCATGGTATTATGCATTTAGGACTCTTTTGAGTCTTTTCCATGTGATTATACAATTTAGTTACAAGTATTACTCGTATACACTTCGTATTTTAGTAAAGCACGCAATTGACTTGAACAAAAATTTATATTTTGGTGACGCATGTGTCACCCATGCCTCTTATTAGTTACACCATTGATTATATTTCACACGCATGCAATGATGAAATCACCAATTAAAAAAAAAAAAAAAAAATTAAAAAAAAAATAAAAAAAATGCAAGCTCTTCAATTGTCATTGATAAAAACCTTATTTATTAATCATGTTGTTTTACAGCCAAGAGGAGTTGTGAAGAGGGGTGACAACAGATTTGACTTGAGTGTACATATATAAGCCATCGAGTCCTGATTCTCTCCCAAAGCCACTCATTTTATACCCGCCTGTCGGAGCATCACAATCGAAACCAAAGAAGCAATTGATCCAAATGGTACCAGCACGAATTGACCGTGAAACTGTGTTAGCAATGTCTATATTCTTTGTCATGATCCCAGCTGCTAACCCATACCTTGTAGCATTTGCTCTTTGTATTGCATCATCTACAGTCCTGCAATTTTTCACAAGAAAACAATGATTAAGGTGTCACCTTTTTAATTAAGATGTGTAAACCTTTGGAAACTCATTTACTAAACTCACTTGAACTTCATCAAAGACATTACAGGCCCGAAAATTTCATCCATTGCTATCTGCATACCGTCCTGCAAAAATTGTGATTAAATTAGAGACTAAACTCATAAATTTATGCACTAATATGCTAAGACCTTGCAACAAATATATGCTCATCACAACATATTGGAATGGACCCTATTAGTAATACTTTAGTGTATGTATATGTTTGGTTTGCGACACAATTACTTGACGTAGTTAGCTAGCTTAGCAAAGTTACCTTGACATCAGAGAATATTGTTGGGGCAATATAGTATCCCTTTTCACCACATGGCTCGCCTCCAACTAATAAATCAGCGCCTTCTTCTTTACCTCTCTTGATATATGAAAGTACTCTCTCAAATTGCTTCTTGTCAACCTACAATGTGGTAAAAAGTACCTTATTGGTATGTAATCAAAATCTCCATAGGAACCGAGTATATGGCAACACGGAGCTAGTAATAGTGTAGGAATGAATGAATGATCGATGCAAAACAAGTCACCTGAGGTCCTTGTTGAACATTAGGGTGAAATGGATCACCAACAACCCAAGATTTAGCCTTTTCTGCTAGTTTTCTTTTCATTTCCTCGTACATCCCTTCTTGAACAAGAACACGGGATCCTGCCACGCAAATTTCACCCTAAACAAAGATGAAAACATACTTAAAATCATTGGTAAGAAAAGCAGGACAACCACTTTCATAAATCAACATTTCTTAGAATATTATGCCTTATTGTAGAGGCAGCCCTGAAGAGCAAGGTCAGTTGCAGCATCAATATCAGCATCATCGAAAATGATGAGAGGCGATTTCCCTCCAAGTTCCAGGGTAACAGGTTTTAAGTTGCTTGTTGCAGCAGCTTGCATTACAAGGCGCCCTACTTCTGGAGATCCTGTAAAACTTAACTGAACATAGTAAAATAAAAATCAGCCATTTTCTCACAATTTGACATATATGCATTAGTAAGTATCTAATAATCAAATTGTACATACTTTATCGACGTCCATATGTGATGATATTGCAGCTCCGGCAGTATGTCCATACCCATTTACAACATTTAGCACTCCCTCCGGTACACCAGCCTACTCAACAACATACCAAATAAACACAAAACAGAGAAAAATAACAGAACACTAGCTCATCAAGTATTAATTCAGTTAAAGTTGTTTCGTTTTGTAAACATCACCTAGCTTAGTTGGTAATGTCTCAAGACCTCAGTATGTCCTAAATCAAATTCCGTTTACATTACTACCTTTTTATTTGTGACCAATTAAAAAGCAGTGTGTAGTCTCATACATGATACATAATACGAATTGAAGTATATGTTATTGGCTTACCAACTTGGAAAGATGAGCATAGTAAAGAGCGGAGAGAGGAGTTTTCTCAGAAGGCTTAACCACCATAGTACAGCCAGCAGCTAACGAAGGAGCCACCTTGAGAAAAAACATAGTAGTCGGAAAATTCCATGGAATGATATGGCCAACAACACCTATAGGCTCCCTTAGGGTGTACCCCTGCATAGAACGCGACATCTTTAATGTCTCACCATGGATTTTATCCGCGGCTCCTGCATAGTATCGTAGGCAGCGAGCTGCTCCAGGGATGTCGTGGGCCTTCCCTGCTCCAAAGAGTTTTCCTGCATCAATTGTATCTAATGCAGCAAGTTCTTCCACATGCTCCTCGATTAAGTCAGCAAATTTCATCATTACCCTTCCCCTTTCCTAAATCAAATCATCATGTTACATTGTTACATATATAAGATTAGAATTAATTAACTACTACTGTATGTTCTTTAAGCATACTAACATATCCGGACATACGAGGCCAAAGCCCGTGATCGAAGGCTTTTCGAGCAGCCTTTACGGCCAAATCAACATCTTCTTTATCTCCTTCAGCCACTTTTGCTATCATTTCACCGTTTCTTGGATCAATTGTCTCTAAGGTTTTTCCTGTAATTTTTTTTATATATTAATTAGTTGAACACAACCGAAACTTCACAGCAGGAAATTGACATGAGACCAAACACAAACACGACTTTCCACATGCAGCTATCAAGGAGGAAAGTTTGGTTCACAATTAAGGCGATAGTAGGAATAATTCCTCCATCATAAAGTGGAATAATCTCTCATTTTTCTCTAATGCGTGACATTTACAAGTGAGACTAATATGATTTTCAACAAATTTATTGACAAACTAACTAATTAGAGATTAATATGTATGCATACAAAGTATCCAATAGAAAATTTTCAAGAATAAATAAAGATTGATAATCATAGATAACTGAAAACAAAAATATGGTATGTAGGAAACTAGGAATTAAATGACCTGAAAAGGATTCCACAAATTCTCCATTGATGAAGAGCTTAGTAAACTTAATTTCTGGGATTTTAACGCACGAATTTGAGCTTCCATTTGATACATAATCTCCCATTTTCTCACTCTCTAACGTCTAATTCTTCACCACTATATTTTGGTCTTAGCCTTTTTTTTTTTTATTTTTTTTTTATTTTATTTGTACATATAATTTGATCAATGAAATGAATATTACGAAATATTTCGTAATATAGAGCGAAATGAAACAAAATAGAGCGAAAAGATAAGCTTTCTGCATGCAATGCAAGTGTGTGTTTCTGTTTTTTACTCGTAAGGGTAAGTCGTAACACATATTAAAGGATAGATTATATTAGTGGCTTAAAGGCCTTGTCCCATTTATAGTAAGGCTGGTAGTAGTTGTAGTACATATCATAACATTACACAGAATAAACTTATATTAGAACTATGACTCAGGAAATTAAAACATCTAGTCGTCATATTCTTATACAAAATTAGACAAACACGATTTCGGAGGTTGTCTTTTCAAATGTGAAGTTACTCTCGGAAGTTGCAACAAATGAATTTATTATATATCGCAAGTAATACTATCCTTTTGTTGCAATTAATAAGAAACAAAAGTACTATGTAGTAGAACATTTTATCAAATTTATCCTTATTATTAAGCTCGACTGATTTCCCACAAGTGTATGTATCTTATGACTAGAAATTTGTTACTTAGCTTATTTTTTGGGTGTTTATATTAATCTAATCCAAACTGAATTATGCTTCAATTAATGACTTGAATCGAACTTGGTTAGATCACGTTTGACAAATCAACTTATAATATGTGCATCATGCCACCGTAGTATATCATTTCAAATAGTTTCAATTCATAATTAAATCACATCAAAACTATGGAGAAAAATTGATACATTTGTTAGTTACAGAGAAAGAGAAACAAGTACATAAACTTATATTGATGAACTACGATACAATTATCAATTATGTAGTATTCATACATTATACATATATAACTACGAGCACAAATGCACAAACTTGTTGATACTGCATTACACAAGAAATTAATTCACCATTATTTGTGTACCATAACTCTCTCAAGAACAAACTTATAAAAGCCTATAACTTTTTTTTTTTTTACCCGGGGAAATTGCCCTAATAAGCCAAGTATTACAAAGAAGCTAAAGTTTTATTAGTCAATCCCTCAATTTATCCCCCCTAGTTGTATATAAAAGGTGTTTATTTTTCGTCGTGTAAAATTTATAGCCAAGGAGAGTTGTAAATAGGGGTTACAACAGCCTTGACATTGGTATACTTGTACAAAGCTTCCATCCCTAAATCTCTGCCAAATCCACTCATTTTGTACCCACCATAAGGACAATCAAGATCAAATGCAAAATAACAGTTGATCCATATTACTCCGGCTCTGATCGATCTTGACACTGTATTTGCTATGTCGATGTTTTTAGTCACTATCCCTGCTGCTAGCCCGTATTGTGTGCTATTTGCTCTCTCTATTGCCTCCTCGATAGTCCTGCAGTTTGGTAGTATAGGCCACAAGAATATAAGTTTAGTCGCGATAGCTTATGACCTTGTTCATTTAGCTATCACCAAATGCCTAATATCAACACTTAAGAAAGGACTAATTGTTTAAGAGTTTCAATCAGTAAGATAAAACTTACTTGAATTTTAACAATGACATGACAGGCCCGAATATCTCCTCCTTAGCTATCACCATATTGTCCTAGACATTCAAACACATAATCAGAAATCGTATTTCCTTGTTCTATAAGCAACAATAGATGCATTGACTTGTTTATACAGAGTAAGGTTAATAAGTTACCTGAACATTTGTAAATATGGTAGGCTGAATGAAGTAACCCTTGTCTCCATGTCGACTACCACCACATAACAAGCTAGCTCCTTCTCGCTTCCCATGCTCTATGTACGAAAGTATTTTCTCAAATTGCTTCTTGTCAACCTATACGACGATACATTATAAACATCAAACGATTAGTATACTGACACAAAATTTGACATTGAACTATTGGTCAAAGAACTGATGCATATGAACAAAATTTTATGTAAATTGCACCTGTGGTCCTTGATGAACATTGTCATCAAAGGGGTCTCCCACAATCCAATTCTTAGCCTTCTCTGCCAATTTCTGGACTACTGCATCATGAATACCTTCTTGAACAAAAACTCGAGAGCCAGCTACACAAATCTCTCCCTGCAAGAGAAACAAAAATAGGATCAAGCTAAGGATAGGTACGTAGATCATTATGAACAAAAAAAAAAAAAAAAAAAAGCTACAAAACACATTTACCTTGTTATAGCAAATGCCGCGGAGGGCAAGATCAGCAGCAACATCAACATCAGCATCATCGAAAATCATAACAGGGGATTTTCCTCCTAATTCAAGGGAAACTTGCTTTAAATTGCTCATTGCTGCTGCTTGCATTACTAGTCGTCCCACTTCTGTAGACCCTGTAAAACTAACCTGTATAAAGGAACATTCAAATTAACATCAAGGTTTTTACCAAGTAAAATTTTCGACATTGGTAATAACTTCATCAAACTTAAACTTACTTTGTCAATGTCCATATGGGATGCTATGGCAGCACCAGCAGTCGGTCCAAATCCGGTGACCACATTAATGACTCCATCAGGAATACCAGCCTAATTCAAGAAATATTTATTAGTAATCAGTTTATTAGTGCACAAAGTATGTATATAACCATGTCAAGTATCAAGATTTGAAGATGATGTGCAAAACATACTTATTAGAATCCCTTATTAGAACATAATTTCTTGTAAAAAACGTACCAACTTGGAGAGGTGAGCATAGAACAAAGCCGAGAGGGGGGTTTGCTCAGCCGGTTTGACCACCATGGTGCAGCCAGCAGCCAAGGAAGGAGCCACCTTCATGAAATACATACTTGTTGGAAAATTCCATGGTATAATGTGGCCTACAACTCCTACAGGCTCGCGTAGAGTGTACCCCTGCAACTCACGTGACATCTTCAATGTCTCACCATGGATTTTATCGGCTGCTCCTGCATAGTACCTTAGATTACTTGCACCACTAGGGATGTCTATCAATTTTCCCATGCCAAATAGCTTCCCTGCATCAATTGCATCCAATGCTGCCAATTCTTCGGCATGTTCCTCTACTAACTCTGCATATTTTATCATCAACCTTCCCCTTGCCTTCATTTAAGTACCACAAATTAGTTAATGTCTTAATGCCAGAGTATGTAATTGTACATTAATTATTACATGAATTTCGTCCATATATATGATACGTAGACACGTAGTATATGTGACTATGTGAGCATACATGCTATTAAAAAGTCGAATAAAAAAAATTATACCAAACATGCTCTAAAAGTATTCACTTGTAAATTGTTGCATATACTATTCATCAGTCTTATTCTCTTCTTTGATCACATTTCATGTCTTTAACCTTTACTTTATGAGGGGCTTAATCCTTTACTTCAATCTCACGTATCTTATACTGTATTATTGTCAATTTGATGAAAGTTGTTGAAAAAATAAATCTTACTTAACTTAATTGAATCCTAGGCACCTATTATTTGACTATCATTTAGCCATTTCCATGTAAAAATACTTATTGGGGGAGGGGGGTGGCCGGTGGGGCATGAGAGATTATGGTATCCAATTACAATTTACAGCTGTATATTTATACTCACTATCTTTTGGAATATGCACAACAGTTTGAATTTTATATTATTCCACTAATTTTAACTTAATTTTTTTTTACTATTTTTTTTCCGCTTATTCAGTTAGTAATAAACAATTTAAAACATTAACAATAAATGTTGTACATTAGCAAACGTGACACTAAAACCACAATCTTAGTTATTTTAAAACCTCATCAAAGGAAATACTCTATATTTCCAAGATAGAATCCTGTAGGAGAAAGGTCAACAATTATAGGAGTATGATAATTTAGGAGGTGCGACAAAAGAAATTATTGTAATATGATAAGTAGAGCTGTCAAAAACTGACCCGACTCAAGAACCCGACCTGAATCGGCAATGATCTGAACCTGATCTGTACCCGAATAATGGGGTGAAACTAGTGACCTGTAACCCGACCTGAATCGACCCGATGTTAATCGACAATCGATTTGATCCAATACTTTATGACCTAAACCCGAACCTACACCTGATCTGATAGTAACCGTCAACCGATTTAATCCGACCCAACAACAATCAGAACCCGAATTAGTACCCGACCCGATTAAAATTTGAAAACGATTTTAACCCAACACAACCTGTTTATTGACCCGAGTCATGAAAGGTTTAATAGAATTTTATACACCTTTCGTTCAGCTGGTACACTTCTGTAAACCCTCAATCCTTAACAAAATATTGGTACAATTTGTTCAGCTTATATAGCTTTTGTTCTCTATTACTTTGCATATAGGCTTAATAAAATCTTGATAATGTTTGATCAAATTATAAAAGGCGTAATTATATAAGTTCAGCTTAACCACATCGATATTTATTCGAAATGAACTTGAACCAAAACCAAGAATGATCTACCTTTAAGATTATCCGACCAAATAATTATCTAACCCAACCCTAACTCGAACCCGAATGTATCATCTATTAACCCGCCCAAACTCGACTCAACACAACCCGAACCTGAAATTGAACCCGATCTGAATTTGACTCGAATCGAACCCGACCTATTCCCGAAAAGGTAAATGATCTGAAATAATCTAAACCGAAATTGACCCGACCTGAACTTGAACCTAATCTGAGACTAGATTGACCCGACATAACCTGATCCTAATTCAACCCGAAACCTGATTTAACTCGACCCAAACCCGACTTGAATACCCAAATTGACAAAAGAAATTAAAGAGCACAAGACATATTTTTGTATGTATGTTATTACTATATGAGTGTTATATATGTATGGTAGGACTTACATGACCAGACATACGAGGCCAGGGGCCATGGTCGAATGCATCACGGGCAGCCTTGACAGCTAAATCTATGTCTTCCTTGTCTCCTTCGGCTATCTTCGCTACCACTTCTCCATTTCTTGGATCTATTGTTTCAAACGTTTTTCCTGCATTTTTTCACATTCGTAAATACCTCCCCGATTACTATTTAAACATGTCACATGAACGCGATTTTAAAATAAACAACGAAATTGTCACTTCCATCTTATCACATTGGTAAAATTTAATTTGTCAATGCTACCAACTAACAATAGTGGACTTGATTTGAATTGTACAATTCTGACTTTTAAATTTTATCTTCAAGGTTTACCATTTTTTTGTTGGATTCTTTGTAAAAGCTAAGGTCTTTGTTATTTGAAGAAAACGATGGTTGAAAAGAAGAGATAATACATTGGGACCAAGGTGTTAAGGGAACTTTTTATCCTGAAGTCAAAGTCATTTTTTAATCCAATTCAATCTTGTTATCATCTCATACACCGTATCAAATAAGGCCAAGAATTGTGTTATTAAACCTAATCTATAAAGTATAAAGTCATCAAAGACCCTTACCCAAACCTTACTTATGATTTTTTGGTGTAATATTCACGAGTTTGTTGAGTTAGACATTTAGACTTAGGAGACAAGCATCTAGATTCAAACCTCAAACCTCTATATACAAAGTGGACGGGTTAAATTAATTAGTAATTGGAATAATTGCACGCTCCAAAGCCTTTCCCTTTCAAGACCTAATATAAATTCATAATTGGGGCAGATCAGCTAAACCACTTCTAGCTACTACTACTACTAGCTAGTTTTAACGATAATTGGTAACTCTACTAATTTATGCAAAAATCATTGTCATTTTTAGGAGTAGGTTAAAATCTAATTATATTTAACGTCATCGTTAATTGTGTGGGTGTGGGTCTATAAATACCACATGAATCTATTTAGAATTATTTTTTTTAAATAATTAATAAACCACATACAAAAAGAGATAACCTTAACTATCATATAAATTACGTATTATAGGAAATAAATAAAATTAGATTTGTCCACTCTATTTGTCTACTATGACAAGTATTATGCTCATTTTCTCAATGGTCCACCTTTGAATTTACTCCGTCTTTAATTGGTTGGTTTTAATTTTCTTCCTACTCCGTATCATTTAAGGATCCAATAAATTTTTCTCCAAAAATAAAGATCCAATAATTTTGAAATTGATTGATTTATTTAGCTTGAAATCTAAAGACATTTCGAATTATTATTGCCATACGGCATCTACCACAATAATTAACCCTTCCTAAAGAATAATCTTCTTTCTTTTATTTATTTATTATTATTTTTTTTTTTTTTAGAATAGATTTCAAGTAAGATGATATAAAAAAAAACCGAAAATAAACAAAAGTAGAATTATTAGAGGTCATTCCAAGGCTATACAATGATATAATAATATACTCTAACTTGTATTATTGTGTAAATTCTCAATCTCATTGAAGGGCGAAACGAATTTGGCATCTCAATGAATAATTGAAGAGATTAAGAACCATTCTTCAAAAAGTAAATAAGATTAAGAACTAATTCTCAAATTGTTAATTATCTATTTAAAGAAAAAAGTATTCCTCGAATAAATATTGATACAAGTTGGAGATGTGAGGTCGTGACATATATGTTTACCATATTCCAACATACAAAAAAAATGCATACTCCGTACTAAATTAACAATGAATAATACTTTCTCCGTTTTTTAATAAGACATGGATAAACTTTTAGAGACAAACTAAATAAAAATTCGTGATTAATTAAAGAGGTTAAGAAGACGAACCTGAAATGGCGTCGATGAATTCTCCATTGATGAACAGCTTAGTAAACTTAATATCTGGGATTTTTGAGGAGGTTGATTTTAAGCTTCCATTAGTTTTAGTACTCATCTTTCTTTCTCTCTCTATGTATTTGTTTCTCTCTCTAAATACTCTGTTTTTTCCTCTGTTTTGGAATACTCCTAGTTAATGTGAACTCTTATAAGCTTCACTAATTTTGATTTTGGTTAATAATGTTACATCATTATATACGTGTGCTCTTTGTACACCGTATCTGATGCTTACTAATTTTGCTATAAAAATGCTATATTATTGATGTTTTTTTTATTATTAAAAACAATATCATAGTGAATTGATTACTACCAAACAAGATTTCCTTAACTCATTTTGTCTTTATTTTTCAAACACAAAACAATACATTTAATAAGATTTGTTAGTCTGTTAGATCTTAGATGGACCTGCCTCACTTCACAATTGTTACAATTTTTTTTTTTTTTTTGTTTATATTGTACCTGCCTCACAACTTGTCAAAGTCCTAATATTTGTTTCACTTTTATAAAATATGTCACACTACCAATGAAGTGTTGGACTGATGGAGTTTGGGCGGCCTATGGTAGAAATTGTGAGTCTATCTACCTCACATGATTGTCACGTTGGCTCTTAATGTTATGTTAGATAATCAACTAAATCAAAAACTTAACATGAGAGTTGAAGTCCAAGATCGATTTATATACTCTATTAACCTCCTTGTAGTTCATTAACTTGGCTTACATCATTTTTCCTTTTAAATTACCCCCTTTCACGGAGGTTTTGATAGTAGGGCGTATGCATAATTGTCAAAATTGTAAGTAAGGAGTACTACATGGGGTCGTGGACTTGTAAAATGTACGTTTGTGCAAATGTGCAATTATCCAAAATGTGCAGTGATGACCATGATGGAGCTAAAAATGAGGCATGACACGGGGAACATGAATGCAGTGAGCGAGAAAATTCGACGGAAGCTACACTTGTTTGAATAAGTGTGATGCCTTAATAATGCAACCGTTTATTTTTAAGCCATCTCTTAGGAAAAATACCAATGCAACTTTCAATGCATGTAACTCGATTTGGTTAATTGATTATCCTACACTTCATCATGGGCCGGGCAGGGCCTACCCTATGGAAAAATTGTTGGCCCATTTTGAACTATTGCTTTGGGCTTAAAAATTATTGAGAGAGAGAGGAAAAAAAAAAAAGTCTTTGAAAGTTGTACAACTTCTATACATGAACTTTCCAGCAAATACAAATAAAAGTATTCATAAACTTTTTTTATTCTCTATTCCAATCTACAATTAAGTATTATTCATGATTATTAATTAGCTACATTAAAGCTAAAATTAAAGAATTAAATTTTTGGATTTAATTATTTGATAAATTATTTATAAAGATGTTTGTTTGTGGGGTTAAATGGTTAATTGATGGATAATTCACCTAATTAGTTGTTATAGATATAGTGTAAATCTTAAAAATTTGAACTTGTCTTGTCAACTTAATCTATACTATGTACATACAATGTTTGGTAATAGGGAGAAGATGAGATTTTTGTGACTTATTTTCATCTAATTATCGTAAAACCCTGGAAACATCCTCTTAATACAATGAGTCTTAGGTTAGAAATTAATATGATTATCAAATATTCTACGAGATTTTGAAGATAATATCATATACAATTTATCTATTATACTTCCTCCTTTCCACAAATATTGAAACATGAGGAAGAGATACAAATTTTAGGAAGAAAATAGAAGGAAGTTATTTATTTATTTATTTTGATATTATCTCCTTATTTACATAGATTTGATGCTTACATATAGAATACAACTTATTTTTACATGTGATAGCACCTAAAAATTAACAAAATTTTGGTGCTTTCATATAGAATACAACTTATTTTTACATGTGATAGGATCATAGCAGGAATTTAAAAAAAAAAAATGGCCTAATCATTCTATTATATTAACAAGAGGAATAATATAAGAATTGAGGATATTGAAAGATTAAAGACAGTTTTTAACCCTAGTTGAAAGGGAAAGAATAGAAAAGAAAAGGTTAAGAGTACTTAAATATTTTTCCATTATCCTAATTTAATTTTCAATTTTTATTAACTATTACTAAAACAAAGTATGTTGACATCACCACTGTCCATGTGTCGCTCTCCTAATAAAAAATTTCCCGCCTAAATACAATGATGATGTCACTTTTTTTTTTTGGAACTATCATATTTAATATTTTTGAAATTTAATATATTAGAAGCTTCTACATTACAACTATCAATTTATAGTAAGAAATTGAAATAATTTTAAATAGCTAACTAATAAATGACCTCTTAAAATAAACTATGTATTAGACAACGTTAAACAGGTACGATACTATATCATAATTTTGATGAAAGTAAAAAAATTTTGAAAATTACAAATTAAATATTTTTTTGTATGTAATACTTATATTATATTCATGAATAATAGCCATTTTTTTTTTTAAATGTACAAATTACAAATAAGTTTTATATAAACTTATGTATTATGTTTGATGGGGCTCGAACTCATGTCCTCAAAGTCACAAGGTGAGTTCCCCACCAACTCCACCAACCTTTGCTTGGTTTGTACAATATTATCTTGAATCCCTATCCTTTATATCGAACACTCTTATACAGTACTTTCTCCGTTCTATTAATATTGCAACAAGGATGAAATTACGCATCCCAAAGCACATTTTATATGCTAAATATCTATAATTGTGTAAGAATAAAAATTATAAAAAATTGATATTGTGAAAGTATTTTATGAGACAAATCCAATAAGATCACACATAGAACGGAGGAAGTATTAGTTTATATTTACACTGCTGTAAATATTGAAAATCGGGCTGTCGGAGTTAGGACCTCAAGTCACACTCACAAAACACAAATAATCGACACCCACACACAAAGCCACACTCACTCCACTCATTTTTATCTTTGTTTTACATTACAAATTGAAATTCGTCAAATGCTGAAGATTTTAGATCTTTCTCGATTCTTCCTTAATCGATCATCTTCTTCCCTTTTATCCGCAAATTACCTTCCATTTGCAACTCTTCACTCGTGTCTCTCTCCTCGAAGCTTCTCGATCATGGCTTCCGCCTCTGCTGCTGATGAATTCGTCAAGGGCAACGTTCATCCCAATGGCGTCGCCGTCATTACTCTTGATCGTCCTAAAGCTCTCAACGCCATGAATTTAGGTCATTTTCCCCCCTTTTTACTCTTTGATTTTGTAATAATTACTCTGTAATTCACTTGGTTATATTCGAATCGAAGTAGTTGACTAATTGCAATTATCAATTAAATGCTTTTCAGTTGATTTTTTTAATTGAATATGGTCGAATTTAATCTTAATTATCTAAATTATAGTTGGAATTGAAATTTTAGTGTATATCATCTGGAAAGATTGAATCAATTATTAATTCACATTTGATTTATTCGAATTAAGGTAGTTCAGTTATTGAATTAATTATCGTGTAATGATTGAATCTGCTCGAATTTACTATTTGGTTATCTAATTTAGAATTGGAATTAAATTTTTAGGTGTTTATGAGTTGGAGAGATTGAATTTTAAGTTAAAAATGTTAATTGATGCATTTTAAAGTGATGATGGCTGAATTGTGAGAGATTAAGGTAATTTTCCGGGAAGATTGTTAGCGTAGGATGGAAGTGTGAGAATGCATTGAAATGAATAGTTTTGATTTTGATGGATGGACGGTTGTTGGATGAGAATTATTTCTTTAAACTGTACTCTTAAGATTTTGTCAATTTTCGATGTGAAAATGTAATGATTCCATGCTTGATGGTGAAATATTTACAGTTTGATATTGTGAATTGTCTGGTTTATGCCGTTTATCTACTATTCTAGGTCCTCTTGTTTGTTAACCTAAAATTATTAGATAAGTAATGAGTTTGGGTGTAATTGATAGCACAAAAACACCTCAATAGGAACCCGAGATGCCAAGATGTTTACTCAAACAAAGAACGATCTCTTACAGCTCTTGATTGCTAATGCAATTTAATTCCAAAAATAGAGCAAACTCATTCTTGGGACTTTAAAGAGCTGTTGATAGGCCACTTATGGTTCCAAACCGACTTATATGACTCCGAGAGACACCCCATGCATTTATTTCAACTTTGAAAAATTTTCCTAAAATTGACCCAAAGCATGAATTATAGCCTTTAGTTTTGGATAATTTTCGAATTTTCCAAGCCTGGAAAGAAAATAGATCGGGGTGACACTCTAGGAGGCCATTAATGGTGGAACACTGGAAGGTCTGGAACCAATGAACCATCCACTTATCCTTTGAACGGCCAATTTAGTCATTTACAACTTACGTCTTCCTTCGTTAATTCAAGGCCTCAAGACTCTATATGACCTACTAGTAGTCATATATGTTTCCAAACAACATTATATGATCCCGAGGTACTTCCCCTAAAATCTTCAGAGTTTTTGATACTGGGTCCGAAAACCTATGAAATTGGCCCGATTTCATGGTTTATAGCCTTCAAATTTGGCTTTCACCAAACATTGTTAAGACCCGACAAAATTATGAATCAAGGTCCTTCATAGGGTTCCCAAAGGGCCCTGAGAGGCGCACTAGGTGTCTGGAATCATCTCATAGATGCCTTATGATGTCTTGAGATGTCTACTTGGTGTCTTGTCATCATACCTTAAGATGTCTTGAGATCCTTCATCCTTGGTTTGGCCTCAAGGTTTCTTGTCTTCCTAGGCCTTGCATTGGGCTAAGGCAAGCCAAGACACTACCCTTAATTGCGAAAAATAGGTGTTTTATAAAGAATAGGATGTTTAATGCCTTGTCCTTGTGCACATGTCCTGTACTCATGCCCCTTGCCTAGGACATGCCCGTGTGCAGTAGCAGCATCACCATTTGGACATGCACTTATTATGATATCAGGATTCATAACTGTAAGCTTTGGCATTGATTTCACCGTCCTTATTGCGGAAGTCTCTGATCTTCTATGGGTTTATGTAACTAACTTGCTGTATTTTTTAAAATTTATTTATATTTTTTTTTAGGAAATTTTGACTTTTACCACCAAAAAAAATCAAAAAATTGTTTTTTACCACCAAAACTTCTAAAACTTTTATTTTACCACCAAAAAAATTTCTAAAGATTGTTTTTTACCACCAAACGGCAAGAAAACCGTTAAATCTAACGGCTTAAAAAAATTTCCTTCGAATTTCGAGCGCAAAATATGTTTTTCATGGGTTTAGGGGGGCACTTTGGCCCTACGGGTCCAATTTGAGGTCAAAATTGACAAAAAATGATTGAAAATGCCTCGTTTTGCGTGTTCACGCAAATCGAGGTTTTTTTAAACACGCAAAATGAGGCATTTCCGATCATTTTTTGTCAATTCTAACCTCAAATTGGACCCGTAGGGCCAAAGTGCCCCCCAAAACCCCTAAAGAGCATGTGTTTAACACGAAAATCGAAGAATTTAAAAAATTCCGTTAGGTTTTTGACGACAGGTGGTAAAAAACAATTTTTAATTTTTTATTTGGTGGTAAAATAAAAGTTTTAGAAATTTTGGTGGTAAAAAACATTTTTTTGATTTTTTTTGGTGGTAAAAGTCAAAAAATCCTTTTTTTTATAATGTTACAATCAACATTTGGACATAACTGGGAATTTGGCACAAAATGAAGGCTAAAACATTGCAATACACTGAAGTAGAACCCCCATTATAGTTTGCCTGAGCTTTGAACTTGAAGATTACAATCAATCATTACTATTCTTTATGCCAATCGAATATTATTGTTGTTTCCTTACTCATCACAATCTGAATTCCATGATGCTCATGAAATTATGTAAAAAAAAGGGGCATAAGTGCAAATCTAATAACCATGGTTACTCAAGTGTTATTTGAGCTACATATATCTGTACTATAACATTTTTGCCAAAATGATCTATTTTTGATTATTTTATTGGCCAATTTATGAGCTACACAAGTATTAAGAATTTAAGATGTACTGAATTGGCTTAATATAGTATTAATGTGCTTTGTATTATAATGAAGGATACCTTTTGCTGCAGATATGGACATTAAGTACAAAAGCTTCCTTGATCAATGGGAAGATGATCCAAGAGTGAAATGTGTTCTAATTGAGGGTAGTACACCTCGAGCATTTTGTGCTGGTAATTGATGTGAACTCAGTACAACTTCTTCAATCATTCACCCCCCTTCCCTTTCTTTATGTCTAGCATCTGCTTTTATGAGCTCAAATTTCTAACTATGATAGTTGCTCTATGGTTACATCCCCAAGTTTCAGAGCAATTGGTAAGGTTATAAGGTGACCTATTCGTTCGAAATGCAGGAATGGATATTAAAGGTGTTGTTGCCGAAATTCAGAAGGATAAAAGCACACCTCTTGTTCAGAAGGTTTCTTATATCCCTGAAATTAATTTTCTTGCAACATCAGGGTCCTCTTTTGGGGACGATGATGATTGAAATGCTGCTGATGGTTTCGATACTTCTATATGTTTTCTCTGATTTTATGTTTAAGAAATTGCTTATACTGAATTAAAACTGATGTTTCCTCTGGATTTATAACCTGAAATACCAGTTGATCTGCAGGTGGTGATGTGAAGCAGATCATTACAAATAACAAATTAGCAGATGTGATTGAGGTCTTGTGTGTTTCCTATTTGTATTAACTTGTTTTATGATCTATGATATTGTCGAAGCTACATAGTAGGCCTAAAAACTTTTAAATATTAACATTGAAATTGATTCTCTCTCACTGTATGTATGTAAGAATGTAACCAAAGATACTTGCCAGATATTCAGCATCCTGATGTAAATGAATTTATTGAATAATAAACATTAAGAACAGCATGCACTGGATATATTTGTGTGTGTGTGTGTGTTTGTGTGTAATCAGATGTGTTTCAAGTGAAATTACAGTGTTTGGAGCTACATTATCTGGACTTCCCTTATTGACCTGGTGGTGGTACTACTTTTCCGAGGGGATGTCATTATTCTAGTGAAATTGACCTGCTATGTCATTTCCTCCAATCTCCAATTCTATCATATTTCAAGTGTCTGTGTGTGTTAATATATGACATATACATCATGCACTTCAATTCCAAACATAGACTACGCTGTAATGCTTGATTCTGGCTTTCCTCGTGCTTTCTTTGTAGTAAGCCGCTTAGTTGTCTTTTGCTTATTTTGCTGTATGTCTTGGCAGATATTCACTGCAGAGTATACTTTGATATGCAAGATATCTGAGTACAAAAAGCCTTACATCAGTTTAATGGATGGCATAACTATGGGTTTTGGTATTGGGTTATCTGGCCATGGCCGTTACCGCATTGTGACAGAGGTACTGTTATATCTTATTGGCTTTTTAATACTAAATCTCTTGAAATTAATGCAGTTTACATAAATTTAACATTTTTCTGCACTGCTGTTACAGAAAACTCTTCTTGCTATGCCAGAAAATGGCATTGGTTTGTTTCCTGATGTGGGGTTCTCATACATAGCTGCAAAAAGTCCTGGAGAAGGATCAGTAGGTAAGTTTGTTTGCTACTCGGTATTTCACTAGCACCTTGGGTCAAGTAATTAGAGTGATGAAAATGATGAGAAAAGGCTGCATCTAGTGTTTCTTAGCATGGCCCAATGAAACTTCTGCACAATTTTTGAGCTTTTGGCTCTTAACTTTTGTTAGAGTCCCAATGTAACAAGTGCTGTTAATTCAATCAAGAAGCACATAAATTCTCTGATGTCTATATCTGTTCCTATTACATCTGCTTCTTATCCATTCCACTGTTGCTTTATTTATGACTTCAATCTTAATTTATTTCTGCAGGTGCTTATCTTGGGATGACTGGTAAAAGAATATCTAATCCAGCTGATGCTTTATATGTTGGCCTGGGAACGCACTATGTGCCTTCAGGAAACCTTGGTTCCTTGAAGGAATCATTGTTGGAGTCTACATTGTATGTAGAGACTGCCTTTTAAATTTGTTCACTTATTTTTGGAGCTTTATTTGTTTGTTTGTCTGGCAAGTCATAAGAGTTGGAATTATTCTCACAATCTACTTTCATGAGTTGCTGCATGTGTACTATGCATGCATGATTATGAGTTCTGACCACTTGACTAACTGAATCTGTTGAAGCCTCTGTTTTTAGTTATGTAACTCCTCACTGGTGTCTTCTGATCCTTCAATATCTTTTGGCATCATTGTCGAGCTTAAATCTGAAAATTACGTAAGGTTATTCTGAAGTACACATGCTAGTCATGTTTTAAACTCATTTATGTATTTTGTTTTCACAAAAAATTGTACAGTTCGGAGGATCCTGACCAGGACATAGCGACACTAGTGTCAAAATACAGCTCCCAGCCAGAGTCTGAGCCACAGCTGAAGGCACTCTTGCCCCATATTACTTCTACCTTTGATGCAAACAAGTCAATCAGTGAGATAATTGAAGAATTAAAAAAGCATCAGCAGAGCTCTGATGGCGTAGGTAAGCTACTTATTTTTTCTACAGCATTTTCTTTTGTGATAAATGGAGGAGGTCAACGTTCATCTTGTACATATGTTTGTTCACCCTCCTGTAATCCTTGGGTCAAATGTTCCCTCTCTTGAATTATTGTGTTTTGATGAGTAGTGGCTGGATGGGCTAAGGAGGCCTTGGAAGGGCTTGGCAAAGGAGCTCCATTCTCTCTCTGCTTAACGCAAAAATACTTTGCTAAAGTTGCATCAGGCCTCAGAAGTAATGATGCTAATTTATCAAAAGTGAGTAAGAAGTTTCTCATTCAAATTTAATATGCATACTTGGTGCAAATCTAATTTTTGCTCTCCCCTTTGTTCCTTGATATGTAGTTGAGTGGAGTGATGAAACTGGAGTATAGAATTGCTCTTAGATCTTCTCTGAGAGAAGACTTCGCTGAAGGTGTCCGTGCCGTCTTGGTTGACAAGGATCAGGTCTGTCCTTTTATTCATTCGAATTATGTTGTTTGTTACACAATCTGCAAGTTTGCAAGTGCTGTCTTTAACATAGATGATATACTTATTACTTGCAGAATCCAAAATGGAAGCCGCCTAGTGTTGAGGAAGTCAATGCACAAGAAGTGGAGACCCTTTTTGAGCCATTGGAGCCGAGCGCTGAAGAATTGAAGGTCTAATTGGAAGCTCCATTAAGTCATTAGGTGTCTAAGCTGTGTAATTTAGAATAGCTTATCTTTTTAAAATCCGTATGAGGCACATTTGTAACTCTGATAATCGATCCAGGTTAATGAATAAACGAACAGCATTTGTCAAAAACAGGAATTATATATCCTTCTGTAATATGAATTCTGAGTCCAATTTGCACTATCATTTTTAGGGATTTGCATTGTTGTGAACTACGAGAGTATATGAAGTTTTTGTACGCAGTACTGTCGATTTATCACAGTAACATACAGAGTAGTTGTCAATATTAAGTTATTAGATGGAGTGAAAAGCCTAGAACAAAAAATCAAGCTGTATTTAATATTTATGGAACTCAAATTATAGTTTAGTCATTTGTCATTAGAAATGTAATTCGCCTCTAATTAAGCTTGCATTCAAGCTTAAACACTACTCTTACCAATTTCCATTTAGTTTTCCCACACTATTGCCATACTCAACAAATTAGCAAAACCCTGATAACTCACTTCCTCCGTTTTTTAATACTTGCAACACTTCCCTAAAATAGAAATGTCACAATATGTACAGCACACCATAAATGAAAAGTTATTTTAAGAAAAAATTACACTATTTCCCTTATTTAAAGCACATTACCCACTAAATTACACTCATAACAACCATTCATCTTATTTTAAAGTGTATTATACACTCTTAACAATCATTCATCCTATTTTAAAGTGTATTATACCATATAAACCCCACCTTACCGTGAAAAAGGGTGTGTTATAACTATTAAAAAACGGAGGAAGTACATCTTAATTTACCAATTTTAGAAATCCAACACAATTTTGTTTGAATTTTTCCACAAAAGAGAGAGAAAAAAAAAAAAAATCAAAAAAGCGTTCTTGCACATATTTTGGGATTTGAAAAGCCAAAACTTTCATGTCATAATCTCAAAACAAAAAAACACTAAAAGTTTATTAAAAGATTTTTTACTAAAATTACCAAATAAAACAATAAAAATTTGATAGGGGAGGAGGCTCAGATCTGCCATTTCATCAAAAACAATCTGGTGGAAGTGTAATTGATTCATCAAGGTTAGATAAAAAAAAGTAAACTCCCATGGCGGCAAATCAAACCCATAACAGGTAGCTGCCAAGCCAAATGGAAATGAACCTCACCAAAACTTTGACGATAAAAGACCTCCAAAAACCAAACTGAAAATGACTAATTTGAGCGATTTGATAGCATCATAGCCTCTAAGGAACGGAGGAAGTATTTACGAAGTACAGTATGTATATATATATAATATGATTATGATGATGATGATGATGATTGAGGACCGTTTGATTGGGTTTATAGAAATCATCGGCTAGAGATTACCGACCGCCGTGAACGGTGGTGGGTTATCGAGGGAGAGTGGCAAACGGTCCTCGGAAAACTCCCACGGCCTCTCCCTGCCTCATTCTTAAACTAATGATAGGAACCCTACGTTTTGCGGCTTCTCTTCTTTCTTATAGTGTGGTTTGGTGGTGAGGATCATCAATTCATGATGATGTATTGCTTTTGTCTTTTGTTTGTTTATTGTCACTTTTGCCCTCTTTGTTTAGGATCTTTTACAAGGAAGCAGTGAGAATGACTCTACTTGATTCAAATATATATTTCCTTTGTTTTTATATTACTCTATTAACGGATTTTCATCAGGCGCATTTGTTAATGTATGATTTTAAATAAAAACATGAACACAAGCCACGAGAATAATACTATTTGACTCAAACATATACTTCCCCTATATTAATATTAGTTGACACATTTTTTTTAGACGCGTTTGCCATTCATAAGTTCAATAAAAATATCATTAATTATTTACAATTGAGACTCTACTCGGCTAATTTTTTTTTTTTTTTTCAAATTTATTAAGGTAAAGGGATCCAAAATTAGAGGATCCCTAGATGAGGTTTGATTTCATGATCATGAAGTTATGAGACCAAATCTTTAGTTAGGTTAAGTCAATAAGTCCTTTTTTAAATTTTTATATTCTTGCTTAGTTTTATTGAGATAGTGATAACTTGGATTAATTAACACCCTCAGGTATAGCAGTGCACAATTACACATTATAGGGTCGTATTAATAATGTCAATGTGTAATGTTAATGAGTGTTTTTCCACAAATGTTCATCATCACTCAACAGTCAATACCTTTCAAGTGCTTGTTAGTGCATTGTTTCATCACCTCTAAAGTTGACACAATCAAGAGACTTTGCTTAACACAATAGCCACAACCACAAGGGCATGTATAGCCTATAAAAAAATATGATTCAGTTTCATTGATTATACTTCGTCCATAAATAACTACTATAAGTGTTACACTTGCTGCGTATATAAAGATAATATCTTAAAACAGAAACATTCTCAATAATGACATAGAAGTAAGATGGAATAGCAAAACAAGAGTAATTGTCTTATTAACCAACAATATTACTACACAGTTAAGCAATTTTAATCATAGAAAAATAGTTATATACAGAGTACAAAACAATTTCAAAAGGCTTAGGGTAAAATAATCAAGGCCCCGAATGGGAGATCGAGATGAGGGGTACGTTCCAAGTTTTTTCCTCCAAAATGACAGCTGAACAGACAAGGCAGAAAAGTAATAAGAACCCATAAAACTGAATCATGAAGAAAGTAAGACTTCATTATTACCTGAATCCCCATGCCACAATTTGAAGATGATGGCAGCTCCATGGTAGTACTGTAGCAGTATTTTGCTGGCAAAGCAATAAAGCATGCAACACTCGTATGGTGCCAAGTTTTGATCGAAGGTCAATAGAAATATACCGCTCTGCTATCATGGTGTGGTACACAGCTGCAAAACCTCCTACCCCCCACTTTGCCTTGCCATAAGGGAGGGGAGAGGCTCTCTAGGGTAAAGTTGATATCTTAGCACAGTAGTAATAGCAACCCCACTTTGCCTTAATTATTACGTCACACTGAAACTAGTGGTAATACCTCTACCTCTGCCACTAAACCAGTAGAAGGGCTGTAGAACCACCCCCTGAAACAATTATTTTTTATTTCAAAAAAGGGAGAAACGAGGCTCAAATTTGCCCTTCATCAGGCAATGAAAGACACTAATTAATCAATGGCGGCAAAGCAAGCAAAACTCAAGTTAAGAGTTTCCATATGCTGCCCTGCCAAGCACATGCAACACCCTCCAGGCTTTTTCTTGTATCCTGATTACCGCAATCCTGTTCTTTTCACCTTAAGAAAATCAGTTCCACATCTAATTAAGTTCATGCATGTTCAGATAAGTTCAGTTCAGAAAAATAAGACTAGACAAGTTAAAATTTTAGAGGTAAAAAGACATTCCTTTAACTCACAAAGTCACAACCCATTTCAATGGAGAATCCAGAGTAAGCTTCAATGAAGAAGAGAGTGAGAGATAGCTCAAAAAGGCGCTTCAATAGAGAATTCAGAGTACACTTCAATGAAGGAGGCTCAGACCCTCATTTCATCAAACAATCAGGTGGAAAATTTCGAGGTGGGAAATCAACCATGGCGGCAAATCAATCAAATTGAACCCAAATCATTTTTAACCCCACAAAATAAAATAAAATAAAATAAAATAAATGAGAAAAATACAAGCTAAGCATCATGTTGAAGACTAAGGGCCTGTCCGATTTATTACTGAAAACAACTGAATTGATTGGATTGGAGTTGAGCTGAACTGAAATTAAGCTGAATAGAACAGGCCCTATTTTTTATCTTTCTGCCAAGCCAAATGGAACAATTTACCCAAAACCTCAAAAAAATTCTCCAAACCCAGATTAAATTTGACTACTTTGAACAGTTATCCTCATCATAGCCTCTAAAGATTGATAATTTTTGGTGGTTAATATGATTAAGCTGCATGCAGACAGCAGAGTTACAGTCACTGTTCACAGACAGATAGACAGTTGGTTAGAGCTGAGGACAGTTTTAACGGTTGTCGGAGAAATCACCGGCAAAAAACAGCCGCCGTTAACGGTGGTCGTCTAAGGAGAGGGGCAAAACAGTCCTCGGGAAACTCCCATAACCTCTCCCTGCCTCAATCTTAGTATTAAAATCAATGATAAACCCTAGATTGTGAAATTGATATTCGATGATTACAAAAAGAAAACAACTTAACCTCAAAAGCTGCTTCAATGGATTATAGAAATATCAGAAGTCGATTCAATGGAGATTGTTGAGTGCACTTCAATGGGAAATTGACATTCGATGATAACAAAAACATTATTACCTCAGAAGCCGCTTCAATGGAATGAGAGAAAGCTCAGAAGCCGCTTCAATGGAGAACTCAGAGTGAGCTTCAATGGAGGAGGCTTAGATCTGCATTTCATCAAACAATTTGGAGGAGAATTTTCAAGAAAGAGACAATCAATTACACAAATGGCGGCAAACAAAACCCTAAAGTTGCTGCCAAACCAATTGGAAAAGAAAATCAATTTCCCAGAAAAACCCAGAAACCCAAATTGAATTTGATTACTTCAAACGATTCAATTTCTATATTCAAAACTTTCTCAAATAAAAATTCCATGCATCAAACAATTCATGTCTTTTTATCAATATAATCTTCACATCATATACTAACAAAACAACAAACAATTAAAAAAAATGTAAAAGTATTACCAAATTTCAACAAACAATTTGTAAAAGTATTACCAAATTTCAACAATGCAGCTTCCTTTTTATTTTTCTCAAACAAGAGACTCAGATCCACATTTCATCAAACAATCTAGTGGAGAATTTTGAGGTGGGAAAATCAACCACGGCAGCAAATCAATCATATTGGGACAAATAATTTCCAAATTCCAACCAAACAAAACCAAACCATAAATTAAAAAATAATACTACCTCCGCATCATATTATTTGCAACTTCGGAATATCGATCTTTCTGCCAAGCCAATGGAAAAATTACCCAAAACCTCAAAAAATCCTCCAAACCCAAATTAAATTTGACTACTTTGAATGGTTTACACTCATCACAGCCTCTAATGGTTGGTGATTTTTGGGGTTGGAAGATCAAGGAGCATGCAGTCAGCAGAGTTACACAGTCACAGCTCACAGAGACAGATAAAAGCAGCTAAGGTTCTGGCACCCGATGGTACCGATGGTATGAGGACCGTTTTAATAGTATCCAGATAAATCACCGGCGAAAGACAACATTGTAAACAATGGTCGTCTAAGGAGAGGGGCAAAACGGTCCTCGGGAAACTCCCATGACCTCTCCCTGCCTCATTCTTGGTATTAATTAACGATAAACCCTAGATTATGAAGCTGATATTCACTAATTAAGAAAAAAACATCTTACCTCAGAAGCTCCTTCAATAGAAGGAGAGAAAACTCACAAAGGGCCTATTCCGATTTACTTAAAACAACTGAACTGAAATTCTGAACTGAACTGAAATTAAGCAGAACAGAATAGCCCAAAGTCACAAGACTCAACCGATTTCAATAGAGAATTCAGAGTACGCTTCAATTAAGGAGAGAGTGAGAGATAGCTCAAAAAGACGCTTCAATAGCGAATTCAGAGTACACTTCAATGAAGGAGGCTCAGACCCTCATTTCATCAAACAATCAGGTGGAAAATTTTGAGATGGGAAATCAACCATGGCGGCAAATCAATCAAATCAAACCCATATCATTTCCAACTGAACCAACCCCACAAAATAAAATTAAATAAATGAGAAAAATACAAGCTAAGCATCATGTTGAATACTAAGGGCCTGTTCCGATTAACCGAAAACAACTGAACTGATTGGATTGGAGCTGAGCTGAACTGAAATTAAGCTGAATAGAACAGGCCCTAACTTTGATCCTTCTGCCAAGCCAAATGGAACAATTTACCCAAAACCTCAAAGAAATTCTACAAACCCAGATTAAATTTGACTACTTTGAACAGTTATACTCATCATAGCCTCCAAAGATTGATAATTTTTGGTGGTTAATAAGATTAAGCTGCATGCAGACTGCAGAGTTACAGTCACAGTTCACAGACAGATAGACAGTTGGTTAGAGCTGAGGACAGTTTTAACGGTTGTCGGAGAAATCACCGGCAAAAAACGGCCGCCGTTAACGGTGGTCGTTTAAGGAGAGGGGCAAAACTGTCCTCGGGAAACTCCCATAACCTCTCCCTGCCTTAATCTTAGTATTAAATCAACGATAAACCCTAAATTGTGAAATTGATATTCGATAATTACAAAAAGAAAACAACTTAACCTCAGAAGCTGCTTCAATGGGTTATAGAAATATCAGAAGTAGATTCAATGGAGAACGTTGAGTGCGATTCAATGGGAAATTGACATTCGATGATAACAAAAACAATATTACCTTAGAAACTGCTTCAATGGGATGAGAGAAAGCTCAGAAGCCGCTTCAATGGAGTACTCAGACTACGCTTCAATAGTGGAGGCTCAGATCTGCATTTCATCAAACAATTTGGGGAAGAATTTTCAAGAAAGAGAAAATCAATTACACAAATGGCGGCAAACAAAACCTAAAGTTGCAGCCAAACCAATTGGAAAAGAAAATCAATTTCCCAGAAAACCCAGAAACCCAAATTGAAATTTGATTACTTTAAACGACTCAATTTCATCACTGCCTCAAAGGACCATTGTTTTTTTTTTTTTTTTTTTTTTTTTTTGAGTGTGAAAAGGGGAAGAAGAAGAAGAAGAAAAGGTATATACTTGTAGTACGTAGTATGGAGTAGTATTTAAATACGGAGTAATAATGAAGAAATACCAGTTATATTTCCCGCTTTGAGGGCCGTTTTAACGGTGGTCGGAGAAATCATCGGCTAAAGATGACCACCGTATACGGTGGTTATCAAGGAAGAGGGGCAAAACGGTCCTCGGGAAACTCCCAAGCCTCTTCCTGCCTCTTTCAATCGTAATAAGAACCCTAAATTATGCACCCTTTCTGCTCTTTTAAAGAGGGAATTTGAGGTAATTGTCAATTTTGCCCTCTTTGTTTAGGCTTTGAAGTGAAGGCATAATGAGGGCATTAATGTATTTTACTTAACTTTTTTTTGGGTACTTTTTTTTTTTTTTTGGGACTATAACATCAAAGAATGATACATCAACCGGGTTGCAACATAAAAGATGGTATTAAGAATTTATTTTGTTTACATTTGGATGAAGTTCTTTTATTAAGGCGATCATTGATCATATATGCGATATAACTAGTTTTAAGGTGATTTGTACTTGTGTTGGAATTTTAGATTTTCTAGAAATTATTTGTAGGAGTTATTTGGTTATCTTTCATTAATGAAATCTTTTTTTTTTTTTTCTCGTAAAAAAAAAAAAAAAAAAAAAAAGTAATGTCGGGAAGTAGTATTAACGCTAATCATGGTGTTCGATGATGCCCTTACAAGAATTGTACTAGTGATTTGGTAAAGTTGTGCATAAAATGTGTGCAAGGGCTTACACTAGACTACTATCATAACCTCCATAATCACTGATGACAAAATCACCATGCAAAATAATGACGAGGGCTGCAGTTGCAGACTCTTCAACAAACCTCAACTTCTAATCACTAAGTGAACATTTTTCATCAAGCAATCAGCCTACATTCTAAAATACCTAAAGCCAGCAATTTGTTCGACAGGTACTAGTGCAAAGTGAAAATCCCAGCAATGTTATACAAAGGCCTGTAGTTCTCTTAATCTAGGATAAATGAGCATATATATTTTCAGACTGTCATATGAAAACTTACAAGGCAGCAACTTTAGGCCCAGTTTAGTTGATGCCAACTTATGATCTGCAAAATTATGTGTGCATTTTGTAACTGATATGCTTAGTCAACCATACCAATTACAAAATGCACACATAATATGAATCTCGGTCGAATTTTTCACAATTTGATTTACAGAATCTCAATTACAGGTTGCCGTTTAATCACTGCAATTGTCCACTCTAGTTCTGTTCATCAAATTCAAGCATAAAGAACCAAACTTTACCATCTAACTTTCAGCAATTTAAAAAACCCAACAACCTTAACCTCAAATTTATCCATTTTAACATCTTCAAGTCATCAAATTAATTTTATCATGCTAAATACTGAGTACTGACCAAAAGGAAAAAAAAAAAAAAAAAAAAAAATCATTTTGACAGAAGAGGCTCAGATCGGCATAGCATCAAACAAACAATTTGGTGTGGCAAATCAAGCAAGGGAAAAATCAACAATGGCGGCAAACCAAACCTGAAAAGATGCGCAATTGAGGAGAGAGAAAATCTCAACCCAGCAACATGCAAAACACCCATCAAATTGCTGCCAAGCCAAATGTCAAATTACCCAAAACAAGAAATGCCCACAAAAACCAAACTGAAAATTGATTACTATTAAACGATTAATTTATCATCACAGCCTCATTATTGGTACAATTACTGCTACTAGTACTACTACTGAATTTTTATTTTATTTTTATTTATTTTCTTTTTGGGTTTTTGTGTTGATCTGAGGACCGTTTTAATGGTGGTCGGAGAAATCACCGGCTAAAGATGACCGCCGTAGACGGTGGTTATCAAGGAAGAGGGGCAAAACGGTCCTCGGGAAACTCCCAAGCCTCTTCCTGCCTCATTCAAACGTATGAACCCTATTTTTTCCCCCAATTTGCTTATTTATGGAGACAAGGAATTGTCTTTCACCTTCTGTATATTGTCCTTTTTGCCCTCATTCTTGGGGTCAATGAACCTGAATAAAATGAGGGCATTAATGTCTTTCAAATTTCCTTGACAAATGGTACAGATTTTAAGCCCTTGTGAAATATAATGAATTAATGATTGATTGGTGTAAAGTGTAATCCAATCTAAAAGCATGCAAATGTTTAAAAACCGTTTTTAGCTTAACCTAGCGTTGCATATATATTTTCACCCGCCCACATTTTATCAAGTTACACCCTCATATTATGCATAAAAAATTTATTTACATCGTATACTGTATTGTTTCTTGGTGTCAGGTTTGATATGCTTCGATTAGCAATTACAATGGCTACAAAGAAAGAGTCACAACTCACAAGAGTTGCAATTTTAGTAAAAACAGAGGAAATATTTAATTAATTAAGCACAAGGTTGAACAACTTTTAATCAATCTTCATTATCATTAATCAGCATAATTTCTTCAATCTTATACTCCATACATTATACAAGAAAGCTTTGGTCTGTACATGATGCTAGAACATTCAATAATTACTATGGAGTTGTAACTTTTCAGCGCCTACATAATTGTATCAGTAATGGTACAAAAACTGAAGTTGCCTTTGAACAAGCAAGATACTTGATGCTGTCGCTTGTCACTTGATTGCACCGAGTCTCACAGAATGTGAGCCTCTTTCAACTGCCTACATAGTACATACTAATACCAGTAACAGTACAAATCTGAATTTGCCTTTGAACCAGCAAAATACTTGATGATGTCGCCTATCACTTGATTGTGCCAAGTCTTATAGTATGTGAGCCGCAAAGTTATGATCAGCATCTAATCTCAAAGCCACCACTTGATCACAAATATGGCTGCCCTGAAAGACAAGTTAAGAGGTCATAGCAAAAGTTCAGACTACCAGAATGGTGGTATGTTGTCTATGTACACAGTAGTTTATATAATCCATTATTAGCTAAAAAAACACTAGGTATTTCAAAGATCTTCAATGACCAGATTTAGGCATATTTTCAAAGCTATAATAATTAACAAGTTCATTCCAAGGCTTAAAACTCCACTAAGGAGTACAAAGCATATTGGACTGATTACAGGAAGATTTATGAGGGATTTTCACGATGAGCACAAATTACAGGGAACATCACATTAAAAAAAATTAAAAAAGGGGGGGGGGGGTACAAAATGATTAGTTCATCAAGCATTTGGGAAGCCTAGACTACCAAGCCAAAATTCATCGATAATGGATGCAAAAACACAAACAGCAGAACATGGGAGGTTTCCAAAATGCTTATTTGACAATGTTAATATCATCTTAATACAATAATGCAAGAATTACCAAAGAAATTACATACTTACAAGTTACAATGATCATCTTAAGCATTAGTAGAATCACCAAAATACGAACTTCCCTACCATAATGTACCCAATTGGTTGGGATATGCAACAACAACAAAGCCAATCAACTTCTTCGTCTATTACAGAAGTCATAACAATTCAATCATTATAGTTTCTAAATGTCAACAAAAAACAACATAATTAACTGAAGCAGGGTACTGTCTGGTTCTTACCTTAACACCTTCCTGCTAGAGTTGAACATCTCTCATTTTGTGATCAGCCAATTGAACAACAACATCCATCAAAATATTCACACGTGCACACATTGTTACATAAGCATACAGAGAGAGAAATTCAACCTTCATTAGATATCAGGAAGGGACCCAAAGTCTATATAAAGTAACATCCTATAATTAAGAGGATCATAAATAGGGAGTATATTGAAGTACAAAAAATGGAATCTTTGAAGCCTTTAAAATAACCCGGTCATTCACAAATGAACCCAAGGTAGATCCATTACTTTGATTACTCAATACTAAGACTGATATAGCTCAGTTGTTGACTGAATGACTGGTGAGAGCAAAGACCTAAAACTTATATCATACAATATGGAACTTTATACTGCAGGTGAGATACAAGCATAAAGGAGACCTGGGATTCAACTGCTCCTCAGAAGCAACCTCATCAAGGCCCTTTTTAATGGATGCATGAATAATTTTCCCAATTAATCCTCCCAAAACTTAAACCACAAAAATAATGCAAAACTGAGTAATATGCATTACCTTGTCAGCAATGCTAGCTTCCAATTTTCCCCCTCTGGATCTGGAGCTGTTTTTTTTTTTTTTTTAAGGAGGCTCAGAACCACATTTCATCAAACAATTTGGTTGAGGATTTTAAGGTGGGTAAATTAACCAGGGCGGCAAATCAGGCAAATTGGGTCCAGAAAAATTCCAGATGAACCAACAAAGCCTAAGAAACAACCGCAACATACAAAACACCCATCATTTGATTGCTGCAAAGCCAAATGGAAAATTACCAAACAATTCAAAATATTCTCAAAACCAAAATTGATTGACTACTTTGAACGGTTTACACTCATCACAGCCTCTAAAGGTTGATGATAATTGTAGGGTAAGAAGATAAAAGATGCAGGCAGACAACAGTTACAGAGTCACATCTCACAGAGATAGATAAGGCAGTTAAGGTTCTGGCATGCGCCAGTTTGAGGGCCGTTTTTGCTGTGGCAGGAGAAATCACCGGCTAAGATGACCGCCGCCTACAGTGGTCGTCCAGGGAGAGGGGCAAAACGGCTCTCGGGAAACTCCCATGGCCTCTCCTTGCCTCATTCTTGGTATTCCTAATTTCCTTCTCTCATAAACAATTCATTTCAGCTTTATTCAGTTCAGTTCAGTTGTTTTCAGTAAATCGGAACAGGCCCTTAGTAACAAAGTTTTGCTTTGATAAATATGAGTGGGAAAGAGGTAGCTTTTAATTATAATAAATGGATCATTCAATAATTGTATGAATACACATTTTTAGTAAACTCAGATCATACACCTTTGATTAACCATAGCGGCAAGCCAACCCAAGCAAAGCTCGTGGGCTTTGGACTGCCAAGCCCCAATAGCAAATGCTTGCTCCCCTTCAATATCAACTACTCCATAGCTCCCTTGGATGGATTTCCTGTTTGCTTTTTCACAGTCAACAAGACACCTTTGACAATTAAATCTTTAGTTACGTAGTGTAAAGTTGATAAATATAAATACACAATGAAACTAATCAAACAAGATACCGTATGATTATGGTCCCCCTAATATTGGTAGGAATTAATGATCGAAGTTTGTGAAGTTTGACTTCAGAAAAAGCATGACATAATCCAACACGTGATGGAGTATATTGAATTTTAGAAATGGAATAATCACTGCCTTCTAAATAACTAACTTATCCACAAATAATCGGTTAAGCACTGCCTACTACTAATACTGATATAGCTCAGTTGGTGAGGGCAAAGACCTAAAATGTACATCATACAACATAAGACTGAAGGATACTTCAATATGAAACTTTACAATGCAAACAAGGTACAAGCAGAAAGGAGACCTGGGATCCAACCACTTCTTAAAAGCAGGCTCATCAAGGCCCTCTTTAAAGGATGCATCAATAATCTTCCCGTCTAATCCTCCCAAAATACAAAACCAAAAAAGTAATGCAGAACTGAGTATTATATACAAAGTACATTACCTTGTCCACAATTCTAGCTTCCAAATTTGTTTCCCCTGGATGTGGAGCAGGATTAGGTTATTGTTTTTCAACTCTTTTTTTTCCTTTTTTTTTTTTTTTTCAGGAGGCTCAGATCCACATTTCATCAAACAATTTGGTGATAAATTTCGAGGTGGGAAAATCAACCATGGCGGCAAACAAAAATAGATGGGCCCAGAATATTTCAGATGAAACAAATAGAGCCCAAAGACACAACTGCACCAACAAAAGACCCATCATTTGATGAGAGTGAGGGATAGCACAAGTGGTTAGAGCTTTCCTCCCAGTTCCAAGAGATCCTAGGATTGATTCTCATCACCCGCCCTTGTGGCTCTCTAAACACCAAAAATAAAAAGACCCATCATTGATTGCTGCCAAGCCAAAAGGAAATTAACCAAACAACTCAAAAAATTCTCCAAACCCAAATTGATTGACTACTTTGAATGGTTTACTCATCACAGCCTCTAATGATTGACAAATTTTGTAGGGTAAGAAGATAATGATGTGTGCAGACTGCAGAGTTCCACAGTCACAGCTCAAACAGACAGATAAGATTGTTAAGTTTCTGGCATTCTACAGTTAAGTTTCTAGCACTTGACAGTTTGAGAGCCGTTTTTACAGTGGTTGGAGAAATCACAGGCAAAAGATGACCGCTGCTGATGGTGGTCGTCAAAGGAGAGGGGCAAAACGGCCCTTGGGAAACTCCCATGGCCTCTCCTGCCTCATTCTTGGTAAACCGTAAAGACTGATATATGCAGGCCCGTCCCTGAGCTAAAGCGGGAGGGGCAGCTGCACTGGGCAGGGAAGTAAAGGTCCATTTTCATAGTTCCATCCTACAATAAAGGGTTACAAACAACAGCTTGCAACACATTAGCAACCAAATTTGACTCAATTATCAAATACGGCTCCAAGAATCACATCAAATTCTTCTTGCTTAATTATATCAACATCAATGGCACATAGCAAGATTCTTGCAATAAATCAATCATTATAATCTTTCATAACTTCAGTAATAATAACCAATAGTTCAATAATCCACCTTAGAAGAACCCCAAATTGACTATATCAATCAATCAATCAAGCATTAATCTTAAATTGACTATACAGACAATTAAATTAACACTAGATTGTGGAATTCATATTCATGGGCTTGAATGTTCATCATAAGGCCATTTAGGGGTGATCAGAGAAATCACCAGCTAACGATGACTGGTGGTCATCAAGAGAGAGTGGCAAACGGTCCTTAAGAAACTCCCACGGCCTCTCCCAGCCTCAATCTTACACTAATTATATTGTTGAACAAAGATCCTGAAAAACAAATGCAACAAATATCAAAACTGCAGCTATTATATTACTCAACCAGTCATTGTACAATTTAACCTAGTCCATAAACATAACTTCTGATACAATTAATATGCCCAATATCATCTATATAAAAGTACCAGCCTTTACGATCTAAAATCAACAGTGCAGAATTACCCTACCATCTCACCACCAAAATTCACCAATTCAAGAATCCAGAATCCAAAAACTTAACTTCACAATTCTATTTACCTAAAACTGTGCAAATGACACTAATACCATGTAGCAACAAAAGTACAACTTTCACACCCAAAATCAAGTCTTTCTCAAATCAAAATTTTAAAATCACATACATTCATGCAAACCAATATTTCATGTCTTTTCATCATATATAATCTTCACATCATACTCCCACAATTCAAACAACAACAATAAAAAATCAGAATAGTAAAGTAGTACCTTTTCAGCAATGCAGCTTCCAATTCTTCCTCTTTTTTTTTTTTTTACTAAAAGGAGGCTCAGATCCACATTTCATCAAACAATCAGGTCGAGAATTTTGAGGTGGGGTAATCAACCATGGCGGCAAATGGCGCCCAAATGATTTCCAACCAAACCAAAACCCAAAACAAAAACAAAACAAAACAAAACCAACATTCTGATTTGCAATATCATGAAGATAAACTTGTATTTTCTCTTCTTGTTTTTTTTTTTCTGCCAAGCCAAATCGAAACCCAAAACCCTCAAAAAAAATTCTCAAAACCCAGATTAAATTTGACTACTTTGAACGATTTTCTCTCATCACAGCCTCTAATGATTGATGTTTAGCAAAGGGTGAGATGAGAAGATTAAGATGCATGCACATACTGCAGAGTTACTGTCACAGCTTACAGAAACAGATAGGACAGTTTGGGTTTCCGCATTTGACGGCTTGAGGACCGTTTTAACGGTGGTCGGAGAAATCACCGGAAAAAGACGACCGCCGTTGACGATGGTCGCCTAAGGAGAGGGGCAAAATGGTCCTCGGAAAACTCCCATGCCTCTCCCTGCCTCATTATTGGTTGGTAAACATGAAAGAGGTAAAGTGGTAAACATGATGCTTGTGCTTTGTGCTGCTTTCTATAGTGTTTTTTAGTGGCTGTAAACTTGTAGTTGTTGTAAATGGACATTTTTGTCCCTTGAGTTTGGTTGTGTGACAAAAGTATGATAAGGGCATTAATGTCTATTTCCTTGATTGGTCTTCTCTAATGGCTTTTCATTTTTTTTCAACTACTTTGCTAGTTTCTAGTACTACTCCGTAGTCCGTACCATATTAATGTGAGCAATTTTTGATTTTTTTTCCTTTTTTTTTTACTTCATTAATGTGAGCAATTTGAACTAATAATGCAAGGACTTCACTTGTATAAATTACATAGTACGGTATTAGTAAGATTTTGACCTCATAACTAGGGTGCAAAGCTTGATTTCCATTATAAGGTCTTTCGTTGTGGGCAATTATTTTCTCATTCTTCTCCAAAGCTGCCCTGGCTTTTAAAGCTAAGCAGAATTTTGTTTAATGATAATATTGTAATCCACCAACAATCCTAAAAAAAGTACGGAGTAGTAACTACATTATAGGAATGTGTAATACAGTAGTATAACAAATTTAAAATGAAACAATATACAACACCCTTGATGATCAAGGTGATCCATTCATGATGTACAAAAATGAACATACAAATAATACAACATATGCAACTAATAATATCACCATCTTGAACATTCTTTCAATAAAATAAATAAATAAAATGTCTTCCGTACTGCACACCTCTGAGGTTGCTAAGGTAGTAGAGGTCATACCCAAGGGTGCCCACAACAAATTAAGGACAACTATTTTAAGGTCACCTCTCTGCAAATTTGACTATCCCAAAAATATCGGTATAATTACTATGGCTGGTGAAAGGCCTTGCTCTCTAGTCCGACGTGACCCCTGGGAAAGTTTCCCATTGCAAGGTGATTCTTTCATGTTATGATGGTGCAACCAACAACTGTAACTTTCTGAGCATGCAACTGAGGATTGTTCACTTGAGCTCGCCTGAAGTTTCCACGCCCAGTTGAAAACCATAACAGGAAATGGCAGAATTCTTTCATGACCAGTTGATGTCTTGACCAGCATCAAGCTTCTAAAGCTATCCAAAACAACCAAATTGCAACTTCCTTTGCTTCAAGGACCATTCAAGTGTTCATCTCAATCTAATGTTCATAGCCTGGAAAACAGGTACTATGCAGAACAGCAGATTTTTAAACATCCGATGATATGCAAAAACATGCTGTTAATATCAAGAGATCTCACATTAGATTAAGCAAACAGAAGCAATTACTTCAAATATCAGCCAACTAGACTTTAAACACTCTAGATTAAATGAATACACCAAGGGCAGACTGAGCAGACTACCCTCCCTATAAAACACCAACAAGGTTTCCAAAATTCGATCATAAGCAAAGAATGAATACCGCATTAGATATCACAATAGCTTTAAGCAAACGAAGCAATTCCTTCAAATACCAACAAACTAGACTTAGACACTCTGGATTAAATAAATACACCAAGACTAGGGGGGTGCTTATTAATGAAATACAGGACTCTCAAGTGAGCAGACAACCCTCCCTATAAAACCTTTCCGAAAATCAATCAGAAGCAATGAATGAAATACCTCAGCAAGCAATTACTGCACATATCATATTGGATAGGCGTCTATGTAACAGGCATTGATATTGACTATATCCACGCTGATAAGGAATCAATGAAGAATAATCTACAGAGTGAACTGAAATGGCAATCAGTAACAATATAGACCCTTTCCTCATCCAACACGTGGCAGAAAGATACCTTGTTTAGCATTCAATTACACTAGTCACTAGACCCCTTCCTCATTTGTTCAACAAATGTTTCAACATAAATACCATTGCTTCTCTTCTAAATCCTACACCGGTTTCCGCCTTTACGAGCATATAGTTCAGCAAGATTGATGTATAATAAAAATACTAATAAACTCTATATCTGCTTAATAAACTCTAACGCTGTGAAACAACTACATGCAACAGAACCCTGTATCTATCAAATAGAGCTCAAAAGTTAATTTGTTGTGCTGAACAAAAGCACCAAAATAAAAGGTTCCAAATGAACCAAACATTAACTGTCTTAAAAAAATAAAAAAGAAAGAAAGAATACCCAAAAACCTCAAATTCAAGAATACAAATTTAACATCAATAATGCTTTAGACCATTCTTCACATAAAAGTTAAAAAATTGCATGAAAATAATAATTTCATGCATTCACCTAAATAATCTCATTTTACATATAACCAAAAAAAAAAAAAAAAAAAAAAAAAAAATCATACTATTATAGATACCGTAGCATCCATCCTCTGTTTTTTGGGGTTTCTTTGATGGTGAGTGGGTAAACTGGAGGCTCAGATCTTAATTTCATCGAACAATTTGGCAGGACATTCGAGGTGGGAAATTTTCAACCATGGCGGCAATTCAATCAAATCCACAGAAACCAAATACCAATAACAAGAATTAGGCCCTGTATCTTTTAAGCTGAACTGAAGTACTGAACTGAACTGAAAGTTTTTTTTTTTTTCTTTGTTTCCAGAGCCACAAGGGCAGGTGATGAGAATTGGTCCAAGGATCCCCTTGAATCAGGAATAAAGCTCTAACCACCTGAACTCACTCTCAACTGATCTGAACTAAAAACAAGTGCAAAAGAACAGGACCATAGGGTTCCAGCAGTGCAATTTAATTGCAGCCAAGCCAAATGGTTAAAACTTACCCCGGACCTTAAATATTCCAAAGCCAAACAATCAATTACTTCAGGACTCATCACAGCCTCATTTATTTATTTATTTGTTTGTTTATGCATGCATATACATATATTGGTATACGAAGTATATATGTCTGGACTATGGAGTACGTTGGGGGTGAATAGGGTGAACAAAAGAGCCAAATGATCAGAGATTCAGAGGTGCCAGATAAAAGAGAGAGAAAGAGAGCAAAACTTTGAAGTTAGTCTCTTCAATTTTTCAGAGGGTCATTTTCACAGTGGTCGGAGAATTCACCAGCTAAAGATGAACGTCACTAGCGGAAGTTGTCACGGAAGAGGGGCAAAACGGTCCTCAGAAAACTCCCAATGCCTCTCCCTGCCTCACTCTTAACCTAATGATATTGCTGAACAAAGATCCTGAAATACAAAAGCAACAAATATTAAAAATTCATTATTATTACTCAACTAATCAAAACAGCTAAATTCAATAACTACACCGAACTAGAAATAAAATTGGAATGCCAAATACAATTATAGAAAACCAACATTTATCACAAATAATCAGCAACGCAGAAATACCCAACAACCCCACCACCAAAAATTGAGTAAATATTCAACAAGATTAAAACTTTCACACCCTAAAACAAGACCTAAATAATAATTTTAAGACCACAATGCAAATATATAACTCATTTCCTTCTATCAACATAATCTTCACACCATATACTCCGAATATTCAAAAATAGTTAAAAATAGAAATAATACCTTTCCAACAAAGGAGCTTCCAAGTACCAAATCTTGTTTTGTTTCTTTCTTTCTTTTCTTCCAAGAGGCTCAGTTCCACATTTCATCAAACAATTGGGTGGAACATTAAGAGGTGGGAAAATCAACCATGGCAGCAAATGAATCAAATTGGGCCCAAATAATTTCCAACTGAATAAAAACCCACAAAATAAAAATAAAAATAAAAATAAAATAATACCCAGTTACCACCATTTGATTTTTCTGCGAAGCCAAATAAAATAACCACCCAAAACCCTCAAAATTTCTCCAAACCCAAAATTGATTTGACTACTTTATACCGTTTACACTCATCACAGCCTCTACTGGTTGATGATTGTTTTTAAAGTAAGAAGATAGAGATGCATGCAGATAGGAGAGTGACAAAGTCAACCCACAGAGACAGACACAGTTAACAGTGAGCTACGATGTGAGGACCGTTTTGATGATAGTTGGAGAATTCACTGGCTAAAGATGACCTCCAATGATGGTAGTCATCTAGGGAGAGGGGCAAAACAGTCCTCGAGAAACTCCCATGGCCTCTCCCTGCCTTATTTTTGGTAAACCACAGGACTATCTCTGAGCAAGGGCATGAGGGTCGCTGCCTTGGGCCCAGGGAGAAAGGTCCATTTTCATGGTTTTGTCATGAAATTTAAAACATCATGGACTGAATTATCCATTGAAGTGCACTCTTAGTTCTCCATTGAAGCGGCTTCTTAGCTTTCTCTCCTCCATTGAAGCAGCTTCTAAGGTAAGGTTTTTTTTTAAAATAATCAAATATCAATTTCACAATCTAGGGTTGATAGTAAATTTAATTGTCAGGATAGTCAATTTAGGGTTCTTCCAAGGTTGATCATTTAACTATTCAGCATAAATACTTGAAAATTTAACTTTGATGGTAACTGGTTGCCAATGCGTTGCAAACTTAGGTTTATATAACCCAGGAATGTTAACTTTTCACAATAAAAAAAGGCCCAACTTAAACTATTAACATTGATCACACAATTTCATAATAATTGAACAAAGATATAAATTAAGTTGAATAAGATGTAGAAAAAGTTGCATGCAAATAATACCTTCATTCATCTACACCAACTATCTCACATTCTCATTACACATAATTATTCAACAATGAAACAAACCAACAACTAAAATCACGGGCAAATTATACTTTTCATGCATTTACCTTAATAATCTCATACATACAATAAAACAACAATTAAAGAAAAAACAATAAATAAATATATAAAATAGCCAACCACTTGAAACATCAGCACTGTTTACAGAATTTCATAATAATTGCACAAGTAGATAAAGTATACTCCTTCAATTAAAATGTAGTAAAAATTACATGCAAATAATACCTTCATGCAATATCTATCAAAAAAAATATATCTTCATGCAATCATGCATTTACATTAATTATTTCATCACACACAATTACAAAGAAACAACTTGAAACATCAACATTACTCAAACACATTTGAATAATAATTGAGCAAAGAAATAAATCATACTTCAACGTAGATGTAAGAAAGAAATACATGCAAACAATACTTTCATACTTTTACATCAACAATTTCATTACACATAATAAATAAATCAAAAAAAAAAAAAAACATACCATACTTGCTTATTACAGTAGTATCAATCCTCTATATCTGGGGGTTTATTTGGTGGGTGGGTGAAGAGGAGGCTCAGATCTGCATTTCATCGAACAGCTTGGCGGCACATTCTCGAAGTGGGAAAACCTCAACCATGGCGGCAACTCAATCAAATCAACAAACCCACAAACCAAACAACCCCAACAATATTAGGGTTCCAACAATAACAACACAATTTTGATTGCTGCCAAGCCAAATGATCAAAATTTAACCCAAATCGAAGAACATTCCAAAAACCAAACAATCAACTACTTTGAATTGACTCATCACAGCCTCAATAATTAATAATTTGGTTATTTATGAATATTTATATGTACGTAGGGCCTTGTTCTGTTCAGCTTAATTTCAATTCACTTCAATTTAGCTCCAATCAGTTCAAATCAGTTCCCAATTTCCTTCTCTCATAAACAGGCCCGTAGTATTTTTTTTGGATTAATATGGTAAATGGTGAAGAACAGAGCCAAAGTTCAAAGATCCAGAGCAGCTAAAGGAAAAAGAATAAAAAAAAAAAAAGGTGAGAGAAAGAGAGCAAAATTGTGGAAATTAAGCTCTTCGATTTCTCATAAAGCCGTTTTAATATTGGTCTGAGAAATCACCGGCTAAAGATGACCACCGTAGATGGTGGTTATCAAGGAAGAGTGGCAAAACGGTCCTTAGGAAACTCCCAATGCCTCTTCCTGCCTCATTCTTAAACTACTTACAACCATGGCGGCAAATTAATCAAAGCGACACCATGTAGCTATGGCCGATTGTAGAACAAAGTAACCCCTTTAACACTGACGGAGTAGCCCATATAACACTGACAAAGTAACCCCTTTAACACTAACTGAGTAACCCCTACGATATGAGGACCGTTTTGATGGTAGTTGGAGAAATCACAGGCTAAAGAGTCTAGGGAGAGGGGCAAAACAGTCCTTTGGAAACTCCCATGGCCTCTCCCTGCCTCATTTTTGGTAAACCACAGGACTATCCCTGAACACAAGACCAAGGAAAAGGTCCATTTTCATGGTTTTGTCCTGACATTTATAACATCATGGAGTGAATTATCCATTGAAGCGCACTCTTAGTTCTCCATTGAAGCAGCTTCTGAGGTAAGATTCTTTTTTTCAATCATAGAATATCAATTTCACAATCTAGGGTTAATCATTAACTTAATTGTCGGTATAGTCAATATAGGGTTCTTCCAAGTTGGATTATTGAACTATTGAGCATAAATACTCAAAGAATTCAACTTCGATAATGGAATCAAATTTGGTTGCCAATGCGTTGCAGGCTTTGGTTTATATAACCCTTGAATCTCAACTTTTCACACTAAAATTGACCAAATTAAAACATTAAGATTACACAATTTCATAATAATTGAACAAAAAGATAAATTAACTTGAATATAGATGTAGAAAAAGTTGCATGCAAACAATACTTTCATTCATTAACATCAATTATCTAACTACACATAATAAATCAACAATAGAACAGACCAACAACTAAAAAACATCAACTTTGTTTACCCACTTCATAATAATTTAACTAAAGATAGATTACACTTCAATATATTTGCAGAAAAAATCACATGCAAACTATACTTTTCATGCATTTACCTTAATAATCTTATTACACACAATACAACAATTTTTTTAAAAAAAATAAAATCAAAAAATAAACAACTTGAAACATCAACATTGTTTACGCAGCTGAATAATTGCACAAGTAGATAAATTATACTACTTCAATAAATGCAGAAAAATTATACTACTTCAATAAATGCAGAAAAAATACTTGTACTTTCATGCAATCATGAATTCACATTATCTCATCACACAAATTTTTTTAAAAAAAAAAACCTTATAACGTCAACATTACTTACAAAATCTCTTAATAATTGAGAGAAGAGAAAAATCATACTTCAACATAAATTTAAGAAAGAATTACATGCAAACAATACCTTCATGCATTTACATCAACAATCTCATTACACATAATAAAATGAATAAAATCATACCATACTTACTTATTACCGTAGCTCAATCCTCTGTATCTGGGGTTTATTTGGTGGGTGGATAAACAGGAGGCTCAGATCTGCATTTCATCGAACAGCTTGGCGGCACATTCTTGAAATGGGAAAATCTCAACCATGGCGGCAACTCAATCAAATCAATAAACCCAAAAATTCCACAAACCAAACGACCCCAACAAAATTAGGGTTTCAACAATAGCAACAGAAACAACAACACCAACACAATTTCGATTGCTGCCAAGCCAAATGATCAAAATTTACCCCAAATCGAAGAACATTCCAAAAACCAAACAATCGATTACTTTGAATTGACTCATCACTGCCTCAATAATTAATTAATTTGATTATGTATGAATATATATATATATATATATATATATATATATATATATATATATATATGTACGTAGTACTGTTGTTGGGGTTGGATATGGTGAATGATGAAAAACAGAGCCAAAGTTCAGAGATTCAGAGCAGCCAAAAAAAAAAAGAAAAAGAAAAGGTTGGAGAAAGAGAACGAAATTGTGGAAATTAAGCTCTTCGATTTCTCAGAGGGCCGTTTTAATGGTGGTCGGAGAAATCACCGGCTAGAGATGACCGCCGTAGACGGTGGCTATCAAGAAAGAGGGGCAAAACGGTCCTCGGGAAACTCCCATTGCCTCTTCCTGCCTCATTCTTAAACTAATGAGATTTTGTTGTGTAAAAACCCTAGTTTTTTGGGTTTTATAGTAGTGCTGTTTTGGAGAGGAAATGTCAATTTTGCCCTCAAAAGTTAGGGGTTGCTCACTTTAAGTCTTTAACAGTTAAATCCAGAATTGGACCATAGACCTTTGAGGTTGATCAAAGAAAACAATGTTACGTTATACTGAATCGTCTGAGAGGTTGTTATATACACCCGGGTGTACGGTACACCCGGATGGCCGGATATATACAACAAATTTTGTAGTCGTCTTTTAAAGATTGCTAACATAGAGGTTAGCAGTAAAGTTTGAGGGATGAATTTACACTGATGATAAATGGTGAATTCCCAAGAATGCATTTTATGTAGCAGCTAAAAAGCCTAAAATTATGCCATTCATGGTTTACAAAGCAATTTCATTCGAGGCTCATTACTATAACTTCTAAAGTTTAATCTACTTCCAAACTATGGCTCATACCATAGCAGTTTTACTTTTCGAACAAATGTTTTAACTATTTGTAACTATTTGTTCGAACAAACGAGACTGAGACTCTAAGAGTGATTTTCGTGTTACATGGATATCTTTCTCACTCAAACACTTGCAATTCAAATAAAATTTATAAAAACCACACTTCCAAATTTTGGAGGCATTTTTCATTGATTTTGAACATGTGCCCTCGTACAATGAAGTAATTAATCATCAATACTTTACTGATTATCTCACTTTACATAATATACAATGTTTCATTGAACCATTCTCCAGGAACCAACACGCTTCCTGTAATCTTCTGTATTTCTTCATCAATGTCTCAAACTGTGTAACAATTGTGCAGGTTAATTTGCATGCAGAGACCCGGAGCACATCCAAGTGAATAGATGAGAGAGTTCAGCTTGTGAAGCAGAACTTCATTAGCAGATGAGAGCCATCAAGTAGACCACTAGCAGCACCACAATCAGATGGCCAGAAAAAAGAGAAAACTACAGATCATCAGATTAGCAGCTGCCGGTTAACTGCAAGCATCCTTGGCCGGTGGTTTGGTTACTCTGAAGTCTGACTGGAAACCAATGCAATCAAAATCTCCAAGAGATTAAGGTAAAATATACAGAAGTAATACAGTTAAGAAAAGAAAAAAACTACGAAGAGGTGTAACTTTGATATTAGAGTGGAACCAAGTTGTAAATCTTATTGCTATTATCATGACATATTGAGTATTGACATTATAACAGAAAGATAAGCAACAAAGGGATCAGAACAAAAAAAAGAAAAAGGAGATACTGTTTATCAAGCCGTAATCAATGGATAGAAATTACAGGCTTTTGTATATGGTGATTGTGATAAGCCCAGCCAGCCACAATGATCATCAAAGAGAAGAAGCTAACGGCTTTCAAGATGCACAACCATTTCAAGTCTCAAACAAGAGCACATAATTAAATTAACAGCTAGAAGATGATAAAGATAGTAGTCAGTACCATGGCTGCAACAGAAGTAAAGCTTGTCAGCTTACTGCTGCCAGGCCAATGGAAAAACCTTTGATCTTCGTTTCTCCAGTAGCAATCTACTTATTGGAGTAGAAAACATGTATCTGAACTGAATGGAATTGAACTCGAGAACTGTAAAGCAAGTTGACTTGCTCACTTGCTTATATTAATAGATTAGGGTATGCTATCTTCCCAACAACATAAAAGCCTTAGTCCCAAAATGATTTGAATTCAGTTAACAGCCTAACATGAATCATCATAAGGAACCGCCCGAAATGGAAAAAGATCATAGCAAAATAATCAATTGAATAAGAGTTGGATAAAGTGTGTAAAGTGAAAAACAGAAAGACAAATAAAATTTACAAAATTTACGAGAGTTTTAAAGAAGTGGTAAGGGGATGAAAAGGATAGGGAAAACATGCAAGTAAAAACTTAAAGGTTTGAGAAAAAATAAAGGTGTACTATTTTCCCACTAAAATCTAGTCACAACAAAAAGGCTCAGATTCGCCTTTGATCAAGCATAAGGAGACAAAAGTCTGGTAGTCAGTACCATGGCGGCAAATCAAGTAGAGCTCATCAGCTTTACTGCTGCCAAGCCAATGGCACGACTCTATTAATGTATCTCCAGCGCCAGTCTACTAATTGAAGTAGAATTTTTTTTATCATCACAGCCTCAGAATTTCAGAAACAACAAAAGGCCAGATTTATACTCCGTTGGTTTAAGTATCGCAATTTGACCAGCAAAAATGCCAACTATACATTCAGACAGCTCTAACAAGTACTCACAGACTATGTTTAATCTAATGTATAAAGCACCAACGCTGGTCAAAGTGGTGAATGCAAATAGTGCTCAATGTGTCACCAATAGACTTCATTGTAGTCTGCATCCACAAGAAATCACTTTTCCATTTCACCGGAAATTCACTAATCTAAACTTATTGTAGTAGTGAAATGTACGTGAGTATGCCCTATTAGAACTTATCTCCCAGAGCTGAGTTTGGGAGAAATCATTCAACGGAGCAAAGAAACCTGATCTCCTTTGAGAAAAGATATCCAGGAAAGTGTTTGCTTCTTTCTTCTCTATCCAAGCAATGAGCCACGATCTTTCCATGACAATGCCAATTGAAAAAAGCGAAGAAACACTGACAGCCACCACAAAGTTGATAGCATATGACAAAGCTACAATTGAATAAGAGAGGCATTACTAACATCCTCTGGATTGCAAAGCTCTAACTTCTAATCACAGCGTGAAGTTTTTTAACAAGTAGCAAGCAAAAATGAACAGTCGATGGCAATTAAACTGACTTTCATCAATCCCCAACAGAGAGAGCAAGAAAGGTGAAGAGGGGAAACAACAAAAAGAAACACCTCAATGCAGAAAACCAACAGAACCTTCCCCCCAAATTCCACAGTAAAAAGCAAGAGAGGCAAGGTACAAAATTGCATCAAGAAATTGGTTCAAATCATCTATATCCACGGCAATCTCTAACTACCAACACTGCTGCTGCTACTAATCATCTATATCCACAGGAATGTGTTCTAAGTTACTGAAACACACATTATTTGACAGCTTTTACAAGCGTTCCAAAATAATATCAATAAGCACTACATATAAAAGGTATTTTAATTTACTATATCGAAAAGCTTAATGTATTTTTAGTTTAACCATTCAACAATAAAACTTTCAAAGCAGACAACAAACATACAATCAACCCAAAAATGCAGGCTAAATAACACAGTTCAAAAACCCATTAACCTCATCATCAACATTTCCCTCTAAATATCTTCACCAAAACCTGCAAACCAACAATAAATCACATTAAAAATAAAAATTAAAAAATAAAAAAAAAAAAAAAAAAAAAAAAAAAAAAAAAACACTACTTTCACCATTTTTTGTAAACTTAAGCGAGAAACAATCAGCACCCAAACTGCCAAACAGCAAATTACACTCACAAAATCACATGCAAAACATAAAAAACATATCATAATTTCACAAAAACTTGATTTCTTTTCATCCATTTTTTGAGGAGTGTTTGGGGGAGGCTCAGATCCGAATTTCACCAAAGCTTTTTTGGGGGAGCATTATCAAGTCGAAGGTAATCAACCATGGCGGCAACCAAACAAGATCGACATTAACAAATATAAGATGAACTAAACAAAGCCTTAGGACCAATTCAGTTCAGCTTAATTTTAGTTCAGTTATCAGTTCAGCTTAATTTTAGTTCAGTTATCAGTTCAGCTCAGTCAATCAGAACAGGCCCTTAGTTTCCAGTTACAACCACCACCAACACCAACACCACCGTCGCAACCAAAAATGCCGATCAAGTTGCTGCCAAGCCAAATGGAAAACTACCCACCTCGAAAAACACAACCAAAACCCAGAAAAACTTCAATTAAATTGAACGACCGAATTCATCATAGCCTCAATGGAAAAAACGGAGGTAGTAGTAATAATAATAATAATAATAATAATAGTCTTCTGGTCTTCAGGCTACGCTTCTTCGCCATTCTGGTATTGTTGGTCCGGGACCGGCCTTCGATGGTGCTCTTAGTCTTTTTAACAGCGCTGCGGAGACCGACCTTTTGAGTAACCCTAGTGAGATCGCTGCCCCCAAACTCATGAAAAAGTTGGCAGATATATATTTCACGAAGGTCACTGCATCTGCGGATTCCACTTTCTCCTTAACTCCGCGTCAGGTAGCCTTATGGAAGTCCCAACAGGGGGATCACTCTTCGGCCTGGTTGCGGACGGTCCCGATATCGGGTTTGGGTCAGACTATGAATGGTAAGACTTACCGTAGTGTTCTTTGCTACCGGTTAGGTGTTCCTTTGTTCTCCGTTTCAACACCGTGTTCTGCTTGCTCTAGGGTTTTTGACGGGGATATTTATGGGGATCATGCAGTGTCTTGTGCTGGGATGGTGGGTATTAAACATCGGCACAATGTTGTTCGTGACACCCTTGTTGATATTTGTATTCGGTCTGGAATCTCTGCTCGAAAGGAGGTTAACATTGGGTTGATTGGAGGAAACGACGGGGCTCTACGACCTGCAGATGTGCTGCTTTATTCCTGGGATAGAGGCCTTGATGTATGTGTTGATTTGACGGGGTCTTCACCTTTGACACAATCGGGGTTGTCTGACTTCGTTCCTGGTCGTGTTGTGTCGGCGGCGGCTCAGCGGAAGCGGGACAAGTATGGGGCGCGTTGCAGGGCTATTGGCTATGGTTTTCTTCCTTTCTCCTTTTCTTCGTTGGGGGAATTAGAGAAGGATTCTATTGCGTTGCTGAAGCGGGTTCAGGCGTTCGCTAAGACTCAGGATATTGGTGCTCGTGCAGCTGCTCACATCTTCAGCAGGATCGGGTTCGCTATAGCTAGAGGGGTGGGGGCCCAGATTGTATCTCGGCTCCCTACCAATTTCTTGTAAATTGATTGACTCTGTACGTTTTGTTTTTTTTATAATAAAATAATAATAATAATAATAATAATAATAATAATAATAATAATAATAATAATGAAGCTGATAAATAAATAAATAAATAAATAATACGGAGTAGTAGTAATAATAAGGCCAATTAGTGACCAAGTTTGATAGAAAGGGAGGAAGAAAGGGTAAGATGGTGCCATTATTGAAGCAGCTGATCTTTGTTTGAGGGCCGTTTTAATGGTGGTCGGAGAAATCATCGGCTAAAGATTACCGACCGCCGTAAAGGGTGGTGGGTTATCCAGGGAGAGTGGCAAACGGCCTCGGAAACTCCCATGGCCTCTCCCTGCCTCATTCTTCGTTGTTGAGCGTGTGGTGCTTGTTTGCTTCTTTATATACAAAACCCTAGTGTTTCGGGTTTAACCCGGTTTGTGTGGGCGGGTTTGGTGAGATCGTATTAAACTAAAGCACGGTCCGTGGTGAGCTTAAAAAAAGGCGAAAGCTAACGAACGTCCGGAGGCTTTGGATAAGCTAGCTAAAAGTCAAAAGATTAAATTAAAATGAACGTTAATTACACCAATTAACGCGTGATTTTATCATGCTTTCCCAAATTAATACCATTTTAGGCAATATTTTAAATGTTTATCCAATGTATGGGGGCGTTCGTTAACAAGATCCTAAAAAAATAGTATTAAGAGCATGTTCACTTCAACTTAATTTCAGTTCAGTTCAGCTCCAATTAATTCAGTTCACTTCACTTCACTTTAGCTCCAATTAGTTCAGTTTAGTAAATGTGAACAGAGCCTAAGTAGTAACTCACGAGCAATTTTGGTCTATGCTTTATGGTTAAAAAAGTCACTTATGTATTCGTGTTGTAGCTTTTTCTTTTAGGTGATTGTTAATTCAATTGGTTTCTTTATTAGCGGACTAAAATGATTTTTCAATGTGTTGGTTATATCTACTCCGACACTCCGTACTATACACAAGTGAGAACTCTATGAAATTGATTCTTCAAAAAATCCTCAGTTCTATGCTTCATTTATCAATACAAGCTGATCATGTAGAGCAACTAAAAGAACAAGACTTAAAACCTATTTTATAAGATCTCCAAGAAATTAGATTCCCCCATAGAAACTTTTTTTAGAGACAAGAAAAAAATAAAAACAGGAATCCTCTAGTAGCATGGAATAAAATTTGTAGACCTAAAGCTCTCGGGGGTTTAGGATTAAGACGAACATTGCGTCTAAATAAAGCTTTTTTAGCCAAGTTAGGCTGTAAGATTCTCTCTAAACCTTCTAATCTTTGGGTCAAAATCATAAGAGATAAGTATCTTCGTAATTCTTCACTTTTTTTTTTTTGAATACCACCATCAACCAAAAAATTCTCATATATGGAAATCGGTGTTGGCCCAACAGGAAATTTTGGGTGGAATAGTGGGATGGGTGACACGTGAAAGAGATAAGGAATTTTTTATTTTATTTTTTTTAAACACATAAACATGCACCTATAATTATTTGACACTTGGCAATGCACCTTTTTTTGCTGAATGTGTTCAATTGTTCATGCATTTTTTTTCAAGCATTTGCAACGTTACAATTTTGTAATGGATATAAATTAACGTCTTATTATTATTTTTATTTTCAATTTGTTATAATTGAGTTTAGTATTTCAGTAAAAAAATAATGTAACAAATGTTTGTTGACAAAATATATAATGGAATATTTGTAAAAAGCAGGAGAGAGAAGAGGAGGATGAGAAAGAGGATCCTTAATTGTTGTGGGGGAAATAGAGGATGAAAAATAGTTAAAAGGATGAAGTTAGTGGAAAGTGGGGTATATGAAAGAGAAAATGAGGTGTCAAAACAAGAATAAAAGATAGAGTATATTAGAGGATGAGGATGTTATTGCCCATGCTCTTACAATGTATACTTGGCAATAGTTAAGAGACTTTGTCTACTTAGTCATCAATAGTTTAGGGACTTCCCTAAAAAATGCTTATGATTACATGAAAAAAAATGCTAACAAAGTAAATCAGTTAATAGTTTAGGGATTTACATTTAATGTATCAACATATTTTTAAGCAAGTTATCCTAAAATTCGTTCTTTAAAAAACATAGATGTTACAAATTAAAATATAATATATTGTTATATGATTCAAATGCTAGTAGATTAGGCTTCATCCAGTTACATATAATCACCTACAGAGTACTTAAATAATACATCGAAATCTAACTCAAAGAAATTCAAACCATGCCTCACAAAAGTTCATATGATTTTCCTCTCCTTTTGATTAGATGATTCTCCAAATTCCCGCACAAACTTAACAATGGAGCCTTTTTTTTTTTTTTTTTTTTTTTTCCCGAGTCTAAAAAGTCACTTTCTAAGTTTTAATAGTCCTTTTTTTATTTTTTTTTATTTTTTTATTTTTATTTTTAATAATACACCCCTGTTTTCTCTTGCCAAAAAAAATTTCAATAGCCTTTTTTTTTTTTTTTAAAAAAAAAAACCCACTTTCCAAAGTTTTGGAAGGTCCCTAAACTACTTTTGGTATGACTGTTTTTGCCAGGTCTACCTTATAGTCCCTAAACTATTCTCTTTAAATAATTAATCTGACAAATCCCTAAACTATTATAAAAAATAATACGGAGTAATAATTAAATTTTACCACATAATTTTAAATGGTGCCTAAACTATTGGTGACTAAGCAAGGTCCCTAAACTATTTAGCCGGAAATAGTACTCCTTAGTGGCAGGGACCAAATTGTTTCAGTCAATAGTTGAGGGAATAAAACGCTACAAATACGTTAATTTAAGGACCGTAATTGTCCTTAACTCTCAAATACTTCGTAGTATTTTACAAGCTAGTTTTTTTTTTTTTTTTTTTTTTTTTTTTTTTTTTATTTTAAAATTATTTCACAGATTAGTTGACTTATTTATTCATTGACAATATTTAACAATAAAACTAGTTATTGGTCAGGGCGATGCCCCAGATCATTATATAATTATATAGTTGAAAAAACTAAATTTAAAAGGATAGTGTTCACCAATATTTATAAGTGAATAAGAATAAAGTAATAATAATAAAATAATAATTTATGTAAATATTACGAAGTATTTTGTATAATTGCTTGATTGGTATTGATTCTAAGAAAGTAGCATTCAAGAAATTAACAACCATTAGTATGTGATTAATGTCTTAAATGTGCAATAATTATTTAGGAGTTAACACTAATTAAGTAGATCGTAGATGCGATCCACCATCCACCCACTTAGCAAATCCGCTCAATTAATTATACACATTACACCTACTTGGAATCTTAACACTCCAAATGTTATTTTACTACGTAATTTAATTTCATTTCCCTCTTATATTTGAACTATCACACAAACTCTACTAGCCTACTATAAAAAGCAACCGAAGTTGCCAAACTTTGCCGATGTCTTTGAAACTCTCTCCAATTTCTACACCTTCGTTTTCCCACGCCAAAATTCAACACAATTCGCAATTTTCCCCAAATTCTAGGTTTTTCTCTCTCCAATTTCGTGCTTCTGTGATGTCGCTTTCTCATCCTCCGACTGTTCGTCCGGTCACCATTCCCTTCTCCGACATTCAAGTATTGCTTCTTCTTCAATTGTGTTTTTTCTGGTCAAAATTTAATTGTATATTTATTATTTTTTATGGATTATTGCTTATTTTTTGTTGGAATATTATTTGTGATTGAATATGAAGGATAAGAACGAGGATTTGTCAGCTTTGATTGAAAAAGGTTTTGGACCTAATGGACTCGGGATTATCTCAATTTCCAACGTAATTATTTTCATAATTTCACTTGTTTGTTTAATTATTTGTATTTAATTGCTTGATTTTTTATGATACTCTATTCAATTTGCATTTAAATTAAAAAGTACTATGTTTGATCAAACTTACAAGGCCCTAGGTGATGAAGTTGGAGGTTATATGTGTAAATAATTAATACAGGATACATACGGCCCTACTGCTACAAGTCGAATTACTATGATTTAATTGTCGAAAACTCGAAATCAATCATGGAGTTGAGTCTTAAGAAGTTTGAAGTTATAAGGCTTGTTGACTTTCGTTGACCTTCTTAGGATGATATACTTTGTATCATGATTTATGGTGTTCCTAAGATAACAGTGCATTACCATTTCCTTTATTAATGACCTTGCTCCAAATAGGGTAGATGCCTATAACATCACCACTCCCATATGACACTAGTGCTTCCTAAAGCTTGACACTGGATGTGACTCACGTGAGACTGTCGTGTATAGTTAGAGAGTAAAGGTTGTAGTAGTATTGTTGATGTTGGGAATAAAAGAACGGGGATCCATGTACTCGAATGTTCTATATTTCCATGTTTCTCACACTTGTTCAACACCTTTTCAATGTTTTCATGCTCAGAGAATGATAAAGATCAATTTTCTCTTCTCGTGGTTAGATCTGGGAGTTCATTGCATTAGTTTAGGTCAATAAAAGGCTCTAGCTTCAGTCATGTTTGATACCTTATCTAGGTTCTGTCATTGTGGAATCAATGTTGTCATTTGCAATTGTCTGCAAAGTTTTAATTGGTGGTTTTATAATACACAGTTGCCCTACATACTTATTGAGTTACTGATCTTTTTCACATGTATTTTATATCTCTATGTAGGTTCCAGGTTTTTCTTCATTGCGCCAGACTCTTCTGCGTCTATCACCCAAGTAAGAATTCGATATTGCTTTTCAATGTCTTATGTAAAAGGACAAATGATATATGGGCAGCTGTCAAGTAAATTAGGAGTAGAGTAGCATCACAATTTGGATAATAATGTTTTGCATATGTATATTGTTTTCAGACTAGCAAAACTTCCGGAGGAAGAGAAGGAAAAACTTGAGGATCCTGATAGTAGGTAACCATTTAACAAGACATATAGCTTTTTGCTCATTAAGCCATGCTCCTTTCTTTTGTTTACTCTGATCCTATTTGCAATTTACTCTATTCATTGGTCCTTAGTGTTCAAAGTTTATCTTTCTGCGTGATGCTTTTTTGCTGCTGGAAATAATTATGTGAGGGCAACCCCCGTTATCGTTCCTTGTTTGAGAGCATCTGTAGATGCATCCAGATATGTGTTGCCACTGATTATGTGCAGGTGTTAGTTTTTATAGATCATTAAATCCTACTGGCAATATTAAGCAAAAAACCACCATCATAAAAAGGATTCTAGATGTATATGCTATATACTGCCCATGTTTAACACACCTGTAGTTTAACAGCTTTTGGAGCTGAAATCCATATCTCTTGATTGGCTTTCATTCTTTAGCATAGGCATCTCACGAGGACTTTTATTTTCAAATAAACAATTCCACTATAAAGTCTATAACCTTGCACTTTTTGTTCCATGTGCTTTATAGTCTTTTAACTTAATGGCTCTTCAACTAAAATATTCAGGTACAACTTTGGTTGGAGTCATGGGAAAGAGAAGCTTGAATCTGGGAATCCTGGCAAGTTTTTCCATCCCAAATTTAAATAAATCTATAGATTCTGTTCTCTACTTTGTTATGGAGCAGAGATTTTGGAAGTTCTTCTCATAGACTTAATAATGAAAACACAAATGTTTTGTGGGACCAAGGCTTGATACTTTCCCTAAACTGAGGGTTGCAGTTGAACATATACTTCGTTTTGGAACGCTGCATTATTGACAAATCCCCTTTCCCATGTGTTGAGCTTTCATATCAGCTGTTTAATAGTACATCAATTTCACCCTTAGGCTTAAGAGAAGGTCTGAAATCCCAAATTGATCCATAGGGAATTAAAGAAATAAGAAAGCAGAATGATTGAACCCAAATTTTAGCAACAGGGAAGGGCAGGAAATCTTTTTCTTTCACTTTGCCTGAACTATTTATGGGGAAAGGATAGCTAGATCATTTTGTGTTCCCTATTCCATTTTTCTGCCTTCTATGTCAGTTTTTTCAAGGCAGACTGTTCACTGCTAATAACATCTGTCATGTGTAGTCATGGTTACACTTTGACAAGCTGTGATTCACACTTGTAGTTGGTGCATCAAACTTTTTTCTAGTAAATATATAAATCATCCCGTCACTCTACATGAAATTTTATTTGATGTCACCTGTGAATAACATCCAATTATTTCTTATGCGTATGTAATATGTATTATGAGGAGAATCTCTCTTGAATTCTGTAAATGTTTTCTTATCCATGCTATTCTTCAGTTATCTTCTGATTGTTTTGCCTGTCTTCTTTATGCTACAGATATGTTGAAAGGATCATTTTATGCAAATCCCTTATTAGATGTACCTACGCTGGACCAATCCCTTATTCAAAGGTAAAAGAGGTCAGAAATATTGTTTTTGTGTTTATTTATTTATTTTTTATTTTAATCCCATGTCAACTGCTGCCTTTGTTGAAATATAGGTATAATTATGGTTTTTCAATCAATATAATCATCCAGTATCATTCTGCTAAAGCTTCTTATTACAAAAAAATGGCTAATACTTAATGTTGGAGGGTAACAATTCGACACAGTTTGGAATTCATGCGGGTTAAGGTCTTAACTGTTAAGGACAGTAAATTGGACCACAATAGACCTTGTTTGTGGAAGGATCAATGTGGTCGGTGGTTGTAGTTGAAGGGATGAATTTGCAAGGCCACATGCTTATTTATGTACATGTTTTTTTTGATGGGTTTATCCAGGTAAGAAGGTAAACTCACCAAAAACCCTTTAAGAATTCACACAACCCCAGAGTGGTCCTTCAAAAAGTCTCCCTCCTTTATGCAATCACTATGTTGCTGCCTGGAGTGTCAGAAGTCTGGCCTAGAAATTGTGGTTCGATGCTTTGTATGTCGAACTGACAGTCATTTTTACAGGCCTTTTTGCCTTGTATATCGAACTGACAGTCATTAGGACGAATCAGCTCATTGTGTCATAAATGTTGATTTGTTAAGGTTTAGACTGTATATTGCACGTTGGTGCAAGAGTATTGACCTCTTGATTCTTCGGTTTTTGTAGAACATCAGTGAAATATGGAAATAAACCTAGGATGACCAATCACTTTCTACTTCTAGTTTGTATTAAGAATCCCCTCAATAAAAACATGTATCTGACAAGGAATTAATGCATTATTGCTTCACTCGTTTTAAGCCAGAGGTTCCTCAGTTTTTAACCTAAATCAGGATATACCATATTTAATAACTTATTCTCTGTAGTTAAGATGTCCTATACTTGGATACAATCTTAAGCAGCTACTCACATTTCGCTCATTCCCTGCCTTTTAGGTACCCAGCATATTGTGGGCGGAATATATGGCCCCAAAGTGCTTTGCCAGAACTAGAAGTTGGTAAGTTTGTTCAGCGCAGACACATACATACAAACATATATATCTTGCTACTAATCTATACAGTGTGTGGCTGCTGATTAGATGCCATTATGGTGTTTTTGATGTTAGTTGAAATATATATATGCTTCATCACCAGGAGGTTTTTATTAATGTGTTTATGTTTATGTTCTCCACCCCCCCCCCCCCCCCCCCTCTCTCTACCAGATTGAATGTATATATGATCATGTTTTCGACATTTAGAGTATGATAATTAACCATGGGCAGCTTTCTAGAAGTTACATTTATAGTCTAAATTCCCTACTTTCTTCTTCCACATGTAATCGAATTTGGCTTAGTTCATACCTTCATACTCTATAGAGGCAATCAATGGTCACTAAGAACACTGTTATACTTCATATTATCTTCTTTGATACCACCTCAATGTTTTGTTTTCTTCCCTGATTCCCTCCAATTTTTTGTACTCTGTCTCTGCTGCACTGCTTATTTGTATCTCCCCCCCTTTTCTTTTGTATGTGCTTTCAAGCTTTTACATAGCTGATCTTGATAAAAGCTTTGTTAGATGCTTATATTATGTAAGGATTACATGTTGGAATGTATTGTTCTTGGTATATCTACACTGGTTTTCCAAATTTAGATGATAGTTTCATTAAAACTTTCAGTTATTCTAAATTTTGATTCATAAGAATCATTATCTGAATTTTGCAGTCATTGAATACTTCTGATTTTTTATCTTATGGTTGGCCATGAATTATTAATTGCTTCTTACTTTGATAGTTTGATCATCTAATTTTAATTTTGATCTATTTTAAAAGTCTGAGCTTCACTTCTGTCGATTTTATATCTTAATACTTATTATGGTATTATAGTATTCTAGTATTCCCTTGTCTTGCAGATGTAGAAAATTCTGAATTGCTGTGGTTTTCTCATTTTCTTGTAATATGATGTGCAGCGTTTAAAGCAATTGGAAGGATAATGCTTGATGTTGGCATGATGGTGGCATATCACTGCGATCGATATGGTAGACTCTACATAAACATTTCGATTCTTATAGAATTTCCGAGTCTGTTACTTTATACTTCATCTCTTATGAGTTTTAGTCTTGCAGAGTTGCAGATCTATTTTTCTGATGCACAGCTGTATGGATTTAAATTGTTCCTCTTAATATCTCCAATTCTAGTGTCGTATTTTGTTGAATTTGTTCTCTCTGCCTTCTTTCTATTTGTTACTCATTATTTTGTATATTGCTGTTTCTTTCAGCTGGTACAATTCATTAACTCGATGACTTTGACTCAAATTGACCTGTTATATCGATTTTGCTTAAAGCATCTGCAGTATTTCTTTTCATTGAGAACTCCCTAGTGTTTTTTCCCCTACTTTGACTTTACACGTTGGCCAATTCACAACTTTGACAATTAATATTTTATTATTATAATCAATTTGTAAATCTAACAAAAATTGATATATTGAAAATATACATTGAGAATAATCTAATAACATGTGTTTTATTTATTTATTTTATTTTATTTTATTTTTTTTTATAGATTATTAATAAAAATAAAGTAGAAATGTAGAATATATAAATACTGCACAAAATCAAAGTGAAACATGTAAAAATAAATGAAGAGAGTATTTGTTTATTTGATAGTTTATATGGCTTTCAGTTTCCTACTTGGAGTTTGCTATTAGAATGGACGTTAAAGAGCAGGCTAAACTTAGTTGTTCATGTAATTGAATCTCCCAGAATAGCTAGTGCTTCTGATACCAAGTTGTAAACTGCCGAACTAGAATTGTTGACAGAATACTAAGGGAAGAAGAGAGTGAATCTGATTGATGAAATAAGAAATACGATGTAAATGATATTCTAGTTTTTGAGAGGCTTTCCTTATCAGATTCTCTCCCAATTACAACTAAATTAAAATGAAACACTCCATTATATTTCCCCATGCTCTCTCTCTCTCTCTCTCGCTAATCCTCTCTTTGTATAGACCAACTAATTCCCTCCTGTTACTTGTTTTCTTCTTCTTGTTGCTCAAGCTACGTCTAACTGAAATATAATAACAATTCCTTATGTACCTTTTTCATAAGTCTGATGCATTACCTTTCAGCCACAGATTAGGTTTGATATTCATATATAAACCCAAGTTTAGGCTAAATGATTTTGTGTGTTAGGAAATTATGTATCTGTGAATTATCTTTTGTTTTGTTGTACGGACATTAATGGTTTGCAATTTATTATGCAAATTTTGCAGTATCTGAAGGCATGAAAGTTGGAAAAGATGAAGGCCTTGAACAAATAATTCATCGTTCACGCTGTCATAAGGGCCGGCTTCTTTATTATTTTCCCACACAAGAGAGGTGAATTAACATGATGTCCTGATATAGAGAAACCTTGTCTGCATTAGCCTTCCAGTTATTATTAGTAGGCTTTCAGAGTTTACGTGAACTATCTGCGAGTTAGGTGCTTACTACTTGTCTGCTTAGAATATTCAAAACTAAGGAGTTGAACTTGTTATCAAATTTAGCATTTGGCACATTTCAATTAGAAAATGAGTGCATCTGTTGTTCTGTGTCTCTCAGATTTCTATGTTCCAAAATTTTGTAAGAGAGTTGGATTGTGTATTTGTGTCATACTTCAATTTGTCTCTCGCTCTTGCCGTCATTTTCAATTGTGCGTGTAAAAGTGAGGATAATTTACCAAGTAGCACATCTTTTGGCAAGTTTTGGAATGTGAAAAATTAGTAATGTAGCAATTCTTCATGAAGGAAGTATTTCTGTATTTTGTTTAGTTTTGAGATCGTTTATCTTGGGACCATTTACTTGTTGCTAATGAGCATACATCCAACAGTGATCGTTTGAAAGATGACTCAATGTCTTCCTGGTGTGGATGGCATACTGACCATGGTTCCCTTACAGGTTAGAAATTCCTTGACAGATCTGATATACTTTTATTACCTCTATTATCAAACATTGATCATTTTTCTAATTTTTTCTGTCAAGTGAAATTTTACACTTACACGATGCTCTAGAATGCCCAAAACTGTTTCTGGATTGGCTTATCCTTATATACGTCTCTGTCTCTTATATTCCCTACGTTCTCCTTTTTGTGCCATACCATGTTATCTGCTACATCCTTAGATGTTAAGATTTTTATCTAAAGTTTGGCCCTGCCCGCTCATTTTATTATCTAAATAGATAGGTATGGGGGAGTATGCTTTTTGTAAGAGACTTAACTTGTTTAGTTGAGATAATGAGCGTTGTTGTTGATTACATTGGTTTGTCCTCCATTTTCTTAACATTTTTTTTCTACTGCGGTGAACATGTGGAAATTTGAAGAGGGTTTATTAAGATGCGGCTTGAAACTTCTCTATTGATTGTGATGGAAGCGTACTAAGCATAAGAAGTCATAGGGTGATTTGAGGTTCATTTGCACAAGGCACTTTTACTTGATAAATCTTAAATGATAAATTCCCACATAAGTGCTGGTCCTGCTGGGTTATGTTTTTGTTTCTCCTTTACCTATTGTAGAAATGTAGGATATCCACCCATTTAGAAGCTTTTGGAACTTGCTCCTTCAATTGCATGACATTTATAGGTTTTGACTTTGCTGGGTTATCTATAATTTTTCTCATATTTATCTGCATTGTAGTGGCACCACCTGTAAAATGTTGGTTACTGTGACTCTTGTTTCATTTCATTATTTCTGTTTATTTATTTCTTTTTCTCAGATGCATAAATTTGATTTTGTAGGTCTTACGTGTGGCATGTTTTTGAAAGATGGAGTTCAGGTAGCTTGTCCTGATAGAGCTGCTGGTCTTTATGTAAAGACCAGGAATGATGAAACAGTCAAGGTTAGCCTTTTTGTTCTTGGTTCTCCTCTTTCTATTTCATGCAGACATTACTTCACCAAAATAATAGTAATAGTAGTAGTAGTAGTAGTAGTAGTAGTAGTAATAAACATAACTTCAGTATTGAAATAGTGAAACAAGGGGCACTTTATTAACCATGAATTAAAATTTAGAATACTTAATTGGTCATTTTATTTGTTTTGTAGTTCTTTTTGATGCTTTGTGTGCAGATTCAATTTAGAGTACTTCCACCAAGAAAGATGACAGTAACCACCAGTATGTTGGTTATCAATAGGTCTATGAGAAATGTTTAATTTTTCTGCAGTGTTATGTAGATTTCAGAGTAAACCTAATTAATATAAAGAACTGTAATGAGATAAGCAACATTTAACCATCTGTCTCTCAAAGTTGTACTTAGCATTAGTGATATGAGCTATGTAAGTCATGATCAATAGAGTAAATAAAATAAAAACAAAAAAACCAGGAGTTCATGTGCAGATTCTTGAACCATTAAGTGATGTGTCATGATGTTAGAGATACCTTAGATTGAGAAATTGACCATTCTATTTGTAGGTTGTGTTTGGAGAAGATGAAATTGCATATCAGATTGGTGAAACTACTGAAATTCTATCAGGAGGCTACCTTCATGCTACGCCTCATTGCGTTCGGGTACTTAATGCTATTCTTTGTTTCCTAAACACTTTTTGGCAATGTTGCTTAGATTTGTTTTCTTTATGCGGGGTCATTTAAACTTTGCAAATCACTTTCATTTTCAGGCACCAAGTGGCAAGGGGGTATCAGGTCTTGAACGGTCAACTTTTGCGTTATTTATGCAACCTGACTGGTATGCTATCCTTTTAAGTGGGAAATTGTGTTAATATCATCTGTTGTGTTCAAGCTTCAATAATATATACCCCGTAGTCACAGTGAAGAAAGAATTTGTATTCTTGACACGTTAGGTTCAGCCTATAATGTCAATAACCTTGAAACAAGCTCGTTAAAGCCAAGAACTGTGAAACAAGTTCTTTTTCTTTTGACTGGACCCTGACAAGCTTGCTTCATGAAGACTTGACATTAATTAGCTAAGAAATGCTCCATCCTGTTGATTAATGAAGTCATTGTTGATCTGTGTCTAATGATCGCGGTTTTGTAGGGGCGAAAAGCTTAAATTTCCAGAGAATATGCATATTCACAAAGAGGTAATCTTTTTTCAAGCTTTATCCTTCTTTTTGTTGTGGTAGTTTGTCATGTCTGTATAGTTAAACGTGGTTAGCTTTCTGGTATTGTGGGCCATTACTTTGTAAAATTGGAAGAAGTGCTTCATATCGTGCTTGCATTAAGCAGTTTTTTATCTTAAAATTCCATGAAAGGATATCAGGGTCCAATTGTTTATGAATTTTGGTCCTATGTAGTATGTACTAGGTTATATATTGAGGGAATGCCTGAATGATATTGTATTTCTATATATGGGGTAAATGGCTATAGCATTGCATTTACTTCCATATTTACTTTGTCCGAAAATCCATCTCAAATTATGTCTCTCAATTATGGATTACATTAATTGTACAAAAGAAAATTCAAGGTTCTGTAGTATGACAAAGTAACAATCAATATGCTACTATGTGTTACAGATACTATGCATTTTTTTTTTTTGAAGGACAGATACTATGCATTGTAATGAACAATATGAAAGTGGAACTATTATTCTGCTCATTGTATTGTAATAATTATGCTATGTATTTATGAACTGAAATTTAATCTCTGTTTTTTTTGCCAGTTGATACCTTCAAATAGTACCCTCACATTCGGAGAGTATACGGAGAAGCTTTTGGACAAGTATTACCACCTTAAAACGTGATGAATTGCTTACTCATAGCCGAGCAGATGATCACTGGGGTAAATACATTTAGGCATTATTCAACTTCCACTCTTTAGGGTCTCATGATTTATGACTCTTATAGTGTATCCTTCAAGTATAGTTTAACTAATAATGTAAATGCCAAACTGCTGAACATGACATTATTGTTATAATATCATCTAGAGAATATAAAGTTTCAAATTCATATGAAGTCTTAACTAGGTATTGAATATTGATACTGATAAACTTACCTATAAAGCATTGCTGATCAAGTCCAGCTTGGGCTCATTCAGGTCGGGTTTGGGCTGACACTATTATGGTCCAAATATTCTTTTCTAGACCGAATCAGTCATAATCCCCTCAGATTGATCACGCCTGGCCTGTTCCAACCTGGGCCTGTGCCAACTTTTTGGTCCAAAGGTGACCCGCCAGGCCCCATGATCAGCTCTATAAATGACTGTGTGACATAGACGTTCCATTGGCGGCGTTGATGTTGGGAACATCAATTGTATTAATGTATCACTATCATAACAATGACATTCATGGCTGGCCATTAGCTAGGTTGTTACTGCACTATAGTAGTCAAGCTGTATGTGCTTTTGTTTCTTATTCTGTTCTAGATATTTGCTTCCATATATACCAGTGAATAGTCTATTATTGTGTTCTTCCTGGAACATACTTTGGTTTTGAGCATATGTACATTGCACTAGCTAAATTGTTGGATAAGGTAAGGTAGGACCAAATAACCGGCTCTTTATATCAACAAAAAATACAGTGGATTTATTTTTAGAATATATTTTCTAGAATATAGTTTCTTCAAGTTGACTAGTAGGCACCAGGCGGCTTAATGGGTTAAAATCATCATCATTTTTGGCTCGTTGCATATATTCTGCCTACTTTTTGACCATTTTATCATAACCCTTAACCCCTTTGTATAAATTATTCTACAGAGCCAATATTTTATACTGAGGCCAAATTTTAGATAGCCGACATCATTAATGCCTGGAGTGGTTGATGTGGAAAAATACAAAAAAAACAATTCCCTTAATTTTAAAATACAAATCAAATACGTATGTAATTGTTTGGTAGGTAATTAAAAAAAAAAAAAAAAAAAAAAAAATCCTCTTTTACCAGGTGTAACCCAACTTTTTATAATTCGATTTTAGTTGGCAAAATTTTCTCACTAATTACGGAGATATAATTAACTAGAAAATCTCAGATGTTAGAACTTGTATTTGAGAATTTGTTTAAAAGGAAACACCAACCCGTCACGAACTGAACAAGGTAGAACTAAAGTAAACCTCGATAGAAAGATGATTTGCAAACCACTTATTCCAAAAAGAAGAATAAAACATGTTTGGACTGCTCTCAAAAACAAATTGGATTACGTGGATGAGACGTGGAAAGAGGTGTGATACGATCATACAGTTAATAAAAAAAGGTGTCAAAATCAGTTGAGAACTTTTATAATTGCTGTCTTACACGACTCTTCATTTACACACCTTTTTGTTAGTACATGTAACTGATGTAATTCATGTAACAATAAGCAAGCATTATATCACGTTTATGTAATTTAATAATTTATTTATTTAAGGACCACAATATCAACTTGTCAAGTGTCAACAAAAGATTTTGTATAAATATATGATTCTGATTTTATGTTTGATTCATTCAACGTACTCTATTATTATTTCTTAACCAAAATTTTAACACACCTTCCTCTGTTCTTTCTTTCTTTCTCTGCAGTCACCATGACATTTTCCTACCTCCTTCCCACACAAAGATCATTGTCTCGAGGCCAACGCCACCGGAAAACCAGCTTCAGAAGGCGGTGTTTATCGATTGTCAAGCAGCAGAAGACAAGGGTGTATATTTTACGGCGTTGTGTTACTATGCTTCTCTGTTGGCATGATCACAGAGTTTCAGATTATTGATTCAGTGTTAATTTGATATTAAGAGTTTTACTTAATTAGAAGATCATGATACCTTTTCAGGTGTTCAGGGATGCATGTACAAGACTTTTCCAAGGCTATCTTTTTAGTTGGAGATTAATCAGATTATTCAGAAATTAGAACTCTTCAGCACATCAGAAAGACAACATAATGGGAAAAAAAAAATAGTTTTCCACAGCGATGAAATCTTAGTTTATGTAGCCGACCCTATTATTGGGATTAATTAAGACTCCGATGTTGGTGGTGGTGTAAATATAAGCCATAAACTGTGTCTAATTTTACAGTGCTTGCTGTCCTTGTTGGTAAATGCAAGTTTAAGGGCAGTAATTGAATTAGATGAATTAGACTAGTTTTCATGATGAATGATGTACTCACTTTTTATATAGTTGATGAACACAATGTCATGAAATGAAACATTGAACTAGAAGTATTAAGTTAATTGATTTATATACACTACTTTGTTCCATCTATAAGGCTTACAAACTACGAGGTTTGTTTGATTTGAATCTTATGGGGAGGGGTGGGGTGAACCAAGAACGAAAAGAAGTACGAAGTAACAAGTAATGATGGATGGTAGTTTGAGCCACCCTTCAAGAAAAATGTAAGTGATTAAACTCTTCAATATCCTAGACTCCTAATACTCGGTATATTGATTTATGAGTCAATTTAATTCGCGCATTGTATCTGAAACAATTCATATATTAGCATTTGAAATCAGGAGAAAACTTGATTGTAAATTGCAGTTGTATATACATAATACATCAGTACATCTTACACACAGACTCACGGTGTATGTTCCAAATCTTATAATCTTCTCATGGCTTAAACATTATTTAGAACTAATTTTCCATTTGACTTCTTGCAAACTTTGTACCTCAATCACCAGTTTGTAGCTCTCTACTTCATAATTAGTTGCCTTATGTATGTTGGCCTGTTGGGGTGTTTTCCTGTTGGCCATGTAAGTGATGTAGCACGCATGTGTGATGAGTATACAGAGTGCACAAAATTTGGAAACAACGTCGACAAATAGGTTATACAAGATTATAAGGTAAAGTTACGATAAATTTCCTTAAGGTAGCTACGTACTAACTTTGAACACAAGCATTTGATTATATATTTAAAATGATTAGAATGAAACTTTGTGAGCATAAGTGCAATTATCAAAGTTTGTTGATCAGAAGTATCTACTCCCTCCGTTTTTAAATACTTGCTCCATTTCTCCACGCGCGGAGTTTTAGGAGAAATTGGAGAAAATAATAAAATATGGAGGTTGTGGGATGGGTGGCAGAATAAAAAATTGTATAAAGCTAAAGCAGTGGAGAGAATTGGAGGAGAGAGAATATGAAATTAATAAAATACTCGTATGATTTATGTTGGGTCCACTAGGTGAGAGAAATTAATTAAATATTGTAAAAACTTTTCAACTAAGGAAATGTTGCAAGTATTTAAAAACGGTCGAAAAAGAAAAGTGGAGCAAGTATTTAAAAACGAAGGGAGTAATTCAATTTCAATCTAAACTTAGAAAAATTATTATTTTACAAATATGCCATGTTTTAACCAACTGTTTTTTTTTTCTTCATTTGCTCAACACTCCCATATTAGCGTTACAAATAATAAATTTGATTGTACTATATGCTACCGTTTGTTATAAACCAATACACAAACTTAGATTTGTTGGAAGTTATCTACAAGTATTTTAATAATTTATGAGTCACTTTGTCAACTTTTAACCACAATTCTCCAAATTCTATAGAAAGATTATTTTTCTTCGTAAGGATATATATCTCGTGCATTAGCACAAGTACGCTCTAATTTACCTAGAGTAAATGAAAGAAAAATCACATTTTTATTTTTATTTTTTACAACAGCGAAAAATTACTTTTAAAACTATTCCATATAATATTGCCGAAACTTATTTAAACTTACGCCACAAGGGCGGGTGATGAGAATCGATCACAAGATCTCTTGAAATCGGAAAGGGAACTTTAACCACTTGAAATATCCCTCACTCTCAACTTATTTAAATTTAGTGACATATCATGTGACATGGTTAATTAATTAATTTCTAATACAATGGGGGTAATTAATTTGCAAATTATGTTTAAGAAATTTGGATTACGAATTGTTCACCATATACCACTGAGTTTTAACTTAATTCACCATATACCATCGAAAACCTTCTAATTCACCATTGTAAACACAAATTTTAAATCTGCAAAATATAGATTCAAAATAAATGAAACAAAATGTTAATATATTAATATGATAATATTGGGTACAATCTCTAATTTTGTCCTCTGATTCGATCTCCACTTTGACTTTGACGTAATTCACGAATTGACTTGATTCTCGAACGAGGGTTGTCGAGGCTTGATCTCGATCAAATAACTATTTGATGTAGAGGTTGAACAGATGTTCTTGATGATTTGAATTCCTTCTTTTTTTTTCGTGTTGAGGGCTGTCGAGGCTTGATCTCTTCCATGGGTGATCTTCTAGAGTGGAATGACACGTTGAATGCTTGTTGTTCTTCTTCTAGGTTTTGAGAGGATTTTTTTTTGGAGAAACTTAGAGTATTTGATGAGATGTTTTCTCTGTATTTTGATCTCCTTGTTTACTCTAGGTTTTTCTCTCTGTATTTTGATTCTTTGAATTCCCTCTAGATTTTCCTCCCCAAATAAAGTAGAAAGACTTCTATTTATAGAGTGAGAGAACACCTTAGGGTTAGAGTTTGATGTACATTAGAAATTGGGCTTGACAATACAACCCATTTATAATGGCCTAACCAATTTATTGGACTTGAAGTATCAAAAATGAAAATATTTAATTAAATTAATTAAAATGGGCTAATTTAATTTATTTCACCCAAATTAATTAATTTAAATAAATAGTAAAACCACACCGAGTCAACAATTTGACTTTTGACCCGTATAAAATCCAATGTGGCACTTATATAAATTTTACGTGCCTACAACCATATACCATTTAGTTTAACAAAAATGTCACAACATGCCATTAATGACTAACGAACGTTAACACCGTTAGTCATTAAGGCAAATAAGGCCACGTGGCAACATATAATTGATTCCCTTTTAAATTATTTAATTTAATTATCAATTTTTTTTTTTTAAAAAAAAACAGTTACCCACATCCACCCTGTCAGCCACCACCCTATCCTGAGACCGCCCGTCGGCCCGGAATTTGACCAGCTAGCCGGCAGGGAATCTGACCAGCCGGCGCGGTATCCGACCAGCCAGCAACCACCACTATCCCACCACATTAAAACCCTCTCCCTCCCTTGAAAAACTCTCGCTCCCCAACCACCGACGCTAAAACCCATTCCCCATGCTGGCGAACCTAAGTCCCTTCTCCCTCTTCCAACTCCACCCCTTTCCCCCCCACTAAACCACAACAAAATCAAAATCTAGGGTTTTGATTTTGGGTTGGTTGTTTCGGGTGAAGGCGATGTGAGGGAGGGGGGTCTGGGCCACTGGAGTTGGGTTTTGGCATGGTGGTTTTCGGCTTAGGTGGAAGGGTTGATGGGGGAGGCATTTTGGGCGGGGACGAAGGAGAATTTGGGTTGGGTATGGTGGTTCAAGAGAGAGACACAGGCACCGACACAAGGCTGAGTGAGGGGAGGCGTCGATGCGATGGTGGTTCCAAGGCTGGGAGTAGGCGGTGAGGGGCTGGCTGGCGGTTGTAGGGGCGGGGATATGGTAGTTAGTGGTGGTTTTAATTTTTAGTAAAAGTTTTTTAGTTAATTAATTAGTTTAAATAAGAGTAATTAGAGGCTGCCATGCGTCACATTTAACTCTTAATGACTATGGTGAAAAATCCGGTTAATTATTTTATTTCTAATACAATGGGGGTAATTTGCAAATTATGTTTAAGAAATTTAGCGGGTAACTTCTAAGAAAGAAAAGCAGCTCCAACTGCCATTGAACAAGTGTGCTAACCCCTAAATTTAATCGGAAAAACCAGCAAAATCTCCAGATTTTGTTCTTCATCTTAACTCTGCAACTTCTATGTTCGTATGTAAGTTTTCTCTCTCCTTTTTTTTTGAAACAAGAAGACGGGAATTATTATTGCAAATCAAGTTCCACCAAAACTAAGGGTCTGTTCTCATACGATTATTTTCAGTTCAGCTCTAATAAGTTCAGTTCAGTTCCTAATTTCCCCTCTTATAAAATATTCATTTCAGTTCAATTTAGCTCTAATAGGTTCAGTTCAGTTCAGTTCACTTCAGCTCTAATAAATTCAGTTCACTTCACTTCAGCTCTAATAAATTCAGTTCAGTCAATGAGAACAACCCTAAAACACTTTGGAAAAAAACACCCATACAAATAATTTCATCATTACCGCTCGTGTCTCATCTAGCAATTAGATGAGCCACTAATCCACTATATTCCCGCCCCTTTTAACATGAGAACAAACGAAAAAAAATCAAACAAACTACGTAAGCGCTTAATATCATCATGCAGTAGAAAAATTGAAGCACGACCTTCCTCAGCATTGTCAATAGCTTTCCAGACATTGATTGCGTCTCCCTCTAACCAAACATTCTGATAACCAAGGTCTCTCTCCTCTCTTTTTCCATAGCACATTGTTGTGAATAATTTTAAATTTTCATCACAATAATTTTTTTTTCAAAAATGTTAACTTTGTACCAATTATTCCGATTTATCATTTATGCTTTCCATTTTTTTTCGAGCTAATTTGGTTCAGCTTCGCTCATTATACTCTGTATGTTTATTATTATATACAAGTTGATAATTTCATTGCTAGATTTGAGGGCGTATTGTTCAAATGAGTATGTATATTTCCATGCACACTAACTGTTCGATGAAAGTCCTCAATGGGGTTGGAAAATTTGTCATGAATTCATGGGTTTCTGGAATTTATCTGTTCATCCAATATGATTGAAAGCTTCATAAATTGATGCTTTACTGAAAACCCGTGTTCGTGGAATTCATTGCTGGATTTGTGGTTGAAGCAGAGAGAGTAGAGATGCTGGACAAAAGTGGGTTTGATGTGAAGTTTGATCTTTGGGCGCTCAGAGTCCCTCGTGAAATCTGCAAAACCGCCACTCGGCTACTTGATGGGTATGTGCCACTGATGTTTTTATGTTTTATCAAAAGTTTATTCTTCCTTCTGTAACTATTTTCTACATATTTTGTCTTGCATTATCTTCTAAGAGATAGAACATGAATTCATTTAGTACTTTTTAAATCAGTACTCCCTTTTTCTGTGGCTGAATGTTCCGAATTTCCAATTGACTTTTTTTTATTTATGTAGATACTTGCTGGATAGGCCTCGTGTGAAGCCGGTAGCTGAAGATCCAACTACCGAAAAAAATCGTTACATGATATTGTCTGAGAAAATACAGAATAAAGGTGATATGTTTTAAATACATTCTTTTGCGTAGCCAAAGTCCTATGAATTTTTCTCCTATTTTTGGGAGTCAATGACTAGCTTTCAGATAGAATTTGGCCACAATTATTTTCTTTTTTCATGTGTTACTGTTGATTGATTCTATGTTGTTTCTTTCTCGTTCTACAAGTTCCTTCTCTAGCACTTGGCAGTGCCTAGTTATTGGTGGTTGTAAAGGAATTATTCAACTTCCCTATTTGTCCACGTGTGTTTATTTGAAATTATAAGTATTGCTTTACCTTGAAGTCTATCAAGCTAATGGTCATTCCATCTAGGAAAGAATCCATCTTGATCATATATGCTTCCTTAGTATTGTTTTATTTGGCTTTATAAAGCTGTCCTGTGGGGAGAGAGAGTTAAATGTGAGTCTTACCTTATAGAGTTGTGGAGAGGCACCTTTAGCCTTAGATTTTCATTCATTAAAAGGCTTTTTCCTTACACTATGAATCTGAAAGGCAAATGTTTGACCTACTTCACAAACAAACTAGAAGCAGATGGCCGTAGACATTTCCTGTTGTTTATATACTACCATAAGTTGAAATTTTGTCCTTGAGAGACTCCTTTATGTTGATGGATCGTTTGGCTAAAATTAGCAGATGCGGGATGATGCTTTTGTATCTTTGGAATTGTTCTCCATGCTTCCTAGTTAGATTAACATGGTGATTGTTTTGATGTTTTTGTACACTTGGTCACATTTGCACCTTTCGCCTTCATAGCCTGCCCTCATGGATGAATATTTTTTTGCTGGACAGATTTGTCTGATATCCCCGAGCAGAAACTTGATGAACTCCGGAAGCATTGTGAGATAGAAGTAGTTCCTTATTCATTGACCCTTGGCTATTCCTACTGGGGTGCAGGTAAATTGCATGCTCTCAGAATATGAAAATCGCACTGTTTGATTCATTTTATTTTTGTGTTCTATCTATCAGATACTTTCCATTATGCTCTTTCATTGAGAAATTTAATACTCATCCAGCATCAATACTTTGTGTCTGGGTGTATAAATGCTTTCCGTGCCTTCTATAATGCTGCAGCTTTGTGCAAATCTCATTGTGCTTAGGAGAAGTTTATTAAGGACGATAAAGTATGTCTTAATGTTGACCATTTTTAGATTAAAGAAAATCTAAGTGTCATACTTTCAGAATTTGTCTTAATATGTTATCCTATTTTCCCTGATTGCTCATTTGATATTTAGTAGGGCTTTACTTGAAAATGTTATAAGTTACCAATAATATGAGAGAAAATTGATTGAAATGGGATATTGTAGGTAACCAAGTCAATAACTTGGTAACATAAGGGTCAAATAACAGTGAGCCAGTAACTATAAAGAATACTTTTAATTCGAAACAAAGGTATATGATATGAGTTGTTCAATTATTGGCTTTATACTTGAATCAGAACCATTAGAATTTTAATACAATCTGTGAACATAAGTCGTGATTGGTGCAGTGCATGGGATCAAACTCTTGCTGAAGTTCAAAAGCGCCTTTATAAATACATTGAGAAGTCTGACATGCCTTTCATTTTTTCCCCTGATTATGACTTATTTGGATAGAACTCAAAAGTGCTGCAGGAGTATATTTTTAGTGTGCATAGTGCTTATGGTAAATAGCTGTATTCTTCTTTTGTGGTAGTTTCTGTGAAAGTTAGATGCAAACTGATGGCATTTGCTTTTGTACTGTTACAGTAATCACTTTGCTGATTGACCTTATATTCACTTGCAGATCATATATTGAAGCAGATTCTACCTGCAGGACTTGAGGTTCCATCATCATTTGAGACTATAGTTAAGTATTCATTCCGTTCTAGTTATGTTTAGGACATTCCGTTTGCTTCTTTGGCACATTGAACCATCTAACTACTGAGGTACTTCATCAAAAGTAAAAGAAATAGATTTGTAGGCAAATTCCGACCATCATCGATCATCATGCCAGGTTGTTAGCTCTAAGGTTTAAATATGATTGCAGTAGATAACTTTCCTTGTCATGCCGCAACTGACCACCTTCCGCATACCAATGTAATTGCCATTTTAGTCTTCTTAGTACAAATTAAGAACTTTTAAAACTTGATCCAGATGCCCATATATCATCATTAAATACCTGCAATAATCGTAGTCGATTATGTTTGAGTTTACATTAGGGTAAAATATGAATTTTAGACATTTAGTCTTTTGCAAAGATATAAGAACTCTAACACCCACATACCATCATTAAATACCTGTATGGCTGTATATCTAGCTATGTTCAATTATTTATAGCTATGTACTCGATTGGTTCATTTTCATTCTAGTCTTTTGCATAAGAACTCTTAGACCCAGATACCATTGATAAATACCTGTATATAGTGATGGTGTCGGTTTTACATTAGGGTTCAATAGGAATAGTATTCAACTGCAGCGCCAAAAGTGTAAAGTGACGCTGAAAATAACAATAATTCCAGATTAGAGGGAGTATTTGAAAGTTAAATTTCTAAAGTAATAACTCTCACAAAATGACCATCAAATACATGCTTTATGATGGCACTACCTTACATTAACGTTTTCGTATGAAAAGTATCACTATTTCAGCATTGAAAAATGTTGAAGGATGATTATTTTGGGAATAACTAACAGCTCTTGAATGAGATTGTATTGGAAAATTTGGAATTAGTGTTGCTGAAAACTTCTTGGCTCTTTCCATGAGCTAATGATTTTTGCATTGACATTCTTTTTGTTATCATTATGCAGGTCATATTGCACATCTAAATATCACTGATGAACTACTTCCATACAAGGATGTTGTCGCGGAGGTCATCTATGATGTATGTGTATTTATACTTGACATTCTTTTGGGGTATTTTCATATTATGGTGTCCTCGCTGTTATTGCCTATTCTTAATGAGATCATTTTCTGGCAAAGAAAAGCCAGAGCTTTTCCAATATTTTGGTCTATTATTTCTAGCCAGGCTGTCAATTGGTTCCTCATCAGTCATCACACAATTTTATTATTTTGTTATCTTCAGAAAAATTACCCTAGAATCAAAACTGTGGTCAATAAAGTTGGCACAATTACAAACGAGTTTCGAGTTCCGAAGTTTGAAATCCTTGCTGGTGACAATGATATGGTTACAGAGGTGAAGCAATATAAGGCAAAATTCAAGCTTGATTACAGCTTGGTCTATTGGAACTCAAGATTAGAACATGAACATATGAGACTAGTCTCTATGTTCCAAGCTGGAGAGACCATTTGTGATATGTTTGCCGGTATTGGCCCATTTGCTATCCCAGCAGCACAAAAGGGGTGCTTGATTTATGCAAATGATTTAAATCCAGATAGTATCCGGTTCTTGAAAATAAATGCAGAAATCAACAAGGTCAATGATTGCATCTTCACATACAATATGGATGCGAGAAAATTCATGTCTCAATTAATGACTGTTCTTCCAAATGCTTCTGATGATTGCAGCAGAGAGTCTAAAAGTGAAGCAGAAAATAGGAATATAGAGGGTAATATTTGAGAAGTATTGTTCATCTTTATGAATGTGACTGAGATTTTCTTCTGTCACTTGCACATAAGGCTAAATAGTTATAGAAAAAATTTACATTTTACCGGATTATGCAGGAGGCAGTAGTGAGAAGATTGATCCACTAGTCAGTCCTGCCAAAAGGTCTGCAGAATGTTGTCTAAAAGGTATTATAGATTTAATGATATGGTATTATGACCTTATTGCGGCGCACATTCACTTATACTATGTGAAAATATGCATAGCTGATCTTCTTCCTTCCTGTTAAACTGCAGAAACACCTGGTTCTCACAGCACAAAACGTGGCACTAATAAGAGGATGAGGGGTCCTGTACCCTCTGTGAAGCCATGGGAGCATGTTGACCACGTGGTCATGAATTTACCCGCTTCTGCTTTGGAGTTCCTAGGTAATACTATTCTTACCTGAAATAATGCATTAATTTCTCACTTTTCAAAGTTGATACGAATTTCAATTCTTGCTATGTTATGGAGAATCTTGTTTCAATTTGCTTGTCCATTGCCTTCCTATGAGACATTACATTGGAAAATGATGACTGCCTTTGGAAACATCCAATGGAAATTGGCCAGTTCCTCTGTTCTTAATTTTTATACCTTTGATTCTCTTTTGCTTATACATTGAGTTTTCTGCTGGAACAAGCTTTAATTCATGCTCTTGTGTTGTCAGTTTGCATGTTTGACTGTTTGAGTGGAGAACCATGTTATATTAGAAAAAGAGCATTTCTACTAGTTGCTGTTTTGGTGCTTTTATCTTTGAACTCAATGACTGAGCTTCTGTTTTGCGAAAAATCCCAAAAAAAGGCTATCTAATCCACAGAATTAGATAGTATGTGTACCCCAGTCCTCGTCAAAAGATCAAAAGAATGAAGTAAAAAAGAGTTATGAGTACATGTAATTTGGTCAATAATAAAGAATTAGAAAAAGTTGTTGATTTTGCCATCATGCAATTTCTTTCTTTTCAGACGCGTTTAAAGGTCTAATCTGCCGGAAATATTGGAAGGGACTTCTACCTTGGATTCACTGTTACTGCTTCATCCGGTCAAGTGAAACTGAAGAATTTATAATTTCAGTAAGTCATGCTCTTTATACACTTCTTGTAATTTAAATTATCTAAGTTATTATCATTTTCCTAAATTATATTTATGTAGTTCTCAGCATTTTACTTGCCCATTTTTGTCATGCTTCCAGATTTTATATTTTTCGTGTTGATCAATAAGTAAATGAACAAACTAAGCACATTTAAATTACTTTGCAGGTGGCTGAGTCTAGGTTAAATGCTAAGATACACGATCCTGTGTTCCACAGGGTTAGAGATGTTGCACCAAACAAGGTGAAATAATTTGTTTTACACTTTTACCATCATTTTACTACTGTTATATGTCAACTTTTCCAGGCACCCTTTATTTATGGATTTTCCGACTTGTTTCTTCTACAGGCTATGTTTTGCTTAAGCTTCAGACTCCCCGAGGAAGCATGCCTTGATGAAGAAGCTATTGTATCTTGAACTCGGTTCAACATGGTCTTACTTATTTATGTATCCTTGGAATTTTTGTGTTAACAGAATTAGGTTTAAGAGAGTTTTTATCTTTGTTAATCCAGGATTTTTGCCTTTTGAAGATCTTTACCAACACTAATTTAGGAGTTGTTTTTGACACATAGATAGCAAATACTACGTATTATTGTTAAATTTTAGTCATACTTAACGATATCATATGACTATATTTGCATAAATTATTGAAAATTGAAAGAAAGCTAGCAATACTACTATGAGAAATTATTATGTATGTAGTATTAGAAATACTATGGAGTCAATCGTAGTCTGTATATGCTAGAACATTATATTAACCTTTTTTTATATGACTATAATTGTAATATGATTATTATGCTATGATATCTTGAACTTGCATAATTTTAGATTGAGAGTTAAAAATTAATGTACGAACCAATTGCCAAATTCTCTTCAGGATAATGTTATTGTTTGCAAAAATCCATGTGCAGTAGAATGGGAGACAAGAAGTTCTTTAAATATTTCCTTCCAAACTGGAATAGCACCATGGTCCAATACCAATTTCTCTTTACTGATGATAAAAAAGATGGTGAAGAAAAAGAAAAAAAAAGGTGAAACTTTTACAACAAAAAGCATACATAAATAACTGTATATGTTTATTTTCTTTAAATTTTATTAACTAAAAATGTAAACAAAATTTATTAAAAAAAAAGAGGGAATTTTGCATGGGCATGAGCAACACGTAGACTGAGGCTGGAAAGTTGTGATTTCAGACAATATTTTCGTGGAACTTTTGAGCAAAAGTTGAGTCAAAAATATGCTTACTTCTTGCTGATGCATGTTCAGCTTGAGCTTTTTAGGGTGGCTAATCTTGTCTGGATATACCCTATATTCTTGGGGGCCATTGAAGGATTTGCTTCAAAACTTTCATTTTAAAAACAAATCTTAAGCACTATTCATGATAATTTTTAGTGTTAGTTATGTTCTTGATCTTATCCCAACTCACCATACAAAAAAGTTTGCTATTAGGGAAGTTATGTTACTTCTCATAATGAATTTTAAACTTCAAAGTTTTATTATACTACTTGAAAGAGAAGTGTTAATTACAATATTGGAAGTTGGTGTATGTTTGAAAGATCAAACAAGATCATAAAAATATGAAGTATAGATGGAATAAGAATTCCATGTGAAATTATTTTTCTAATTAACATGGTTTTCCTTATAGGTTAATGCATCCTTAGCACATTATTGGATTGTTCATCCATTTAGAATAATATATAAAATATAGGAAGCATGGTATATACATATGAATGTCATTTGCTTTAGATTGAGATCAAAAGTGAAGTAATGTAACAACTTTGTGTAGAGTCATGATACTCACTCATGAAATGTCCATTGCTTTATGTTTATCTTTTAAAATAGGACAAATTCTTTTATATTTTGAAAATTTTACAACAGCCATTTGAAATATGACTACTATAATGTTTTAATGATTATTAGTTCATAATTGACACATTTTTTCCAAGTAATTAATTATATTAGTTTTATTAATGGTATTAAATATTATTATTAACATTTTTTTGATTTATTAAATTTTTAGTTTCATTTATGTAATTTTTATTCTAATTTTATAGTTTCTCAAAAAATATTTATTTTATGTTGGATTAAAATTTTCAAAATTTATATTTACATTGTAGATATTATAAGACTAAGTGGCCATTTTATGACGTGAAAAAATGAGCGGATTATATTATATATCATTAAAATAATATGGTAGTCATTTTTCAAATGAGCGGTGTTAAAAATTGATAAATTTATTATAAAAAAATGTGATTTGATAGATATAATTAATGTTTAAACAATATTACTACTCCGTATAACTCGACTTACTAAACGCTTAGAGACTTTTTAATTACCAGTAACTTTCCGACTAAGTTTCTTACATTAGTCAATACTCAAATTTGCCATTAAGTACCGTGCATGAACAACACAAAATTTTAATTTCCCAAATCTTTAACTCTACTTGTAGAGCTTATCCATTCAATTTGACTAAAGAAAGTGAGTCTTTTAGTTCTAAACCAAATTCTCTAAGAGTCATTTTCACTTCATAGTGTTGGTAAAGTAATGCCTCTAATGAATGATCACTACTTATATGAAAACTATAGTATAGTATGAAAACATCTAAAATGAGAGTACACACTATTACTATTTAATGTCAAATTGCCTCAGCAAAATCAAAAGAATGTGATAAAGATGGGAATGACAGCAATCACAGCACTATAACTTCCATTTGCATGGCCCTGTTGTTGGAAGTTCTTGATATAATGCTAGAGTGTTAGGAAAAAATAAGAGAGAGAGAGAGAAAAACAATGGAAGGGGAAAAGTCCCACATTGATTGGGGAGGAAGGTTTTTCCTTGTTTTTATAATGTAGTGCTTTAGCACTACTTAGTTGAGTAAGTTGGAGGTGTGTGTTACTCCACACACACACGCGCGCGCGCGCGCCGAGCCGAGCCGGGTCGGGTCGGGTCGGGCTCGGGCCTCGGGACTTGGGGTCTTGGGGAATGCGATGCGCGGGCGTGGGTCCTTGTTATCTTTTTGGAGAAATTTTATTTCCTTTTCCTTGTTAACAGAATATTCCAAGTATCCGTTTTTGACTGTTGGGATTTTCTGACTGTTGTGGGAATTAATCAGCCATTAATCCCTTGATTTTAGCTGATTAATTCACTCCCTTGTTTCTTGCCTCGTTTGTTGACTGACTAGATTAATCTGGTCATCTTCTTGGCCAGGTTCTTCCCACCTTTTATGCTTCCCGTTTTTCCTCTTCACCCTATAAATATTCGGTGGTTTTCTCAGCCAAAACATAACACACAATCAGTCTTCTCTCTTCTCTAAAATTATTTAAACACATGTTCTTCCTGTTCTGTTTTCTGGGCAAGTATTCTGAGTGCACATAAACTCCGGCGCCGTGCTTATCCTGGAGGGCGACCGCAATTGTCTACTGCACCGGGAGGTAGCGCGGAATCGTCTTTTAGGTCAGTGGTTCTCCACGACGCGGCTATTGTCAGTTTGGTTCACGCATCAAGAGATAAGTTATTTCTGTTTATTGCTTATTAGTATAACAATCTAAAAGACGATCATGGCTTCCAAATTCCTTGTTCCTGATATGTCTAAACTAGAACCTCTTGATGGAAAGAATTATAAACGTTGGGCTGTTAGGATGCGTTTTTATTTGGAGCAGATTGATGTTGCATATGTTCTTGATGATATTGTTGAACCTGTTGATAAAGATGATTTGTCTGAATATGAGATTAAGTTTTTTAAGGATGATAGAACTTGTAAGGGCATGTTGTTGCATTATATGTCGAATAGTCTGTTGGATATTTATATGGGTTTTCATCATGCTAAGGATATTTGGGATGCTTTAGAGAAAAAATATGGAACTGATGATGCTGGTACTAAACGTTATTGTGTTAGTAAGTGGTTAAGTTTTCAAGTTGTTGATGATAAGCCTATTATTGATCAGATTCATGCCTATGAGAGTGTTTGTATTAATATGGCTGCTGAAGGTCTGTCTATTTGTGATACTACCCTTGCTATTGTTCTGATTGAGAAACTCCCTCCCTCTTGGAAGGATTTTCGTAACCAACTCATGAACAAAAAGAAAGACCTAACCTTAGAGGAACTTGCTGCCCACCTCAAAATTGAGGAGGAAAACCGTATCAAAGACAAAGCCCCTTCTGTTTTCCCTTCCTCTTCTTCTGCCAAAGCCAACCTTGTTGAACCCAAATCAAACAACCAGTCCAAAGCCAAAAACAGTAACCTTAAGCCTAATGGGAAAATTCAGAAGTACAAGTTTAAGGGGATCTGTTATGAGTGTGGTATGACTGGTCACAGAGCTAGAGATTGCAGGGTCAAGAAGAAGAATGGGCAAAGTCAAGCAAACCTTATTGAAGATTCTGACGTTATTGTTGCTGTTGTTTTAGAAGCTAACTTTACAGGTAATGCTGCTGAGTGGATTGTTGACACTGGAGCTACCAGACACATCTGCGCCAACAAGGACATGTTCACTACCTATGACAAGGTTGAAGGTGAAAATGTCTTCATGGGCAACTCAGCCTCTGCATCTATCCAAGGCAAAGGGAAAATCGTTCTCACTCTCACTTCTGGAAAATTGCTTACTCTCACTAATGTTTTGCATGTTCCAGAAATGCGCAGGAATTTAATTTCTGGCAGTTTGCTCATGAAAGCTGGACTGAAGCTCTCCTTTGATTCTGATAGATTAGTTCTTACTCGCAATGGGGAATTTGTGGGGAAGGGCTTTTGTAATGGGGGGCTTTTTACTCTTGATGTTAAAATTGACACTATGAATAAGAATGCTAGTACTTCTTCTGCTTATATTGCTGAGTCTATTGATTTATGGCATGCTAGATTAGGCCACGTTAATTTTGATTCTGTTAAAAGGCTTAAACACTTAAATTTGATTCCAAGTTTTTCTAAAACTGATTTTTCGAAATGTCAAGTTTGTGTTGAAGCCAAATTTACTAAAAAGCCATTTAAATCAGTAGATAGACAGACTGAAGTACTGGAACTTGTTCATAGTGACTTAGGTGATTTTAATAATCACGAAAGCAGAGGGGGTAAAAAGTATTATATTACTTTTGTTGATGATTGTTCACGCTTTTGCATGGTTTATCTTCTCAGGTCTAAGGACGAAGCTGAGGAAATGTTCCTCAAATATAAAGCTGAGGTAGAAAACCAGTTAGACAAAAAGATCAAGAGAGTTAGGAGTGACAGGGGTGGTGAGTACAGCCCTGACACTCTTAAGGCATTTTGTGAGCAACTTGGCATTGTTCATGAGACGACGGCTCCCTATTCACCCGAACAAAACGGTATAGCTGAAAGGAAAAATAGAACTTTAAAGAATATGATGAATTCTATGCTTATTAGTTCTGGGCTTCCTAATAACATGTGGGGGGAGGCTATTCTTTCTGCTTGTCATGTTTTGAACAGGGTTCCTCACAAGAAGCTTGACAAGACTCCATACGAAATATGGAAAGGTCGAGCGCCAAACCTGAAATACTTGAAAGTGTGGGGGTGCCTAGCAAAAGTAGGCATACCTAGTTTCAAGAGGGATAAAATTGGTCCCAAAACTGTTGATGCTATTTTTATTGGCTATGCTTATCAAAGTGCAGCTTATCGTTTCTTTGTTAAAGGTGCTAACAACTCTTATGCAGGTGGTCATATCATTGAAGCAAGAGATGCTGAGTTCTTTGAGAACATTTTTCCTTTGAAAATGTCTCCTTCTAATGATAGTGAATTGCATGCTAGTAGTTCTGTTAGTTTACCTATTGCTAATGCTCCTATTACTAACGATGATTCTGTTTTGGAGCCAAGGAGAAGCAAAAGGGCAAGAAAGGAAAATAGTTTTGGTCCTGATTTTATTACTTCTTATTTATCTGAATCTTCCTTAATTGATGATGATTTTGTGCATATTTTTGTTTTGGAAGATGATCCAAGAACCTATGATGAGGCAATGAGGTCAGTTGATGCTGTTTTTTGGAAAGAAGCAATTGATAGTGAATTACAATCAATTCTCAATAATAACACTTGGGAATTGGTTGAACTTCCTAGAGGTTGTAAGCCCATTACTTGTAAATGGATCTTTCGGAAAAAATTAAAAGCCGATGGATCCATAGACAAGTATAAGGCAAGGATAGTGGTAAGGGGTTTTACTCAAAAGTTTGGCATTGATTATTTTGATACTTACTCCCCTGTTACTAAAATTGCAACCATTAGGACTTTAATTGCTCTTGCTTGCATTTTTGGTCTTGTTGTTCATCAAATGGATGTCAAAACTGCTTTTTTGAATGGTGACTTGGATGAGGAGATTTACTTGGTCCAACCTGAAGGGTTCGTTGTTCCAGGACAAGAGGAGAAGGTTTGTAAGTTAGTCAAGGCATTGTATGGGCTTAAACAAGCTCCAAAGCAATGGCATGACAAATTCGATAAGACTATGACTGGTAATGGTTTTCATGTTAATGAAGGTGACTCTTGTGTTTATTTTAAGCATGATAGTCATGGTTGTGTAATTATTTGTCTCTATGTGGATGATATGTTGATTTTTGGGACTGACTTGGATCGTGTAAATGAGACAAAACAGTTTTTGAGTTCGAACTTTGAAATGAAAGACATGGGTGAGGCAGATGTGATTTTGGGAGTAAAAATCAAAAGGACTCCAAATGGCATCTGTCTTAATCAGTCACACTATGTTGAAAAAATTCTTAAAAAGTTTGACTCATTTAATGTCGATCCAGTTAAGACTCCCTATGACCCAAGTTTCCACTTAAAGAAAAATAATGGTAATCCAGTTAATCAGTCTGAATATGCTAGAATTATTGGTAGTGTTATGTTTCTTATGAACTACACTAGACCTGACATTGCTTATTCTGTTAGTAGGTTGAGCAGGTACACTCATAATCCAAGCAGTGATCATTGGATTGCTCTAAGGAGGTTGCTTAGGTACCTTAAGGGTACTATGGATTGGGGTTTGCACTACTCCAAATTTCCTGGAGTTTTGGAGGGCTTTTGTGATGCCAACTGGGTATCCGATAATGATGAAGTTAACTCCACTAGTGGCTATGTCTTCACCCTTGGGGGTGGAGCCGTATCCTGGAAATCTTGTAAGCAATCTTGTACTGCTATGTCTACTATGGAATCTGAGTTTATTGCTCTTGAATTGGCAGGTCATGAGGCAGAATGGTTGAGGAACATGCTTGCAGATATTCCACTGTGGGGGAAGCCAGCTCCTTCAGTTGCACTTCATTGTGATTCGCAAGCTGCTATTGCTGTTGCACACAACCATGCCTATAATGGGAAGAAGAGACACATCCGTCTGAGGCATAAAGCCGTCAGAAATTTGTTGTCTGAAGGGGTGATATCACTGGACTATGTAAAGTCCGAAAAGAACATTGCGGATCCGTTAACTAAAGGCCTATGTAAAAAACTAGTTTTGGAAACATCGGAAGAGATGGGGCTAAAGCCCGTTGTATGAATTGTGAAATAATGAACTCCTACTCACTATGAGTTCAAAGGGGAACGTTATGTAATAATTCGGAAGCACATTTTTTATTTGTCCATCTCTAGATGTTTGTTTTGTGCTTAGCTACATATGAGAAAGAGGATGAGCATACGGCTCTTAATGAACCCATATCCATATTTTTGGAGGTGTGTTGTAGCTCACACTTGATGGAGTTCACCTACTTAGGTGTGGAAGTGTGGCCGCTTCCTATGAGTATTTCGTGGGCTTATACTCTAGAGCACCTATGAGCATCCAGGCTGGACGTATGGCCAGTATAATGCGTCACCTTTATTCGCGGAATTTCAGAATATTATACATGTTCAATTGTGTGGCTCAAAGTGACGGGTCCCTAACTCCCTATTGAGTTCAAGACGAAGGTCACTTGGTAGGTGAGGGATCATAGCTTGATGTCCACTATGTGTTAATTCAAGTCGCGAGACATTGACACTTATGCAATTGTTTTGTTTTGCCCAGAATTCATTTTTTTCTTTCATTCTTTTCATATCTTCGAACCTGTGGGGGATTGTTGGAAGTTCTTGATATAATGCTAGAGTGTTAGGAAAAAATAAGAGAGAGAGAGAGAAAAACAATGGAAGGGGAAAAGTCCCACATTGATTGGGGAGGAAGGTTTTTCCTTGTTTTTATAATGTAGTGCTTTAGCACTACTTAGTTGAGTAAGTTGGAGGTGTGTGTTACTCCACACACACACGCGCGCGCGCGCGCCGAGCCGAGCCGGGTCGGGTCGGGTCGGGCTCGGGCCTCGGGACTTGGGGTCTTGGGGAATGCGATGCGCGGGCGTGGGTCCTTGTTATCTTTTTGGAGAAATTTTATTTCCTTTTCCTTGTTAACAGAATATTCCAAGTATCCGTTTTTGACTGTTGGGATTTTCTGACTGTTGTGGGAATTAATCAGCCATTAATCCCTTGATTTTAGCTGATTAATTCACTCCCTTGTTTCTTGCCTCGTTTGTTGACTGACTAGATTAATCTGGTCATCTTCTTGGCCAGGTTCTTCCCACCTTTTATGCTTCCCGTTTTTCCTCTTCACCCTATAAATATTCGGTGGTTTTCTCAGCCAAAACATAACACACAATCAGTCTTCTCTCTTCTCTAAAATTATTTAAACACATGTTCTTCCTGTTCTGTTTTCTGGGCAAGTATTCTGAGTGCACATAAACTCCGGCGCCGTGCTTATCCTGGAGGGCGACCGCAATTGTCTACTGCACCGGGAGGTAGCGCGGAATCGTCTTTTAGGTCAGTGGTTCTCCACGACGCGGCTATTGTCAGTTTGGTTCACGCATCAAGAGATAAGTTATTTCTGTTTATTGCTTATTAGTATAACAATCTAAAAGACGATCATGGCTTCCAAATTCCTTGTTCCTGATATGTCTAAACTAGAACCTCTTGATGGAAAGAATTATAAACGTTGGGCTGTTAGGATGCGTTTTTATTTGGAGCAGATTGATGTTGCATATGTTCTTGATGATATTGTTGAACCTGTTGATAAAGATGATTTGTCTGAATATGAGATTAAGTTTTTTAAGGATGATAGAACTTGTAAGGGCATGTTGTTGCATTATATGTCGAATAGTCTGTTGGATATTTATATGGGTTTTCATCATGCTAAGGATATTTGGGATGCTTTAGAGAAAAAATATGGAACTGATGATGCTGGTACTAAACGTTATTGTGTTAGTAAGTGGTTAAGTTTTCAAGTTGTTGATGATAAGCCTATTATTGATCAGATTCATGCCTATGAGAGTGTTTGTATTAATATGGCTGCTGAAGGTCTGTCTATTTGTGATACTACCCTTGCTATTGTTCTGATTGAGAAACTCCCTCCCTCTTGGAAGGATTTTCGTAACCAACTCATGAACAAAAAGAAAGACCTAACCTTAGAGGAACTTGCTGCCCACCTCAAAATTGAGGAGGAAAACCGTATCAAAGACAAAGCCCCTTCTGTTTTCCCTTCCTCTTCTTCTGCCAAAGCCAACCTTGTTGAACCCAAATCAAACAACCAGTCCAAAGCCAAAAACAGTAACCTTAAGCCTAATGGGAAAATTCAGAAGTACAAGTTTAAGGGGATCTGTTATGAGTGTGGTATGACTGGTCACAGAGCTAGAGATTGCAGGGTCAAGAAGAAGAATGGGCAAAGTCAAGCAAACCTTATTGAAGATTCTGACGTTATTGTTGCTGTTGTTTTAGAAGCTAACTTTACAGGTAATGCTGCTGAGTGGATTGTTGACACTGGAGCTACCAGACACATCTGCGCCAACAAGGACATGTTCACTACCTATGACAAGGTTGAAGGTGAAAATGTCTTCATGGGCAACTCAGCCTCTGCATCTATCCAAGGCAAAGGGAAAATCGTTCTCACTCTCACTTCTGGAAAATTGCTTACTCTCACTAATGTTTTGCATGTTCCAGAAATGCGCAGGAATTTAATTTCTGGCAGTTTGCTCATGAAAGCTGGACTGAAGCTCTCCTTTGATTCTGATAGATTAGTTCTTACTCGCAATGGGGAATTTGTGGGGAAGGGCTTTTGTAATGGGGGGCTTTTTACTCTTGATGTTAAAATTGACACTATGAATAAGAATGCTAGTACTTCTTCTGCTTATATTGCTGAGTCTATTGATTTATGGCATGCTAGATTAGGCCACGTTAATTTTGATTCTGTTAAAAGGCTTAAACACTTAAATTTGATTCCAAGTTTTTCTAAAACTGATTTTTCGAAATGTCAAGTTTGTGTTGAAGCCAAATTTACTAAAAAGCCATTTAAATCAGTAGATAGACAGACTGAAGTACTGGAACTTGTTCATAGTGACTTAGGTGATTTTAATAATCACGAAAGCAGAGGGGGTAAAAAGTATTATATTACTTTTGTTGATGATTGTTCACGCTTTTGCATGGTTTATCTTCTCAGGTCTAAGGACGAAGCTGAGGAAATGTTCCTCAAATATAAAGCTGAGGTAGAAAACCAGTTAGACAAAAAGATCAAGAGAGTTAGGAGTGACAGGGGTGGTGAGTACAGCCCTGACACTCTTAAGGCATTTTGTGAGCAACTTGGCATTGTTCATGAGACGACGGCTCCCTATTCACCCGAACAAAACGGTATAGCTGAAAGGAAAAATAGAACTTTAAAGAATATGATGAATTCTATGCTTATTAGTTCTGGGCTTCCTAATAACATGTGGGGGGAGGCTATTCTTTCTGCTTGTCATGTTTTGAACAGGGTTCCTCACAAGAAGCTTGACAAGACTCCATACGAAATATGGAAAGGTCGAGCGCCAAACCTGAAATACTTGAAAGTGTGGGGGTGCCTAGCAAAAGTAGGCATACCTAGTTTCAAGAGGGATAAAATTGGTCCCAAAACTGTTGATGCTATTTTTATTGGCTATGCTTATCAAAGTGCAGCTTATCGTTTCTTTGTTAAAGGTGCTAACAACTCTTATGCAGGTGGTCATATCATTGAAGCAAGAGATGCTGAGTTCTTTGAGAACATTTTTCCTTTGAAAATGTCTCCTTCTAATGATAGTGAATTGCATGCTAGTAGTTCTGTTAGTTTACCTATTGCTAATGCTCCTATTACTAACGATGATTCTGTTTTGGAGCCAAGGAGAAGCAAAAGGGCAAGAAAGGAAAATAGTTTTGGTCCTGATTTTATTACTTCTTATTTATCTGAATCTTCCTTAATTGATGATGATTTTGTGCATATTTTTGTTTTGGAAGATGATCCAAGAACCTATGATGAGGCAATGAGGTCAGTTGATGCTGTTTTTTGGAAAGAAGCAATTGATAGTGAATTACAATCAATTCTCAATAATAACACTTGGGAATTGGTTGAACTTCCTAGAGGTTGTAAGCCCATTACTTGTAAATGGATCTTTCGGAAAAAATTAAAAGCCGATGGATCCATAGACAAGTATAAGGCAAGGATAGTGGTAAGGGGTTTTACTCAAAAGTTTGGCATTGATTATTTTGATACTTACTCCCCTGTTACTAAAATTGCAACCATTAGGACTTTAATTGCTCTTGCTTGCATTTTTGGTCTTGTTGTTCATCAAATGGATGTCAAAACTGCTTTTTTGAATGGTGACTTGGATGAGGAGATTTACTTGGTCCAACCTGAAGGGTTCGTTGTTCCAGGACAAGAGGAGAAGGTTTGTAAGTTAGTCAAGGCATTGTATGGGCTTAAACAAGCTCCAAAGCAATGGCATGACAAATTCGATAAGACTATGACTGGTAATGGTTTTCATGTTAATGAAGGTGACTCTTGTGTTTATTTTAAGCATGATAGTCATGGTTGTGTAATTATTTGTCTCTATGTGGATGATATGTTGATTTTTGGGACTGACTTGGATCGTGTAAATGAGACAAAACAGTTTTTGAGTTCGAACTTTGAAATGAAAGACATGGGTGAGGCAGATGTGATTTTGGGAGTAAAAATCAAAAGGACTCCAAATGGCATCTGTCTTAATCAGTCACACTATGTTGAAAAAATTCTTAAAAAGTTTGACTCATTTAATGTCGATCCAGTTAAGACTCCCTATGACCCAAGTTTCCACTTAAAGAAAAATAATGGTAATCCAGTTAATCAGTCTGAATATGCTAGAATTATTGGTAGTGTTATGTTTCTTATGAACTACACTAGACCTGACATTGCTTATTCTGTTAGTAGGTTGAGCAGGTACACTCATAATCCAAGCAGTGATCATTGGATTGCTCTAAGGAGGTTGCTTAGGTACCTTAAGGGTACTATGGATTGGGGTTTGCACTACTCCAAATTTCCTGGAGTTTTGGAGGGCTTTTGTGATGCCAACTGGGTATCCGATAATGATGAAGTTAACTCCACTAGTGGCTATGTCTTCACCCTTGGGGGTGGAGCCGTATCCTGGAAATCTTGTAAGCAATCTTGTACTGCTATGTCTACTATGGAATCTGAGTTTATTGCTCTTGAATTGGCAGGTCATGAGGCAGAATGGTTGAGGAACATGCTTGCAGATATTCCACTGTGGGGGAAGCCAGCTCCTTCAGTTGCACTTCATTGTGATTCGCAAGCTGCTATTGCTGTTGCACACAACCATGCCTATAATGGGAAGAAGAGACACATCCGTCTGAGGCATAAAGCCGTCAGAAATTTGTTGTCTGAAGGGGTGATATCACTGGACTATGTAAAGTCCGAAAAGAACATTGCGGATCCGTTAACTAAAGGCCTATGTAAAAAACTAGTTTTGGAAACATCGGAAGAGATGGGGCTAAAGCCCGTTGTATGAATTGTGAAATAATGAACTCCTACTCACTATGAGTTCAAAGGGGAACGTTATGTAATAATTCGGAAGCACATTTTTTATTTGTCCATCTCTAGATGTTTGTTTTGTGCTTAGCTACATATGAGAAAGAGGATGAGCATACGGCTCTTAATGAACCCATATCCATATTTTTGGAGGTGTGTTGTAGCTCACACTTGATGGAGTTCACCTACTTAGGTGTGGAAGTGTGGCCGCTTCCTATGAGTATTTCGTGGGCTTATACTCTAGAGCACCTATGAGCATCCAGGCTGGACGTATGGCCAGTATAATGCGTCACCTTTATTCGCGGAATTTCAGAATATTATACATGTTCAATTGTGTGGCTCAAAGTGACGGGTCCCTAACTCCCTATTGAGTTCAAGACGAAGGTCACTTGGTAGGTGAGGGATCATAGCTTGATGTCCACTATGTGTTAATTCAAGTCGCGAGACATTGACACTTATGCAATTGTTTTGTTTTGCCCAGAATTCATTTTTTTCTTTCATTCTTTTCATATCTTCGAACCTGTGGGGGATTGTTGGAAGTTCTTGATATAATGCTAGAGTGTTAGGAAAAAATAAGAGAGAGAGAGAGAAAAACAATGGAAGGGGAAAAGTCCCACATTGATTGGGGAGGAAGGTTTTTCCTTGTTTTTATAATGTAGTGCTTTAGCACTACTTAGTTGAGTAAGTTGGAGGTGTGTGTTACTCCACACACACACGCGCGCGCGCGCGCCGAGCCGAGCCGGGTCGGGTCGGGTCGGGCTCGGGCCTCGGGACTTGGGGTCTTGGGGAATGCGATGCGCGGGCGTGGGTCCTTGTTATCTTTTTGGAGAAATTTTATTTCCTTTTCCTTGTTAACAGAATATTCCAAGTATCCGTTTTTGACTGTTGGGATTTTCTGACTGTTGTGGGAATTAATCAGCCATTAATCCCTTGATTTTAGCTGATTAATTCACTCCCTTGTTTCTTGCCTCGTTTGTTGACTGACTAGATTAATCTGGTCATCTTCTTGGCCAGGTTCTTCCCACCTTTTATGCTTCCCGTTTTTCCTCTTCACCCTATAAATATTCGGTGGTTTTCTCAGCCAAAACATAACACACAATCAGTCTTCTCTCTTCTCTAAAATTATTTAAACACATGTTCTTCCTGTTCTGTTTTCTGGGCAAGTATTCTGAGTGCACATAAACTCCGGCGCCGTGCTTATCCTGGAGGGCGACCGCAATTGTCTACTGCACCGGGAGGTAGCGCGGAATCGTCTTTTAGGTCAGTGGTTCTCCACGACGCGGCTATTGTCAGTTTGGTTCACGCATCAAGAGATAAGTTATTTCTGTTTATTGCTTATTAGTATAACAATCTAAAAGACGATCATGGCTTCCAAATTCCTTGTTCCTGATATGTCTAAACTAGAACCTCTTGATGGAAAGAATTATAAACGTTGGGCTGTTAGGATGCGTTTTTATTTGGAGCAGATTGATGTTGCATATGTTCTTGATGATATTGTTGAACCTGTTGATAAAGATGATTTGTCTGAATATGAGATTAAGTTTTTTAAGGATGATAGAACTTGTAAGGGCATGTTGTTGCATTATATGTCGAATAGTCTGTTGGATATTTATATGGGTTTTCATCATGCTAAGGATATTTGGGATGCTTTAGAGAAAAAATATGGAACTGATGATGCTGGTACTAAACGTTATTGTGTTAGTAAGTGGTTAAGTTTTCAAGTTGTTGATGATAAGCCTATTATTGATCAGATTCATGCCTATGAGAGTGTTTGTATTAATATGGCTGCTGAAGGTCTGTCTATTTGTGATACTACCCTTGCTATTGTTCTGATTGAGAAACTCCCTCCCTCTTGGAAGGATTTTCGTAACCAACTCATGAACAAAAAGAAAGACCTAACCTTAGAGGAACTTGCTGCCCACCTCAAAATTGAGGAGGAAAACCGTATCAAAGACAAAGCCCCTTCTGTTTTCCCTTCCTCTTCTTCTGCCAAAGCCAACCTTGTTGAACCCAAATCAAACAACCAGTCCAAAGCCAAAAACAGTAACCTTAAGCCTAATGGGAAAATTCAGAAGTACAAGTTTAAGGGGATCTGTTATGAGTGTGGTATGACTGGTCACAGAGCTAGAGATTGCAGGGTCAAGAAGAAGAATGGGCAAAGTCAAGCAAACCTTATTGAAGATTCTGACGTTATTGTTGCTGTTGTTTTAGAAGCTAACTTTACAGGTAATGCTGCTGAGTGGATTGTTGACACTGGAGCTACCAGACACATCTGCGCCAACAAGGACATGTTCACTACCTATGACAAGGTTGAAGGTGAAAATGTCTTCATGGGCAACTCAGCCTCTGCATCTATCCAAGGCAAAGGGAAAATCGTTCTCACTCTCACTTCTGGAAAATTGCTTACTCTCACTAATGTTTTGCATGTTCCAGAAATGCGCAGGAATTTAATTTCTGGCAGTTTGCTCATGAAAGCTGGACTGAAGCTCTCCTTTGATTCTGATAGATTAGTTCTTACTCGCAATGGGGAATTTGTGGGGAAGGGCTTTTGTAATGGGGGGCTTTTTACTCTTGATGTTAAAATTGACACTATGAATAAGAATGCTAGTACTTCTTCTGCTTATATTGCTGAGTCTATTGATTTATGGCATGCTAGATTAGGCCACGTTAATTTTGATTCTGTTAAAAGGCTTAAACACTTAAATTTGATTCCAAGTTTTTCTAAAACTGATTTTTCGAAATGTCAAGTTTGTGTTGAAGCCAAATTTACTAAAAAGCCATTTAAATCAGTAGATAGACAGACTGAAGTACTGGAACTTGTTCATAGTGACTTAGGTGATTTTAATAATCACGAAAGCAGAGGGGGTAAAAAGTATTATATTACTTTTGTTGATGATTGTTCACGCTTTTGCATGGTTTATCTTCTCAGGTCTAAGGACGAAGCTGAGGAAATGTTCCTCAAATATAAAGCTGAGGTAGAAAACCAGTTAGACAAAAAGATCAAGAGAGTTAGGAGTGACAGGGGTGGTGAGTACAGCCCTGACACTCTTAAGGCATTTTGTGAGCAACTTGGCATTGTTCATGAGACGACGGCTCCCTATTCACCCGAACAAAACGGTATAGCTGAAAGGAAAAATAGAACTTTAAAGAATATGATGAATTCTATGCTTATTAGTTCTGGGCTTCCTAATAACATGTGGGGGGAGGCTATTCTTTCTGCTTGTCATGTTTTGAACAGGGTTCCTCACAAGAAGCTTGACAAGACTCCATACGAAATATGGAAAGGTCGAGCGCCAAACCTGAAATACTTGAAAGTGTGGGGGTGCCTAGCAAAAGTAGGCATACCTAGTTTCAAGAGGGATAAAATTGGTCCCAAAACTGTTGATGCTATTTTTATTGGCTATGCTTATCAAAGTGCAGCTTATCGTTTCTTTGTTAAAGGTGCTAACAACTCTTATGCAGGTGGTCATATCATTGAAGCAAGAGATGCTGAGTTCTTTGAGAACATTTTTCCTTTGAAAATGTCTCCTTCTAATGATAGTGAATTGCATGCTAGTAGTTCTGTTAGTTTACCTATTGCTAATGCTCCTATTACTAACGATGATTCTGTTTTGGAGCCAAGGAGAAGCAAAAGGGCAAGAAAGGAAAATAGTTTTGGTCCTGATTTTATTACTTCTTATTTATCTGAATCTTCCTTAATTGATGATGATTTTGTGCATATTTTTGTTTTGGAAGATGATCCAAGAACCTATGATGAGGCAATGAGGTCAGTTGATGCTGTTTTTTGGAAAGAAGCAATTGATAGTGAATTACAATCAATTCTCAATAATAACACTTGGGAATTGGTTGAACTTCCTAGAGGTTGTAAGCCCATTACTTGTAAATGGATCTTTCGGAAAAAATTAAAAGCCGATGGATCCATAGACAAGTATAAGGCAAGGATAGTGGTAAGGGGTTTTACTCAAAAGTTTGGCATTGATTATTTTGATACTTACTCCCCTGTTACTAAAATTGCAACCATTAGGACTTTAATTGCTCTTGCTTGCATTTTTGGTCTTGTTGTTCATCAAATGGATGTCAAAACTGCTTTTTTGAATGGTGACTTGGATGAGGAGATTTACTTGGTCCAACCTGAAGGGTTCGTTGTTCCAGGACAAGAGGAGAAGGTTTGTAAGTTAGTCAAGGCATTGTATGGGCTTAAACAAGCTCCAAAGCAATGGCATGACAAATTCGATAAGACTATGACTGGTAATGGTTTTCATGTTAATGAAGGTGACTCTTGTGTTTATTTTAAGCATGATAGTCATGGTTGTGTAATTATTTGTCTCTATGTGGATGATATGTTGATTTTTGGGACTGACTTGGATCGTGTAAATGAGACAAAACAGTTTTTGAGTTCGAACTTTGAAATGAAAGACATGGGTGAGGCAGATGTGATTTTGGGAGTAAAAATCAAAAGGACTCCAAATGGCATCTGTCTTAATCAGTCACACTATGTTGAAAAAATTCTTAAAAAGTTTGACTCATTTAATGTCGATCCAGTTAAGACTCCCTATGACCCAAGTTTCCACTTAAAGAAAAATAATGGTAATCCAGTTAATCAGTCTGAATATGCTAGAATTATTGGTAGTGTTATGTTTCTTATGAACTACACTAGACCTGACATTGCTTATTCTGTTAGTAGGTTGAGCAGGTACACTCATAATCCAAGCAGTGATCATTGGATTGCTCTAAGGAGGTTGCTTAGGTACCTTAAGGGTACTATGGATTGGGGTTTGCACTACTCCAAATTTCCTGGAGTTTTGGAGGGCTTTTGTGATGCCAACTGGGTATCCGATAATGATGAAGTTAACTCCACTAGTGGCTATGTCTTCACCCTTGGGGGTGGAGCCGTATCCTGGAAATCTTGTAAGCAATCTTGTACTGCTATGTCTACTATGGAATCTGAGTTTATTGCTCTTGAATTGGCAGGTCATGAGGCAGAATGGTTGAGGAACATGCTTGCAGATATTCCACTGTGGGGGAAGCCAGCTCCTTCAGTTGCACTTCATTGTGATTCGCAAGCTGCTATTGCTGTTGCACACAACCATGCCTATAATGGGAAGAAGAGACACATCCGTCTGAGGCATAAAGCCGTCAGAAATTTGTTGTCTGAAGGGGTGATATCACTGGACTATGTAAAGTCCGAAAAGAACATTGCGGATCCGTTAACTAAAGGCCTATGTAAAAAACTAGTTTTGGAAACATCGGAAGAGATGGGGCTAAAGCCCGTTGTATGAATTGTGAAATAATGAACTCCTACTCACTATGAGTTCAAAGGGGAACGTTATGTAATAATTCGGAAGCACATTTTTTATTTGTCCATCTCTAGATGTTTGTTTTGTGCTTAGCTACATATGAGAAAGAGGATGAGCATACGGCTCTTAATGAACCCATATCCATATTTTTGGAGGTGTGTTGTAGCTCACACTTGATGGAGTTCACCTACTTAGGTGTGGAAGTGTGGCCGCTTCCTATGAGTATTTCGTGGGCTTATACTCTAGAGCACCTATGAGCATCCAGGCTGGACGTATGGCCAGTATAATGCGTCACCTTTATTCGCGGAATTTCAGAATATTATACATGTTCAATTGTGTGGCTCAAAGTGACGGGTCCCTAACTCCCTATTGAGTTCAAGACGAAGGTCACTTGGTAGGTGAGGGATCATAGCTTGATGTCCACTATGTGTTAATTCAAGTCGCGAGACATTGACACTTATGCAATTGTTTTGTTTTGCCCAGAATTCATTTTTTTCTTTCATTCTTTTCATATCTTCGAACCTGTGGGGGATTGTTGGAAGTTCTTGATATAATGCTAGAGTGTTAGGAAAAAATAAGAGAGAGAGAGAGAAAAACAATGGAAGGGGAAAAGTCCCACATTGATTGGGGAGGAAGGTTTTTCCTTGTTTTTATAATGTAGTGCTTTAGCACTACTTAGTTGAGTAAGTTGGAGGTGTGTGTTACTCCACACACACACGCGCGCGCGCGCGCCGAGCCGAGCCGGGTCGGGTCGGGTCGGGCTCGGGCCTCGGGACTTGGGGTCTTGGGGAATGCGATGCGCGGGCGTGGGTCCTTGTTATCTTTTTGGAGAAATTTTATTTCCTTTTCCTTGTTAACAGAATATTCCAAGTATCCGTTTTTGACTGTTGGGATTTTCTGACTGTTGTGGGAATTAATCAGCCATTAATCCCTTGATTTTAGCTGATTAATTCACTCCCTTGTTTCTTGCCTCGTTTGTTGACTGACTAGATTAATCTGGTCATCTTCTTGGCCAGGTTCTTCCCACCTTTTATGCTTCCCGTTTTTCCTCTTCACCCTATAAATATTCGGTGGTTTTCTCAGCCAAAACATAACACACAATCAGTCTTCTCTCTTCTCTAAAATTATTTAAACACATGTTCTTCCTGTTCTGTTTTCTGGGCAAGTATTCTGAGTGCACATAAACTCCGGCGCCGTGCTTATCCTGGAGGGCGACCGCAATTGTCTACTGCACCGGGAGGTAGCGCGGAATCGTCTTTTAGGTCAGTGGTTCTCCACGACGCGGCTATTGTCAGTTTGGTTCACGCATCAAGAGATAAGTTATTTCTGTTTATTGCTTATTAGTATAACACCTGTAACTGAATAACAGAACTAAGGAACGAATCTCTCTCTTTCTCTCTCCTCTTCTACCATACCCATCATCAAAAACACCCCTTTTCTCCCAAAATCTCAACTACCCATTTCACAACTTTGAAAAGGGTACTAAATTCAAAAATACCCATTTCAAGATTCATCACAATTTTAGAAAGAACCCTAAAAAATGGCATTTTTGTACTGTTATACTCTGTTTTTAGTAATGGCGGCTGTATTTTTTCAGGGTTTAAGTGTTGGGGTGAACTGGGGTACCATGGCAACTCATCAGTTACCTGCTGATATGGTGGTTCAGATGCTGAAAAATAATGGGTTTGATAGATTGAAGTTGTTTGAAGCTGATGATAATATTTTGAATGCTTTAATTGGTACTGAAATTGAAGTAATGTTAGCAATTCCCAATAATATGTTGGAGGAGATGAGTAGTGATTCAGATGCTGCTGTTTCTTGGGTTGATGCTAATGTTACCTCTTACTTCTATTCTGGTGGTGTAAATATCAAGTTTAGTCTCTTAACTTTTTTAATACACACCAACTGTTTGCTGTTTTGCTTCTTTTAAGTTCTTAATCTTGTAAAGTACTGAATTTTTCATGGGTTTTTTCATTATGGAATTTTTATGAATCTTTCTTGATGAATTAGGAGTTTGATGGGTTTTTTTACTCGTGATGTTGACTGTTCTTTGATGAAATTTGTGAAGAAGTGATAAAGATTTAAAGTGTTGAAAGTTAACTTTATTGCTTTGATTTTGATCTCACAATGTTCTTTGATTTACCTTTTTGTTGTGCAGCTATGTTGCAGTAGGCAATGAGCCAACACTACAGACCTATAATGGCACATACCTGAAGTACATGTTACCAGCACTCAGGAACATCCAAGAAGCCCTTAATCGGGCAGGACACGGTGATCAAATCAAGGCGACGATTCCTTTCAATGCTGATGTATACTACTCTCCTGAGTCGGATCCTGTCCCCTCTGCTGGAGATTTCAGGCCTGAAGTTCGAGACCTTACCCTTCAAATCCTGCAGTTCTTACATGAAAACAGTGCTCCTTTTACTGTCAACATTTACCCTTTTCTTAGTCTGTATGGAAACAAGAACTTTCCTATAGATTATGCTTTCTTTGAGGGCTCAAATGTGCCTATAAGAGACCAGGGTTTGACATACACCAATGTGTTTGACGCGAACTTTGATACTTTATTGTCAGCATTGAACAAAGCTGGGTACCCTGATATGGAGGTTATAGTAGGAGAGGTAGGCTGGCCGACTGATGGTGATATACATGCCAATGCTGAGAATGCTAAGAGGTTCAATCAAGGCCTTCTTCAACATATTATGTGTGGGGAAGGGACTCCACTTCGAAAGGGCAAAATCAATGTCTACCTGTTCAGTTTGATTGATGAGAATGCCAAGAGCATTGCACCAGGGAACTTTGAGAGGCATTGGGGGCTGTTCGAGTTTGATGGAATGCCAAAGTATGAACTCGATTTAGCTGGTATGCAAGAAGATAGGACACTAATCCCAGTGGAAGGAGTGGTATATATGGAGAAAAGATGGTGTGTTTTGAACTCTGATGCTACAAACTTTGGGGACTTGCCTGAGAACATAAACTATGCTTGTAGTTTGTCAGACTGCACATCCTTAGGCTATGGATGTTCATGCAACCATCTGTCAGTCCAGGGGAATGCTTCCTATGCTTTCAACATGTATTATCAGATTAAGGGTCAGAATATCTGGGACTGTGATTTTGATGGCCTGGCTATGATCACTGATCGAGATCCATCAGACAGAAGCTGTCAGTTTCCGATCATGATTGACTACAGCTCCTCTGGGATTCTGCGCAAGGGAGTTTTTGAGGTTCTATGGACAAGCATAAGTGTATGTATCGTGTTTTTGCTTGTTCTGTGAATGTAATAGAAAAATTTTGTGGGACTTCGCGACAATAGTCATTGTAGAGGAATTCTGTGCATTTGGCTCTTGTATATTGACATTGAAATTGGTTGAACTGTAAAAATTACATTCTCCCTTCATGGGAACATTATATTTGAATACTTAGCTTGATGCCAAACTATTGATCTTCTATAGTTTTTTTTTTTCACTTGTTCTGCCTGAGAACTGTAAGTCTTCTAGATAATGTGCATATCTTGAAGTAAATTTTTACTAGTGTAGTGAAGATGACATTGTATTGCTTGACTACTTGTTTTACATGAATGGCTAATTGGCTATGGCAGTGTCAAAAATTCAAGATCCAGCTAAATTAAGTCAATAATGTTATTGTTATGGTTGCTTGTTAATATACCTTATTCCTTTGTCGACTTGAAACATATTGATCACATTGTCCTAGTCTTCAATTCCAATTGGACTAAATGAAAGTTTATTATTATGCATTTTGCCAAAATTAACATTAATAATTATATACGAATTAAATGAAGCCATACTAAGAAATGTTCATTGGAGTCGTCTTTATTGCCATGTATGAAGTATTTAGAGGAACCCGGGGCTAGAGTGCTACACTCAAAGATACTGTTGAAAATATGAAATTGTTGAGATGACTGCCTATGTAATCTTGCAAGGGGACTGTGATGTGGAGGTTGTGTGTGCTGTGTAGGCATGAAGACATAAAGCCTTTGATGCACATTTTGGAGGTGTTGTCTTTGAGTTATACAATCTAAGCATGAATAAGAAGAATAAATTGAAAATGGTTTTACTACATAATCAGTTTTGCCTTCTCTCTTTTCTTCTTGTAATGTCACCCTGTAGCTAAATATAGTGTTTGTCAAATGAACAAATTTGAATAGAAATTGACTTAATAAGTCGTAAATTAGAGCACTTAGGATGATGCTCTGTAAAGGCATGTATGACACACAAATTTGGCAACACACAATTCATTAAGGCATGAAACCTTTGATGCACAATTAGGAGTGTAAGTGTTGTCTTCAAATTAGACCATATATAAAGCTAGTCAATTTAGCAAGCGTAAATAAGAAGATTGAATTAGGAGTATATTATCTAATGTACATTCTCTCTTTTATCCTTGTAATATCACACTACAACTAAATACAGTATTTTACGTGCAAAACAACAAATTAGAATAGAAGAAATCACTCATTAATAAATCGTAAATTATTTCATGCATCTGGGAGTATTGAGAATGATACTCTATAATGTCGTGAATGACACACAAATTTGGTACTAATAACATCCTTCACAATTACAATGTTTCATACTCTCAGGCATATCAATCAAAGGATTTTTTTTATTTTTTTTAATACATGTTAATTTTTCATTTTCTTGAATGATGATCATCATGATTCATTAAGGCATTTCCATCCCACCCACAAAAAAAAAAAAAAAAAAAAGATCGAAGGCTAAAATTAAATCTGCCAGCGTGGCATCTCAAATCGTAGCCTTCCTTACTCACTCTTCTTTGTCCCCACCAAAACAACATTTCTGGGAATTTAGATGGAGAAAGAAAAATAAAATCAAAAATCTCTAAATTTGCTGTAATTTCAAGAGAGAGGAAAAATTAATTCCCTCTCTTTAATTTTTTTTTCGGACAACAAAATTCAAAGAAAATTCATCTTCTACCTTCCAAGATCCCGAGATCTGGGTAATCAATTGAACAAAAAGATCACATAAACCTCAGAAATTAGGGATTTTAGATCTAAATTCCCCCAATTTTATGATTGTCGGTGAATTCTGGAAAAAATTCTAGGGTTTATAAACATTAATTTTGCGAAATGAGGTCTGCGCAATCATCTTATCGAGATAGAACTCACGAGTTTCAGAGCATTGCAGAGAGGTTAAAGAAGTCGATTCCATCAAATGGGCCGAATAATCCGAGTAGCAGTAGCTCCGTTGGAGTTTCTCAGGTTAATGGGCCTAGATCCGCTGTTATTCAATCGGAGTTCAATAAACGGGCTTCCAAGATTGGGTTTGGTATCCATCAAACTTCCCAGAAGCTTGCCAAGCTCGCTAAGTGTAAGTTCTTTGCTAAGTGTAGTTGGTATTGTTCATGTTTTGATTGGAATTGGGGAATGTATAATGTGGTTGATCAAATTTGGTGTTTTGTTTATTGGACTTTGATCAGATTTTGTTGATGCAATTGGGTTTTTAGTTTTAATTTAAATGATGTACTATTGAGTGAATTGGGTATTTGTTTGATGGGATTTAGAGTGGTTTATGTTGAATTTGGTAGATGCTTTAGATGAGAGGAGAATGTGACACTAACACTCTGATTTTTCTTAATCAAGGGTTGGGAAGAGTTGTGGCGAGTTGATTATGAGTAGGTTGACGTTAATCTGTGAGACGTTTTTTGAGTATAGATCATTTAGTGTTATTGTGTATATGAGGTCGTGTGATGCAGTTGATTGATAGTCGCATTGTGGAGGTTTTAGCTGGCTTGTGTAATGTTAGTGATCATATTTGTGTTGTGGTTATACTCGAACCGGGATGAGGAAGTGTAAGGGGGTATTTTTGTTTATTGTCATGTCAGTTCAGTAGAGAAATGGGTTTATGATATAGTAGTGGACTGAATTTATGAGTTTTGGACTGTTTGATGACCTTAATGTGAGTGATCATTATTGATGTTGAACTATCACCTAAAACTGAGCTATGGAGGAAGTTTGATGGGGTTTTTCTCTGATTCTTTGTCGACCGTTGATGAGGAAATGTTGCATTACTGAATATGATGGATTTTGGATTGACTTCATGGGAGTTGTACTCTTTAGTTTAGTTCTGAATTCTGTTAGCTTGATAGATCATGCTTCGTGAAGCTACACTGGTGATGTAAATGATACATCAATGAGGGTGACCGAGCTCTTTTCCGAAATTATAAGTTGCTATTCGTTTGTAGACTTTTTTTTATTGGAACTATGTAATCCGAGATCCAATTTGGCACCTAAACCAAGCAATGGCGGGGATATGTATATTATTTGTGTGTTAAGGTAGTGTTGACAGCAAAGTGTACTTTTGAAATACTTTGTTGTTCCAATTTGAAATATGAAATTTTTTTAAATTCTTATGTATTCAACACACTATATTGTGGTAATTGAGGAGACATCTCAGGGCATCTAGGTGAAGCATTCCTACTTTTAGTGGTTTAAATGCTGTATTAGGTTCTGTGCATAGGATGTAGTGTTGATGATATCTGAACTTTGATCAGAATTTGTTAATGCAGCTCGATTATTACTTTTGTTTTATTACGATGGGATTAAGAGTGGTTGGTGTTGGATTATTTAGACGCCGTATATGAGAGGAGAAATTTGACACTTAACACTCTGAAGTCTCTGATGTTCTTAATTAAGGTGTTGAGATTCTGCCAAGTAGGTTATGATTAGGTTGTGTTAGTATGTGAGTCTATTTTCGAGTATAAATTATTTTTATATATATATATAAGGCGTTGTGATTTGGTCGATTTGTAGTCAGATTATGGAGGTTTTGGCTGGCTCGTCTATTGTCAGGGATCAGATTTGTGTTGTGATTCCTCTCGAATTGAGCTTAGGAAGTATGTGGGTTATTTAAGTTTATTTATTGGTTTGGTAGAGAAATGGGTTTATGACATAGAGGTGTTGAATTTGGTAGGTGTTCTTGATGCATTATATTGGAAGGATGTTTTACTGAGCGAGGTGGTTTGTTTTGATGAGTTTTGGACTGGCTAATGACCTTAATTTTGAATTTGGTATGTATGTAGTTGCACTCTGAATTCCTTGATTGGAAAATGTGTGATTTCAACATCATAATTGATGTTGAAATTTTACCTAAAACTGAACTATGGAGGAACTTTGATGTGGTTTTTCTGTATTTTTTGTTGACTCTTGATAAAGAAATATTTTGATGCTGGATATGATGGATTTTGGACTGAATTCATGGGAAGTTTTCGTTTCTAGTTCAGTCCTGTGTTCTTTTAGCTTGAAGATTGTGCTTCATTAAGCTGTGCTGGTGATTTTAATGATATAGCAATGAGGATGACAAAGCCCTTTTAAACTATAATTTTTTATTTTTCTACTTTGTAAATTTTTTATTGGAAATATATAATCCAAGTGATGTGATCAAAATCAACATTGATTTCCTTGCATTAACCCTAAACTAATCAATGACGGAGATGTGTAATTTGTTAGGGTTAAGATAGTGTTGAACATACGTTTTTGTTCCAAGTTTTAACAAATTTTTGTAAAAATGTATCTGACACACTATATTCTGGTAATTTGTGGAGACATCTGAGGGCATCTAGGTGAAATATTCCTACCTTTTGTATGTTAGCATGTTCTATGAGGTTCTTCTTCTGGGCTGTTCTGTTATGGGTTTTTTGATAGTCATAATAATTTCTGTTGGAGAAGCTTTGACATTCCTTGTCTTGGAGAGTCTCAATTGCTGTCAAAGTGTCTGTTATATTGTTGATCCCTGGGATACTTGTTTAATGCATTAATTTGAGCAGAACTTACTAAAGTAAAAAGTGATGAAAGATCTGAGTGGCGCTTTTTTGAAGTGTATGTTATTTATCTTACTCTGATTTATGCTCATTAATCTGTTTCCCAGTGGCCAAGAGGACGTCTGTCTTTGATGACCCAACTCTTGAAATTCAAGAGCTGACTGCAGTTATCAAGCAAGACATTACCGCGCTTAATTCAGCTGTAGTAGACCTGCAGCTTCTGTGCAACACCCAAAATGAGAGTGGAAATATTTCTAGTGACACCACTAGTCATTCTACCACAGTTGTAGATAACCTTAAGAACCGTCTAATGACAGCGACCAAGGAGTTTAAGGAGGTTCTTACCATGCGAACTGAGGTATGGTGTTTGGCAATGAAATATGTGGTGCTTTACTCTATGTAATCAATGTCATGATTTCAACTTACCCCGCTTTTTTTTGGGATGATTGCAGAATTTAAAGGTTCATGAGAATAGAAGGCAACTGTATTCGTCAACTGCATCAAAAGAGCCTGCAAATCCTTTCGTCCGTCAGCGGCCATTGGCAGCCAAATCACCCAATGGACCCTCTGCTCCTCCATGGGCTAATGCGGCTTCAACTTCATCCGCTTTGTTTCCAAAGTAAGTATTCTGAATCTGGAGCTCTCATGTGAAGCTGGTGTCTTTCTATCATAATCATATAGCAGTGTTTCTTTTCTTCTCTGTGTAGTTTGCAAACATTATCCATTGAATTTCCATCAAACTTGAATCTTTCTTTGTTAATGCCTATTTGATTCAAAACTTTGTAGCATCATAGTCAGTCTTCAAAGCTATAATAGAAGAGGCATGGGCCAAAGAGGCAAAGAGGTCTACAATATTTTCTTGAATAACAAATGTTTTTCAGAAGTTTATATTTATATGGTTGTCAAAATGTGCTAATGATTGGTGCTTGAGTGCTTTCCCCCTCATACACCAAACTGCATCTGAGAAACTAGAATTGCATAGCCTTTTTGTCTAACTGGATTGGTACAGAGGCTCTCTTTTTTGTCCTTTTGATATGTTCACGTGATGTTAGGCTATTTTCATATTGGCAACTTTATAGAATAACCAAGGATAAGAATTAGGAGTTGACATCAGACTTTCATCTTCAAAGAATTTTGCTTTACCTTTTGTGCATATTATGAATCCTGTTAATGGATTGCATCTGCTGTGCGCTGAAGAGTATAGACTGAGAGCTCTATTCTGATCTACTATTACTTAGCTCTTTTCTTACTGTTAGATAAGAAAAGTAGAAATTTTTTTGATGATAATCATTCAACTCAAGTTGATGTGCTGTGGGAGCAAGTGAGACACAGAAGTATAATATACTTATCTTTGTAAATTCTTTCTCTATGTAAATTAATAGGAATGAGTAACCCACTTCTGTTTCTTTCAAGCATCCGTATAAATTAATTAGTTAAGGTGCTGACTTCATTGTTCTTTATTTTGCAGAAAATCAGCTGATGGGGAATCTCAGCCATTGTTGCAACAACAGAATCAACAACAGCAACAGATGGTTCCATTACAGGACACTTATATGCAGAGCAGAGCTGAAGCCCTTCAAAATGTGGAGTCTACAATTCACGAATTGAGTAATATTTTTACACAATTGGCAACAATGGTGTCACAGCAAGGAGAGATTGCAATCAGGTTTGCATCCTGTAGCAGTGTAGCTTAAGATTTCTGTTTTGACTGATACAAATATGTGCTTATGATTGGCTTGTCTCTGTAGTTGACTCTCAAGTTATTTTTAATATCTAAAGCACTTAGTTTTTGCTTGTATTCATTTGTTGGATCTTTTGCTGAACCTTGATTGAATGATGCCGTAACTGTCAAGTTGACTGCCTTTTCAAGTTGATGGGATATGGTTATAGCACAACCTTGCTTTTTATTTGCCGATCTTCGACTCCTCTCTATGATTAACAAATTTTTATTTTGTTTTTCTACTGTTCAAGATCAGCCACAAGTAATTACCTTTACACAGTATCTGTTGGCGAAGGCCATAGTTATACCAACTTCTGGAAAAAAAACCCTTCAAATCTGAAATCTTTTTCACTGTCCCCTAGCCCTAAAAGTACGTACACTTGATATAATGATACTCCGTATACCATTTGCCTGCTGTATGAGCAAAATAAGATCTTACTGATATATGAAACAACTTTACTACACACTTATATCTGCATTTTCTTGGGAAAGTTGGCATGCTTCTCCAATGTAAATCTGAATTTGTGATCTGACCTGGATTCTGCATTATTGCAGGATTGACGAGAACATGGAGGATACCCTTGCAAATGTTGAAGGGGCTCAGAACCAGTTGGTCAGGTACTATAACAGTATATCCTCAAACAGATGGCTGATGATCAAGATATTCTTTGTATTGATAGTATTTCTGATGTTTTTCCTATTTTTTGTTGCATAAATGTCATTCATAGAATCTTTTTGGCTGAGTATATACGTTGAGAAAATTTCAAATGCACAATAAAGAAAGTTGTTATTGTAGATTGGGCTTTTCCCTTATTTTAGATTGCTTTATTTTTTCCTTTTTTTTTTTTTTTTTTTTGGTTTCTATTTCTTGGAGGGAAGAGAATAGTGTGTGGCTAAGTTGAAATATTGAAACAGGAATTTTTCGGCAGAACAATATGTAATATCTACGAATGTTGTAAACATTGCTAATTACTAGATGAAAGGCTCTTTTATCTTGCTGTTTCTGCTATTTCAATTTTCAGCATCTTCATATTATGTTTCTGATTACATCTGGTCATGGCAGTCTTTGTTTGCTGCCATTTACAGATACGGTAGTGGATGCTCGAATGAAGTGTTTTGATTGCGAATCTGTGTATAAATTGTTTCGAGAAATAACTGGGACAAATTGTGCAGAAATTTGAAAAATCTTACTGGTAAATTATACACATCTTATCTGATATTTATAGGTGTTTAGTTTATTGAACCATTATTTGGTTTTCTTGGGAGTCTCACGCTTAGTGCCCAATATTAATTGCACTTTATTTGAAATGAACACGACTTTTATCAAATATGAATAGCACGTTAGATTCAAATAAAAAAGGAAAAATGGAAACTAATAATCTCACTTTTACCAATTCTTCCAAAAACAATCTCATCTTTCGATTATTCCAAAACAATCTCACTTTTCACCCTAATCTTCTTCTAACAATCCCTGACCGGTTGGATGGTTTTGGTAACTGATTTTCTTAGGTCTTTTGCCACATGTTGAATTTTAATAGGCTTATTCTATTTTTTTTTAATAATTAAAAATAAAAAATAAAAACCCCAGCCCCTGCCACTGCCACTGCCACTGCCACTGCTTTCCCCTCCCCATACCCGTTCCTACTTTCCCCGGCAACCCATGGCGCCGGAAATCCAATAGCAACCCCGAAACCCCAATAACAAACCCTGAAATCAAAACACCACTCCAACAGTGCGCAGTACTCGAAAGCCCGACCACAACCCTGGTAATCCACATCTGCCGTCGCAACTTCACATCATCGTGCCGGCCCGGCCATTGACGGGCTTCTTTAAGGTCGAAGCTTCTCTTTCTATTCATCAAACTTCCTTCCTCTCTCTTTCATCGATCAATCTGCTATTTCTATCTAATTGTATATATAAATTAGGGTTTTAATTATTCTAATTGAGGGGAGAATTACAGTAACGACTTCACAAATTCAAGCTCAACAGCTAATAGGTGCGTCAATGTTGTTGCAATCCGGTCTATTGAATGTGGACGACGACGAGGCACAAAAATTATACAGTATGAAAGTTGTAATGTGTTTTAAAGTATGTATGATTTAGTTAATGGAGGTTTGGTGGTGTCGAGTCTTTGGTGGAGATTTCAGGTGAAGGTGGTTCAGTTGGGGGTTAGGATTTCAGGTGGAGTTGGGGTTTTAGCTTTTAAAAGGTTTTTTTTAGCAAAATGGTGCTTTTAGAAGGGTTTTTTTTTGACAAATTTTCCTTTTTTATAAGGGATTTACATCCATACTTTGTACAATTATATTGTATATATAACCTCCTTTTTTTTTTTTTTTTTTTTTTTTGAAGAAATGTTGTATATATAACCTACAAACCTAAGATTCCTAATCACCCATATTTCCTTAAAGATAAATTATTCACTCTGTCTCAAATTAACAGTTACATTTGACTTTTACAGTTTTGAAGCCAATTTTCAATCTTCACATCTCTAATCAACTAATATTTAAAAACAAAAAATTTAAAAATAGATACATCACACTAAACTATTCATATATTTCTTCTTCTATACTTCTTATCTATATCTATCTATACTTAGTATTTAAAAACACAAACCACATATTTTCCACATGACACATGTCATTCATTAGTCATTACCCCACATGCCACATGTCACCTCCCTTAATATTTTTGTTTAACTATTTATGCATTCTATAACTTGCAAATTCAAGGAAAAAAAAAAGTGTTTTATTTCCACTATAATTAGTACACATTACATAAATATATTAATTATAATAAAAATTGTCTTTTCATCTCCTAGACTTAAAATATAACTTAAACTAATACGTCATTTCATATCCCACAATCTTCATGTATATATATTTAACCAAATTTCTTCATCTTCTTTCACAGTTTTACTCTGACTCTTTTTTTCTTTTAAGTTTTAGTAATGAAACAATTACATCGTATATTATATTAAAAGTTTCAATTTTTGAAAAACATACCTATATATGAAAAAAATTAACCCAAATAACAACCCGTGCGTTAAGCGGGTCAAAAGGCTAATTAGTAATAGTATACGGTCAAAGTATATAAAATCCAACTTCATAAAATGTAAAATCAATAACTAGGGACAAGGTAGTAATAATACTCCTTCTAAAAGAAGAGCACAACAACAGCGTAACGGTCCCGAACGTTACTTTCCAAAATTCAAAATCACCCCCCTTTCAAATAAGCGGGACTCCCGTTTTTTCTCTCTCCTCAAATTCAAAAACTTACCTTCTTCTTCTTCAGATCTCAAATATAACGTCCATTTTTTTTCTCCCTGAAACTTCACCTCCTCTTCTTCTTCTTCACTCGAGCTTTTCACCTTCATCAATGGCGACTCTGACCCCAGGAATCCTCCTTAAACTCCTTCAATCCATGAACACCAACACCAAACCCACCGGCGAACACCGCTCTGCTCTCCTCCAAGTTATCGGAATCCTCCCAACTTTACCCTCTAATTCTCTATCCAACACCACAACTACTACTACTCCCACTTCTAACCTCGACCTCTGGCCTAACCATGGCTTCCTTCTTCAACTCTCCGACTCCAAAAACTCCACCTACATTTCCCTCTCTGATCGTGACACCGATCTCATCCTCTCTAATCGCATTCAACTCGGTCAATTCGTTTACCTCGATCGATTTGTGTTCGACCCTTCTTCTCCGATTCCTTTTGCTACCGGAATCCGACCCGTTTCTGGGAGGCACCCCTTTATCGGGTCGCCGGAGCCGTTAACCATTCGGGTTTCGAAGGAGAAGAGGGATTTCGTGATTCAGCCGGTTTCGGATTCTAATGACTCAATTGACCCCATTTTATCGCTTCTTCAGAAGAAGGGGAGGAAGGAAAAGGAAGATAATAACAACAGTAACAAGGAGAATTTAGGGGTGACCCCACAAAGATTCACTTCTCCGGCGCCGGCGAAGAGGGCGGTGTCGGCGGGGAGGAGAGAGAAAGTCAAAGAGAGGGACCCTTCTCCGGCGACGACCAAAGTTAAGAGGTCAGCATCACCAGTTCCATCAAAATGTGTTGTCCCGAGTTTGGCAGAGGCGAAGGCGACAGAGGAAGGGAGGAAAGCGGGGAGGGAGGCGGCTATTGTTGTGCCGTCTCGGTATCGGCAACCATCACCAACGGCAGGGAGAAGGGCCGCGTCACCGGCATCGAGGAGGATGTCGTTGTCGCCGGCTAGGAGATTGTCTGGTGGTGGAGGAAGTTCAGGGAATAGGAAGAAGAGTATTAATGGTGGGATTGTTAGTGGAATTGGGAGTCTGAAGATTTCTGAGGGTAGTTTGGGAAAAAGTGGGAGTGGTAGTGGTGGAGGGAGGAAGAGTTGGGGTAATGAAGTTGAGGTTAAAGAGAAGAGTAGTTATGTGAAGAGTAATAAGCCTGATTTGCAAGCTATTATTCGAACTCAGGTACTGTTTTTATTCATCAATTTTAGTTTATGACTTTATGCTTTGATTTAGGTTATCACATCGTCTTTGTTTCTAATTTATTATTAAGTGTTTGTATCAACTTATGTTTGTATATGATGCTTCACTACTATGCATTTTGATTGTTTGTGAAATAAAGTTGGTTCCTTGAGCTTAAGTTTATACAGTAGCTAATTAACTTGATTATTTCATGACTTTTGCTAATTATAATTCTTGGGGATTTTAATATTCAGAATATGACCTTTTATGTTTATATTAATGGATGGCAAATGAAAATAAAATAGTGGCTTTTCGTAATTGTAGATTAATAGTGGCCTACTAGAATTCAAAACAACCCTCTTTTATGAATAGCAAATGCTTCTAAAGATTCGGAGAGTCTTAGAGCTATCGGTCTTGGCCATGATTGCGTCTTCATTCTGTACTGACTTGTATTAGTTAAGTTGATGTGTGAGCCTAGAAGTAACATCTTCCACACGTAATTGAATTACCGAGTAAATTTACTTTGGCAATGAACTTATTTCCCTGTATATGTTGAATAAACAGCATCAGTAAGTAGTGTTTGCAATGATAAACTGGAATCATTATGAATTTTTTGCAACGATACACAAGCATGTAGATGATGTTGAGTTTTTTTTTTTTTTTTTGTTGTTGTTGTTGTTGTTGTTGTTGAGATATATCCCTTTCAATCCTAAAATAATACTTATCATGATCTCATTTCATTGTTTGTTGACACTTGACAGTATGGTATTTTAAATGCTTTTGCTTCCTAGCTATTGTTCATGCCTTCATGACCCTCACACTATATAATTGAACTGAACCTTTCCTGACGGTGCTAAATATTGCAGGCTGCTTTGTCTCGCCGTTTAAGTGATGTACATAGTCATGAATCAAAGGATGATGCTGCTTCTGATAGCAAGTCCAAATCTAGCACCCCTGATGAATTTGTCACACCTGACAAGCCATTTGCTTTGGCTGCTGGAATCACCATTCACGATAAGAAATGGACTGATGGTAGCGTGCCACTAGATGCTGTATCAGGCAGCCTTGCGAAGCTTGGAAAGGTAGGAAGCTTTTCGCGTTATCCTTTTTTTTTTTTTTTTTTAAGAACTGCAGAGGTTCTCAGGTGTGCATATGGTTGCAATAATTGTAGGAAGCTATCCAAAGGAGGGCTATTGCTGCAACTGCAGCAGCTGAAGCTTTGCAAGAAGCATTGGCTACTGAGTCTATTGTTAGGAGTTTGAGGTAAGCTAATCTTTAACACACTGATGTGTCCGAATTTTTTTTTTCATTTCGATGGAACTTGTATCAATAATAAATTGTGACATGATTCTTCATTTTGTATTTTCAGCATGTTTTCAGATCTTTGTTCTTCATCAAAAGCTGGAAACCCTTTACCTACAATAGACAGATTCTTATCCATGTATGACAATGCCTCACGAGCAGCTGCCAACGTCGAGTCAGTTTCATCTAGTCATAGTTCTGAGGCGCAGGATGTTGTCATTCCTACTGAGCAATCCAAGTCTGCTTCTGCTTGGGTTGAAGCTGCTCTCTCCACTGATCTTGCCGTTGTTTCCCTTCTTACTGGCCAAAACACCGAGTCTCTACCACCACCTTCCCTACCAAAGAGCTCTTCAAAACGCCAATCTATAGGAAGCACAACCAAAAACCACTCAAAAACCTCTTCAACAGTGTCAGAATCACCTAAAAAGACATGGACAAGAGGCCACGGAATAAGAGACACAGTAGAGCTAGCAATTACTTTAAAGTCTGAGATGGAGATGTGGTTTTTGAAGTTTGTGGAAGAATCATTAGATGCTGGATTTCGTGTTTTCAGCGAGTGTGGCAACAGTGGTGGCCGGAAACTGCCAGTTGAATGTGGATCAATTGCTGCGATTTTGTCACAGTTGAAGAGGATAAATGACTGGTTAGATCTTGTTGTCAAGAAAAGGGATGAAGTGTTAACTGACAAGATTGAACGACTCAAGAGGAGAATCTATGGTTTCGTTATTCAGCATGTTGGAACAACTTTTGACAACAACTCCACTCCTATTATTTCTTCATCTTAAAAGGTCCAGCCCTTGGTCAATTAAATAACAAGGTGTTCTTATCAGCAATTCGTTGTCTTTCGTAGAACTATTATGCTTGTGTCATTGTTTGATGTCTTAAGCTTGTTAAAGTTCTCACAATTAATCTGTGATTTGCTTCCTTTGCAAATGAATTATTCAATATTCATATATTTTGCGTATAGAAATGGGTATTTCTGCCTCCAATTTTTCAGACCAATCTTCATAATATTTCCATGCTTCATACATTTAATTTGCATTCCTCTTTTTTTTCAAAAAATTTTATACAATTAACAAATATTCAGTCAAGATCTTGTTATTTTTAACGCACTTTCTAAGGCAATACAAAAAAATAGCTCTTGAATGAGGAATATTTTGTTTCCACAGTCTTAACAGCTTCTGCTCATGCATTTTACAATGTACGCAACTCTAATAGATTTTTCCAGCATCTTTATTTTAACTCATGACAAGGTGATCTGCAACCCGTCTCTCTTTGTAAACAGAGATTATTTCTCTAAGCAGCTTTGCATGTACAACCGAAGATTTTTCCAATTGTATATTTCTATAAAAACAAGCTCATAATAATAGTATAAATTCATTGAATTTTCATGGCTTCCTTAATGGAAGATATACATTTTCCTCACCTTTCCATCCCTGTAACTGTCAAGCACAAGGAGGCAGTGCTTCCTGCAGGCCCAATCCCTGTCAATCAAGGAGAGACTCTCTATCTCTCCAACTTAGATGACATAATTGGTTGCCGGGTTTTTACCCCTACTGTGTATTTTTACCACTCGACTCCATCCATGAGCAAGAATGTGGTAGAAAAACTACGCGATGCTCTGGCTCTTGTTTTAGTCCCCTACTATCCCTTCTCAGGGAGGATTAGGGAGACTAGGAATGGGAAATTAGAGATATTTTTTGGGCCTAATCAAGGTGCTCTTATAGTTGAAGCTCACTCGTCGATAGCCTTAGCTGGCCTAGGGGACTTGTCAACCCCAAATCCTTCATGGTCACCACTGATATATAGATTTCCTAATGAGGAGCCATACAAAGTTGTTGACATGCCTCTGTTAATAGCTCAAGTGACTTATTTTCGCGATGGAGGCTTTAGCCTTGGTTTGAGAATGTGCCACTGCCTTTGTGATGGCATAGGTGCTACGCAATTCTTCAATGCTTGGGCTACCACGGCTAGAGTAGGAACTTTAGTCGCTTCTCCTGAACCATGCTGGGACCGGGAATATTTCCTTCCTCGAGATCCACCACTCATAAACTATCCACACATTGAGTTCATGAGTGTTGTGGATGAATCAAGCCTGACAAGGTCACTGTGGGAAGTGAAGCCGGTACAGAAATGCTATAAAGTCACGAAAGAGTTCCAAGAACAAGTCAAGTCCTTGGCCCAAGAAACCAATAAAGATACTAACTACACTGCATTTGATGCTATGGCTGCTCATGTGTGGAGGTCATGGGTGAAAGCTTTGGATGTGAAGCCATTAGACTATGAGCTACGCCTCACTTTCACAGTCAACACCCGCCACATGCTCAATAACCCGCCATTGAAGGATGGATTCTATGGAAATGCAGTGTGCATTGCTTGTGCCACGAGCAAAGTTGAGGAGCTTATCGATCACCCACTCCCTTGGACAGCTGACTTGGTTCACAAAGCAAGGCTTAGTGTTAATGAGGACTATTTGAGGTCCACAGTGGACTATGTCGAGGTTAGAAGGCCTAAGACGCTTGAGTTTGGGGGCAAGTTGACAATAACACAATGGACAAGGTTTCTACTCTATGAATCAGCTGATTTTGGATGGGGAAGACCTGCTTATGCTGGACCTATTGACTTGACACCAACTCCTCAAGTTTGTGTGTTTCTTCCTGAAGGTGGGATTAATGCTGATGGCATGCTAGTTTGTCTTTGCTTGCCAGAGACCGCCTGTAAGAGGTTCGAAGAGCTTTTCTGCCTCATTGACAAAGCCTAGATTGAGATCGATGAAGTACCACTATATAAACTCTACTGTATTAGGCATATAAAGAGAATATTTGTAGTTTGTTTGCTTGACCTTGCATTGTCTTAAGAAAATGTATAAGGTTCCTCCTACCAAAAAGTAAATGTAAAAGTTGTTATTTCAGTATAACTGTTTTTCCTATAATTCATTTTATTCAAGGATTTTTTTTTTTTTTTTTTTTTTGGAAGCTCTCATACTCGGAGAAAAAGTAGACTTAATACTAACTCAGGGTTTTAATTAAGTGAATTCCATATTTGTGTTTTCAATAGATTTTCATTACCATCCATTGCAGGAGACGGTTTTGATTAGTATTGGGAATTTATGAAGGGAATGCAGATTCTGTTCTGTAACAGAATACGAGGTACTGAGGTGTACTTGGTGTAAAAATATGTTCTGTTTAATGGTTTCAGAAGGATTAGTAGTTCAGAATTAGTCCTTTTTCATGCAGTGCAAGTTAGATTTATCCTCGTCTATACAATGCAATAAGGTAATATTATGTACAAGTTTATATGAAAACATCATTGTATTAATCACAGAATTTTTTTGATAGCATTATTTTGTAACAAAGATATGACAATACTCCAATTTCCCAAACAATCTAAGACCAAGATGCTTCTTCAAAAGCAGCTTCACTACAGGGGAATTATTCCTTATTATCTTTTCTACTTTTCGATATAATGACCCTATATTATCTCTGTTGCATCAGGAATAACTTTTGATCCATGCCAAAGGTCACTTATGGCATGCCTGAATCCAAATCGACGTGTTGCTGAGCTGTCTCCTGAGCGCTTATGTGACTAGACTGCACAATTCCACATAGGCCGAGAATTTGGCAAATGCACATTCTAAGTGAGCATCACTTGCAATATCCACATGTAGTCTTGTGCCACTGCATATGTAACTAATGTAAGGACAATTCTGATTTCCAACATTCTAATAGAAAGTAAAGGGAATAACTGATAGTGAAAGTGTGTTGAGACTTAACTCTTGAGTTTAAATTGAATTGAGAATTAAGCCTCTTGTAGTAGTGTAATTGATTTAGATAGAGTAATCAGAAAATAAAATTTAGAGAATTAAGCCAATTGGATTGAAGTTAACAACAGAAAATCCCTTCATACTTCCCTTTTCCAAGATTCAAACTGATTGCATGACAGTTAGGCAACTAACAGAAGGCAAAAAGTTTGTCATGCTTTTACTTTCTCGTCTGGTTTGTTAGACAAGTACACAATTTTGAAACATGTGAATTGAACGTTACCTCACAAATCTAAAGGATTTTCAGAGGACAATACTATTATTGGCATGGTATACTGATTCACCAGAATATCTCCCTGAGTGTGTTAGAGTTGGAACAATGATATACATGTTTGTGTCATGTGGCATTTGGCGTGTGGCGCCTGCCTGTGTCCATCCTCCATGAATGCTGCATAGTTATTCCCAACATGCTCTCATTTTTTTCCTTTTACAATCCATTATTTATATAAGCATCTCTCATATAGTCACCTCTCAAACACCAGCTTACATCCAACTCTAGTTTTAAACACAAAACAAGTCCATTACCATCAGTATCAACAATTTCTCCCTTGTTTCCCATATTTTACTTAAAATGTCAATCAATTCGAGAACTGTTGATTTGAAAAGCGCAAACAGATATGCATTTGAAGCTTGTATGGAAGACAAACATTCCAAAGGCTGTGAATATTATGCTCCAAAAACACGATTAGAAGGAGATGATGACGATGATGATGGATATGATTATGCACCAGCTGCATAGTTATTCAGGCTAATCGTTCATTTTAGGCTCCTAGAGAATGTTAGTCTGTTAGATTATGCAGAGTACACAGTTTCTCTGTAAAATTTTGAGTTACAAGCTAATCCTACACTTTCTAGTTAGTCGCGGTAGTTTGGTGTCAAACAACTGTTAAATTCTGTTACAGGATTATTATCAGTTAATCCAAATTGAAAATTATTGAAACAGATGGTTGTTTTTCTGCACAGCTTCTCTTATTTTCTGGTCCTAAGAAACCCAATAAAAAAAAAAATCTTAACTGCAGCAAATGTGCACTTTGTTATTGTTCGGAATTTCAGAGTGATTACGTCACGGAACAGAATAAGTGTGCAATAAGTCCTTGAAAACCACATTTATTGGTACTGTTATAAAATCAATGATGTTTGATGTACTGCCTACAGAATTGTAGTTCAAATTACACATGTAACATGACAATTAGTTCCGAACAGAAGAGTACAGTCTAATTTAAAGTTAAACATACAAGTTCCACCTCTATTCAACAATTAAACCATACATGGAATTGACCCAACAATATAAATCAATACCATGATAATACTCTTTATTTTCAAATAAAAGTCATACTAAAAAATTTGACTTTTCTCAGGTGTGTTTAAAAAAAATAGTAGCATTGTTAACAAGTATTACAATACAGTGGAAACTCATTAACAGAGTCCCACCTCCCAACTTTAGTAGTTGTGGTGTTCAAAGGTTGAATCCCATTAGTGTGATTAGTCCATGACCCATAATTGAGGAAAAGAGGAGTAATTGATGCTTTCTTTAAGCATTTTTATATATTGTGCTTTAGTCTTTAGACTTTGATTTTCAAATTCAAACTTGACAATTTGGTGAAACAAGCATTATCGAAATTTAACATAAAATTCTTGTGCAAAACCCAACAAGTTTATTTCCTAAATTTTTTGTGACTTACTCAATATTGAGATTGAATTTTATTTGCATCATTATACTTTATTTATCATCATTGCACGGCTCCTTCACTCTCCTAGCAAAATGATACAGCTTATGTTACTAGGGTAGGTCTAGTGGCAAATTAGCAACACGTATTGTAGAGGCATATTAAATGATAAATTATATATACGTAACTAAAAGTAGAAAGATTAAACATTATGTAAGCAAAAAGTAGAAAGATTTAACATTCCGTCAAAAATAAGAAAGGTTAAACAGTAATAACACTATAACACCGAACTAAAACAAAATTTTGTTACAAGCTCCTAACTTCATTTCACAACAAAATAGTACAGTAGTTCGGTGAAAAAAAAAATGCACCAGAATTGCCAGTCCAATAAATAGAAGTTGCTATAATGCTATTGGGTCACAACTAACTAAAACTTGGTTTCGCCCTTTGCTACAACATACTCCGTAGTGAAACTATAGTATACTTCGTATTAAGCAATGTTCTTTTCATCCTTACAGGTTAGGATGGCGGTCGGTCGACAAATCGTCCTCACCTTCAATTTTATGGCCTATTTAGGTAATAAGTTATCATCTGTACAAGCATCTTACAGAACCTCGGATGATTACAACTGTACATTCCTGTGCAATCTAAAGCACAATTTAAAAGGAAAAAAAAGATAGAAAATAAAATCAAGAGGATCGGTGGTTTGGAAGGCAACTTTAACTTATATAATCAGGAGAGAAGAGTTACTGACAAAGTTCCACCATGAAACTTGAAACCAAAGGACAAAAAACTTTGGTTTCACTAACCTGATCCAATTCTGGGGAATCTACAGATGATAAGACTTTGAATGTATCATGATTGTGGAGAGGCGGTGTTTGTTGGTGTTGGTGGTGTCTCATCTTTTTCAACGATCTCATATTTGCAGAGCGGACAGGTAGCATTGATTTTTAGCCATTTATCTACGCACTCTGCGTGGAAAAAATGAGTACAGGGTAGCTCCCTCAGCTCATCATTATCCAAATAACTCGCCAAGCAAATACAACATACCTGTGATGATGGAAACATAAAGATCAGATTTATGTTATAGAATAATGAAGGGCATTGTGTACAGGGGGATGTACATTCAAGGGGAAAGAGGGAGCAAAAAGGGAATTTTTTTTTCCCCCCACTTAGTTTGATTTCATACAATTCAGTCAGTCCACAACAAGTCCAGGTCAGGTAGATATTAGAGAACATGGGCATAACTAATTTTGGAAACTCTGCATCAAAATTGCAATCTACAGAGCACTATACTGAAAAACCTGAACGACAATTGAAAGGGAGGAACAATCAACAGGGCAAGATATAGCTGCAATCAACTTCAGCATTCCATTAAATCACATGCTCTTGAACAAAACATAAATCAAAAGATAAAGGTCTTGTGACCTACCGCATCTTCCCCAGAGATGGTGCGCTCCTTCTCTGTTCCTACAGCAACAATTCCCCCTTCGTTATAGTCAGTTTCCTCTGTAGTACCACCTTCATCTTTCTTTGTCTTGAATCTGTAGGTTGGTAGGGCATTTATGCATTCTTCACTAGCTCCTCGAACTTGGTTTAGATCCTCACGGATCCCAAGGACTGATATTATGCAAGGTAAGCAGCAGCATATCATTGCACACAAAATAAAAGGCATGGCATATCCGATGCAGCTCAATGTAAGATAAACAATGCATAACCTGAAAGAATCCAGAAGACAGTTAGATGCTGTATGAGCAAAAAGGAACTTAAAACTTCATGCCAAGGACCAATGAACATACCTATACAAATTAGGAGCCTCGGCTGCAGATGCATGTCCTCCAAATATCCAAATATTACCCACAACAAACCAAATAGCAAAGAAGCAATCCAATGCCATTTTGAAGTGGTCCATTATCAAACCAATCCTGTAAAAAGAATAAGAGATACAAAAATACTTCAGCACAGTTCAACATCCACATAATAGATACAAGTAATAAAATGAACTGAGGATGAAAAAAAAAAACGCGGATGATGTTTTTCTGGTAGAACTAACGCAGGGGAAAATAATAAAACTACTAGGCTACAACAAGTCACAGTTAGATGATGAGGCCTACCCATAAATACAAGTTCTAAGATTTACTGATGTTTTGAAAGTGCAAAGAGAAGTGGGCAACAACATAATGAAAAAGCCAGGTAAGAAATATACAATAATTAATGTGGAAAGCCTCTCCATATCATGTACTTCTTTCATTCATTGCACATTGCTGATATAAGCCCTTAACAGATACAAGCATAATAGATACAAGCAAATGCTTGCTCTATCATCTTGATGGACAATTTAACAACTTCAAATAAAAGGTTCGTCATGAATAAGTTGGTACCTTGTAGTTGCAATTCCCATTGTTTGACTTTCATAAGTAGTTCTAGGTGCATTCTGATGATCTTCTTGTTCTGATGGCTGACTTAAGGAAATAGTTACATAAGAATTTGGGCCTGATGATGAGTTTGTGCGAGGAGATGTCTGGCTTGCTTGAAGTGCACCCTGTTCAGCCCCCTGGTTACGGTGAAGGAAACGCCAATAGAGTACAGGGAGGCTTGCAAAACATCCACCTGTGTACCCAACAACCCAAGCAAACAATGGGGCTTGAGGATGTTCATGTCGTGACAAATACAAGACGGTCATGGATGCTATAATCTGACTCAATGTGAATACTAGCTCAATGGATATCCAAAAGCCAGAATTGAAAGGACTCCAATTCCGCCGGCCAATTCCCTCATTTCTCCTAACAAAAGAGGAGCTCCTAGTAATCGTGTGAGTAGGTGGAGGTGATGTTGATGGAGGTGCTTGCATGCCACTTGTTTCCCTATGATCATTGTTAGAATTGCCAGCATGAGAAAACTCTATATTAGATATATTTGAAGAGGAGGCTTCACCACCTCTTTCAATATCAATAACGTGCACATCATTCCGATGGTTTGTATGCCCCTCCATAAGCAATGGAAAATGGTCAGCCTGACTCTCTTGCATTGGCTCTTGAGATGATACAGCCATAGTCTTCAATATTAACTAAAAGATATTAAGTATAGAACGGCAATTCACCAGAATGAGCAACACTTCAAAATCTCATTTTGCCAACTAAAATTCAGTATAACTCTGTAGAAATATGTCGTTCGAGCTGAAGCTGCAAAACCACATCCAAGCCATAAAACTTTCAGTTGAAGACCTTTATATTGTGAGGATATACAAAGGAAATCAAGAGGAGAAAAAAATTACAGTATAAAAAAAATATATATATTGAGAAGCAGAAACAATCCACAGATTTAACCCATTTAAGTTATCTGTTTAAAATTCGGCATTCAATAGTCAAGTATAACAGCTACCAAGCAACACTAAACACACCACAATCTTGCAAAATGCTTGGCAGAGGGTAAATTTTACTTTGTATTTGAATTTTCAGCACGAGACATACATCATTATATGCTTATACCAGGCGAAAAAGATGACAACGAGAGCAAACTATACCAAAAATTTTCAACATAAATTTGAACATATACTTGTATAACAGAAAGTTAAACACCCAAGAATCCACCTGAGCAAGAAAACTAACTCCATATTTCTCATCATGCATTTTCAAGGGGAAACAAAAAGCACAGATTCAATCCATGACTATAAAACAAGGTCACCCAAATGTAAGAAGAATGGTTACTTGCTCCACACAATGAGGTAAAGAATAAGCCATTCTTCATGTGATATGTTATTGGAATGATGAAGCAACCAACATTTCTTCTTCACAAAAACTAATCATATGCCATAAATTCCAACAAAAATTAACCTAAACCAAAATTACTAAGCAATAATTACAATAAATTAACAAATATAAAAGGAAATTAATAACTCCATAAAATACCAGCTCAATTCAAAATTTTAGCTCAAATCAATTTTTCAGCTCAATTTTAATATTATAGCTAAACCAAAGAAAACAAATTTAGCAATTTCAATAACAACAAAAAATAAATTAGAGCAGATTTCCGCAGCTCACATTCAATACACCAAAAACCCTAATTAATCTCTATAAAACAGAGCTCAAACAGCTCATATCTATAAATTTGCATCAACATTATCAAATTAACCAAGAAATGGACAATATTTGATTAAAATAACTCCAATTTCAGCTGAAAATCAACAAAATATGCTAAAATTCATTGAATTGGATTAAAAAATTTGCCATAAATTTAGAAATATTGAAAAAGAAAAAAAAAAAAAAAAAAAAACTTACAATTATTTCAATTAAATTTTGGTTGAAAAAATCGGATGTTTGGTGCGCAAAATTTCTTCGTTTTGTCTGTTCTTCCTTCCACCAACTTTCGGACACAGAAAGAGAGGGATTTGAGGAAAGAGAAAGAGAGATGGAGGAGAGAGAAAGCGTCAAATATCAACCAGTGTATTTTTATTTGTTTTTTTTTTTTCTTTAAAAGACTCTTTATTTATTTTTTTTCTTTTAATTTTTGAGGGAGAGATTAATTAAATATTAATCCTATTTCTAATCCTACTGAATTATTGAATATATAATATATTAAATTATACTTGTATTAATTTAAAAACACCTTTTTGTCGGCCCAATAATTGTAACCCTATATTAATCTTTTAATAAATTGATTAAATATATATATTCAAAGAAAGTTAATTTAATATATATTGTGTGTTGGATATTTCAAAATATTATACCGGTAATTATTATTAATCGTCAATGACAAAAAGTCTTTTTTTTTTTCTTTTTATAATACTAGAGAAATCTTTGCCTTGAAGGCTAAACTTCCATTAATTGGTGTCTTGATCTTTTCTCTTTCTTTTCATTGTATTATAGATGTTCCTCTTAGTTATCTCTGTAATAATCCTACTATAATTGTACAAGTCTGCATTGGCCTCCATTATCTAAATTCCAAATGTATCATTTGTAGCTTTCACTAGGAGTATTAACTTTGTATCATTCTCCGGTTCTTGATAAGATCTGTTGAAAGCAACTAGTAATTAAGAGCAGTAATAGATGTCGATTATACACGACTTTCACCCAATATTATCCAATTATAATTTATAAATAACATTAAAATATATGCATGCTCTAAACATTTTTACTTATCACTTCTAGGACAATCAGGTCAAGATTTTGTTATTTTTTATTTTACCTTGATCACAAACATTTAAAAGTGGATAATTCAAGTCCAAATTAATGGGAAGGTCATGGTCGAAATATTTGGTTTCAAATTGCACTTGTTATTAGTGTGAGTATCAATGTTGAAGTTTTTATCATACTCAGAACTAAATAATTAAGCTCTCTCACTCTCACTACATCCCTCACCTATTGGAATCCTTATGTTCTACAATGGACTTTTGCACGTTTTTTAAAGTTGTTTAGCATTAGATGATTTTATTCTATTATTAGAAAACTATTACTTCGTATATTGCAATCAAACTTGTACTTTGTGATTCTAGCAGACTAATCTACTTATTATCAGTTCATTTAAGATGGAAACTCATGATGAGCTTTTTCTACGAGTATGAAGCTATATAAAAGTTTATGATTTCAATTGACTTTTTTTTTTTTCCACAATAAGTTAACTACAACGTTCATTTAATTTTAAAGGAAACGGTGATCTCCTTAAGAACTTCCTTGTGATTAAGCTCTCCCATGTTGTAACTTGTAATACCTAATGGAATAACAAATCAATAAATTTGACATTCAATATTAGCAACCTGCTGTTACTGAATTCTGCTACTGTTACTGATTTGGTCCATTGTGTATTTATGTATCAGATTTTGTGCAATCAGGTCCATTAATGTTAGTTCCATGGCCCATCAACAGTTGCCTGTTTTGTGTTATTAGACTTTATAGTCCATCAAAATTGTTATGGGCCTGATATCCAAAATTGATAATGGTTTGTTGTATACAGTCCAAAGTATATACTCTTCTTGCAATTGGACTTTATAGTCCATCAAATTTTCTAATGATGGGCCTGCATTAAGCCATAACTTGTACAATTCTTATCCTTGAACACTTTTTTTTTTCTTTTTTTTGAACACTCACTTTTTATGTGGGCTTTTTGTTGGGCTACTAAAATTTTGTTTAAGCCATTTAACTTCAAATTCAACTTTTATTTGTTAGTATAATCATCAATTCATATATGAATATATGATCAATTGATTTTTTTTTTTTTTTTTTTTGAAGGCAATATATGATCAATTGATCATTAGTCATAAATTACTTCAAAAAACATCTCTCTTCAATTTCACTTTCTAAAATTTCATACTTCGTATATATAGTACATTAGCACGGGCAACCACTATTGCTTAAAATGAAATAATCGATACATTAGCCCGGGTAAATTCTATTACTTAAGTTAAGATAAACTGATATAATTAGCGACTCCATGAAAATATGAAATCATTATCAAGTACATAGCTCTTATCAAACTTTATTAAAAAGCCATGTCGATCAATTCATCAATGGTAATCACACTGTTTATTTGTAACACGATTATGCATTGTAACTTAATTTATGTTACAATCAATAATGAAAACTAGTTTATAAGTTCAAAAAGTATAAATATTGAATTTAATAAGTCAAATAGAACAATTTTTTTTTTTTTAAGTACCTAGTAATATGAATTATTTATTACTTTATTTGCTAGGGGAGTATGGACTATTCTTTATAATTACAACCAATTAAACACTCAAAATGTGGGCCAAAACAAAGAAGAGAATAGGATGGGAATGGCATGGTACAAAAGGAAGAGACAGGAAAGTTCTCCATAGTTCTTGGCATACTTAATTAATCATACATACAAATCATTTTATAATATACTTCGTAATTATTTATTTATACTAAGTAGTACTAGTAGTAGATAGAGAACTTTAAGATCACATGCCATATGCTTCTGAAATTATTAAACCACCGAATTAAGATTGCTACTTTATTCATCACAGTTTAGTCCCGTTGCACGAATTAAGTAGCCATTATTTATTTAAATAGTTGTCAATTTAATATTCAAAAAAAAATCATAATCTCATTAATTAATTTTGAAAGAAGCATTGTATTTATTTATTTAGTTTTGAAATATAAGAGGAAAAAATAAAGGATGATGTAAAAAATAGTTTAGGCGGAAAAATTTTTAATAAGCAATTGACATGTATCCCTTAATGATGTCAATATATTTTGTTTTAGTAATACTACGTAGTTAATAGATATTCACGCTTATAATTTTAGAATTTGGATTTTCTTGGAGAGATAAAATAATTTTGAAAAGATAAAATAATTAGAAAGAAAATAAATATGATGTCATAAGCAATTTTAGAGGGAAAATTTTTAATGATAAAATGACACGTGTACAAAGATAATGTCAGTGATTTTTACTTTAGTAATAGTTATGGATGGTTCAACTAAAACTATATGAGCAAGGAATGCCATGGTGTTTTTAGCGCTTTTCCTATTTGTCGTTATTATTTCGATTTAGCTTAATTTAATTATAATCATTCTATAGTTATAATATATTAATTTGTAAGGACGACATGGCAACATTCCAATTGCATAGTTTTTATTTTCCCTTGTCTAAATTAAGTCGTGAGACTCCTTCGTTTCAGATAAATAGCAATATTTACTTTTAATAGAAAGTATAATAAAAGTGAAAACGTAGAATAAAAAGTGAGTAGGTTATGGGGTCTAATTAGAAATAACAAAAATCATATACTTAAACTTTGGAAGTAGAAATTTTCTATAGTGTATATACAGAGTACAAGTCAAGTTTTAACGATAAAAACTTTGAATTTTGAAAATGCACAATACATATTCACAATTTAATTTGATTAAAGATTTCGAGTATCATCTCTTACTACCACATCAACCAAATTAGTTGGCATCTACGAAACCTTGATAAACTTTTAAGCTAACTCCTACAAACAATATGGTAAAAAGTATAAATTTTAAGAGACTTTATCAGCTAAGTTAACGTATACAAGGTCATCCATAATCATAAAAAATTTCGTAAGAAAATCTAGTCTTAAGAGATCAAATTAAATAACCAATCATAAAAAATTTCGTAAGAAAATCTAGTCTTAAGAGATCAAATTAAATAAATCAAAGTCTCAATGCAAGTTTCAACAAGGCAAAAGAGAGTTAGCAAACAAGAAAGACATAACGTAAACTTCCAAAATAAAGTTCCAATCATTTTTTAGACCTTTGCTATATTTTTCCATTAATTACTTGTTATCTAAAATTTATATAGTTGTTCTACCCCATGCATGTTTAATTGTTAGGTGCACTAGCCAGCTACCAGTGGCCCAAATCATACACATTACACATGCAAATACATCACACTTTTTATTGGTCACACCTTATATTATAATTTATAATTATATAATATGCCCCATGTTTTATGAAAATAAATACTAGTAAAAATTTGGTCAATTTTGCCGTTTATTGGAAGTTTCTAAAACCTGGAGTTTTCTTGGTCAACCTATATTTGTAATTTGTGCAAGAATCCGAGTTGTATAATTCTGTCATAGTTGCCTTTACTTAAGGTTAGAGTATAGTAGTGTTTGATTAGCTTGTGCAAATTGGGTTTGCTATCTCATTTCTTAAGCGAGATTATAGGGTACCTACTTATTAATAAATTTGTTTAAGATTAGTTTCGGTTAGATAAGTAACGGTCTATTTGGTTTGGATTCCCTCCGTTCACAATTTCACATACATCATATATACTCAGATCATATGTGAGATCGGAATTAGTATATAATCTTTCGTCCACCAGAGAGTGTCTTTTGCTTTTGGACTTGTCCCCAAAGATTGCTTCATTTTCTTATTCATTTAATTGATATGGTTTCCTTTTCGTTCTCTACTTTATTTATAACCTTAAAATTAACAAAGTATACTTTGTGAGAAAGATTAAAAAGATACGTAGTATTAACTATTGTACTTTTACTATAACGTAAATTTATAGGGACATAATACATAAATCAAATACTCCATATAAATTACAAAGATTATTTAAATAGACCAAAAAGTTTCTTCTCAACAAATATATTATATATATATATATATATATATATATATATATATATATATATATATATATATATATATATATATATATATATATATATATATATATATATAACGGTCTTATTTTATGAACTAAAATACAAAATAATACTTGGTACGTCGTATGAAACGAGTAGAGACTTAAGTAGCACCTGGTGGTTGTAGGCCAACAAACCTTAACCTACCAACATTATCCATTAATCGTATCATTTTAAATTTTAAATTATTGACCCTAAAAAGCAGTAAAGCTTCTTAAATGAATTATGCTTGCTTTTTTGTCAAATACGGTAAGAAGACGTAAGAGCTTGCATCCCCAACAATGAAGCTACTATATACGAAGTACATGATTAATTTTGTATTTTTGAGGCATATATACTATATATTTTCCCTTCAAAAAAGGCATACTATTTATTTATCTAGTTAAGAGTATTAGTATTATTATTATTATTATTATTGGAAGAAGCCTATAGATCGATATGGTAACCTAGAGCTACAAGGCTACAAGCCTACAGCGAACGTAGCACTATATTTTTTTTTAGAGGATGGATGATTTGTACTGTTGATAGTAATATCTAGAATAGGGGTGAACGTGTGCATAAGTTGAATTTATCAGAACTTATAAATTATAATAGTAGAATTTATTTGAACTTATCTTTATTTTTTAATTTTAAACTTATCAAAACTTAATGAATTTAGGAAAAGTATTGTGTAGAACGGACTCACGTGAGTCCAATCATACAAAAAATATTAATCACTAAAGTGGCAAAATTAGCATAAGGAAAATAAAGGTGGTGTGTTTGAAGGTTATAAACTGGACTCACATGAGTCCGTTCTACGCAAAACCTTCTCATGAATTTATTTAAACCAAAAAAAGCTTATCAAAACTTAGGGCTTGTTCACATTTACTGAAGTGAGCTGAACTGAACTGAATTGAACTGAACTGAATTGAGCTGAAATGAATATTTTATGGGAGAGGGAAATTAGGAGCTGAACTGATTAGAGCTGAACTGAACTGAACTGAAATTAAGTAAATGTGAATAGGCCCTTATTAGATTTCATTAAAACTAATTTTAGTTGTAAAAATTAAACTTGGGTAACTATATAAAAACTTATTTAAATATATCGTTCAATAAAATAAGTTTTTTTTAAAAAAAAAAGAAGTAAATATAATAGGGCCTAGATTGAACTGTAATTAATAACACACCTCGCACTATATGGGGGAGTATTATTCTTTGACGACTTTACATTATTCTTCTATGATCTTATCACTCTATGAAAACATTATGGAAACTTATTTATATTTATCTCGTATTTATGTAAAAGACAATACACCGCGTCTTGTATGTGGTTGACCATACTAGGCCATGTAACCGCCTTATGAGAGATTGATATATACACCTAGGTGTACGGTACACTCAAGAGTATTTATTTGTTCATTTGATGATAAAATGAGTAATAATCATCAAAATGAGCAAAAAATACTCTTATGTACACCGTACATCCGGATATATAAAACAATTTCTACCGCCATATAAATGAACAAAGTAATCTCTATATGCGATGTTTTAATCTCTAGCTTTCATTCTTTTTGTGCCTTTAAATATAATTTATCATATTTAATCTCTTGTTGTGATTGTTAGGTATAAATGAATAATAGAATAATTTAGTTATATTTAAGAAAATACCTATGCACACATATTTAGGTACACTTGAATTTATGTATAAGCCATAAGGAATAATAATAGACATGATCGCATTGTTAGGTTTGCATGAATATTCTTTAGAAATAGTCGTTAGCCTTTGCTTTCACGTAGGTATTTGATGTAACATTGCTCTCGAAAACTAAAGTTGATTTAACATTCAACCATTATAATTAATGTTTATGTAAAACTAACAACAATATTAATAAGGTCAACATAATGGGTGTGATATCGAATATGAAAGCCATCTTTGTTCTGCTGTGAGCTTGTAACCCCTTTTTTTTTTTTTTTTTCTTTAACCCAAATTAAATTATAATTATACAATTTAGAGGTTTGAGCTTATAAAAACACTACTACTAGTCCACTACTAGGCTATTATTACAAGAAAAGAAGAGAAGAGAGAAGATGACCGGAAGAGAGAACTAGGATTTCGGATCGAAAAATCTAAGCTCTGATACCATGAGAGAATATGAGAATATTTGCCGTGCTTCTCATTAAACATTTAACCAATATATACAAAAGTATGCTAAGCTAAACTAGGAAGCTATACAAGATAATTACCAAACATACAGGAGATAATTATCAAGGATAATTACAAATAAATTATATACATGAATAGATTATTCACATAATCTATCATATACATATATTTTTTTAAAGAAGATAATTACCAATAGGGTAACATTTATATATTGTTGAATTAAATAAATTAATTTTATTATTTTTAGAATAAACAACTTCTAAGTTAGGAGTCTAGAAATTCAAATTTCGGATAGTATTTTGTGGCTATTACCCTGCCAAAGAGAGAGTTTGGATTATTCAAGAGATGTCAAACTTGTTTTCCTAGGAGACAAGATTGAACACCCCCATGTCATGAAATCCCATCCCTCTAAGGCACTTATTAGGGGCACACAAAGCATCCCAATTGATCCCGTGCACTTCTCTCTTTTGGTCAGATTGACCCTACCCAAATCGAGCAGTTATAGAGCGGATATCATCAATTACAGAGCTCAGGAGCTTAAAAACTTCCATTACATATGATGGGATAGCTTGGATAACAGGTTTTTTAATAATAAGCATGCAAAAATTTGAAGCCTTTCTTAGAAGCTTTCACGATCATAGTGTTTTTTTTTAAAATGTAGTACTTGATACTATTCAACCACTACAATTAATGTTAAACTAACAACAAATTCTCTCCATATATGTATACATGAATACATGATATGATGTATATCAAATAATGTCTTTATATCAATAACATACTATTCCTTAAGACATTAATTAAGTTGAGGCCCATGTCAAGATATATAATAATGGATGGTTATGAATAAACATGCGAATTTTGAATAATCATTGATCTTACTGTTAGTTGTCCTTCTTTCTCTTACTAGAGGGTAGTTAATTGTTATAGTCTCTACTCTCTAGGGTTTCTTAGCGCATAAGTAACTAATACTCCATACAGTAGTACATTGCATAATGGAGTAATGTTTTTCGACAATCTGACTAATATTGCATAACATTTCTCTACAATTGTTTTAGTTCTTAGTTATAATTCAATAAAATTCTCTCGTTCTCCATACAGTAGTACATGTTAATAGAATTAATTCATATTTATCATTTCAGCGTTTATTCTTTTAGATGTTTTTCTTAGAAAATAATTAGTTTAAAAATCTTATAATTTTTTTTGAGAGGTATTTTATTGTACATGCATGTCATATGACTTAATATTAAGGAATTTTTGTTTACTTTTAGTTTTTTTTTTAAAAAAAAATAATAAGTTTCTTATGACACTCATCTTTTCCCTCAATTTATTTCTGTTCATCTATATGCAATAATATGGATCTCTTTTATGAAGAATAATGGACCCAAATTGCAATGATCTAATGTAATCATGATAATACTATTTCATCCATTTGTGCATGAATAACAACGTAACCTACTAACCTCCTCTATACTTGTCTTTGTCTCTTATAAATACAATTTATGACGGATAATTTTCAAAACAATTTTCCATATATTATTTAATTAATTTGTGTAGATACATAATATATGTATAAATTATCACTCAACCTTCCCATGTGATGAATGAGACATTATCCAATTGATTAGGCAATTTCTTAATATCATTGAAATGAAATAATGAGTGTTTATATCTATATCAATGAGTTTTCTCAATAATTCCATAGTCAAATCAAAGCATCACTAATCAATCGTCCCTTAACTCTATAAGCTGAAGTTTGTTAAGGATAATTAGCAATTAATGTCCAAATTTTCCAACTACTCATTGATATAAACATTGCAAGCTAGCCTAGGCTAAAATCATTGATCATATATTATAAAACAATTAAGGTTTATAAGTTATTGCGTGCCCTTCTAATATCTCATTATCTGTCATCATTTTGATTATCAATGTACATTGTTTGTTACTTGTTAATTAGTCTTAAAATATTGATCTTGATTTAATATTATTATTTTTCAATTTTTGAATACATATGCCTTATTAAGAAGTAATAACAAACATTTATTGATTTATTATGTGTATAACAACATCCAAACTATGTAGAAATTATAAATTCTGTTGTATAAAATCATCATATACTTTGTTTATAATTTAACTTTTAAAAATTTGTATAAAAGTGTAAATGATAAGAATTGATCTCAAGATCATCTGACACGAGATACTCTAACCACCTACGCTATACCTCACTCTCTAATCCTTTCTTCTATAGTTATATTAATTGTGCCTTTAACTACACTACCACAAGAGTTTGACTTTAAAATCTGAAAGTGACACATAGTGTGAACATGCATGCAGTGTTGTGATGGTAGAAGTCTCATGATTTATGATTTGTGAAGTGACAAGTAGTCTTAATTAAAAATAAAAAGGTTTTATTATGTCCAAATTAAATGACAACTAACATTTTTAAATGAAATTTAGGGCCACCCACAAATCTACAATGCCACTAACAACAACTTATGTTGCATGTAATTGAAGCCTGATGCTACGTACTACTGTACGAGTAAGACGGGATAAGGTTAAATGTACCACATACGCAGTATCAAATTTAAGGCCACAAAATTTAGTGACCATATATTCAATTTATTCATGCATGTTTTGGTTGAGGTACGAGTATATAAGAGGGTAGATCATCTGCCTTCGACCGCCAAGCATGAGGCTAGAGGTTGAATAATATAGATAAACTTAAATTTTTTTTCCCTTCTAATTAATATGAGCATTATCTTAGTCAGATCAACAAAAGAAATATATATATGTATATGTTTGTATATACAACATAAAATATTCATGTTTTGGTTAACACATAAATACAATATACGAGTAAATCAATTTAGTTTTTTCATGCATCATTCGTGTCATGTCGAACAACTAAGTATAAGGTCCAAAATATGTATTAATTTATTATGACCTTGATTTTTATTTTAATTTTAAAAAAAATCACATTTTGGGTTATTTAGTTTATGTATATAAATCCCAAAATGATCCTAAATAATTAATTGATCATTTGACTATACACTCGTATTAGTCGTATATAATTCAATGCTAGCTATAAGGGTATTGCGTCTTCATTTAGAATTATTTTTATTTGTTAAACACAAACTTAAATTTGTGGGGGCGAAAATCATCAAGGGGTGGAGTTCATTGTTAGGTGACTTACAATTAGTAGAAGATATATAACTTATATAATTTATAATTTTATATCATATAATTGTGTTGGTTCGTTCAACTTATTCTATTTTTCTTAATTCTTACGCACCTATGGCAAATCAGATTACATTTTGACCATAAAATACAATTAATTTTGCCTACAAAAGTTAGCTTCATCATGGATTTTCGGGTGAAAACTTGTGTTCCTGAGGCTTTATTTTGTACGGATACACAATAGTTGCGTAGGAATATCTGAGGAGTTTGGTAGTCATTAAATTAAACATTTGTGCCGTAATGAAAATGATTTTGTGCATGAATTTGTAGGAAAACTTAAAGTTTATTCTAGCTCATGTTAAATTGATACAACATATTTTGTATAAATCCGATCTACAATAAATTATTATAATAAATTTAATATTTGACACTTTTAAATAACTTAGTCTTATTCTGAATAATATAATCACTTTTTTAGATGATATATATTATATAATTATCTTGTTGTGAGTCATATATTAAATGATATAGTCGTATTTTAAACAATTAGTCAGATGCTATAATTATCTTTTTGGATGATATAATATAATTATTGTTTGATACCTTTTTAATGATATATTCACTTTTATCCATTTACATAATCAGTTTCTAGATGGTATCACTTTTTAAATGATATTTCGCATGATATAATCGCATTTTATATGATATACGAAGTACAAAATAGTTGGGTGCACACTAAGTTATTGTGCACCGGGTCTATTCTAGACTTTACCTTATATATATCCTCTAAAATGTTTATTTAAGTACTTATTTGGCCTTGTCAATATTAATTGTTTTTTTTTTGAACTCTTAAGAATAGTGTGTGACCATTAATACCTCTAAAAATATTTGTTTATATATTTTCCTTCATTGATGTTGCCAACAATTATAAGGGCTCTCCATGACAATCCCTACATTAATAATGTTTGTTTACCTACATAACTAGCTATGATGCGCACGTTGATCACCATAGTCTCACCAAAAATATAGGGTTGTAGCTATCCATTTGTGTATGCTTTAAATTGTGACATTAATTATTTGCAATTGCAAATTAGCAATGGTAAATGTAGTCATTACAGTTGTCAAGGTTACTTTTTAAATAGCTAGTGATGACAAATTGACAATATACAAATGCTAATTGATTAATAAAGTATCTAACAAAAAAAATGTGAATAATATAAAGTTTTACAATGCCAAAACAGAGCCTAACTCTTTTACCAGGAAAATAAAGAGCTTAATAGGCATAATAGCTCAGTTAAGTTTAACATTATGCCAAAACAAATAGTTATGGAAAACGCGTTGAAGGTTTTGTATCAAAAGCAGGTGTCAAAATCAAATAAAAATAAAATCAGTCAAAAATACAGGGACATACCTAAAAGTATTTGTTTAACTAAATTTGCCTTATTCTCTCCATTAGAAACTTCCACGTCTTCATAAACCTCGTTCATTTTATATACAAGAGGACCTTCTAGTTTGAACCATATATTAATATTATCTTGTCATTAGCTTTGAAGTACTAATGTTGTTTTAGTGATATTCTTAACATTTTTCTTTTGACCTTCATATCATAACATGTGTTTTGACCATTATTATCTTCAACTATACTAATGAATAAGTTACAAATTTTAACTATAATAAAGCAAATGTTAAATATATTAGACATAAAGGCAGAATTCTATCTGTTTAAAAAGTTAAGTTAGATCAAACTAGTCATTATAATGCTTGATAGACCATTCTATAATCCCAAATTAAAAAAAAAAAATTCAAAACATAACAAATTATTTTAAGCAACACAATAACATAAATTGATAAAACAACACTTCTAAGGTTCCACTAGGTTTAGCATTGAAGATGTTCAATGAAAAGGATTTTTCAAGAAAAAGTGCAATTGCAAACCAGTTCCAAGTATAGATTTAGAATTTGTTATATATATCCGGGTGCACTGTACACCCAACTAACCCAAGGTTAGATTTGCTCTTCATTTGATGATTAAATGAAAAACAATCATTAAAATGAGAACAAAATAATCAATGGTGTACGATACACCCGGGTGTATATAACAATCTCTCGTAAAGATTGCATGCAAGAATTGAAAACAGAAGTAAAGTGTACAGAGGAATAATTTCCATCTTTAAAAAACAAAAACATTTTGGAATCTTAATAAGATCTCATTTTCATATTTAAGAAAATGAATGAAGTACATTAAAAAAAAGTATAAACTACAATTACAGACAAACGTTAGAGAGGGAAAGTGGAAAAAGTACAAGGCAAGTGAAAAGTTCAAGAATAATTTAGGAATATCCAATGAATAAAGATAAAAAAATAAGAATATAATAGTCTTTACAAACTATTTAAAATAGAAATAGGAACAAGATTTTAGATCTCCAAAATAGAAAACACATAAACTATTTACGGAGTATTATAATATGGGACGAAGGGAGTATGTTTGACCATATGAGTCTCCAAAATAAAAAACATATAAATTATATTACAGAGTATTATAATATGAGACGAAGGGAGTATGTTTGACCATATTTAGGTAATGAGTCATCCGGGAATCGAGTTCATTGTCAATCTATGAGTTGCCATACACATTACGCCTAGTAGTAGAGAAAAGGTAAGAAAAGGTAAAGAGTGCAAAGCAGCAATAGAAGTCTACTTTTAAAAAGAGGAGGCGGGATGAGAGTTGGACACTATAAGAACAAACTATAGCTGGACTTTTACTCATTTGTCTCCGCCACCCATATTTCCAATTTTTTCTTAAAAGAGAGAAAAAATATTTAGAAAATTCTTATCAAGCGTTTGGATTTGACGAAATATTTTTCTCAAATTTCACGAAATCTTCTCTCTTTAATCAAACAAAAACCTACATCCCAGAAATATATTTATTTAAGAAAATTAAATTAAATTAAATTAAATTAAATTAAAATTAGGGGTTGTTCTTATTTTTTGTTTATTGCATTTTCTCCTTATTTTTCTCTCACCTCCTTCGAATAAGGAAAAAATAAAAACTGAAGAAAAGAGAGGAGAAACGACGAGGAACAAAGCGCTCAACATTGGAGAGAGAAATTAAGAAATAAAGTCACCGATTCAAGTATATATCCAGGTGTTTTTTCTATTTCTTTTTTATTAATTTTGATTTTTATGGTGTTTGATCTAATGGGTATTGGTTGTTTTTTGATTTGGTTTGTTTATTGAGGTTGAATTTGTAATGCAATGCTGAAATGGGTTTTTGTTCTTGAGTTTTTTTGTGCATTTTTTTGGGTGATTTGAGGTCAGATCTGAATTGGGGTTCTGAAAAAAATTTGATTTTTTTCTGGGGTTATATTGTTTTTAATTCAATGATTTGCTTTGCTTATATTTGGCCGGATGTTTTTGCTGTTTTTTCTGTATGATTCCAACTACCAATTAATATAAAATTTTCTGGAAGAGATCAATGTTATAGGCACCTTCAATTTTCATATATTTGTTGAGAATCATATTTCTCTAATTGTCCATGTTTAGGTAAATGTATAGAGTTCTGAAAGCATATTATATTGGTGTATTTTTGGGTGAATGTTTATGATTATATGGTGGTCCAATTATGTTGTAGGTTCTTTCTTTGTATAACATCTAATTGCTCTTTGTTTACATTTTTATGTTACATAAATATATTTGGAATCTCTAATATTTGCCTTGTTGATTGGATTCAGGGTTCATGTGTGCAAACTCTATGATGTTTCCTGATACAGTACAGTGATTCTTTCGGTTTTGATTCCTTGCAATTATCAACGTTGTTGATTGGAAAGTGTTTGATTTTTTGGTGTGGGGTTGTTTAAAAGGATTGATTGACCTGTTGGTGTTTAATTTGAGCTAGTAATCATGGTTGCCACGGCTGCAACTTCTGCTTTCTTACCTGTTGCTCCCTTACCTCCTGACTCGAACTCAAAACCCTCCTCGTCGAAACTTGGTTCCTCGAATTTAGATACCAGTGGTATCAAGCCAAAATCTGGCTCATCCCGCGGTTTGAAAGTGAAAACCAATGCACAAGCTCCCCCCAAAAAGATCAATGGTTCTTCGGTTGGTTATTCTTCAACTAAGGAAGGGTTGAAGAGCGGGGAAGAAACCTCTTCTTCACCCCAGAGGACTTTTATCAATCAATTGCCTGATTGGAGCATGCTTCTTGCTGCTATTACTACAATGTTTTTGGCTGCTGAGAAGCAGTGGATGATGCTTGACTGGAAAACAAAGCGTCCGGACGTGCTTGTTGACCCTTTTGGCTTGGGAAGGATGGTTCAAGATGGGTTTGTCTTCAGACAGAACTTCTCTATTAGGTCGTATGAGATAGGGGCGGATAGAACGGCCTCTATAGACACGTTAATGAATCATCTGCAGGTACTGTTCCGAACTTTAAGGATGTTTTTTGAACTTTCATACTTGATACTCTCATGGAGTTTGTTTTACCAAGTTTCTAACTTATTTTGTGGGCTATATTTTCGCAGGAAACAGCACTCAATCATGTGAAATCAGCAGGACTTTGGGGTGATGGCTTTGGTGCAACCCCAGAAATGTGCAAAAAAAATTTAATTTGGGTGGTTACTAGAATGCAGGTTCTGGTGGATCGTTATCCAACTTGGTAAGTGACACAAGTATTGGTTTATTTTCACATATATATGGCAGACTTGGATGATGATTTTGGAGAGTATTCAATACAAAGTATATGCTAAGAGATGGTGCCCCTATAAATTTCTGGTCCAAGTATTGTATGCTTTTCTATCTTGTCAAATCCAAGGATGCATGCTTCATGATTTGTGTTGACTGGAATGCACCATGGTAACATGGCTTAAAAACAGAAATATGATTGAATATAAAAAGTTTTTATGGTTCACCTGTTTTATTTCTGCAGGGGAGATGTTGTTCAAGTTGATACCTGGGTTAGCTCATCTGGGAAGAATGGCATGCGTCGTGACTGGCTGTTTAGAGACTGTAGGACGGGTGAAATTCTCACTAGAGCTTCAAGGTTAGTAATAATACTTTGAATTTTTCTCCAGTTCCCATAGGGTTTGTTCTCTTTTTAACACTGTGAAAAAAGTTCTAAAAGTATTTTGTTCTTATTTATATATTCTATATTAATAGTAATTTAATTAGCCATACCATCTAGCTTTACTTGGTTAGCTTGTACAGTAATAGTTATGGAAAACCGATTATAAAACTACTTGTTAAGGGAGCTGAAACTCTGATTAAGGGGGATCGAGAAGGCCTCTGTACCTCTGTACCTCACTCTTGCCTTAAATCATTATTAACATAAAAAAATATCTTCTGCTATGGAAGATTTATAGGTGTTTGTTATATGAGGTCACTAACAAAAACCTGTTATGAATTTACAGTGTTTGGGTGATGATGAATAAAGATACGAGGAGGTTGTCGAAAATGCCAGATGAAGTGCGTGCTGAAATTGGGCCATACTTTGTGGATACTCCTCCTGTCATTGCGGAGGATGGGAGGAAGCTTCAAAAACTTGACGACAACTCTGCTGAACACATTCGTACTGGCCTTACTGTAAGTTACTCTTTCAGTTCTCTGTTTTGGTCATGGACCGTTGCCTTAGGATGATGGTTGATTGGTGGTGCCTCACCAATCTTTAATCATGTAAAATTTTCTGGCCATGGGTTTTTCTGACGGTTTAATTCACATTATGCAGCCTAGATGGAATGATTTGGATGTCAATCAGCATGTCAACAATGTTAAGTACATTGGCTGGATTCTGGAGGTATTATTTCTTATTTACCTTAGTATACCAAGTATGTTTTTTACATGATGGGTTGCATAACCTGTAAATAATTGTCTCAAAAAATTTCATATTCTTGGCTTGGTTTCTCTTTAGTGTCTCTTGTTTGATCTGTTTTACTGCCCTAACGTTGACTTTTTTGTTTGAAGCTCCCAAATTATTGACCATTGTTTAAGTCGAAATAGTCTGAGTTAGATCGTTCTTACCTTGGATTGAATCAAAGTCTCAAATAACCCTGACTTCAATTACATTTACTTCGTATTAAGCTAGAGGGATCACAAATCTTAGCTTATTAGATCCATCTACTGTGTTCTGTCTGGATAAGCCTCTGTAGAGACTGGTAATGGTGCCGTTGGGCTAACTTAATGAAAAGAGATTTAAAATAAAGAACATTAAAATTTTTGTCCCTAAGCAAAGTATTAGTATTCTAGCTAAAGCTCTAAAAGTTGTAATAGTCTCGAGATGTTTCCAGGGATAAGTTCAATATTAAAAATTTCTGTGATTGGTTTTGTCTTGAAATATTTTCTGCTGTGTAAAAAGTGTTGTTAATTCCCTGCCTTTGGGTTCAAAACAAAATCTTGGAAACCAAAATGTTGTTTGTTTCCTTTATGGTTGGTTCATGGATAAGCATTAGCAACATTTCCAAAATGGTCCGATCTCATTGCAAGTTTGCAACTCTTTTTCTTGATATTTTATGCTACTCCATAAAATGTTTCCTTTTGAGGATTATACTTCGTATGTATTTTTTTGGAGAGTTATATGTTTTCTTGAGAATTATATGTTAACGATAAGCATTTGTCGGATGGCAGAGTGCTCCACAATCAATATTGGAGACCCATGAACTCTCAGGGATGACTTTGGAGTACAGGAGGGAGTGTGGAAAGAACAATGTGATATCCTCGCTCACTTCTGTCTCTGGTGCTAGTGTTGGAGGACTCCAAGATTCTGGGAATGTGGAGTGCCAGCATTTGCTGCGACTTGAGGACGGATCCGAGGTTGTAAGGGGAAGAACTGAGTGGCGGCCAAAGCATGCTAAGAACTTTGGCATGTTGGATCAAGCTCCGTTAGAGAGCACCTAGTGGCCGCGAACATCCATCTCTCATATTCTTGTGCAAATTTCAAATCTTGGCCCTGGAATCTCAAATGCTTTTACTCCCCCTTTTCTTCTTTCCTTTTATCCTTTTTTTTTCTTTTCCCTTTCCCCTATATATGTTTTTTATTTGCGCCGATGTGCTAAATGATTCTACAAAAAAACCCCCATGTAATTATCCTATGATATGTATCTTCTACGTCTCCCCCCTTCTTCCTCATCTTAATGATCATGGTAGGACAATGATAAGAAATTAGGGATATGTTTTGTTCTTTAATTCTTTTTGAATGGTTGTTATGGTGAGTTTCTTATTCAGAGCAGATACCTATTCACTTATTCTTTTTTTAAATTATAGTTGATTCCAATTTGCAAGAAATGACAAATCAGATATTCCCTCTATTTAAAATAAAAAATGCTTCCAACTTTATTTTATCTGATTTTTGTTAATCAATCTAAAATAAATTCTGTGGGACAAATTGTGAGAAGTATAGTTGCTTTTGTCTTGTTACATGCTCTACTGTATTTGTCACTACTCACTAGTGAAACTCCGTTAGTTTTATTTTCCTTTGAAAGTTAGAACATAGCTGATGTGGTGTTATCAATTTTACCATCTAACAATAACATCGAGGCGTGTGTGACACGTGTTGTATACTCCAATCAATAATTGTCCTCAATCTATCTTTGTACCTTATACTAGCTAGATTCGAACATAAATTCAACAGTAGTTACATTTACACTGTATGATTGAGTAAAACTTCAATTTGGTCCCCAATTTTGTTGCCTGGAAAAAGAAAAGCGTTCTAAATTCCTGGATTTCACGTGCAATTTTTACTGTATAGGTCCATATTTTGAAGTAAAAGCTGGCATATTTGAAACATTTTTGGTCCCTCCGACTCCCTCCTATTTTTGGCTCATGCTATAACTTGAAGGAATTTTGTTAAAAAAAGAAAAAAAAAAAAAAAAGAAAAAGAAGAGAATCCAAAATGACAGAATATTTTGGTGGGCCCTGGGCTTCTTTTAAGGTCTCAATTAAGTATTGCACTAGATACTATTGGGCTGGGCTGTCAGTGTTTGGCCAGCTGTTTTGTTTCTGTAACCACCTAATTGTGAACGACTTATACTACATTAAAATTGAAATTGATTAGTACTAAGAAATATTCAACCTGAAAATTAAGAGGCATGAAATATTGTACGACTACTTGTTAACTAGTCTAAAAACCGGATCGGCCTAATCATCCAAAATTTAAAATTCACCATTTGGAGATAGTTCCGTTTATATTAGGATCTGACTAGATTGAAAACCGAATATTTAAATACTCGCATAATTTAAGGTGACAAAGGTCACTTTGTAATAGATATTAAGGAATAATAGAGTATATAGATGAACTAATTTGGCCTAATATAAGTTATGATTTGATAATGAAGACAAAACAAAACATGATGTTCATTAACATGAGTTAATTAGCTTCTTTTTATGATTCATAATCTCTTTTTCTCTCAATAAAAAAGACAAAAAAACTTATATTGCATAACTTTAAACATGCTCGGTTCTCTCCAAAGTAAATTAACTTTGGATAAATCAAATTAATTCTAGAAGTGTCGGTAATTATGTGGAATTCAAGTCAATGAAATATATTCTTCCTAGTACAAATTTGATATTTTTTTTTTAATAAGTTAATTATATATTATTGAAAGAGCATGTGCCTTTCCAGATTGTTTGTAGAATTGTAGCCACATAATTAAAAGTAGATAAGGTGGTAACACTTTTTAAACAATCTGTCATTTTCCTTTTTCATTTTATATTAATTTCATAAATATACTTGTTTAACTTAGCTTAAAGAATCATGTTGGTGATTTTCCATTTCTCAAAGTAGGATCTATTGTGCAATTACTTCTTTTGGGTTGAAAGAACCAAAACTTCTAGTTGATGTCTGATTAATTAAGATAAATTTGGTCTGACCCGATTCCTATGTCAGAATAGACTCAACTAATTATGGCAAACTGACCTATAATGCGTATAGTATATGACCAATCTGATCTCTTCACTCCCTCTTCTTCATAAAATTATATACACACAACGCCAAATACAAAATAAAATTTACATAACATACGATTTCTGAATAAAGAAGGCCAATTGGGCGAGTACAACAGTCGTGTTACACATTACATTACTACTCCGTATAAGTCTTTAAGACTAACATAATGTCAATACGTCGTTTCAATTTTCTTTGAAGAACCCTTCACAACATACACGTTACGCATTGCCTAACCTCGTGTTCGAATTGGTTCATATTCAGTGATTATAAACAAACAGCTTGCACAAAACTAATCATTTAAGAATGATGGAACTTGAATCTACAAAGTAGTTGAGCAACTATGGATGAATTATTATTTGTTGGGCTTTCGAATAGCTTAGATTCTTTTACTTCATAAACAAGAAAAAGATGCATGCATTTGATGCATATAAATGATATGATATGCACGTTTTATTTATCTAAATATAGCCAATTTGCCAATCACTGTGCCTCGTTATTGCACTTGAAAGAAAGGAGTGCATTAGCTCAACCATCGCTAAATTTACGGCTACTCGTATTATTAGCCGAAATATACGCTCTATCTAACTACCAACATTTTCGTCAACGACCATCCCCAAACAATCCTTTTTTGTTGAACCGCAAGTCGGTTGATTTGTGCCCTCCTCGTCCTTGAGAATAAACTACCGATTCTTAAAAATTGTAACAGTTTGACTTTTACATTATTCATAAACTATATATCAATTCTTAATAATCGCAGCAGTCTATTACTCAACCTCAAGACCATTAGCGTCATGTGTTGTACTCCATCCGTTTTGTAATAATTGCAACAATCTATCACTCAAACTCAAGACCATTAGCGTCACGTGTTGTACTCCATCAGTTTTGTAATAATCGCAACAGTCTATTACACAAACTCAAGACCATTAGTGTCATGTGTTGTACCAATGTGTGGTTCCTACAGGCGTGGGTACCTTGCATCGTACCACCGTTTCGCAAAAAGAACATATTATAGTATTATACAAATGTAAAGAATATACAACTGTAGGGAAAAAAACATACTATTATATAGTAAACAACATATACCTAAAGTAAAAAGAACATATTTGCACCAAAAAAAGTGAAAAGAACATAAGTCCATGTTCTTTGATTGTCAGTGTGATGAACTTTTATTTGTAATATAATGTTCATTACTTATTGTGAAATGTTCATTGAATTTTGTCTTAAAATTATGGTAGATATATTTAAATAATGTTCATTACATAATATTTTCATGTTCTTTATTAATATTATAGTTGTTCCTTAGATATACTAAAAAAAAACATAAAATTGGATGTTCTTTATAAAACTACTATATGTTCTTTAAAAAACAGCTACATGTTCTTTCCGTGCTTTTTGTCTGTACCGAGTAAGGTACAAGCTGTTGTATCTTAAAATTTACAGTGTTGTATTTCATCCGTTTTGTAATAATCGCAACAGTTTGACTTTTACACTATTTATATGCTTACTTTGACCATACTTTTTACCAATATATATAAAAACATATATTGCCATATAAATTTTATTTGGATTAGTCTTTATGTATATTTTTATTATATTAACCTTTTATACTTCTTAATACGAAGTAATATATATTTACAAATATTAATGGTTAAAGTTGTGGATTGATATGCATACCAGTTAAAGTGTTGTGATTATTATGAAATTGAGGGAATACCTTCTTTTGGTGTCTTTTCCCTATTTGATTATTTAAAATACTCCTTCCGTCCCCTTTTGTTTGTCACTTTTGCCATTTTGGGTGCCCTTAAATGTTACCCTACATATTTTCCTAATGATTAAGATACCTAAAAAGATTTTTGTAACCTTATTTTTTTTTCCTCCTTATTAAGTCCTCTTCCAATTTTACCCTAACATTTGCTATAAAAATTGTGCCAATTTTTGACTAATTTAATGTTTTACACTCTTGAATATCTCAATTTCTCTTTTCTATGTACTTTATCTACCTTTTTAATTAGAAATGTCTCTTTCTCATGCATTTTTATTACTTTATTAGTTGAGAATTTCACTTTCCCATTCTCTACCTTAATTTCCGTGATTTTCCTTCAAATGTGACAAACAAAAGGGACGGAGGGAGTATAATTTATGCCTAATTAATACTTTGTTTTTACGTATCTACGTTGTATTTCAGAGTTTTCAGAATTTCATCTTTTATGATGATATATTTCAATGCTCACTCTTCATACAGAAAGTTATTGGTAATTATTAGTGTTCCTTAAACGTAGTTGCTTTAACTAATGATGATGTTAACTGTATAATTATCTACTCGTTAATCGTTATTGGTTATTGCATGCTACATATTTTGGTTACAAATATAAACCCTACTCCGTAACACGTTTTTTTTTTTTATCTCGATTTCAAGTTAAAACAATAATCTTCTTTAATTCATTAGCTTCTTAATAATGGCTTCCATTTCTGTTGCCAAGGAGTTCGTTAAGGGTAACGTTCATCCTAACGGCGTCGCTGTTATTACTCTTGATCGTCCTAGAGCTCTCAACGCCATGACTTTAGGTCAAGTTTATTTTCCTTAGCTTCTATTTAGCTTTGTTTTTCTCTAATTGTTTACCATCTAGTTAGATGATTATTGATAGAGGTTAGTTATTAATGAACGATTTGCCCAATTGGTGTTAAAAAGTAAATAAATTACTAAAATAGTGTTCACTTAAAAATATTTCTCAAAGTAGTGTCCATATAGGTTCGGAAATTACAAAGCTATGAATTAAAAATTAATGGCTAATACAATCCAAATATATGCATATACCATCAAATTCTTTATTTTTAACGCTTACGGTATCTTGACTAGAGTATGGATTATGAATACAAAGTAATATAAATGTTTAAAATTTTCTAGCATTTTTGTTATGGATATAACCTTGTCAAAAAACGTATATATAACATGATGCATTATTTAATTGGATTTAAATCATCAAGGCACTCAATCACCATTCTTGAAAATAACTGTTACTCCCTCCGTATTTAAATACTTGCTCCATTTCTATTTTTGCACTTTTTTTTTTACCTGCTTTGACTAATGTTTGTAATTTATACATAAGAAAAAATATAGTCTTGTGGGTATTTGTTGGAATCGTTTCGATGAATAGATTATTAATTTTCAATTGTTAGAATTTATACTTATTAATAATTAAAAATATTATTAATCAAAGGTTAGCATTGGCATGCGTGCCCAAGAAAAATGGAGCAAGCTAAGTATTTAAAAACAGAGGGAGTAGTTCTACAATGCAATATCAATTTGGAGATAGTATTACTTTATTACAAAATAACTCAAAACATGTCATACTAGCTAAATAAAAGAACACAATATAGTATCATTTTTTATCACCCTCAATTCCTCATTAGAATAATATATATCATTTTTTATCACACAATATATTCAATTGCAAAGTCTAATTCACCTACCTTAAGTCGAATAATTTTTCATAATTAGGTTAAATTTAACCAATTTACATTATTCCGTTAAACTTTAATCTACTTTTTATGTAAGCTCACATAAATTTCAGTTGAATTTTAATTAGAAAAGAAGAAAAACACACCTGATTATAGTGATGTCAAAGATTGACTATGCTTCCTTCCCGATAGCATCTACCATCAACGTCTATAACAATAGTAAATTTTAACCTAAGAGAACTAGTTTTGCCCGTCAAAGAAAAAAAGAGAACTAGTTTAGAGACTCTAATTTTTAATTATATTTAGACTTTTAAAACGAAGCAATATTAACTCCTAGCTTTGTAATTTCCAAACCTACATGAACACTAGTTTGAGAAATATTTTTAAGTGAACACTATTTTAATAATTTATTTATTTATTAACACCAATTTGGCAAATCGTTCTTTATTAATTGCTTTTCAATTTGAGCTTTTTTAATGTTAACCTTCTTATCATATATGAAGTACATCATAAGGACTATTCTTTTGATTCTTTATACTTGCAACCCACACTTATCGCAGTATTTAAGAAAAGTGGACCTCACATGATATAATACACTTAAAATGGGGTTAAGAGGTTGTTATGAGTATAATCAAGTGGGGCCATGAGTTTTAAATAATGTGTTGCACTATTGTTATAATTTTATTATAAGAAAGTGTTCCAACTATAAGAAAACGAAGAAAGAATAAAATTAATTGAGATCAACATGGGGTGAGTCGACATAACTTTGACAGCCTGTAATAAGTCTTGCACAATATAAGAGACATAGTGATGGACCATTATGAACATTATTTTTAAAATTTGACATGAGCCCATTATATAGGTGGCCTATGTTTCGGCCTACTCATTTTAAAACAAAATAAAGAGCCTTATTTCTTATTTGTAATAGATCACAAGTGTTCAACAAACACGATTTTTATCTGCTTGAGTATGAGACACGATGGCATGACATATGGGCATGTATAACCTTGTTCGTGCCCAAATTTAATAGAGTACAATATATGGAGGGTGTTTTTTTTTTTTTTTTTTTTTTTTTTTTTTTTTTTTTTTTTTTTTTGGTTCCACTAACTGTTATATATTTAGTTAGTTTGGTGCAGATATGGAAATTAAGTTGAAAAGCTTACTTGATGCCTGGGAGGTGGACCCAAACGTGAAATGTGTTTTAGTAGAGAGTAGTAGTACACCTCGTTCATTTTGTGCTGGTAATTCATGTTAACTCAAATCCAACTTTATTTTGTACTAGTATTTTAGCATCTGATGTTTCCATTGTATTTTTAACTTGATCTTTAGGTGGTGATGTGAAGTATATTGCTGGAATTCAAAATTTATAAGCTCTGTTCGAGGTTTGTGTGTGTATTATTTAGGTTAATTTATTCGATGATGAGTGTTATTGTTGAGGTCAGAAAAGTCACATTAAAATGAGAGTCTAAATATTTTAGGAAAGTGATGCAATTGAAAAAAAATGGAGGAAGTATAAATTATATAATTGCCAATAGAGTGAAAAATTTCGCAAGTGATACTACGTTTAATGTTAAGTTTGATGTGTAGAGAATTGTAGAAACTACCACATGGATTGGAATTGGTGCAAATGTGACCAAAAATAGTGCAAAAGTGAGATGAAATGTTGCCTCATATTTAAGTAAAACGGGGAAGAAAAATTAACATATAAGACCAGTATATCCACTCCACCTATTATCAATTGGTTTTAGCTAGAATGAAACTAAACCGGACTTGTATGTGGCTAGGAATTAAGCGATTTCAAAAACTTGACAAATTATTTGGAATTAATATGCTAGATAACAAATAAACAAGTACGAGTACTTTCATGGTCACATAAGACTAAGATCCAGTGCAAATTAATTGCCAAGTATATCTAGTATAGTAGTATATCTATGTTAATATGTTATGTTACTAAAGGTTTAATATTAAATTGGTGCTACTATTCTTTGGGGATGTATTGAGATAATAATATTGGTCAGTATGTTTTACATATGCGTGTATTATTTATTTTTTTGTGCTTAAGCTCCACTGTTTATTCTATCCTTATGCTTGTTGTGCTTGTTGCCTTGAGTCTATTGATAGGTATTCACGGCGGGGTATACTTTGATATGTAAGATATCCGATTACAAAAAACCGTACATTAGCTTGATGGACGGCATAACTATGGGTTTGGGTCTTGCCTTATCTGCCCATGGCCAATACCGTGTTGTGACTGAGGTGCTGCTATAATTTGTGAACTCTTTAGTAATTTTTCTGAAGTCATTATTGCAGAATACATTCTGATCTTTCCTAATATAATTGTAATAGAGGACTCTTATAGCTATGCCAGAAAATTGTATTGGTGTGTTTCCTGATGTAGGGTTTTCGTACATAGCACCAAACAGTCCAGGAGATGGGTCAGTGGGTAAGCTAGCCTGACCTTAGGACCGTATGATGAAAAGAAAATGAAAAGGCCGCGTTTAATTTTTGTTGTCTCTCAACACGGCCTAATATGTTATTGTTGTATCTGCTTCTTATTGGATCTACTCTTACTCTATGACTGCCGGCCTTAATCTTTTCATTCTGCAGGTGCTTATCTTGGTATGACTGGTAAAAGAATATCTAATCCGGCTGATGCTTTATACATTGGCCTAGGGACGTACTTTGTGCGGTTGTGCCATCAAGTAACCTTGGATCTTTGAAGAAGTCTTTGTTGGCATCCGCTTTGTATGTACATCCTTTCTTTTTGTTCATCCAGTTTAGGTGTTGTATTTGATTGTCAGCAAGTCATGAAATTATAAGAATGGACTTGAGCTATACGTTGCTGCATTATTATGTCTGCATTACAGTTCTAATAAGCCGAATTTGGACAGTTCAGAGGATCCTTACCAGGATGTTGCAGCAATACTGTCAAAATGCAGCATCAAGCCACATTCTGAGCCACAACTGAAGCTTCTTTTGCCCTACATTGCTTCTGCCTTCAAAGCGAACAAGTCAGTAAGTGAGATATTTGAGGAATTGAAAAGGCATCAGCAGAGTTCTGACGACATAGGTAAGCTACCCACTATTCTGTAGTTATGTCTAGAGGTCAATGTTCATTGTGCTGCCTTGTATATCTGTTATGCCTTTTCGATCACACTCTTACAATCGTGGTTTGTTCTGCAGTGGCTGGATGAGCCAAGGAGGCCTTGAAAGGGCTTAGCAAAGGGGCTCCATTCTCTCTTTGCTTAACGCATAGACATTATGCCAAAGTTGCATCAGCTGTCAAAAATAATGATGCTCATCTGTCTACTGTGAGTCAGAAGTTTCTCATTTTAATTCCCTTCTGTCAATTTTACATACATATCCCCTTCAAAATTCGTTTCCCTTTCTTTGCTCATGTCCCGCTAAAAATCTAGGTGATTGGAGTAATGAAACTGGAGTATAGAATTATTATAAGATCTTCGCTAAGAAAAGATTTCATCGAAGGTGTCCATGCTCTTTTGGTTGACAATGATCAGGTCTGTCTAATTTATGTACAGCAAATTCACATCTAGTTAAATGCAACAGCATTACAAAGGGCTCTTTGGTGTGGCATAATTTTTTTGCATGCTTATCGAATGTGCAGTGGCACTTATAGTGATGCTACAAGGGGTCCAGTCATGTTCTTGTTTGACAATTTGTTTTGTCTGTAATTTCTTGCATCTATTCTAACAGCTATACTTATAACCTTTGTTGTTGAATTTACATGGCTGCTGACAGAATCCAAAATGGAAGCCGTCTAGTGTCAAGGAAGTTGACATGCAGGAAGTAGAGGCTATGTTTGAGCCATTTGAGCCTTGTATTCCAGAATTGAGGTATAAGAGCTCTAAGGGGATTTCTCTTTCAGCCAAAATTTGAGCGAAAAATGTATCTTTGAATTTATTCATATTCATAAACCAACAACCCTTAATTTACACCTCCAAATTTACATGTATATATTCCTATTTGTATGAACTAAGGAATGGACAACTAAAAACAATCCTAATTAATGAGTCATAATCATCAGCAAGATACTGTTATATGATGACTGATGAACAAAGGGAGATACAACTCTTTTAGGGATTGTGTATGTGTGCCTCAAATCCTCCTTAAATTACTAGAGAGGTCACATCTGAAAGGTGGAGAGGTCACAAATTGTCATTCAACTAAATCAAAGTCCAAAGGGTCCTTAATATATACGAGTATGGCAAACACAAAGCCAAAAGAAGTTGAAGATCAAGATTCTCGATTTTTATGTTGAACTTCTACATCTTGAATGTGCATGCAGCACTTCAAAGAAAAGCCCAAGTCAATGAAAAATTGCCAAAATCTTGAAATTAACATGTTATTTGCTCACATAGCAAAAATAATACTCCTGTGACTCTGTGATACAGAAGAGAAGGGCACTAAAATTGTGCCAAAATCAATTGGCTGCTAATCACCAAAAACAACATAGCAGCGGCTACTCTACTGCATTCAAGAATTACCCACCCTAACGATATTAAGTACTATGAAGTACAAGAGATTACAGACTATCATCAATTAATGAGATCGCTATGATATGGTTTAAAGAATGTACACACAGATGAGTCATGTACTCCAGTTGAATGAGCTTAACCTTCATCAGTGTTATCTGTGTTATCTGTGTCACTCAAGACCTGAGGTACCTGTGCGGGTATATATCCATTTCCGTTAGGACCCAGTACCTGGTATCTGTTCAATTAGAAAATCAAATATCATGAATTGATCAAAGATTATAATGGAACACAGCAGCAGAAAGCTATTATTTGGAGGCCTACTTCATATATGTGATTAGGGCATTTTGAGACTAATGAAATTAACAAGAGTGCACTTTGGGGAACTTGGGAATTAGGAGGATTTATGGTTGAGATAAAAATGCAATATTTGCATGTCACAGTTTTATAGTTTGAGACTACCTATTGCTTGCAACTGTCAATCACATGCTTTCATATTTTATCATACATGAACTCATGGAGCGATTCGTCCAAAAGCATGCGATTGTGGAATGAAGCAAACAATAGTCTATGAAGAACACAACAAGCTTTGAAGTCTAAAGTAATATACAGACCTCTCTAGTACAAATTTTCCTTCCTTGTACTTCTGACTCTTCTCGTATGCAGCCTCCTGCAATAAGTATTATTTCGATGATGATTGCTTGTGGATGAAACTGCCGAAACAAAATGTTAAAATGTTTCAAAGAAGGTTATTTTACATATTTCCATCCAACAAGGGAGCCACATCCAACACAGAATATGTCTACCACTGTGTGCAGTCCTGTCAGCATCAGACGCTCTTCTTTCTCCCCAACAGTGACATTCACACTGGATCAAGGAACAATCACAAAACAGCATTATTTCTAGCCATAAAATAATATCAAAAAAATAAAAATAAAGTCACAAGTATAATATAAAAATGGTTTAAATACCATTGAAATGCTTTGTGATGATACTTGGAACTTTATCACTTACCATGGCATATCATACCCAGATGGCCAGATACCTCTAACAAATCATCTGCACAGAATGAGCCTTATCCGCAAAATTACCATTACCCCTAAACGCAAATAGGTTCTTATTATACCCTTGGAACCTAAAGGAACTAATTGGCCTTTCGCCACACACTAAAAGTAAAGGACATTTATGGTGAAAGGTGTGAAACATGATTCATTCCATTGCAATCCAACTCGAGAAGTTTGAATTATTCGGAGTTTAAACACGTAATTTTGACTCATACTCAAATGTTATTCCTAATTTTATGATCCCAGAGACTATCAATTCATACTATCAACTCAGGGTATTCGTTCATGAGTTAGTAAGTTCCTTTCATAATCTGCAAAGGAACACGCTATCTCTGCCTCTAACTATGCTATAACTGGCAAGGGATAAACCATCATTAAAAGAGATGAGTAGTTAGGAATGAAGATTTACTTACATATTATCAAAAAGATAAGCCTTGCCATGACTGCTGTGAAATGACTGAAACAGAGGAAGTGCATTTTGTTAGATAATGATGTTCTCAATCTAGAAAAGAAATAAAGAAGAAACATAAAATGTAAGAACCAAACACCGTCAAAATCCTAATTGGCCTCTGGCAATTTAGATGATGAAAACCAAATTTGTGTATAGAAAGTCATGCAGGCAGATTAATTATTTACCATTCCAAGAGGTTTAATGATTCTAAATATTAGTATAATCCAATTGGGCGAATTTTCCAATTTGAGTCATTGTTACTGATATTCCTTCTAAAAAATGTACAGTAATTGCATTAGAGGAAGGGCAACATATGATTGATATAATGATGTGAAGAATTAATCTTTTGCACTAACGTTTAAAACCAACACTTGTTAGAGGACAACTATATTTGCAAAAAGGGCTCTTAAAAGAATGAAGGCAATAAACAACAAGCCTCAAAAATCAACAGCATGGTATTCTCTTCGATGATCATGATCTGCTTGAACATTACATGTATAAGGGCTACAGCTTTATTATTATTATTATTTTAACAACAATAAAAACCTGGAGAAAGGTGTTTCTGACCATTTTCAATTGATGTTTCAACCAGCCTGCTTTTGAATATTTATGGACACTGATAAATGATAAGCATACACACTCTAAGACTTGAATGTGAAACAGTAGGAATATTTTTTGGTTATAATATTTTACATTGATACAAGACAAGAAGGCACAGGGTTCACTGAGGGATACATCAATAATGCATGTCATTGAAAGTCAAACCCTCAATCACTGATAGTGAAGCTTGTATATGGACCAGCTTAATCAAAAACATGCAATAATGTTTATGTAAGACCCTACAGAATCCTTTCCTCCTCATTTGCAACACAATCTATATGAGCTACCATAGTTGAATTATTCCAACTTTTATTGCTCATCCTTTATTCCCTTATACTTTTTTGGCAAACAAACACAAAGCCCAACAAAACCCATGAACTTTGACTTTTGAGCATAGGTGTCCAATGGTATTCCTTAGAGCATAAAGACTACTAATTCAGCCTGGTAACATCCTATTGATGCTTGAAGATTAAAAATTGGGTGCAGAATTGTCAAGACACTGGAGTACTAACAGTATAGAACAGGATCACACCCTCCATTAAGATTCACAACAAAAAGTTGCTTCAGTAACATGTTGGGAAGAGATTTGATGTTTTATAGCACTGATGTTTGATATCATTCACAGAATTCAATTATGACCTTCGCGAACAACGTATGTAACAAATTTGCCACTTTCAAATACAATACTAAAGGATCTAAAGTGCAGAACAAAGGTTTTATAAATACGAAGATTTCACTCCAAGCCATTTTTAGCAGCTGGGGATCACTGGCCAGCAAGAAGCTTCCAATGTGTAATTGGAGAAATAGTTCTGAGCAAAGTAATTAACTGGCAGCTCGTGTAATGTTTACGGAGAATGGCATACACTGATACCATTGACCTTTGTGGCTCTTACAGTCTTAAACCTTTCCCCACTCCCTCTCCCCTTCTCCCAATTTTAAATTTTTAAATTAAAGAAAGATAATATAGGCAGATCAACTGCAATAACAAATCAAATAAGTTTTAGCCTGTATTTAAACAAAATTTACTCTCTACCTAATAACACTTAAAATATTTCCTCTTCGAAAATCTTTCTGCAGTATTAATTCTAATCTTCAATTCATCTTACGTGTCCTTGTCAGATGCTCAACAGTTCAACAAAAGTTTGGAATCCTTTATCAGACATTAAAATTTTTACCCCAACACCTCAAGCATTTTGAAAACCACATGGTATGTGCTCAAGAGAATCATAACTAGGGCTAGCAAAGAAGTAAATCTAAAATGAGAAAAAAGCCATGCAAAACTCTTTCAAAATGAGAGAAAAGACATGCAAAACTCTTTCAGTATTAAAAATATGTTTCATTAATGCCATATCCCCATACCTGTACCTAGTTTAAGAACACTATCTGAACAATTTTCAGCCTTGGGTTGCCTAATATTTAGATATATACCCGTACCCAACACCTGCACATTAATGCCTAATAACACAGTTATCTAGGCAACTGTGAGAAGCAGTTCCATGTCATACCTGAAAGGCCAACGCCTTCAATATTCAATCAGTTTCTTACTGTAGTTACACTTCTATCACAAATGGGTTTAACGTACTTATTAGCCAAAGAAAAGATTCCCCAAATTGTTGCCACACTTGCTTCATAGTGTTTCCATGTAACAAAAACTATTTCAATAATAATATACACCCTTATAAGTTGACAGAAGCTGCAAAGCATCACCGGAATCAAATCCCATTAACTTGATCAAAACCTCTTAACAATAAACATCTAGGTCAACTTACACTAATTGTATCGAAAATGCTCCTCGGCCACCTATATAGCATCCTTGCTTATTACTTCTATTCTTGAACTAAACACATCATAATTTGATATCAAAATCAATTAAAAGTGGACAGTCTAGAATCTAGATAATGAAATTACAAGTGTTTTTTTTTTTTTAAATTGAATTATTTCCTACGGAGTACTACTTCATAGTCCAGTCTACACCAAATTGCTTAAATATTTCACCCATTATCCCATCATTTTTATAAGCTCAACTTCCAAGTTCCAAGAACCGCTTTTCGATTCAAGAAAACCCCACAATTATGCATACCATAACAAACTAATTCAAGCAATAAAACATTCAAAACAATCACAAATTCAAAATCATTACAAGAAACCCTAATCATTTCAATAATAATAAAAATCTGAACAAGAAACCAACCAACCAATCAAACACAACGTAACAACATATTCAACAAACCCATCAATCAAACACAAAGAAAATCCCACAATTCTAGATTTCAGCATTCATAAAACGCAAATTAGCAACTACCCATGAAAGATTAACAGATTAAAATGTTCATAAAATCAAAAAGAAAATTCATACAGTAATAATTTTACCTTAGACATGATATTATCCATGAGGCCCAGGTGGGTATGGCAATGTTTGCAACGATAAATCTGGCCTTCCAATGTGATCAAAAACAATCTTCCCATTATCAATCTTTTGCAGATGAACAAAAAGGCAGAGAAAAATCAATCAAAGAGATGAAAATGAACGTATAAATTGGTACTTTTATAGTAGTTGTATGTGGGGTAAGTTTGCTGGGTGAATTTGCAATTGCAAATGCAATGCACGCTTTTTTGCAAGAAAAAAAAAAAAAAAGTAGAACTAGAAAGGAATATGAATAAATGAAAATTGTGTGTGAGAAAGAGAAAAGAAGAGAGAGAAAGAGAGCAAAAGGAGGTTATATATGCATTGATCGTTGTTCCCTGTTTGTTTTACGGGGCAATGATGACAATATGACATGGGAGCCTAACTCGTTGAAAATGAAGTTTGCTTAGTTGGCAATTTGCGTATTTTAAAGAAAGGGTGTTAATGAGTCGAGACAAGTTAAGCACTATTCACTCGACTGAGTTGATTATTTAGGTGAGTCCAATCTCAAATGTAAGTTTCATACTGAATTGAGATTCTATACAAGCTCAATTTATCTAGTAATGATTGTATTCAAGCTTAGTTCGTGAGCAATTTGTTTATTAATCGAGCTAAGTTTATATATGAGGTTTACTTTTCTCTTGGATCATGCAATAAATAAACAAATGAACTTCAACTCATTTACCTTGCATTTATGTTTTATATTTGTTGAATTTTGAAAGGCAAGTTGGATTGTCTATATGAGTTTGATAGAGTATTCGTTAGCTAGTCTTGAGGATGGTGTATGAAAAAAAAACCCCTCCGATGCCAAATGTGTTTACTTGGCTCATAAGGAGCATCCCAAAGTAAACACATTACTAAGGTCTCATCGAAAATGGACTCAGCCAAGTTATGATCATCTTGACAGTAGTAACTAACACCAATGAAACTTTATAACCAGAGTTGAATGAGAGTCTCATATGTCCAAAGTTCTCCAGGTTATTCACTGTGGTAAGGTTAACTTCGTTAACTAGCCAAATGTAATTAAGTGAAACTATGGCACTATGCACCATTATTCAGTGTGAAATAATCTATGCAGAGTTTAGGAGGATCCCGCTTTCAAAAAAAATAGGAGGATCCCTAAAACTCCATAAGAGGGGACATCAAGAGCGTTCCCACAAACTGGGCTTATTTTAATTCTAAACGAATGGACAAAGAAAATTGCAATCACAGGCAGATACAGGACGCCTATCATACTTCTGTATTCAAGGAGAAAAAGTGCATGTCCTGTTTGTAATTCAGTAAGATGAACAAGAAAAGAGTCAATGAACAGAGCTTTATCTTCCCTTCAGAAAAATTATAAAACTAATTCCCCCTCTAGTTACTACCAAAATTGCCAGAGCAACAAACTGCACCAAAACCAAAAAATGAAATATAAGCTGAATTCCCCTGTTAGTAACCATATCCTGAGTAGACATATTCTGGACATCTGCCTAGTCAGCTCAATGCAAGCCTGTGATGAGGAACTACTCTCTCGACTTTGCCTATTCGATGAGGAGGCCACAAAATGTGTGTGACTCTACCTTGGGCTAAGCCTAGAGGAACCTGTGGAAGAAAGCACAATTCTAAGGTCAGACTGGATACAACTTGTCTTGCTACATGAAAACCATTTCCATACATTTAGATGTTGGCATGTCGCAAACATATCAGTTCAGAATGATAGGAATGAAGTGTACGACTTCTCTTTGCTCAATGCTAACTCTTAAGAAAAAGACAATCAGAAATTGCTAATTACAACATCCACCATTAAAACATGTGAGCTGAATACATAAGTAATATTTTGGATAGTGATTTTAATGATTTTACGCCATGCACCAAAGTCATTAAGTCTAATACTGAATTTCCCAAAATATTAGCTCATAAGGTGTTGAGGAGATATTTACTTGCAGATGAAGGGGAAAAAAAAAAATAAATAAAATTACAAAGAATTATTTTCATGCCAGCTTGTCAAGGTTATGCCTTTGATAGCTTGATGCATCAGAAAGCAATTTCAAACTCAGGAAAAGAAAATTCTCTCCCAAGTCAGCAGGATATATCCATGGCTTCTTCAATGGTGAAAAGGTAAATGAAGACCAAACATGTGCCAATACAGGAAATTTCTGTTATCGTTGACAAATAGGATACAATGAAATTATTTATCATTGCATATGCTACATAATAAGAACTAGCAATGTTCAAAAAAGCATCACTTCAAGTGCATAAAGTCATTGCTTATATTCAAGTTCTAGAGATACAATGAAGTTCAAAACATTCGAGGTAGTATTTAGTTTGCCAATAATATCTGGAATGGGCTGGGGAATATATGGAACTGAATGAATGAACAATAGAGTACAATGTATATGGAATAACAATAATTATTCTATCTGTAACTAGATCTTGTTCCCTCCATCATTAAACCCTCACCAGTCTCACCACCACTACCACTTCAAAGCAGAGCCTCTTAGTACAAACCTCACCACCACACCAAGTCTAGGGACAACAAACATCAGGGTGTAACTTGATGTTCAAAAAAGTAAAAGGGGTAGCACTACTAGGGGCAAGGAGGGGCATTGGTCCTCCCATGAAGGAAGGAGGAAGGAAACAATGGTCAGATAACAGAAAGGGTTAAATCTTACATGTATAAGCTGATATATGCAAGCAAAGGGGGAGTAGCAATGCAGGTTGAATTGGGGGGTCGTTATGGAGGAGGTGAAGAAAAGAACTCGAAGTTGCTTAGGAATTGATCATCGAATGAATGATATTCCCTGAGTCTTTGCTTCTATTATATTCACATGTGAAAGGAAATGGGAAAAACCGACATCCTCCCAGCAGTATGCCAACCCAATGCTCATTGCGATTCTTACATTCTAACTTCTAAGTTTCTAAGCATGGGCCCCACAGGTTTCAGTTTTACAAAATTCCCAACAGACACTAGGTTGAGGTTTGACAGAATACAAAGTGATAACTTCAAACCAAAAATCGATTAAAGCGTTTCAGTTCAATAAGGAGTCACTTACTGGACCGGAAGATCTTGAATCAGCACTGGAAGCTACATCATCTCCCTCCACCCAACAATGGCCTTGAGGAATCTTCACTGTATCATGTGAGTCAGACAGATTGAGCCAATCACCAGGCATAGCAATGATCCTCTTCACATGTCTCTCCTTGTGATTACTTGGGGACCTAGCATATTTTCCAACAACAAACGCGAAAACATTAGAAAAGATGCCAAGGTGTTGAATACAGACAGCACTGATAAAAATTCTACTTAGAATTGTAACTAGGAACAAACTTAAAAATGACAGCCACAGAAGCTAACATATATAGGGAGATATTGAATTGCAAAAACGGTAAGGATGATTGTATGAAATTTATGTTTTCAATCATGTCAGCAAGAAGCAAGCATGTTACTTAATTTGACAACCAAATCAAGAAGCTTTATGAGAGACTCACAAGAAAATTATAACATCACCACGTGAAAAGTTGTACTTGTTGAGGCAAAATTTCTCCACCAAAACATAGTCTACAAAAGAACAATCGATGTATAGTTAGCCACGCCTAAAAAACCTATCAAAAGCATTTTCTTCATCATTAAACGTTTCCTTACCTTTAAAATAACTATGTGCAGGATTGAATGTAGGAGACATAGAATGTCCAGAAATTCGTGAGACAGATGCAAATTGGTCAGAAACAGTTAGGGATATGATACCAACTGTAAAACATTTTTTGGCAACACCCCACCAATAATTAGGAGTAGCCATCCAAAATTTTGTAACTCAATAATCGTCAACTGAAATCTGGAGTCATTCGCTTCAACTTTCAATGAATAGGATCACAAAATGGTTTGCATATATATCAAGCCAAATACCTGGTATTAAACTATTAATCAACATTAATCAGTCCAACATTTCTACATCAATCAGAGTTTAAAGGTGTTGAAAAAAAGTGCAAAATACAATAGTACCCGCCTATTCGATTCCTCTATACAAGATCATTATGTAAGATTAGCGGCTTATAGCATCCAAATATTAATTCGAAACCTCAATATACTACCTCAATGAGCTCAAAAATGATAGAAGCATGTAATTTGCGCTCAGAACATACTTATTCTAATTTTTATTTCAATGGCTTTTAAAAAAAACGCCAGAATTTATTGTCACAAAGTTAAATGCTGCAGAAATTCTTCCAATTTCAACTCACTGTAGTCTATACCTAATAACCAAGTAAACAAAATATAATTCAGTAATCAGCAAGTTCTAGAAAAATGCATACTTTAATCTGTAATACTATTACAATTCAATGAATTACCCAAATTGATGAAGATAGAAAACCTAATTAATAAGAAACAATCAAGTCCCCAAAAACTACCAAACAGTTTATCTAAACTTTGATTTGAGCTTGCCAATGAATAATTGAAGCATGAAAAAATCAGTTTGAACACGAAAGAGTTAAGCAATGGAAGATTATTTACCTAGCAAGTGCTCTGGATTTCAATTTCTGGAAAAGATTGAATTTGCCTTAAATCTTTTCCTCGCAATATTGTAATTTGAACCTCAATTCCTCAATTTTGAGCAAGGAGGAAAGAGCCTTGTGTTTTACTCCGTAGTCCAATAGTAAAATAGTATTCAGTTTGATTTATGAGATAGTAAGATATAGCGTAAAACTAACACAGTACCCTTGCGATGTACGGTTTATAAATCAAATTATTAATTATTAATTTCGTTGGAAAAAAAAAAAAGATAATTCAATCAGTAATAAAGAGTTCATTTACTAATGGTCGATACAAAAATAAAGGAATGTAATTTGAATAATATTTTAAGTTATTAGTATTTTTTTATAATTTTATTTTATTAATTGAAAAATAAATGAATATTGCTCCACATAATTACATAAGAGAAGTAGATTCATTCATTTTCCGTCTCCTATAGAAGAAAAAAAAAAAAATTCTTGTCATATCTTCTGCTTCAGTAGCTACAATCTAATACAAAATATATATATTTTACTCATCGTATTCACCAAAATCTTTAATTATTATTATCATTATTATTGATTTAGCATAAATTTAACTTGGAAAATATTTTTTTTTTACTTTTAGATGTATATTTTTAATCCAAGTTAATTTACTTTTACTTTAGGGTTGTATATTAAACATTTAGAAACTCTATATTTATTTAAAATTACATTAGATAGTAGTCTAAAATTACATACATACAATGAAAAATATTAATTACAGAAATGGAAAGTATATGAATCAAAATAATCACTATTATGTTATATGATTTGGTGAATTTTTTTGTGTATAACTTATAATAGGTTATTAATGACACTAGATTTAAAAAAAATAAAAAATAAAAAATAAAAAATAAAAAGATTTTGTTGGAGGGAAAAACAGCACCAAGAAATGACACATGTCATTTCTGGTGTCTGTTTTAGTATTATGTTATTATTGATTATTGATGGTTGGGGCCTCGGGGGTAAGGGTTCTTTTTGCGGGTCATTTGGATCGGATATGAGTCGGATGTATTCGGATCTTCTCACTTTCTAGTTTCTACGAGTAGTCGGGATCAGGATCAGCTTCGGGTTCAAGCTTCGATCATTGGGTTACTACTTACTAAACAACCAAACACGTCCATTATGATTGTTGATGCACTCATACACGGATTATTTATAATTACAAGGTATTTTAAGATATGATAACGAAGGATGAAACGAGGCATGAATGATATAGTTTGAGGCATCAAATAGGCTTCTCGAGACCCATTGGACGCCTTGGGAATCAACTCAGTGCTTAGGGCCTGTTCTGATTGACTGAACTGAGCTGAACTAAACTAAACTTATTGGAGCTGAAGTGAACTGAACTGAATATTTTATGAGAGAAGGAAATTAAGAACTGAACTGAACTTATTGGAGCTGAACTGAACTGAAAATAATCTGAAGAGAACAGGCCTTTAATCTTGTCTAGTTCAAAAATGTTTACTAAAGGTCAAATTTGAAGCCCATAATATTTGTCCCCAAGTCTCTTGGGGTCTACGGAAAAACTATTTTTTGAGTTTGGAATCGTTGAGAATTGTCCAAATTTGAAGGTTATTCACTTAGTCAATTGCATCGTGAGTTTTCCGAGATTATTAAAGTTGATTTGGAAACATAACAGACCTACCACTAAGTGTATAAAGTTTCGAGAATGAGTTTGGTACAATTATATAACCATTTTGAAAATTTGTTGAAGTAGCCAATAGAAGCAAGAGATGATTCCAATTACTAACTAGGAATCTTTCAATAATTCAATGCATGGGTTATCAAATCCAAAACCACCCATTACCATTGTTGATACATGGGTTATTTATGGAGTACAAATTGTACAAATGTACAATTATTTATAGATAATCCTTTGTGAAAGTAACCATAACAAATCATTGCAAGAATATATGAATATTACTCCTATATGGCTATATTAAGATAAAATACTGTAATTTTGTTGGATATATGTAATATGGATACTTATTTCTCTCAAAGTTTGGCTGTAAAAGAATTCCACTTAGAGCTCTTAAACATCAATTCTGGAATGCTAGGCTCAAATGGCTCAAAAAGTGCCTCAACTTCTTGCATATCAACTTCCTGCACACTAGATGGATTCCACTTTGGATTCTGCCAGCAGTAAAAAAAATATATATGTCAGCTATGTAAATTTAACATACTAGTACACTCGAAGAATCAGATTCAAGGCAATCGAACAAAAACAAGGCATAACAAAAGACACTTTAGTAATGTTGTTGCATTTACTAGGTTATGAGTTTGTTCTGTACTTGTGCATAACAGGTGCAGTTTGTGCAATATAATTTGAATGGAAATTAGACAAACCTGATCCTTGTCCACCAGAATAGCACGGACACCTTCTGCAGCGTCTTTTCTTAGTGAAACTCTAAGAATAACTCTATACTCCAGTTTCATCACTCCACTAACCTACATATCAAGCACGGAAAAATAGAAAGCAAAAAACAAAAATGAGAGCAAAGTCTTAATAGGATAAGCAGACCACGTAAGTGAGAAGCTTCAGACTCACATTTGACAGATGAACATCATTACTTTTGACAGCTGATGCAATTTTAGCATAATACTTGTGTGTTAAGCACAGAGAGAATGGAGCGCCTTTCCCAAGCCCTTCCAAGGCCTCCTTGGCCCATCTAGCCACTGCAGATTGTACCACTGTCGTGTTGTAAGGCATTGATACAAAAGGCATAATTAGTTTACTAGGATGCACAATGAACATTTTACCTATGGTATCAGAACTCTGCTGATGCATTTTCAATTCCTCAAATATATCACTTACTGACTTGTTTGCATTGAAGGTAGAAGCAATATAGGGCAAAAGCAACTTCAGCTGTGACTCGGAATGTGGCTGGTTGCTGTATTTTGACAGTAGCTCTGCAACATCTTGGTAAGGACCCTCCGAACTGTCCAAAATCAGCTTATTAATACACACATGATAAGCAGCAACGACAAATGGAAGATGATGGTAAAATAATGCAATAGCATCAGTCCATGATTTCCCTGACAATTAAATACAGCACCGATGCTGGATGAATACAAAGAAAGGATGTACGTACAAAGCGGATGCTAACAAGGACTCCTTTAGAGAACCTAGGTTACTTGATGGCACATAGTGCGTCCCTAGGCCAACGTATAAAGCATCAGCTGGATTAGATATTCTTTTACCAGTCATACCAAGATAAGCACCTGCAGGATATGACAGAAACAGATTATAATAATGTCCGACTTACATTCCAACATGCATATTGTGCTTAAATTTCATTAGCCATGTTGAGAAACACCAAACACGGCCTAGCTTACCCACTGATCCATCTCCTGGACTGTTTGCAGCAATGTACGAAAACCCTACATCAGGGAGCATACCAATACTATTTTCTGGCATAGCAAATAGAGTCCTCTGTTACAATTATACAAGGAAAGATCAGTATATATATGTAATCTGCAATAGCTTCAGAAAAGTTAGCAAAGAGCTAACAAATTAAGACAGCACCTCAGTCACAACGCGGAAATGGCCATGGCATGATAAGCCAATACCCATACCCATAGTTATGCCATTCATCAAGCTGATGTACGGTTTTTTGTATTCAGATATCTTGCAAATTAAAGTATACTCAGCCGTGAACACCTGCCAATAAATTGAAGAGATTAAGCATAAAAAAACCATGAGATACAAATGAATTACTAGGTGAAATTGAGCACAGAATTTCAATACAAACAATACAGGTAAAAGATACATTAAAGCTTGAACAAAAGGAGGTAGACCAATATTAGATCTTCATAACATCATCAAATAATAGTAGCATCAGCTTAATAGCTAGACAGCGCGTAGCACTACAGATTAAAGAGTGGCACATTGAAAAGTATTGGCCTCAAAGTTAATATACTTGACCTCGCCTACACATTATACACACTTTAACATATATCTCTACCCTGAAGACTATATATATGTTTCAAAATCAGATAATGAAGTAGTAGGAACAAATAATTTGCAAACCAATGTAAAGTTGGCCTCAACAATAACAATTAATACTATAAAATAAATTGTTTATAAAAAAAAAAAAAAAAAAAAAAAAAGCACAAACCTCAATCTGAGTTGATAATTTTTGAGTTCCAGTAAGATACTTCACATCACCACCTAGATATCGAATAATACTTCAGGTTAGATGCTAAAACAGAACTCCCTTCATCCCAAATCACTTGGAAAATTTTCCAGTCAAATTTTTTGCACAAAATCATGTGCCGGTTAAAGGGTGGCAAGTACTGTTCACATTTACTAAATTGAGTTGAATTGAAATTCACATTTACTAAATTGAGTTGAATTGAAATGAACTGAACTGAACTGAAGTGAATAGAACTTAAATGAATATTTTATGAGAGAAGGAAATTAAGAGCTGAACTGAACTGATTGGAGCTGAACTGAACTGAACTGAAATTAAATTGAAGTGAACAGGCCCTAATTCGGTACAGAAAAGGATTGTGTTTGCATCATTACCAGCACAGAACGAACGAGGTGAACTACTCTCTACTAGAACACATTTCACTCTTGGATCTTCTTCCCATTCATCTAGAAAGCTTTTGAACTTATTGTCCATTTCTGCAGCAAATTAAATAAAACTTAATGGAAGCAAAAAAAAAAAAGTAACAAGCCTTCCATTGTTCAATTTTTATGAAATTAGCTATATAAAAATAATGATACAATCATGCCAATATAATAATCCTCGTGTTCAAACCCTAAGAGAACTACGTACAACTAACATGTACATATTCTACTTAAGCACTCTATAGTCCATACATGTATAACAACAATGATACGAGTCTTCTTATTAGATCATACATCCTTGGTTCCTATATATTGTACATCATTGAACAATATAATCGTTGAAAATTAGTATAACTAACCATTATGTGTAAAAAGTTGATATTTTTAAACTATATATACTTTAGGTGAATATTTTCTAATATGTCAATGAGTACTCGTTGTTATTAAAGTTACAATTCTTTGAATGAGACTATTTTAGAGATGGAAGGAGTATTTTCTTTCCGACCACATAGTTATAAGAAGGGTATAGTAAGACTAAATGCACTCAAACTAAGTTACGTCAATGTACATTTCAAGCATGGTGAACAAATTAAATGTGAGAGAGCGAAAATTGACCTGGAGTCATGGCGTTGAGAGCTTTAGAACGATCAAGAGTAATAACAGCGACGCCATTAGCGTGAATGTTTCCCTTGACGAACTCATTGGCAAGAGAAGCGGAAGCCATGATCACTGAGAAAGAGAAGAATGAAGAGATAAATTCAAATAATACTCGTAGTATTAATGCATGATTTGATTAGAATAGAAATCTAGAATTATTAGTAAGTAATAATTCGAGTTGGTTGACTGTGCTTGCATGTGATTTATGTAAGTGTAATTAATTAGATGGGGTTGTGCATGTCACATTGTCACCAAATGCATGGGCGTGTTATACTTCGTATAAAATATTATTTCCTCTATCTCTTAATGATTACAGTTTTCATCTTTGTCGGTATTTTTGAATTTGTCTCATAGAAATACTTAATAATCCGTAACTCTTTAATTAGAGTTTTCTAATTCGCTATGCTCTTTCAATATCTTCACAATTCTACAAAAGTTGAGATTTTCTATTACTTCTCTTTAAAGATTGCACTAGCCAACCAAGGCTCAACACAACATGTTACTGTATTTACACTTGTCAAGTTGTTGGTGGAGTTTGGATCGTTTTTATTTGAGAGAAGTATGATAAGGCGTGACATGACCTGTCGCGACAATAGCTAAAAGAGTTGCATCTCCCTTTGTTAGTTCATCATAAAACAATATTTTGCTGATGATTATGACTCTTTGAATAGGATTGTTTTGAGTTCATTCCTTAGTTTATACAATTAGGAAGATATACATATACATGATAACTTGAAAACCTTTATTTAAGGGGGGTTGTATACTTGTATGATGAAATTGTTATGAATAAATTTCAAAATGTTGATTATTATTAGCTTCTATGCCTGAAAAAGATTTCACAATTTCATTTGTAATCCTAATATTATTATAGGATATTTGGATACATATTTAGCTCAAATTTTGGCTAAAAGAGAAATCCCCTTAGAGCTCTTAAACCTCAATTCTGGAATGTTAGGCTCAAAAATAGCCTCAACCTCCTGCATGTCAACTTCTTTGACACTAGACGGCGTCCACTTTGGATTCTGCAAGCAGCCATGTAAATTCATCAACAAATAAGAAATTAAAGGCAAGTCGAATCAACAAACAAGAACATGACGAGACCCATTGTAGGATCTATGACTACTGCAAACCCTTGATAATGTTGTACATAACAGTTTTGTGCAACAGGGTACATAATTCAACTGGAAATTAGACAGACCTGATCCTTGTCAACCAAAAGAGCACGAACACCTTCAACGACATCTTTTCTTAGTGAAGCTCTAATAACAATTCTATACTCCAGTTTCATTACTCCACTCACCTAGATTTCAAGCAGTACATTAGAAAAAGAAATAAATTAAAATTGGCAGAAAGGAAGAAAATGAGAAGATTCTGACTCACACTAGACAGATGAGCATCATTATTTTTGACAGCTGATGCAACTTTAGCATAATATCTGTGAGTTAAGCAAAGAGAGAAAGGAGCCCCTCTGCCGAGCCCTTTCAAGGCCTCCTTGGCCCACCCAGCCACTGCTGATGTCGTCAGAACTCTGCTGATGTTTTTTCAATTCCTCAAATATATATCACTTACTGACTTGTTCGCGTTGAAGGTAGAAGCAATATAGGGCAAAAGCAACTTCAGTTGTGGCTCTGAATGTGGCTGGATGCTGTAATTTGACAGCATAGCTGCAACATCCTGGTAAGGATCCCCTGAACTGTCCAAAATCGGCTTATTAAAATTGTAATGCAGGCATAATATGTTCCTAAGATCAGGCTAGCTTACCCACTGACCTGTCTCCTGGACTGTTAGCAGCTATGTACGAAAACCCTACATCAGGAAACAAACCAATACTATTTTCTGGCATAGCTATAAGAGTCCTCTGTTACAATTATATTAGGGAAAGATCAGAATGTATTCTGCAATAACGGCTTCAGAGAAATTACTACTAAAGACTTAACAAATTATAGCAGCACCTCAGTCACAATGCGGTATTGGCCATGCGCAGATAAGCCATTACCCAAACCCATTGAATTCCAGGTATATACTTCACATCACCACCTAAAGATCAAATTACAATTACAAATGGAACCATCAGATGTTAATAAGATATTAAACACTTTAATTTTGTATCAAAAGAGTAAGATACTAGTGTAAAATAAAGTTGGATTTTAGTTTACATGATAAATTACCAGCACAAAATGAACTACTACTCTCTACTAAAACACATTTCACGTTTGGGTCCACCTCTCATTCATCAAGTAAGCTTTTCAACTTAATGTCCATATCTGCACCAAACTAATTAACTAAATTAAAAAAAAAAAAAGAGTTAATGGGATCAATAAATAAATAAAATATCCCTCCATATATTATACTTTATGAAAGTTGGGCATGAATGAGGTTGTACATGCCCATATGTCATGTCATCATGCCTCGTACTCAAAACATCTAAGGAAAAATCGTGATTATTGGACTCTTGGTCTATTTTAAACAACGCCTACACAAGGCCCTTTAATAATTTCTAGATTTTTCAATTGTTGGTTTATTAAAAATGAGCGGGCCGTAACTCAGCTCACCTATTGGGCTCATGCTGAATTTTGAAAATAATGCTCACACATGATCCACCATCCCATGTTGAGCTCATGATTATGGATTTGGGCAAAATTAGCTTATTTGACCAACATTAACTTATTGACTATTAAATAAGCTAATTTAAGGTGTTTGGTGGGAACCTTATTTAAAGAGCTTATTCCACTAAATAAGCTCTTTTTGAAACAGGAACTTTTTTAATTAGCTTATTCATTAATATATGGTGAAATGACACTTATACCCCCATTTAATTTAAAATCCTATCTAAACTACCTATCCCACAATTAGCTTATTGGTCATTTCACATACTCAAACAACTTTAAGCTATCAACTATTTACCAAACACTTTTAAACAATCAACTAATAAAATAAGCTAGTCAAATTAGTTAATACAATCAGCTAGTCAAAATCAGCTTCAACTTTCAGCTTTAAGCTATTCACCAAAAACGACCATAGCAAACTACACATCAATTAATTACTAGTAAATGAAATACAGTACTAATGTATGATGATTTTAAAAACAATCCTTAAGTTCAAAGCCTAGGGATGTACATCTAGTACAAGTGTACAACACAGGTTCTACATTATTAGTACACTGTATATTGGCAATGATGTGCGTCACTCACCCTTAATCCATACATACTCCTTCTATCCCTCAAAGAACTAAGTTACTCTATACAAAGTAAATACGTAGTATATGATAAAAGGTTAACATTAAGTAAAACTCAAATTGAAAAGCAATTAGTAACTAATTTAACTTCTATCAATAATATATCATCTAACTAGATGGTAAACAATTCAAAAAAAAAAAAAAAAAAAAAAAAAGGAAAATAAAGTTGACCTAAAGTCATGGCGTTGAGAGCTCTAGGACGATCAAGAGTAATAACAGCGACGCCGTTAGAGTGAACGTTTCCCTTAACGAACTCAAAAGCAGCAGAAACGGAAGCCATTATTATGAAGCTAATTTGCAAAGGAAAGATATATAGCTAGAAAACTAATGAGATTATTGCTTTAACTTGAAATCGAGATCGAAAAAAACATTAAGAAATGTGTTAAGAGTTTATATTTGTGAGTGAAATCTGCTGGGACTGTGTACGCTAGCATACATGTGCATGGATGTGCTATAAACAAAGACTTCAAAACACTTTCTTTAAAAATTACTTAATAACGTAATCAACTTCTAATGAGTTGGTAATTATACCATTAATTATACTATTAGTGCGTGTATCATGAAAGTGAAAGCAACAATTATGGTAATCAACTTCTAATGGGCTGACCATATATACATAATTTAAACCTGTATAAATTTATAAAGAAATATATTGAGTGAAAGTGAGGGATAGCTCAAATGGTTAGAGCTTCCTCCTGGTTCCAGGAGATCCTGGGATCGATTCTCATCTGCCCTTGTGGCTCTCTAACACCAAAAAATTATATCGTTATTTATACTATCATGAATGCTACAATTATTGTTAATCTATATTTTTATTAGGCAAATTGCTTACTCTGTATTCGTTTTAAATAAATGCAAATTGATATATTTTTTTTAAGGTATTCCCTTCCTAAAATTTGTTCTAGATTGTTGAGGTTTCTAGTGAACAGATAACATATCAATTTTATTCTTATAAATAACATATGAAAAGATGACCAAAACCATATACTAGTAATTAGGATCACAGTTACAAACTGTTGATTGAACACTGTTATATAATTAGCTTCTGTGCCAGAAATAAGATTTTACAATCTCATTTGCAGTCCTATACAAAATTTGGCTCAAATTTTGGATCAAAGAGAAATCCCCTTAGAGCTCTTAAACCTTAATTCTGGAATGTTAGGCTCAAATGGCTCAAACATAGCCTCAACTTCCTGCATATCAACTTCCTTGACACTAGACGGCGTCCACTTTGGATTCTGCTAGCAGCCATGTAAATTCAACAACAAAGGCCACAACTGTTAGAATAGATCAATGCAAGAATTTATTGACAAAGCATATTGACAAACAAGAACACGCGACACTCTTGCAGGATACTCGAAGTGCTACTAAACATTTAAGGCATTCCAACAGAAAAATGATGCCAGCACAAAGGATTCTTGGTAATGTTGTTGCAGATAACTAGTTGTAAATTTAAATGGAGCATAATTTAATTATGTTTTGTGCAGCACAAAACAATAGAGCATAATTTAAATAGAGCATTTTAAATGGAAAATTACAGCATAATTTAAATGTTTTGTACATAGAAGTTTTGTGCAGCACAGAACAATAGAACATGATTTAAATGAGAAATTAGACAGACCTGATCCTTGTCGATCAAAAGAGCACGAACACCTTCAACAGTATCTTTTCTTGGTGAAGTTCTAATAACAATTCTATATTCCAGTTTCACAACTCCTCTCAGCTAGATTCCAAAAGCAGGACATAAGAATAAAAAATGCAAACAAATTTAGCATATTATATGTATGTTCAGCAAAAATTAGAAGCTTCTGACTCACATTAGACAGATGAACATCATTATTTCTGACTGCGGATGCAACTTTAGCATAATATCTGTGTGTTAAGCAAAGAGATAATGGAGCTCCTCTACCAAGCCCTTCCAAGGCCTCCTTGGCCCATCCAGCCACTGAACAAAACCACGGTTGTATGTAAGAGTGTGATCGAAAAGGCATGACTAACAAATTTAAAAGGATCCACTATGAACATTGACCTCTAGAGATCACTACAGAAAACAGAATTGTAGCTTACCTAAGTCATCAGAACTCTGCTGATGCCTTTTCAATTCCTCAATTATTTCACTTACTGACTTGTTCGCGTTGAAGGCAGAAGCAATATAGGGCAAAAGTAGCTTCAGTTGTGGTTCATGAAGTGGCTTGATGCTGTAATTTGACAGTGTAGCTGCAACATCCTGGTAAGGATCCTCTGAGCTGTCAAAAATCGGCTTGTTAAAGATTGTATGGCAGACATAATAATGCAGCAACATTTGAGAGATGATAGTGACAATAATGCAATAACTTAAGTCCATTCTTATAATTTCATCACTTGCCCGAAAAGCATATACAGCACCTAAGCTGGATGAATATAAAGGATGTACATACAAAGCTGATGCCAACAAAGAGTCCTTAAGAGAACCAAGGTTTCTTGATGGCACATAGTGCGTCCCCAGTCCAACGTACAAGGCATCAGCCGGATTAGATATTCTTTTACCAGTCATACCAAGATAAGCACCTGTAGGATGAAAAAAAAAAAAATAAGTGTAACACGGAAACAGATTATTATGTCATGTTTACTTTCCAACATGCACATTGTGCTTAAGTTATGATAGCTAGGCCATTTTGAGAAACATCAAACGTGGTCTTCTCATCATATGGTCCTAACAGACAGGCTAGCTTACCCACTGATCCTTCTCCTGGACTGTATGCAGCAATGTACGAAAACCCTACATCAGGGAAGTAACCAATACTATTTTCTGGCATAGCTATAAGAGTCCTCTGTTACAATTATACTGTGAAAGATCAGAACATTGTAATCTGCAATAATGACTTCAGAAGAATTAGTAAAGACTCAACATATTATAACAGCACCTCTGTGACAACGCGGTAATGGCCATGGCATGATAAGCCAATACCCTCACCCATAGTTATGCCATCCATGAAGCTGATGTACGGTTTTTTGTACTCAGATATCTTACATATCAATGCGTACTCTGCTGTGAATCCCTACCAATAATTTCAAAACAGCAAGAAAATAAATACACAATGAAAAAATTCGCAGTGGAGCTCAACTACAAGCATCAATACACACACTTCAGGTAAAATTTCTACATAAAAAATCCTCGGGTTTTAAAAACCACTCTATAATTACTCAGTATTACATGTATATGTTTGTAAACACAAATTTTAAATCTATATTTTGCATTTGTGTCTTTCGCACCTATATTTTGCAGATATAAAATTTGTGTTTACAATGTTTAATTCTAGTATTACTTGTATATGTTTAATTTCTACGCCTTAACAATAACACAACATAAAACAAACAGTAAAACACAAACCTCAATCAAAGCTGATAAATCTTGAGTTTCAGTCATACACTTCACATCACCGCCTAAATATATATCAACTAGCTAAGTAGACTTCAGGACATAATCCAATGGAAATTAAACAATTCAGATGCTAATATAAAATAAGAAAACAAGATACAAATTGAAGTTGGATTGAGTTTAACATGAATCAATTACCAGCACAGAATGAACGAGGCGAACTACTGCTTTCTACTAGAACACATTTTACTTTCGGGTTCTCTTCCCATTCATCTAGTATGCTTTTGAATTTATTGTCCAAGCTGTACAAAATTAAACTAACAAAGAGTTAGTGGACGCGATAGCCAAAATCAAAAGTAACAAGCCTTCAGCGTGTTTTCTGTACGGCTAACCACCCGTGTGACCACTTATAAAAAAAAAACATATTAACTCCTATTAACACTGACAGATTAACCCTATTATACTGTCAGATTAAACTTTATAATACTAACCGAGTAACCCCAGAATGGTTAGCCACATATAAAAGTTTGTGATAATCAATACGTACTCCCTCTGTCCCCCAAAGAACTTAAGTAGTCCATATAAAATATGATAATGATGTGATTAATCGCGCTTAATTATATATCAAGTATCATTAATCATTTTTCTATAATAATTAGAGGAAAACATAGGAATATAAAGGGAAACTTGACATGAAGTCATGGCGTTAAGAGCTTTAGGACGATCAAGAGTAATAACAGCGACAACATTCGAGTAAATGTTTCCTTTGACAAACTCATCATCATCATCAGCAGCAGCGGAAGCCATGATCAAGAAGCTTCAACGATGAAGAATATTCTAATAAAGGAGTTAATTATTGATTAACTTGAAGAAAAAAAAAATATTAAGAATTATTGTGTTAATTGTACCGGTGTATGTCAACATGTGCATTACTGATTAATGTGCTATAAAAAAGGACATTGTTGCTAATAAAAAAGACTTAAAATATAAAATAATATTCTACTCCATATAAAATTATTGGCTTTATGAATTTATTCGATCACCTTTTTTATTGAACACTTCAGCTCATGTAAAGCTAAGCATGTAACTCTAGTACTAAGGTGGAAGAGACGAGAAGGTCCAGAACTAAATTAGTATTCCCTCCGTTTTCACAATATTTGAGATGTTGGACTTTATTTATTATTTATGTATTAGTTTTGATCATAATTGCTGTTAGATAGATATTAATATAAAGTTTCATAATATAATTCTTAAAATAATTCTCATTAATATTTAATGATATATAAATAAAGTCAAACTAGTGTATTGATATGTGTATAAAGTGACTAATATTTTGAAATAGATTAGAGGGAGTACTACAAATTTTTCACGTTTTTCCTATTGGATGCATTTCATGCATAGCCCTAAAAAAATGTAAATTTAGTACACAATCAAGTGTATTGATGCACGTACAACATACTCGGAATACCCATTCTATGGTTATACGGGTAAATATTTTTGAACAGATTAATGAACTTGTACTATAAAGATCGATATCCAAATTTTTTTTTAAAAAAAAATAGCTCTATTTGATTAACTAATACTAAGGGTATGTTCTATTCAGATTATTTTCACTTCAATTTAGTTTAGTTTTTAATTTCCTTCTCTCATAAAATATTCAGTTCAGTTTAGTTCACCTCCAATAAGTTCAGTTAATTTAACTCGATTCAGTCAATCAAAACAGACCCTAAAACAAAATATTAACTAATACTAAAACAAAATATTGTTGATATCATCTATTCATCTGCCTCCATATTATCCTATGTGATGAAAAATTTCCCACCAATTTAATTTGTGATATCATAAATCTTTATTTTATTTTATTTTTAATTTTTTATCTACACTTTATACTTATTACTTGGACTTTGGATAACGCCAATTTTTTTTTGTTATCTACATTCTATACATATTACTTGGACTTGGATAATGCCAATATAATTTGTTTGTTGAATATGTTCAACTCATGGTTAATGTCAATCATTGTTTAATTTCACCTTTTGTTCAGATTTTATTAATATGCATCCTTATATCGTTTTCTTTCGACTATTTCAATTATTAATTGTAATTTGTAAATAATGTAGTTCATATATATTTTTAGCTGTAAATTATTTTAATATCTAATTCTAAACTTTATATACAATGTAATGAAGTAGAAGATAAATTATAAGAAAGATTAATTCTAAAGTATCACTTACATGCGAATACAAGGATCAATCGCCCTCGATCATAGCCTTTAATCATCAAAGCTAGCCTCTCGAATTTCTTAGGTCAAAGTTCGAGTTTCTTGACTTTCATCTAACGTCAAGTAATCATAGTGTTTACGTTACTTAATATTGTAATCAAATTATAATTAAATATTGAAAAATATAAATTTTAAAAAAAATATATAATCAAGTCCATTACAATTTTGGTTCCATTGAATAGCAGCAATTAAAAAAAATGTCACCAACCAAGAATCAATCCAATTTTGAGTTGATTTTTATAACATTAATTAGTAATTATACTATTAATGTATCATGAAAGCAACAATTATTACTAATCTGCTGTATATTCAAGGCAAATTGATAATTTTTAAGGTATTATTAACTTCCTCAAATTTGTCCTATATCTTTGGGTATGACTAAGCTACGCTATTGATTAGGTTTCTAATGAATATATATACTTGTTTAACATATCAATTTCATTCATTTCCAGGAAGACCAAAACCATATTTTTTGTAATATATATTAGTCTACTTTCAAAATGAATTTGTGAGATTTTATTAATTATAATCTAGTTAGAAAAATAATCATATAATGGAGAAGAATACCAACTATTACGTATATGACAGATCATATCACATTGGATTAATTAATTTTGAGTTATTCATTTTCTACTACTACATAAACTAAGTGATCAAAGTACAATTTATCACAAAAAATCCCAAACAAATATCAAGTATGAACCCAAATGAGGCACCCCCTTCTCAAATTGAGACACTCGAGCCCTCATCTCAAACTGAGGCACCCCCTTCGTCTAAAGACGAAGAACCTCCATCTAAAGATGAGGCACCCCCTTTGTCTAAAGACGACGAAACCCCATCTAAAGATGAACATGAAGCACCCCCTTTGTCTAAAGACGGCGAAACCCCATCTACAGACAAGCCACCCATATCTCATCAAATGTCATACACTGATCATATTATGTCACGCCGTGAAGAAAAAGGAGTTGCCTATGCAGCGTACGTGTTTTCTTTTTTACTTTCGTTAATATTGTTTCTATTAAGTTTATATTGTGATGTTCAAATTTCACACTAGATCATTAACTTTTACACGAAAATTAGTTGATATTAAGCTTATTAACAAGATTATTTTAATCATTTATTTGTCCTGTTTTTCTGAATGCAGTTTATTTGCACTGTGCTGCTGCTTTTGCTGCTATGGAGCCTGTGAATGTTGCCTCAGTATCTTCTGTTGTTGCTGTTAAACAGAAACTCGAAACTATGTACTTCCTCCGTTTATATTTACCTTGAACATCCTAATAACACACGTAGTTTAAGGTGGGAAATATTTAGAGAACGTTAACATAAACAAATCAACTAAAATAACTTAAACACCGGTAAAGGGAGAAAAATAGGATTGTTAGAGTATAATTTATGTTGAGTTGTTTGTTTACCTTTTCTAATTAAATCTCTTATTTGAACTACGTGTCAAAATATGTTTCAAGAATAAATGTAAACGGAGGAAGTATGTGTATAAACTGAATTGTATATCAAACTACTCAAAGTCAAAGGATTTGTATGTATTTGGATCAAGATTGGTTTGTATTATATTTATGCCATATTTGTATTCATCATCAAAAGAATTGTATTTTTCAAAGTTCATCTATGTAATTATGTAAATGGGTGGGTGTTTTTGACAAGTACTACAAAATCAAGTGATTCAAGTTTCCTAAATTTCTGAGATCAATGTTTGAGGCTTATCTCTTTAATTAAAAAAAAAAAAAACAAATTAACAATTACACTATAATTAAGTTTTTATACTTTAATATTTTGATGCAAATTGCCAAATTTTAATTACTACATACCACCAAAGGCACAAATGTTTCATCTGACTTTGACTCTGGGTATGATCCTAATACATTTGATGAGGTGTCTAATAAATAACATAACATATTAAAAAAAATATTCCACACATTTTCACTTTTTTTTTTTTTATATATATATAAATACACCAAGGATTTTACATGTTCTACCCTTTTTTTTCAATTCATTTACTATTCATTGGATTAAACTAAAAAAAAAAAAAAAAACTTTGACCATCTATTTCTGCTTATATACAAAACTAAAACTATCACCGAGGATCTTATTAAAATCGTTTTCAATAATTGGTATCTAAATATCAAATTTTCATACTTTACAGTTTACACTTATACGTAATTAATGATATAGTTGATCAAACATTTGTGATGGAGACCACATAATATACAAGTGAGTAGTATAAAGTAGAAAGGAGGAAGTAAATTGTACAGCCACAATATAGCCTTTATAGCAATCTTATAAACTTATCTATACTCATAATAAACAATAGTCTACAAGATTGACAATTAATCATAGTGTAGAAACAGGTAAAACCGATGAAAGCCCTTACAATCGGGTTTGATGAAAAGAAGAGAAGAGAGGTCACTATCCAAAACCAAAACCATATTTGTAAATTACAGTACTCCAGTCCAAAAAAATAATTGTGTGGTTTAATATAATTTGTGGAGAAATTTCTCTTCCACTACAACCAACTACCTCGCAATCAATCGCATTGAATCGATTAATGAGAAAATACAAGTATGTTATCCATATCTCGCACATGTGAATGATTTAATTGGTTGGTATCACGTGTGACAAGAACAAGAATTGTCAAAATATGAAGCTAACACTCTAATCTTCTTCTACATAAACCAAGTTAATCATAAATAGTATAACCAGAAAACATAAATCAATCACTAAATTTCGAAGAGTAGAGAGTAAAAATGTACTCAGATCAGCCACCTCCAGCTCAAGAAATAACATACGTAGATCATGTTAAGAGACGCCATGAAGAGAGAGGATGCATCTATGCAACGTTTGTTTTCCTTTCCTTTAAATATTCATTATCATTCTTTTTCTTTTGTTTGTTTCGTCGAGATTTTTTCTTATTTACAAAAATCATATAGAGTTTAATCAAGATTTTACTTAATGGACTTGTTTAATTCTTCAATCACTTGAAAATTTTGAGTAGATTATTATTGGGTGTGTATGTAGATGTTTCAATGTTAACAACTAAATCCAGTTTAAGTAAGCCTCTTTTTTCTGCTATTTTGAATGCAGTTGTTTTGCGTTATGCTGCTGCTTCTGCTGTTACGAAACCTGTGAATGCTGCTTTGATATCCTCTGCTGTTGCTGTTAAGCACGAGCCTTAGTTTCAGAAGAAACTATCTATACTATTGTATAGTACTGCTTTATGTGGATGAATTTGTATTTGGATTGTGCTGGGTTTGTATCATATTTATGTCGAGTTTAGCTTCTAGCTGTCTCTTTGAATTCATAAAGTTCTGTATTATTTCAGTAAGAAGTTCATGTAATACTAGTACGACTGTAATTGATTGGGTTTTTTTAATTTGTAATGTACTTTATACAAAGTAAGAGAGATTCAAGATTGAATTCTTTGCCATATCTAATAACATCAGTTTCCAACAAATTTTTCTACATATGAACTATTTCTTACAGACAACTTCAGTCGTTTCAGTCTTCCAGATAGTAAGAACAGAAGACCAACGAAAGAAATGTACATGTGAACTTATTTCAAAAAGTTTAAAAATGAAAAGACTAAGAACTACAATATTCAGTCTACAAAACCAGTGAAGTCTTCATGATTTCATCATCATCAAGCTTGTTATTGAATTCATGTTGGGGTGTACAGAGCAACTCAGCATCTTATAGCAGAGAATAGGCTATCAAAATTTGAAGGTAGTATAGCTGAATCTTGGAAATTGACATTACTCAAAAAGCATCCTCTATTTTTACGGTCTCAGAATATGTACACACAGGCAACAGAAGTCAGCAGGGTGGTGAGCAGTACTGAGACAAGATTGACAGCATTGTTGTCGAGGATATCAACACCTGATATGCGCTTGACAGTTGGTCCAGGTTTTCCAACAACCTTCAATTGGCAATTTTAAATTCATTAGTAATTATCAGCAGTATCATCAAGCAAGCTGGCAAATGCAAAGTGATAAATTTTAATATTGTGAGAATGTGAGAGATTTCAGTTTCACACAGGAAATGTTCAAAGTGAACTACTTCCACGGATAAAACTGCAAGCTGAAGCAGATGTGTAAATGTGATCGCAATACTGTTTAAAATGTCAGTACGTAGAAAAATAACTATGACAAGAAGCATGGCCAATTATTCCACAAGCATGACAGTACGTAGAAAAAAAAGTAGCATTGAGATTTGGAAAGCTTAGAAAGAATAAAAATTCCAAGACTTCCTGAGCACTTTCATTCTACATGCATATACATATAAGCATCACAGTTACTCTTTGTAGTCCGCAAAAATATCTGAATCGAAACCTTTGAGGCAAGGCAGTCCAATGTGTACAGGCCACACCACCTTAGGAGGGTGCTCGTCAATTTTATGAAAAATCAAAGATAGTTAAAAAGAGAAGCAGCAACAAAAAAGTATGACAGAAGTGTGCAGAAAAGATCTAGATACATGTGCGGAACAAGATCTATGAATTCTATGAAGAGCAAAAGTGATAGAATACATTAAAAGCAATAAGAGACGGATATTGTAGAAAAATCTTCAAGCATATGTTGATTAAAACATGTACTACAAAAGCAAAAACTAATGTTTGTGTACGCATACATAGGCTCTCAATGGAATATATGAAGAGAATCTAACATGACTTGAAATGTTGTACATTTAACACAGGTCATTTCCTCGTTTTATATGAATATGTATGTTTGAATCTGGAATAATCAGCACAATCAGACACCTGGACTGTCGGAAATTATTTCAAAATTTACCTTATTACGAACAGTACAAAATCCGCTGAATTGCAGTGTAGCACCCAATAAAGAATCTAACAAACTTCCAAACAGTCCAGCAAGTGTTGCAAGGGGTATAACCAGAAGTTGTTTCAAAGCCACATCAGAAGGACAGTTGATAGTAAAATATCCAAACACAGTGAAAGAAAGTCCAATCACAGCGCCTCCAGCTGCAGCTGCCAGGAGCCCTGTTCTTGTAACACCACCATTTGTACCCTTGCGAACTACCTGATAGGCATGGAAAAACAAAAAATCAGAATAAGCAATCTATTCTCAAGTACATTATAATCAACTTTCATTGATCTGCTGAATGACTCAGATAACAAAACGCCAGATGTTAGATAATATGTGGGAGTCAATAACCATGCATACACACATTAGAGTATCAGACACATGTATACCATTAACTGCGAACAACTAATGCTCAAATGTACCCCAGGCATAGATGTGAATCATGTGACACATCATGCGTGCTGCAGCACCCCCGGCATGCTTAAATCTATTGTCTACATTTCTAATGTATCTTCAAACCTCCAATATATAACAATATAATATAATCAACTAAAGAAAAGTATCAGAAATGCATTGATTCTAAAGAGTATCTGCAGGAAAAAAAAAATGGCATCATCAATTCATCACCCTATGTCACACTGACACTGACACTTGACAATTCATGTTAGAATATTAATATGCTTAAATTCATAAAACCATGAGTATCTATGTAAATCCAAGTAGCATAATTGTCACCTTTAAGGTTGTGATTAATCGAGGCTGTGCATTACTAAGTACACCGATTTCTGAAGACCAAGTATCTCCATTGCAACAACAGTAGTGACCAATTATGCCCCCCAATAGTGCTGTGATAAGAGTAGATTCTCTAGTATCCAAACACTTGTCTTCCAATCCTACCAACTTCCAGATCGTCACAACCAAAGCAGTAGAAATGGCACTGTTAAAAAGCACCTGTATCCTGCAAATTGGCAAAGCATAAGGTGCAGTATGAAGTTGAAAAAAAAAATCACCAAAACAACGAAGAGTTCAAGCTTTCAGAACTTATGATAACTACTCATTGCTTGCTTATTTACAATTCACAAACCTATACATTTTAACCTGGGAGAAAATTCTGTATTCAAAATTCTGTACCCAGCTAGAATCCAATCATAACCACAAAACTTTGGAAGTAGTCCAAGAACATTTCTCAATCCTTCCTATCCAAGATGAAGCACTCTATTACGCCTCAAAGTAATTTATATTCCCAGAAAAATCAATCCAAAGTTAATATGAGAAACAAGTTTTCGATATCAATGTCAAAACAAGATCAAGCCTGAAATGTCCGATGGCTTAGTATTCTTTAGAGCCCAGTGGATTAGAAAGACACTAGGTCAAAACAAAGAATACAAGGATCAATTACTCACACCGAAGACCTAAGGCGAGATTCTTGATAATGATTATGAACCATAAAAATTTCAATTACTACCTAATATACTGCAAAAATCCCTACTCCAATAAATTCAAGTTACACTTGTTTAGACCTCTATATCAAGCACTTCAAATTAAGTTCTGCTCCTATGCCTGAATATACTACAAACCCAAACTTACATGTATCATCCTACTAAACTCTCTTATTTTTTTTAGTAATGAAGACCATTAATAAGTTGTTCACTTGATTTTCTCTTTCCTATTTCATCACCTTTCTCCTTCCGCTCTCATATCTACCACCTTTCTCCATTCCTTCTATTGATACAACCGCGTTTTGCACGGTCACAAGACTAGTAATCCTCCGTAAATTAGCCGAGTTTGACACTTCATTTTCTTTACATTTCATTTGAAAAACTGATTTCATGAACCATAAATTTCTGTCGTCAAATAATTTCAGTAATCTAGAATAGCAAAACGGTCAAAGATGATCATAACAAACAGCATAATAATACATGCAAAATCATAAACAGTACTAACAAGCAATTAAAATTAGAGAAGAAGCAAAATGTAATACCAGTTCCTTTGACCGCCTTCCTTGTAATCAGCTTCAGATTTACGTTTCTTATCAGCTCCTACTTTGGTCAACTTAGATGAAGTAAAGAAAAACACTAGCAACAAAACTCCAGCCCTAGAAAATCAATTTCACCAAAATTAATCATAATCACAAACAAATTTCAACAAAATCGAAGTCAATCAAATACAAATTTCCAGAAAAAAAAATGATTGAGAAGTTTGAAAAGTGAGATTGAACCTGTAATTAGTAGCGAGATGAATGAAGACGACGAAGAATCCGCAGAAAGCTCCAGAAAGATCGAGAGATTTCTTCCTGTAAGATCGAATTGCGATAATTGCCGCCATTAATGCTGCGACTAGAGGTTGAATCAAAGCTCTCTCCATTTTTACGGATGATTCGAACATTGAATTGATTTTTCTCTGTTGTTGTTCTTGTTGTTTTTTGATTTTTGATTTTTTTTTTTTTTGGGAAATTCTCAATGGTAGCTATAAACTTTTGCACACTCTCAATGGTAACAAAATATTTCACAAATTCTCCCAAATAGCATTATTATTTATTAGTTTCTCTATTATGACATTTTTTTTATAATTAGTAACTATTTAGCTTAATTAAACAATAATTAACAGTTAATTAACAATCTTGTAAAAAAAAATTATCAAAAAAAAAAAATGTACAGACCCCTCTTTGTCAGCCACCCCACGTCGCCGCTAACCCAACAGAACCCACCATCACCTTCGATATTCATACAGCTGTACTCGCCTGAACCTCCCACCCTTTCCTTCATTTTCCTTTCCCCTTTCCTCTGCTGAATTGATTCCTCATTAGCCTAGAAATTTTTATTTCAGATTTTAAGGGTTTTTGATTTTTCCCCAATTGACAATCTTCATCAGGTGCAATTGGTGGTGGTGGATTCTGGTGGACAATCCGCGGCGTGGGTGGGTTCGTAGGGGTTTAGGCGATCTTTTCTGGTGGTGGACTTTGGTGGCTATTCGGCGGCATGGGGTGGGTTCGCAGGTCCGTTTAGGCGAGCTTGGTGGAGGGTTCGCAAGGTTCTTTGAGGCGAGCTTGGTGGTGATGGATTCTGGTGGCTAGTCGCAGCATGGGGGTGGGTTCGGAGGGGTTTAGGCGAGCTTGGTGGTGATGGGTTCCAGTGGATAGTCGGTGGTGTGGGGTGGCTGGTGAAGAGTATTGCACAACTTTTTTAATTATTTTTTTAAAAATCATATAATTAAGCTAATTAGTTACTTAATGTAAAAATATTGTCAATTCAGAGAAACTAATAAAAAATAATGCTATTTGAGAGAATTAGCCAAATATTTTGTTACCAATGAGAATGTGCAAAAGTAAATAGCTACCATTGAGAATTTCCCTTTTTTTTTTTAGGGGAAATTTGTGAGAAAATGAAGTAAGCTACAGGTTATATAGTTGAAAGATTAGTACATTGTGAGGAGGAGTGGTTGAGGTCGAAGCCGTCATACTGGAAATTGTTAGTGCTTGAAAAGAATGAACACACTCCAATTAGGCAACGTCAGCACGTGTATGGATTTGAACATGTGCCCAGCTGGCATGAAATAGACCTAATCTGGCTTAACCCTGGACAAGCCCGGTAAGGTAAAGAGAGGCAAAATTAGGCATAAGTTTGCTTAATTTTTACACTACTCCATAATCTCAAAGTAATAAGATGAATTCCAATCGAGTAAAATAATTTCAAATTCCTTCCCACTTTATTCAAGTAATAGCTCTCCAAAAGTTAAGGTTGTCTAGTTTGACTCTTAGCTCCATTATTAGGCAATATTCAATTGTTCCCTGTTCAAAATGATCCTTTTCATCCTCACATAGTTTTATCAAAATTCAACAGGTATTTTAAAAAATTTGAAGACATTTGATATTAAAAAAAATATATATCTATTGATAAAAAGGGTTACATAGTTTGATAGTTATTGGCTGTAGATTTCACCCCAGGATAGTTACAACCTTTTTAAGGGAAAACCAGAAAAGAACTCAAAAACAGACTTTGTAAGAGACTAAGAGTTGCTGTATGGAGTATAAACTAACACGGGAAGAAAAGAAAAGATCAGAGAGAGACAGCATCATCAACCTCTCCCTCTCCCTCTTCCCCTACCCTTTCCTCTACCCCTACCCCTGCCCCCTCCTCTCCCTCTTCCCCTCCCTCTTGAACCAGACATTCCTTGATCTCCACTTTCGTCTTTTTCAAAACTGAACATGCTCAACCTTATATCTTCTGCCTTGCTTCTCTGAGGACCCCGCTGCTCCTGAAGGGGAAACAAGGAACATTACTGATTGAATACAAAAGCCCTAAAACTTCATGTTTGAGAAATACTGGACAGTATAACTTCAAATTTTGACTATCTTATAGGGTTCGACAAATTGAACTCAGACAAGGAAGAAAAGGATGAGAGAAGAAAATAAAATCATACAGTAGATCAAATGATGCATATAGCCATATATCAGAGACAGTTTTCACTATCTTGAAGACCTCTAAAGTCACCCAAAAATGCTTTTTTTTTTTTTTTGAATTATTTGAAAAGAGTAATGGGTACTCACCTGTTCTTCCAAATTAAACTGGTTTTGAAGTTGTCGAGCAAGAGCCTCGTCATGACTGAGATCAAGTGGTTCTTTCCTAGCTGCTGGATTTCCCTCAGCTTTTCTCCTTTCCCACTCTTCTAGAGTGAAAACCTGTTTCTCTTCTTCATACCCCCTTCCCTTGTACCTTGAACCTCTATGTCTTTCATTGCCATGGTTTGGATTATTCAATTTTTGCAGGAGTTTTTGTGCAGCTGCTTGATTCTGAATAGGGATGTATTCAGTCACTGGCAGGCAAGAAAATACCAACTCACTCAGCCAGTTTTATTGAGATAATAAAGTCAATATCATCATAGTAACCAATCTATTCTCAGTGAACTTAAAGTAATATGTAGAGCACAAGAAAAAGGAAAGAAAAAAAATTGGGATATGAAACTATGAACAACATGTGGTTCTATGAACACGCACAGAATGAATTAATACGAAGTAAAATCAAAAGAAGCTGGACCTTCTTTTGGTCTAGTATCAGAGCTCGTTGGCTTTTCTTCAGCTCTCTGGGAAATTGAACCAGTTTTCAGATTACCATCTGCGTCATCAGCTATAGCATTAGGGGCTTGCTTTTGATCCACCTGCCGGACATCAGTTTCTCTGGAAGACTTGGCAACAGTAGCTCTGGTGTTCCTGGAAGCTGATGCCGCTGTGCCAATGCAATATGTATATTAAACACAAAAGGAATATATTTTTCACAAAAGGAGAAGTCACATAAAGAGTTGTTCCTTGCAACAATACTTTTTCTTTTATTTATTTTATTGGATAAGACGCTTACAGCAATAATTGATCCATGTAAAAAGTCAAATGTATTCCACAACACAGGCTCTGTTTCACTTGATAGAATTTAGTCCTAAACTCAGAACCCAAGCCCTAACCATGGTGGCAGTCAGCAGCATCAAGGCCTTCTCTGTTTTATGCATTTATAATTACTGCTTGACAAACGTCATGCAGATTGCAAGCACCTCAACAATATCTTCCTATTCTCAATTAACAAAATAGCAAGATGAGAAGTATACCAGTACGAGCAAAACCAAGTTTAGGCCCTCCAATCTTCAATTTCTCAAATGGTGGGGGACCACCAGCATCACCTTCTTGACCTAGCCTCAGAGAGGAGCGGGCAAAACCTGAATACTTCAGGTTCATCTGCCACTCTTCATACAATGATTCCACAACTCCTCCTAGTACAGTAATCACATCCGGAGTAAGGCACACGATACCATAGTGTACCACCACTTTCTTTTCAAAACGGACCTGACAATAAGCAACGACTTGCGTTCATTAACGTTAACCAGTGATAAAAGAAATTAAGATAAGCCCCATAACCACCAAACAATGCGCCATACCATAGCCCATTACCAATAACAGCCACACAAATGAAGAGCACAGTCGAGTTGTTTTCAATGTCATTTCTTGGATGACAGCATCTAATCACATTCAATTTCAACATAAATTGATCAATTTCTTCTTTACACATCATTCCATATGATAACACTTAAAGTCTTTGAATTCCAACTATACCAAGACATGCCTTTTCTTCCTTAAGGCTCATCTCTGTTTTAGGATGATGAACAGATATCTGCATGTCTAACCTATGATTGCTGATGTTAATTCTACTATCTCCTTTATTGTTCTCTAGCAACATGAATTTCCAATGAAGCAACATTCCAACATACAAAGCTTACAGCCATGTATTACGCATAATCAAAACTAGAGGCACTATCTATTTCTAACAAAGTTAGAGGAGCCACTACTGGCAATTTTCAATAACTTTGGATAACAATGTACTGAATCAAACGTCAAAATATACTGTTCTTCTCCTATTTGTCACCGACCAATATGTCCATCAACTTTTTCTTTCAATCGAGGGTTTTCACAAGCAGCTACGCCTATGCCAAGATAATTATTCAATACAAATCTCCACACATGTTACAAAACCAACAAATATTCTATGAAGTAACAATGTAGAGTGGATATTAAAGACTGAACTATTGCTCATTCAAAAATTCTTCCAAATTGAGAGATGTCACAAACATAGGCCAATCACTAAACCAAAACAAATGCAAACCGATTCATTAGCATCGATTAATCATAGGAGAGAGAAACCTTGGTTCCAGGGACAGTGTTTTCGGACAATGCCGGAATAGGAGAATACTCCACAGCAGTAACTTCAGATTGTCCATCAGTCAAAATCAACTTCAGAAGCCTCCGGTCACTCGAACCCTTATAACCAAGCACCTCACTGCTCCTACTTATATCCTTCACTGAAGCTATCTACAAAACCCAAAACCTAAACACAATCAACAAAAGCAAATTATAAAGAAATTCTTCAGGAAAAAAAAAAAAAAAACAGCTTGGGATACTTTTCAAGGCTTAAGAAGCTAATAACCAACGAAAACGGTTAACGCTAGACTAAAACTTGGAAGAACCCAAGAAACTTGGGGAAGAAATACTTGAAAAACAATTGAAGATACTAACACAATTAATTAATATCCAAATTCCCCAAAAGGATTAAATTGAATTGTTTCGAACTTTAAATACAAACCCTAGAAATTGGGGTAATTAAGGATATTGAGAGAGAGAAAAATTGCCTGAAGAACTTTAGGAGGTTGAATAAACTGAGACGCCTTGCGAGGGAGAGAAGAATCAGGTAATGAGTTGCCTCCAATGGAACGTAAATCAACATTACAGAGCTCGGATTCCAAGGAATTGACGGAGAAAGAATCACCGTTGATGGCGGAATGAACGGTGATGATTGCTCGGACTTGATCAAGGTTGAGGTCATTGAAACACCAACCTCTGGTAGTTAGGGTTTTCAGCAGGTTTTCTGTTGATGAAGATGGTGATGATGAAGACGACGACGCCATTGAAATCGATTTTCCAGAAATTAGAAGTTTCTACTCAGAAACCGGAAATTTCAATTTTTGTGTGTTTTTGGTAGGTTGTTTTTGAAGAAAGGTTGGGCTTTACTCTTTTGCGGTATTGCATTGGACTGTTGTGAACTTGTGAATTTGTGACATGTTAAGAAGCACCGGATCGGACCGATCTGTGAGAAGTTTCAGTCTAATATGAGTAGAAAATCTTTTCAAAAAATAAATATACAATCGAGTTTAAAAAAAAAAATAGACAAGAGCATACAATATGTACATGAATTATGTTAAGGAGCATTATCTTAGACTTTAAGTTTTTAACTAACAATAAGCTCATTTAACGAGGAGGTCACCTCACTCAATTAGGTTGATTGACAAATATTATAAATCAGCCTCTTTTGTGAGCCACCTTTGCAATATAATATATTTTTTTTAAAAAAAACACTTAGATCTAGCATCACAATTCATAGTGACGAACCACCACCATCTCCGTCATTCCTCTGTCATCTCGCCGGTCATCGGTCATCATCACGTCCCTCTTCTTCTTCTCTTCTTCCTCCTTCCTCAACAACCACTCCAAGCGGTAACAAAAAGACACCCTATTAGCAAAAAGGTGTAAAATTAGGGTCACATCAACCCCGTATGGGATAGCATCTTCTTCGAATCTTCGTGGAAGCAGTTTTAATCACCTTAGGTGTTGATAGCGTTGCTGTGATGCACTGATGGAGGAGGAAGAAGGGAGGAAGAAAGTGCAGTGAGCTGTATTGGAGGAGGAAGAAGTGAGGAATAAAGGGGAGAAAGTACAAACTTGTCCCAAATAAATAAGTGAAATGTCTTATATGCCCCCATTTTACCAAATTGGTAAATTAGGTTGATGAACATGTATTTCCTCCTTAACGAGTTCATTTGCAAAAAAATAATAATAATAAAATGTACTTTGTATTGAGTACTAATTTGTAAATCGTGGAATATTAGTTAGCTTAGTTGACTAAAGTTGGAAATACGGAGTAGTAGAATTTAAGCCCTGTTCAGTTCACCTTATTTCCACTTATTTCAAGATTAATAAGTTTAGGTAAGTTCGGGTAAGAGTTAATAAGTTCAGATAAGATAAGTTCGGGTAAGAGTTAATAAGTTCAGATAAGATAAGTTCAGGAAAAATAAATTCAGATAAGTTGTGAAAAGGGTTGATCAGGGATATCAAAGTTTAATTTATAACTAAAATAAGTTCTAATAAGGGCTAAGAAGTTCAGATAACTAAAAATCAGGTGAATAGAACGCACCCTTAGAATTGCGATCAAATCTCGTCAACAATGTAATTAATATGTATTTGATAACATAAAGACTATGTTAAGTTGGTTTGTATCGTTATAGGTTGAATTTTGAATTATGTATACCTAATAGTATAGTTGATCGATATTCAACAATTTACTTTATCTGTCCCTAAATCCCTAATAGCATAAAGACTTTGCTAAATTCTCTAGCATATCATTTTTAATTAAGGCTATGGGGGAGGCAACACGAGCCAAGCCAACGTCATCTTAAGACACAACAATGAAGGATGGAAATTAAAATTTTGCTATTTCCCCTTTATTCTAAAACCAGATGGCGTTAAGGTATGATTTATGAGTATGGAAACTAAAAGTTTCTTAAACAAACACTATGTATGAGTTTATCCGTTATACACTATTTTATATCTAAGTTACTTAAACCAAACTTTTCTTAAGATGTTTAAAAAAAATAACTTCGTACAAAATTTGTCTAAATGAATCCTTTATGAGTTTTGAACCTAAGTTATCAGTCCAATATTCCAAAATAATCAATTCAATTTTGAGTCTTGGATTTTAATTTTCTGGTCTTTGAATTTGAAAGTTGATGATTTAATTATTTACTCTCTTCGTTTCATATTAGTTGCAACCTTGGAATATTTTATATGTCACAAATAATACTAAACCTGATCTAAGCAAGCCCAACCTGATCCACCCCTAGGCATATTTTTCTGATCGGCGGGTTCGGGAATGGGATTTTATGAAACTTCAGTTATTTTTTTGGCCTGACCCGAAAAGCCCGCATGGCTCGATTAGTTTAGAACATAACTTTTGGTCTAAAGCTTGACCCGCCCCGCCCAAAGAATGGGCCAATTTCTTCAACCTCGGCCCAATCCGAATCCAGCCCAAACCAGCCAGGAATTACCTCTAAACTACGGACTTGTTAGCTTATTTTCAGTTCATTTCAGCTCTAATTAGTTCAGTTCAGCTCCAATCAGTTTACTTTTGTAAATCAAAATAGGCCCTACGAGTACTTTCTTCAATTTACAATACTAGACCTATTTCATGGTGTGCTGCCTCGCTGCACCCCTTTACCTCTCTTTACTCCACTAAAGCGTACTCTCCATTGAAGTCGGCTCTTGAGCTTTCTCTCCTCCATTAAAGCAGCTTCTGAAGTAACATGTTTTATTAAATCATCGAATATCAATTTCACAATCTAGTGTTCATCGTTAATTTAATTGTCAATATACTCAATTTAGGGTTCTTCTGAGGAGGATTATTGAACTATTGGTCGTAATTACTTGAAGAATTTAACCATTTTTTCGAGTTTACTTTTAAAATTGAGTTAACTTTGGTTGCTAATGTGTTGCAGGCTTTGGTTGAACCCTTTTTCCCAGAATTGTAGGACACTCTTGACTGTGAAGCTAAAATGGCGGTAAGAACTTATTTTGTTTTGTCAAATTTCTGATATCTCTGTGTAATTAATATGAATGCGTCTTCTTTAATGTCTGCTTGTTGTAGTAAATGTGAGAGTCTAATGCTTTAGATGGATTGATTGATCAAAATTAATCAACAAAATTTGACTAGTGTTTCTATGTCCCTGTTGAGAATCATGAGACGAAACCGTTTTCGCAATGCTTTTGCTCATAGTGTGGCCATGTCGGGATGAATTGATAAAAAAACCTATTCTAGTGGCAATTTTATTACAGTACTTAATATTATGTTGGCTACTTGGTCATTGTGATTAGTACTCTTAACATATTTGGGTTACATTATTTGTTTGCGATGTAATATTTTCCTTATAGTATAACAAACCAAGTTAGGTGATGTGGTTTGCTTAACTTCGTCTTCTTTAACTTAATGAGTTGAATGATACATTAAGTTGTTCTTCAACCTCTTTTTGGTTGGTATGAGTTGAAGGGTGAATTGCATATGAGATTTTGAGATGTTTATGAATTTTTCTGGTTCTACAAGTCCTTGTAGATTTGTACGTCAGTTAATCCATATCAATCCTCCTAATGTGGAGTAATATTTTAGCATAACTTATCCAAACAAGAAAGTATCTGAATTTTCATTTTGGCTTTTTATAGCCATTCATTTAGCGTCGTACCCATTAGGTTCTATACAATTAGTGCTACAAAAGTTTTTCATATATGTGGTAAATCAAAAAGTTCCACATTTATGTGGTAAATCATTTTTCATGATTGATGTTGGTAAGTAATGAATTTGTGAATATTCAACAACACTAATGAAGACAAAGGATTCACGACACCCTGGGATGCCAAGTTGGTGATATAAACAATCATCTCTTGCAGTTTTTCACTACCAATATATTCTGAAATAGCCACATAGTTGAACCTCATAACTTTATAAACCTATTGGTAGGCTTGTTTATGGTTCCAAAGAATCCAAACCAACTTAAAATGACCAAGGGGGACACCCCACACATTCACTTCAATCTTTCTTTTTTGAATTTGGCTCGAAAGCGTGGATTATAAGCCTTCAATTTTAGATCTTTTTCACCTTTTTTCGGGTCCGTAAAGGAAAGAGGTCGGGGTGCTTTCCATCGATCCCACAACACCAAGGAGTCCATTTGGATTGGTGGAACCTTTCGATTTACCTTTAAATTGTTAATTTAGCCATTTACAATTTATGCCTTCCATCATTAATTTAAGGCCACCATGGGACTTTTTATGACCGACTGGTGGTATTTGTGGTTCCAAACAACATTATATGACATCGGGATGCATTCCTTACAATCTCAAGGATATTTAGCACCGGATCCTAAAATCTCCGAAATTGGTTCAATTTCATATTTTCATGTATTATAGACTTTTCCAAACAATATAGTATCTGAAGCATTATTTTGCCTTATCTTGTTATCTATTTACCAGCATGAAAAATGATTTACCACATATATGAGGAATTTTGTAGCATTGAATCATTGATTGTCTGGAGCCTAATGATCTGAAAATGCAGTTCAGACTTTTTGTTCAGCTCACTAATGGGGAAAGAGGGTAATGAGTTATATTGGGAGTTAGTGGTTTAGTTTTAGTTGCTAGAGTGTTAGATTTTCCACCAAATCGTTGTACGTTTCATCTTCTTATTACCATGATTTTCTAAAATATTTCTTTAATAATCATGGTTACTATTGCAGACTGTTCCAGTAAATCCTAAACCTTTCTTGAACAATCTAACTGGAAAACCTGTCATTGTGAAGCTGAAGTGGGGAATGGAGTACAAAGGTAATTCTCTTGTGACCAGGAAATCTAATTTTCACGTCATGAATTTCTGCCCTTATTTCTCTTTAGTTTCACGACTGTTTTCTCGAGCTTACCTTTGTTTTCATTTTTGCTGGCAAGTCCAGTGACTATGAATAGGTTTTCTGAAAATAAGAAAAGGAAAGAAGGGATTGCCATTCTTTTTCATTATTATTTGGGTGCAATAGGTTTTTTAATTGGCTATGAGGAAATAAATGTGACAATGCTTTTCGTATGACCTCTGCAGGTTATCTTGTGTCAGTTGATGGTTACATGAATCTACAGGTAATTTCTAGAAGCCATTTTTGTTTGATTGCATTTCAATAATTCAATGACACTTCTTCTGAATTAGTGGATGCTATTCTTTCTGTTCTATTGTTGTATTTCATAGCTGCTTGCCTGATCGTTCCACTGTTAATGACTTGCCTGCAGCTGGCAAACACAGAAGAGTATATTGAAGGCCAGAAGACTGGAGATCTTGGAGAGATCCTCATCAGGTAATGAAAGTTCTCTTTACATTTTTACTTTTATAAAAAATTTTAAATTTCTCAGTGAAGGTCTAGAGTATTGCACCTCTGAACTTGTGCTTGGCCCCCCAACTTTGTTTCTTAGAATACGCACAAATTTTTGTGTGACTGATTGCACCTATTTTTATTGGTGCAACCAGCTGGTCTTGGCCTCTTGGGTTGACTTGTTATATAATTGGGAAAAGGCTTACATATGTTGAGAGTCATGAGGGTGACTTTCTATAATGAATTGGGATGAGTATTTGATTATTAAGGGGGGCAAGGAGGGGAGGGGTTAAGGACTTGTTATATGTTTCATGTATGTTAAAGCAAGCATGCAATTTTATAAAACCAAAATTAGGTGCAAGTAGTCAAGGGCATACCCTTGAGGAGGAACAACGGATCAAGGGGTGCTCATCTAGCTATCTTAGAGCATCTAACCACTCCTTTTCAGCATTACACTATTTACTAGTTGAGACAATATTATCACAGATTACGTCAGCACAATAAACCTTTTGCTTCCACAGAGATGTATTTTTAGCATGCCAAAGATTTTAGACCACACTAACCATATCTTTCCTCATACACTTGCTTCTCTTTTGCCTTGAGCTTCTATAAGTTTCCCTCCACAAACAATCCAACGTAGCTCCGTTTCTGTATGGAACTTGAATCCAATTACAGATAAGTTCAAGAACCTGGGATCTGTAGCAGTAGCTAAAGAAAAGTAGGTCAATAATCTTAGGCGACCTTTTCAGTTTTTCACACAGCAACAGAGGTTATCAGGACAAACTCCAATTCTGTGTAGTTCATCCTTTGTTATTAGTCTACCAATCTTAACAAACAGTCAGATGAAATTCCCAAAAGCAATAGAATAGACATGGTTTGAGTTCTTCAGTCCAAATGTTGTTACCATAGGCTCTTTTGAAGCTCTCTTTCATACAGCAAATTTTCTTCCCAGTCCAACTGACATTAACTGTGGATCTATCTTCCCACCAACTAATGACTTTAAAGAAACATGTCCATTTCCCCTCAGAAAACATCAGCTTTCTAATTGACCTACCAGACATACTTGGCAATTGCTGCTTTATTCCAAGCCTGGCAATCCTCAACTGGCCCAACGGGCCCCAACCCCTCTGAGAATTTAGGTAGACAAATAAAGTCTTAAACTTCCACATCTGTTAATACTTGGTGAATGGTGATCTAATCTTTCAAGTGAACTTATTGCTTGAGTCTTTGTTTGGATTTCATATCTGGCCCAAACTCTCAAATCTAATGCTACTCTTTTTGGGGGGGTTATTTTTCCCATAGGTGCAACAATGTCCTGTACCTTCGCGGTGTTCCTGAGGATGAGGAGATAGAGGATGCTGACCGAGACTGAAACAGACTTATATATCCCAATTCCCATGATACAAGTTTGCCGTTGTTATATGGAAAATCACTGCTGATATATTGCTGCCAGCTCATGGAAGGCAGATATATATGGTGTAGAAACTACTGACCGAGACTGATTTGATGCACCTTATGTAAAAGAATCGCTTGATATGCACAACAAAAATTTCTTATTATGATGGGTTCAAAATTTTGCTTTTGGGATGTTATATTTATTGTCTAGAAGTTGTTCATTTACCATTTCAGTTTAAGGTTTTCTGGGAGCTTGTTGAACATTTATTTCCAACAAGAGAGTGCAAATCTGCTATTGGCCAGGGTGTTTCAGGCATCCCTTCTTAGAAACAAAATCAAGTGGCATGTTGCAGTGCCAAAAGACGCTAGAGGAGGCACAGAACAAATTTCACCATCATCTTGTTTTATAACTATCATGAGTCGCCACCTCCCCAGCCCCATCCTCCCTCGCCTTTCCCTATGCCAGTACATGCCTAGGCGCAACTACTTCCATTGCTGCAACCCTGACTACTGTGAACATCAGTCCACAGCATTTTTGTAGAGCTTTCTTGTCTCTGAAGTTAATCTCGTTATTGGTCATTGGAAGTTATTGGAAGTAATATGATTTGGATTATGGAGATCACTTGTCAATGAATTTACAACGTCTTGGGTTGCGACTTTATATACACTTTGGTTACTACCTCTAAAGTTGGCTGGAGACAGTCTTAGCCTCTTAGGTTTGCTTCTCCCAGATCATAATTGGCAAAATTGTGCTACCCTGGCCTTCTAATCTTCTGAAGGATCGGTGCACGATTGGACAAATGCCCATGCTTACTAATCGAATTATTCTGAAAGATATGACAACATAGTGATGCTACGATGCTACGTAGTATGAAGTACATTACGAGTACTGATAAAACATTAAATATATTTATGAAAGTTAGAATTCTATAACATTATACAATGTGTTATCAAAGATTAACTTACACAAGTAATTTCCAATTGTTTGTATTCTAACTCTTTTTGCCCATCAAAATAATGGAAATGTCACAATACTTGCAACACGCTATAAATAGAAAGTTATTTTAGGAAAAAACTATACTATTTCCTTTATTTGAAGCACATGACCTACTAAATTACACTCCTAACAACCATTCATCTTATTTTAAAGTGTATTATATTATGTGAACCCCACATTTCTTAAATACCGCGAAAAAGTGTGTGTTGCATCTATTAAAAAACGGAGGAAGTATCTTATACATCATCCTCTACAAAAATTTGATAAGAATATTCCCCATAATTCAATGTTTTCTTTCACATCTCAATTCTAATAAAATTATAAAAAAAAACTAACGCTATATTACTGGTAAGTTTGTACTATTAATCATGACTGTTTTCAGTAGTGTGCAAAGATAGTAAGGATACGAATTTAATAAGTTTGTAATTTTGTATATATGCACATCAAAACGAAAATTACGTACCAATTTATATCAACGAGGCAATAATAAAATACATGATTGCTGATAATGTTGGGCACCTTGCGATAGATCGTTATTTATAGTCTCACCTAAATTGTCAGCTGTAAAGCAATCCAATATTAATGAACATTCAATTATGTCAATATGTCACCAAAATTTCTCGCTGATCAATGAATTTTTTGAGTACCAATTGTCCCAATTATCTTCAATGTTGACCAATATATTGCTTTGGTATACGATTAAGATTTTTTTTTTTTTTTTTAGTACCCATGTCAATTTTTTGCATTGAACATTAGACTTAAAAAAAAATAAGGGAAATAAAGTTATAAACCATACTCTACGAGAGTGAAAGATAGCTCAAGTAGTCAGAGCTTCTATCCCGGTTTTAGGATATACTGAGATCGATTCTCGCCCCTGCGGCCCTGTCCTCGTGGCTCTCTAAACACAAAAAAAAAAAAAAAAAATACTCTATCTCTCTATCCAATTTATATTACTCCCTCTTTTTTTTTTATTATTTGTTATGCCTTAACTATTTTTCTCTTAAAAATAAAATTTCAAACGTAACAAATAATAAGAAACGCATGGAGTAACACTTGTGTACAATAGGCGTATATTTTGAGGCACGGACACCATATCAAGAAAAATTTAATTTAGCCAAGTCACATACATGCCGTATAATTCTTAAGAAGTTTCACTTCCATACTTGTTAATATCAATTAAACAACTTAATAAAATAAATACAGAGTGTATCAACATCAAGATCGACTTTGGGGGCGGGGAAACTTATCACGTGCCCATATAAATATGACATACGAGTATATGGGTAATATACTAATATGACATTTCTATGCAATTACACAATGGTGTGGACTCATTCAAGGAACTTCATGGCCATATATATGGGCAGAAGACTAGCTAAGACTGAACACACAATTATTTCTTTTTGTCTCCTCTTAGCTTCTTTCATACAGAGTACTTCATACAGTATACTAATATATACTACTATACGAAGTACTCTCTATTTTGTTAGTCACTCCACTTAATTTAGCACAATTTTAACATACGTATGTATGTATATATATATATATATATATATATATATATATATATATATATAATAAAAAAATAAAAAAAATAAAACATTCATGTAAATCAAGTGTCAATTTTATCATTGAATTGATTAGCTAATGTAATTTTTTTTTTCTTAATTAGTCTGACACATTATAATTCATAACGCGTGGTGTAATTAGGGATAATGATAATTTGAGTTGAGCTGCAGGATATCAACTCGATATCATGCAAGCTGGAAATTAAACTTTAGTAAGGATTCATATTTCAAATACATCACATGCATATTTAGACTAAAATTTGCAGTGGTGTACATAGTAATATTATTAACATTATGTTATGTTTTAATTTATGATATATATAAAAAAAATTATGATATATATATAGGTGAAGAATACTATTGCAATAAGTCGTTTTCCCCCCATTATTATCTATCAACATTCAACAATATCTACGGATGTTGTAGTTTGATTGTCTATGTTGAAATTTAAGCATCACTGGTCTTTGCATATGGCTAAAATAGTACGAAAATTCATTGCGTGCTTATATTAAAGTCGTTTTGCATAAGAAAATGAATTAATGTATTAAAGTAAATAACTTGCATGTGAGTTGAAACTAATAATTAGGCGTCTACCCACAAAGTGGGTGAAGAAAATGGAAGATGTACAAGTAATAAACATGCGGCCATAATAATTCTCTGATGTCAATTTGGTTTATACTAATGAAGATTTAGCATGTTATGTCCTTGGCCTAAATTAAAGTCGGGATGGAGGGTTCATTAACCCAACTCCATTCCTACTAGGATAAATGTGTAAATAGAAGTGCAAAAAGTTAAAATAATGCGAGTGCAATAATATAGGATGGAGCGAGTAACGTACGACTACTACAACCCTGCCAAAGCAATAAAAGGAATAAAAGGGGTAGGGCATCCAACCGGCCAGCCGAGAACTGAAATTGAGCATGTTTTGGTGGTCATGTAAATATGTAATAATGAGACTATGAAATTAATATCACTATATTCCGTAGCATCAAATACTTATTATTAGTAGGAGATCGATCGATCAATGGCGGTGAGTATAATGTGTACATGTCCACTGTCCAGGTGTAGCACTGTTAAGGCTTTTTCTATATTTAACCCCATCATTTTCGGGGCTATTTAACCCCATCATTTATTATTATTATTATTATTATTATTATTATTATTATTATTATTATACTTGTATATAATATGACCAATATTATACTATACGCCATTCGTAACGATTAATTTTTGTACATGAACTGTCCCTTGATTGTATATACTACTATTCCAATCAATATCTCAAGACTTAGTTATTCCAATCAATATCTCGAGCACCCAGTTATTCCAATCAACATGAACACGAACATATTTGTATATCTCAAGACTCAATAGATAGTATATGTACGTTGATTGGAATAACTGAGTCTTGACTCTTGAGATATACAAATACATAGAGAAGATTGTCCAATCCTAACCTTTGAGTACAATGTTTTTTTTTTTTTTTTTTTTTCGAATAAGTCATAATGTTTTTACTCCTAAAGTCCTAATTATTCAATTAATAAGCCATGCAATAATATATCATACATATGAAACGCCATTATAATTTCGTTACTATTTAGAGCTTGGCAAGCAAAGCTTCCTTCTGTGGTCTCAGAATGATGATTGACGGATGTATGTGACCAAAATAATCATGCTGCAATATAATGCCAATAGTGCTACTATTTCGGTTCTTTTAGGATTAATGCATGCTGTATTGAATATTGATGATCCTCTAAACTTGAACATTTTACTAGCTACTTTGCATTTTAGTAGCAGACTAGCAGGAATTGGGGTTAGATTTATTTTGGTCCAACTTATTTTAACCTTTTATATACACTTAGGTGCACATAAAAAATAAGTTATCCAAGTTTGATTTTTGTTTTTTTTTTTTTTTTTGGTCTCATTGTAATATTTTAAGATGAGCAAAAAAAATTAGATGAGCATTCTTTGGGTGCACTTTGCTCCCATATGTATATAAATTTTTTTGAACTTATAAAGTTTTGTATTTCAAACTCTAATTATATTGGAACTTCTTTAAATCGGATTCAGCATTCAGGTTCAAAATTCAATAGAATTAATGCAACAAGGTAATTATATTAATCAATATAGAAGCTCTATACAATTTTTATTTTTATATCTTTTAGTTTACTATTTATATAATCAACTTTAAAATTTTTGACCGTATATTGTGATTTATGTACTGTACTAGCATAAGTAAAAATATACGAGTACTATCAGGTGCAATATTGTAGAGTTAAATCTTAAACTGAGTCTTGAGTTTTCAATGCAAGATTCTACTTCAAAAAATTTTTTTACACTTAGTTTCTTAAATGCATAAAAAAAAAATAAAAGAAAAAAAAAAAGTCTCGTCTTAAGACCAAAAACTTTAAAAATGATAATGTCATACTAAGTCTTGCTCTAAGATTAGTTGTAATTTGTTTTTTCAGATATACTCTATATAATAACAACTTTATTTTATAGTAATTTAAACTGATATAAAATCTAAGATATTAATAGTCAAAGTTATTTGCTAAAGTCTGCGCAAAATACAAATAAAATCTTTGAAGAACCAGAGGAGTACAACATGAGATTTCGGTTGAAAAACACCGTGAGATTGTAGTTGAAAGCACCATTATTCCATGTTTATAAAGAAAGCCAAAGAAGGAAACTGACAAATAGCTATATCATCTGACCTCAGCAAGGCTGTTTGCTGTTATACTCCTTTACTCTTTTTAACCTAAAAACCAGCAAATAACGGTTGCAGAATCATCATGATTTTCATTTCTCATTTTCACCATCTTCCCAACCGTCACGACTCATGACTCGTACTTCAACCATTGCATTTAAGTATTTTATCTTACTCCTTTTTTGTACGTTCCTTTGGTAGCGTTTAACTGTTTAGCTTTGGTCCCGTAATGAGAGCACACGTCACATAGCATCTATTATTATTCACGCGCCTAAATTGGAATATTGGTACATACGTACTCTCTTCGTTACTGAAAGATTTGTTTACTTGGTTTTTTTCCGAACATGATCTAGTGGAAAATTTGTAAAATTAGAGAAAAATAATGGACCTACCTTCATGATCCTCTACTATTGGTGAACTCACAAGTCACAATAGCTATTTAATGTGCTCCCCTTAATTTCTTTACCACTAGACTTCGTGGAGAATGTGTAGGGAAGACTGAGGGGAAATATCACCAAATTATCAAAACATAACTAACAAAGCAACTACGAGTAGACGAGTATTTATTAATTAAGGACGTTAAGTAACATCTCCATCACATTCAAACTGGTTATAGTGTGATGATCCATGCATCTAATCAAACACACATAAAGCACTTGGTAAAATTAAACAATGATTAAATCAGTTTCTTAACGATTCATTTCTAACAATGTATCATACTATGTAAGAAGGCTAGAGCAGTTGGCTAGTTCTTTGACTTTAAGGCGCAGGGGTAGGATCGAACGTCATCCTAGGAAGGATTTTAGACTAAAATCCCCCTCCTAAGATGGAAAATTATTTCAATTGCTATTTTACTAGAAGAGCTGTAACTTATTTCTATAATCAAATGAGCAAACAATTTAACACTAATCAATGTAATTTTACAATTATCATCACACCATTACAACACTCATATTTAACCTTTACATACAACCTCCGTTAATTGTTATCTGCAATTTCAAGTTATTATTTGTAAGATACGGAGTAGAATATATTTCAAAATTGCAGATAACAATTAACGGAGATAGTATATCAACATTGCCTTTATTTTTTTTTTTCCGAGCTTCAATATTATCTACAATATCACAAACTGTATCAATTATTACACCAGCCAAGAGGATAACATGGGCATGATATAAAACAACGGGTGTACAAATTGACACAAATTAATTCACACAATAGTAAAGTCATAATAATAACAAGAGAGAGAAAAATATTGAAAGAGATGGAAAAACAAACAAAGTTGGAAGGATGAAATTTATTGCATGCCCAAAAATTCCAACTACCAAGACAGTACTACTACACTACACCACTACTACTCTTACACAAATACTAACACACAAAGATCTTTATTTTTTATTTTTTATTTAAAAAAAAAAAAAAAAAAAAAAAAAAAAAAAAAAACTGAAATAAATACTCCTCATTACAATGGCAGCTGCTCAACTCCTTCCATTTATTCATCCTCCTTTCACCTCAAACTAACCCACATTCACATTCATATTCACATTTTCTCTCTTCTTTCTCTTTCTATTTTTATAACATACGACAGGGTATAGTTTTGAGAGAAGACGTGATTGTTTTATAGTAATGTGGAATTCGGGGGCGGAGAACATGTTTGCAAGATCGGAGTCGTTTAGAGAAGAAGGAGAGGATGAAGAGGCGTTGAGATGGGCTGCACTTCAGAGACTTCCGACGTACACAAGAGTACGTCGTGGAATATTCCGGAATGTTCTAGGTGATACTAAGGAGATCCATGTTGGTAAGCTTGAAGCTGATGAACGTAAGGTTGTTTTGGACCGTCTTTTTAGCTCTGTTGAGAATGATCCTAAGTTGTTCTTCGATCGAATGCGCCGCCGTTTTCAAGCGTAAGTTGCTTCGTTTGATTTTTCACAGTCTTTTTGAAATGTAATAATCCGTACTTGTCACTATGATTGTTTTTCATTAGGTACTCATATTAGAGCAATAAAAATCATAAAATGTTGATGTTTTGAATTTAGGTATTGAAATTAATCTAACACAATGTCACGTGATAATGTTGTATCAATTCATATATAGTAGTAAAAAAATGTGACAATAAAATAAATAAACAGGGAGTATTTTTGAATTACCTATTAAAACAAATCTAACACGATATTATGTGATAATGTTTTTAATACTTTGTACAAATTAATGTATTAGATTGAGTAGTTGTTTTTGATTTTGGAGATATATTTAGTACCATTGCATGTGATTTTCTTAATTTCTGAAGTGATTTTTTTTTTTTTTTTTGGATTTTATAAAGAGTTCGTGAAAAATTGTAGAAAATGAAATTGAATTATTGAACAGAAATGTAAGCGTGATTTTTGTTTGTTTTATATTTTGGAGCATGAATTGCTTGAGGAAAGAGGTTGTAAGCTACTTTAGCTAGGAAGGTGGTTAGCTTTTTGTATTTACTGCTGAAATGAATACTTCAATTTAGCTAGTGGTTAGAAATTTTTTGGACAAATAATAATAGAAGACAGAGAAAGAGGAGAAATTGGAAGTTTTTTTTTTTTGGGTAAATACTAACAATAACAATAATTAACTCACCGCGTAATTAGTTGATAAGTAAATAACTTTACAAAAAAAATTATTGATCAATATAATATCAATTATTGTTAATTGAGGATTCGCGATTTGTGTTAAAATGAAAGTAGTAGTACTAGTAATGCTATATGTCTAATGATTATAAATAACGAGTTAATTTTAAAATAACGATTTGTTATAACATGAATGTATAGTAAAGTTTTACTTAATGCCATAATAATGAAAAGCTTTAATAGCAAGTGATTTTAGGTGTTTGAATCTTTTCTATTTATTCGTGTTACAGGGTAGATTTGGAATTTCCGAAGGTAGAAGTTCGCTTTCTGAACTTGACAGTAGAGTCATATGTTCATCTAGGAAGCAGGGCGTTGCCAACAATTCCAAATTTCATTTTCAACATGTCTGAGGTGAAAGCAAACTATGATTAACATTCCTTATATTAATTATGTTTCTAATTATCTATCAACCAATGTCTTAATTACGGAATTATTTGTCACATTGTCGAAGGCTCTCTTGAGGAAGTTGCACTTGTTTCCGGGCAAGAGGAAAAAAATTACCATATTGGATGATATCAGTGGAATAATCAGACCTTCTAGGTGCTTAAACTATATAACTTTCATTGTTTTTTCTCAAATTTTTTAATTTAATGTATTTACATATAGTTGACTGATAATAACATATAAACATTGTAGGTTGACCTTGCTATTAGGCCCTCCTAGTTCTGGGAAGACCTCTTTGCTGTTAGCTCTTGCAGGACGCCTTCCACCTGGATTGCAGGTACCAAAGATTCTAATTCGTTTAGTTTAAGGACGATTTTGATATCATTATACGGAGTATAATATAAGCTCTGTCTTAATCACAAATTAAAGGTCCAATATTGTTTTTTGATAGTTAAGGACTTTAAGTTTGACTACCCATTATTGATTAAGCTTTCGTACTACGGATTACTTCCTCTGTTTCAAATTGGTTTACTTTTACGGAGTATTTTTTACTTCCTTTGTCAAACTTAATGTCTACTTTGGAAATTATGTAATTTGTTAAACCGCAAAGTCCACATCTTGACTATTATTCTTGTAATCAAGATAATGACCAAGTTATTTAGGGCTGTCAATATCCTAAAGTGACCAAATGGTGTTTAAAAAGGGTCTAATTATGGTATCTCGCTTTCTCTTTCTTTCACCAAGTAATTATCGCTAGTCTAGTCTTTTTTTAAGCTATCATCTCAAGGCTTTTTGTTGATAATCATGTTTGTATTATACTCTTTCTATGTCGACAAGTAACTTTTAAGATTATTATGAATTTATGATCATAGATAAAGATGTTAATTGTCAAATTGGTTTCACAATTAACTTTTTGCTGATATTCAGCTGAGTTATACTTGTTTTTGTATGGAGGAGTAGTAACTCAGAGACACCCTTCCCAAAAGAAAAATGATAAACAAGACATCCACGATCCACCCTTACGAAAGAAAAATGGTTAGCCTAGGAGCAAGAACTCTTTTTTTGTAAGAATATGAAATGAAGAAGAAACATCAAAAATAAATTGGAAGAGGGGATACTATTTTATTTACAGTGCAATTTGGATGAGATGCATGCAAAATGGTTGCGGTAGTATGACCTCCTAATATCTCTTTAGTAATTGAAAGATGTCAGGGAGAATCACATATAATGGGCATGATCTCCGAGAGTTCGTTCCTCAGAGGACATCGGCATATGTAAGCCAACAGGATTGCCATATAGCAGAGATGACTGTTAGGGAAACTCTAGCATTTGCTGCACGTTGTCAAGGTGTTGGAAGCAAGTACGGTAAGCTAGTTCTATCTTGCTTTCTTATTATTTTGACACGATAGTTGGATATTGCTTCCTGATGATGTATTACATTGTATACCATTATGACAGATATGCTTCTTGAGCTTGCGAGAAGAGAGAAGCAATCTAGACTAAAACCTGAAGAAGACCTTGACATATTTATCAAGGTTAAAGCAGTCTCTTGATCTGTATTGTAGTCCTTGCTTAATAGTTTGGTTTAGTGAAGTCATTACCTTCAATAATGTAGTATAACTGGTGCAGGCTATGTCGTTGGATGGAAAAGATACAAGCCTTCTTGTGGATTATATACTAAAGGTATTGTACTAATTTTGCGTTATACATTGCATCAGTATTAAAGACAATATAGATATTTTATGTCTTTGGCAGATAATCGAATTGATTACATTGATAACCAATCTGTTTTCAAAAATGTTTCCCTTGTTTTCTGAAAGTGGCCTTAAGCTTAACTTTGATGCTTTCCTTGTAACACCAACAAGATATTTCTTTCCTCTTGTGATAAAGCACTAAAACTATTTATACAAAGATTTTAGGTTTAGATATATGTGCGGACACTCTTGTTGGTGATGAGATGATCAAGGGGATTTCTGGTGGCCAAAAGAAGCGACTCACAACAGGTTTTAACTATAATATTGTACCTTCTCATTGATGAAAATTGCCTGCTGGATATTGTATCCTTTTTGCTGATGTAGAGTTCTTTTTGCTTTAATAGGTGAATTATTAGCAGGACAATCTCGAGTGTTGTTTATGGACGAAATATCAAATGGACTTGATAGCTCAACTACTTACCAGATTATTAAGTATCTCAAACATTCAACCAGTGCACTTGATGGGACCACAGTGGTCTCTCTCCTTCAGCCTGCTCCAGAAACCTTTGAGTTGTTTGATGATGTTATACTGTTAAGTGAAGGTCAGATTGTTTATCAAGGACCACGCGATTCTGTTCTTGATTTCTTTGCATCCATGGGGTTTATTTGTCCTGAGAGGAAGAATGTTGCAGATTTCTTGCAAGAGGTAGAGTTCCTTGGCTTAAATTAATCTAGGCTCCTACCTGAATGTGTTACTTATTACAAACTTTTTTCACAGGTCACATCAAAGAAGGACCAACAGCAGTATTGGTCTGATCTTTCTCGCGCATATCAATATGTTCCTGTAGAAAAATTTGCACAAGCATTCCGTTTTTTCTCTGTGGGGAGTAATCTGTGCCGGGATCTATTTATACCTTTTAATAAGTGGAATAGTCATCCTGCAGCTTTATCAGCTTCTGCATATGGTGTCAAGAAATGGGAGCTTCTTAAGATCGGATATTCATGGCAGAAGCTCCTAATGAAAAGAAACTCTTTTATCTATGTGTTTAAGTTTATACAGGTAAGATAGCTATGGATTTCTTGGTTTTGAGAGGTCACAATTGTGGGCTTAGAATAACATAATATCTTGAATCTTAGTTGAGAACAAGATTTCATTATACTCTTGCAGAGGCCAACAAAGTTTCTGTCATTTCTTGTCTCTAACATCATAGTGGATTACTCAATCCTGATTTTTTTGTCAATGCACTTTTGCAGCTGCTTTTTGTTGCTACCATTACAATGACGGTATTTTTCCGAACAAAGATGCACCATAATACAGTTGATGATGGAGGCCTCTACCTTGGTGCACTCTACTTCTCCATGGTTATAATTCTTTTCAATGGATTTACCGAGGTCTCCATGTTAGTGATGAAACTTCCAGTTATCTACAAGCATAGGGACTTGCACTTCTACCCTTGTTGGGTTTATTCTATCCCTTCTTGGCTCTTGAGCATTCCAACTTCACTAATTGAATCCGGTGTTTGGGTGATCGTCACATATTTTGTGATTGGCTATGATCCCAACATTATAAGGTAATCTTTGCTTAAAAGCAGATTCTTCTATTCTGTCTGGATTTGTAGAGTCTCCTGCATGAACTCTTATTGACTAGCTATTCCTTATTTTTCTGTACAGATTCTTTAAGCAGTTCTTGATTTACTTTCTCCTGCATCAAATGTCTTTGGGACTTTTCCGTGTGATGGGATCCTTAGGTCGAAGTATGATTGTGGCCAACACATTTGGATCCTTTGCCATGTTGGTTGTGATGGGTCTAGGTGGATACATCATTTCAAGAGGTAAAAATAAGTACTTTGCAGGTACCTTTATATATAGACATCCAAGATCCAACCTTGACGTAATTTGTTGATTTGTACAGATAGCATCCCTCGTTGGTGGGTCTGGGGTTTCTGGGTTTCTCCCCTCATGTATTGTCAAAATGCAGTTTCGGTGAATGAGTTCAGTGGTCATTCCTGGGATAAGGTAATTATCTCTTTTATTATTTGTTGTAGTTCAAGATATATTTCAAAGGTTCTAACTGTTGTATTTTTTTTTTTTTTTTTTTTTTGTTTTGTTTGTTCAAGCCTGTTGGGAATACAAGACTCGGTGAAGCAGTACTGAGATCAAGGAGCTTGTTCACAGAAAGCTACTGGTACTGGATTGGAGTAGGCGTAATGGTTGCATATACAGTCTTGTTCAATGTCATGTTCACATTCAACCTTAATTACCTTCATCGTAAGCAACACATCTGCTGTATTTTTTGTAGAAGTCTATCCTAGTTAGAGTATTGCCCTGTCTTCAGTCTTCAGTTCAAACTTTAAAGCTGTAAATGATGAGCCTTGCATTAAGGCAAACTATACTAATCACATTATGGTTTACTAATCAATCAGCCCTTGGAAAGAGACAAGCTGTAATTTCTAATACTGAATTCATAGAGAGGGAAAGGAAGAAGAGGGGTGAAACTGTGGTCATCCAGTTGAGAGAATTCTTGCAGCATTCAGGCTCATTGAATGGTTTGTAACTTTATATATATGTTCTATTCTTTCTTAACATTATGTTTGTAAGAAACTTATGTTATATTCTGTTTGTGACCTTACTCAAAAAAAGGAAAACCATGTACACAAAGGGGGATGGTTCTACCATTTCAACCACTGTCAATGTCATTCAGTAATGTCAATTATTACGTGGATGTTCCTTTGGTACGTACATAAGGCCCAACTTTCTCTTCAATTATAAATAAGGTTTTAGAATGTATTTGGTTCAGCAATAATTTTCTGTAATCCTATCTTGTAAAACAGGAGATGAAACAACAAGGTGTATCAGAGGATAGATTACAGTTGCTGGTTGATGTCACCGGATCTTTCAGGCCTGGTGTTCTCACTGCATTGGTGGGTGTGAGTGGTGCTGGTAAAACAACTCTCATGGATGTATTAGCTGGTAGAAAAACTGGCGGATACATAGAAGGAAGTATATTCATATCGGGTCATCCCAAAAGGCAAGAAACATTTGCAAGAGTATCTGGTTACTGTGAACAGAATGATATTCATTCCCCATGCTTAACTGTTTTGGAATCACTTCTGTTTTCTGCTTGGCTACGTTTATCATCAGAAGTTGACTTGCAGACTCAAAGGGTATGTGTGTCACCTGTGTTTTCTCCCATTTGAATTTTCCGGATTACTAATTAGTGAGGCTGCTGTCTTGCTTCCATTTTATAAAAATTGTTCTTGTCGGTCTTTATGAATTAAGTTTTCTTCAGAAAGATCTGTATAGGCCATTTTTTCTTGTTGTTATTGATAAATATTTCTGGCATTCTTTTCCAGGCTTTTGTAAATGAAGTTATGGAACTTGTGGAACTCACATCGCTGAGTGGAGCGTTGATTGGTCTACCAGCAGTTGATGGTTTGTCAACAGAACAAAGAAAGAGGTTAACAATTGCCGTTGAATTGGTTGCTAATCCGTCAATTATTTTCATGGATGAGCCAACAACCGGATTGGATGCAAGGTCTGCAGCCATTGTGATGAGAACTGTGAGGAACATCGTAAACACTGGTCGAACAATTGTCTGCACAATCCATCAGCCAAGCATAGACATTTTTGAATCATTTGATGAGGTACCTTTTCTCTCTTATAACTGCTCTCGTTTCTGAAGCATATATGAATATATGATGGTGATGTGTGTTTACACCTATATTTGTATCCATGGCAGCTTTTATTTATGAAGCGTGGGGGGCAAGTCATTTATGCTGGCCCACTCGGACCAAGATCTTGCAAACTTGTTGATTATTTTGAGGTTAGTGAAGTTTCAAACATAGTTATAAATTGGTCACTCTTGTTAAAAGATATCTAATCCTTATTGTTTTGATAAATTTATAGTCAGTGGAAGGGGTGCAGAAGATCAAGCCTGGTTATAACCCCGCAGCATGGATGCTTGATGTTACTTCAATGGCAGAAGAAGCACGCCTTGATGTAGATTTTGCAGAAATCTACAAAAGTTCGCGGCTATTTCAGTATGTGCAATTTTATATTTTATTTTTACCTGATTATGCATCATTGTTCATGATACTCTTGCCTAACTCGCCCCTTCTTTTGGTTCAGGTATAACAAAGAGTTGGTTGATCGTCTCAGTAAACCACCTAGTAACTCTAAAGATATATCTTTTCCAACCAAATATTCTCGATCATTCTTTGATCAGTTCCTGACGTGTCTCTGGAAGCAAAATCTATCTTATTGGCGGAATCCTCAGTACACAGCAGTTCGTTTCTTCTACACCATTATCATCTCCCTGATGCTTGGATCGATATGTTGGAAATTTGGCTCTAAAAAGTAAATTAGTTGGACTTTTACCTTTGTTTATCAGCCATAGCTAAATGCTCTAAGGCAAAAGGTCAAGTACTTCTGCTAACACTACTTGTTGAAATTTTGAAGGGAAACTCAGCAGGACATTATTAATGCAATGGGATCGCTATATGCAGCAGTACTCTTCCTCGGAATTACAAATGGAACAGCAGTTCAGCCTGTTGTTTCCATTGAAAGATTTGTTTCCTACAGAGAAAGAGCTGCAGGGCTGTATTCAGCTTTACCGTTTGCATTTGCACAGGTATTTCTTCCTACTATCTCTGATTTTATCCTTTTTTTTCTTGGAAATATTTACTAATCCTGAATCGTTGCCTCCTATGTCGATTGTGCAGGTAGCAATAGAGTTTCCTTATGTTTTTGTGCAGACAATCATTTATGCAGCAGTTTTCTACGCCATGGCTGCATTTGAATGGACAGCTTTGAAGTTTATTTGGTATATGTTCTTCGCGTTCTTCACAGTACTATACTTTACCTTTTTCGGAATGATGACTACTGCTATAACACCCAATCACAATGTCGCCGCCATAATAGCTGCTCCATTCTATATGCTATGGAACCTCTTCAGTGGCCTCATGATCCCTTACAAGGTAATGCAGTACTAAAATCAACTTATGGAAATGAAAATTCTGTCTTCTAAAGGTCTAAGGCTTAAAACAATATTTTATTTTCAAAAAAAGGCAAAAATTATTAATTATGGCATTAGAATAAAATTAAAAAGACTTTTTACAATCGATTCAAGGTTGACTCGTGCCTCTATTTATATTTTACATTAACTCTTTATGGGGTAAAAATTTCTATGTATTGTTAAGTTTGGTAAATAAGACTCTTTTCTTGGTGCGATATCAGATGTGTAGCATTACCCTCATTTTCATATTGTTGGAGCTTTGCTACAATACTAAAATTAAGCACCAATATTTCATTAGGATACTATTACTTGTATATTTTATTTTTTTTCAAGGGTGACTAACTTAAATTCTTTTCAACATCAGAGAATTCCTGTATGGTGGAGGTGGTATTATTGGATCAACCCGGTGGCCTGGAGTCTTTATGGTCTTCTTACCTCACAGTATGGTGATGATAACACGCTGGTGAAGTTATCAGACGGGGTTCGCTCAGTGCCTATAAGCCAACTTCTGAAAGATGGTTTAGGGTTCAGGAATGATTTTGTGGGCATTGCCGGTATCTTGGTAGCCAGTTTCTGCTTGTTTTTTGCTGTCATTTTCGCTTACGCTATAAAATCATTCAACTTTCAGAAAAGGTGATAGAACACTCTACAATCAGCTCTTAAAGAGACATGTAATGAGTTATCTGTATAGCAAATCTACATACATATAGGCCATTGATTTTATACTTTGGGATATATTGATTACAATTTGTTTTGCAATGTTGGAAGGAAATACTATAATAAAAATTTTCTTAAATACTTTATAAACATTGCCAATACCTCCATACATGCTTTCAACTCTTCCAGAAATCCTATGCTTATGCTTCGAGAATGGGGAAAATCCAAAAGGCAAGAATATTGCACTTGAACTTGTAATATGAATGGTATTAAACCACAAGTTCAACCCCTTCCCGTAGACTAATATTGTACGTGTAAATCAGGCAATGGAGTGAATTTTTTTTATTTAATTAGGTAAGATGAACTGCTCTATTAGACTGTAACCTTTTACAAGTCAATTCGACTGAGTTTGCAGAATAGACACTTTGAGAGTTGGGGGGGAACGGTATGCAATGGAGTGGAATTGCACACGCAAGAAAAGTGATTTCATCAAGCATAAATTTAAACTTCAACCTAATTTTCTCCATTGTGAGTACCTATCAAATTCGTCACTCAATAAGCTTATAGAATCAATCAATTCGGCATCAAATTAGGGATGACAAAAAGATTAATGGCTAGAGACAGGTTACCAAATCACTAAATCATTCTGATCCCACAGCGCTGGCTCATGTTACTCATACTTCACTTATTCCCCAACTATTGTACCATAGGGGGATTTACGTGTCCTAATGCACATTTTCAACATTGTATTTCTTTAATTATACGAGTAAATATTATACAAGTTGATAATATAAAAGCATGCATCAAGATAAATATAACAAAATCTCACATGACTATTTTTTTTAACGTATAAACCACAAAAGAGGAAGCAATTCTTTTAAACAAACCCGCAGCAATTTACAATTTAGGAAAATTAGATTCTTATCCTGCAAGTCAGTATAACAAGTTATGCGTTTTATAGAAATGAAAAGGGACAGCTTGTTTAGTATCATCATACAACTGCTGAGTTAGCACTAGAAGAAAAAACAAATACAAGCATGTTCTATCCAATCCTATTCACTAAGCAAAAGACAATTCGATTCTAAGTATAGGAATATAAACATGATTTCTATCGTTAATTTCAAACACGTTCCAGGAACAAGTTTCTAAAAACAAAGTCGGTCTAGTCTCTGTAAAATATCGGGTCTTCCAAAAAAACATGTGAGCCCAATCACTTCCAGAGCTTTACACACTTGTCATGACTAGCAGAAGCAACCAACCCTGAGACGGATGTAGCCAATGAAGTAACCTGTCCTTCGTGTGCTACCAATGTCATCGTCTTGTTCTCCGCCATATTCCAAAGTTCCAAGTTCTGGCAAAAATACAATTTGTGAATTTTAATACAAATAAAAAGTTGAAGCCTCTTAACTAGATTGAAGGTATATCTGATATTCTAAGGAAAGATTGTAACTAAAGATTACAAAGGGTACTTTCCAAGCGCAGAATGAAAGTTTTAGTGGAATTTTATGCTAAGATGCCACAAGGCCAATATAGTTTCCACCCCCACACCCCCTCCTTCCTTTTCTCCCTCCAGCTGATATAATTGCAAAATTCTACTGTCAAATCTTGCTGTATAAAATGCCTAAATTTGTGGTATTTAATGCCCGTGCAACGCTATGGCATAGAATAAAGTGGCAAAATTACATGGTGATTGTTTTATGTTACCATAACAAAGGCTGAAGTGTTGACACTTCTAATAAATAATTACTCCATGGAAAGTATAGAAATGTTAAATGTAGGATAGACATGGAAATCCGTGGATTTTAAAAAAAAAAAAAAAGAGAAGAGATAGAAACTTGCCTGGTAACACCCTATTATCAAAAGAGAAGAATAAACAGGGTGAAAAACACAAGTGTTGAATTTGTTGCCAGTGCCGGTAAGCTCGTGCACACATCGCCATTTGCTGCTGCCAGAACCAACACTCCAAACTCTGATCATGTCCTCACTTACACATGCAAGAAGATCACCAGAAGGATCCCAGCAGGCTGAATGAAATTTTTGAGAGTGACCCTGATACAGAATAAATTCAGGCAATCAGATTACGCATATTGTTGCTTGAATAATCTTAAGTTCCATATTAAAATTGTTACATTAAAATCTTACATACTACGAAGTACTATTGTAGTAAGATCAAATGAGCCACAGTAGCATCAGCAAATTATGCTCAGAATACAAGTCGAACCAATACAACCAAATAATAGTGAGAAGAATCGTCACCTGTAGTTGCTCTACGACTCTGTATGAGTCCATATCAATTATGTTGACAACCAGCTCTGACACAGCAGCAAGCAACTTGCCAGTACGAGGCTGATATCTGACCTGAACTGTTCCACCCTAAAAAATTGAAAGCAAATTAATAATTCAATAAACCATCAAAGTACAGAATATGGAGTTATGTCACACTTCATACCTCTATAACCTTAGGACAACTACCATTGTTGATGCTCCAAACTCGTATCTCCCCATTTGAATCATTAGAGATCATTAGATCTTCTTTGGTAGGATGGAAGTCTAACGACATAACAGAGGTAGAGTGACCTGTGAAATTCCGTAGCGAGTAGCCAGTCTGAAAGAAGAGATGTTTAAAAATCACATGAGAAACTTAAAAAATCAAACTTTAATAGTGCCAGCAATCTAACAAACCAACTATAAAAATTTCCTCTCTATGATTCAAATAGTAGCAACACTTTCCTAAAAAGTGATAGAGATAAAATGACAAGAAATAAGGAGAACATTTGCCCCCTAATTTAATCAATATTAAAATATTAAATTTTAGAAGAGAAGAAAATAGAGATCTTTGAGGCTTGCTGCCAAACTTCCTTGTAACTATTGGTAAAGTGGGTGGGAAATTAGCCAAAAAGAATTTATTTAGTGTCCAAGTAAAGATGCAGAATTAAGCTTGCACGCGCATATTCCACCTATCTGCATTAAATCCATGCATAAATTGCAACTTTGCAGAAACAAGAACTTTAAATTAAAATGCATCAATGCAAACTGCAAAAATAAAGATGATGACAGGAGATTTACTGTCCTAGATGTAGTTGAAAATATTACAACTACTAAGCATCAAGAGAGGCCATAAGAAGTAGAGCATGTGTATACTAACATTATCAATATCCCAGACCCTGACAGTTCTATCAAAAGATGATGTTGCCAGCCGTGACTTTGTTGGACTAAATCGAACATCTGTTATCATATGAGTATGTTCCTCAAGAGTGGACTTTGGTTTTTGAGTATCAGCAAACCACAACACAGCCTGCACAAGATTCAATTTACAATGTCAACACTCTAAAGTCTCTAATGGGCCTAACATTTAAAAAAAACAAAAAAAATAAAAAAGGGGAGGGGGGGAATTCCCAAGCAATAACCTTTTTATCATGGCCACCAGTGGCAAGCAGCTTTCCATCTGGGGAGAAGTGACAACAATTGACTTTGCTCGTACTGGCTTGAATAAGGGCCAGTTCCTTGAATACATAACCTATAATGGTGGAAAATATGTTACTTCCACTCACTGGATGCACCTTAAATGCATGGAAAAATGCTCGTGAAAAACAAGTACCTTTGCTGACTTCCATACCACGACCCATATCCCTTGGATCTACCTCTTCATGGGACAAGAATGACTCGACATTATCATCCAAAGTTGCTTCATCACCAAAGCGGTTCATTTCAGCCTGCAATTCCACCACAACATTTCATTTATCGCATCCAAAAGACATCCACAGCATAAGCTCTATATTCTCACCAAAGAAAACCCAAACCTCCAGTCCTCCACTACTTCCATCACAAGTTCAATTTAAGTATCTAATAAAATCCTAGTTAAACTTGTTTACCAAGCAAAACTTTCAAGATTCAACTAACAAGGTCAAGTTGCCATATCTAAACCATTTTCAATTGCCTACCAGTGATCTCAACAGCTCCTTCCTCCAATCTAATTCTTGTAATTTTGACAAAAAATAGAAGCTGCTTACCATTTGATTTGGGGCTGATGTGAGTGTACCCACACTATCAGAGCCAAACACAAGAGAAGGCTTCGAGGAACAACCATTATGAGGTAAATTTGGCATGGACATGACATCCCCTGGTGTGTGCGTTGATGGTGTAGAAGGTGCTGAACCGGGGGAAGGGCCTGCAGTATTTGCAGTACCTGAGCTATTAGCAGGACCTGAAGAATTTGGCTGCTGCTTTCTCTTCCTCCCTATTTGACCTTTTGGTGCCTGCTTAAAAACAATTAGATAATGGAAGAGAATGGAGGTAACAATCCCCTTTGAAAGCATCAATAAGGTAGGTCTGAGAATAGAATAATATTATAGTTGCCATTAAAAAAACTCAAGATCATGCTTGGAAAACATGTTTATCTGAGCTCAAAACCAACAAGGGCTACCCAATTTCAACTGTTCAACTAATAATTACGACTTTTCTAACAAGTTAAGATAAGTTCATATAAGTTCAGATAAGTTAAGGTAGAATTTAAGTGATTGCTCAGATAAATGAAGAGAATCCACCCTAATTTGTGATGCAGCACAGTCATCTAATGTTCAAAAACAAGACAACTTCATGAAGAATTTTTATAATATAGATTCTGCATAGCCTCTGAGCATCATTCATACACAACAATGAAATATTGTGTAGAAATCCAAACTTTGAACCACAAAATAACAAACCTGATCGTTTCCCCGAAATGAATTAGGCATACTGGCATCCATTGTCATGCTGGCAGAGCCCATTTTATCAGGCTGGTTAGAAATCTGAGGTGACTGACTAGAGAGTGCATTTTGAGGATTTTGTTGTTGAGGTTGGTTGTTTGATTGCTGTTGCTGCAAAAAATTCATATGTTAATATAACACACCAGGAACCCTATGCAATAATGCATAACTTCAAGTATACACCTTCATTAGCATATCAGAGTCCCCTCGAGGCAAAACAGGACAACCAGCTTGTGCTGGTGAACCAACGTTTGGGACAACTTCGCCTACGCTATTTAGCTGTCCATCTTTCCCAAGACTCACATTTCTGTTGTTATTAAGAATCATTCTCCTTCTCGTCTCGAGATCCATGGATGATGGGGAAGCCAAGTTCTGTTGTGCTTGCATGAGAAGGTGTTGCTGTAGCTGAATATGCTGCATAGGCTGAGGTGACTGATTCACAGATTTTTGCTGAGGAAGAACCCCAGGTCGTAGCGGATCAAAATTCTAAAAATCAAAACCACATGGCATAAACAAGTCAACAACAGCAGCCTACAACATGAAGCATAATATTTCAACTATTTACGGTAAGACTGAAACCTATAAATCATGAGAGGGACCTTTTACAAAATATTATGAAATATAGCATATTAATAATGACCACATTGACCAGTGCATAAACAATTTCATTCTCGGAGCACCAAGTTAAAATCCTGTGGAGACATGGAAGAGAGGAAAAGTAGCAGAAAAGAGTGCCACTGTTTATGAAACAAGAAAGTGCACATCAAGTCGTCCTAGCTAAGTTCAGTTATCAATGACTGCTTTTTTTCCCCCTCTGTTTGGAGTGATATCCTTTCAATAATCATGAAAGGCTATGTAAAACAAGCACAGTGGCTTCCAGTGGATGTGAGCATACAGTCAGCTTGAAATGAAACACGAGAAGAGCCAATGACACATGTATTATTTGAATTTAAAGATTATACATTTCTAACTTTAAGAATACAAACGAGAACAAGTAACAGATCGATTGATTATTTAAAAGAGTGAAGAACATTAAGATGACTTACACCCATTGGTAGTGGCCACCCTTTTAATGTCAAATTGTTACCACCTTGATTTGATCCTGCAACATATGCATCTAATTATCATGATGAACCACACAAGTAACAAAAATAAATCACCAAAATCAAAGCTAGTGAAATAAGAAAAAATAATATTCCCCGAGTCCCTCCAACCAAACATAAACTTCCACTAAGATTTGGAACTGATAACCAGTTAATTACTTATATACTACAAAATTACAACTCCACAAAGCGTATAAATTACAATATAAAATATTATTTAAGCATTTTATTTAAAAAAAAGTATATACGTAGTATATATATTTATTTTACTTTTTAGAAATTTGGCTTATATAAAAGGACAAAAATAGCGGTAATTCTTCATGATATCAAAAAGTAAAAGAAACTCTATTCTGGGATGAAGTAGCTGATTGCCACAAGTAAATCAATTTTCATATAAACGAGAATGCGAATTTTCTGTGGTATACCAAAACACTCAAAGATCACAAATAAAAATTTCTATCTCCTAAGAAAACAATGACGAATCAAATCACAGATATGAAGCTTTGACATTTAGTAATCTCAGGCTGAAAATGATCAATACAGAAGAATTAAATTAGTCTAAATCATCATACATGTACTACACATGTCACATAGTACGTTAGTAGAGGGATAAAGTTCTTGAAACAGCAGGTGCATATCAACTCACATTTTCATGTAATTAATTGGAATATCTTCATTCAAATTTCCCATAAAAAAGTATCATGAATATTAAAAACATACTGAGACACCAACCTCTAGACTCTTATACTTCAAGCTTTCTAAATCTAAACAACATACCAGGTTGCATAGTGTCCTGTAAAAAAGTTAAGCTTACTAAACAACTTACCAGGAACACCCATCAAAGACCCTTCTGGACCAGGAGGACCACCCACTCTAGCACTAATCATGGGATTCATCTCAGGTTTTATGTCCTGTACCAAAAAGAGATAGTGTATGAGCACTATTAAATCGAGAAGACAGTTTGGCAAGGCCACTCAGTCTCCGCAAAATGAAAAAATAAAATAAAAAGGCATGTCAGAACTCAAGAAGCCTTGATGATTATGAGAACTCATACATACTTGTATAGAATGGGGAAGTTGTGGGCTCCGACTATGATACTGCGGGAGATTCCCTGACATACTTCCAGGAGTCCCATGCATTTGCCTTAAGAAGTAGACACTCGATTCAATAGCTAATATAGCAGTACCAAGAAACCAATGAGATGAGCAACAACAAAATTGAACATAATTTACCCTTGATGCTGGCCACCAATTGAAACTGATTTCAGCATTGACGCATGATTTGGATCCAGGAGCTGGCCTACATTATCCCCAAACCTTTGCTGAAAAAAAAAAGGGCCTCACTTACTGACTGAAGTTGGGAAAAAGAGAGACCTTCAAGAATTTCAGAGACAGCAAAGGATATCACAAAGTTCACTATACAATTACCTTCATGTCATCTGATGCTTCTCTTTGAATTGGCAGCTTTAATTTATCCTCATACATCTTTGCAGCCATAACACTCGCACTTCCAGGTTGTCTCATATGAGAATCAGAATTTGTAATTCCATTGGCATTGCCATTCATAAGTTGGCCTCCATCTCTCCGCGGTTGCTGCTGCTGATGCTGTTGCTGTTGCTGTTGATGATGCTGTTGTTGCTGTTGTTGTTGTTGTTGTTGCTGCTGCTGCTGCTGCTGCTGCTGTTGTTGTGCCTGCCTTTGTAACATCATCTGCACATGCATCTGCTGTTGTGATTTTTGCAGTTGTTGCTGTTCCCTTGCTTTGGACATTTGAGTCTGTCATTTAGAAGCAAAGATAAAACATTAATCAACCTTCAAAATGGATGAAAAAAAGCGTACATAACCCATTACTACGAGGTGTGAGAAGGATTCTCACACCTATTCCTGTAATCCAGCCATTGCCGCTTAGTTGCCTCTATGGACAGGGAAAATCTCCTAGTAGAAACTTGTTTATTGTGATACATTATTGCTGATTATCTAATACCCAATATTTGTACTACAAAATAAAATGCTTTGGTACTGTAGTTGTTGTAAAAATCTAAAAGGAAAATGAAGAAACCATAGATTTATATAAGAACCTTCAAGCTTACAAGAACATGCAAACACATTCTAGCCATGGTCCATGAGATCAATGTTTCAGTTCTCAGCTTCTTATGTGGCTCAAAATGTAGTAGAGCAGTGTGTGCAAAGTTGTCCTTTCAAGTACATTTACCCTCCCACCACCACTCTAAGAGAAACAAGCCTAGGCCTAGACTGTGTCTTAATCTCTTCCAGGGCGGAAAATAACATCATTGGGGGGTATTGCCTTTCAGTGCTTATAAAATTGAAACCTTATTGAACCCGCCCCAACAAAAGACCAGCAAGAGATCTATGATTCTATTCTAGGGCCAGGCAATTTCCATATAATTCAAAGATATTGATTCTTTATTGACAATGAACGATAGAAGGGAGCATTATAGTAAAACAGGGTAGGGGTGTCCATTATTTGGATAAAAACCGAAATCCAATCCAGTCCAAACCGAATTATCAATTCGGATCGGATCCAAACTTTAAATCGGATCGGATTGAATTTGTTTGAAAATTCGGATTTTCGGATTGGATCGGATTGACCTTGTTCGGATCAAAAAAAAAGAAATAACCGAATTATGAAAGCGTTATTTTACAAAAAAAATATTGTTAATATTAATCATGTTAAACTATGTTTATGATTATAATAATATTAATCATGTAAACCTATGTTTCCAATACTTGTATAAATCATGTACTACTATACTTTCAAGAATTGAATTTTATTATTGCAATTTTATTTTTATAATCGCATTAGACCCAAAAAAATTAGCAACGTATTTTAATTCGGATTGGATCCAAATAACCGAATTATAATTCAGATTGGATTTGGTAAGTAATTCGGATCGGATTGGATTTAAAAATTAAAAACCGAAATTTATTTTGGATCAGATTGAATTTGGGCTAAATCCAAACCAAAACCGAATGGACACCCCTAAAACAGGGGCACCTGGCCCCCAGTTAGCTTCAATCTTATATTTAGAATGAGTGAGACTCTAAGCATATTTCATCCATTTCAACAAAATTGAAAAGGAGTCACTAGGGGGCTAGTTATAACCCCTCCCTCTAGCAAGAGTTTTTCTGACTCTTCTTCTAGTTATAGAGGGCCCTGGAACAGAACTAAAGAGCCTCTAAGTTCACTGCAAAACTTTCTTCTAAGGAGCTAATCTGTTAATATCAGTGACAACCGTTGAACTGCAGTACCTTTGGACGTTTAGGTTTTCCATTTGCTCAAAAAAAAAAAAAAAAAAAAAAAAAAAAAAAAAAAAAAAAAAAAAATCACTTACTGAGACACTGAGTACACTTTTACGAAAGCAGAATTCAAATCAGTGAAATACAAATATAAACTTTCAGATCAATTATTATACTGTACACAACATAGCCCTTGAATCCCTGATTGAAGTTCTGACAAATGAATTTTCACTAGAAACAAAGATAACGATAAACTACCTAACCCCCTTCTAACCTAAATCCATGAAATCTAACATTTCTATATTACCCCCATACAGTTTGTAAAAGAGGATAAAAAAAAAACCCTCAACACAAGACGAGCTAAAAATCACACCTCAATATAAGAAGCAGCAGCATCTGAGTGTTTTTCATTAGTCCTTGCAATGAATATATCCCAAAATACCGACCACCACTCGAAGAGAAACCCGCCAGGAGCATCAATTGCTACAAAATCAAAAGAAGGGAACACCAAGCCATAGAACAATTAAAAGAGGCGTATTTCAATATTCAGCATATATAACTTTCTTGAAGCTACACTTACCAACAGGGTCTGTAGATACTTTTCCCTCTTGCTGAAAAGCTTTAGCAGAAGCATGTAACTTCCTCTTTACAAAGTAATCATGTATATATACATCCAACCTGTCACCCAAGCAACTACCAAGTAATAAGACTCATCATACAACCAACAATGGAAACAAAAAACAAATCAAAAATTTGTAAAAAATAAGCAATAAATTCTTAGAAACCCTAAACTTTATTTTAAAATCTATAGTACAATCCAAATTTGGTTTCATTTAATTGGGTTGTCAAATTCTGAAATAATACTCCATATCATACCAGCCCTTAAAATAATCCCCACAAAATACAAGCCCTAATTTAACTTTACAATCACAAATAAACAACCATTAAAAAATTCACAACAAATTCAGATTAAATATCAGCAAAAAAACACAAAACCTAACAAGAAATTCAATCAAAAAATTTAGTTTTGACCATACCCATTAACCTCAACTCAAAATTAATGAAAAATCATGAGCTTAATTGACAAAAAATACCCAATAAAAGATTCAATCTTTACCAATTAATACTAGTTGGAAGCAAGAACCCAATAAATTGATGAGAAAGAAAATTGAATTTCAGCACAAAAAACTTACATTTTATCGGCTTCCCAGTTAGTCTGCGATGACTGAGACATAGTTGAAAAGTTGAGAATCACCAAGCTTCAATTTTTTTTATTTTATTTTTGCAGAAAAATGAAATTAAAGAGTAGTATTGTTGTTTAGTTGAATACTAGAAAAAGGTTTTATAGCAAAGGCAGTATTGTTCTGCTTCTTAACACGGAAAGTTCTTCCTATTTGATTACACCTTATTTATAGGGATTAACAATCTTATTTCTTTTCGTATTTTCTCCCCTTTTTTCTTGGACTGAAATCGAGTTGACTTGCTCTGAATTTGGTTCTAATAATACTAGTAGTTTGATCGTCACAATGACCTTGTTTTAGAAGGTTATTTATGTAATTTTACTTAATAACCGGCTAACCTAACCCTGATAAGGTTTCAATGCTCACGATTTTTTATCTAGTATCAAATCTAAACCCTTTGAGATTTGCGGCTTTGCTTGGTAATCAACTAACCAAATAATGTCATGTAGATTTTAGGGTTTTTATGTATGGTTTAAATCTTTTTTCAATCTCGTGCAATGCACAAAGGTAAGAAATATAAAAGTAGCCAACTAACATCGGATTGGACCAAATAGTATTTGGTTTAGTGATAAGGATTATAATTGGTCTAGTTGTCTACTTCGTAACAGTAAGGACCAAGTAATATCAATGTTCACTAAAAGGAACTTCAACTTGGGAATTTCGTTACCCCCACCCCCAAAACTCTAGGGTATTATTGCCCACTAACTTGGGTCAATGACGCTCTGATCCAATACGGCACTTTTTAACATCATGATATTACGATATCTAAAATTTCCTATTTTAAAATATTAATTTTAAGGAAATTATAATAATAGGATTGGATAGAAACGTGTAAATATTATGACAATAATAGGAGTGGATAAATACGTGTAAATCACTATGAATTTATGGCAATACTAAAGTGGGTAAACACGTGGCACCATAATATCCAACATTAGTTAAAATATATGATGACTTTTTTTTATAGGATCAAGGAGTGGAGGGATGATTAGTCCCTCCAAACCCCCCGATGTGACTAGGGTTCGATCCTCACCCCCACCCCTCCTATAATAATAGGAAGGGCACCCTCGCACCTCATCGTATAAAAAATGATGATATTTTTAGAAAAATGGACATGTATGAGGGAGTTAGCACAAGTGTGCGGACCACTGTTGGGAAGACTAAAGAGTTCTCAATTACAATTGGAGTTCATCAAGGTTCTACACTTAGTCCTTTTTCTTTTGCTAAAGTCATGGGCGAAATTGACGAACTTGATTCAAGATGATATAGCATGGTGCATGAGGTTTGCTAACGATATCATGTTGATTGATGAGACAAAAGAAGGAGTGAAAAGTAAGTTAGACTTGTGGAGACGGACATAGGAGTCCCGCGGCTTGAAGGTAAGTAGAAGTAAGATAAAGTATTTGAAATGTAAGTTTAGCGGTGCGGGAAACGATGAGGCAAGGATGATCACCTTGGATGGGAAGATTGTTTAAGGTTCTGAGGTCTTTCGGTGTCTGGAATCTATTTTTCAAAAGGATGGAGAATTAAATGGATATGTAACTCATAGGATGAAAGCAAGTTAGTTGAAGTGGAAGAGTGCAACGATTTTTTTTTTTATTATTTTTTATGTGATCCGGTGTATCCTATAGATTAAAGGGGAAATTCTACCGAATGACAATAAGGCCTGCTTTTTTATATGGTACAAAATGTTGGGCCTTAAAGCATTGTCAAGTGCATAAGATGAATGTGGCAGAGATGCGTATGTTGCGATGGATGTGTGACTATAGAAGAAAGGATCGGTTGAGGAATAAGATAATAAGGAAGAAAGTAGGGGTTACATCGATTGAGTACAAGATGAGAGGGAATCGTTTAAGATAGTTTGACCATGCAAAAAGGAGACCAAGTGACTCTCCGGTAAGGAGGCTTGAAGAAATACAAAGTGTTGGGATTGCGAGAGGTAGGGGAAGACATAAGAAAACTTGGAATAAGGTGATTAAGAGTGACATGAGTACTTTGGGGATTGAGAAAAATATGGTGTTGGATAGGGCGTTATGGAGGGAGAAAATTTACGTCACCGATGTGTTGTGATTTTATATATACTTTCTATATTTATTTTCGTTTTTAATTTTATTATTTTAGCCCACTAATATTTTATGAACTGTATTACTTTCCTTTCCTAAAATTTTCTTAACCTTTTGTGTTTTTTACTCCAACGTTTAAATCACTCCTCTCAAACTTTCTTGAACTTTATTCTTGGTTCCTTTTTAAAACTCTCCTAATTTTTCCTGAACGCTTTTTCATTTGCTCACTTTACTCACTACTTTCAAGCTCTTTCAACTTATTATTTTGCTGCGTCCTTTCTTTATAACATAAGATTCCTTGTGATAATTCATGGTAGCCAATCCCAAGTCATTTTGGGACTAAAGCTTTGTTATTGTATAGGTAGTTTTCTAATTGGAGGTATTTACTGCAAAAATAAAAAATAAAAATCACCTACATGTTTTGTATTTAGAATTTGACAAAACTTTGTGAGCAATGGGTCAAAAATACAATAGATTCTAGAAGTACTTCAATATCATTTAATTTCAATCTCGAGGGGAAAGTCATGAACTTGTTCTTCACCCACTACTTTGAAATCTAAAAACGTAGTGAGGGGAATGGGAGGAAGAAGCAAAGGAACAACATCACCATTTTGATTTGGAGTACCTAAAATTAATTAAATAATTTTTACCTAAACAAAATTCATTATTCTCGACGGAATAAATAATGGAATGTGGAAAAAAATGGCTCCTAGATTTGGCCAATTTCGGCAAAGAAAAAGACTCCTATGATTTATATTGAGATAGATTTCTCTATTCCTTGAAATCATCCTTGTCATCAGCAGGAATGGGCATGTTTCTCCAGTAAACAGCGAGAGCACTACCACCGACCTGTAAAGGCCAAAAGAGGGGAACAATGGCTCAGTTTGCTATATGCAAATACACAATGACTTAAAATATAGAGACTTGGCACAGAAACTCGTACCGCCATGAAAACCACGCTCACAGCAGAAGGGACAGCAACAAGTGGGTTTGTGAAATGTTTTTGAGCCAGCAGAAACCCGAGTGCAGAACTCTGCAACATGCATGTACAAAGATCAACTTAATTAGAACAGTTCTTTTCACCTTACGAATAGATTTGAGTGATCACGAGTACCTAAGTATCTCTTCCAAACGTAAGAGCCCTAGTTTTATTATACTGGGTACAGACGAGTTCAGACAAGGGTCAACAGTTCATATGAAGGCCAAAAATAGCCAAGGTATTGGGCTAATCAATCTCGGGTAAGTTCATGTAGGAGTTCAGGTTAGTAGAATGAAGCCTTCCCTCTACCCCTAGTCAAAATTTAATTTCGAGCAAATTGAAATATGTTGTATATAAAGTGTGTTTCAGGTATTAAGCAAGTTCAGAGCAAAATTCAATTTTCATGTTATGTACGGTATGTCAATCAGCAGATCAAGAATTCAAATTGAAATATTAAGCATACAACATGATGGCAAAAGAACATCACTTGTCTACGATGATTTTCAAGGAAAAAGGGAGAAGCAACTTGCCTGCATTCCACATTCTATAGATATAGTACGAGAAGTGGATTCACCGAATGATAATTTGGAGACAAAGTAACCAATTGCAAAGGCAGCAGCATGCAAGAGTGCAACTGGCAGAATCAGCTGTGGTCCTTGTGCTTTCAGGACACCCGCAACTTGTCCAATCTAAGACATAGGGATAGAACGAGAGTTAGCTTATATGATGTCATCAAGGTACAGATAAAGAAAAAATAAAATTGCTTGATGGAAAAACTTACAGGACTAGCACAAAGCAAGGTAGTGAGGATCACTCCAATCAGAGGTGTTATTGTGATGATCTTTGCAGTAAACTTGGGGAAAAATTCATTCGCCAGGACTGCATTAAAGTGGAAAGCAATTAACTCATTTGTGTATTTTTCATACATAAAGGGACCAAAACAAGTCACAACAGCAGCAGCCACCATATAATCTTCATTTCTTGGTCCTTGATAAACCAATGATTAATCTACTTAATATGAAAGTTGTTACACCAATCGTCATTCTGAAGGAATTTTCACGTGGGAGTTAGTTTAGGGGATGGCCCTCAACCATATAGGCATATAGCAGCGTTTTCTGCAGAGCTGGGAAGGTCATGCCTGAGATGAGTACGCTGATGGGACTTAGTATATAAAAAGTACAACACAATGCAGTATGACTACTGCGATAGGTGTGATCTAGGGTGGCCAAATATGCATGCAAGCTTAGCCTTGACCTGTCAAAACTAGCAAAGAGGCTGTTTCTGAACCACTAAACCCCTTCTAATGTCATCATGGATACCCAATTAGCCATACTCGGCAATAAAACTTCAGCCCATTGGCTATCATACTATGAATTGCAGATAAAAATTTATCATAAAAGATAAAGAAGGTCAAACACCATCTTCAAGTTACCTCCAATAATTGTCGGTACCAAAACAACCTGGAAAGTGCTCAAAGCCAGACCCTGGAAAGAGGAAAACAATTGAAAAAATTTCTCAGCGATGACCAACACCGACAATTAGCATGCACACATACTTACAACATTCATAAACCTGAGGCTCCTCATATATGAGAGTTACCAGTGCTCAAGAATTGCTAGATCTTTATTCAAAAAAAAAAAAAGAATTGCTAGATCTCCTCTCTCTTTCAGTAATACAACAACATTAGCAATTGATTAATTTTCTCTCAGTGATAATAACTACATTATCAATATAAATAAAAGGGAATGGTAGAGCTTAAAAAACGGAGGCAGTAATTTGTATATCCTTACTTTCTTTCTGTCCTGTGACTCCTGTTTGTCTATCCCCTATATTTTTCTCTTTATAGACACAGAGTTATAATATTTAATTGACTTATGGCCTCATATTTCATTTTTGTCTCTGTTTTCTTACTCTTTCAATTTGCCAATTAGGTTAACCTAGGCCCTTCCATTTAGTGCAGCATTCTCAAACCCATAACAATACCAATTTTTTTTATTTTGTTTTTTTTTTTTAAATCGAATAACTGTGATAGACAAACAACCATTTCATGATTTAAGCATGAGTGGACTCACAGCTGCATCAACAGGGACCAGTTGGCCAGCTAGAAGTTTAGTGAGAAGTGGAGTCATAATAATAGCTCCAATGGTTGAACACCTGCATATATCACAAAATGTTACAGCAACAAAGCCTTAGTCCCAAAATGATATCACAAAATATTAAAATGATTAAATAAAGAATGAGAAATTAAAAGGATATCGTTCTTTATATGTATATATAAATAAGAATCTCGCTGCAAGTTCATGGTGTGTAAGTGTGATATCATAAACCAAAAATGTCATTGGGTGTCAACAAAATTTACAAGTATTATTAAGTAATACTTAACCAAATGCAGACTCTACTTATGTCCTAATTTACTCCTAAAGCTTATTCATAATACAGGTTTATCCCACAGATCTTTCTCAAGCTCAAAACGTTCCCCAGGTACATTAACAAACTGAACTTACGTTGTCATAAGAACTGAGAGTGCAACATTTCCTTTTGATATATAGGTTGCAACATTTGATGCCTGGCCTCCAGGGCAGCATGAAACAAGAATCAGACCAGTCGCAAGAGGTGCAGACAATTTCAAAGTCTGTACAAGAGATCAATGACAATCAGTAAAGTAGCTTATATTGTGTTTATTTAACCAATATCTTATGGGAATACACTCCCTCAATCTAATAACACAGAAACGCTATTAGGAAGAAAAAACAACAGTATCATAAAACCCTGAGGTTCCAAAAATTTATATAAACCAAAATCACTTCATAAATGAGGTCTCACAAACATCGAGTACAAGGCATCTTAAAATCGACATAATTGATAGATACCACAGTAGCTTGATATAAACAATGCAGTAAGGCACACCTGCCATGTGAAATAACTCATTGCAAGAAGCGATTTGCAAACACATATTACAGAACTCATTCAACAATCAATAACATGTATACACCTAGTAAAATTGCTATCATATTTCGATTTTGTTCCATCTAAAAGCAGATTCATATATCATCATAATACACCTTCCTTAGAAAGTGAGTTTTATAAAACCTATAGAAGGGCATCAGATACTTGGAATGTGGATCTAGACATACCAATGCAATTAAGAACCCTAGCAAAGGCTTGATCATATATTGTGCTAAGAAACCAACTCCGACCTGCAAATTGAGGGGGGAAATTAGAAAGGTTACCACCTTTAACATCCTAAAAGTAATTATAGATGCTTGAATGAAATGAAAATTATTCTTACAGTCCATGGATTCCGCAAACACCGTTTAAAATCATCAAATGTTAAAGTCAATCCCATTGAAAGCATGAGGAAACCCAAACCAAGAGTAAAAAGATCTGTTTCTAACCAAGTTACCTGCAGGAGAAACCCCAATAAAGGTCACTATTAAAATATAGAGAAACCCCATAACAGTCACTATACAAAATTACACTTGTACTACATTAATAATTACATTTATGCCTTAAAAGTAGCACAAGACAGTGAATTTAGCAAGTTTACCGCAGCAGGTTTATAGATGCCAATGAGTGTTCCCAGTATGACCTGTGTAACAGATTGCACAACCACAGTCAAGTATTCGATCAATTTAACATCATTTTTTTGAAAGAAAATAAATAAATAAATGACACAAACATATAGTTATATATACACCCAATAAGACATACCCAGACAGGAAACAAAGTAGTCAAACCCTCAATAATCTTCTCATACTGACTCATTTCCTTTACGACACTGCTGGGAACATCTCCAGTGTAGTCTGTCGCTGCCTTGCACAGAAATATGGAACTCCTACATCTGCAGCCAATCAAGTGTCACAACGGTAACAAGTGCAAGAATAGAACACTCAAATTCAAGGCCAGTCCTTAATGTAAATCAAATGGCAGCCTGCTATTCCACAAATTTCAACCTTTATCAAGCTAATGATACTTAACTAAAGCATTGATGTAAACACTATGGATAACAAAATTCAACCCACACAAAGATAGATAACGCTACGAAAATGAGATACTTCCCCTCTGTTTGTAAAAGCTCTCACTGTTTTGAATCTTTTTGTGGGACGATCACCGCCCAAAAAAGAAAAACTTTTACAGATGCAAGTTTTTGCCTGATAAAGTCGATGCATAATTTCAAGACAGATAAAAAAAGCAAAAAGAAATTACCAAAAAAGGGGGGAAAAAAAAGTAGATTTTGATTGATTTTTTTAAAAAATAAATTTAAAACTTGCATTAAATTTCTAATTTTTGGAACATGAAGAAAATCAATGCCCACAACAATAACATTCTACTCCTTCAATATATAATCTCAAGCAAAATCCGGTCTCCAATAGGGTAGTAATATGCAATCCATGATCAATCTCATATACAAACACCATTTTATCCATATTTTCACCCTCAAATGACATCATGTCATCCCATTAAGATTCACATTCCAAGAACAAAGTACATTGCAAGCTCAAAAAACTAAGGTTCCAAACAACAACCTCCAATACATTAGCATAAGGTTAGTTGGTTGCACAACAAATAATCAATATACTACAATTTACAATCCTCAAATACTCAATAATTTACAATCCTCAAATTATAGGACCCTTGTATTTTCTTTTCATCAAATCTTACATAATTTTCACAGCATAGAAGCATACCTTGAAGGGTGAACAACAATAGGACTCAATGACTTCTTTTGGGAAGTAGCAAGACAAGTCATTTGAGTTTCAAGTGAGGATAATCCATGCCTAAAATCTGTTAATCAAAACAACTCAAATTACACAATATTACAACATAATAGAATCATAACTTGCAAATTCCAAAGCAAATAAGAACAACTCAAAATTAATAAAATGAAGCAAGGCATTTTCCATAAATCAAACATACCCAAATGAGATTGGACATTTCTTGAAGAAAAACAAGAATTGGGTCTGTAATAATCAGCGTCATTAAGCTGAAATTTACAGTCTTTTAACACGCATCTTGACATAGACGCCATTGAAATGATTCAAATTTTCTCAGAGATAAGAAAAAACCCAAATAAAAACAAGCAAGATGATGGGTTTTAGAGGGAGGTTTAGGGTATCATGCTATTTTTGCCAAGTTGGGAAATTATTGGTGGGGTAAACAGGAGTAACGAGAGTTGCAAAACGTTAAAATGGGAGATTTTGAGATAACGAGGACACTGGAGAACCACAAATAATGAGGCTAAGAGTCATCTGAAAATTACTATCAAAATCAGAGAGTTATGATTTTTAATGAAACTTGTGAAACTGCTCCTTGCTCTGCTAAAATCACTATCTTTGATAGTTTGATCTACCTAAGGTCTAACAACAAAAGAGGCAAATTCTTGTACTTGAACTTTTCGGCAAATGGCACAAACTTGGGGCATATTCTCTGCAGCTTAATTTCAGTTTAGTTCAGCTCCAATCAGTTCACTTCAATTCCTAAATTCCTTCTCTCATAAACCGTTCATTTCAGCTCTATTCATTTCACTTGTTTTCAGTAAATTAAAACATGCTCTTGATGTTACCAGATACGCCTTGTCTCTCTTTATATTTATCACATTTGTCGATGTAACATAACTTTAAACATCAATAACTCTAATTCTTCATGAGTAAAAATTATGATAATAGACGATTTTAATAAGATCCTACATGATTATTTTTTCCTTACATATAATTCACAAAAACAATCAAAAAAAAGTTATTAAATAGTGTAAAAGTCAAAGTAAATCAAGTAAAATGGCTGATGAAGTATTACATTGCAAAATAACACATTGTCTTTAATGCCTCTTGATTTATGCTTGTAAATGTTAGTCGATTATAATAGAGTTTTGTGATTCACGAGAAAAATACACTACAAAGAGACATATTGTGTGATTGTCTATAAGAAAGGGCAACTCGATGAGATGTGCCTAGGTCAATTTGTGTTGATCATTCCATACCAATAAAAATCCCATGTATTTGGACATGATTTTACTCGAATTAAAAGGTGATCAAGTATTATTTTTTGAAACCATGTAGTAGACTTTGTGATCTTCAAATTCTTTACCTAATGTGTGACAATTTACTAGCAAGCCTTAGATTATGTATAGCTGTAGGCTCATCTGACATTAAAATGTATTCTATAAATAGCTTATCACTTGCTTTAAAATTCTAAAAACCACATGATGTGATTTTATTTCTTATTTGGTCTAACACTATAAGTGTATGTTTGTATTTGTTCTACATGTTATAATCAAATATAAATTCTTCCACCACATCTGATCCAATCTTAACTCCATCCGATCAAATATTTTTTCAGAGCCACTCAAATCTACATGAGTACTCCTATCTTAAAGTTCAAACAATTTAAACTACTTACTTCACACACTTCTTCTAATCAAACATAGCCACACGCAAGATATAGTCAATTAATTAACGTGTCGGGTCAAAATGTGCCCACAATTTGTTGTCTCAAAAGATTTAGGCACCTTAAAAACACAACAACTACACCACAATGAGCCCACATAATACCCAAGACCAACAATAGCCCATTTCTCTTACATCTATAATAACCCTTACTAAAATATGAGAACTTCTACTGTAGCTTAGCAATAGTGTATTCCCCAGTATACCCTTAATTCGTGAAAAGACTTGTCTGCCCTTGGTCCAATTGGTGCCCTGTTTCTGTCATCTGCCCCCAATCTCCTTTATCCCGAATTTCCTCCCATCCATTTCTTTTTGAACCTCTGTAATCTCTCATCTCTTTCATGGAGTGTACCATTCATCTTTCTTTCTCTCTCCCTTGAGCTATGTCCTTAAGACACATCTACTCTGCATAAGGTACTTTTAATTCATTCTATTTAATCTCTAATGATGAATTACTGAGTTTCTTATGCTACAACAATGGACACGAAGCTTATGCTGCTCAACTCAAGCGCTCCCGCAAGGTTTCCCTCTTTCTATCTTCCTCTTCTTTATTGTTGTTTTTCCAACTTTATGATTTTAATATCATGATTTTTGCTTCAATTTTTTTAATTGATTTATGTTAATCTGATAGGTTAGCTAATTGAATTATGCTAATTATGAAACAAAACTTACTTTGCTTTAATTCAATTAGCTGATGTCAAAATCATCCACAAATTTAACACCCACTATTCAAAAAGATTAAATTTGGGGTCTTCATTTTTTTTAATTTTAGGTTTTTTAACGTTGAATTTCTAGGTTTTCTGAATATTTTTTGATTTTAATTGATTGTTATTTTTTTGGTTTTTTTGGGTAGAATTTCTAGGTTTTCTGAATTTTTTTCGATTTTTATTCATTGTTATTTTTATTGGTTATTTTTTTCAGTTCAATTTCTAGGTTTTATGAGGATTATATGAACATTATTTATAGATCAATTTGAGTAATGAGATGTGTGCATTTTCAAATGAGGGTAGGACTGATTATAGGGCTAGAAATATAATGATTGATTAAGACAAGAACTAAATTTTCAATTACTACTGTAAATTTTCAATTATATGTAAGTATGTATGGGTTGAAAGGAGGGTTTGCATAGAGAACATACAGTATAGTGGTTTGTCAGTCTAAGCTTGATTGCCGAATTTTTTTTACTAATACCAATAGCATAAGCCTAATTGATGATAGAAATCCTTGGTTGAATTTCCTTGAAGACATAAATTCTGCTTCTTTCACAGAATTATGACTTTGTTATGCACTTTGGCTTAAATTATGAAGCTACATTTCATTGAAATTATACAGAAAGGAAAGAAAGAATGTAGCTTTTCTAGCTTATAGTTTTATCTACTTATCTTGGATCTGATGATGTTGAAGTAAGCCTCTTATATTTTCATTTGTTCTTATTGTGTATTTTTTTTTTCCTAAATGGGTGTCACTCATGCCCTGTTAACTAGGGGGTGCTGGTTTTATTGGATCACATGCAGCACTAACACTATTAAGACTTGTATCATGAGACAATTGTGGTATCCTCTCCCTTTAATCATCCTTACTGTCCACTAATCTTTCTCATGGGAACCTAGCTGCTGCAACAAATTTTTCTTCAACCAGGAAAACTTCAGTTTGTATATGCTCATCTGGGTTGCTGTTACTCAAAAGTGTTTATTTGAAGTACAAATAAGATCATCAGTGTAAAATTAAGGCATGAATTCAGTACCTTGTGACTGGGATCAGGACAAGAGGAGTAGTAACATGCTTTCGTAATACAATTGCTTTAGGTTTTAAGGTTTAGGTGCTTTTTTAGTGTAGTTTGATCTTCAGATTTGATTATTATGTTTTGTGCATTAATTTTAATTGTTTTTGTTGTTGATTTTAAATCAAAGTTGTATTCTTTTTCATTTCAGAGTGGCGAGTATAAGATGTATCATTGTTCAAAGGAAAATATCTGTAATTATAACTGGCAAACACTTTCAAAGGTGACCTCCTCTTTAGTTAATCCACTTTTAAAGGACAAGTAGAAAATATATATATTATAAGCATGTAGAGCATGAAGGTAATTTGAGATATTTTTTATGACTTACTGTTGTAGTAGAGTCATTTTTGCCAGTATCATTGCATCACTCCATTAAAAAATATCTGTATATTGTTGATGATGTGAAAGATAAATTGGCTTTCCTTTTTCTTGTTGATTGGTAAGTCTTGTCAGCTAAGTGTTTAGTTATTAGGTTTATGATGCTCTTTTTAGGCCCTTGTTAGGTTTTTGTTAATTAAATTAGTTGTTGGTAGGATTATCAAAATATTGATAAAAGATTATTGGAATGAAGATCGATAAAAGATTATTATGGTTTGTTAGCTCTCCCAAATGGATGTAAGAAGTATCATAATTACCTTTTCAAATTATGACAGTTTCTGTTTGATGCATGCTATAGACTTCAATATTAGGAGGAACTCCGTATTTTTGAACTGAATACTTGACTTTAAGTCTATAAAAAAAGGTTTTTGTTATTTCTGAAAATGCCTAGATATATCAGTTTTGATATTCTGAAAATGCCTAGATAAATCAGTTTTGATATTTTGAATATGCCTAGATATTTCAGTTTTGATATTTAAAAGTGCCTAGAGATTTTGAATAGATTTTAAGAAATGCATTCAGATTAAATTTATGGAACCATTGGGTGAAGATTGAAGAAGTTTAAAGGCGTTGGAATTTTGAAATAATTTGATTAATTTAAATTGTTGGGTTTTTTGGTTTTTATTAATCAATGCATGAGAGTGATTATTTAAGAGGATTGGGGTATTATTCATATCTGAACTTCTTAAGAGGATTAAGTTAATGTTGCAATTTTATTCTGTAATGCAACACAATGAGAAATATAATGACATTGTCTTCTAATGCATGCTCTATATATAGTATTTGTAAAAAGCCAACTTTACATCTTATCTTTATATTTATATTAGTTAATATGGGACAGTTGCAATGTATGATTTCTTCACCTTTTTTTTTCAAATTATTCGACTGCATTCGAGTGCCTAACCAGGATTTTATCTTGCATTTTGACAGTATTTCGGGCAGTTTGGGTTCATTATATTCGATTGATGGGAAATGCTTTGGTGCCATGTTGAGAGAGTAAGCTATGTGTTTGTGATTGGATTCGTGTTCATCACTTTTTTGAGTTTGATATAGTAAACATGTTTGTGTAACAGAATTTTACATAGGGAGAGTTTCTTGAATTTATGTAACAGTGTATGATTTCTTCAATCTTCTTGCTTCTATATTCAGTTCAAGAAGTCCTTTGTTGGTTTAAAATCAAAGGTGCTAATGGTAGTCGACATTAGAAATATTAATGCATCCTTCCATTTTATATTAATTTGTATACCATGCACAAGGTGATTCAAAGTTCCCATGTAATAAAGCTGAGATTAGCAATATCAGTTCAGGCCGATGAATGTTTGATTTTTTTGGGGAGAAATGCCCTTTCATAAACATGGCATTTGCTTTGGCTACTTTATCTTGCATTGTCAAGAAAAGAGGATGTAATGCAGAGTTATTTTTCTCTAGAATGATACTTCATCTTGCATTATGTCTCTTCGATGGTGCAGAATAGCTTCTCTCAATTTTTCAAAGGTTGATGATAAGTTGATAATGGCACAAACCGTTTTATCAGAGGGGTAGGCAATAGTTTTCCATGCTATTAGTGGAGATTTTGGTAGATAATTCAATTCATAACCATATTGATGCTACAAACAGCGTTTATTAGCCTTTTAAACCTAGGCTTAATTCAACCAATGTAACATACTAATATTGACATTCCTTTTATCGGTTTGTTTTTAATTTGCCAGTTAGCCTTATTCCTAATTTATTTACATTAGTTCACGGTATACCAACCCTTTTCCAAAATATAAACTTAGTATCTTTTAAAATACTTTCCTCCACTTTTACTTAAATGTTACATTAAGTATTATGTATTGTCATTACGAGACTTTACTACGCTTAAGTAACCCGTTAATAATTTTGACAAATATTAAAAATTGCAAATGCACATCTATATCTATATCTATACTTCTATATCTATACTTAGTATTTAAAAACACAATCCACAAATTTTTCATACGACACATGTCATCATAAGTCACTATTCACTCATTACCACATATGACACATGTCATCTCTCCTTAATCTTTTTGTTTATTTTATGCATTCTATAGCTTGCAAATTCAAGTAAAAAAAGTGTTTTATTTCCACCATAATAAAATCAAGTTGAACCAATTAATACACATCACATAAACATATGAATTATAATAATAAAAAAAAAAATGTCTTTTCAACTCTTAGACATAATATATAACTTAAATCAATATGTCATTTCATATCCCATGATCTTTATGTATATATACCTAACTAAATTCCTTCATCTTCTTTCATAGTTCTACCCTCCCTCATTTTTTCCTTTTAAGTTTTAGCAATGAAACAATTCTTCGTATTTCATATCAAAAGTTTCAACTATTGAAAAACATACCTACATATGAAATAACCAAGTAACACCCCGTGCATCGAACGGGCCAAAAGACTAGTTACATTAAACACACTAACACTATTATAAAAAACCGTTTCACCTAGCCTTTTTAAACTCAGATATACATTAAATACCGTACTAAGGATTAAAATTTACACGTTTTATACTTCTCGTTAAATTTCAAAAAATTGGGGGGGCATCCGCATTGCGGGCGCTCCAACAACTAGTTTTTCTAAAAATATAATAATTAACTATACTACGAATTGTTGATCTGAAGAGGATTTCTATGAAATAGTAAACGATGTACTTTAATGGTTAAAGTTAATTGTATTAGTGTCAATTGAAACGCATCCAGATTGAACATTGACTGGTATAGTAAAAATTTTCCGCATAATCGAAGGTAGCAACTAACTCTAGTAATTTACATTTTTATATTAATATTGAAAAATTAAAGTGTTGATTTAAAATTTTATACGCAAATAACGTCGTTACAATCAACATGAATAACATTGTTTGGAGAAGACCGGCATGAGAGGTATGGTAATTAAAATTCGACCAATCCAGTTCTACTCAAAATGTCATTAGCTTAATTATTACCCATCAAACTTCGTGGTTTTGTTTTTATTCTCCAATTTCAAATATGCTATGTCTAATAACTTGTATACCTGAACAAACTAAAAGTTGTAGTTCATGATGGTAAGTTGCACCAAAGTGGAGTGTAAACATCTTTTACACACAATCAAAGTATGACAAATGGACAAGTTACATCTTTTACACGGCCCTCAATGTATGGTGTTGTGTTCAATTAACGGTTAGCAATTGAGATACATACCTTCTACTGTCATTTGATGTAAGCCGTCGATCAATTTAATGTGACGGCTCGCAAAAGTCTTAGCAGCTGCACACGAATAACCACTTGCTGGTAAAGCCTCGGTATTATACGTTTCAATTTATGAAATCATCACATTTTGACAACTATACGTTTTAGATGAAACAATGGAGACACATGTTGAGGTGCAATTAAATCAAAATTTCTAAAGTAAAATTCGTTCATAATTTGCAAGTTAACATATTAGCAATCAAATGAAATCATTTGGTAAAATATGCAAAATTCTATATAAGTAAAGTGTACCCTTTGGAGTGACTAACTCCACGGATGAAGTCATAGTAAATTGAGCATAATTTAGACTTAATAGATAAAATTAGACAAATTTACATCATTTAGGATTGATTAAGGTCAATTTAGATAAATAACCATTTAGGCCAATTTACACCACAATATGTAAATGTTGGACTTATCTTCAAAATTTATGTGCTTTTAACTAAGAAAGATTTAACAAATCTCTTCCACCTGATTAAATATCATTGTAATGGTAGCAGCCTTGCTATATTACAAATGCAATTAATAAATTATTAGGGAAAAGGCGTTGAAAGTGAAAAACGTATTTTACGAAGTTTGTGTACCGTAGATCAATGAAATAGTTTGTCTGATTCTTTTTACTCGCAACTTTTGTTTTAAGACGCATTTTAACAAAGAGATTTAAGAGTGGGAACATAATTTTTCTTAAATAAACCTGGTTCACAATAACATTATTGTGGACCAAAATCTCACGTGCCAATTTACTCACCCAAGCTTCTTACAAAAATTGCTCCAGATTACAACCACCTATTTCTTTCCTTTATTTTGCAAGAAGCGGACACTTTCTCTCTCTTCCAACTTTCCCTTCTTGCATTTTCTCTTTCTTCAGCTTGAATTCTACAATGGCGAGAACCCGTGGAGGTGGTACATTTCAACGAAAACGTGGCCTTCGTTCTTCGGCTACAAAAGTCGACAAACCACCACCTTCTGATAATTTTTGAATGAATTTTTGTTTTGCGATGTTCAATTGTTATTTCGTTCGATTTTGATTGTTTTTTGTTTTCTCATTCAATTTTATTGATAATGTGTTGTTCTCGATGATGATTTGTGCAATTTTGAGCTGATTAATTGTTGTTTTTCTTTAATTGAAACTATTTGTATGAATTTTTGTTTGAATCTTTTTTCGTATTGAAGATTATTTGAATATCTAGGGTTTATTCGATGTTCGATTGTTTTTTATGTTTATTGTTCGATTGAACATGTAATATCCCGTATTTTTATACGTATTTTCCTAATTAATTAATTATTATTTTCTAAAAAGGGTATTTTAGTAATTTAACTTACTATTTAAATCTTGGAGCCAAAACGATATTTGAATTTTGGCGCCAAAAGTATTTTAAAAACAAATTATTATTTTGGATAAGATTTATTATCCATTTATCCTATTTTAAAAACCGGATTATTTATATATTTTGGATATTTTAATTAAGGCAAAAACTATATTTTATTATTATTTTAATAAGTCCGAAAATCCCATTTATTTGGCTAATAAATTTTGGATTTTCCTAAAAGAAAATATGATTTTATTAGTTAAATTATTTGGTGAATATTTGGTATTTTATTATTTAATTATTTTTTACAATAAATATTATTTACACAATTATTTTAATTACTTAAAACTAGCAAAATAATTTCCTAAAGTACTAAATAGGAGGGCCGAAAATATGAGCTTGGGAAAGCTCAAAAAATTTCGGCCATCCCATGTAGATTTTGGGAAAAATATTTTGGTAATTTGTATTTTTAATTATCTCCTTAAAATCTCCTATTTTCCTTAATTCTAATTCTCCATCTTTTTAATATCCAATCATTATATTTCCTTTCCATTCATTCTTCTTAATTATTCCCCAAGTAATTCCAATTTCCTTAATATTTTTCATGACAAACATACCTTCCATATTCAATTATACACAATCTCTTCAATATCAAAACTTTCCTTAAATCTTTACTCACTTCTCTAAGTAATCCCTTAAACCCTACTTACCATGATTCTTCCCAAATTCTCTTATTATAATTTTTGCATGAGCTAGCCTATAAATACCCCTCCATACCTCTCACATTCTTCACACCAATTCTCTTCTTTTCTTCTCCTCTTTTTACACAAATCATCCCATTTATCTTTGAAGCCAATTTTCAGGAACTTCTGGTCAGTTTTTGGGGTATTGCTGTTTCACAAAAGATTGTTCCTCTCAAAAAATCCTTGAGGTTAGGCTCAAGAATCACCCAATTCGGAGTTATATCGAAGGAGTTATAGCCTCTGCAAGTTCTGCCTATTCTTTCCAACGAAAATCCAATTCTTCTCTTTTCCTTGGTTTCTTATCTTTTCTTTGTCTCTTCTATTATTCAATTATTATTATTATTATTATGGGGGATTTATAAAAATTATTATGAGTAGTTTTAATTATATAAAATTAGAATTTTAATGATGTTTATGAAAATTAATTTATAGTTGGGGGGTTTTTAATTTCATTATTTATGATTATTTGTTAACCTTATATTAATTAAGGTTATATTTATTTGTAGGGTGTGTTCGATCAAGCTACTTGAGAGTTCTTTTGAAGTGTTTTTGGCTAAGCGAGGATTAAGGTACGTTAGGTGGTTAGATACCTTGAAAAAAAAAGATTGATTTGAATGAGCATGTTTGAATGATTTTATGGTGATTGAATTAAATTGACTTGAATTATGGTTTATGAAATAAAAGTATGTTTAAAAGATTGGTTTTAATAATTAAATTGGAGTATTGATTTTTTTATAACATGTTTTGATTAATTAATTTATTATTCATGTTTAAAAAGGATTGGTTTTGAAAGCTTGTTGGATTTATAAAAAAAAAAAAAAAAAAAGGGAGTTTGAATTATTATTATTAAAGGTTGGAATTATTGGATTTAAAGAGGATTTATTTAATCATTGAATTAAATTTATTATTTATGCTTTATAAGCATGTTAGTAATCCCACTATGCGGATTTGGTATTTTGATAAGGCCTTGGACTTTGTATGACCGGGTCTTTCCTCAAGAATAGCCTTGTAACATAAGGAGACTAGCTTGGGGGGTGTGCACACCTGGGAGAGGAATTGGTTAAATTGGTTTGATTGGTTTTAAAATAATTGGAATTGGTTTTATTGATTATTGGGATTTGAATATTGAGAATTGGTTTTGAATCATGAGTTTGGAATTACTGGATTAATTATTGGAATTGATTTCAAAAGCATGTATGCAAATAAATTGAGTTTAATTATCTTGCACTTACCGTACTTAGCATATTTGCTAACCCGTATTTCTTATTTGTTTTGGTTCGCCTTGTTTACCGTAATGGTAAGCAGTGTTATTTCAGGTGGAGGGAATAAATTGATGCATTGGAGTCCCGGGATTTGGTTTCACTAAGTTAGGAATCGTGGTCTTTGTATCTATTTTTGAGTACTCATAACATTGGTTTCTATTCATAGTTATTATTAATAAAGGAGAGTTTTGAAGTTTCCGCTGCAAAGTATTGTTTTGTTAGTAAGTTGAGTAGCCTTGCGTAATCACGCGGCGGTAATACGCCTAAGTCTATCTCTACAGTATAATTATACGTATTATACTAGTATTTCCGTAGAGGGAGATTTGGGGGTGTTACATAACACATAAAACCTAATAAATGTTTGATTGAATTTTGTTTTTATAGTTCAAATGATTGTTTAGTTGTTTGTTTTCTCGTTGAATTTTGATAGAAAATTAAATTGATGATGATTTGTGCTCGATGATGTTACTCGCCTTTAATATGTAATATGTAATGGTTCTGTTTTTTGTTTTGTGTGTTGATTCCTTTGATTCCGTGGAATTGTTAGTATACTGTAGTCTGTTGAACTATATATGAGGATGAAATTGTACTGATCGGTTGATTTTTGGTATTGGATTTTAGAGAGTTAGAGTTTTGGTGATTTTAGCAGAATGTGCTTGTTTTAAGGGATGAAATGATGTGAACTTGATTAATATGCATTTTAAGATTCTTCTATGCTAATTGCATATTTTCAATCATGCTCCTTAATTACATCTCTGCTATTATATTACTCTATGTCTTTGTTGCGCTTTATGAATCGAGTTTTTGTTGGCTAGCTTTGGGAGCTATTGTTAAGTGATGAATTGTCACTTGCCTCCTCACCAACTTGTCTCTTGAGTACCATCACTACAACTAGATTAACTAGAGAAAAATCAATAGCAGGGTATTAACCAAAATCTGCTAATACTTGCATGTTTTATAGAGTACGAGGCAATAATCAACCCCCATGAAAGCGCGTAGAAGCTTCACTAAAATACAAAAGTTTCATGTATACTAAAAGTAGAGCAAAATTATTATCATTTATCTAAAACTAATATGCCTTAAAGTCCTTACTAAAGATACACATGGTTGATACTACAATATTTATAATGCATGTTAACTGTTAAGTTTTCTTTTAAAGTAGCATTGCTGATTATTTTTGGTTCTGTTTATCATATATGCTGCGTAAACATGCACTTTACAATGACATGTCACGGTCTTAAATTTTCTGGTCACTATTGTTTCAGTAAGGTCACTATAATTTACATTTTGATTTCTTTTCTATAAAAATGGTGCCAAAGGCTTGAAGAAGAATACTAGAGCTAAAAAGAAAAAGAGTGTTGCTGAAGAAGATGTTTCTAGAGAGGTTCATGAACATTCAGTTCCTGCAACTGGTTCACCTTCATCTCGGCAAAAGAGAACTCTTGAAGATGAACCCGAACCTAGCGTTGAAGCTACTGCTCTTGTTCGTGTTAAGAAGCCAAGGATAAGAACGAAGAAATCAATAGTTGAAGCTGGTGGTGATGTACCTACGTAAGTAACTTTATTTACTTTGGAGTGCTCTCAAAAAGTTAGATTCAACATGCATGTTGGTGTGACTATGCATTATTATTTTTATTTTGCAGATTGCGGCCATTTAAAACTAAATGTAGGCCTTTGCATTTGGTTGACATGATGTCTGAGTTTACTTATGATCAAAAAATTTCTGTAAATGAAATCGGTTTTGGAGGGTTGTTATCATTGAAGTTGAAAAGGAATCCTACTAGTATGTACAGGTGGCTAATTGATTCTTTTGACTGTGGTAGCTGCATGTTTTCAATTGATAATAGTAAGGAGTTTGTGGTGAGTGAGTATGATGTGTATGATATGTTTTGCCTTCCTTTGAATCCCAAAAATGTTGAGGAGATACCTCGATCTGCTAATAAAAATAATCCTGACTTTGTTTTCAAACATAATTGGAGGTTGAATTTTGGGTTAACAGATGAAAATGACCAAATTCCACTTAATTTGTTAGAGGATAGAATACCTACTTTAGGTCAAGGTGGAGATGAGTTTAAGCAACTCTTTGTTATGCATGCAGTATCCACATTTTTAGCTCCTACTTCTAGCAGAACCACTGATCTTAGGATTGCCAAGGCACTTGATGATGTTGGACAAATTAAGAATTTGAATTGGTGTAAATATGTTCTTGAAAAACTGTGTGAAGGTGTCAAAAGTTACAAAAAAGGAGAAATTCAGAACTGTTGTGGTTGTATTTTGATGTTGGAGATTATTTACTTCTATAGGTTGAAATTTAGGAATGTTGAATTAAGTACTTCTTTACCCTTAATTCAACATTGGAATGATGAGTTGATTAGGGACAGAATTAAGAAGGAAAAATTGTCCAAAAGTTTTGGGTGTGCAATTTTACTCTCTGATATGTATCCTGTTAGTGGTAAACTGAAGTTTCAGGATGGTCATGTGGATACTACAGGGGGAAGTATGGGGAATGTTGATAATGTCAGGGGGGGTAATGACGTACCTGGTTAATAAACCCTAGAATTGATTAGAATTAGAAGGAGAGAGTTGAAAATTCGAGCTCTAGGAAGGTTGTTAATGGCGTCGAAAATAAGGGTTGGGAAAGAAGTTAGTAGGCTGTGGCAGAAGAGATATTAGTAAGCATGGGAAACAAGTTAGTGGGCTGGGCTGTGTTTTGCGGCAATTGTCACGTGGGACCATAAGGTCCACCCAAGAATTTTTGTTTGAACAAGCAAATTAGGTTAAATTAGAGTTAAGCATACAACAAGTGATCAAGTTTTTGTTTTTTTCACCCTTTGGTGATCAAGTTTTTTTTTTTCACCCTTTGGTGATTGAACCCAAAATTCAGGCAACTTAACTCACCTGTATTGCCTTTAACTCATCTTTAACCCAAGCAAATACATAATCACCCAAAATTCTTAATGTTTAATTGAAAAAAACTTAAATTTATACAAATTAATTCTGGAATTTAATATGAAGTATTTAACCAAAAAAAAAAAAAAAAAACTTAAACTTATACAAATAATTTCCCAAATAAAAGTTTTTCGAGTAAAGCGTAGAAAGTCATCCATAAATTTCCCAAATAAAAGTTTCCAGAGAAAGAAAAAAAAAACTAATCTGGATGCAAAGAAAATCAGAGAAGTTGAATCAGATGGCGAAAAAGAAGATTAATCAGAGAATTTATCAATCATTAACCGACTAATCGAACGGCTAAGATTGCATCTGCATCTAACCATAATCAAGAATGAGATTACATCATCAATGGAGGTGGAAAGATGCTGGGGAGGGGGAGGAGGAGGAGGAGGAGGAGGAGAGAAAGAAAAGGGGAAGAAGGTAAGCATGGAATTAAAGATTGAAGCGTTATCAGATTAAACCCCAATTTATATTTTGATGGATAATCAATTGATCATAGAGAATTGTGTGGGTTTGGTTATGGAATTCGACCTTTTCAATTTTTTTTAAAGGATTTCGATTTGTTGTTGATGAACCCAAAAAATATTTCGATTATTGAAGTTGTTGTTGGTATTGAATATTGATATGTTTCTTGGGATTAAAATGGATGAAAAAAGTGGTCATTGAGGTTAGGATGAAGGTTGTGATCAACTGATCATGGAGGAAAACGGGTGGTAAAAAAAACTAAATTAAAATATATTTTTTCGTGCTATTTTTCTATTGGTTAACTACAAGTGACTAAGTTTTTAACCAAGGTGATTATGTTTATCTGACATGTCACTTAGATTTTGCTGTTTTTATATTTTTTCTGGTCGAATTTAATCCTACAATCACCAAAAGGTGAAAAAAAAAACTTAATCACCAAACGGTGAAAAACACTAAAACATAATCACCAATCTTATGCTTAACTCGGTTAAATTAGGTTACTAGCATTAAAATTATTTTACCTAATTTGCTAGTTTCACTGAAAATATCTCATTTTATATTTATTTATTTTTAAAGTTTTTTCATAAATATAAAAGCATAAATAACTCCACTCTACCTACTGACGCAATCCTCTTCTTCTCTCTCTATCTTCTTCCTCCGAACTCTGTAAACCCTAATTCTCTCTCCTCCCTAAAATCTTCCTCCATTTTTGTTCTTCAAGATCCGTCAATGGCGGAAGAAGAAGCTGTTGCTGTGCTCTCTGAAGCTCCTATCGATCACCACCACAAACGTAAGCTCGAAGATATGGAGGAACCTTCTCTTGACGAAGCGGCGCCTGATTCTACTGCCGAGCTTGATGGCGAACACAACGAAATTGTTGACGCTGAAAATGGCGGCGAAGAACCTTCTAAACGCCTTCGTTTGGATGAACAACCTGATTCTTTAGGTTTGCCTTAGTTTCTCTCTCTCATTTCCTTTTTCTTTATTGCTTTGTTTTTCGTGTTGAGGAGTTTTGTTTGATATGTAATTTTGACATTGATGATGATCAATAGCAGATTGTTTAGGTTTGATTCTTGCAAAGAGTATTGTTTGAAGATTTGCTGGATTTTTCTTTTGATTGATGTTTTTGTCGAAAATGAATTTAATCAATGTTATTTTGTGCTGAGTTTGAGTTAATTTGATGATGATATTAGAATGTATAATATGTAATATGCTCATATATTTTGGAATTGATGTTTTTGACATTGATATCTTTTACGTTGTTCGGGAAATACAGCAAGTGAGAACGGACACAAGCGGGAGGATGAGAATGGGAATGCTGTGGTGGATGCCGGAACCGAGGTGGCTGTTGAGAGTACCGAAGTGGCTAATGATGATCAGGAAGGTGGCGAGGAAGGCACTAAAGAGGTGGTTCCTGAAGAGGTTACTGAAATGGAAACCGCGGTTGCTGAGGGTGAGGAGAAAGTTGATGCCAAAGATGGTGATTTGGAAGAGAAGGATGCTGAAATACCTTCATCTGAGAATGTTGCGAATGAAGGTGCGGAAACGACTGCCACTGAAGGTGCAGAACAAGGTGATGTTGCGACTGAGCAACAATATACTGATTCTGGTAGTAAAAGCATGACTCGGAGGATTGAGATTCCGAATAATAAGGTGACTTTGAGTAGTAGCACTTCTTTGTAGTGTTTATTGCTTCCTCCGTATTATTTGACTGAAATGAGTGATCATGTTTTAGTATTACTGGAATGAGGTTGGTCATTATTTCTTAATTTTACCTAAAAGAGTATTCAACTCTGGTAGGAGTGATTGAGAGCAGTTAATTTGGTGATGAATTTCAATTATGATTCTGCAATGTTTCAGGTTGGAGTTCTTATTGGAAAGTCTGGAGATACGATAAAGTACCTACAGCTGAATTCAGGGGCCAAGATTCAGATAACAAGAGATGCAGAAGCTGATCCGCGATCTGCAACTAGGCCGGTTGAACTTGAGGGGACACTTCAAAGTATAAACAAGGCCGAGAGTCTGATAAAAGATGTTATAGCAGAGGTATGGTTGTTGCAAAGATTATTATGTTTTCCTTTGTTTGAGTTTTTTTTAATTTTATTTTTATTGCTGCCATGTTTTTCTAGTTGTGTTGTATGCTGACTATGTGAACCTAGTTGCCAACCAAGATCCTCTCCCGCCATGTCCTCTAATCAAGTGCTACATCCCTCGGTGATAGTATGCAATATATTATTAATTTTTCTGAACTCAGAAATATTGTTGAATATGTACGAAGGTGAATTATTTGATTATAAATAAAATTGTTATTGATGATTAGTTGTGAATGTAATTAAATGGTTTTTTTTTTTTTTTTGGTATCTTGTAGAATTTAGATACAATATATTATAGGCGTGTTTGATTAGATAGATACCATATAGCACTAAAATGGAGTATAGATTAGCGTTTAAGTTCTTTACATGTCAAATAAAAAAGTTGTGGGTTCAAGTTTTTGTAGAGTCATTTTTGTTATAGGAAGAGATTGCTGAAGTTACATCATCTAGGATGCAGAGCCTTGTCATCTTTACAGAGGGGTGACATGTGATCACGTAGAATTTCCTTGCTTTGCGGTTAAGGAATAGCATAGATTGAACTTGGAAGCCCTTGTACTTAATTGAAGTTACCTGAACTGATGCAATTTTTTCCTGGCATTTGAAGATAAAAATAACAAGGCCTTATATTTGTTTTTTAGAGGTTGTATTGATCAATTTAGCTTTTTAATGACAATCATGGTAAAAGATTCTGTAATCTAGCAGTTTGTGTGAGCTCAAAATTGGAACTGTAGAAAGTTGCATTTAGTCATGATAATGCACCTACACTGGCATTACTATATTCAAAGAAGCCCCATCTTTAGGCTGGATAAGGATGTTTTATTGGCTTTAATATGATATGTGATGACCACTGACTGCTGTCCAGTAGATTAGTAGCTGAGACAATTTCGCAAGGCTGTTTAAATTCAGTCCGTCTAAAGCCAGAGAATGGTTGGTCTCATCTGTTGGAAATTGGCAATAAATGAAAGTTTAAGACTAATTGTAGTTTGTGCATGTGTCAAGTTGCTATGGGTCTTCTTTATGCGCTCCTCTCATATTTGTAGGTTTTTTATTTATTTATTTATTTATTTTATAAATAAATTATTATTTTAACTCTTTATGTATATATATATATATATTTTTGCAGGCTGACGCTGGAGGCTCACCATCCCTTGTGGCTAGAGGTTTTACTGCTGCTATTACTTCTGGATCATTAGAAATTGAGATACCTGTTCCCGCTGACAAAGTAATTTAAGCTTTACACTTTTTTTTTTTTTTTTTTTTTTTTTTTTTTTTTTTTTTTTTGTAGTTCTTCACTGTGTTACTACTTTAAGATGAATAATCTATGTAAAAGATATTCAATTTTGAGTTGTCGAAAGCTAAGATTGGGAAATGATAGCTTGTGAAATCTATGTAAATATCAAAATGTGATAACTCTAGTTTGATAAGCCAACCTGAAATTAAACTAAAAAGCTAGCATATTGTAATTGAACTCTAAAAAAACCTATGAATTTTCTCGTGTCAAACTGTCTCAAGTCTGCCGGGAGCCTGGGATTCTTGCTTTCTAATTGAATACTCATTTTTGTCATGCAGGTTGGTTTAATCATAGGCAGGGGCGGAGAGACTATTAGGAATCTGCAGACAAGATCTGGTGCACGCATCCAGGTACCTCACATAAACATAATGGATGAATGTACTGATTAAGCGTATCTTTTTCTCATAACTTGTATCTCCAATAAAATAGCAGTGTTCTTAACTGTACCTCTAATTGTTGCTTGTAGTTGATACCACAAAATCTTCCTGGGGATCAATCTAAAGAGAAAAAGGTGAAAGTTACTGGTGACAAGAAACAGTTGGAAGTAGCCCGGGAACTCATAAAGGAAGTTATGAATCAGGTATTTATGGCCATGATCTAAATATTTTGTTTACATAATTATTTAGGAGCTACTATCTTTGTTTTGGGTGTTTTTGGTTCAGTAACCTAGGTTTGAATGTGCTTTCTGTTCTGTCTCCATATCTACGTCATTATGATTTATGAGCTAAGATTATGTATGGCTGGCACTTTTGATACTAGTGTTTCATATTGATTTAGGATAGCATGTCACTCTTGAACCTGTTATTCTTGTTGGCCCAAAACAATAGTTTTCTATTTACACAATGAATTGTTGTGGCGGCTTCCTTTAATGTTGTGAATGTCACAAAGTTTTATTGATTGTGGAGTCCAATTCTAACGGTCAGTTGAAACATCTGTTTTAGTAGTTATTGGAACATATGCTTCGGTACTGATGCACCCTTAGGCTCATGTTTGTTCATTTGAGAGAAGCTGGGCTTTAATTTTCTTTTTGCTTTTTACACCTAAAGGATGTCATACTATGTAGCATATATAAGCTGACAACTTGACATCAATTGCCTCTGATGTAAGCTTGCTTGACATGCTGACTTTCTTCCTTTTGCCAACTATGATAATACATCTTGCTGGTCGATCCAGTTTTCATCAAGAGATATACCTTTTCTTATCAAAATATAAAAGATATCTGAAGGTACATCTTATTGGTAGAAACAATCCTTTTGGCATCGTATTTGTTCTCTGTATGTATACTTGCATTAGCCAGGTATAATCCATTGTTTTTGACCTAATGATCTATCTGTAGTTGCATTATCCAGGTATAATGTTTTTGACCTAATGATCATCTACATTCACTTATAGTTTCCAAAAATTCTTTTTTGGGGTTTAAATTTGAATTAATCAAGAAGATTTGTCTCTGCAAGAGCCTAATTGCTACAATCTAGTATTATACTCAGTTTGAAAACTACCATACAAGTAAAAAACCTTCTCTTATGAATTTTATTATGATTGTTGTAGTGCTGTAGTACTCTTAATCCAGTATGTTGCTTTCTTAGAAGCTTCTAAGTCTTGTATGAGATTTCATGAGTTGTTGCTTTTGAAGCTTCTTCATTTTTTTTTTTTTTTTTATTTTTTATGTCGGAGAATGTTAACTTTGCTATGAAGAGGTTGTATTGGTTTGTGATGGGTAGCATACATATCTTAGTTGGCACTTGGATAGCTGACTTGTTGATCTTTCATTGGGAGGAGGGGGGTGTTCACTATGCAGTAGTTTATCCTGACTAGAGAGAGAGATCTATATGAGTGAGATTTATGAGAGTTCTGCAAAAATGATACATAATCCATGCCAAGGTCACTTGATTCAACTGGAAAAATCTTGTATTCCATTCATATGTTAAAAAGTTCCGACTGCGAACTGGTTGGCTTTAAAAATGCAGATATGGCTATTGCCTTCCAAATGCGGTCAGCATTCGTTTCTTGGTGTATCAGTAGGCAACCAAATTTCAGTGTCATCCACCGAAGAGAGGTATCAGGCGTTAAGTCTCGCCATTGCTGGATTTTACTAGTTGGTAAGATTGCTTTGAGACTTAGAAACTGGAAACAATGATTTTTACCAAGAGAATGTTATGTAGAACTCAGTGTTCTATGGTGCCACATGTACTAAAACATGTATTAATAGAAAGCAATTCTGACTGATGATCTACCTGTTTGTATGGATGAGAGTTTTGAAATACAAGTTCCATTATATATGAAAGATCAGAATGTTTCACCTGTTATCTTTTCACTTTTCCTTTTCTCAGATTGTGGATGCATGTAATTTATCATATGTATCAGACAAATACTTGAAGAATGCAAGGCATGCAGATTTTAGTTTATAGAAATGTATTTTCTTTTTAATTATTTCCTCTATGTTTGGGCCCAGCTTGCTGCTATCACTGCTCTGAATGAATCTCTGATTTTCTGCTAGTATTGTTCATGCCTTCATCATAGTAAGTTACTCAAGGTGATAAGCAGTGGAGAACATGTCTACTTATTTCAACTCCTGTTGTGTTGATATTTTCATGGTTTAGCCTCACGGATGTCAGAGCTTGTCATTATGCTACAACTGATAGTTGTTTATGTATCAATTATTTGAGTATTCTTGTGCATGGAGGGTTCTTTGAGAAATTCAGTCATGAAGGCATACCATTGCACGCTTTTTTTGGTATCTTGTGTTTTACTTTCATGCTATAAAATATAAATAATTGTTGTAGGTTTAACCTTTTCCTGTCCAGGTGATTTTCATTCCTGTTTAGTTTCTTGAATTCTGCCATTGCTGTTGCTTCATGCTCTTTAGTTTCCGATTCTGGGATGTGACCTATCTTATCGTGCTTATTTCTTTTCAGTTCTGATATCACTTGGCAATTTGCTATTATTATGGGTTTTAAGCAATTTTCAATGTCTATGTGTTAAGACCTTGATTTTATGAATATATATAAACTATTAATTCTTTCTTCTCAATTTTCCTAGATGCCTGGGAGGCCATCACAATTCTCTAGCAATAGCTATAACCAGCAGGGTTATCGTCCTCGTGTACCTGGCGGTGGTCCTCAATGGGGTGGTCGTGGCCCTCATGGCGGTCAGTCCATGCCATACGACTATCACCAGCGAGGTCCTTATCCTTCTCAAAATCAGCAATACCCACCTCAGCCTTATGGAAATTATCCTCCACAGGGCCCTCCAAGAAGCGGCTTTGGTTCTTGGGAGCAAAGACCACCAGCTCAAGGACCACCTTCTCATAGCGGTGGATATGATTATTACGGACAAGGACATGGAGCAAATGCTCCGGCATCTGCTCCACACTCTACACACATGCCAGGTCATCATGCATCTGGCCCACCATCGATGGCACCACCTCATTCTCAAGCAAATTACAATTACCCCCAGCCTCGAGGTGCAGAATATGCTCACCCTACTCCTTACTCCCAAACTGCACCACCTGCTCAAAGTTATGGTCATGGGTATGGAGAGCCGAAGTATGATGCACAGGCACCAATGCAGCAGCAGCCTTATGCTGGACAAGGGTATGCACCACAACAAGGCTATGCACCTCAACAGCAATACAATAGGCCACCACCCTACGGCATGCCATCACAGGGTGCCCCCCCTCAGGGTTATGCCCCTCAAGCAGCAAGTCAGCCTGCAGTAGATACACCTTACCAAGCTCCTGTTTCTGCAGCTCAGCCTTATGCTCAAAACATGCCTCCACAGCAGCAATATCCACAAGCACCTTATGGTTCTGCTCCTGTAGCCAACGATGGCTATAGTCAACCCCAACCTGCTGCAGCAGGCTATCCTCAGCAAGCGGCCCAGCCTGTTCCTGCTTATGGGCAGCAAGCCACTGGTTATGCTCAAACTGCTGGATCAACCACCGGTTATGGTCAATATCCACCAACTGCACAAGCGAGCTACAATGATCAAGCTGCAGCTGCTAGTGCCGCAACCTATGGGTATCAGGGCCAAGTAGACCCATCAGCTTATGCTGCAGCGGCGGGACAACAAGCCTACAGTGCCACACCTGCAGTGGCTCAAGGCTATGCTCAACCAGCTCCAACTCAAACTGGTTATGACCAGGCGGCAGTGGCCCCTCAATCTGGTGGTTATGCTACTGCTCCTGCTGGCGCTCCTGTTGCTTATGGAAAAACCCTGTCACCCCAGCCTCAGCCTGGTTATCCACAGTATGATGCATCCCAGCAGGTGTACACTGCACCTCGATAATTTTATATATAAAACTGTGATGATGCTGATTCGATGTAAGGAAGCATTTGCTGATCCTATCAATTACAATTAGTTGTAGTTTTCTGCTGTTGAGAGGGCTCGTAGTATTCCCTAGCAAGTAGAGTTTTAAGAGAAACTGGCAATTTTGTGTAATTTCATTCGCTAGGATATTAGGGATGTTGGAACCTGAAACCCATTTGACAAAATCAAATTAACTTCTATGTATAAGGGTTTTTCATTTTCTTTACCTGAGAGATTACTTTCCGATATTACTGCCTGTTTTTTTTTTTTTTTTTTTTTTTTTTTTTTTTTTTCTCACTTACACTCAAAGACCTGGTTAGTGGCTAAGGGGAGAGCAGGGCATCTCACTTGTTTATACGAGAGTGGCTTGGGTGATATCTTGTGCGCTGGGAAGCGCCGTGGAACTAACCTAGCAGCACCAAAACAAGGGTGTTTGTGGCTTAGGTGGGGGCAGTTTGTCATGAGTTGGTAGTTGCCCTATTGCCCTGACACAACCAGTCCCATATGAAGCATTTTGAACTTCCCTATGCCTGTGTGTTTTACTGATGCAATGTCTTGGTGTGAGGTAGTGACGCTGCGTGATGTTCCCTCTATATTGATGTTTGTTTCGCATATGGAGAAGGTTGGTCTGATAGAGCCTTGAGGAGATTCAAGAGCCACACTATTGATGTTTGTTTCGCATATGGAGAAGGTTGGTCTGATGGAGCCTTGAGGAGATTCAAGAGCCGCATGGGGGCGATATATTAGGGAAAAGTAGACGGGGAAAGTTTACCAGAAAATGGATAGGGGTGAATATTTTAACTAGTAAAATGAGGACCAGCGCAAGTAATTAGGACAAAATGATTAACCAAGGCAATATTTTCTTCGTAATTTTAAAAGAATATGTAGTTAGTAATATTGAACAAAATTACCTGTGAGATTGTAACAGCAACAATATTTTTTCATAGTTCTAGTTTTGCAGAGTCCACCGAGTCATCTTTTCATGCTTTGAACATTCTGTACTAAAGTTCAATCGACATTAGTTACATCAAACCAAGATTTTTAGACTGAAGTATATGATTTATACAGAGTATCTATTTTATGAGACTCTTACTTCCCCTATTATGTTTAATCTATTCACTAAGGACATGTTCTGATTTGCTGAGCTGAACTGAACTGAACTGTTTTATGAGAAGGAAATTAGAAACGGAACTCAACTGAACTGATTGGAGCTGAACTGAACTGAAATTAAGCTGAAGAGGACAGGCCCTGAGACTTCTTAGGTTGGCTAACACAAATTTAATCATGAATATTTTGATTACACGAAGTATTTGTGAACTTCCATACACATAATTATTTGTAAATAAATCATTAAAGGATATTTTGTTTTTTACATTAGTATAATAATAAGATTAGTGTGAGATATGTTAACAGTGAAAAAAGTTATAAAGGAAAAAAAAAACAATAATTTGCTATAGGTAAAAATATTAGCATACTTCTTTTTCTCTCTACCTCTTCTTTTCCCTTTTTCTTTTCGTCTTTCCTTGACAAGTTTTTACTTGATAGTCTTTGTTGCATGGAAAAGCAAGCTGGATAAAAGTGAAGTCCCGTTCACTTTGTTTCATGTTTCCCTCTTTTCAACGTTAGTTAAGAATTTTGGTCTCCTGATTGAGGAATTTGATAGGTACTTACTTTGCTAAGCAAAAGCCCATAAGTACTGTCTAAAGGGTACAGCCAATCTAATATCACGACTACTTATTGATAACGGTTATGATATACTCCGTACTTATATACTCCGTATGCATTAAACATTAAATACATTTATCGTCTTTAATGAATGAAAAACTATCAAATTTACGGGGTGTTATATTTTTGGATATATACTCTGTAGTACCAATGCTTATTACGGAATAATGAAAATAAATTGTCAACAGCTAACCGCTATGAAAAATATCTAGTTTAATCAGAAAACCCGAAGTAGACAAAAAACAAAAAAAAAAAAAAAAAAAAAAATTAAGGCAAGGATATAGTCAATTTCTTGTAGGAAAGTAAACAGCATTTGGGGGAGGTAAGCTTGCTTAATTGCTTGGATGTGAGGTAAGCTAGCTATTTTTGGTAGTCAACCTACATCTAGATTGATTGATTTCCCAACTCCCGGACTAAGAAACTGTCTTAAATTGATCGTGTGATGTCTTCTTCAATCTTCACAGTCAAAATTAAATAAGGTCATTTTCTTTTAATCAATAATTTAGATTACTACTCCGTACTAGTTTTTTCAAAGTTTGATAGGACATTAACACGTATATCTGATGGATAAGCTTGAATTAGTTTTATACTCGGTTTTTACTACTAAAAAAAAAACGTATATGTAAATGCAATACTCATATAAATGACTAAATATTACTTCGTAACATATTTACAACCAGACGATGTAAGTCAAGTCATTTTATGCTAAGCTTTTCCCAAAAAAATAAATAAATGCTAAAGCTATGTATAAACAAAAGACTAAAAAAAAGAAATGCTAAAAAAAATGAACACGTCATTCATTCTCTTATAAAATCTCAACTTAATATCAATGTATAAACAAAAGACTAAAAAAAGAAATGCTAAAAAAAAAATGAACATGTCATTTATTCTCTTATAAAATCTCAACTTAATATCAATTTGAAAGACTTTACTGCTTATATGTTCTTTTTTAATTAACCCTAAATACTTGTTCAATAATGACTGATAAGTTATTACACATATCCTTTTCCTTCCTATATCATTTTTTGGGTGAAATTACAATGAAATATTAGAGTTCAATAATAACTAATAAGTTATTACACTTACTAAAACTTATTTTAGTTATAATTTGAATTTGGGTAACTCTTATTAAAACTTATTTTTCCAGAGTTGAACCTATCTGAACTTATTTTTCCTGAACTAAACTTATCTTAACTTATTAAACCTGAAATAAGTGAAAATAAGATGAACATAACATGCCCTTAAACGAATTCTTGATCACTTTTGCTAAAAGAAAAGAGCTTTCCAATCCATCAATATATTTACTAATCATACACCAATTAATTTACTATTTAAAGATAACACAAGCAATAATTTAGCAACTGAATTTTAGGGGAGAAACATGAAGCATGAGGAGGGTCGTTTCTAGATCAGTACTAGCTAGGTCTATTTGGTAGGTTTAGGCTACAAAATTCATGTATGCTAAGTTATTCTTCTTGTCCAATTGACATTTTTTCTTTGCAATTTTATTCCCCAAAATCTGTAATGTTATTCTAACGTTAGGTGTCAATTGATTTGATTGGCCAAATTATATAAACCTTGTATGTGCTACATTAAGTCGTACCAAGTATACAAGTACTGAATATGTTTTGAATTAGTCTAATTTCTTTCCGTAATATCAAGTGATGGATTATATAGGAGATTAGCCATCTCAGCTCGCCCAACATGCTCATTTAAATCACCTCCAATATATAAAAAAAAAAAAAAAAAAAAAAGAGTCCAATTCATGCTTTCTTGTTAATTTACATTTACCTCGTGTGTCTTGCACAGTTGCACTTGTTGACAAGAGCACCATACTAAATGATGAATGTACCTTGAGCCCTTGAGGTTTTATTTGTCTTGCGCTTATAATTGATTTAAACACACACAAAATTAACTCAAATTCGAACTTATTTTATGTAAACTCGAACACAAATTAATTTAATTGGAGCACTACTCCATATTTACAAAGTACTAATCAATTTTCTAGTTACATTTATATCAATTTTCGCAAGAAAAGTAAATTTCATTTCATTGCATTCCAACCTATGGTATCAGTACACATATAAATAGGTCATGACATGATTAATTAACCACGACATAATCTCGAATTATAATTATGGATGATATGTGACACCAAATGGACATATTTCTATCCTTTCAACCCACCTAACCATCTAATCACATAAGATAAATAATTAGGTTTATTGAATAATTATGCGTCACTTTTTGGACATGTATCATTCATCTTTACTCCTATGACATACCATAAGCACACTAAGGGTCTGTTCTCTTTAAATTATTTTCATTTCAGTTCAGTTTAGTTCATTTTAACTCCAATCAGTTCAGTTCATTTCAGCTTTAATAAGTCCAGTTCAATCAATCAGAACAGACCCTAAGATAGTTTTAATATTTGGACAATGATTGTTTTACAAAAATAATCAAAATAAGAACTTTTAGAGATGGAGAGAGTAATTGATAATGAACAAAGTTGTGTATATATTGACCCAAATGCTATTCAAATTTGTTACGTATAAACAAAAAAAATAGAGGAAATGTAGTCATATTCTTGTCAAAATTATTGTTAGACCGTACCTAAAATATTTAGATCTAATCAGATTAAAGGCCTGTTCACTTCAGCTTAATTTCAGTTCATTTTAGTTTAGTTCAGTTCAGCTCCAATCAGGTCAGTTCAGTTCAGCTCCTAATTTCCTTCTCTCATAAAATATTCAGTTCACTTCACTTCAGTAAATGTAAACAGGCCGTAAATCTTCTTTCTTTCATTTACTTATTTTTAAATAGTGAATATTTGATATGTGAATACTCGGTAATATACATTGAAACGAAATTAATAAGACACAAGGCAGTAGACACCATACCACTTGAAAAAGTTCTTCAATACAATGGAAGAATTACAATTGAATTAGTCAAATAATAATGAACACCAATCAAATAAAAAATATTTAGACCCATATCTGATCAGACCTTAATAAAATTAGAGGAAATACTACAGTATTCGCATTTTCAGGTGAAGAAAACAAATTCGAAATAAAACACGTTTTTAGGGAAGTTTTGTTGAATATTAGCCCAAAAGGTAAAAGCGGTTATGTCACATTTCATCCACATTACACATCACCTCAAAGTTGAACCATTCAAATATACAAGTTCAATTCACAGTACACAACTAACAAATTCAAATGATATGTGTATGTAGGACTATGACTTTGAAATGATAAAAATATATTTCTACTTATTAAAAATATAGATGACAAAATAAATATCTATGTAGAATTATCAATAACCGTAAGGTTTAAGTTAAATGATGTTGATGTTAATCGCTTTCTAGTTTTATGTGGAGAATTATAATTGAAAGGTACACATTAGAGGAAGAAAATACAACTTCACTTTCAAAAATAAGGGGAATTGAAGGGGGGTGGTGTTTAAGTAGAGAAAATGCGAGTTACGTCTCTTGTTAATTTCAATATTATTATACCTACTCACCAAGTTTTTTTTTCCTTCTTCTTTCTAATAAAATGCCAAGTTTAATGAAAATGAAAAGGGACAAGTCAAATAAAAAAAACTTGTTATATCAAGGAAGTAATATATTGACTATATTGTTCAATTAATGATAGATAATTATAACTTTATTATAAAGAAAATTCATTACTAAGTATTTACTTATTTACTACTTGTATTTCGTATTTGTTAGCTGATGAAATTAGGCCTATCGCCTATTTATTCAAGGTGCTAGCTCTTACTAGTAAGCTAGACATATTGAGAATGGATCGGAGGAGGGTTAGAAAATACTTTGCCCCGAAGTTGTCTGGTTTGTCCATAATGAAACTCGGTCACATGACCTGAAGGTCAAGATCAGATAAGGCAAGATAGGTACTCTTAAAAAACAAAAAATAGAACATGTTATGATGTTCCTAATAAGAAAGTTGCATTTATTTGGTTCTTTTTTTGACATGAGCTAATACAGTCACATTAAGTGGTTGTTTGGTTACATATAAATACATGAGAAGAAAATAATTACTATTAAATATAAATAAAGTGCATTTAAGATCGAGCAAAAATCAAAGTGAATTTATCTTCTAGAAACAAATAAAGAAGTTACTTATATATAAGATATCTAACATGATGCTTATATGTTGTAGTCTAAGTTCACTTAGCTTCCTAATTGATTTGAGTCATTTGACAAAACCACCACATGGATCTTCAAAGAAGAGAAACAGATACAAGCAGATGATAATAATAATAAGGGAAAAAAAGCGGGAAAAATATAACAAACACATGGGGTTGATCAACACTGATATTATTTTAATTCAACATAACTATAATCCATTAATTTAATTAAACTGAAATTTGTGACGAGACTGTAAAGTATCAACTATCAAGTAATGCATGTTCAATTATACACTTGTTGGAGACTTTAATGAACAACTTCAGTATAGTAGATAGAAATAATACATTATATTACTTTTGTTTACCGCAAATTCTTGATTAAGACGGACTTTTATTAAATTAATGCAAGATGGGATAAAGTTACCGGAAATTATTTAAAGTTATCCTAATTACATACTATAATAGTTATCATTTTCCTAACATACATAAATTTTACCCTTAAGAAATATTTTAAATGTTTTTAGATTAATCATATTAGCGCGCCTTCATATAGCATGTATTCATTAGAAATTTACACATTAAAATACAATCAAACTCATTACAAATTAAAAGTTTCCCTTAAGCTAAGGGGATTAAAGTTACCATAAAAATTGTTAAAATTACCTTCATATTAACCGTCTTACAATAAAATTAACGTTAATTTGTCTTATACAAAACTTATTGTTCATTTACGGATCATAATTACAAGTACATTTTTGGATACATAGATCGATATTGATCACAATTATTACTACTCCGTAGAAGTTATCCCAAATACTCAGTATCATAATTTCCAAATTTAAAATATACTTGTATATGATATCTACATTTAAGATATACAAAATATATATTTGAGATACTTTGAAATATACATATACAACTATAAACTTTTTTTTTTTTCCTTCTCATATTTTGAGATACTTACCAAATAATTAGCTTTTTTTTCCCCCAAATTTTACTATGGCCAAATTATTGTAAATATAATTGAAATATCTATAAATCCCAAATATGTATTTCTAGTTATGATGTACTTTGGGATATCATGCAAACTTGGAATAATATGATATCCCAAAGTATCATTGATATTATTACAATGTAGCCATGGAAAAAAAAAAAAAACACAAAATTTATGTAATAAACAAATAAAGTGGTATCCATTAGTAATAAACCTAGAATGCCATAACTATTATTTGATATTAAATCTTGTTTACATCACTCTATAAAATAACTATGTTATGCTCCAATCTTGGTGTTTTAATATTTCTTACATGTATAGTTGATTACACCAAATCAAAAAAACTGTGATGAGTTGTAAAATTCATGAATCACATAGATAAAAAAAAAAAAAAAAAAAAAAAAAAAAAAAAAAAAAAAAAAAAAAGAGAAGAAAAGATTGAGCTTACACAACCATGACATGTAATTTGAGGATTAGAAGTGGATAGAGAAGATAAACAAATCACTAAATCAAAATAATTTATACACATAATACAAGTAGTAGAGGTAGACACCCTTTTCATTAGCCGTGTAACATTTCTTTTGATAAGTTAGTTCATTTACCTATTTTAATCGTTTTCTTAAAGCGTATGCTATAAGATTATTACTCTTTATAATGCAACTATGCAAGTGAAAAGAATATACAGAAAGTATATATGTAACACTATGTATCAACTAACCAATTATATATATGTAAATAAATCATGTAGTAAAAAAGCGTTTACAATAACAAAATAATTAATGATTGGACAAAATAGATTAGTCAGCCAATAATAGAGACGAAATTCATAATTCTCGTCACCAAATAGTCATGTGAAGTGAAAGAAAAGTAAATACTTAATTTTAACAAAGAACATAACATGAAAATTCTCACCAAATTGCTAATTTTCTAACCTTCCTTTGAGAATACACACAAAATAATGATGATTAGTAACAAACAATACGGATTATATTAATGGGTTTCTTACAAATTACAAAACCGTTTACCCGTTTACCCGACCACTGCCTACTCTCTTGCCAGTAGTTTTGCGTCTTTCTAAAGCTCTCACTTCTGTCAGCCTTCTCTTTCCACGCGCCTCAATTATTTTCCACCAAACATACTCTGTTTTTAATATTATAGTAGTACAATTTATTCAAATTTATTATCAAGAAATTCACTTTGTTTTTAGTATACTACTAGTACATGTAATTCAAATTTTGATCAAGATTATGGGGATTGCATTTTATCCTGTTTTCTTTTAATTGTAACAGTTGATATTTTTGGTCTATGTAATACGGAGTATGTGAGTAAGGCCCTGTTCTCTTCACTTTATTTCCACTTCAGTTCAGTTCTAATAAGTTCAGTTCGGTTCAATTCTGTTCTTAATTTTCTTCTCTCATAAAATATTTTGTTCAGTTCAGCTCCATTAAATTCAGTTTAGTTTAGTTCAATCAATCAGAACAGGCCCTAACTTGATAATTACTCCTTTTGATTTTTAAATAATTGCTCCATTTCTCCATGCGCGGAGTTTTAGCAGAAATTGAAGAAAATAATAAAATATGGAGGTAATGGGATAGGTGGAAGAATAAAAAATTGTAAAAAGCAAAAGTAGTGGAGAGAATTAGAGGAGGGAGAATATGAAAATCATAAAATATGATCATGGTGGGTTCACTAGGTAAGAGAAAGTTAATTTAATATTGTAAAAGTTTTTCAAATAAGAAAATGGAACAAGTATTTAAAAACGGCCAAAAGAAGAAAAATGAAACAAGTATTTAAAAACGGAGGGAGTATATATTTGTTTAAGGTATGCATAGGTAAATAACTAAACACACATAGTTAAAACAAAACTATAAAAAAAGAGGAAGGAAGAACATTATTTGACTTATATACCACTAAAATCGATTCGTCCCATCCCATCTCATCTCACAGCGTCCTGTATCGAAAGTGTAAAACTCCACCTTCTCGAAAGTCTTAACTAAACGCGCCACAACTAGGCAAGATGAAAAAGTACAGTAAAAGATACAGACAAGTATACAAGTAGGTAATACTAGTACAAAAAAAAAAATCCAATAATTGTGTGAAGTTTGTTATTTTGAAAATTTAGAAACCTAATTTTAATAAACCAAAAAAACATTTGAGTACACCACTATAACCTCAGTTGATAACCAGCAAAGCAGAAAGATGGACCTTAAACCTTTATTCTTCTCTTGATACACTCTTCTTTTATTTTCTCTCTCCTCACTTTTCACTCATTTTCTCTCACATGGGTTTGTGTTCTGTTCTTCATCGGAGCAAACCCAAACAATCAATCACCTAAAACCAACCATTTCTCTCTATACTCAAATCCCACCAAAATGAGGCTGAGCTTGTCACCATTGCTGATACTACTATTACTGTTAATCTTCTCGATTGAACGATCCGATTCTGAGCCGACCCAGGACAAGCAATCTCTCCAAGCATTCTTCTCTAAAGTACCTCACGCGTCGCGGGTTGATTGGAACTCATCTGACTCCGTTTGTAACTGGGTTGGTGTTCAGTGTAATCCGGCTAAGACCCATGTTCACTCGCTCCGTCTTCCGGCCGCTGGATTAGTGGGCCCAATTCCCGAGAACACCATCGGACGGTTGTCTGAGCTTCGTGTTCTCAGCATTCACAATAATCGTCTCACCGGAAATCTTCCCTCCGATTTCTCTAACCTTACTTTTCTTCGCGCGCTTTATGTCGGAAGAAATCAATTCTCCGGCGATTTTCCGGCGAGTTTGACTCAGTTGAATCGGTTGACTCGTCTTGACTTGTCTAGCAATAATTTCTCCGGTTCAATCCCGTTTTCTATCAACAATCTTACTTCTTTAAATGGGCTGTTTTTGGAGAATAACAATTTTTCTGGTCAAATTCCAAGCATTAATGCTAAATTGATCGATTTCAATGTTTCGAACAATAATTTAAATGGGTCTATTCCAAAGAGTCTCTCGAAGTTTCCAGAAGCTTCGTTTTCCGGGAATTTACAGCTTTGTGGTGGCCCACTTCAGCCGTGTAACTCGTCGTTTTTTCCGTCGCCGTCACCGTCGCCGGAGGCGGTGGTGCCGTCATCTCCTGCGGAAGTTGGTGGTAAGAAGAATTTGTCAAAGGGAGCGATAATTGGTATTGCAGTGGCAGCTGCAGCAGCTTTTCTGTTACTGTTGTTGTGTCTTGTTTTCTGTTGTTTGAGGAGGAAGAGTGAGTCCTCCAAGGCTGCTGCCCTAAAAGGGCCCGCCGCGGGAGTCGCGGGGGCCAGGGCGGTTGGGCTTGGAGGCGGGGCCGGGGAGGCTGGGACGTCGTCCTCCAAGGACGACCTCACCAGCGGGACCGGCCCCGAGGGCGGGGAGAGGAACAGGCTGGTGTTCGTCAACGGCGGCGCCTACAGCTTCGATCTCGAAGATCTGCTGCGGGCGTCTGCCGAGGTTCTCGGAAAAGGCAGTGTCGGAACGAGCTACAAGGCGGTGCTCGAAGAAGGGACGACGGTTGTCGTAAAGAGGCTGAAGGATGTGGTGGCCGGAAAGAAGGAATTCGAGACACAAATGGAAGCATTAGGAAAGTGTAAGCATGAAAATGTGGTGCCACTAAGAGCATTCTACTTCTCCAAAGATGAGAAGTTGCTAGTGTATGATTACATGGCAGCCGGTAGCTTGTCTGCTCTCTTGCACGGTATGAATTCTAATTCTTTTATTATTAGTCTACATTAATTAAGATTATTACATTGCACTACAAATTACAATTACATTGCTTTTTGGTTAAATTTCTTATTTTTTCGAGTACTATACACTAGAAAATACAAATTTATCTTGACGAAATAATAAATCAACAACTTTTGTTAAATGTGGGCCCTGCAGTTAGATGAAAATGCCATGCTGACTATACATTTTTACTGATTTATTTACCATTCTACCACTTGATAACGAATTTTGTTTATATTAATTGGAGCTCCCATTTCTAGTTTGAAAATTACTCCGTAGAAAAGTATTGTCAAATTAATTATTTGAGGGAAAATTAATCACTAAAAGTTGATAAAATTACCCAGTTCTTTAATGATTAGGTACAGTTACTTGCTTGGCCATCATAATACAGAATGAAATTCTTTTTATTTTTTGGATTATTTGATAAATTGAATATTATTGGTGGTGGGTGGATATTGAATTATATAGATGAAAGATATAGATTTGTTGCTTATTTTGGTTGCTTCTAGCACACTTGTACTTGAGAGAATTGAGCTGGACAACAATGGGAGGAGGAAATTTTTTTATGAAAAAATAATTAAAATTTATATAGATAAAAATTTAATCTTTATTTCATTATATGAAGTTGGGACCAAGATTGTAACATACCCTTTCATGATTTTAGGCACCGACAAAGGTCCTTGTGACTTAGGTTTCTTTTTTTACTAATAATGATTTGAGTTAAGCCACTCTGTTCTAACAATGTCTCACATTTTTCACCTAAAAAGATTAAAAAGAAAAAGGAAAAAAAAAAGAAAAAAAAAAGTTGCATGTTACAAAATTTCATCAAAACCCAGAAAATACTTTGTGAAGGTGTTCAGCATGATTGCCCATTGTATGATTCTGACATTCTGTGAATCCCATTGTATGAGGGCAATATGGACTTTTCACTGAATTTTATTTTGGACCATAAAGCATGAAAAAAAAACCTAGGGTGCTCTCTTTTTCTGTTGAGAAAGCTGATTAGTGAGATTTTGGTATAAATAGGTGAGAAAATTAGGGAGTTTCCCAAGGCAAAATTTCCAACTTTAGCCAACTGTTTTTTGGTAAATAATGTGACACTTTTGATGATAAAACGTGGGGCTGCTGTACTTCTTTTGGTTAATGAGAACCGAAAGATTAGTTTTGTCATTTTAATAATCCTCAAAGTTTTATTGGTAGTCTCACTTTTGGTTGGAGAATGGAGATTAAAGTATCTAGGGAGGGATTGGCACTAAAATTGAATAAGGAATCCCTTGTCTAGTTGGTGCCATGGCCGAACAAAATCGTCGTGTCCTACGTTTTATGTATCACTTGTATGCCGCTTGTTTTGATTGGAATGAGTGATGAGACCTGCATAGTAGAATGAATCGATAGATATGATCAACACGAATGTAGAACATAAGCATGACTGAAGATTTGGATTCTGCTTATGGTTATTTCATACTGTAAATTTATTTATATTTATCGAACATTCTTCTGGGAAAACTAGTTTTAAAGGCAATATGTTGCAAGGACATCCATTAAATGTTTCTCGAGCAGAATTTGTCCAAGCTAATATTTTGATGAGGGACCAAGGGAAGCATTGTTTTTTTGGGAATTCTATAAGATCGAAATGAAAGTAGCTAGTGCCTATTTGCTACATTCTGTGTCCAACACACCAACTATAATAACACTTTTGAAAGTTGGTTTGTCAATATGCGATTATGTGAGCATTTATACCTCAACTTTAAAGGGTATGGATATTGCTGGTTTAGGGCAGAAAGGGGTGGGCTCATCTATATGTTCTTTTCATGTCATTCTGTTCTTTTCTAGTATTTTTGTGCGCTCATCTCCCACTTCCTCCTGTCACAAACATGCTTGTCATCTATCCAAAGGGCTTGCTCATCTAATGTGCAACTTACATATGCTAGAAATGAGAATATCGCAACTTACAAAGGTTTACACTCCACTAAACCCATCTCTCGCATCAACCTGAGGTCCTTTTTGCCTTTTCTTGGAGGTGTTAGATGAGATTTAGAAGATTTGGACATGATTGTACTTGGAGAATATTAGGGTTTGAAAAAGGTTTCATAATGTACTTCCACTTTAGCTTAACAGTTTGCTACTACTAGTCGTTAGTAGCCTGCTTAAGATAACCGGCCATAAGTAGAATTTTGAATTAGACAGAAGGTTCTGTCCGAGCAATTTTGAAATAAAATCTTGCAATCATAAGGGCTAACTAGGAATTTTCCACGACGTGTTCTGCTTGCATAGATTATACAAATTGGCAACTGTTTTGTGTACATGTGCTCTTTTGCTTAATGTGAGCGACTATTTATACGATGATTTGTGAAAATGCAGGTAGCAGAGGTGCAGGCCGCACATCACTTGACTGGGATAACCGAATGAAGATAGCCCTTGGCACTGCTCGAGGTCTTGCTTACCTTCATGTAACGAACAACCTCGTTCATGGTAATATTAAATCATCCAACGTCCTCTTGCACCCCAACAATGACCCTGCTGTATCGGATTATGGCCTCTCTAATATCTTCTCCCCCAATACTTCCTCCACCAATAATCGCATTGCTGGATACCGAGCTCCAGAAGTTGTAGAAACCCGAAAACCAACATACAAATCCGATGTGTACAGCTTTGGTGTCCTCCTTTTGGAACTTCTGACAGGGAAATCCCCAAACCAAGCTTCATTAGGAGACGATGGGATTGACCTTCCTAGGTGGGTACAGTCAGTTGTCCGTGAGGAATGGACAGCCGAGGTCTTTGATGTTGAGCTTATGAGATATCACAATATTGAAGAGGAAATGGTACAACTCTTGCAAATAGCAATGGCATGTGTCTCAACCGTGCCTGACCAACGACCCTCAATGCCCGAGGCACTCCGGATGATTGAAGATATGAACCGGAGTGAAAGTAACACTGATGATGGTATCCGACAGTCCTCAGATGACCCTTCTAAAGGATCTGATGGACATACCCCTCCCATGGAGTCTCGGACACCCCCTTCTTCTGTTACTCCTTGAGCAAATAAAAGGCACAACATTTCACCTCATTGATCAATTATTTTACTGAAATTCGAACAAAAATTGCGCACAGCACGTAATTAAGTGTATAAATCGCGCAAAAAATTGTGGAGATGAGGCTAGATTGAGGGAAACAGACCATTTTAGGTTTTTTAAATTTTTTTTTTTATTAAATATATTTTTGAGAGGTTAATTTTTTTTTTTTTTTCTCCTGAGAGATTGGGGTCACTATTACATGTGTGAAATGGTTTTTGAGAGACAAGAAAATGGTGGGATTTTATGGTTTGTTTTTATGTAAAGGGTAAAAGGGGTTTGGGATTCCATAAACTTATTGGAATTTGGCTTTTGACCATTTTATTATAAGTTGGTGGTGGATGTACTCTGATTGGGAGGGATATCATTTTTTTTTTTTTATTGGTTTAATTTTCAACTTTGTTTATTTAATTCTTTTTTTCAATTAAATAGCATTATTATCCTCAGAATATTTGTCTTTGATCTATATATACCTATGTACTTTACAGTTCATGCTGTATTAATTATTTAAACTGCTACAATCTTATACTTCGTATTATAAAGTTTTTCAGTACTGTTTTATGATCTGCCAGTTAGTAGTGTTATATAATAATGGTCTTAATTTAATAATAATGCTTTAATTAAGTATTTTTGCTCCATAACTTTTTTTGCTTGTGTAGTTATGTTTGTTTTAAAGTGCTTGCTTGCATCACTTTTGCTTTCCTTGTCTTCCGCCTTTGCTACTTAAGACCCAAGTTTTGCAATCATCATTCTAACAATTTCCTGTTTTGCTGTTGTCCAACGAACTCTTTTGTTGAGAATAAATTCTATATCTAATTTTCGTCTCAATTTATTTCATAACCCCAATACGAACAAGCATCATTTTTACATGTTGTAATATAGGGCGTATGTCGTACTCAAAATACTCTTAGTTGCATCATATAAATATAACTAAATTTACAGTGTTATTTGTATTAAAAATGACAACTCTCTGATATTAGTCACGTTTTCTATGAATTGGTAGCAGCCATTTAATTGATTTTTTTTTTTTTTTTCCAAATTTTTTATGGTGTAAAACCCAAGCACAATTAATTGAAAATACTTAAATACCTGATCTTGTCAATAGTCAGAGTGGACATGTGTTGGGTATAATATTCCTACTGCATTAATAATAAGAAATACGAGTAAAAATTAAAAATTTAATATGAACTAATAATGTACTCCGTACTTATATATTACTCGTAGATATAGAGTGCAAAACACAAGATGACTTTTAAATAACAACTCTATAAAATATGGTGGATGACTTTTACGAGCAAACGTATTGAGATATTTTTTGATTCATGATATGAATTATAATTGTCTCATACGAAACCCTTTTTTTTTTTTTTGAAACTCATAAATTGCAATAGTAAAAAATCAATTAGGAAACATGATCCTTTAGAATTGGTAAGGCCTCACATAACTGTATTAAGAAACGGAGAAATGCTAAAAATCAATTAGGAAACATGTCCTTTTGGTAGGTAAGGCCTACAACCATGTTTAATCCAACTTAAAGTGTCTTTAAACTGTTTAAACTAATCCATTTTATGAAAAATAAATCATTTTGTCAATGATTGCTTGGAAGATAGCCATTGATCATAACTCATAAGCTCTTCTTAATTAAGATAAAAAGCAAAAAAAATCAATGATTTCTAATGCACTAAAGTTAAATAAGAAATAAATTGGAGAAATTTGATAGCTTTATTTATTTAGATTTTGTTATTTTTGAAATGTTTAAAATCACATGAATTAATTTATTAAGTAATTTTTATAAAAACAATTAAAAAAAGGAGGGAAAAAAAAAAAAGAAAAGAAAGAAGCACTATGGGGAATTTGTATGCATGTGGGAGTTGAGGGAACCAGGCTGGCCTGCTTAACTCTACTCCATTCATATTACTGACAAAACAGTCCCCATTGAAATCCCATTCTTTTTTATTTATTGACTTTTTTTTCTACAAAAATATTTTTTGAAAATTTTAAAATTAATTTCTAGTTTATAAAATTTGATTTGATCGAGTGATTTATCAACCGTGGATCCACCCAAGTTTGACTCCATTGGTTGTATCTCGAACCTTCATGCTTGATAATTGAGTTTCTTTTTCACCCTAGCATGCTCAAGTTCCAATCATTATTTTATTCTTTTGGAATAACAATTATTCCAAATTTACCATTTTTTCCCACACATATAATTAATTGTATACATCTAATATAGCAAAAAAGTACAAGTAGTTTTGTGTCCAAAAAAAAAAGTACAAGTACTTTTTCTACGACTATTGTACAGCTTGATCGACTAGCACAAATGTGTTATAAGTGTATAACTGTAAACATTACTTCCTTCGTTTTTATTTACATGCAACACGCGCTTCAAGATCAACATTATACAATGTAAACAGACAAATGATTCAAAATAATTTTTAGACATGATACCTAACCTTACTCTAATCCTCATGTTAAAATTATTTTGATAAAAATACTCATTTACCTTCACTAATCATCTCCTAAAACTGCGTGCCTAAAAGGTGTGTTGCAGGTAAAAAGAAATAGAGCAAGTACATTTTATTCAAAATTTAATTCCAATAATGTCCCCATTTTGTCCGATAAGTGTACTTATATTCCTATATACTCTAAAGTCTGAACTATATATAATCAATTAGATTTGAATTTAGGGATTGATGGTTTTGCTCAAGTTAATCTTAAGATCAACTTAGAAGGGTTTTTTTTTTTTTTTTAATTTTTTTTTCTTTTTCTTTTTCTTTTTTTTTTAAGAGTAGCATGTTGAAGAATAATTAGTTGAATTTAGGTGTATAAAAGGCACATTTGTTTATTTTGAAGTAATAAATAGGTTAATTACTGTAAGCTTGTAACTTATAGTCAGAGCAAAGTTGTGATACATTGAGGAAAAAAATGCATACAACTAAGGGTTTGTTCACATGTACTGAGCTGAACTGAACTAAATAGAGGTGAAATGAATATTTTATGATCGAGAGAAGAAAATTAGGAGCTGACCTGAACTGAAATTAAGCTGAAGTGAACAAGTCCTAATTCAAAGTACTGTGATTATCTCATCTTGCCACGACCCAAAAGATGTACTACATACCTTATTGCATACCAACCTATTTACCTGCACAAATAAGCTATATTCTTTTTTTTTTTTTTTTTTTTTTGAAGGGAATAAGCTAGCTATATTCTATGTTAAAAATAAATACTACCTCCGTTTTATATTATTTGCAACGATTAGACATTTTTTTTTCTCTACTTTATGTCAATCGTTGTAAATAATATGTAACAAAGGTAGTAAATAAATAATATTTCAATGTTTTAACTACCACCACGAGACTACGTACAAAAAATAATAAGTTATTTTTTTATTACCTAAAAATTGAACATGTTCCTTGTTACTTTACCCCTTTTCCGTTATTTATTAAACACACGCGCCACCAAGGAAGCGTGGGCGAAGAATGTACAAGAGAAAATGAGCTGAGAAATCACGTGCATGAGAGATGAGAGGGGCTTCGACTGAGAGAGAGAGCATAATAAGATGCCACTTGTTGCACCGAAAGTGATTTAGTTTACTACAAAAAAGTTTATGATAAATTGACCAAACATGCCTTGTTTTTTTTTTACCTACGTTAAAATCAATTGACTTTATCTTCTTGTTTGCTAAGTAAGTTCCTAAAAAAAAAAAAAAATTTAATTTTGTTCTTGTAAGTATGTAACTTCTGTTCTGATTTAGTGAAATGAGCTGAGCTAAGCTGAATTTAACTGAACTGAGATAAAATGAATTGTTTGAAAGAGAAGGAAATTAAGAGCTAAACTGAACTAAATTGAACTAATTAGAACTAAATTAAAATAAAGCTGAAGAGAACATGTCCTTAGTCTTGTAACTATCTTGTTTATTACTCCATATCTAGGACTCTAGGTATATGTTTTTTTTTTTTTTGGTGTTGACCCAAAGAGATAATTGTATTTTGATTTTGTTATTTTCATACCAGCATTTAGCTACCACAAATATATAGTTAGGTAGCTTAGGTCGGATAATGGCATGTATAGACGTATAATAGTAATATAAGTTGTTTACTATTAATAAAAGTACTACAGTAACTAATAAGACGATTTGATAGTTAGATAGAGATTGATGGATTATATTTATGGCAAAGATGGTATAAAATAGGCATATTATTGCAACTAATGCAGCTAGTCTTATGACAAGAGTGTTTTGTAAACTGTATCAATTGTTAGGAACAAATGGGATATTAGAGGGAAGAAGAAAAGGATTGAAGGAGCCAAGGAAGAAAAACCATTTAAAAAGGAGATTAAATATATGAGAGAAAACAGATTGAACAACACTTATTGATTTTTATTACTTTATGTTTATGTTTATATTTTGCGTCAAGGAAGAAAAACCATTTAAAAAGGAAATCAAAGTACGTATATTAGAGTAACACAATTACATAATACGGAGTATATCCTTAGAAATAAACATAAAGTAGCAGCAACACAGTACACAATGCTCCTTTGAATTTCTGAGTAATTTTAGTTTCATAATGATCATTATATTATACGGAGTATTATATATATATATATATATATATATATATATATATATATATATATATATATATATATATATATATATATATATATATATATATATATATATAAGTTTTCGAATTGAATCAATTTTATTCAATTGATTGATCACACATTCTCTATCTACTTCGTATTAGTTTGGCTTATTGAATATAAAAAATTTGAGCTAAAATCTAACAGATTATGTTATGCAAAACTTTCATAACTCCTCCGTTGTCTTGAAGCTCTCTAAGGCATCTATACACTTGACTGATCTTAATGCGATCCTTGAAGATATTTATTCTCTCTCCCATAGCTTTGATTATATTTTATAGTCTCATGTAGAAAGAGATGAAACCTTGTTGCTCATCAATTAAATTATTTTGTTTGGTCATGAATAAGTGTGGGTTAATCATACGTTCGTGAGATTTCTCCAAATGTTTTTATGACATTATTATAATCAGGCCACATCACATCATTATACTTATATGACATCATTATATTTCAAAATTTCACGAATTTCAAAATAAAACAAAAACTCGTTCTTGGTACTTTAAAGACATATTTGTAGGTGTGTTATGGTTGCAAACCACCTTATATGACCCCATAATTCACCCCACACATTCAGTTTATTTTTTGAAAATATATCAAAAATTGACCCAAAATCATGTATTATAGCCTTCAATTTTGGACATTTTTCACTTTTTTGGACCAGAAAACAAAAATTACCGAGATGCTTCCCATGGACCCTAATACACCCCGCGAGTATATTTGGGTGGGTAAAACCATCTAATATGCCTTTAAACTGTCAATTTACCTGTTTATAACTTGAACTGATTTTATAAATTAAACTCTCGGCTACCACGGACATTTTATGACAACATATAATGATTATATATGGTTCCAAATGACATTATATGACCAAGGGATGTATCCCTTATTATCTCGAGACTTTTCAACACCGGGTCCCGAAATCTACGAAATAGGCCAAAAAAACGTGTGTTATAGCCTTCAATTTTGCCAATTTTGACCTTTTTGACCCGGAAATAAAAATTACCGAAAAGATAACTATAGACCCTAATACCCTCCGGGAGTTCAATTGGGTGGGTGGAACCATTCAATTTGCCTTTAAGCATCCAATTTACCCGTTTTCGTACACGCCTCTTGTATTGGCTATAAGCTTTCACGGAATCATGGGGGCCTTTATATAGTCGACTAATGGTCGTATATGGGTCCAAACAACATTATATGACCCCGTGTTGCATCCTATACAATTCCGTGAATTTCTGACATCGGGTCCCGACACCTCCTAAATTGCTCTGATTTCGTGTATAGTCTTCAAATTTGACTTCCGTACATCATTTTTTCACTCGACAAGATTATGTATCTAGGTACTTCCATGGATTCCCAAAGGGCCTTGGGAGTTATGGATAATGCCCGAAACCATCTCATTCTTCCTTAATCATTATGTCTTAAGGCAAAAACGACATACCCTCAAACGACAAAACTAACTGTTTGTATGCCTTGTCCTTGGGTGCACATGTCTTGTGCACATGCCACACGCCCCCTTGCACCATCCCACACTCCAACACTTAGGCTTTGTGACTTGTCTCAATCCAGTATTTAGCATTTTTTAGCATATAAGAAGCACCGCTAACCTCGTTTTACAAAATATAGGTGTTTTTAGGGAATAGGGTAAAGGGAGGCCAGGGACGAATCGAAGCGACATATAGGGCTGAATCTCAGTGGATCGTGCAACAAGGCTACTTTGCTACTTACAATACCCCGTTGCGTATTTAAGTCATCTGCAAAGGACGACAATCGGGTGGCAGGTGCATGCATTGCTTTTGGCCCGGAATCTAACTTAAAAGCGTTCAATCATAAACCAGCACACGGTAGTTTCGCGCCACTGGCTTTTCAACCAAGTGCGATGACCAATTGTGTGAATCAACGGTTCCTCTTGTACTAGGTTGAATTAAAATTGCGACACTGTCATCAGTAGGGTAAAATTAACCTGTCTAATCACGACGGTCTAAACCCAGCTCACGTTCTCTATTGGTGGGTGAACAATCCAACACTTTGTGAATTTTGCTTCACAATGATAGGTGTTAGGAAATATTATGCAAATTTCCTTTACAATCAGATTAGTGGGAATAAATAATAATAATAATAATAATAATAATAATAATAATAAATAATACAAATAAAAGAACAATATTTGTATCTTTAATTATGCTGCAAAACTTTACTAAAGAAATAACTAATACACAAGTGTTCACAACACTTATTACAACTCACAACCATATGTACCCCAATTACACCCGAGAATTTTCTCTAAAAATTCTCTTGAAGCTTCTCTCTCTCTTTTATGTTTTCTTTTGTTTTTGGGATGTTTTTGTTTTTGTTGGATTGATATTACAAACAATAACCTACGTTTATATAGTTTCTAGTTTTCTAAAGTTGGCTAATTAAAATTAGAAAACCATTATCACCTTTAGAATTTCATAGGTTTATATTTCATCCTATATATTCTAAGGTATATATTAATCTTCCTTTTTAATAATAGTAGAGATGTATTTAACAATAAAAAGAGCCGACATCGAAGGATCAAAATCAGTGGAACACAAATAAGACATAAAAAGTGGGATAGAGGATTTTTTTTCCCACCTTATGTAATTGGTTTTCGGTTGTTTCATTAAAAAAAAAAAAAAAAAAAAAAAAAAAAAAAAAAAAAAAAAACTTTACTTTTAACTCGTCATGAAATAGCTCGTCATCCAGTGGTACTCATGAAGTCATGAGCAAACATTTTCTTTCAACTAGCCGTTTATTTGAAATTTTAATATTGTTATGATTATTATTAATATTATTATTATTATTATTATTTTTTTTTTATCATTTAATTAAATAAACCATGATTTAAATATAAGAACTCTAACTCCCCAAATCATAAGCTAACGTAAATATATAAATAATTACAGGCTTAATAATTTAAGTACTTTACATAATGGTAGGGCTTTTAATCCTACATTATATAACTAACGGAACATATTGTCGTGTATAATAAAAAGTGAAGAAGATTTGGAACCCAATTATTTTAACTTTTTGTATAATTTAGTGGTTTAAAGACGAAGAAAGCAACATAACAGAAATCTACTTAGACCAAGACTAAAGATGTATCCTCCATTAATAAACCACGAACTTAAATTCATGGCAATAAACTAATGATAATAAAAGAATATAAAACAAGAAAAGAAAGTTCTAGATATTAAGAAATTGAACCATGAACATCAATCATAGATTTTTATTAGGTTTGCAGGATATGTCTTTCTCAACGGATATTAACATATGATACCATCATTTGCATCCATGATTATTCCATGGTCCATCTTAAATGTTACCATTGATCATATAGTTAAATAAATTGCTAAATAATGTTACATAGCAAACCAAAAAATATATATGGTTGAATTGGACCGTTAGTTCATTGGAGCGTACTTGAGGAAATTTTTTGCTTTCTTGGGGAGAAAGTGTATGCATATACCTGCTTTTTAGCACTCTATGACACAAAAGTGTTTAAATTTTACTCGTACTTTATAATTTATTTAACATTATATAAAAGTAAACTCTAACTTAATGTGACAAATTATTTAGGAATGAATTCATCTGATCGAGTCAGAGACTAATGCGCTTATTATAAATATTGTGTGCGGCCCAAGTTTAACTCAGAATAAGCCAGCATGCCTCCCTATGCTCGACCATATATTACAGCCTTAAAGGCTTATACTTCTCACTAACAACTTAATTCACCTACAACTCATCCAAAATTATGACTTCCTTTTAACAAATACTATTTCTGTAACCATGATCATAATCATCATTTAATTTCCTAACCGTTCACCTAATTAAGTGGCAAATATGGAAAACTTCTAAACAAAGTCACTTATTATTACTCTATTTATTTAGTGACAAGTTTTGGTGTTTCCACAATAACCATAATAAAGTTACATGGTTCAATAATAGCTATGATTATAAGAGGGAAAAATAAAAAACTATGACGTGAGTGTTAGGCAATACAATCTTCAATTCTACATGATGTAATAAGCTAATTTAGCTAATTATTCAACCAAACATTTATTACGTGATTAGAATTTGAAGATTTTTACGACAAATTAGGGTTGTTCAACGTTCCAAGACTAATAGCTTGATAGGTTAATCTCTAAGATTTTGTAAATAGTGTAGTCGTGATTGGTGTCATTTTGCATAATATAACCACGGTGTTACGGGGAATTCGTAACGGAGCCAAGCTAGCTGTGCTTTTCAACACACCAAAAATCAGCAGCAACAATAATTAATACCAACTGCATGATACTGACAGAGAAGAGAAGCATTAGGAAACTGAATAATAATATGAGATGAGATAAGAATGTTCTCTTTTTGTCGAAACCAAAACGAAAGAAAATTTTATCCAACTTTTTTCATCATTCTTTCTTGCAAGGAAAATCAAGAATATAATTTGTTTTAATAAAAGAGGGTTCCTTCCATGTGCTATAAAGACTTATATTGATAAGGATTATTCCTGTAAAAAGGAGCTATTGTCCATTTTATCACTTGCTCACACCTAATTTATACGTATGATTAATACAGCAAATCAATGAAATGTGTCGTCAACAATATACAATATGCATATAACAGAAAATTACTTTTTGAATAAATTATTATCAATAGACTAAAAGAAGACGAGAGTGACACGTGTAGTGAAGTTGCATATATTCGACACAATATTGCTTGTTTTTCCGATAATTAAGTTTATTAATTCAGGGCATGTTCGCCAATAGCTTTTGGAGTATTCATTAACAGTTCATCAAATAAACCAATAAAATGTGCCATGGAGAGTTGGAGAGGCATCCATCATGATCCAAGTTATTCTTGAATTTAAAGTCTCAATTTCATTAGCTTAGAGTGGATTGAATTGGAAGTAGCTTCTGGATTATCATTTCATTAGATTAGAGTGTAATCTTACCAAAATCTACAATATCAACAGCTTGTTGAACACCTATCTATATTGACAATTAATCTAATACAGAGTATCAATAAGCAGAACACTATTAAAACAACCAAATTTGCCCAGCAACCCCTTGGCTTTTCTTTCCGAGCATCTTTAATTTTCACGTGGTTCAGTATGATGGCTCTTCTGTTACGTTTATGCCGCCTCAAGTAATTAGCGAAATCATAAATGAAACACCACTGTTAAGAGGGATGGATTCCCAGATTAAAATCAAAGTATTTCGGTCTCATATCTGCTTCTAACAATGCAAGGACCATGCCCGATTTCATGCATTTTGAGAATGTGATCTATCACTGGCAACAAACACATGAGCTTCAGTCCCAATTTGAACCCAACTGCATCCAGGATTCTTGTCCCCAAACTCCTTGTATTCATTAAATTTCCCCATTCCAATGCTCGCTTTTTAGCCCATTGAAGCAGATGCACACATTCTAAAGTGCTACATAGTTTGCAGTATTATCGGGTTCAAGTTGGAGTAAGTATGTCGAAACATATTCCCCAAGTTCAATCAGACCATGTTCCTTGCATGCAGAGAGTAGTGATCATATCATTTCTGCATCTGGCTCAAATGGCATAGTCAAACTGAACGCAATAGCGTCATCCAGACTACCACATTGGGAAAGAAGAGTAACCAAACAGCCATAATGTTCCTTTTTTGGCCTCCTATAGTACATTTTTACCATATCCACAAAAATTTCCTACCCCTTGTCAACCAGTCCTTCGTGACTAAAAGCTGAAAGGATGCTGGTGAAGGTTACATCATTAGGTTCTATGCGCTGCTTTTGCAAATGCTAGTGTAATGCCAGAGCATCTGAAGCTCGGTCATGTATCATTGTATAATGCTAATCCTCTGTCTGAACTCATATCAAATGCTTTCCTTGCATGAGCTATGCATCCGCATTTAGCATACATGTCTACCAAAGAAGTTGAAATTTCTATAGAAGATTCATAGCATCGTCTCATGACATATCCATGAATTGATTTTCCAAGCAGCAAAAATGTCATGTCTATACAAGCTGAAAGCACGGCAGTTAGACTCATGGTATTAGGTTGAACTCCAGATTCTTGCATTTGCTGAAAGAACAATATTGCCTCCAAGGCAAGCCCATTTTGAGCTAAACCCGTTATAAAAGTAGTCCAAGTTACCACATTAGGTTCAATACCAGCGGAATGCATTTGTAAGAACATATTTTTCGCTTCATCTACCAAATGATTCCTTAAGAGTGCGAGAAGTATGGAGTTCCAAGTTATCACGTTTGGGTGATAACCCTGCAGCTGCATCTGGTAAAACAACTCCAGAGCTCTGCCACTTAAGCCTAGTTCTGCATAAGCAGCTAAGAGTGCATTCCATAATACAAGATCTTTCTCCATTGAATATTCAAACACTCTCCTAGCATTATCTATTTCCTTACTTTTCGCGTACATATTGACCATGCTAGCTGCAACAACAACATCAGTATCAAGGTTATTTCGAATGCAGTAGCAATGCCCCTCCCTACCAAGTTTAATGTCACCAATATCAGCACAAGCGGAGATCAAAGAAGCCATAGTCACACAATCAAATCTTAAACCGTGTAATCTCATATACCGACACATATTAACAGCATTTTCAGCCAAACCATTCTGAACATAGCAAGAAATCAGCAAATTCCAAGTAACTGCATCCTTCTCCACCATCCTTGAGAACACAAGTTCAGCATCCTCTACCCAACCAATTTTAGAGTAAAAGTTAATCAATGAACTTCCCAAAATATTACCCATTTCCAAACCATATATAACGGCAAGAGCATGCCCTTGCCTACCTTCTTCAACAACTCCTAAATTCGCCGATGCTGCAAGCAAACTCGACATAGTGACCCTAGTCAGTTCAACCCCTTCAGTTCTCATCTCATAAAACAATTGAATTGCTTCCTCATTCATCCCATTTTGAACATAACCCACAATCATTGAATTCCAAACCACAGCATTTCTCTCAGACATTTCATCAAACACCTTCTTTGCATCTTCAAGAACACCACATTTTCCATACATATCAACCAAACTACTTGCAACATATACACTCTTATCAAAACTCACTTTAATTATATACCCATGAATTCCTTTCCCAAACCCTAGAAATTGATCAGCAGCACATGCTTTTAATGCACTGGGAATTACAAAATTATCAGGAAAAAACCCATTTTCAAGAAATTCACAGTAACAAATTAAAGCCTGCTCATTTAATTTCATCCTAGAATATAACCCAATTACAGCAGTCCATGAATATATATTCTTAACAAATAATCTGCTAAACATACGATTAGTAAGCTCTAATTCATCACATTTTCCATAAAATATGACTAATTTAGTCTGAATATACTCATTCCTTGCAAAAACATCACCTTTTTTGATAATTAGCGCATGAATTTGCTGACCCAGAAAAAAATCTGGCAAATTTGCACATCCTTGTAATAATTCAACGTAAACTTCAGGGCCAATTTGGACGCCATTGTTGGGCAATTGTAAGAGAAGATGAACAGCTTCTGTAATTCGCCCATTTCTGGAAAAACAAGAGAAATCTGAGAAACAAGATCATTTACTTGTACTGATATGATTTTCTGGAAATTGGGTTGTGTTTAATTTGAGAGAAATTGAGGGATTTCTGGGTTTACGATTAAAGACGTTTAATGCTGGGCTGATTGATAGAGAAGCCATGCAATTGATAAGAACAGAAGTTGATATTTGGAGGATAAGGGGGTGATCTTGGGTCTCTCTCATGGAGTCATGGTTGATAAGTTTCCTCTACATATTTTAACTTATTCGAACTTATTTTTTATTTTTTCGCAACTTATGCTCACCATTGCTAAAAGATGACAACTTAATTTACATTTGTAGGTCAATTGTTTACTTGTGTGTTGTATATGCAAATTTTTACTCACACGAGTGTAGTTAAAAATAGGTGCATTTGGTGAAATTTTCATAATTAAATATAATATTTTGTCCGAGGCCAAACTTAGCTTCATGAAAATATAATGCCTATCTCTAATGCAAGATTGCAAGTACATATATTCTGCTTTACTAGAATTATTACTACAATACAACACTATTTATGAATAGGTGAGGAAAATGTTAACATAAAAACCTAATCTTGGCTGCATAATTAACCACTTGTAAATTGCTAGATAATCAATCTACTAATCAATACAGTGATTTACGCCTAGTTTTAATTTGAGAGCTTAAAAGTTCTCATCTTTTCTGGAAGTTGAACATCTTGGTGGCAAAGCAGTGTAGGAAAATGAAGAGTAGGTTGAAACCAACCATTATAACAACCACAGTTCCTAAGAAGTCATATTTGTACCCATAGAAGTCCCTTATGAATTGGGTCACCGTCTCCCCGGTGCTAATCTTGGACTCTATATCTCCATATTGAGAAGCTACCATCCCATACATGCTCCAAGACACCGGGCACACAAATGTGTACCATCTCCACCACGGTGGAACCCTCTACACATAGAAACCAACACAAACAAGTACAACATCATAATCATTGGCAATTGTAACCATCATATCATAAAACCTTGTTATGTGTAACAAAATGTGACTCTACTTACATTTCGAGGAATAGCAAACCCGGCAAAGAGATTCCACATCGAGTTCACAAGACTAGTTAATATGTTGCATGTTTCTTGGTTAGGAGTCACGGAAGAGATCATCATGCCAAAGTATGTGAAACACAATAGTGAGAGTAACATGAAGAGGTACTCTCGAAAGAACTTCAAAGCTGTCCATTCGAACCCTATCATTCCATAGGCTATGATCTCGTATAAGGTCACTTGTGCTATAACATATGGAATCTCAATCACAACCTGAAAATTAAGTAACATAAAGTAAGAACAAAAATGAAAAACCTACGAACATTGCTAAACTTCATAAATCAGTTTCTTGTAAAAACTTGCAAGTCCATCGAAACTACCTGTGCCAGAGCATAAGGTATGGCAGCATACAAGCCAGATGATCTCTCTCTATAAAACGCCGGTTTATTGCTGTTCATAACCGGTATTACACTACCACTAGTCTGTGCTCCAATAAACATCGCGGAGATATAAATTGCACCAATTCCACCAACAACATCAATTTGAGTATCCCTTCAAAATAACAACAATGATCATTAGAAAGCTAAAAGTCTTGAAAGAGTTACTATAAATCTGAGGTAAACTTGGATATGGGATGATCAAGTATACCTTTTGGAACCAATCTTCCAGAAGACAACCCCAAACATGAAAGCAGATGCTAATGTGATCACGAACCTTACACCGTTATGAGCTATGTTTCGCCAGTATGACTTGTATTGCCTCCATAAACACATTTTCCATTGAGTAAGATATGTTTGAGGATATGATGTTGGAAAATGAAGGTCTTCAGAATTAGGTGGAGGTGTACTAAGCTCTGAAATCAAAGCTTTGTTTGTTCTAGGAAAAGCAAAAGAAGGGGAAAACAGAATTATGTTACCAAGTGAAATGCTTTTAACACAAGGAAAAAAAACCATACGTTGTTGAAAGTTGATCACAAACTCCTACAACCTTACCTGTAAAGCTCAGAATTCATGTAAATGGCAGCAAAATCCAGTCTTAGTTGCTCCTCTTGTGTTCGCGATGTCACTTCTAACACCCAGGTTGCAGGATTGTACCCATCTCTTATCTTAGGTACTCCATTGATTTCCTTCAAAAAAAATATTAGGGAGAAATTTTTTAGTTTTCAGAAAATTTAAGTAAAGTTTAAGGATGTATGTTTTAGATCATTTAAGCAAATGCCTACTTCAAAGTATCTAATAAGCTGGTGACATCGATAGCCTATAGGACCGGCATACAACACTTGGCCTCCTTGCTTCAAGAGGAAAAGCTGAAATTTACAACAAAAGCAAGTCATAAATCATGCATAAAAAACAACAAAGAATAGACTGAAGTCATAACAGAAGATATTTTATCCATGTACCTCATCAAAGGACTCGAATATGTTGATGCTTGGTTGATGGATGGTGCAGATGACAGTTCTCCCAGTGTTAACTGTATTTCGGACAACTCTCATGATGATTGCAGCTGCCCTTGCATCGAGGCCGGATGTAGGCTCATCCATGAACATTATGGAAGGGTTAGCTACCAGCTCTACTGCTATGGTTAGCCTTTTTCTCTGCTCTACTGAAAGGCCATTCACATTTGGGGTTCCTACTAATGCATCTTTTATTGCTGTAAGCTCGATCAATTCGATGATTTCATCAACAAAATTCTAAGGCAAGAAACAAAAATTAGAGCATTAGAGACTCAAAAGTGTTAGAGCAGAAAAAAATTGACACTTTTGACTACATGCATCCCTTTCTCATGCAAATTACTCTGTAACATTAGACCTGTTTTACTACCTCTTATCTTGAAATTTTCATTCAATCACTTGTATGTTATTCTCTCTTAACAATGTACCATACACAAGCACCTTTTGATCAAAAATTGTTTCGAAAATTTTGCATAACCATTTGTAAAGACTTCTTGCCATTTTTCATCCTTTTAACAGTGACCTAATGACAATGTCATTCAGACTGACATACTGATCACATATCAGTCACAAATGTCCAAGTGTCAGACTCGACTATCTTACAGAACTTTTCAACATTTAGTTTGAAATGCAGATCTTTCATACTCATTTCAGTCTTGAGGATATAACACGGATAGTTGAGGTGAAAAGAAAATTCCGAGTAACATATCCTAACACTTATTCAACATTATAATGAATGGTCACTTAGATGAACTGATGTTCAAATTATTAACCATGCATCAATAAATGAAGGGCGGTTTAAGACAAATTTCTCATACTAGACAAAGAAAAGGAGAAGACCTGTTTAGCCTCAGAGCTAATATCTTTGGATAATCGAAGAGATGCAGAGAAGATGACTGATTCATAGATGGTCATGAGCTCAACATGTATATCATTCTGTTCACAATATCCTGAAACTCGAGCAAACGTTTCTTGCTTCTTTGGATAGCCTGAAATCTTGATGCTCCCTTCTATATGTCCTGTGTTTTTCCTTCCTGCCAAAACATCTAATAGTGTGGTTTTTCCTGCTCCCGTTACTCCCATTAAGGCAGTCAGGACACCAGGTCTAAATGATCCACTTACTCCATCAAGTAGCACCAATCGATCATGTGGATCTCCCCTTTGTTTCCTCTCCTACATTACATTTAAAAACAGTTCAATTTTATCATCAAGTACATGGTTAGATCATGAACACCTTTAACAATTAGTAGCACTATTTTACCTTTGGCATGTCAACGGAATACACGATGTTCTCAAAAGTCATGCAGAGAGGTGTGAAAGGTAGACTAGTGCTTTTACCACTATCCGGTGTTCTGCTTTGGTTTATACTGTCTGCCTTGGTAGATGTTTCAGCTTCTTCGGAGATGAAGCCTGATGACTGCCCGTATGCTATTGTGGAAGCAGAATCAATTAGTTTTATAACAGTTACAAGATTAGTTTATAATCAAGGTTGCAGAAGGAAAATGTAGAATAGAGAGAAGAGTAGAAGCTAAGCTAGGCTTACGTTTGAGATAGGCAAGGGCGAGGTTGGCAAGCAAAGCAAAGAAGATTATGAAGCCGATCAATGCAGAGACACCTATCCAATACCATTGGGGATCAGTTTCTGCTCCGCGGGATTGCAGGACAGACACTCCCAGTCCTATATTTGATCCTAGAAGATGCTGAACAATAATGTAAAAAGGCGGTGCATTGTTAATTAGTCATAAAAAGTTCAGATAAGGGCTACTTCCAAGTTCAGTTTACAGTTAAAATAAGTTCAGATAAAGAATGACAGCTTCAGATACATACTGTAAGGGCTAATAAGTTCAAATAAGTGGAATATAGGTGAAAGAATAATAAAGGCAGAATGGTGATCTTACATGTTTTTCCCATGAATGTCCGAGGAACTCATTTGTGACCATGGCATTGTAAACATATAGCAAGGGAGATGTCCAATAACCCCAGAGTAACCATTTCTTCATTGCCTCTATAAAAGAGGTTAAAAATAATAGTACAGTCAATAGGAAAGCGAGTTTCTGACTTTAAACAGATATGTCAAATGATTTCTAGAGTTACCTCTTGCTAACACAAAGCCGCTGAAAATCATCAGCCACATGACTGCAAGATTTGCAACTACAATTGCAATGGAAAAATCTCTTGTCACGGCACCAATGCATCTAAAGAGATTGTAAGACATCTGCCCACATAGTATCAAGATAAGACCATGTTTCAACAACCTGAAACAATTTTGTTTTTAGAGAAAAAAAAGTTAGCAAAAAAAGTTCTGAAATCAGAACAAATGAAGCAGAAACATCAGTAAGAACTTGCCTGAAGAAGTTAAGATCAAATCCTATGATGAAGTAAGTTGTAATCGTCCAAATGATAACTTCAAAACTCGAAAAAATCATTCCAGGGATCAATGTTGGAAATGAATATGCCCAAGAAGGGAAAAATCTGTAATTTCTCTGCTTATAGTAGACTGGAAGTTTGCTAATAGTCATAGGTAGAACAGCAAATCCTGAAATTATAATAGTGACTAGTCCAATGAAGAGAGCTCCCATATGAACTACCCCATCTTCGATTGTACTATGATGTTTCTTATCCTCAGCAAAAGCACTTGCAACAACGAATCCAAGAATCGTGAGCTGCAATGAGTCCACCCCGAGATAGTCTTAGCAATGGACCATAGACAATAATAATAATAATCCCGGCTATTAAAGTGTACGTGATTAATCTCAAATATGCAATTTTTTCATAGTATTTAATCGCGATAGCATAATGTAACATGTATTTATGTTACAGGACAGTATGAAATTTGAAATATAATTAAGGTAACTTACTTGAACTGTCTTGAAAACAAAGATAAGCATGTTACGTTTCATGAGAATAAGTTCTCTAGATAAACAAGCTTTGAGTAAAACCACCTTCCCAACTCCAAATTTCGACTTAGTTAAGGCAAAATGGTAACTCTTGGACTTATCATAAGGCACAGCAAGCTCATTTTGGATGGTTCTTCCAACATGAAATTCCTTAAATTTGTCAGCAAACTGCTTAGTAGAAACATAAGCATATTCCTCCTCTTGTCGCACCCAATATTGTGCTTGATCTTTTTTCGAAACAACCTGTCATAATATTTATAGCTAATCAAGCAAAACATTCCTAGAACAAAATGTTCCTCTATGTTTTGCAATTACTTTGGCCTAAAACTTGCATGATTTAGATGGTGCATTAGTGTATAAGTACCTCCTGTAAGTAGTCAGCAACGGCTTTTCGTTCAGGGCATCGAAAACCCATGGACTCAAAAAATTCAAGAACATACACCCTAGGGCCTTGGTACACAAGCTGCCCCTCAGAGATGAAAATTATGTCATCAAACAGCTCAAATGTTTCAGGAGGAGGCTGAAGCAGAGAAATCAAGGCGGATTTGTTCATTATATGCACAGATTGCCTGATTGTGTTAATTATTTGATACGTTGTAGAACTGTCTAAACCAACTGAAATGCTGTCCATGAAGTACACATTTGCAGGACCAACCATCATTTCCCCTGTTTTAAAATCATTACAAAGTTTATGGAGCAATGAGTATATAAAACATTTTTGAAGTTATATATATAATATACAACTATGTACGCGTAAAACTATGGACCAGGATTCTCTCTAGTAATTGGACCGTCTAGCAACTAGGGGGGTCTTAACCTCCCCTTATCTCAACGCAACAATTGGATGGTCTAATAATTAGAGAGAATCCGGTAAAACAAATTTTATTTTATTTTACCTATAGTAACTCGCTTTTTTTGACCTCCAGAGATGCCCCTTTTCATTTGGTCACCTATAAGTGTATCGGCACATTGTTCCAGCCCCAAAACCTGAAAACAAATGCTTAAATGGATCATTGAAAATATACCATATATAGCAAATTAAATTTGTGAACCAAATTTATTACATGCTACTAAAATTTAGAAATTATAGCTAGGGTGAGACTAGTATAATTTAATGCTTTTTGAATCAAGTAGTTTTAGTTACCTTAAGAATATATTCAGTGAACAAAGCTTTTCTATGTTTATCCATAGCTGACGCCTGTGTACACACATGTACGAAATAAATGTTAAAGTTTCAATTGTGTACGGATAATAAAAGTCAAAAGTACAAATGAACCAATTTGTATTTTCCAAAACTCCAAATAATATACAAATTATATTTTCTTTTATTTAGACTAACCTTTAATAGCGCGTCAAGTAATGGGTCTGGTTTAGTATTTATCTCCTTTTCTTTCCTCAGCAAATCCAATAACAACTCTATAGAATGGAAACAACGAGCACAAATAAGTATCAGTCCAAAGAATAACTTACACTCCTTCGAGTCCTTCCATATCCAATAGGACTTAATTGTCATATTAATAGCGTAACTTAAACTAAACTCAGTACGGACATACGTACCGTAAGCATGACCAACTCCTTGGCAAGTGGCGGAAAAGCCTAAAGTTTCTCTTACAGTCAATTCAGTAATGTGGACATCATTTTGACTAACATAGGCAGAACACCTTTGAGGAACAAATTCATGTAATTCATGTCCATTGTACGTCACCTTTCCAGAAACCTGATAAAATTACACCCATATTTTTTAATTTTTTATAATTATAATTTAAATATGACAAAAAATAAAGGAAAAAAAAAAAGAAAAAAGAAAAGATGCAGCATTTATGCATAGCCATTCATTTTAATTTCATCATTTGAGAAATTCAATGCATGCATATGTAAGATGTAACATTAATTATTTCTTGATAAATACGAAGTGATTATTAATTGCGTGCAATTCATAGGTTTTGAATATTGTGCACTTGAATTAAATCAATTACGGAGTACAAACATAAGATATATAAAATGGGTTAATAATCCACACATTAGGTGTATATGATTATATGAGGACATATGAGGAATATTGAGTTTAGTTCTTTGGTGCTTTCTTGATCACTAATTCACTATCCAAAATTCATAATTGTGTATTAATGAAAATATATAAACTACGGAGTACTCCGTAACATTTTACAATAATAACACTTTGAATTGAATAATAATGAAAATTGCACGTGATAAATAATAGTATTACACGTGATAGTATAGAGTATTTTATAACTAGGTAGATACAATAAATAGAGACAGAGGTAATACCTTTAATTTCAAATCGAGAAGACCGGATAGAGCTAATAATAAAGTGGTCTTTCCTGAGCTTGGTGGACCAATAAGCAAAGTCATCCTAGAGGAGAAAAGAAGGATTAATAATTTAATACAAACGCGTTTTTTGAAATATTCTATTTATGTATCTAGTTACATCACTAAATTTATAAGTACTTTGATTTCTACTTATAAATCCTTCGTTTTTAAATTACTCTTTTACTTAATGTCTTTTATTTAAATGTTAATAATATGTCATGACTTCATGCGTCACTTTACATATTTATAAGTTTATTGACAAGTGAGACATGCATCACATGCATTTCAAGTTAAAATTGGTGATCAGATACAAGACACGCATCGTGTGCATATATAACTAGTTGTCATAAAAATCAACGAAGGGGATTAAACATTAAGGGAAACAAAAACTATGAGATTTACCTTCCAGGCTTGATGATTCCATTAAAATCCTTAAGAATTTCCAATTTCCTCTTATGACTTGGAAGTATATGAAGGCAATCTAACACACCCTAAAATGGTAATTAAAAATGAATCAAGTCGCATGTCTTCATTATCTCATCAAACAAAAAAAAAAAGGACAGCAAAAATTAAGTTTTTAAAAATGGTAAAAATCAGAAATTTATCCAAATACCTCAGCCATATTCACCAAGGAATTGAAGATTGAAGGTAAAGCTCTACTACCCACATAAGCATACGCCTCAACATTGAGATTCTCAAATCGGACTTCTATTGATGGCATTTCCATGGAAACTCTATCTCATCAACACACCAAATTATTTAGTAATTTAACATAGTAATCACAATTTTACATGATAAAAGATATTAATACACATTTTAATATATGAACTATGCAGGTTCAACCGTTCAAATGTACACAATTTTACATAACTAGGTATAGTGTAATTTACAATTTTACATCCTTAAAACATAAACAAACGAGATTTTAGATAAGAAGGATCAGATGTATAAAATCTTAACTTGATGTACACATTATATAGAAAGGTATAAGATGATTTACATCCTTTAATTAAAATATAATCAATAGAAATTTTATATAAGAAGGTTTAGATGTATACGACTTTATCCTAATGAACTAAGATAATCTAGTAAAAGAAAAAAAAAATTCGAAAAATTGAAGGAGGACAATGCAAGAAATTTACCTTTCAAACCTAGACTTGATTTTGTGCAAGAAGATTTCATTTTGAGTCATATTTCTAACCATTCTATTCAACAAAGCCCTTTTTTCATAGAGATTAAGGTTTTTAACGTCAACCTCTTTGAATTCACCCGTCACTCCATGCAAAAAACTATAATGTGCTCTTACTGATGTAGGTAGCCTTTCTAGGGCTGCCCAATTTATTTCATCAATAGTCTCACTTTGATTATTTTCATCTGAATTACTAAAAGAACTTCTTCTATGTTCAATTTGAACACTTTTGAAAAACCTCATTTTTTTTCACTTTTTTTTTTTTTTTTTTTTTTTGCTTGGGAATTGATATTGGTTATTTTTATGTATTTATACTAATATAAGAGGTTGAACCTCTAGGGGAACAATTGTGCATATATACATAGAGAAAATCAAACATATGTAGTATGAAATTATAAAGAGATTATTTTAAGATGGAGGTGCCACGTGGCCAAAGGACATACACAATTTGTGATCTAAAATCAAGTTAATTTACTCTAATTATATATTAGTATAAGTTAAGTATTATAATCTCTAAAAATACAAAATCACACTTGATACTTGCAATTGATGGTGATTTTACCTTCTAGAATTGATTTGAAAAGGTGTGAAAATCTCTACAGATTATTATCATGATTTGGTCCTTGATTCATTGACTGATAACATCATAATACAAATCCCTATTAATTATGTAATATGATAATTGGTTTTTTGACGTAATTAAATGTAATAACGTAAACACGCACTCTCTCTGTCCCATAATACATGACACAGTCAACATTGCATACATGTCAATGCACTAGTTTGACTTTATTTTTATATAATTAAATATTAATGAAAATTATTTTCAAAATTATATTATCAAACTTTATATTAACACCTATCTAACAACATATTTTATAAAATATGTTTTTATTATGTTGGTAAAATTATATGGTCAAAGCTAATGCCTGAATAGTGAAAAAAGTCCAACATAACGTATCATGTATTATGGGACGGAGAGAGTATTACATAACTTTTTGTCATTAATGATAAAGTTTATTGTAACATCATATCATTCTAAAACCAAGCCAATAATAAGTAATAATATAATAATAACAATATCCCTACCTTATGAATAGTGCATGGACTTTTATACCCTTTTAAAATGTGTATTTACCTTTTTACCCTCATTTTATATTATATTGTATCATCACTTCGTCAGCTTGAAAACTTACTTACATATGAGCAAATTGTACTTAACTCCTTATACAATTCCACAAACATCTTTTGTTCACTCTCTCTCTAAAAATTATTAGACTACGAGAGTTACAAGCTCTCCATTGAAGCACCTCTTGAGCTTTATCTCCTTCATTGAATCCACTATCCACCTTAGTTTACCATGGCGGTAAGAATTGGAGTGGTGTCGCAGGAAATTTACCTCTTCTTGATTTGGAGTACCGATGTTTTCTAAGAACACCAACCTATAACAACTACAATGAAGGGTCTCGTCAACTACATGGTGGTTACAAATTGGTCTTAAATGGAGAATATATATAGAAGGAAAATAACAATTCTTTTGATGTTTTACTTGACAACAAGATTTTTCTTATGCTGTGTTTCTGATTTTATGACTCTTCTGTTCTAGCTAACAAAAAATATTTTTATTGCTAATAATTTCGTTTGGATGAAAGACCCTAGGTACTTTTATTTTGTTAATATTTTTATTGCTAATATCATTCTCATCATTCCTTGTTTTACCCTGGGTTTATTCTTAATGTATTATTACTGTACTACATTTTCTCAAAAAAATATGTTTTGATATAATCAAAACTAATATGAGCTGCAATAAAGATGATGATTGTTCAAAGCTTACCTTTAAAGTTTAACCGAACCCTTAGTAGTTCTATTATTCCTACTATATGCTTGCCTTTTCAATCCAAAACTCTTATGGCAAACTAAATACGGAGTACTTTGCAATTATTGTCATTCAACTAATTCAATCCCGAAAAAGCTACACATCTGTTGAATGTATGTGGCTCCTACATACATTGTGACATGGTAGCATTTTATTGGTTTTTTTAAAGGGGCCTAAAATCCACTAGTTTTAATTTTCATTCAAATTTAAATAAAAATTCTAAGGTTTGAATTTCAAATTAATTGTCATTTCCAATGCAAGTAATTTAATATTTTTTTTGTACAAAAAAAAATAAATAAATAAAAAATAAAAAATCATTTCTACAACACTCGATGAACAGCGCAGAGGAGAAACGCTGATGACATTCCTTATGATCTTATTTTTCCGTGATTTCTCATCCAAGACGCCGTGTTGTTTAAGTTAGCACTTAAAGGGAAACCTGCTTCTATCATTTCATGTTTATTGCACGAATTATGAACCTAGAGATACTAAGTAGACTCTTAGCAAGGTCCCATATTTGAAACACCATACCTAATTGGTTTTTTTGTTTTTGTTTTTGTTTTTGTTTTTGTTTTAGGTTCATAAGGAGCCGCATACCTAGTGGTGTTAACGCGACTTAATCCAAATACCTTACCAATTAAACTATGCTCGCAACCCGATCATACCTACTGTAACCCAGGGATGTCAATAGTTTGATTAAGATATGCTATTTTGTTAATACTACAAGAATGTCAAGAACTAACATCAAACTAGAAGAAAGAGAGAAATCAGAAGTTTAGCTAAAATTTCAATGTCATGATATCTTCTTATTAAGGTTTTGCGGTTTGACTTATTCTTCCTCCATTAATCGTCTCCAATTCGTAAATGGGTATGCTTGCAGAATATACCCATTTTCAATTGAAGTAGTGAAATGGGTCTTCTCTTCCTATCGATTTCAGATGGATTTAATTTGGATTTTTTGTGAAATACTATAATTGTTAAAGGCACACAAGTAACTGAGGGCATATTGGTCAATACGGAGTAAATAAATAGGAGACTTGAAGGCCTACAACAGCAGTGGTTGAAAATGGTCTTAGGTCGTTGACAATGGCGGAAAACCCCCAAAATATTCGAACAATGTTATTAGAATTTTTTTTAATAACTCAGGAAATTAAATTTGGTACGCACAAATTTGACAACGACACAACAATTCATACTATGGATTTTAGTAACATAAGAACGCATATATATGGTAAGCACATATCGATTCGGAGTTACGTGATTATTTAAAGCGATATTTCTCCCTTTTATTTTATTTTTTTGTTGTTACCTTTTACAGTGATCTTGTGTAATTATGTTTTTGGTAATTATAACTACCAAAGGTTACAAAAAAGTTATTTATAATTTTAAAGTGGCGTTGATCATGTATAATTGTATTTGTTTAAAATAAATTCATGTTTTGAGAAAATATGCCGCCCTATCAAGTAAAGATTATGGATAATTTAGCAATGATAATTTTTTAGCAATTGAAATAATCATTTAGTGTGAAAATTATCATACATAATCAAAATAATAAAGTAAATACTATAAATTTGTTGACGGATCACTTTCAAACAATTAAAAAGTGTATACTTGTCAAAGGAACTTTCTATGTTACGGAGTATAAAATTGTAATAAATGTATTATTTCTTCTCAAATCCTTAATAGACTAGCATCACGATTTGATAAGGTCCCCTAAAAAAATAATTATTGGCTTGTATTTCATTCTATATAATTTTTTTTTGAAGAGTCTTCATTTGTAAAAAGTCCTTATTAATATGCGACATACCTTATATAAATGCTGGAACACGATAAAAAGGTTATCAGTACTATAATCTCTTTCTCTTGAAAATACGCGAGGTATGACTTTAATAAAAAGTTGTACACCAATTTGGAAAGAAAAATAAACATTTTAAATTGGATTTGAAAAATAAACAAATACGTAGTATGAAACAATCTTTGTACAAAAATTATCTCCTGCATTTTTATTTTATTCCACCATAAAATACAGGACAAATACATTTTTGTATCAAAATGTTAAGTTTAATTGTTTTATAGTAACAATAAAGGTATATTTGGTAACCACGGTAAAATTGACTACTGTACAAATTACAATCGGAAAGACGTTTTTTATTTGTTTGATAACATGTTTTGGTATCCCAAAATAATTAATTAGTAGTTGAACAATGTCTAAAGATAGAGTTTGAAACAAGTCCTCTAAATATTATTCAATACCTAGTATTTTTATTTTAGTTGTTATAAGGAAATTATTCATGATATACAATTTCGTCCAAAATAAAGTGATGTCCTTATTTAGACGAAATGTACGTATGTGGTAGATAATACAAGTTCAAAACAAAAATTAAATATAGTATTCGAAAATATATATTTTATTCTTATATGACACTTTTTTCAGTAACAACCTTTTTTTTTTTTAACAAACCAAAAGTAATAACTTATTATTAAAAAAATATGTCGTAAACACATGGGATATTTAACAATAAGTAACATATTTACTGAACTGAGCTGAACTGAACTGATTGAGCTGAACTGAACTGAACTGAACTAATTGGAGTTGAACTGAACTGAACTTAACTTAACTTAACTGAAATTAGGCTGAAGTGAACATGCCCTTAAATTCTTAATTATTTTATATAAATCTTCAAATCTATAAAGTAAATCTACTACACTTAGATTGTAACTCTCAAAGGCCTCAATGATGTTTCAATTTTGATGTTTACAAGCATATAATTCATCCTTTTTTAAAAAAAAGCACCCTTTTTTTTAATAACACTTTGTATTTATTTTATTAAGACTTTGTATCTATCTAACACTACTTGTTTTTATTACCACTTTGTATTTATTGATACTATAAGAAAACTAGTCTTTTCCACATATTTAATATGAGTAAATTTTTTTTTGAAACATAATATGAGTAAATTAGTATACGTAAATATGATAAAATCAAATAAAAAAATTAAACCAACTTATTTAGTAACGCAAAAAAAAAAAAAAGTTATAAACACACGAGAGTATTTAGCAATAAGTGATAAAAGTTTGTGTGTAACCTTACTTTTATGATTTCATGTTAACTCTCAATTATTTGATTAAAAACCTTTAAGAAAGGAATAAAACCCTCCAATGTATGAATTAATCTGTACAACACTTGATAATTGTATAATTGTAGCTAACACTTATTTAATTTTATATAGTTCCTTATATGTAATAAATATATAATCTGTACTTTTTTTTAGTATGTTTGAAATTTTTGTAGTAACAAGAATGACAAATTACTAACACTTCTTTAAAAAAATTTAACAAAAATAGTAAGGTTAAAATTGTCTAACTTCATAAATTTTTTGAAAATATATCGATATGGATGTCTATAAAAAGATCTTTAAAAAATAATTTCATTGGTTTTTTTATAATAATTTTTTGATTTATAGTTTGTAAAATATCGTCAAATGAAAGTATTATTCGATTTTTATAATAAACATCTCTCTTCATTAATGACGTCGACTAGGATGCTATTTTCTCAGTAACAAAATTGTGTATTTTAATAACCTAAAATATTTTTTTAGTAACAAGAAAAGTTATTTATCCAGCCTTCTTATGGTAAATGGCGCCAAAACCCAAAAAATTTCCCTCTCAATTTTCCCTCTCATTTTGTTAGCTAATGATGAGTTGTCAATTTTTAATTGGTAATGAATGTTGGGACCACATACATTCAATGTATGTGTATCATTGTCCAATTGAATCTGTTCACATTCCATTTAATTCATTTAGTGCCATGATTTCAATATTAATTCAAACCCAACTCAATAAATGGTATACTTTGTAACTGATGTTAAATTAAATTTCTACAGACATTTTAAAGTTCAAGTTCCATTGACGTTTGCCTATTTTCCTAACGATTACTACTTCTCATTTAGGTTATTCCCTTTACGCTTTGATTACTCATCATTTATTAACCATTCATATCAAATTGGCATTTCCACTCTTTAATTGCTTTTGTTGCCGCACTACACATAATTACTACGGGCTAACTTCATAAGCCTTGAATTAGAAAAACATTAAAAACAAACACAGAACTGATCTTGAGATACACAAGCAGTTGATACACAAGAACACAAATATCTTGAAGAAATGGCATGATTATTATCTTGCAATATTGTTAACCACTATAATGTTACTTAGTTTATTAGTCAACTTGAGAGAGAAAATTAAGGTTGGTGTTCCAAGTTAAGGAGTATAATCTAAGTTGATTGCTCATGAGAATGCAAATTTTATAAATTGACATTGTAAAAATTGTGTGCTTAGGACTTGGTTATTTTTATATTTTATTTTTTGAATTCACCTTCTCCCTTTATTGCAATCCAAAATTTGTTCAATTCATGAATTTTAGGCTACCTACTAGGTACTAATATGGTAGAGAAAAACGGTATACGTCCAGTAATGCTCCTCCATTGAAGCAGTTCATGTTTCTAAATTAATTAGCCATTCATTCCCTAATCCACAACATTGATTTGAATCTCATATACTGATTACTCACTTATATGCATTTTAAAATTTAAAATTGAAGACATATAAGTGCCTAAGCATAAAATTATCTATGATAAGTTCATTATCTCTATGTGGACTATAAACACAAACAAATATAACTTCTTGTATCGGCTAGCCACTTCGAACGCATTGCGCGCGTTGGCTACTCTAGTAATTAAGAAAAGTAACCTAATGTCATCGGTGATTAATGTTGGAGATATAAGGAAGAGGTGTAATACAAAAAACCATACTTATAGTAAAGTTCATTGTGAGTTTATTTGTCACGTCTTATCATTCTAAAACCAATAAGGGCCTGTTCTTTTCAGCTTAAGTTCAGTTCAGTTCACTTTAGTTCAATTCACTTTAGTTCCTAATTTCCTTCTCTCATAAAATATTCATTTCAATTCAGCTCTAATCAGTTCAGTTCAATTCAGTTCACTTTAGTTCAACTCAATTCAGTAAATCAGAACAGACCCTAATATAAGAAATTAACCTAAGATTACATGCAAAGTAACATAATACTCATACATGTACATATAATAAGCCACGTTAATGTTTAAGGTACCAATACTTGAGAAGATCATATCAGTCAACCAAATAATTTGACGTTAATATACATGTAAAAAAAACCAAATCATTATTATTATTGTATAAAATATTAATGTCTATATACAGTTTTATAACATCAATTGCGTGTAGTCCAACGGTTAGGATAATTGCCTTTCAAGCAATAGACCCGGGTTCGACTCCCGGCAAACGCATATTTTTTTCAATTTATATTTTGTCCCACTTTTCCTTCATCCTCTCATTTTATCCTAACACTAGTGTAGGTTGTTGAGCTAAGGAGGTTATTTTTATTTTTTATTTTTTCTTACCATTTTCCTTGGTAATTTTCTAAAATGGTTGCTACATTTCCATCCCTAAACCCTATTCCTAATCACATCCATCCCGTTTCATTTCCTTTTCTCTCGACCAAATGACTAAATAATAACTAAATTAATAAAATAAAGTTTTGAAGCAATTACTAAGACAGTGTTTTCTTCACCTATATATCACATATCTAATATTATATAAATTAGAGTTTGTGTCTTACATTATCTAAACTTATCTTATACGACTATTATGATATCTTACCTTGTACGTATTATTTTTTACTACAAGATGAAATATTTGAAATTAAGATGAGAAGTAATAGAGCCTAATTCACAATCTTACTGCTTAATACTATGTATAAGTGTATAACAGTATTGGTTGGGCCGCTCACTTGTGTCAAAAAGAAGCAGCACAAAACAATGCCAAAAAGTAGGCCTTTTACATATTGTTGGACAGAGCATGTTAGCTTGGACTCTTATGTCACATAATCCAGCGCATAATTAAGTGGGTAGCAATAAAATTGTTCATGTAATTGTGTGGAACAAGTTGAAATAGCATATTATTATACGAGATTATGATGTGCATCATGCTACAGTCTTACACTTAAAATAACTATTGAATAATAATATAGGTAAAGCGTTTTATTATGGTTAATTGGTTATATAGTATTGATTAATTTTTGACAATTTACATGTAAACTTTTGAGTAGATTTTAAACTATACGCTCTTCTAGTCAAGATATCTGCAACAATATTTAACTACCACGTTCTCAGTTGTTTGAAAAACTGAGAGCAATAAAGATAATAATTAAACGATTTGTCTAACTTATGCCTATGGCCCTATGGGCACATGTTATAAGTTTTTTTTTCTTTTTTTTTAACATGAATAAACATGTAGATATTATAATTGTCTAAAAGCGTCAACTATTTTAATGTCAATAAGTATACGAAAACTGAAATTTGTAAATTTATTGAATTCTTGAGTATCCTTTATTGACCCATTAAATTATTAGAGAAAGAGTGGCAATTTTAATTATACATCTTGATAAACTTTTAAGCAAGACTATTCATTGCTTACATGCACATACATTCAAGAAAGCTTAAATGAACAAAATTTAGTGTGAATGTACCACACACACAACACATCTAGCAATATGGTGGTAGTTAATTACCCCCTCGCTCTCTCTTAAGTTTCTAATAAGAGCGAGAGCATTAACTAAACAAAAAAAAACGTATTATAAATAACCCTTTAATAAGAAGCAGCAAGAAACTACACGTCTTGTTAATGGGAGAGGATCTTGTTCGATAAATGAATAAAGACATAGTTTGGTCATGCAATCTTTTGTCATTCTAGTCGCCTCTTGTATAACAACTAATACAAGACCCCACTTTAAAAGGCAAAGATGCCAATACTCAATTCTATGGATTTTGTGCATATGCATTATTGGATGCACGAATATAAGTATAACAAGGAAGAAGATACATCCATTATCTAAATTCTATATTTTTATTTTACTTTTTTCAACATATTGGTTCTGGTGTGCTAGTGCTTTTGTCAATTTCGGTATCGAATTTAATTTCTTACAATTATTAATAATTTTTACCTTATTTTATAAATATAAAATTGTACTTCCATGCCTCTTCCTACGACAACAAATCAAAAATACTAGAATAATGTAATATACTTATATGGTCAACTATATGCATTATGAATGAATTTATTTATACAATTATTTGTTACAAAATAGAGGGTTTGAAATTCCTATCTTGAATTGCAATCTAAAAATTAACTTTAAGAAAGAGTTATCTTTTGCTAAGAGGCCGACAAGAGTGATTCTGATTCTAATTCTATTCTTCTCCCCTTTTCAACTTGCTTATTTAGATGCTGTTTTTGCTCTCTCTCTATTTACCTATTCTAATTCTTTAGTAATAGTCAATCTCTAATTAGGTTATTAATTTTAAATTTTTTGAGAAAATTTTAATTATACTATGTAAAGTTAATAATTTAATCAAGTTAATTTAATGGCTAATTGTTGAGATTATTCAAGTTGACAATTTTTCGAACATATATAGTATAAAAGACATTAAGAGGGTAAGGTTTTAAATTTGGGAGTTTATGTAATTGGAATTTAATGAAGCCCAAGAGGCAATGTATAGAGGATCCCATAATGAGCATCAAGATAATAGGTGGAAGGTACACCAAACTAATGATTTATTACCCTTAAATTGGCTATTATTTATGTTGGCATATCTATACTCTATATTAGAAAGTTATTACATTTTACAAAATTCGCATCTTAAATTCTCTAACTTGACATTGTCATGTACCCAAGTAGTCCACATGCCATGACGATAGACTTTGTATTTCTCTGTCTGGTTTACTTAACCATATTTTTAAAAAAAAAAATACGGAGTAATAACTAAAAATTGGTTAAGCAATTATATATATCTCTACCCAAAAATTCTTTAAATTTCAATTTATTTAAGGAATGAATCTAGTAAGCAGTCCAAGAACACTAAGCTATATACTAAGGAAATGAATTTTTCCTTTGATTTTAATTTTGATTTTTTTTTTTTTTTTTTTTTTTTAAAGAATTCAAACATGAGAACATTGAAATTGTAATTAACTTAAAAACTTGATAGAAACCTATAATATCAGTAGATATTCTACTCCGTAAAATAGATAATGTGGCCATATATTAAGGAACCCATAGTAATTTTATACGCAGTTAGACTTCGAATATAGTAAACATGTTCTAGATCGAACAAAGTTAAATAAATTAATTTCTAAACCATCATAGTCCCATCAAAGAAGATCAAGTAAGACAAAAAACCTTCAAAAAAAATTAATTAAAAATTAGGAAAGCATCCAATAAAAAAATCAAAATCAACAACTAGCAATCATCAAATGAATGACCAAGTCCCTAAAAATGAACAAATTCTATCTATCTATATTGCAATATTGGGGAATTTAGTTAAACATAATCAATCAAACTTCTCATGAAATCAGTATATAATATTTTTCAGTATGATTCTTGACAAAGAAGCATTATAATCCGTAAACGTAGACATCAATCTCTTTCCGCAAAATTAAAGTAAAGGCAAGAATATTTCATGTACATGCAAAAATTAAATAAAGAACATACTTTGTACTCCGTATTTTCTTTTTTTCAATTAAGTCACTCACTTTGAATTTTAGTTGAATGGAATTTTAAAAATATTTGATTTTCTAAGTTTTTGATATACTTACGTGATTATCCAACAAAGGGTTGTGGATAAAGAGGAATAGAATCCAATACACTTAGGTACTCTCATTACCTTTTTTTTTTTTTTTTTTTTTTTTGTAACTTTATAGATTATTCTTAGTATCTAGGCTTTCCTTGTATAGAATTATACGGTTGCAATGAACCATCTTTATTATTAATTTTTTTTAATAAGGAATATTTTATAAATAGCGAAGATTGGTGAAATTCCTATATGGCGGCACCTTGGACCTAATATAGCTAGCCAAGTAGCCTTAATAGTCACTCGATCGGTTTTTCTTTATTCTTTTTACTTCTACTCACTTACTACATATTCGAAACTCAAGGAAAGTAAATTATGTAAGTGAAAATGATCTAATTGGAATGAAAAGGTGGATAAATGCGAGGTGAAAAAAGATAAGATGGCAACACATGTTTACCGAAATTGAAATAAAATAGATATGGCTATATGGGTAAAAAAACCTACACTTAAAATAGAAAGTTGAACTAATTAATACAGACAATAATAAAAATTGAAGTAGAATATAAGTAATAAGTAGTAATATTAATATTGAAAGTATGAAGGACAAATAATTAAGTTGATGAATCTTACTCCGATAATAAGATAGGTGTACTAAAATCGACAATGCTTAACTGCACTCTATTAGAATTAGAGAGAATTTGCAAGTGTAATATACATTGTATGTATATTTAACACTTATGCATAACCCTATCTCTTATGACTATGTATATCAAAATCTTACAAAAAAAAAAAAAAAAAAAAAAAAAAAAAAAAAAAAAAAAAAAAAAACTACGGAGTATAATAATCAAGGAAAAAGAAGAGGTATAGAGGGCCGATTTAAAAAGGAACGAAATGAATAAGAAGAAATTAATTTCTCATACAACATTTTTTAAACGAATCACACACCACTAGGTAATGCTTGTATCATGGTTACATGAAAATAAATCATGTACATTGAATGAATCAAGGCATATTCTAATTAAGAAACGACTAATAGAAGAAAATGCGTTAACATTAAACTTCTAATTCATGCACCAATCTTATAAGGTTAGATTCTTCTAATTTAATATTATTAAATTATGGCCTTTCCACTATGAACAGATTACATTAGCATCAAATCCTTTGATAATAATGCTTATTTCTTCAAAATTTATGCATTGAATTAAAGGAAAAATAATTTTATTTATTAATTTAAAGGATGGTGTTGGTGAATCCTCAAAAATAGGCTTTTCATGAAAATCATTGCGGGGTGGACTTGCAAGGAATCTATTTATGCACTTCAAGTGGGGGGAAAAGACTAACATTAAAGTTAAATTCTTACTATAACTTCATTAGGACATTTTTCTTCTTTCATTTCCTCTTTTTGAAATTTTCAATACATCTAATCTTTAAGTTTGTTCCCCTTTATACTATCTCCATTTTCTATTAAATAATACAAGTATTTGATTTTACTAGGTAAATTAACTATCTCAACCATTAGTCAAATATTTATTGGATTATTATATGAAAATATTATTTCTAAACTTATACTTCATATTTGTTTCAAAATCAAATTTTTTTGGCCTTTTTATAGCTTAAATAATATTTTTCATATAATAATGAATGAAATTGATTAACACAATGATTAACCAAGTACTTTAATTAATTATTTATTTTTTTAACGAAAGAAAGATATTATTACAATTGTATGAAAAAATATACTTATGAAGTTGTAACAACTGAAATGGCCTTTTATATATCAACCAAGTTGTATAGATGTGACAAAACTTTTATAAAACAACCAAAAGTTGGTAAATGGTAGTACTATCGTACATGTTAATTAGTTCACTTCATAAAGTTTTTATTACAAGCTAAGTACCAAGACTAGATTTGTAATTTTAATTTTCCCCCATATCCAAAAGAATAAGTACCCCCCAAATAAAGAGCAATGGTAAGAATAGAGTTAGATTTGGCAAACCATCCTATATTGGATTAGTTGATTGAATCGTACCTAAAAAATATGAAATATACTTAACCTATTCTAAGTAGACATGAGCAATTTGTTCACTTATCATGATTGACAATAGACTAAAATATGAAGCAACTAAGATATGACTCAAGATGATTCTATGCCAAATAGCATGTTGCTTCATCCAAAATCAGCTTGAAGCGTACTCTATTTTTTATTCTTAAACCACATTATCTTTGAAAAATACGACATAACTCAATACCACAAAGCATGTTACATGATTTTAATTAAACCTAAGCAAGGCACAGAGTCATATATAACACAAAAGGGCGGCATGTAGCTCGAGCCAAGCCATTGCCACTCTTTTGATCAATACAGGGCAAATTTGACTAACCCTAAACACGAGGCCTCTCAGCTCCCCTACACAGCATATTATCAGCTCTAGTTAAACAATCAACACGCTTAATAGTCTTTACCTCTAATATTATATTACGTAGTACCTAGATAGTTAAGGAAAATGATATACACACGACCCTATATGCTTTCGATCTTTTGAAATAACTCTTTATAAAAGTACGGAGTAATATACTTTGTAATATGACAATTTTGATCTAGTGAAAATGAAGGGAGTACACAAAAATTCTGTTCTTTTAAGCCTCTAGCAAAGTAGAGCAAAATATGTGCTAGTAGAACATATGATAACATATTGAGTCAACAAAGCAGAACAGAGTAGGGCAGCAGAGCAAAGCAGATTTCAACAGAGCAAAATAGAGCAGATGTCAACATAATATAGAGCAGAGAGCAGAGCAACTCAAGGGCGAAAGTAATGCCCAATGTAACGGTGAAGGTGGGTAATAGTGTATGAAGGTTTAGGAGTAAAGGACAAAGAAGAGGAGACAAAAGGGGTATTCAGAGAAGGATGATATTTGGATTAAGCAGAGAATATCTCAACGCGTGTCACGAGGAGAATCTTTCTTTCTCTCTTTCTTTTTTATCATTCATTCATTCATTCACAACTAACCATGTAATATTAGTTGTAGTACCATGCATAATATAGTACGAGTACAGATTATAGAAGAAAGAGGAGAGAGAAAGAATCTAGAGAATGAAAAAGGGAGATGTTGGAGGCTTGTACTAGAAGTCTGATTTTTCTGAAAGCGACCAACCTTCTCTTTCATTATTGCCACTCTTTCTCTTTCTCTCTTCTTCTGCTATTAAAAGATATTCGATTCTTTCTTTCATTTTACTTTCTTTCTTTTTTCACCTCTGTGTAATCTATTCTTACCTTTTTCACTACCCCAAACCCATGCACCACCCTTCCCTCCTTTTACTAACTTTCATGACTAACCCCACTTCAATTCTTCTCCCCCTTAATTACTTACAACTAACTTAGGGCCAGTTCTGATTTACCGAACTGAGCTGAACTTAATTGAATTGAAGTGAAATGAACTAATTGCAGCTGAATTGAACTGAACTGAAAATAAGGTGAAGAGAACAGACCCTTAATTCGATTTTAATAGAGTATATAAACTGATTTTGGGTTTCAACCATCAAGTTAAGCTCTTGGTGAGTCGGTCATTTAACATGCTATCAAGAGCCAGCTTGACACAAAGGTCACGGGTTGTATTTAAGGCGTTGCTTGACATGCAACTTACTTACATGACACGGACTCTTTAAGCAATGCACTCACTCGATACATGCAGCTCAATAACACCATCATCAATGTGTGTTATTGTCTTCTATCATAAAAACGAAATTTACAGTTAGGGTGTACCGGGTATATATGACTCTAGAACTCTCAACCTCTTTGATAAATAATGAGAAGGGTATACGTACATTCATAAATTTGTATACTAATGTTTGTCTAAGAAAATCCTATGCACATTACAAGTTAGTAAAAAAATGAGTTAGTTGAGATTTTATTTGAATTGATGGATTACTTTCTTAATATAAGCATGTTTCTTTCAACCTTTGTGAAAAAAACAAAGGGAGCAATATAATGGATTAAAAAGCTAAAAAAAGATAGAAAAAGGAAGAAGGTAAAGAAACATAATAGATGACTATTTCAGGTGGCTTGTGCATGAATTTTCCTAAGCATAAAACAAATTTCCAGAAAGAAGCAGAAAGGGTGCATAGTTGACTGTGTAAGTGGGCTAGCTTCAAATCTTCTTGAGATTCAACACATAATATGACCATTCCTTCATAAAATGTATGGTCCCTAAAGAAGAAAGATTAAAATAAATAAAAATAAATAAAAAAAATACAATACCTAGATCCAGAATGTTCATCAATTTTACTATACTCAAATTTTTTCCTCCAAAAAAAAAAAATGCTCATTTATCTTTAAATTCCGTTGTCAATTTTCTACTAATAACAATTACACAATAATATCATAGCACCGCCACATTAAGGTGAACATCGAGAGTTAGAGGCCTTAAATTAGTCCAAACCTGGGTGTTACAGTCCTTACATGCAGATTCTGTTAGGCCATGTTTTGTTTACCTTATAACTACTTATAATGAGTTTGGATAAGGATAAATGATTTTAGGCGAGTAAGTTCAGATAAGTAAAAAATCAAGCGCGTTATTATTAACAAAAATTAGCCATATGTTTAGAGAGAATCAACTTACCTTCCCACCCACTTCACTAAAGTTTTAAGTAGCAGAAGAAGATTCCCAAAACCCTCTTTTTTTCAATCTTTTGGGCTGTTTTTCCCTCCAATCTCTCTTTTTATTTAAGCTTTGTGTCCATGATTTACAGTCGCAGAATTTTGGAACTAAGATATTCCTTCCTTACATCAAATGAAATATTTTATTCCTCTTTATAAAAACAAAATAAAATAAAAATGAACGTCTCAAGTAGATTTTATATTCTCACTCTTTCTCAAATGTTGAATAATTATTTACTTTTTGAAACCAAAAAAGAAAGTTGAAATGGTTGATAGATACTCGACATTAAGTATTATTTTACTTTTTTTTTTTACATGATATTAGTTAATCATGAAAATAATTAAAACAGATGAAAATAGTATATGCTCTTTAAAAGCACATTTATATTCAATTTTTTAATAAAATTTCCTCTTCAAAAAATAAAAATAATAAAGATAGAATCATATAATTCATATCCATAATTCCATATAATAAGAGAGAATAATTTGTTCTAGTAGTACTTAGCCGTTTGGATGTCTGACATCTGCCCTTAATTATTCTATTTTTATTTTCTTAAAATTAACTTAAATTTTTTGGGTTTGCTGTGATTTTTTAAGCAAGTTACTTTTGGTTGGGAATTTAACATATGATCTGTAAATCATGACCATCGAATCCATCTCATCTTTAACTTTGCTTTTAAGTGGGCCCTAAACCTCCAAGTAATACGATCTTTACCTAAATGAATATATTTAAATAAAAGTTTAGAAAAAGTTTTATTCTGGATGGTTTTGATTCTCTTAAAAAATATTATAGTTTTGTTATAAAAAGCTTCAAAATTTACTTGGATACCTATTTGATCCATGTTCTAGTAAAATAGGTACAGTAAAACAAAATATAAATGTGTGGATTCTACAAAATTTTGTTTATTCAAAGTTCCAACTGTTTACAATAATCTACATTCTCACAAATAGGCATTGCACCATTTTAAATGCCCTGAAATATAAATATAAATATAATAGAATGACCAATACCATGTACAAAACGACAAATTATTAAGAAATGTTAGAGCACATAATGTCCTAATACCGCAAAAAATGTGAGTTGCATATAACGTATATGTTTTTTTTTTTTTTTTTTGGGGTTGTTTAAAGAGTTACAAAGACGAGTGATGAGAAACAATTTAAGGATCACTTGGAATCGGAAGGGAAAGTGAAAGTACATATGTAAGCTCTTAGTATTTTCAATTGCTTTTTATAAATGTGATATTGATATCACAATGCCTCTTTGATAGGCTAAGCTATATACGTAACTACAATGTCAGCATAAAATACCAAATAAAATCGTAATCCTAGCTAAAACATAAAGCATCAATAATTATAAAAAACGCAGTCATATTCTCTAAGCTCATAACAGGTTAATTTGTATCTAATTTAAAATATGCTTGTATAAATCAAAAGACAAGAACCATTCACATCTTGTCTTAAAAATATAAATAGATAATCATACACACACACACACAAAAAAAAAAAAAAAAAAGGAGAATATATAAAGAGAGTTCATAACATGGTCCAGAGCATCTGGCAAAATTAAACCATGAATATACAAATGGAGCAGATTCAAGCTTATCTAGCATTTTTCTCATTCCCAAAGAAATATACTGTACAATAAAAGAGATATTTTTCTCATGAAAAAGGGTTTTTTGAATTTAATTCTTTGATTTTAAAATAGGAGCGTAGAGATAAAAGCTGAGCAAAGAAATATACATTTTGCGAAAATCAGTATATTCAGCTCATATTAACAAATATAAAAACTATGTCAAATAACCAATAAATAAAAGGTAAAAATGACGGTAACAAAAAGGAAAAGATAAATTGAAAAAAATGAGAGAAAAAGGCAACAGCGGCAGAGGAAGGAGAATCATCTTTTGAATTAGTGATTTTTTTGAAATTCGGACAGCTAAAGAGGAGGTGAGGAACGTCCAAAGGTTCTAAAAATCCCTACAAAGGCTTCAGCAACCACATGACCCCCCTTTTATTCTCTTCACTCCTTGCACACTTGTAAGTACGTTGTACAGAAACACAAACATACGCGTAAATAAAATAGTTATTCATCATTATATTCAAAATTAACAGTTTCGTAGAAATTTAAACTCATCATAACGTGACAACTACATCTGGACACGGATAGTACAGAATCTAAGTTTAGATTTTAGAGCGTGTATCACAAATTCGAGCTTTTTGCCTTTGCTCTCTTAGTAAGAAGTTACCATGCTCCTCCTCCTCCTCCTCCACTTTAAATTTTTATCTCTCTTCAACTTTTTCTTTTCCTCTCTTTCTCTCACTCTTACCCCAAAATTCCACTTTATTCTCCCTCGAACACAACTCTAAAAGCAGTTGATCCTCCTTGTGTTCATAAACAACCATCCTATCCCTTTTTCCCTCTCTCATAACCTAAAAAGGAGAAGGCCACCTTGCTTCCCTCTTTTGCAATTCACCCTCAACTCTATAAGAACACCAACATTTGAGACCAATAAAGTTTATTGCACAAAAATATATACATATAAATCACCAAGCAACAAATAAAACCATCTTATCTTATTACACTAAACATTTTGTTATAATCATAAGTGAAATGATGGCATCTCCATCAGAACTAAGCCTTGACTGTAAACCTCAAAGCTACTCTATGCTACTCAAATCATTCGGCGGCGCTGGTGGTGATCACAATAACCCAACAGACCAAGCCACCAACAAGCTAGAAGAATACCTTAATCGCCTCGAGGAAGAGCGCCATAAGATTGATGCTTTCAAGCGTGAGCTTCCCCTCTGCATGCAACTTCTCACCAATGGTACTGTATTAGCCTTACTTTGCATATTCATGTCCCTAGTTCTTCCTTTTTCTTTGTCTCCTTTTTTTCTCATTCTTTTGCATATTTTTCAACACTGCATTTTATGTACCCACCAATGAATTATTCAATGAACATAATCAAATCAGTATGCTATTAAAACCAAGAAATATAATTAAATTAAATTAATGATTACAGTTTACACTTTGTGGATTTATTGTGAAATACTTTTGATCTTTTTTTTCCTCTAATTCACAAATAAAGATGAGGAAAATAAGGCTTTTTTTGCATGCAACTTTTATTTTAGGCTTTTAGTTTTCACTCAAAATCTACAAACAAATTCCAAACAAATATAACACTAGAAAGTAACATAATCAAACAAAGTAAAAAATTGAATCAGACAGTAAAAAAAAAATTTAAGATTTGCTTCTTTCTAGGGTTGATAATTTTCTTCTAATTTACTAAAAAATAAAATAAAAAATGGTGTCATAACTTATAACTTTATTTTACTCATCAGCCATGGAAGCATCAAGGCAGCAGTTACAATCTTTCAGAATAAATAACCAAGGTGCAAGGCCAGTTCTTGAAGAATTTATGCCACTCAAACATTCTAACTTAGAAGGGTCTGACCAAAAGACAGCAAACATTTCAGACAAGGCCAATTGGATGGTATCTGCACAGCTATGGAGCCCTGCAGGTGATGCGAACAAGCAACAGTCCTCGACGACATTGCCTAAATCTGAAGCTGATACTGGCTTCAGTGTCAGCAGTCCTAAACTAGGATTAGACACCAAACAGAGAAATGGGGGAGCTTTTCTTCCATTTGCAAAAGAAAGAAACTCAGTTCCTAACAATTCAAACATAAGGCCACTCCCAGATTTGGCCCTAGCATCGAGTGACAGAGAGGTAGATGACAAGAGTGAAAATGGATCAAGAAGTGATAATTCTAGCAAAGGAGGAAATGCAATAGTTGGCATGGCCTCCACAGATAGTCAAGCACCTATCGCGACAACCACCACCACTACCACTACTCAGACAAATAGGAAAGCAAGGCGGTGTTGGTCACCGGACTTGCACCGAAGATTTGTCAATGCCCTTCAGATACTTGGTGGTTCACAAGGTAATTATTATTATCTTTTTGGCATTATGATATAATTTTGATCATCATCACAAAAGACCTAGAATATAATGCAGGTTGTTTATTTAGAAGTGGTTTTAAATATGTCTAAAACTGATCATGCCACTATCATTAGCTTTTAAAAACAAGGATAATTAACTGATTATTGGTTGCTTATCTTTGTAAACAGTAGCTACCCCTAAACAAATTAGGGAGCTAATGAAGGTTGATGGACTAACCAATGATGAAGTGAAAAGTCACCTCCAGGTAACAATCTTTCTCTGAACATGCAATCATGACATACACATTGATACTGTAGTATATAGTGCAGAGCATATACTAATTGTCTCTACTCTTTTGGTCTTCAACTTTCTTTATGTTTTTTACAGTTTATGGTAACTTTTTGCATTTTTTACCAACATGCAGAAATATAGACTTCACACCAGAAGACCTAGCCCAAGTCCTCAAGCAGTAGGAGGCCAAGCACCACAGCTGGTTGTCTTAGGAGGAATATGGGTCCCACCCGAATACGCCACCGCGGCTGCTGCTGCACATGGTGGTGCACCCACCATTTACAGTGCTCACCCAAGTACTCAAGTCTCATCACACTATTGCTCACCTACAGTGCCACCAGACTATTATCCACAACCAGTAGCACCCCCACAAGCACTGCACCATCCAGCCCTACAACACCACCACCATCACCAGCTTCATGTGTACAAGACTACCTCTCACACACAGACTCATAGCTCCCCGGAATCAGATGCTCAACGAGCCGGTGACCGGTCAGAGAGCATCGAAGATGGGAAGTCAGATTGCAGCAGCTGGAAAGGCGAAAGCGGGGAGAATGGAGGAGAAGGGAGGAAGCTGGCAGCATTAAGAGATGATGGTGAGGAGAGTAATGGAAGCCAGATTACATTAAAATTCTAGTTAATTACTGTTTGTAGGGTTAGTATTAGGGTTTTTTTTAATTTTTGTTCTGATTCTTGTGTGAATTATTATGTGTAGAGAAGAGGGAGGTTAAAGAAGGCATAAAGAGAAAGTGAGTGTTCATTTTATTAACTTACATATTGTTCTTAGATTTCCTATTCAGTAATCACTATCTAGTGATAAAATTCATGTATAGATTTACATGAAGCCAATAACTTTTGGTTGTATTGACAGTTTTGCTCTTGAATATATGTTTACTACTGCAAAAAGGACAAGGTAAACTGAGCCCAAGTTCCTAAGAACAGTAAATACTCAATCCTAGAAATTAGGAGTATGAATATGAAGAAAAAAAAAAAAGGTTATGGGAGGAATTTCATGCTTTTAAGGCTAGGAAGTATAAACTCTTATGGTAAAAAAAAGGTTATGTCTTACTCTTACAACATGTAGAAATATTATTGCTTCAATAATAAAAAAAAAAAAAAAAAAAAAAAAAAAAAAAAAAAAAAAAGCCTTGCAACAGTAAGAAAAAATTTCACCTTTCTAATTTACATGTTACATCACATGCTTAGTTCACTATTCTCTATGCTAAGGCACAATTAACCAAAGAAAGTAAGATCCTCCAACACAATATTGAGCCTATCACAATCTTAGTATTGTGTCACAACCTAGGCTACTTATGTGATCACGGAAATCAACATGCAATCACTTCTGCTAGTAACGACTTAAATACAAAGAAATCATATAATCGAAGTACGATCTAAATCCTACACCCAAATGACAAGGTGTGTAACTATTTACAAACAACCCTGTACTATTATGGTTTTACCTTCCTTATCCCACGCCATAAGGGGTAAATTTGCTACAATTGCAGTCTGAAAACTACATTACCATGAAATCCATTCAAGCCGCCTTCTCTTAGTTTATACATTCATAAATCGCTATATAATCCATTAAATCTGCTAGCAAGGGTCAAACACATTAGGCTGCATTTGCCGCCAATTGAATTTGTTACACAGCCTCCCTAAGCACTCAAGATTCAACACAGAGCTCAATAATTGAACAACCATATAAGGAACGGGTAAAAGTATGGGATCTGTGACTACTTAATCACTAATGAGTAATGATTAGAAACTAAAGATTGAAAGCGATGAAAGAGCACCTATAAGGCTATAATGACAATTCATTAGTCAAAAATCAAAAAACCTCAAGAAACTTTTATCATTTCCTAAATTATTTTAGGGCACAAGGAAAGTTCCTGTTTTTGGAAATCATATCCTAAAATGGTCAAGACAATCATGATGTATTCTTGGCTCATTCTCCAACAACTTTGGACCCACGCCAACGCATAATCTGGCGACCAAGGGGCCTCTAGCCTTGACCGAAGAACATATGATTGGATAATTATTGTGAACCCATAGTGGCAAACTTGTTTTATGGCAGTTCCAACTTCCAAGCATTCAGCCCCCACAATTAACAAAGTGACTTCTTATCATCTAAGTCTTGAGAGGACATATAAGAGTACAACTTAACCTTAATAATCAATGTAAAGTACGTAAAAGAAAAAGTTGTTTCGAAAAGTATGAATTGTAGATTTTTAGGTACAAGTTACCTTGAACTATTAGAAAATAACGCTAAGTAAGGTTTGCACCAGGAAAATAACTAAGGTCGCGCCTAGCATCGTTAGATTAGCTAGGCATATGCCATGGCACCAGTAGCCTAATATTGAGTCAGGCTGTCAAGTTTGGGGTGCTGTTTCACGTGTTTGGGTAGTGTCATGCTTTTAAGCCTAGGCATAGATTTTGTGTTATTTCCGGATCCCATATTGTGTCATCCTAGCCTAAACTTAGTATTGTGTCGACTGTTGACAAATACATGGGTCGAGCCCTTATAAGGACAAACCAAGACCAACTTAGGTCATGTAATGCTTTGGACAAGGCTGGCTAATGCCAACCATAGCCCTAAGCCCTGCTTCCTAAAATAAAAATTTTAAAAAAAATGAATAAGAAGAACTCATGCTCATGCAAGAACAAAGATTCAAAACTTATATAAATGTTATTAAAAAAGAAAGAAGAACATTATCCAGGAGATAAGATGAAAAAAAGAAATGCTAAAGAAAGGAAAAAAAAGGGGAAAAGAAAAAGTAAAAGTCTAAAGAGAAAAGAGGGAGGGAAGCATAAATTTTTTTTGCCAAAGATAACAATCTAACATAATACACTATTTAATGTATATACTCATGTTAATCATACATTAGCTCTACTTTCTATGAATACAAATACTGCACATTCCAACTAAATTACCATGTAACAATTTTGAACCATTTCCTAAAACTTAATGGCTCCAAAAGAGATGTTATACAACTAAAGAAAGTAACCATCTTATGGTTTTATGTGCTAGCCATTTTCTTCAATATACGGAGTAAGGTACTAAAGCCCCTGCTTCTCTATACCACAAAGAAACTAGACAAACCACCCAAAAGCCATCAATAGGTAGTCAGAGCGTAGGACACGCTAGGCGTGATAACAAGCCCTCTTACTTGCAAGCTACTTAAGCTCAATTTAGAAAATTCCTGACTTGAGCATAGCTATGCTTAATTTATACAACTCATAATGTAAACAGGCTTGAAATTTATAATACTATTTTATCTATATTTATAAACTTCAAATTGTAATTTGAGTACTAACAAATTGAACATTACTAATGAGGATCTCTACAAAATATAGGTAAGCTGCCTAGGCTTAACTATAAAAACACTCTACTATTCTTTAAAAGTATATTTATTTCGTCACAATCTTCAAACTCGAGCTAATTTTTTACATAGGTTGAGCTTGACAATTAGTGCTCAAAACAAAATTAAGACTCGGCTTAAATTTGAATGAAATTGCAATGATCTGCATTGATAAACTCCAGCTTCAGCTTGTTATCACCCCAAACATGCCCAAATAAGGCAAAGAGCATTCCTTGCTAACCATTATATTCACAGAATAGGCAAAAAAGTAATTAGATAAAATAGCACCAAAAATGGTAACAGAGATTACAAGTTAAACAAATGGGTTGTCCCAAATAAAGGTAAGCAAGAACTCTATGCCAAATATATTTACCAAGTGAGAAGAACATTTTTAAACATTATGCATTATTAAATCCTGATAATTGATTATGTACAGCTTATGCTGTCTTGATTACATGAATGAATTGGAAAGCCAGATATAATTAGTGTTAGACACACATATGTGGCTATGCACCCAAAAATTCCATGAAAATTTCAAAGTTTTTAGTACAAAACGAAGTGTCAAATGTACATACCCAATTACACATTTGACACGGCTCTGATCACTAATACATTCTTGAATCTTGATACAGCACTGTGTACATAACCATTGACTTGATTGCTTGGTGAAAGAACTATTTACAGAAAATGCCAGTGGGATCTGCATTCTTTAGGATCCAGGGGTGCTCCAATATCTTCTGAAGAGAGAGCCTCTTTGATGTGTCTTTTACTAGGAGCTGCACGATGTCAATATTACATGCTCAGAAACTCCAAAATAGATTTTAAGAGATCCATTGATTTCCAAAGAAAATTCTATGAAGCGTATACTTACTCGGGTAATAAGATCCTTGGCTTCTGACGAAACTTGGGGTGTGTCTGGAAATTTCAAATCAATCTTCATAATCCTACAAAGGAAAAAGACTTGAGTTAAGTAGCAGGCTGCCAGGCTCTCAACCTATATACTCTTTTAAAAGAAAAACGAAAACATTTATGCATTCTTCTTACCTCCGGAAAGTATCACGTTGGCTCTCAGCCTCAAATGGAGGCACCCCATACAAGAATTCATAACAAAGGACACCTAGAGTCCAGTTGTCAACTGCGTAATCATGGGCCTTGTTTTCCACCATTTCAGGAGCCAGATAGTCAAGAGTTCCACACATGGTGTGTCTCTTGTTTCTTGATTGTACAGACCAACCAAAATCTGCAATCTTCAGACGACCCTGAAAAGAAATAGAATTCAACACTATTCATCTTAATCCATAGAGCAAAAAACTATCTACAGATGTTTGTAAGTTGTAACAGATTGCAGCGATTGATTAATGAAGGCAGTCTCTACTCTCTACGAGAGTAAAGCTAAAGCAATGAAAACTGTTTTTTGAGACCGAGAAATGTGTGTTTAGATACTTCTACAGGTTCAATGGTTCACAATGATCCACCAACTCGATCACAAAGAAAAAACATACATGTACTAGTACATCAAACAATAAAGTACTCTATGATGCATACATTAGTACAATAGTATAGTCCATTCCCAGTAAAGCCACAATGAAAGCAAAGCAAGTTACTCAGAGATCATACAAGTACCTCATGATCAAGCAACAAATTCTCTGGTTTGATGTCCCTGTGGATGACATTCTTGTCATGACAATACGCCAATGCTTCCGTTAGACTTGCAATGTACTGTCTCAGAAAAACAATCAGAGTAAATCCCCTAAAATTCAATAAAGTAGCAACCCAAGCTCAGCCAAACTGAAAATTAAAATTCAATTAAAGCAAAAAATAAAAGAAATCCCAAATATCATCATTGTATTATTCATTCACCACATCAGAACATTCTGCATTAACCAATGAACAATATAATACAAAACGGCAAAACTTCCATATCATTGAAGCTTAGACACTCCCTTAAGAATCCAATATCTAAACTCTCATTCGGAATCATACTATTTTATGTCTCTTAATTTGTGATTCCACCAATATACATTAGCCAATCTCAAAAATAGAACACTAAATCATCATTTCGACAGCAAAAACTCGAAATTCCTCATAAACACAACAGAATTAAAGATCAAAATTCTCACACAATTCAGAAAAACTAAAAAGAATTTGGAAATTATACCGTGGCGGCTTGCTCCTCAGGAAGATGACCTGATTTCTGGAGTTCCTTATAAAGTTCACCCCTAAAAGCATACTCAAGAATCAAAACAATCCTCTCTTCATCATGAAACCACCCATAAAGCCTCAGAACATTCGGGTGGCGTAAACTCATTTGAATCTCCATCTCTCTCCTCAATTGATGGTGTAGTTTATACTTCTCAATTTGCTCCTTAAATATCACCTTCAACGCCACTATATACTTACTCTGCTCCATCAAAATCGAAAATCGAGAACAAATTCAGTACAATTGAATAAACAAACAATTACTACTGCAAAAAAATTGGGGAAAATTGGGGGGAAAACCTTGACTTCGCGAGCAAGGTAGACTCTTCCGAATTTGCCCTTTCCCAAGGGTTTTCCGATTTCGAAATCGGCCATTGACCAGTTCCGCTTGATGCTAGGGTTTTGCGGTTGCGGTTGCGGTTGCGGTTGCGGTTGCTGCTGCTTCGTAGAATTTTGAATTGGTTGAGGTTTGTTGGGACGGTGAATGGGTTTTTGCGGAGGTTTAGGGATTTTGGGCGCCATTGATGAAGCTTCAGTGAGGAGAGAGATTGAAGGAGCAGTGAGAAGTTGGAGAAAGGGGAAGAAAGGAGGGAAAGAGCCTGTGGATTGTGATTTGAATTTGTGAGGGCATTATTGGAATGGTCAAATAACTTGATTCAATTTCTAGGTGGGTCGTGGGTGGTGGGTCTAATTGAATGATAATTAATGCAGCAATGTTGTGAAATAAAGTTTCATCCTAATTTAGGGCAGAGTACTCCTTATGTTCTACAAGTACCAAATTCTTTTTCTAAAAGTACATACAGTACAGTAAAAAGTAATTTAAGTTGGTGGTACTTGTGATTTTTAATCGTAGAACAATGTAACGAGTTTATTTGAGTGAGCAAAATTAGCATATTTGACCAACATTACCTTATTGACTATTAAATAAGCTAATTCAAGGTGTTTGGTGGGAAGCTTATTTAAAGACCTTATTCAATTCTTATGGTGAAATGACACTTATACCCTCATTTAAGTTAAAATCCTATATGATCTACCTACCCTATAATTAGCTTATTGGTCATTTCACATAATCAATCAGCTTTAAACAATCATCTATTTACCAAACACTTTTCTACAATAAGCTAATAAAATAAGTTAGTCAAATCAGTTAATAAAATCAGCTAGTTAAAATCAGCTAACACAATTAGCTTCAACATTCAGTTTTTTCCCAAACACGAAAGTAACAAGAATTTCATGTAACAAAAGAAAATACAACAAACTTTGAATTTTTCGATGGTACACAATGATGCCTTTAAGTCAACAATGAAAAATTTTAAGAAAATTGTTATATCAATATGTTTTTGAAATACTACTAGTAAAAGATAACCATAGTATTTAACATTAATACCTCAAAATGACCTTGGTTTATTGTGTTATTTGATTACAACGTAAGGTGATATAATTTTGATAATGAATGTTTGTTGTATTTATTTAATCTTTTTATTTTTAAAATACATTTTCTTCATCTCCATAAATCTAAAATCAAAGAACCAAAATTTCTTAGCTTGCCTCGACAAATTATGAAGCAGAATGGCTAAGATCTCAATGTGTTTTATTTTGTGGCATTACCCATGTCTTCTGTCACAAGGTTGATGATTTCTGCACCTTATTAGTATACAAATAGCATCCCAAAATTTATCAAATGTGTGCTTGTTTGTTTATGGTCTCAAATTGACAGATATGTTGATAGTTGAGGTGACTATAGATAATTTCCCATTATAATTTAAGCGTTCAATAACACAGCGCAACATAGAGAGCAGGAAGTTGCTATATACAGGTTTCAAAATCCAGGACAATGACTGCCAATGATCTACAGGTTCCATTGCGTGGAGAGCTGCTCTCTACAAGGCTGCCTGAACTTCAAGATCGATAAGTACAGAAGGAGAAAAAAGTTTTCTACTGTATATACATAACAAGAAACAAACAGCAAAAGAGCTGCTGTTTTACGAAGTGAAAAGACATCTACAGAGGCTTCTCAAAGTTTGCCGTTTGTGAGGTTGGCATCCTTTGCTCCAAGATCACCAGCATCAATTTCCATGCTCACTGAATCTACAAGTTTCTGCACATAGCGAAGGACATATATAATAAGAGCATTGCATGGATCCGGGAAAAGTCTAGTCTATAACAACAACGCATCTCCTAAAAGGTGTTCACTACTACTTGATTAAACATCAAAGTATTAAACCACAGTAAATTATTTTCTTGCATCCAAATATCATACAATCCATATGGAGCTTCCCCTATGATCAGAGCAATGCTGAATCCAGGTCACAGGATGCTACATTGTTCTCTTGTCTACTAGATTGCAGGTTCCCAGACCCCTAAAAGCTACTCCATAACAAAATCATTATGAAACATAAGGTCATCACCTGTTTGTGATTCACACAGAAGACCAGAAAAATTTATCTACTGACAATATTTCAAGTTCATACAAAATCCACATATATCTCCATAACTCTGCTCCCAATACACAGCGTATGAGATTAAGAATACAAGTGACAGAGAATTTGACAGATAAGCTTTGATTTGTTGCATGAGGGGGGAGGTGCAGCTCATTTGGATAAAGGAGAGAACCACAGAATGTTATGCTACATGCCTACATGACTCAAAACTGAATAAAATTCCAAGCAAAAACAGAAATTATTTTCAGAGTATACTTCCTCATGAAATAAGCACATGCTACACAACTCTCTATTAGTCAGATAATTAGGTATGCTATTACAAAATAGGTTTGAAAAAATTATAATAATACTGTGTCTTAGTAATATGGCAAAAGACTAGGGAAATTGACCTGCAGTTTCTCTTCGGCACTTTTCAGTTTTACGCCACACTCCTTTACTTGCTGGAAACCTTGATGTAACTGCAAGTAATCCACGATTCCATGGCACAATAAGTAAAACTTTTGACTTCAAATGCCCAATTCAAAACTTAATATGTGTTATCCATCCAGGCAAATACCTTAGCCAACCGCATTTGACGCACTGAGGATTGTTTTTTCGCAGAGGACAACAAATCTTCCAATTTCTGTTATCACCATCAAGTTACAGGTTACTACAACAAAAATAAACTACCTGATTTTGCTAAGCAACAGAAAGAGAGAATTTTAGCACCTGGGATCTTTTCTCCAAATCAGCTATGAGTTGTTTCTTCTCTTCTAAACTCTGCTCCATGTCAGATTTCTGATAAAGTTATAGATTAGTCTCTTGATAGTTTTGACATTAATATTCATTGAAAATATGTAAAGAAACAGCATGGTACAGACTAGAAATGAAGTAATTAATTAGCAACGCAAAAGGTTTTCAGAATTGTGATCCGCGTGATTTAATTATAACCTTGCGTTGATTGATAAATGGAATGAGCATCTTTGACAAGTTAAATGCTGAGGCTAAATAGCAATATATAATACAGGGATTACTACATACTGCCATACTGGTAATAAGTCTATCTAAGAGTAGGAGGATGAACAAGAGCTCAATTTTAAAAGCAGTCCATGTGAAACTTAAGACTCAAGATCAGCCCCATGCATTTTCAAAATAAAAACATCAGCTAGGTACACATCAACTATCAAGAGCCATTAGCTTTTTCCCAAGGTTTTGATGAATAGAATTTTATTAGAATAAACCAAACTGCTGTTAAAGCATCAAAATTTTTTCTCTTTCTTGCTTTTTTCTTCATTGGTGGTACAGAAATACTTCGCACGGCTGTCAAGACCATAATGCATATAAACAACAATTGGAACTCAATTGAGCAAAATATAAAGGTTGTTCATGGCCACTCTTCCACAGAAAAGTACTCAAATATGGAGTCTAATGAATTAAATATAGACTGGAAGATGACCTGACATACAGTGGACAGTCACTAGCACAAAGTTTTGGACTCAGAAAGGTCCAAAATATGCTGACAACTAGTCCAACAACCTCTAAACTTGATGGATTTTGTGATGTACACAAGTTATTAGCATTTATCAAAGAGCTTAAAGTTATTTCCGGGTAATTAGCAACTTAGCAGAAATGATTGTCTGAACATACGAGAAATGTGATAGGCAGAAAGTAAACAAAAAGCAGATCCGCAGGTTTGAGAAAAGCTGAAGCTCTTTTGATACAGATTCTCCCTCTATATGTTTAACCTTATTAGGCCAATAATGATCTTGTTTCCCAAATACCCTCCCACCCCAATTAAACGTAATTGACTTAATGACCTACAAGTATATAATGCCATATGCTAACTCCACACTCAAACCCCCCCCCCCCCCTGTCTCTCTCTCAGAACAAATAGGAGACATTATGGGAATTCCCATAATTTTATCACTTTGATTTCTTCACAGGCCAAGCACTTTATGCGAAAGAATTTGAGACTTTTAGCAGTCAGCTTATACCTTCTAACACTGCTAGTGCTCAATGCTTCAAATGCAAATAAGAGTGATGAGTAGTCCTAAGCACTAGCAACATGAAATTAAAAGGTGTTACGTCTTATTGATGTTGTTGCCTTGTTGGCAAAGTCACAAGAGTCTAGTCTGAGCACAGACCTCCTTCTGAAGTTCTTCTCGTCTTTTAATCAACATATCCAGCTGCTCTTCCATCTAATTTTAGAGAAGAGAGAAGCACAATGTTGATACGATGACATCTTCTAGCCAAAATTAATTAATTGTATTCACGAATAGTCTACCCTAAAGAAATAAGCTCACCTGGTATTGATAATCACTTGATTCTGATGACAAATCTCTACTACGTTGGTCATGACTACTGGAGCTGTTTAGCAGGGGAGAAAAAAAATATGTGAAGAACAGAGAGATGTTGTCAACAAAGGCTTTTTTATTCTTTCACAGCATCTGGGATGAAGGACTACAGCAAATAGAGCACAGCATATAAACATCACAAACAAATTTAACCACATACTAAGGCCCTGTTTGTTTGAGTATAGGTATTAGTTACTATAATTACTCCCTCCGTATTTTATTACTTACTCCACTTTCCTTTTGCAGCCGTATTTTATTACTTCCTCCATTTTCTTTTTTGGAAACTTTTAACAATATTTTACTACTTCCCTCTCCACTAGTAGTCCCCTCACATCATGTTTTAATATTTTTCATATTCTGTGTCCTCTTTCACTTATACTCACTTATGCTTTTTTAGATTTTTTTATCCTTCAACCAACCCCACTTCCATCATGTTTTATTACTTTCTACTATTTCTCCTAAAACTCCATGCATGGAGAAATGGAGCAAGTAATAAAATACGGAGGGGGTATAAATCACCCAAACTTTACTTGATGTTAGGTTGATAGATTTCAGAAAACCCTCGGATATGAGCAATGTATAAAAAGGCTAAAGCGCGCTAAGGTGATAAGGATCCTTCAGAGCCTTTTAGCAGTATGGTGCACTTAACAGAAAATTAAAACTTGCAACTCAGTGTGCCTTAGAACAACTCAGCATTCCTCATATGCACCTCAATGAAATGACCTTGCCTAGGACTCTAGGAGCACCTTTTCTCATAACCATGAGGAAAGGAGGGTTTGCCCCAAACCCCTACTCTAGAAGCAAGAGCACTAACTACTTTTGCGGTTCTGCCCCAGTCCTGATAAAACTCCTGCTTTGAGCAGGGTAAGGGAAACTAAGAATAAAGAGAGAAACAAAAAAGAAGCAGGTCTACACTAAAACAAGCACCAACACAACTGAAATCCCACCATTACCCTGTTCCTTTCTCTATGGTCGCTGCTCCTCCATCCCTGATGCAATTACCACTTACTAAACAGCACAATCATAATGTTCAATCTCATACCATAATATTCATTTGGCACTAATGATTGTCTTTTTGGACACCAATGTCCCAAATCTAGAACTTAAGTGGGAGAAAATCAACCATAAAACTTTCCACAGTACCAACTTATAGTAGATCATAAACGAGGAAAGAAAGGATGTAGTGAAGCAAAAGGAAGAGGGGAAGGGCAATGTGAACGTTGTAGCTTTCTAAATAAACTAACATCTACAGAATGCATCCAGAAAGGAAAAAAAAAAAAAAAAAACCAAAACAAAACAAAACAAAATGATAAATAAACTGTAGTACAGAGTATAGCATACTACACTTGATGATGAACAACAACATATTTGGCCCAAAGAGTGAGGTACAAGGTATGAGAGCATCTATCATATAAGCTATAGGTGAGAAGGGGCAAAAAATACTGCATATCTATTGATGTGGAAGGAGGAAAGGGAGAGAAATGATAAACTTGAAAGATATAATGAGAAGTAATTTTAATGTGTTCCCACTTAATGTCCTTTTTATAAGTTTGCCTAATTTTTTTTTTAGGGTAATATTATATGTAGCCCTAAGGGCTATATATAAGCATTAAATATACTCTTGGAAATTGTATAAAATTAGGAATTCATGACAAAAACACGCGTAAATCAGTGTTATTAGTGTTTACATTTTGATGATTTCTTAACTTTTTACGATTTTCAAGTGTAAATTTAATGCTTATATGTAGCCCTAAGGGATATATATAACATTTTCCTTTTTTTAATACTATATATTTCATCCTCATTTATTTTGAACTACATACATGCTATTTCGTTTCATGCACTTTATGTCATGGTTATATATGATATATGTTCATCAATCATACTTTGTTTTTTTATAGTATGTTATTTTCGCCAGGTGCATGATAAATGTTTGTGCTAGCAATCATCCATTTTAAGCCAATGTTCTAAAAAGAAGGTATGGTCGTGATCACAATAGCCGTCACAATGTAGCAAAAACACTAGTCACAAACTAGGTCACTGTCATTGCAGCATCGGATTGGTTAAAAAGTCTTTTAAGGTAATTTTGAGCTAGGACCCAAAAATTTTCATCAGTACAAGATTTTTGTTAGTCTCAATATTGTACTCATTTTCAAATGGCTTAGCACTGATAATGTAGCAGCAGCAGAGAGGCAGCAAATAATACAAAGCATATGATCTTTTACCTGTTCTTTCTCTTTGTGTGTAGGGCTCTGCTCTTGCCAACCCTTTTATCGTGATCAGTGACTACTCGATCAAGCTCCCTATCTTGAGTAGAGTTCAAATCCTTATCACTTTCCAATTTTCGATCACGATTTCTGTAATGTACCCATCCCCGATCCCGTTCCCAGTCAATCAAATCCCTACTTTGACCTCGATCTCTTCCTTGGAAATAATCTCTAGACTGATCATGATCATGAGAATTATCATGCCTTCTTTCCCTTTCTCCATCATGCTCTAGAGAATTATCATGTTTCCTGTCCTTATGAAAGTCATTCTGCCATTCTCTACCTCTGCCCTTGTCATAATCCAAGACACTCTCCCTCTGATTATGTCGTAAGCTATCATGACTAAAGTTAGATCTCAAACCAGCACCTCTTGCCTTTACTCCATTAACCCTCACAACTCGACCACCAATAGTCTGAAGGAATGAAATTAATCGAAAAGGAATTGCAAGCAAAGAGTGGGTACTGAAAATTACTCCTACTCCTTGAATTTTGCTCAATTAATGTATGAATAATATGGAGATAGGAAACATACCCGCCCATCCATCTCATTGATGGCCTCAATCGTCGATCCAGGATTTTTGAAAGTAACAAAGCCATAACATTTTCCTCCCACACCTCGATCATTGATTATCTATTTGTCAAAACATACAAACTTTTAATAACCATCAAAAAAAAAAAAGTATTCTAAAGATGATGCATTGATGCCCAGAAAAAAGGAAAGCATGTGGAGAAGCTATTAACCGTGAAGACTATGGTCACATAAAAGCCTTAGTATAGAAAATAAAAAATCAAGTTAAATTGATACACTATCCTCTCAATGTTGAAGATAGAGAATTATTAAGTTCCTCCTTCATCCTTCCTATAATTCAAGGAAAGCTCTTTCTTTTTCCCAGGCAATCGAAGAACTAAAGACCATGCAAAGTAAAAGAAGCAGAATTATATGGTTATAGGGGAAGTAAAGGAACATATACTATCACACAACAAATAATTAGCTGTCCTCTTTGATATATGTTCCCACAGTAATAAGTTAATTAGTCCCTTGAGACATGAGAGTGAGTATGAAACCCTAGCATATCAGTTGACTTAGTAATATGTATGGCAATTGAAAGGTAGTAAATATTAATTCAAAATGATTCATCCTACATATATAAATTCTGATTACAACTTAAACCTACACCCATATTATTCCTTGGTAATAAATCCTTTTTAGTAAATAATAACCCAAAATGTTAAGCAAGCCCCCCCCTTCAAGGGTTACACATAAGTTATCATATCCATAGATGACTAACAGACTATATCACATTTCCCAAACATAAAAGACTATGCTATTACAATTATCCATTCTATTTTAAGTTGGTAACTTTAAGGAAAGTGTTTCAGTGTCCGACTTTAAGCAAACTTGCTGATAGTGTTGTAAGACACTAAGATATTATATATGTCAAACACTCATACTCCATGTAATGGGAAGATGGTAACATAACTAAATGATTGTTTAGCAATACTATTTGGTTGAGACCATGGTAATCTTTATTCAAATATGGTCGTTTCCAATTACCTCAAAATTTTACTTTTGAACTATTACGATGAACAAAATTATACTAGCTCCTTTAACATTTAACTTTTCAGCATTTCTCATCAATAACTATGACATAATCAAGAGTTACCACATCTGAATCAAAGTTGATTGCAAACCGCCTCTCTATACATCGAACAAGATTTAATCATTATCTACCAAACATGGGACAAAATTCTCCCAACACATCGTTAAACTAACATGATTCTCTAGGCAACACTGCGGAATTCCAAGCATAAACTCGTACCACACTAGCTATTTATCTCGATTTCTCCTACCATACAGCTCGCTTTCCCTTTTTTGATTTTTTTTTTTTTAATCTTTACATCGAACAAGAACAGCTAATTTCGCTAAATGCCGATTCTTCAAACATAATCAAATATGCTCCAATCCAAAAATTGCAACATTCTCAGTCACAACAATTTGGCAATCCAACAATATAATTTAATTCCACAATTTCACATGTAAATTTTCTCATACCAGACTAGCAATTAACCCAATTTCTCCAACCTTCCAAAATCACTGACTTCATTACACTATTTAACTCTGATTATTCATTTCATTCTACAAACAAAATCATAAAAGCTCCAAAATTACAACTCTCAACAAATTTCGCGAATTCAACAAACACAACAAATTCAATGAATTGTTATCAAAAAGTTTCAAAAAAATGAACCCTAAATAAAAATAATCGATTGAAATGAGGAGAGAGAAAAACCTTAACAGCGATAATGGTGCCGTAGAAATCAAAAGCACGACGAAGTTGGGATTCCGTGCAATCGTACGGAAGTCCTCCGACGTAAACAGATTTGTCATCGTCTATTGTCATTTTTCTGAGAGCTTCTCCTGCTAATTTGGCTCCATCAATATAGATTGTGTTTCATTCAAAAATTTAACAAATTTGGGGAGTGTGAAAATTGGGCTAAATGCTTGATAAATGAAATTGTTGAATTGGGCCTTATTTTGAATGTAAAGGACTTGTGAAACTATGTTATCAAGTGTATGTCAAACGGATTCAAATCTTCTGTCTCGCAATTTGTGTATTGATGTGTTGTGGTTGTTCTTAAAATTAGCGAGAAAAATTAAAGTTGTGAGTGAATCAAAAAAGCAATGTCAATAGATAATGAGATGGTTATTCAAGCTCAGTAGGTGCTAAGAATTGAACTTCTAAGTTGTTATGGTCAATCTATATTAAACAGCTTGGTTTCACAGATTGCACGAAATGGAACTTGAAATTTTCACATGTGGAACAAATTTATATTCTCAATGCACTTTTTTAAGATTGGAGAAGTATAAGTTTTGATAACCTATTTTCATGAATAGGTTGGGTTTTGTTAGGAATGATATAATTATATACTATATAGTGGCTATGCGACTGCCCCAGGCCCTTGACCCAACCATGTAGTCATTCCATGTGAGGGAGGAGGTTTTAATTTATAAATTTCTAACTTGTTATTGCGGATACAAATATAAACTCAATTTAACTTGCTATGTGCCGCCAAAACTATTACCCTTCTCTTATGTCCCCATTCATAGCTTGAAAGTAAAGATAGCTTGAGAAAGCTCACTTCCACAAGACCGCAATATGTCTTTCTTAGTAATATATCTTCCAATGTCTAACCTAATTGATACATAAGACACAAGACAATTTGCATCATCTCTATTCTTTATTTATCTCTCAACAATATGATAAGTTACCAAAAAAAAACACAAAGTCATCATCCTAACACACTATAAATCTACCCCTTAAGTATACAATGGAAAATTGATTTCAATAATTCCTCCTTCGAGTGATTGAGACAAATTGAAAGTAAATGAAAAGTCCACTTGAGATGGGATTATTGGTTACTTAGCTTATACGTAGTAGTATATATATGTATTGTACTCAACTTATTTTTGTTGAAAATACTTATTTCTACTCAAGTATGCTTATTTTTTGATATGAAAACTTACTTAAAATATATTTTTTAGAATTTAACTCTTTTTTTTAAAAAAAAATAAAAAAAAATTACTACAATTTTGTTTAATAATTAAGCTGAAAAGAACATGGCCTAAGGGCATGTTCACTTCAGCTTAATTTCAGTTCAGTTCAGTTCCAATCAGTTCATTACAGTTCAATTCAGCTCCTAATTTCCTTCTCTCATAAAATATTCATTTCAATTCTATTCAGTTCAATTTGGCTCCAATCAGTTCAGTTCAATAAATGTGAACAGACCCTAATTCACTCTCCGTACCTATCAACATACCTCTGAAAGAATAACAATCAATCATCCACAAGACCACAACCAATTGGTTGCAATGAAAAATATCGGTTTTTGAGAAATATTGTGACAAATTCTAGAGATTGAGATTGTGACAAAGGAGATTGCCATCATAACGCATTATAAGTTTAGGAACCAATACACGAAATCCATGCAAGAAATGAAATGAAACTATGGAAGTATGTGTTTACGCAAAAGCATGGTAGATTGGTAGTTAGAATGTCATACAAGTTCATGACTCATGATAGGATCCTATGTTATTGAACCCATTTATGTAGTGATAGATAAAGGAAATAAAAACATCACATATTCACTTTCGCACACAATTTCTCACGGGTATCACTCAATGATTTTTAAAGTTTATATTGTCTCTTTGTTCCTTGCCATAATTACAAATCCATCTTCATTTTCCCAAACCCCATAAATCTTTTCAAAAAAGTACTTTTTGGGCTAAAAGATTTATTGATTATAGTAGTTTATCAACCAAAACTATGTAACATAATATGTTAATTTTACTATAAAAACCAACATAAAGCTAGCTTTTGTAACGGATCTTTATAAGATTGCAATGTTTGTGTACTTCAATCTTGAACTCACTCCAATGAGGAGTACATATAGCGGGAGGCTCAGCACGCATCTTAGATTTTGTTGGCTCATTGTGCATCAAAACGAGTTTTGGACTTTGGAGCACGACCTTCGTTTAGGGCAATAATGAGCAAAATAAGTGATAGAGTATATAAATCAATCTTGGACTTTAATCATCGTTTTAACTTTTTGGTTAAATTGGTCCTTCAATAATAAACAATTAGAAAATAATTAAGTTAGAATTACCCCCAAAAAAACTAGATAACTTGCATTAGTTGCGTATGAGAATATGATATCATTCATGCTATGAGAAATTTTTGGCTTCCTCGATTAATTCACTATCATCATCCTTCAAAGATATCAGTAGTGATAGATGACACGTAATAATCAAAGTTAATACTATACAATTTTACGCATCGACTAGAACAAGTACATCGGAGCTAATAAAGTTGAAGAGAGAAAGATCTTTATCTCCTTTTATTGTACTCGTCATTTAAATAGATGATAAGAACGAATAAAAAAAAAATGCCCTAAATTTTTAGCAGAAGTTGTCCCTTTTTATATTGCATGCTTTATAACTTTTATTTTAACCTTAAAAACCAGTCAAAGAAGAGGACGAATTGAACAAATCAAATAACTATCACACCTATCATAGTTACTTCTTTATACTACGTGAGTACATCAAATTTTCTTTATGATCATATAATTATTTACCCCACCTTAGCTGTCTAGCTAGTTTTACATCAAACTCCCACTAGTAGCTAGTTAGTCTAAAGTCATTTCACGTACATTTTCATCAACTTTCATCCGAGACAAAAAGACGTGCTTTTCATATAATTATACTTGCTTTGAACTATAATTGAACGGGTAAACCGTTAACTTCAATCTGATCAAGCCAAAACAAAACATAAAACACTAACATACAATTTAATCAATAGTTGATTTGGACATTTGGTTGCATGATTAGTTCCTTATTAGTGATTATATAGAATATATATCATGTCAATATCATTGGTAAGTTGGTAACCCTTAACTTCTAGCTAGCACGACTATTACTTCAATTCTAATACTAAATAACTGCTGATCGTGTTTGGATCGTTTTTAAGGCATAAATTATTGGTAGATTATCCTTAAACAATAGATTATAATCACGTTGGTCCATGTGTGTGTATAATTAGTGAAAATGGTCTCAAACTAGATGATTAATTCGAAAATGTGTGGCATAATAAGTACATTGTATGTATATATAACTACATATACTCCGTAGTATGTATGTAAAGTTGTATGCAGCTCATTTACTCTACCAGTGGGTTTCTTGCTGCTAGTCTTAAGCCTGAACAAAGAAGGAGGGTTACCGTAAGTCAGTAACAGTTAGTGTTAAACTTTATCAGATCATATTGTTTGACATGAGTCACAATGATGATTGAGAGTAGTATGTATTAAGATGGGTGAACTCCTCACTCCTGGAAAGTCTTCGTGTTAACTCATGTAGCCGAACCCACTGATAGGATTAAGACGTTCATGATAGCCATTCAGCCTCCGCTCTAAAAGTGAAAACGACAATTTACATTATGATGATATATGCTAATATCCATGATAACTTACCTAAAGGCCATCGTATGTAAAATGATAAGATCACTGCATGTATATATGCACATGTACAAGTCATCATCATAGTTCATAATTATTTCTTGAATATTCATCAGATATACTGTATATATGATTAAGATAGGAGCATTGTTCATGCATATGCAATCGTATACTATATCTGGGATTTATTGTGGATGAGATATGATGGTGGGATCAAAAAAATTGATCGAAGAGATAGATGATGAATGAACGGATCCATCCACTAAACAATGCTTTTACCTTTACAGCAAACACTATATATGAAAAGGAGTGAGTTTGTGTCTTTGTTCTGGAACCTTTAACCTCCACTATATATATAATGTTTACCCTTAAAACTGTTTTTTCAGTTCTCTTTGCATTATAAAAGCAATCATCTGCATATATCATTTTCTGTATCTATGTGTTTTTGCTTTCTTTTTGTTTATGTGGAATTGTATGCATGTTTGGTACTCCATAGTTTATCAACTTTGTGTATGTACTATCTAGCATAAAGAAAAAGATGATGAATAGATTGATCTTGACCACTTTTTGACATGAGTAGGTACTATATATACTTAGGTTCAGGTTCGCTTACCATCATTTAATAGGAACTCATTGATAAATGATGTACTTGTAAATTGTAACAAGGGTTTGTTCTCTTCAGCTTATTTTCAGTTCAATTCAGCTCAGCTTTAATAAGTTCAGTTCAGTTCAATTCTTATCTTAATTTCCTTCTCTCATAAAATATTCAGTTCATTTCGGCTCCAATAAGTTCAATTCAGTTCAGTTCAGTTCAGCTTAGTTCAGTCAATCAGAACATGTCCTAAGTTGTACACAACCATGTGGCCAAGACAAGTTGCCTAAGGGTCTGTTCCGATTTACTGAACTGAACTGATAGGGGTTAAACTGAACCACTGAACTGAAATAAACTGAATAGAGCTTAAATGAATTGTTTATGAGAGAAGGAAATTAGGAATTAAGTTGAACTAAACTGAACTTATTGAAGCTGAGATGAACTGAGTTGATTGTAGCAGAACTGAAACGAAAAGAAATAAAACTGAACAGAACAGGCCCTAATTTATAATGAACAACTCACATGTGCATAATATAAGAGTTAGACTACATACTAATACTTGAGCCTAAATCAGTCGAGATTGAATCTTTTCAATCATTGTTCTCGCTGTTTAAGATATTACCACGTTTAGAAGTTGTTTTTTTATTTATCATGTATATGATCGTTATGTACACTATGTGATGATTGAATGTTTTTGTACAATTCATAAAATTTCAATGCAATGCATTGTTGTATAATGAGTACTATTTACTTGTTAATTGTAAGGGCATGTTCTTTTCAGCTTATTTCAAGTTCAGTTCAATTCAGTTCCTAATTTCCTTGTCTCATAAAATATTTAGTTCAATTTATTTCAGTTCCAATCAGTTCAGTTTAGTTCAATTCAATTCAGCTCATTAAATCAGAACATGCCCTAACTCTATGTTAATTATATACCCCGTACTTTATTAATTAAGTATGCCATCTTTTAAACTCATTTTTCTCATTTTAGTTAACTAATTTGTAGTACCGACAAAATGGATTAGAATGATATATAGGGGTCAAATCAGCTATTCCAGGCACAACTTAAACAGTGAGTACGAGTATTGGCTATTTTTATCGCTCTTTGTAATGATGCAAAGGACATTGGTAGTATAATTTTCTTCATGAATTGTCATCATTCAACTATATACCTTATTCAAATATGCTATGATCGAATTCATCTCCACCATTTATCAATCTCCTTTATATATGCCTTTATATTTAAATAATTAGTTTGTATAATGTAATGTACTTGAAAAAAAAATGTCTTTTTGTTCATCATTTGATCTTGACACAACAACTTTTCATCTCACAAGAATGTCTTGAACTGATTTCCACCATGTGAGATCTTCGATTAAGTAGGCCAGTCCACTAGTAGCTAGTATAAGCAAATAATATTGGTTATTAGCTAGGGAGTACTCGTGGCATAGTTAGTTGTAAGCAGTGGATTCACTTAATTTGTTTGACTAGCTGAAAACACAAAAGTCCCTAATACTCGTATAAGTATATACAGAGTATGTGTATGTGTTTGGAAAAGTGCAAACAAATTACGTTCATTATATATTTCAGATTATAAGTGTATATTTCATCAGCCAAAATTAATTAAATGGATATAGCTTCATTTCTTAATACGCAGTAGTAAATTGTTATTTTTTTTTTCACTAAATAAGTAAACAAAAGTTGGGCCAAAATTCGATATTCATGGCAAGATAAAGGCAAATAGATTACTTTCATAATTTCACTACCTAATTATATTAGTGTCCACATTCGATCATCCATCAATAAACAATCAAATTTAGCTTTTTAAACATTAATTAAATAGTTGACTGATTCACTTGACTAGTTTAACTGTTTAACCATACATATCAATGGATAATATCCACTATTTCCTCACAAAGCTAAATACGAAGTAAATAAAAAGGCCAAAAGCCAAAAACCGACATACATGGTAGGTAAAACTGTAAAAGGGCAAAAGGCAAACAAATTACTTTCATTAAATTACCATAATTAATTAAGGATGGATGTTAATCCTTAATTAAGGAGAGGGAAGAGGGTAAGTAGGCAAGTAGCCTCGAAGGCAACGCCAGCCTCCATGCCTTTATCAAAGTGGTCTCACGTCTGCTTTCGAGCGGTTCCCCTTGTTTGGCTTTAATCTTTCACTTAGCTTATTATTAATACAACAACATCAACAAATTATTTCTTCATATTTCTATTTATTCCTCTATATACATATAATTATATATTCTCCTCTCCCAAACATTCTCTCTCTTCTCTCGATCTTCGTGCTCTCCTATTCTTTTCCATCAATTATTTAGCCTTACATTATTCCATCATCATAAATTATGTTTAATATATTATGTAGTCGTACTTACTAAACAATGTTACAAGTGGTAATGTAGTTGTTTCTGTCTGATCCCAACTCCTCCAGGAATTCGGACCTGAGATTCTGATACTCCTATCGGCAAGCTGAGAACCTACACAATGAGAAGAAGTTAGCTAACCCCGGGGTGATCCGGGGATAACCACTCCGATGATAAAGTCAGAAAGTGTTTGAGAAGAGAAGATAAGTAAGAGAGAGAAAGTAGAGAGAGATTAGAGAGAGAGAGTAATTCATGTCCTCATTAATGAGGTCTTACCTACTTATTTATAGTAATCTACCTTGACAGGTGGCTTTCACCCATGCACAACCTTTTGTGCCAAGTGTCGAGTTTCTGTTGCCACGTGTTAAATTGCGGCAGGCCGACATGTCCTCTTTCTGTAACATATCAGCATCTTCTTGTAATCTAGTCATGCCCAGATATCATCCCATACAATTAGCCCCCCAAGTGAGGACGTATGATCATTCATCATCGTGCTCAGTTAATCATGGGAGACAAGCTGAACCTAACAAAACAAACTTTGGGTTCCACATCCCATTCTTCAGACTCTTCTTTAAATTGGAAATTTTATTGTAACAACGTTTCTTGTACTTTGTCAAGTACTGCTTACTAACAAAGTTTCATTACTAATCTTGCCGATTTCATAGTTCATTTTAATCGCTTGGCCTGCATCCAGGCAAATTAACTTGTACATATTCATATATTTTTAAGCTCTATGTTCTTTTGCTGAGAAGTGTTATGTTAATTTGCTACTTGTAGTACTTTTATTATTACTATTTATGTAAGAGGATAATTGTTGTGCCGTAACGCCGTGTAATCTACCTACTTAATTGTAGATTAAGTAATGGCGTGTTCTTCATCAGTTTCATTAACAAATTAGTTTAACTCCGTTTTCCTCCCCAAGTGACCTTGTATGCCGATAGGTTACAAGGTCAATTCATTGTAAAAAACCTGGGAGCGAAAAACTCCGTTTTCCTCCCCAAGTGACCTTGTATGCCGATAGGTTACAAGGTCAATTCATTGTAAAAAACCTGGGAGCGAAAAACTCCGTTTTCCTCCCCAAGTGACCTTGTATGCCGATAGGTTACAAGGTCAATTCAGTGCAAAGTGGTCGTTATGGTAGTGTAACCGTTTTTCTTTTCCTCTCTTTTTTTCTTTTTTTTTTTTTGTTTGGGCGGGAAAATTTTTACACGTGTCACAAATCCTGCCGCTGCTTTTTGAAAAAGTTTGTCAATTAGCAGCCGTCGGATCTCTGAACCGCCTTTCACTTCAATTGGCCATTCAGTTTCTCCTCTTTAGATCAGAATTTCGCCATTTTCTTCTTCGCATTCCTTCCTAGTTTTCTCTCGAAAAAGTTTAAGTTGCCGACCAAAGTTCTTTCCTTTCTTATCTTCCTTGCGTTTGGTTTGTGCATTCCGTCTCCTCGGGCGTACCTTCTCTTTCTTCGTCGTTTCTTTACCAGTTAGAGGCATTAAATCAGCGATTTTCATCGAAGGTATTTTCGTACCCTAACCCCTGATTTTTCATGCTATTTTATTTTCGTATATTCAATTAAATGTCTGAAGATAGTGTTGAAGAAAATTTTCCTAACCTTAGTACTGCTAGGCGTCGTTTAATTAGACAATCTTTAGGCAAAGAAACCGGTAGTAATCAAGGTAATTCGTCTTCCCTTTCTGATAATATTGACTACCCTTTTGAGACGTTAACTTCTGAAGAAGAAAAACGCGCTTTTATGATACATAGGACCATTGCCCACCGTGAAAGTGCCCTTCATCCTACTAACCCTGATATCTCTGCCGATACTGAAATTCTTGACGTTGAACCTGTTAGTGTCCGTTATCACTTACGCAGCTTTACTGGGAGACGATATTTTAATCAATACGGCACTAATGTTGGCAATATAGGTATAAACACTATGCCAAGGGTAAAGAGTACAAGTTATCAACCCCGAGCTGCCGCCCGTGAAGCCGCTGAGGCCGCCAAAGCAGCTAAAGCAGCTGAGGCCGCCAAGGCAGCGGAATCTAGTAAAAGACCTGGACAAGGTCAGGTTGTAAGTTCTTCTGAAGAAGAACTTGAGGATGACATCCCTTTGACCCCTGAAGAAGGTCCGTCATCTCCTGTTCATGATTCTGCCGTCAACTCAGTTTTAAGAGATGACGACGCTCAGGAAGACAGTGTAAATAATGAGAGTAGGGATGACATCGTTGACTTAACGGCCGAGGTTATCCAGGAAGAGAATTTGGACGAGGGGTATAGTTCTGAGACTGATAGGGCTGAGTTCCGACAACCTATAGTTCTTGCCAACAACGGAAAAGTTGCAAAGGAAAAGATAAGTGAAGCTTTTAGGAAAACGGCAATTACAAAGGACTATTGCCGTCGTGCGAAAAAGTTCTTTAACTTACCTGATGGGTACGAGTTGTCTCTCCCTCCATCTGGAGCTTCAGTGTTGGATTGTCCAGCTGGTTCCGTGGCTGTTTACATGAAGCACTTGGATTTTGGCCTCCGTTTTCCTCTGCATCCCTTTGTTGCTAAAATCTTGAAGGCTTGGAACGTTTGCCTGGTTCAGTTAACCCCTCAAACTATTCGTGCCGTTATTGCTACAGTTTGGGTTATGCTATATCGGAACTTCCCTCTAACCCTTAATGTATTCAGACGGCTTATTACCCTAAAGAGAGATGGTCAATCAGATGGGTGGTGGTCTTTATATACCCAACCTCACAAATATACCGTCCATCCTAAACTATCTAGCTGCAAAGGTTGGAAGGATAAGTTTTTCTTTATGTCAGTTCCAGAGGATTTTCCTTTGAGGAGAAATTTTTTCAAGCCTCATCCCCATTTTGATTCAATCCCCGAGAGAGATCTCGGGAAGCATGAAGAAAGGGCTGTCAATCACTTTGACATCTCTGAACATGATGAAGGCGACGGCAAGGTCCGTCTAATTCCTGCGGTGTGGGTGCCGAATGTGAGTTACATTCTGGGCAACGCGCCGCTATCTCGTGTCGGTCTTTGTTGGACTGACCAGCATAGTATAGCTTATTCTTCTTGGTTTTATTACTCTTATTCACTAATTATTCATGTTCTTATTTTCATAATGAAAACGGCGTAGTTTACTTGTTTAGCGTTACCTTCCTTACCCTTTTATTATTATTTTTTTTTATATATTCGCATTTAACTGATTGAATTTACATTCCTTTTTACCAGGTATTGATAAGTTGGATAACAGACAACTCGGCCTATCTTCTGACGGGACAAGGGTTATCAGGCGCTGCCCCAAAGCTTCCGACCCCTACGATACTCTTGCTTCCGTCTGCGGGCGTGCTCCAGCCATTAGCGCCAAGAGAAGAGCTGAGATCATGGCCGATGATAATGCCAAGAAAAGAAAGCTAACACCTCTAGCCAATCGGCGAGGTGGCATTGTGATCTCCAGCCCCAGGCAACCTGAAGGGCGTGCCGAAAAGAAAAAAGATCAATCGGCGCCCGAGAAGAAGAAGGACCAGTCGGTGCCTGAAAAGACCCCGACTGTCAACAAAGCTAAAAGCCCTGAGGCCGTTGTGAAGAAGGTTATTCAGGGTATTGAGATCGAAGATCTCACTTCTGCTGAATCTCCCCGTCAACCTCAGGCAACCACCGCAATTGCTCCTACAACGGCTGGGTCGGATTCCAGCATCCCAGCCTTGACTTATCGGTCCAATCAATGGATTGAGCGTGTTTCTGGAAGGTTTCCAGATGAGGTTCTGAAGGGGTTTGCTGTCCCTCCCGGCCATTCCGGCGACCGTTGGCAACCTGCTATGGATGTCAGCCGGAACGAATCTATGATAACCGATGACCCAATGCAAGGTGGAAATCTCGGTTATCGGCTGTTGAGCAATTTGACACTGCCAATGGACAGACCTGCTGGTCCAATCGGCCCCCTTGCTGCTACCCACATGCACAACATGATGAAGGTACGTACACATATGATTATTTTATTTCTTTATATATATATTTTTATGTAGCGTTCTCGGCTTCCCTACTTTTACTTAATTATACATTTCTATAGGCCGTCATGTCTGGCACAGAGCTGGTTGAGATGTATCGTTACTACCAGGAGAAACATCATCAAGCCTCTGCCAGCGAAAGTGCCATGCAGGAGGTCATCAAAAATGCTGAAAAGGCCCTCGATGATCTGAGGAAAATAAAAGAAAAAGATGACAGGGAGATGTCGGAGCTGAAGGTCAAGGCTGAGAGGGTTGCCAATCTCGAGCTAGAGGTGCAAAGTTTGAAGACTCAGATCACTGAGAAAAACAAGGCCGTTAAGCGGCTTCCCTCAGTTGAAAAAGATCTCCGGGATGCCAGGATTAAAATTAAGAGCCTTGAAGAAAAGGTTCAAGAAATGGAAGCCGACAAACCTGGTATCCGTCGGAGAGCGGTCGGCCGTTATCTAGCCTCTGATGAGTTCTGCTCCAAACTCCAAGATCGTTTTGATGGAGGTTGAACCGCTGCTCAGAGATGTATTGCCCACGCCGCCGGTTGGAAGAAGGACGATTGGGCAAAAATTGAAAAGGCTTTCGGCGAGGAAGCCTACAAGATCCCTTCTGGCTTTGAGGCGCAGCAATTTTCTGATGAGGACTTGTATAACCTGGCGCCAACTGTTGATGACGGCCCCAGCAACCCCAGCATTTTGGATTCCCCAGTGCCTGAGAATGCTCAATCTTGAAGGGGCGGGCAGTCATCACCGACATCCTGTTGTGGGTCTTGTATCATTGGGCCTTACCAGCCGTAACTCTTTTATTGTTTTTTGTATGTATGAACATGTTTTGGCAGTGCTGTTTTATCGGCATATACCCCTCTTTTGTGGTGATGCCTGTCGGCTGTTAATTTTATCTGTTGTGTAAACTTATTTTTGTTTTTACCGTCTGCCGATTGCCTTCAAAATTCTACACTTTTATCATAACTGTGTTGTTCTTTACTTATCATTTTCTAGTTTGCCTGTTTTTAAACAAGGTTATGATAATCATGTTGCCTCGCCTTGCTAGTTTTCAACGCATAAAAAATTGCAAAAAATAATTACTTACCTAATGCTTTGTCTGAAATCCGAAAACTTCCAGTTAGAAACCTTTTTAAAGACGCCAGCTTCCGAAGATACCAGATCTAAAACCTGGCTCGAGAAATTGCATATAAAAATTACCAGCATACTTTAAAAACTTATCAGCATACTATGGATATCACAACGCATATGAACGCCATATCATTCCTTGTCCCCCCCAGTGTACATAGTTCACGTTAGAGCTATGCACACTGAGCTGCGAACATAAAAGCGAACGGTTGTTGCTGGTTCAGATTATAACACTGGTCACCTACTGCTGTGTTGTTTTAGCCAGTTAGGTACCCTCTCGGCGATCATTTTCTGAGCTACGCCTCATGTCGGCGTATACTCGAATTGATTTGGCCGGTATTTATATTTTGAACCAGCAACCTCATGAGTTAACGTATACAACTGATCAGGTTGTATAACTGTTATCTTCATGGAAGCGGTTTTTAGCTGTCCATCCCACTTAACGATGTTTTGTTAAATGGAGGATGCCTATTTCAATGCGTGTTGTCTGAATACTTCTTCATTCATCACCGATATCTTTTTTTATATCAGTTTCAAAAAATAAGGATTTGTTCATTACACATAGTATTTTTTCAATACAGCCGAGTTCCATACATTTTTTAGAGGTGTCCCATCCGGGGTTTCTAGATAAAATGACCCTTGGATGACGACATCTCTTATTCGATAAGGCCCTTCCCAATTCGCAGTCAGCTTCCCATCTTCATTACCCTTACCGGTTGCTGCGGTTCTTCGTAATACTAGATCTCCTTTGCTTAACGGCCTATGTGATACTCTTCTGTTGTAGGCCCGTGACATTCTTTCTTTAAAGACAGCTGACTTAACTGCTGCTTTTTCTCTTAGCTCTGGCAAGAAATCTAACTGTTGTCGTAGGAGTAAATCATTTTGATCTGCACAGTAATGCTGAATCCGGAATGTCGGCAACCCGACTTCTGCTGGTACGACTGCCTCCGTTCCAAAAACCAGAGTATAAGGGGATTCACCTGTGGCTTCTCTCATCGTTGTCCTGTTGGCCCATAATATTTCTGGTATCAAATCTGCCCATAAACCTTTTGTGTCTTCGATCTTTTTCTTAATTGTCGTTATTATCTGCTTATTTGCTGCTTCTGCCTGGCCGTTAGACTGTGGGTGGCATACTGCTGCATAAGCAAATTTAACCTTATACATCTTTAAGAGATCTTTGACTGGGTTACAGTCAAATTGAGTTCCATGATCAAAAACCATCGCCATCGGCAACCCGAACCTCGTGAAGATGTTTTTCCATATAAACTTTTTCACCTCCGATGCCGTTATCTTCGTTACTGGTTCTGCCTCTATCCATTTGGTGAAGTAATCAATTCCCACTATCAGATATTTTCTTCCGCCTGTGGCTGATGGGAATGGGCCTACTATGTCCATTCCCCACTGGGCAAAAGGGATTGGGTTCAGTATCGGAGTTAGATCGTTCGGGGGCAAGTTGATAACTGGGGCAAACCTTTGGCACTTTTCACATTTTTTAACATAAGCCTTTGCATCTGCGTTCATTGTCGGCCAGTAATATCCCCTTCTCATTGCCTCTCTGGACAAAGCTCTTGCTCCAAGGTGATTACCACAACTTCCCTCATGCAATTCTTCTATTAATCTTGCGGATTCAAGATCCGTTATGCACCTTTGCAACGGCAGTGAGAACCCCCTTTTGTATAACTGGCCTTGGTACATAACGAACCACACACTGTCCTTCTGTAACCTTCTCAGCTCCCCTTTATCTGTTGGCCCTACACCATGAACGATGTATGCCAGTATTTTATCGTACCACTGATCCTCCACTTCAACACAATTGACATCCGCCGGTATCTCATCTATGCTTCTCTGCTTTAAAATCTCAACCATAACTGTTCTTTCCAAGTCATTGAAGCTTGAACTTGCCAATCTTGCCAAGATGATTCCTCACTACTTCTAAGGCATCACTTTGTTCTTTTCCCCACTCAAATGCCTTATTCTTTCTCAGCACCATAAAAAACGGGAGTGCTTTATCAGCTGATTTGCTGATAAATCTTGTTAGCCCTGCCATCCTGCCCGTTAACCTCTGTATATCACGGATGGTTTTTGGTTGTTTCATTTGAAGCACCGCATTCACCTTATCGGGATTTGCATCTATCCCCCGTTCACTAACCATGAAACCTAAAAACTTCCCTGATCTCACCCCAAAAACACACTTCTCTGGATTCAACTTCATTTGATATTTTCTCAAGGTTTCGAATGTCTCCCTCAGATCGGCTATATGGTCTCCTTTATTCTTACTCTTTACTATCGTATCATCCACATACACCTCAACATTCCGCCCTTTCTGTTTCTCAAAAATCTTATCCACCAACTTCTGATAGGTTGCCCCTGCATTTTTCAACCCAAAGGGCATTGCCCTATAACAATACACACCTACATCTGTTATAAAGGCCGTTTTATTTCTGTCGGCCTTATGCATGCTGACCTGGTGATATCCTGAGAATGCATCCAGAAAACTAAGCATGGCATGACCAGAGGTCGAATCTACCAGCCTATCTATCCGAGGTAATGGGTAGCAATCCTTAGGGCAAGCTTTATTCAAATCTGTAAAATCCACACACATTCGCCATTTCCCTGTCGGCTTCCTCACCATTACTACATTTGCCAACCATTCGGGATATGTACAGGGTTCTATAAACCCTGCTGCCAAGAGCTTATTCACCTCGGCCTGGATCGCTTCTATTTTCTCAGTCAAGAAGTTACGCTTCTTCTGCCTTATCGGCCTAAACTTTCTATCAACATTCAGCTTATGTTCCATTATCTCAGGATGTATGCCTGGCATCTCACTGGCCGAGAACGCAAAGACGTCGGCGTTCTCGCGCAATAAACTTATCAGGTTACACCTGGTCTCCACGTCCATATCTGCCCCAACTTTCACTGTTCTACTGGGGTCGCCTGGCTGCAATTCAACTTGGACGGTTTCTCCGCCCGGCAACGGCCTTGGTGTTTCTTCAGGTCTTGCATCAAAATTTTTCATTGTCAAATCTTGCACTATCGGTTCACCTTCCCTTGTTGGGTTGCATGGAACTGCGGCATCACCAACTGGGTTCTTCAAAGCTGTTACATAACAGGCTTTCGACATAACCTGACCTCCATACACCTTTTCCACAGCTCCCAAGTTTGATACATAGGCTATTGCCAAATGGTATGTTGATACAACAGCCTGCATGTCATGAATCATCGGTCTGCCGATAATTGCGTTATAAGCCGACTCGACACCTACCACCAAAAACTCTGCCATCACATCCCTCGCTTGTGGTCCATCACCAATCCTTACAGGCAACACAATGCTCCCTTCTGGCCTCACTGTCGACCCATTAAAACCGATCACAGGGTATGATACCGGTTTCAAATATTGCCTTCCTATATTCATTTCGGTAAAAGCCTGCATAAACAACACGTTCGCTGAACTACCTCCATCCACCAGCACCCTTTTGATGTCAGCCCCATTGATCTTGGTTATCAGGACTAACAGATCATCATGTGGGAACACTACACCTCGTGCATCTTCTTCCGTAAATACAACTTGCGGTATTGATGCTGGCCGAGGACGATTATCTACATCTAAAGCACAAACTAGATGACGGTGCTCCGCTAAATGCTTTTTCGCTCCACTAATCGTCCCTCCGTGAATCGGCCCCCCCGTTATCACATCCACTCTCCCTGTAGATAACGGCGGTACTCCTGCATCCCCTTGTCGGACTATCCTCCCCTGTGTCCTTTCGGGCCTCGCTTCTATCTGCTGCCTCTCAACTGTTTGTGTTGGCTGTAGACTCCTGCCGGTATTCAACCGGTATTGTGCTAGGTGCCCTTTCCTGATCAACTCCTCAATGTTGTCCTTCAATTGGGTACATTCTTCCGTATAATGCCCCACATCCCTATGGAACATACAGTACTTCTTCACGTCCCTCGACCTTGCTTTCATGGGAATCGGCCTTGACCAATCTTCTCTGTTCTGATTCACTGAGAAGATTGCAGCCCTTGGCGTGTTCAGGGGGGTGTAAGTGCTGTATCTCATTGGCAGTCTTGTCGGTCTGGTATCTTGCCGACTTCCTCCTCCCCTTCCTGGGGCAGGAGCTCTCGGCCTGCTCCCTCCAGACGAGGTCCCCTCATTTTGACTTTGCCCCTTTCCAGCCACCATATGCCTACTACTCGTCTTCAACAGCTCCTCGCTCTTTATGTAATCGTGAGCTTTGCTGAACGCTGCCGCCAATGTCGGCAGACTCTTCCTTGTAAGATACCTTTTGAAATCCGAATCAACTAACCTATTCATCAAAGCCATCACGGCTATCTCCTGTTGTAACTTCGGAATAGTGTTTGCTTCATTGTTGAATCTCCTGATGTAATCCCTCAAAGATTCATCTGGTTTCTGCTCCACGGCCATCAATTCTCCAGAAGTTCTCTGCCTCACGCTATTACTGACGTATTGCCCTACAAACATCTCAGTCAGTCTTTCAAAGCTATCTACTGATCCAACTTCAAGATTGTTAAACCAATCGGCTGCAGCCCCAATCAAAGTTGTCGGAAAGACCTTACACCAAACTGCATCTGAGTTTGTGTACAACATCATGTGTCCCTCATAAGACGTTATGAATCTTGCCGGATCCCCTCTTCCATCATATCTGCAAGTCGGCATTTTCACCTTCTCCATTGGTTGATATAAGATGTGCTGGGCAAATGGGGATGCCCTTAACTGCACTACCGTACGTACTGCTTGACCTACTACTTGCGAGCTTCTTTGCTGCTGAGTTCTGGTACTCACAACACGACTCGAGGATTGCTCATCCTGCCGTGATGTTGTATGCGTCCTTACTGACGACTCATATCGGGGTCTCCTTGACGAGTTTTCCAGCTGATTGTGTTGTTCCCCCTGGTGACGGTGCGATGTTCCTCTATCGGCCTGGGCAACTTCTCTTTCAGCCCGTGCCGCCTCAGCCTCCTTTCTCTCCTTACTCATTGCACTCATCACCCTTGCGGCTGTTTCCAATTCATCTGGAGTAAATGCCGCCATAGGATCCTCTGCCTCCCCTCCTCCTGCAGGGGGGGTTATCGGCATATGGAACTGATTACCCTCTAGGGTATGGGTTTCGTCTACTATCTCCACCTGGGGTTGTCCTACTGGTATTCCATTGTTAAAATTGTTTCCGGCCATGATTATTGTTGTTGTATATATATTTTGTGTGAGGTTCTTAGGCGATAGAAGTGATCAACTGTTCCCTCCTTCTAGCCCCAAATTGTTTCTGTCTGATCCCAACTCCTCCAGGAATTCGGACCTGAGATTCTGATACTCCTATCGGCAAGCTGAGAACCTACACAATGAGAAGAAGTTAGCTAACCCCGGGGTGATCCGGGGATAACCACTCCGATGATAAAGTCAGAAAGTGTTTGAGAAGAGAAGATAAGTAAGAGAGAGAAAGTAGAGAGAGATTAGAGAGAGAGAGTAATTCATGTCCTCATTAATGAGGTCTTACCTACTTATTTATAGTAATCTACCTTGACAGGTGGCTTTCACCCATGCACAACCTTTTGTGCCAAGTGTCGAGTTTCTGTTGCCACGTGTTAAATTGCGGCAGGCCGACATGTCCTCTTTCTGTAACATATCAGCATCTTCTTGTGATCTAGTCATGCCCAGATATCATCCCATACAGTAGTTATAATTTAGTTAAGCTAATTGCCTTCGGATCACCGACCTATCCCACGAACCTTAACCACGTTATTATACTCTACGTACTATGATCGAGTAGACTACTACTCTACACTTTTACTAGTCAAGTAGTGAGCACTCAACAGCTTGGAGACGCACCCATATCACCATTACACCATATCCTTCTAAAATAAAGGCAAGTCTTGATTACTTAGGTCAATATCATTGTTAATCTTATAATGTTGGTAAAACATTATTCATGACCAAACACTTGTTCAGTTCAGTTCAGTTAAGCTCTAATCAATTCAGTTCAGTTCATAATTTCTTTCTCTCATAAACAATTCATTTCAGTTCAGTTTAGCTTCAATTAATTAAGTTCAGTTTAGTTGTTTTTAGTAAATCGGAACAGACCCTTATTAATCTAGCTTTTTATACTAATTAGCTTCCAATTTTATCCCCTTAACTATTTTTTTACCAAGATCTGCCTCTATTTGTATATAAGCGGATTTTTATATGAAAATGATTACTCATTATTAACTCGTCACTTATAGACACTCTTAACTATACCATGCATTGTATTTTATGGTATTTTTTGTAGTGACTCGTAATCAATATATTTAGAAATAAGACCGAGAAATATGGACTACGAGCATTATATTACATTCTGGTATTTTGAAAAGTGAGGAGTAACTTAAATGGTTAAATCTTTCCTTTTAATTTAAGGTTTTGGATTTTAAAATCGATTTTCATTACTCGTTTTTGTGTCTCTATAAACAACAACAACAACCAAAAAACCTATTGTACTACAATACTTGTAATACACTAATCAAATAGAGAGTTTAAAAATAAAAAGAGAAATCCAAAAAGATATTTTTAAAAAGGGGAGTGGAATATTAAATAATTTTCTCCTTTCCCTACATAGGAATCTCTAAAACCGAAGCAGCTTTATCGAAGTGCTTAATTAATTAGCCCCCGCTAAACACCACTTCCCTTCTTTTTCACTTCCTCCCTCTTATTCCCTCCTTTTTCTTTTCTTAAAATAAAAAAAGAAATAGAAATAAAAAATGGGCCTTTTTCAGTTTCCAAAATGTTCAAAAGATGTTGTGTGTTGTGTTCTTTTTATTCAATTCTATTCAAATGGTAATTGCACGCCTTTTATTTCAAAAAAGCTTCACTCTCTTTTTTTACTTGCTCTCCTCCTTATGCTTTTAAAGCTTCTTTATCTAAAGTGACTCCCCTCCCCTCTCCTCTCCTCCTGAATACAGTACTGTGTGCTTCTGGATATTCAGAAAAGCAACTTAGTTATTTATACAACTAATTTAAAATTAGTATGAACTCGCAATATTTTGCACTTCGTATCAGACGATTAGATTAGGTATTAGTTACAAAAAATGTTAAGCAAAGTATGTTTGTGAATAACGTAAAAATTATTATGCAATGCATATTAATGTATTGCATACTAGCCATTATGCCAAAACCTTCATATATAATTAAGGCCTTGTTTGTAAATAAATAGATGATTGAAGAGCTTTTAGCTTTTGGGGAGCAATTGTAGACAATTTGATCACAAAATCAACTAGTTTTGGTGTTTGGAAAAGAAATGATTTAATGCCCTTATCGAAGTTTAATAAACTAATTTGAAAATAGGGTAACGATATATGTAGCCCTTAAGGCTATATAAAAACATTAAATACAATTCCTAAAATGAAATTAAATTCAGAATTCATGATAAAATCACACGTAAATCAATGTAATTAATGTTAATTTTATCCTCAATATTTCCCTTTTTAGTTTCTTTATACATAACCCTTAGGGAGTTAGGGCTATGTATATCATTTTCCTTGAAAATGATGCTCAACTCGATTTTTTTTAATAAAAGTGGTCTAAGTATTATTATGATAAGCTATTTTGGTATTTAGTAAAATAGAGGATTTAAAGAAGGATCTTGCTAACGAACGCGCCCCGGGGCATTGGATAAACATTTAAAATCTTGCCTAAAATAGTATTAATTTGGAAAACCACGACAAAATCACGCGTCGATCGGTGTAATTAATGTTCATTTTAATATAATCTTTCTACTTTTAGCTAGCTTATCCAATGCCTCCGGGGCGTTCGTTAGCTTTTGCCTTTAAGGAATTAATGAAAGCATATACTAATACAACTAGTCAAGTCAGTTACTCCTTAGGGCCTGTTCTGATTTCTTGAAATGAATTGAATTGAACTGATTAGAGCTGAATTGAACTGAATAAAGATGAAATAAATATTTTACGAGAAAAGGAAATTAGGAATTGAATTGAACTAAACTGAACAGATTGAAGCTGAAGTGAACTGAAGCTGAACTAAACTGAACTGAAATTAAGCCGAAGAGAACAAGCTGTTACTCTTAATACAATAAGTTATATCAGCCAGCTACTAGCTAATCGGTCAAACCATACATAAAATTTATTGCTCCATATGATTAGAGCTATATGCCCGCAAAATGAATATGGTAATTAGTCACATGTACATCACAAATTATGTGTAACTTACCTACGCTATTAGCGTGACTAATACCTAGTCTGATTGTCAAACAATTTCACATGAAACCTCCTCTTCTATATTAAAAAAAAAATAAATAAATAAATAAAAATAAAAAAATACAAAAACAACGTATACTCCATGTGATCAAAGAAATGCTCACAAGCGGATAAAGTAATTAGTAACATATATACATCACAAATTGCGTGTAGCATACTTAGTTGGGACCGGGTCCTAAAATTTAGAATTGGAATTGAAACCACTTCAACCGATCCTAAAATTTAAGAATTGGTATTAGAACAACCAGGACTGGTTCCACCCATTTATGTACATAATTGTTAAAATTTAATACAAATTATAATATTTATTTTGGTCCATTTTCATTTTTAGAGTTTAATACTTAGGGCCTGTTCTCTTCAGCTAAATTTCAGTTCAGCTTCAATCAGTTTAGTTTAGTTCAGTTCCTAATTTCCTTCTCTCATAAACAATTCAGTTCAGTTCAGCTCCAATCAGTTTAGTTTAGTTCAGTTCAGCTCAATTCAATAAATCAAAACAGACCCTTATATTTATATATGTATTAAACTATTTTATTTATGTTAGTTATTAATAATATATATATATTTTTTATTTTATTAACTAGATACATTTTACAAATTTTTGTTTCTTTAAAATATATTTATTACATAGTTTAATATATACAGGTAACCGGATACCTAATCGGTTTCGGTTCAAAAAAATTGAGAACTGAAATTGAAATTGGTTACAACTAGTTCCTTAATTTATTACCCAAAATTCGGCTTTGATTTCGATTCGGACCACCGATTCCTAATCAGTATCAATTCTAATTCCGGATATTAGAAATTTTTACTCACCTTTAACTAATACCTAGTTTGATTGTAAAACTGTTTCACATGAAACATCCTCTTCTTGTCTTCTATATTTAAAAATTTGAAAAAAAATAATGTAACCTCCATGATAGTGGTATAAAAAGAAATAAAGAAAGGTATCACTATTTCCAACTTCACTTGCTTCCATTTTATCCCCATAAAATTCCCTTTCACTTGGTTTCAGTGTTAGTGCTCTCTGCTACTCACTTCACTTCAATTCTCCCCACCCTAACTTCTCTAGCTTACCTCAATTCATTCTTCCTCCATTCTTCCTTTTATCCTTCGTTTCGTTTTCTCAATCTATTCCTTTCTTTTTCTCTCTCCTATTTTCCCATCTTCCTCCATTTATTTTCCCTTCACTGTTTGATTTCTCCATCACCTGTAATTATTTGCTTCTTCTCCAAGTTTCTACGGTTAGTTTTTTGTACTTGGTATATATTTTTTGTAATTTTAATTTCTTTATTTAATAATACAGTTTTCAACTATTGAAAAACGCAACAATTTTTATTTCTGCAAAATTTAATCCATGTATATCCGCTTTTTTTTTTTTTTTTTTTCAGATTTTCAACTGTTTGATTTTCAATTTTTCTGCAAAAACTAATCAATAATAAGCTATTAATTCAACGGTTTTTGAACTAAATTTAAATTACTGCATGTATTTTTCGTTTAAAACAATTGTTCATATTCGATTACTGGAAATATTAATTACGGAGTATTGGATTTAAAAAAGATGATGAATAAATAAAAAAGACGTCGCAATCAAAAAAACAATGTCAACTCTGATTTCTGCAAGATCTCTAATCAGTAATGGCTGCATAATAAAACTGCAGCTGCTGCTACAAGTCTAATACTACCATATTTCTTAGATTTGCGCTACTTGATACATTTTCTCTCTCCTACTTTTTATCGCATTTAATTTTCTTCCATTAACAAATTAAATCTCTGGAAATGATACGACTATTTCGACTCGAACTTGGTCGTCTAAGTAGTTGCAGTTTTTGATGTTGTTTCAGAGATTGGAGTAGAATTTTTATCAAGTATCATCAAAAGAGGAGAAGACTAAACGACGTAGTTTCCTACAGTCTAGCTACTTGTGATATTAATGCTAAACGGCTCTGCTGCTGTTGTTGCTGTTGCTTAAGTTTATAAAGTTGAGGAAACGTTAAATCATAGCTAAAAGGTTTGTTTATTAATATCTTGTTCTCTTTTTATTACGGAGTAATATCTCGATTGATGATTGTTTTTGTGCACGCGCGTTCACCATCTAAATGATCGTACGTGTTTAGGGGTGTTTTAGTCATATTAGTACCATCTAAATGATCGTACGTGTTTAAGTTTATGTTACTCCGTAGTCATTTACGGAGTTATTTTGGTGTTGTAGTGGTTACTCTGTTATTCATGGTCATTTATGGGGGTGATGAGAGTGAGGGATAGCTCAAGTGAGTAGAGCTGTCTTTTCGATTTTAGGTGATCTTGGGATCAATTTTTATCTCCCGTCTTTGTGGCCTTGTGGCTCTCTAAACATCAAAAAAGAAAAAAAAAACATTTATGGAGTAGATTTTAATAATACTTCGTAAGAGGAATTTAAAGGATGTACATTTTTGAGGTAATACTCTCTCCTTAAGTATTTGTTTACAATTCCTCAAAAAAAAAAAAAAAGTACGGAGTATTTGTTTACATGCTTTAGAAAAAGTGAATAAATTATGGAGTAATAGAATAGTAAAATTTTAGTTGGTTAAACATACCACACGTCCACATCATAACAAAATGGTGGGATTTTGTTGATTAAAAATAAATTAAGTACAATAGTTAAAGAGTAAATGTGAATGAGATTTTTATTTAGGTGCAAAATTTTTGGGTAAAATGAGACTTTTAGTTGGGGACAAAGGAAGTATTATATGATAATGTAATAAAATTTGGATAAGTATTTAAAATATTACGTAAAGTGGTATTAATTTAGAAAAACATCATAAAATCACGCGTCGATTGGTGTAATTAATGTTAATTTTTAATTTAATCCTTCTACTTTTAGCTGGTTTATCCAACGTCTCCGGACGTTCATTGGCTTTTGCCAAGTTACAAATATAGTCAGACAAAAGTGGTACACTAGTTCACCCTTAGAGACTGGGTAACAACTAATGACAGTCCTGTTTTTACTGCTACTGCTACTACTACTACTACCTTAGATTATGTAATTTCATTTTCAAATCTGTAGCTATTTGGTATTTTCTGAAACTTAATTCTATAATTTTGTTTGTTGGGGATTTGACCTTTTTAGATGGGTAATAAAATTCAAACTCTACCATATCTTTTGTAGCAGAAGAACTAGGAAGGCGTGTGTGAGGATATTCTTTTGTTTTGGCATTTATTGAGCTTATTATATAAACGTGAGAGTGAATAAGAGGGGGCAGTTATTTATTTAGAGAGAGAAGTTGAAATGTTTGTGTGTAAACACATGTGTGGAGTGACCTTTTTTGCGTGTTCTTGTGGGTTTGACTATTATTAGTAGCTTATGCTACGGTTTATTTAACATGCCCAAGGTAAAAAGTTTGTAAAAATTAAAAATAAATAATTGGGTTATAGGGTCTATAAGGGTTGAATAAAAATAAATACTTGTTCCTACTTTGTACAAGTATTTTTATTTACTAATCGGACCCATTTTTTTTTTTTTTTTTTGAGAGGTTAATCAGTGATATGGAGCAAACAAAACTACAAAAGGGAACAACAGAAGTAATATTAATTTGTTTTTAAAGTCACTCCCTCCGTCTCCTTAAGTTTTATGACTATTACCGTATTATTTGTCTGTTTCTCTTTGACTACTTTGTTATCATGTTATGAGTAACAGTCATGATCACATACCATATTTTTGCGCCTTTGCGGCCTTGCGGGTGATGTGGGTGGGTGGTATGCAACTAGTGCAGTCTAGTATTTTGTTCGCGGCAAGCTTGAAATCCTAAATGGTTTAGTTGTGAAACGATGATGCGAGTGAGATTTAAAATTATACCATAAGTGATACCTTAGCTTGAGCCCTTTTTCCATCACTTCTATGTGGCTCTTTATATACCTAAAAGAAAATATGGGCCATTTTTTTCATGTGAGTAGCCAAAAAGTAGGAGAGAAACACTGCATTTATATCAAATGACAAACAAACCTATGTGAAGTATGGGGAAGATCCTGAAGTAGAATTTTGTCAAGGATAGTGGTGTCATATACAGTATAACATACCAAAAAATAAAAATAAAAATGGTAGAACTAAAAAATAAAATTGCCCAGTACTGTTTTTTTTTTATTTTTTTTATTTTTAATTTTACTTTTTATATTTAAATATAGAGGGGGAAGGGTTGAAAACTTAAAATTATCTTTTTCTGCATGCTTTGCTGCAAAGTGATTATTGCTTGTCTCACATCATACATGTAGTGGAAGAACCAAGGGTTAGAGTTATGAGCCGTCCTGTACATTACTATAACTTTACTTTATGTAGCTAAAATTTAATGTGATATCTTAAATCTTCCTCAGTTACTTGATATAGGGTAACCCGTTTGTTGGAGACTTGAAATTAATACTTTGTTTGGTTGTAGTAAATTCCAAGTCATGTCTCCATATTTAAGTCTGGCTCATTATTATCATTAAAAAATTCTAAAGCAGAGAAGTCATTTGATCTTTGTATATTCAATGTCAGCATGTCATCAAACATCATATTTGGGTAAAGGACTACAGGGTACCACTCCTTATGATCAAAGCTTGTTTAACCATTGTGGCTTAACTAAGGAAGTTACTACTCTTTCAAATACTCCGTAGTAGATTTTGCCTAATATTTTGGCTGTAAATAAAAAAATCCGAGTACTTGATATGTCTAAGCTCATGCCAAGATTCAAGACGTATTGGTTAGGTGAAAAGTGGAAGTTTATCTTTGTAGAATAATAAGTACTTATGGCAAGACGTACTTATCATATCTAAACTCATGTCAAGACGTAATTGCTTTTTGTTTTTACAAGGATTCAAGTTCTAATGGTTGTAGCCTTGAGGGACTAAAGATTGTAGTCTTGTACTCCTTGAACTGCTAATTGAAGTTTCGAGTTTAGCTTGAGTTGTGGCGAAGTTGAGAATAATGGTGCTAGTTCCAATTGAGTGAGTCTACAAAGTACCTGTAACTAATCAGATTAGTTTGTAACTGGTTTAAGCTATTTTATCTCTAAGTACCAAGACCTGGCTTTAAAAGATGGTGTTCAGAACTGCACTTAAACCCAAGGTTATCATGCTTCGGGACATTTTCTTTATCCAAGGGATTTACCTAAGAATATTGCTAATTCTCCCTAATTGGCAACTTCACTTCACATGTCAATCTAACTGGGAAGGGAGGCTCGCTTAAGCTTTATTACATGGATATTTGGGGTCATCATAATATATTTGTTTGATCTAGACTCATCTAGTGGTTGGCATTATGCACTCTAGTCTAATTTGGACTTTTGGAGGTGTAATATGGGAGTTAGAATCTTGAGTTTCTCAAGGCTAAGATGAACAAAGACTTAGGAAACGAGGTGATACTCCATATAGCTACTTATTCTGACATACCATTTCTTGGGTACGGGAGCCAGAGAGTATGTGTACCTACCACGGTGATCAAGATGATAAACTGTTAACACTTGACAGTGATTGGAGATTAAGACGATATACAAACATAAAGTTACAAATGGCTAAGACGATATACAAACATAAAGTTTCTCCATCATATTGCTATGTAGTATACCATTAGTTTCTTTGTCCCTTTACAATTTTGTTGGATATGTTAATTCAATAATTGTTGTTGAAGGAAGTTTTTATCATCTGTTTTGTGGAAGATAGTACTATTATTGTTGGGCTTGCTAGTTTTGTTTTGTTTCCGAAGAGGACGTTACTGGCCCAGTTATATATATGTTGGTCGATCCTTATACAAAAAAGTACCAACTCATTGTTGTGAACTTAGACTACACGAGGCTCATAGAACTGATAAAGGGAGAGGAAGGGAGAGAGGGACAGTACAATCCAAGACAGTGGGAGAGAGGGATGAGAGAGACAGCACCAACAGCCCAAATAGAAAATTGGTCTTTGGACTTTTGTTTGTAGTTGCAGAACTGGGCTTCAGGCTTAAGACACCAATGACAAAATTTTATGTTGTTTGAAATCCGGGTTTGTCTGTTTTATTAAGTGTAGGTCCACTTTAGTGGTTTAGCCCGATCCGATCGAGTATATTGTACTTCCTCCGTTTTTTTTTTTTTAATTTTTTTTTATTTGCATCACTTGACAATGCACAAAGTTTTAGGAGAGTAATAAAATATTGTGAGTGGATGAATAAATTATTATGGTAAAAGTAAGATGGTGACCATGAAAGAGAAAGTATGTGAGAGAAGATAGATATTTTTATTATTTAAGTGGGGACCAAGAGAGAGGAATGATAAAATAATTTGAGTGAGGTTTAAAGTAAAAGAGATTGATAAAATATAGTATAAAGTTATTAAATATAGAAGTGATGCATTTAAAAAAAAACACCCATAAAAGGAAAGTGATGCAAATAAAAAAAAAACGGAGGTAGTATTAGAGTATAGATTTAAAGGTGCCCGACTTCAATAGGAGGTACTCCGTAGCTGATTGTGACTTTTGATTATCTATTGCTAAACTAAAGTTAATATGAAGTAATTGGTAGGATGTTCCTGAAAGTTTAAGCTTTTTTTTCAAAAAAAAAAACAAATTTGGTGATGTTTTCCAGTACTATGTATTAGTTTGTCAATTTTCATGATTGCTGAGACTGAATTTGTGTACCAGGTACTCCATTTGAATATGTATTTTTGTATTAATGTATTTGCTGTAAGCCTCTCACTGACTCCTACACATAAATCATGTGAAAGGACAATGAGTTCAAAACATAATTTCATCCTACAGTAGTTACTGTTTACACTAGTATTTTTGTACAAAAAAAAATTGTTCAAAATATCAAATGGAAGGGTGTTGGCGACAGACCACAGTAATATAATGATTTGTCCTAGGTTAAATCTCATCACAATTTCATTCTATTGAAACATAATCCTTTTATTTATTTATTTATTATTTATTTTTTTTTTTTTTTGAAATTGAAACATTATCCTTGCTCATGTGATAGGTAAATTTCATGACTAAGGAGTAAGGACGTAAGGTCCCAATTATTACAAACGACTTGACATAAGGTTTTTTCTTCTTCTTTTGTTCCCACGTAGTAGTATAGTACTCCATAACAAATTAACAGCCATTTTTTTTTTTTTTAAAATTTCTGGTGTTAATAATAGTGAAATTCATTTCAATATTCAGGGAGTAATTTGTACTCGGTAATTGACAAAATTTTCAAATATTTGTAAGTGGAATAGGGAAATCATTTCTCTCCTGTCTTATGTGAAAAAAATTTCCCCACTTTACTTGATGGTCACAAACCTCAACCAAAGAATTTCCTGCAAACGAAAAGGAAAGCAAGAAAATAGCAAACAAAGTTAAAAAAAAAATATACAGAGAAGAGTCAGCTCATTAAGCAAAAATAAAGCTTTAATTTAGTACACAGTGCCTGACAATGCTACAGTTATGATAACAAAAGCCAAAGGAAGAGAGCAGAAGCAGTAGCATCAGCTGAGGAATTGCAGATGCATTGTGTCTGGTTACTACTCAACAAAATTACACCACTACTACCTATTGTTATTGTGGACCAAATTTATTACTTTCTCTCTCCTCAGTTATCTAAATCTCTATACAACAGACACTACCCTTTTGCCCACTGATATTCCCCTATTTGCTGTATTGTCTCCTTCCGTTTTGTCACTGTTAAACAGATATTAAATTTAAGTCGGTAAATTTTTATCCTATACTCGGGTGCAATTTCATGTGTTCTTGTGTTATCTTGCCCGGATTCTTAATTCGGGTGTAGAATGGACAACCTTTGAATAATCCAAGGAAGTCTCTCCACTTCCCATACCATAGGGGACCACTAAGCCATTTGGGGTTTTGAAACCATATGATTAAATAATTACTAAATGAAATTCATTTTGGTAAATCCCCATGGAAAGAAAAGTAAATTCTTCTCCCCACTTTTTTGACCATGGAAAATGGTGTTTTTGCACGGGAAATTCTCTCTCGTGTCCAGTTATTCCCATACATGCACTTTGTGTCACTTCTTTCGAATTATGGGTTGGGGGTAAGTTTTTGAGTAACTAATTAAATAGTAAATTGCATATTATATAGTTTTTGTGAAGTTGGGATTGACGTAGAATAACGTTTAAGAATGTTCAGAACATAATTAATAATATAGTGATATAAAAAATGTAGTCTATGTTCTGGGTTTATTTGTCTTCTTTCTACCAAACAAATCTATGCTATACTTTCTTATTCCGGGTCTAGTGAGAAGAAGAAGCTGGTTAGATTTGAGAAGGAAACCTGTTCTTGTTTACTGAGCAATTCTAGTTAAAAATTTCTACTTTTCTGTCAGAAATCAGGTGAATAGTGGTATAATTTCAATTACTATATTTTATATTTTCTCAAATAGGTTAGCAATTGATATTCAGTTGAAGTTGTCATATTGCTACCTCTGTTTCGATTTGGTTGTCATGTTACTAATTCGGACTTAAATGTTTTGCACAAAGGGTTATTTTGCATGATTTAAAGGTTTACATGTTGCCTGGTTTTTGTTCATGTTAAAAAATTTGAACTCAACTCAGAAACTGTTCAATTTTCGTGTTCTCCTGTTCTTTTGGCATTATTTTAATGGTGTAAAGTCAGTATACTAATTGCCCTAGTTGCTTTTTCCCTTTGAAACTGAAGCCATATTAATTTTGGTAAAGGAAGTAATTTACTGTGCCATTTACTCAACTCTATCTTTCTACCTGTAAAATTGTCTATTGCATTACTTCAAAACTAGTACTTAGAAGTGTTAGAAGACACAATTTCTAAACTTGTACTTTCTTCTGGGAAACAAAATACTTATGTTACAGAGATGCCGAATCGACATATAAGAGACCCGGAGCAGAAGCATATGATCCCCAAGAAACCTGTGGGAAGCAGCTTAGTGATTTCGTTGCCATCTAACAAGTCTTCCCAGAGTGCTAAAGAGAGATTGGAAGATGCTCCGAAAAATGCTAAGCGAAGGAGAGGAAGAAGAAAGACAAAAGGTGCCATTGTGGAAGATTTACCCGCTGACGGGAAACTTCAGTTGCATGCTGACCCTCCCACATCAAACAAGAGCATTGTGTTCCAACGAAGGCCGGGTTTCGGTCAGTTGGGCACTAAGTGTGTTGTTAAGGCGAATTATTTTCTTGCTGAGTTATCGAGGTCGGATTTATGTCAATATAATGTAAGTTTCTAATATCCAGATTAGGGCTGTGCTTTTTAGATGGATAGTATTCCTAGTAATGAAGGAAAGTGATTAATATTCTCTGTCAATTTTCCAGGTTACTATAACTCCTGAAGTAAAATCAAGTAAATTGAATAAAGCTGTCATGGCTGAGCTTGTGAAACTTCACAGAGAAACTAACTTGGGTGCAAAGCTTCCTGTTTATGATGGTAAGAAGAATCTTTACACTGCCGGATTACTGCCTTTTACGACGAAAGAGTTCAAGGTTACATTGCTTGAAGAGAGTGAAGGGTTTGAATCAACAAGGTATGCTGATTCTTTACCTCCTGTTTTATTTGTCATGGTTGATTACTTGTGGAAGTGCTGCTAATTTGTTACTCTTTGCTTTAGGAAAAATGAATTCGAGGTTAAAATCCAGTTTGTTGGTTTTGCTCGAATGCATGAACTACACGAGCTTCTTGCAGGTAAACAGGTTAAAGCACCTCAAGAAGCTCTCACAGTAATTGATACTGTCTTGAGGGAAATGGCCGCAAAAAGGTGTGTGCTTTCTGAAGTTCAATTATTCTGATCTAACACAAATGCACTGCTACTTTGTAATGACTAATTTTTATTTTGGCCTATAAAATTGGGAAACATGAAGGTATTTACCATTTGGAAGATTATTCTATTCTCCTGATATTCAAAAGCCTCATCAACTTGGTGGTGGTTTACACTCTTGGCGTGGCTTCTATCAGAGTGTAAGAGCCACGCAGATGGGGTTGGCCCTGAATATTGGTGGGTGCATCTCTTATTTTGCATCGCTATTTTTTTTTTTTTTTTTCCCCACGAGTTATCAGCTTTATCTTTTTGGAGTCCATTGTCACACCACTATTTTGATTTTTCAGATATGTCAGCAAGTGCATTCATTGAAGCACTCCCAGTAGTTGAGTTTGTAGCTCAAATATTGGGGAAGGATGTACGTTCACGACCATTGTCTGATGCAGATTCTGTTAAGGTATAGCGTTGACGTCTTATAAATTGTTCCAAATTTGAGCAGGACCTCTACGGCCAGTGATTTAATGAGTTCCCTACTAATATTTTCAGCATAAAGCACCTGTTTAATAGAAGGAAAAACATTTGCTTATCAATCAGATTAGCTTGTATGTATAATTATTGCAACAAGCTTTCTTGATCAGACATGATATTAGATGCAAAAAGAAAAAAGTTATGCTGTGTATTTCAAGGTACAATAAAACTATGCCGATCCCAGACATGCATTTAAGACTACTATATTATGATCCCGGAGTCATAAAAAATATAACTGCAATGGATTAACAGTTGCTTGAGGATTCTAGTCAACAAATTACAATGTAGATATGCATGAAAGGAGGCTCTAATTGGTTTAGGATATCAACATAACATATTAATTGAAATTGAAGTTATAATTTGGTTTATATGTGATGCTAACTTTCATGCATGCATATGTGCAGGTTAAGAAAGCACTAAGAGGCATCAAAGTGGAGGTTACTCACAGAGGAAATGTACGGAGGAAATATAGAGTATCAGGATTGTCAGCACAGCCTACCAGAGAGCTAATGTATAGCCATAGTTCTTGTATCTTCATTATTGTTTCCTTAGCACTTTGTTCCTAGTTGATTATATCTTTTTACCCTTTTCCTGGCAGCTTCCCTGTTGATGAGCAAATGAATATGAAGTCAGTGATTGAGTACTTCCAGGAGGTGTATGGATTTACCATTCAATATGCTCACCTCCCTTGCCTTCAAGTAGGAAATCAAAAGAAAGTAAATTATTTGCCGATGGAGGTACGTCATAGCTTTAGTTAAGAACATGTTGCTTTCAGCAGCTATGTGAGTGAGTTACTGATTCTATGTTTCTTTATGTTTCATAATAGGCATGCAAAATAGTTGGAGGACAGAGATATACAAGAAGATTGAATGAAAAACAGATAACATCTCTACTCAAAGTTACATGTAGACGACCAAGTGACCAGGAAACAGATATTTTGCAGGTCCTCAATGTAGCTCCTTTTTGTTATGATTCATACGGCATTAACAACTGAAAATTATTTGCGTATTTTTTCGTTGTACAATTATCTCCCAAAAAATTACTCTTCGATGATGATGATGCATACGGAGCTGAATGACATGTATAGATTATGTTGATTACATAGTGATTTTATTGCTTTTTACTGCAGACTGTTCACCAGAATGGCTACAACCAAGATCCCCATGCACAAGAGTTCGGCATAAAGATAGATGACAAACTTGCTACGGTTGAGGCTCGTGTTCTTCCTGCTCCATGGGTTTGTATTCCATGCCATCCTTTTTTTTACTCTCTTCCATGCAATTTGACAAATTTAAACTGAATGCGCATTGGAACCATTTTTGTTGTTAATAGCTGAAGTACCATGATACTGGAAAAGAGAAACAACACTTGCCCCAGCTTGGTCAGTGGAATATGCTAAACAAGGTAAGTGGTCTCTATTGTTTGAAATTTCATCTATATGGATTAGAAGTGTTTGTTAAGAGCAAGGCTGTTTGATTTGATGATATAGAAAGTGATTAATGGGAGCACTGTAAGTAACTGGGCTTGCATCAACTTCTCGAGAAGTGTACAAGAGACTGCTGCTCGTGGGTTTTGTCGTCAGCTGGTGCAGATGTGTCAAGTCTCTGGAATGGTAATGCTTCAATTATTAATCATAAATAGACTCCATGGCTCAGTTTCAGAGTGGTTCTTATCTTTAAGTTCATATACTCCTGTTGACTGTCCTGATTAGTTTTAGAATCCGTATTTAACAAATTACCTTTCACTGTTCTGACTGTGCTAAGATTACCTATCTGAAACATAGTCAGTGCTCATGACATGGATGGAATTCTATGACTACATTCAATTCAAGTGAAAGATAAAATTAACTTCAAAGCACGAGGAAGTAGAAGCTTGATTTCTAGCCCTTGAGGTTCCTTGAATAAGTTGTTGGAACTGATATCATTCACTTCTACTTTTAGGAGTTCAACCCTGAACCTGTGATCCCTATCCATTCTGCTAGGCCAGACCAGGTGAAGAAGGCCTTGAGATATGTATGTAATGCTGCTGCAAGCAAACTTGATGGGAAGGAGCTGGAGTTGGTTATTGCCATTCTACCAGACAATAATGGCTCACTATATGGTACATAGCTGCTTTTGTTCCTTATTAGGTTCTCAGACCTTCACTTCAATATTCTGTTAGAAATAATAATTTTGCTCCTCTTTGGATATGATAATTTTTATTTTAATTTCACTATAATCTATCCCAGAGATTTAGTTCTGATGCAAATATATCTTTGACTGCAAAATGGTAGGACTCATGAAACATATCACTGACTGAAATTTTGTGTTTCTTCTAGGTGATTTGAAGCGAATATGTGAGACGGATTTGGGATTGATTTCGCAATGCTGCCTAACCAAATATGTCTTGAAAGTTTCCCGGCAATACCTAGCGAATCTGTCCTTGAAAATTAATGTAAAGGTATGCATGATATTGTATCGTATACTGCTTGAAAGCAAAGCTTTGTGTACCAAATCTTACATGAGGCTAATTTGCAGTTGGGAGGAAGAAATACAGTCCTTTTGGACGCTTTGAGTTTGAGAATTCCAATGGTTAGTGACATCCCAACAATAATTTTTGGAGCTGATGTAACTCATCCAGAAAGTGGGGAAGATACTAGCCCATCCATCGCTGCTGTAAGAAATTCATTTCTTTAATATGTAGGAAAGGTTATGTATTCATATGTTAGATCTATCTAATTGTTTTTTCTCAGGTTGTAGCATCTCAAGATTGGCCAGAAGTAACAAAGTATGCTGGTATGGTATCTGCTCAGGCACACAGACAGGAAATCATACAAGATCTGTTCAAAACCTGGCAAGATCCGCAACAAGGAACTGTCAATGGAGGCATGATCAGGTTTGCATTGTGAAATTTCTAAACTAAGATTAGTGATAACTAGCTTAAGATTGTTGGTTTACATCCAGCCAATTGAAGTGCAAACTACATCGAAGAGTAGAGATTTTGTAAATTATGCCTGGCAACTTATTATCCACTCTTAGCACTCCCTAACTACCCAAAGGAATTTCGCAGCTATAGATGAACACACTCAATTTCACTTTAAGTTGTTTATCAAATTCCAGGCACAGTGACATGGCCATGAACACTTGATACATCATTTTGAACAGAAAATATGCAAAAGTTTAGTGTAATGGACAAGTCTTACTCTAGGGTTTGTAACAGTGTCTGGTACTAGTAGCTGACTCTTGTTCACATAGTGCGTATGAAATGCAACAGTTTTTATGGTTCTTTTTTCTTCAGCTAACATGTTATGTTAGTGATGAGCATGAGATTTTCAATAATGTAAATTTCAAAACTTAGTGTTTATCTTATTATTCTAGAGGGTGGATGTAGGCATGTTTTCTGTGTCGTTGCATAGCATATAGTAGTCAATATGATATCCAGTGCTACATGCTCTTGTTAATTTTTAAATGGTGTATGTACTAATTCCATGCTGCTGCAGAGAACTTTTGCTATCGTTCAAGAGGGCCACTGGACAAAAGCCGCTGAGGATAATATTTTACAGGTAAATAACCTTTTCTCAATCTTTTTAACAGCACTAGAAATGATGACAGAAAATCTCGATTTTTTTTTTTTTTTTCAAAAAGGTGCCTTAAAATAAATAAAAATGGCTGATATCTTCTTGAAAACTATTTTAAATGTCTACCAATTCATCTAATCTGAATTATTACATGAGCAGGGATGGTGTCAGTGATGGACAGTTCTATCATGTTCTATTGTATGAACTTGATGCCATTAGAAAGGTATGCCCAAAACTTGATTATTACTTTATAAGCATCATAAATAATGCTTTTCCAGTGCATAACTTAAAGTTTCTTGTAGGCATGTGCATCACTGGAACCCGGCTATCAACCTCCAGTGACTTTTGTTGTGGTTCAAAAGCGAAATCATACAAGATTATTTCCAAACAATCACAATGACAAGAGAAGCACCGACAAGAGTGGGAACATCTTGCCCGGTAAAATCCAGTTCTTTTTAAACCGAACTAATCTGTTTGGCTCAATGCCAAATGATGTTTAGTAACAATAAAATCATGACATTTCAGGTACTGTGGTAGATACTAAAATATGTCATCCAACCGATTTCGACTTCTTTCTCTGCAGTCATGCTGGGATTCAGGTGAGATTTTAGGCGAGGTTAAGATTAAAGTTCCAGTTTTATGTATTGTCTTTAGAAATAACAATGGAACCACTCCTGATGATTTGTCAGGGCACCAGCAGACCTGCTCACTACCATGTACTCTGGGATGATAACAATTTCACAGCCGATGAGATACAATCTTTAACAAACAACCTCTGTTACACGTAAGAAGACACCCCCCCTCTTATATTCTTATAATTGAAACTTCTCTTATGCATTCTTATAAAAATTGGTATTGGTTTTTATTGCTGCAGGTATGCTCGCTGCACACGATCTGTTTCAGTTGGTAAGATGATCGTTTATCTTATTTTATGTAGTTTTATGTTACATGATACGATCATAAGATGCAAAATTTTATTATCCAAAATGCTGTTGTAGCATGGAATTTTGGGTGATGTAAACTGATGGTCTCTTTCTTTCGTACAGTCCCTCCAGCATATTATGCCCATCTAGCAGCTTACAGAGCTCGATTCTACATGGAACCTGATAGTAGTGATAGTTCAGGGGGATCACATAATTCGCGCACAAACAAAGGCCAAAGCTTCCGCCCATTGCCAGAATTGAAGGATAAGGTCAAGAATGTAATGTTTTACTGCTAAGCGTAGATTGACAGTAGATTAATCAGATGTGTATAGTTCTCATGTAATTATAGTTGTAGTGACTAGTGAATAGTGCATAACAAATTTTGATAGTTATGAGAAGCTTTTGCTAGTCCTTCAATTATGAATATCTAAGTCATATATCATAGCTTCCACCCCAAGCAAAACATTATATTGAACTCATTGGGATACAATTCGCAAATCTCCTGAACAGATGAATGAAACCGTACGAAAAGTGACGTGGAGTATAACAAATAACTGAATAAGGCCTTCGATAAGGTGTAGATGAATGCAGCTTAGCTAAAACAAACTTATGAGACGTGTTTGATGAAAGGTGGTTTGGAGAGAGATGGGTTAATTTTATATGCATGTCTCGAGTATGCTTTGAGACATTGTGCTCTTATTAGGCCGTATATTGGCGTTACAGGATTGCGTGATATTGACGTTATGGGATTGTGTGATTGGAGACACCACAGTTCACATGTTATTGTTTTACTCGTTGGATGTCTCAAAACTTTAGACTAGTGCTCAAATTATTTGTTTGAGGTGGAGTCCGTTCCTTCCGAGACTTCTTTGGTAATTTGATTAATGGTATGGATAAATGAATATAGCTTTGAGTTCATCAGATGAAAGAAGATAAATAGCTTCGTCTATTTTTTGAATTACGTATGACACTATAATATCAGTAGGATCAAGTGAAAATTTAACCCTACAAGATTATACACATCAATTTTAAGCAAATCAAGTTTTATACTTTTATTATACTACTTCATTAGTATAATATGGATAATGCATTATCAAATCCTGTGTTAAGTACGATTTAGATCTAAAATAGAAGCGATTTCACACTAATGTTTGTGTTAGTAACCATGCTTATTATCTCTTGCACCTTGATCTTGAAATCCCAAATCATTAACATAATACTAATAGCATAAATTTATTTTAACATACAATTCACACTTAAACCTCCTTAAATTCTAACACAGTAACAATAATACACGAATCATTCGCCCGATTCCTGGTGATCCCGAGATCGATTCTCATCACCCATCTTTGTAGCCCTCTAAACACAAAAAAATAAACTAATACAAGAATCATTTGCAAATAATAAATGTAATGTACTTATTTTTTAGTACAAAAAGGGAATAATAGCTTTCCTATTCTTTGGATATTCATCCTTAAACTTCTCCAAATACCACTTATGATTAGCCATTGCCCTTGGCACCAAATTACAAGAAGTATACAGGAAAAACCCGAACCCGGCCCATGATGAACTCATGATAGCCCAGCCCAACCACTCAATAATCTCACCCAAATAATTTGGGCTACTAACCAACTCAAAAAGCCCACCTCTTGGAATCTTATACCCACCACCTTGGGCCTTCAAGCCCACCAAAACTAAATCCGATTTCACATTTACCACCATACCAAAACCAAAAACCACCATTCCACCGGAAAACCGCCCCCAAAACCACTCATCCAGACCATAATCGCAGTAATCCGAGATCCTCCTAGTCTGAACATACGAATTCAGGAGATTAAACGAGAAAGCCATTAAAGAGACCGAGATCGGAAAATCGCTGGTGGTTTTCCGGCGAAGACGAAGAGGGTAAACGACGGTGCGGTGGAAGTAGTGGAGGAGGAAGACGGCGAGGAGAGAGAAAGATCGGAGGGAAGAAGAGAATTGGCCAAAAGGGTAGATTAGGAGAGAGAAAAAAATGGTGGGACTTTCCATGAGAAGCCATGAGAGCCACGAAGGGATGGTGGGGCCCCACCCTGAGCGGCGGTGACGGCCGTAAGGGGCTTGGATGAAGTGTAATGCGAGGAATGTTGGGAGGGAAATGAGGTATAGGGTTATGAGGCAGAGGTTGTAGATGGTGGCGTCTGCGGAGGAGGCCGAGGACGCCGACATAATTGATTTTATTGATACGGTGTAGGACCCTACTGAATCAGCGCCTCGAGAAAATGGAAAATTAAGTTTGATGAATGAGTTATGTTTTGAAAGCAGAGGGGAGTAAATGAGTAATGGGGTTTTGGGGTGGTCGGATGGGGAAAAATGAAGTGGAAAGGATTGAGTGGAAGTGGGATTGGGGAATTTTAGGATCTTTGTTGGTTCTGGTTTGGAGTACTAATTATGTGACCCATTTGTCCATTAGTTCATTACTAATTTACTCATTCTCATTAAATTAGAGTTATAGTGTTGTGTTATGTTTGTATCGTAAATCGTGATTGCGTATTCGAGTTTATGTTTGAAGTTAAATAGATCCTGTCAAAAAAAAAAAGTTGTTAAAGTTGATCGGTGAATCTCAACACTAATTTCATTTGTGTAATTGAACGTGTTGTGTTAATCTATTTAATTAAATGTGTCGAAAAGTCTTGATACTAACATATTTAGTTCATTTTGTATTGTTGTTTGTGTTAGTTTTTGACGGCTATATATACACAAAATTAATTAAAGTAGGAAAAAGATTGTCCAATTTTAACTACTCTCTCCGTTTCATAATGTTAGTCCCAATATACTATTTTGGGCGTTTCAAAAAGATATACCCATATTGAATATATTTCATTTATAATTTGATTTTTTTTTGGAATTAATAAGTTGCGGATTGATGAAATTACTCCAAGTAAGGAAATCTTTACCTTAAATTATGCAATTATAACTTGTGCTTTCCGAATAAAAAATTTAAAAAGTTAAATAAGGTAAACTAATTATGAATTATGTTGTACTTTAATGTTAGATTCCAAATATATTTTTTTTTTCTTATTTTATGTGATTGATTCCATATGGGACGAACATGAGAGTATACAATTTGATACTCCCTCCCTCTGTCAAACTTGTAGTTTTATCATAAATATATATAATTGAAAATTAATTAGTTACTCAATTAATGGAGGAAAATTCAATTACATACCTGTATAAGTAGTCATCTCATTCTTATATACACAATAGTTTTTTCAATATATATAGATATCTTATACTTGTATAAATTTATAGAAAAATTCAGAAATTAAATCTAATACATAAATAGTGAAAAGGTCAAATTACGCCTATAATTCTATAATGAATAAAGTATTCCATATATATTGCGAGTAATCATCTTATATTCAGATTAAAATTGTCAAGATAGTGTCATTTTTTATAGGCCCTGTTTGGGAGAAAGCTGAAAGCTGAAAGCTGAAAGCTGAAACTGATTGAGTTAGCTGATTTTGACTAGCTGATTTTATTAACTGATTTGACTAACTTATTGTATTAACTGATTATATAAAAGTGTTTGGTTAATAGCTAATAGCTTAAAGGTGTTAGAGTATATGAAATGACCAATAAGCTAATTGTGGGGTAGGTAGTTTAAATAGGATTTTAAATTAAATGAGGTTATAAGTGTCATTTCACAATAATTAATGAATAAGGTAATTGAAAAAGCTCCTAAAATGAGCTTTTTTTAAAAAGAGCTTATTTAGTGGAATAAGCTTTTTCAATAAGCTTACTACCAAACACTTGTATTAGCTTGTTTGACTAGTCAATCAGCTAAAGTTAGTCAAATAAGCTAATATACCCCCAATAAGCTTTCTTCCAAACATGACCATAATAAAAATTGATTCATAAAAAGTCATACAACATCTACAAAAATATTTATAACTAATAAATGCGGAGTACATGACAATTGAATCATATTAAACATCTCTTCAGCAAAAGTGCAAAACTACGATCGTTAGTTCGTTATTGCAAATTATACCTTCTTCATACTCTCTTTTATATTGCTATTATATTTGTGATCTCATCACGTAGTAATTTAATCGATTCCTTCCTTAAAACCCTGTATAGGACCTTGTTTATATGATTTATATAAAATGCTAGAGACGTTTTCAAAAAAAAAAAAAAAAAAAAAAAAAAACATTATCTCCATAAATTTTGGTAATTAGTGGAAAAATTTGGCAACTTTGCCTATGTGCCTTATATTGCAAGCTGGCTCTCGTAATGGTTTGCAAATACTCTGTAATATAAAGTAGTTTATTTAGAATTTAATCAAATGCTTTTCAAAATGTTAACCATCTAATGTATAGTTTCATAATATCATCCGTTACATAACTCATTGACAACTTTTGACGTTATATAAATCATAATCATGTCTTGTATTGTGTAATAAAATTTACATAGCTGTTAAACGCATATAATTTCTTTTCAAAAAACATATACTTTGTACCTAGCAAAAGTAGTAGATTATAAGTAGTGGCTATTTGTTTATTTTATACATCAATGAAATATTCTTAAACGATTTCTCATACCCTAATGAAAAACAAAAAGAAATAAGTCTAGAAATTAATTTTATTTCTTTAATTAAAAAACGAAAATGCACCAAACAATTACAAGCATATATAATTTAATGATGGTTTTAACAATTATATAAAGTCATACTATGATGACGAAGATGAAGAAGTTGATCCATCATTAGTCAAACTAATGCCATCCTTATCAGTCCTCACTTGCCAAGCAGAAGCCGCAATTAACGGGCGATTATGCCACCCTAGAGTCAAGCACCCGTCACACTCTTGTACACTATATCCTTCGCCCGAGCACAAACTTAGTAACATGTTCGCTTGTTTAAAGGCGTTACGTCCCATATGTAACGTCTTAAACCCGGCTTGGATCAATCGACCTTGCCACTTTGTTAGTGGCTCGTGTCTTTCGATCCTAGCCGACCCTTCACAACATATTATGTTACATATTTCCCTTTGCATGTATGTCTCGGCTAACGGCTTAGCGGCTTCGAGCTGACAAGCCTCTAACGAGTCAAACATTGCGGAATAATAATGTAACGCTTCCGTGAAACGTACTAGGAAGTCTGGTACGTTATGGTTAGCATCTTGTTCTACCACGGTAACAATTTTCGGGTTTAGACTTTTAATTGACTCGAGAAATTGGTTTATGTTTGTGATAAGTAGTCGATGGAGTTGTAAGATGAAATTAACGGCTATAGCTTCTTCGGGACTTGTTTGGAACATCCACGGCTTGATGTCCTCAAGCCGCGATATTGTAACAACTCGAAATGAGAACTTTACATTAATTGACCGAGCTAGTTGGGCTAGCCTCATCCCGGTTTCGTGGAAGAAATCATGACCATTCGATGTAGATGGGCTAATCGCGGTTAGCGTTAAGGATGGTGGACCGCCGGGCCTTAGAGCCAAGGCTTGGATTAGAGCCGGCCATTGCAAGCCGTGCATCAAGTTGAAGTCGATGACGTGTACATGGGCTTGGCCTTCAAAGGCCTCTAATATGGCTTGGTTAGCCGTAAAGTGAGCAAATTTAAGGTAAGGACAAGCCTCATAAAAGTGATGATAGAGTACCTCATTAGACACCGAGCCCGGCCCGGCTAGGCTCGGCTGGCATAGGCGCCGGCTCAAAGCATCAATGAAGTAGCCGGCTACCTTGCCAATCCCACAAGCCGTATTGACACGTGTCATCATCCCATTGGTCATCTCACTAATAAGCGAATTCGCCAATTGGAATTCGCCACGTTGTAGTGCATCAGCACAAGTTAACAAAGCATGGACTAACCTTATTCCAACATCCTCCTCCATGTCACACACTAGCTGACTCTCCCCACTTAGCTGCTGCTCATCAATCTGGTCCGTCCACGTGTCACCAATCACCTTCATCAACTCATTTGACACTGGATCAATATAACTAAGGCCCGGGCCAGACCCGGGCCCTAGAGTAGTAGGCAGTGACACATGTTCAGGGACGAACGTATTGACCCATGATGTAACCCGATCATAGCTGATCAACTCGTCCGTATCGGATACCGGATGTGATACACCAGAGAGGTCATAGGACCTCATGACATTACTATTATTAGAAATAATGGGATTAGTTGAATGGAAGATATATAGTGTACAACCACTTATATATTATTTATAGTGAGCGGGCCGGGCTTAGTGAGAAGCTAAGAAAGAAAGAGAGAAAATAGAAATGTAGGTTATTAGGAAAGAGGGAGAATATGAAAATGAGAGGTTTGGGGATATATAGATATTATTGTGCACATAATATAGGCACTTATATAAACCTCTACTACGTGAAATGTATGTGTTAATGTGTGGTGTTACCACGTGAACTATGCACTAGTTAACGAGTCAAAAAAAGCTAGTTGAGTTTATAAAATGTTTGATTATTATTGTTTGGTTTGCAATTATTGTTAAATTATAATACTCAATAATTACTCGCATAGTTTTAAGTAATTTTTATTACTGTTAATATAAGTGTGTACACGTATACGGCCTTGTTAGTAGCGCTAATGAGGTAAAATAATAAATAATTTAGGGGGTATAAAATGTCCACACACTATTTTTAAGAGTTTTTTTTTAAAAAAATGACATAAATGAGAGCAATTATGTAAATAAATATTTTAGGAGCATAATCGTTTCAACATTATTTATATACCTTTAGTCATACATTTAAAAGTTGTAAAAGGGTGTAAAATTATGCTTAATTTTAGTTTTAGGATGAAAGTAGGTAGTGATAAAAATTTTCTTTATGCAATGACTAAAAGTGATTGTGAGATTCAAGTTTCGTGATTACTGATTAGATAGAGAAGTTATAAAGCTTTGTCTACTGAATTAACCAATCAATTTTTGGTCCAATTAATTATCATTATTACAGTATTATAATGTTTATTATTCATAGTTAGTTGTTAGAGAGTCCAATTCATCATTAATTAAGACGATTAAGTCCACCATAACTTATTTGGTTGAAAATAGTACGGAGTACTATATTGGTGAAAAAGATGGTGAAAGATAACAATGTCACATTTTGAATATTTGATTTATTTTTCATTGAGAACAATGTTTCTAAAACTTTTTTTCACTTTCTTAGTAAATTAGTTGAATTAGGAATCAAAGGCTAATCATATTGATTTTTTTTTTTAAATGATCATTGTTAAGTTTATCATGAACGTTACTCCATAGTTAGTTGATTTAACGAGTATTTAGTAATTACTAATCTAATGACTAATAGTTTTATTGCCTACAGTCCTACACATAATGAAGATTAAAATTTACAAAGGTTAAAATTCAAATTAATTTATAAGACTATTGTACTAGCTATATTGCTTAAACAAGATTAAAATTTAAAATACTGACTAGCCTTCACAAATTGCTTAAAAAAGATTAAAATCTACCAAGGTTAAAATTCAAATTAATTAACTTGATATATTCTCTTATCAGATAAATGAAGTAATAAAGAATTACAGAGAGAAAAGTACGTAGTATATAAAAACGCCATATAAGACTATTGTGTGATTCAGTGTGAATACTGACTAGCTATATGTGCAGAATGTGCTCCACAAAATCTGCCACTTTATGAGAAACAAAGAAGAAAATTTAAAAAAGATGCTTAAGAAATAATGAAATATTATGATTATTAATACAACATTCAATTTCTAGTTAGTACAATGTCATTCATAGCTCTAATTACAATTTACAATTGTCACGTCATCTGACTTGATGATTATGGCATCAATACTTTTATACTTGCCACTTACTCCGTAATTAATAGATTGATGTTAATTAATACCAAACTAATGCAATACTTATCAATAATTGCTTACCGGGCGTGACATTCCACAAATTTACTCTTCTAATTCTCATGCATTTTATTTATTTATTTATAAAAATAATAAAGGTGCAATTATAATTACAATAACACTTTATATATCCATGATCAACTTTCCCCGGCTCCCCAAAGATTGAAATTTTGAGAGTTGAGATTTTATTGTTACGTAATTATCTTACCCTTCGAAAAGAAAAAAGCTTTACTCGTAAAAGTAAATTTTATAACCCTATTGATGTAAAGAGTTTTTACATTTTTGTACAAGTGACAACTACATATGACTTAACCTAGTCACATAATCCATAAGTGGAAGATGAAGATGTGGAGTGTGGGCTAACATGACTATATAATTATCATGACCTTTAAAGGCCACTTTTACCATTTCTAACTAATTAATCTAGAAGAAGCAATTAAACTAATTAAGTGGAATCTATCATTATTTTCCTTCATAGTACTATATATATTAAGTTCACGTACCCTACCAATTAATTAATTAATTAATTATATGGACGATTCTCCATACATAAATATGCATTTATTTAGTTATATATCTATTGATGTAATTGAAAATGTATGACATCTTTTTAACTGAAAATGACTCATTAACCACACCCATCAACATAATCTCCACAAGTTTGACAAGATTTTAAAGTAGATAATGACTTCTTAATTGGCATACAATGTATTAAAAATGTTAATTACTTCAATAACACATGTATGTTTTTGATGTGTAATTAACAAGGATTAACCTTTTTTTTTTTATTTTTTTATTTTTTTTTTAACATTTGTAATTTATGAAGATTGATCGAATTAACGTTTGATGTCCACAAAATTTATTTTAAAACTAATATCTAGCTAGCTTAGTGTACCTATATATAGCAATTAGCAAACACATAAACTTATTTTAGTGATATTGGATAATTTAATTTATCCATTCATTTAGTAGTTTTTTTAACATACCGCGAAGTATTTTAGATATGTGTATATAATTTCACGCACAAGTTATTAAAATCTTAAAAATAGGGCTAAGCTAGTTATTTATTCTATTCATATCAAGTACATATAATTGTTTTTTTTTTTTTTTAACATACTGCGAAATATTTTAGATATGTGTATATAATTTCATGTACATGTTAAAATCTTAGAAATAGGGCTAGTCGTCATTTATTCAATTCATGTCAAGTACTAGCCAATTAACAATTTAGACAAATCAAATTTGATATATAGTGCTATGTATTCAAATTGATGTTCAACCTAACTCTTAAGACTTTTTCCTCTAATTAATTTCTTGGGGTTTGTCAAATATTAGAAAAATCCTTCCATAGGCTTAGATCATGATTAATATAGGCTTTAGGGATTATTTGGCAAAATTTTATAAAATGAACATTAATGCATTGTTTATGAATCAAAATCCGTATTCAAGTCCAAAAAGATGGTGCCATATTAGGGTCTGTAAATTAATACATAGCAGTCAACTCGCATAATGTTCATATGCTAAACGTTAAACTTCGTTTTATAATATCACCCAAAGAAGGTAAATTTTATATTCTTTGCCAATCAAAAGAGCTTGAAATTTCAAATTAAAATGCGTTGTTTATCAAGCTGATTATACGGAGTATGATAACATCAGATATAAAAGGTAGTAGCTTTTTACAACATTAATTTTATGCTCGTACTTCTATAGGTAAGATGATCATATACAATTATACATCTCACACTAAATTTATATACAAATATACAATGATAATGATGTATTCTATATATTCACCGGATTTCACTTTTTCAACTTATCTTATACGAGTATTCTATATGGAGTATATTCATTAAAATTTATTAGAATCTAATAGACAATCTACAATACATAATATGATGTATATCGAAGGTTCAGATATGTTATTTTTTGAGTTTATCTAATACGGATTTACTTGATTTTGACTGATTGGAACTTATATGAGTCAGGCCGACTCCAATTCAAGATGAAAGAATTTAATAGCTGTCCTAAGCACATTAATTAGTGTTTACCTCGGGTTTGAATGCGATAGATAATACATCGTTCTAATTAAGTAATTAGACTAATCAAATATCTTATTAGCTAATCCAAGCATGCTTTGGTGGATTTTTTTTTTTATATATATAAAAGAGAAGAAAATGATGACATGAGAGCTAAATTAAGGGAGGTTAATCGAATTTAGAAACAACAATTGCTTTGTTTTCCTTAAAGAAAAACGTTGTGCATGGGACAAACAACCCTTGTGTCTCACCCTACCGTTGTTTCAGCTGACAATACCAAGCTATTCCTTTTATTGTCCTTTGTTTTTAGTTTTTGTAATCTACTTCACTAGTTTACTACTACAAGCAATTATATTTACAAATTTTAAGGAAATTAATTTTTTGAACAACATAGATAAATGATTATATCTAAGGACCATATAATAAAACAAACTCAAAGAATCGTACTACTTGTAATATTTTGGTTCGACCGAGTAAAATATTGTAACTTGAATTCTAAATTGATAAATTTTATGAACCGATTTTCAAAAAATTAACATAGTGAAATGCAAATTTATGTACGTGGAACTGAAAGTTAATTAATTTAATAATTTAGTAATTTGAGTCAACTAAATTAAATTAAATAGTGTGTACCTCGTAAAAGTTAAGGAATCTCTTAATTTAGCTCAAGACATTTAGTCAGTGCCTAAATTTGCATGGTTTTATCCATTTGGTTTTTTATGTTTACGTAAAGCTTAATTTTCAATAAAAAGGTTACAATTTTAACAACCTTGATTATATGGACCTTCGTTGTGGAATTAAGCTATTATTTGTATCTTTCATTAGTTTTTCTTGTTTGGAACCTCATTAAGCATGGGTAAATGTGAGTAATTTATAAACAAAATTATAGCATGTTGTTTAATTTTAATAGATTGCAATGTACTACGGACAGTACTAATTAGCAAAATCAGATTCCTTTACCAACTGAAAACTCCGATCACAGCCACCAACAAGCATGTAGATAATCGACACAATACTTATTTGATTACAAATTATGGCTTATGAGCCTGTATTATAATATTTTTTTTATTTTTATTTTTTATATTAAGCAGTATTCTCTTGTTCACAAATTCTTAAAGCCTATTCAATTCAGTTTAATTTCCGTTCAGTTCAATTCAGTTTCTAATTTCCTTTTCTAATAAACAATTCATTTCAGTTTAGTTTAGTTCAGTTCAATTCCGTCAGCCCCAATCAGTTTAGTTCAGTTGTTTTCAATAAATCGGAACTGGCCCTTATATGTTTTTAGTCACACCATTAGTTGATGGTGTGACCACTTCACATTTAAGCAACTAGTTGAGTTGTTAAGGTTATAACGTTATTAAGATTATAACGATGATCAAATGAGGTTATGTTGATGGATTAAAGGCAATGAAATATGGGAGCTACTTGCTAAAAACAGGTTGAATTATTGTTTTTCGAAGGTAAAATTGTCAGAAAACTCCTTATTTTTTTAGGCAATTTGTATCTAGTGCCTTTTTTTTTTGTCAACTAACACCTTGAATTAAATTTTATTTTAATAAAATGCCACCTTAATGATGGATTCCGATCCGGCGTTTTGACTTTCATTTTCCCACCGATTTTGGTCACAATGGAGCACGCGAGAGCTAGGTAGTGCACAAATAGGAAATCCAAATCATTTCTACCTTAATTCTTCCCTTTCCTCATTCATTTATTGGTTAAAAGTTATAATTACGCAAACTTGCGTTGTTGTGTTGTTGTTGAAATTTCCGAAGTTGAAACCCACAAGATTCAGCTTTCAATTCGGGAGGCAATGGTAGATTAATCAAATTAGACTTATACAACTTAGGTGCATGAATCTTCAAGTAAGTGCATCACACGAGCACAAAGATGGAGAGAAAATGAAAGTCAAATGCTAAAAACTTGACTTTTTGTCCGCAATCTGTCATTCAGGTGTTATTTTTAAAACAAGATTTAATTTAAGGTATTAGTTGACAAAAAAAATAAAGTAAGGTACTAGTTCACAAATTGACTTAAAAACAAGGTATTTTCTGACAATTTTGCCTTTCTTGAATGAAAATGTAGAGTTACTTAATTTTTACGAATTGATGTTACTCGTAAAATGTATCGGAAGTTATTATTACTCTTTTTTTTTTTTTTGAATAAATATTGGAGGTTGTATATCCATTATAGTAATTTTTTTTGAAATAAATTCATTATAGTAATTAAAAAAGGGTTAGTAATAAACTTTTAAACCCAAGCTAAAATGGGTCTGGATAAATCTAAATCCAACCCAAGAGGCCAAGAGAGTGCAAAAAATTTGGGCCACGTTATAGATATGCGACAACAACACAGGATTTCTTGTGCATTGTTCCCTTTTGCTCTTTAAATCTTTAGTTAAAAGACCTTTCAACAGAAAAACAGCAATTTTTGGGAGTTTTGCAAAATGAGCATACTATTCGTCTCTCAACAAAACTGAACAAGAATAAAAATTACTCGGAAAAGCACAATGCTTGCATATTTGTGTCAAACCCCCCAAACATGGTCAGTGGTGCCTGAACACATGCGGTGAGTTTCAGGTTCAAGTTGTGATATGAGTCATAGAAGCATCATAGATGAACAAGAGATCGGAAAGTAGTCTAGCTCTTACAGACCATTCACCATTTCACCTTCACGCTGTCAAGGAAACCGATGGCATGCCAACTCCAGCCCCAAAAGTTGAACACTGCAATAATCTTTATGAAACTATTCTGTTTATACAAGAAACAAGTTTATAGATAAAACGTCTCAAGTTAAAACACCATAATATGGGCGCAAATGCTGTACTGTTTGCTAGGAAACACAAAAACATATAATTGGACCAACGGCTTTACACTAGACAGATGAATACATCTTCTTGAGTTATTGCCTGCATAGATTTACATATTCCACACTGTTGTAGTGATTGTCATGCAACACAGTTATTTATGGCAACATGGATTCTTCAGAAATATTTGTTGCCATATAATTCAGAGACTATCAGAACAATAAAACAACTAGATATGGTTCATATTAGTATGGATCATTCAGATTATGTAGTAAAATGAGTAGCTCAAATACATCAGGTCACAACATGAATTAGGAAGGGGAATCTCTGATTAATTCAGAACGACCTGACTCCAAACTATGCAGGGTTGCATCAATTACGCAAATTGACATAAATCATGGTTTCACAGAGTAAACAAGTAATGTTCAACCTCCCATCGTGTGACTACATGGGCTAGAAAAAAAGTACTCCATAGTAACAAGTATACTGCTCAGGATCAAAGGAGAGGAAGAAAAAAATCCTGAGTATAAGAACTTGTATTCAAGTTCAGATGTCAGGTATAACCTAAGCTTGAAAAGCATAGCACAGAGCTGTGATAATGATGTAAACTAAATCATGGGAAAAGAATAGCAAGAAAAGGATCCAAAGGGCAAATTAATAATGGATTATAAAAAGCCATCTAAATTATATTGATCTAGGTATAAAAGCAATTTAGTGACATAAATCACAAAAGCATAACACAAGAACTATTGGAATAGTGTAGTGACAAGATTAGAAGAATGGGCCAAACATTAGCAGTATCACAATGATATTGATCCCAAAATTACTTCACAAAGTCCCATTATGAGTTGACTCAATCAATACCACAAGCAGTGATGAATATTCATGATGGATAAGAGATATTTAGAAGGTGGAATGGTAGATAAGGAATAACATGTTGGAAGTTCTTGATATAAAACAAGAGTGTTGGGAAAAATAAGAGAGAGAGAGAGAAAAATAAATGAAAGGGGAAAAGTCCCACATTGATTGGGGAGGAAGGTTTTTCCTTGTTTTTATAATGTAGTGCTTTAGCACTACTTAGTTGAGTGAGCTGGAGGTGTGTGTTACTCCACACGCGCGCGCGCCGAGCCGGGTCGGGCTCGGGCCTCGGGACTTGGGGTCTTGGGGAATGCACGGGCGTGGGTCCTTGTTATCTTTTTGGAGAAATTTTATTTCCCTTTTCTTTGTTAAACAGAATATTCCTTTTTGTCTGTTGGGTTTATTCTTTTCTGACTGTTGTGAGAATTAATCAGCCATTAATTCCTTGATTGTAGCTGACTGATTAATTCCTTGTTTCTTGCCTCGGTTGTTGACTGACCAGATTAATCTGGTCGTTTTCTTGGCCAGATTCTTCCCACCTTTCATGCTTTCCGTTTTTCCTCTTCACCCTATAAATATTCGGTGGTTTTCTTAGCCAAAACACACAACACAATCAGTCTTCTCTCTTCTCTAAACTTATCTAAACACATGTTCTTTCTGTTCTGTTTTCTGGGCAAGTATTCTGAGTTCCAGTCGGGTTTGTGAGTGCACATAAACTCCGGCGCCGTGCTTATCCTGGAGGGCGACCGCAATTGTCTACTGCACCGGGAGGTAGCGCGGAATCGTCTTTTAGGTCAGTGGTTCTCCACGACGCGGCTATTGTCAGTTTGGTTCACGCATCAAGAGATAAGTTATTTCTGTTTTATTGCTTATTAGTATAACAATCTAAAAGACGATTATGGCTTCCAAATTCCTTGTTCCTGATATGTCTAAACTAGAACCTCTTGATGGAAAGAATTATAAACGTTGGGCTGTTAGGATGCATTTTTATTTGGAGCAGATTGATGTTGCATATGTTCTTGATGATGTTGTTGAACCTGTTGATAAAGATGATTTGTCTGAATCTAAGATTAAGTTTTCTAAGGATGATAGAACTTGTAAGGGCATGTTGTTGCATTATATGTCGAATAGTCTGTTGGATATTTATATGGGTTTTTATCATGCTAAGGATATTTGGGATGCTTTAGAGAAAAAATATGGAACTGATGATGCTGGTACTAAACGTTATTGTGTTAGTAAGTGGTTAAGTTTTCAAGTTGTTGATGATAAGCCTATTATTGATCAGATTCATGCTTATGAGAGTATTTGTATTAATATGGCTGCTGAAGGTCTGTCTATTTGTGATACTACCCTTGCTATTGTTCTTATTGAGAAACTCCCTCCCTCTTGGAAGGATTTTCGTAACCAACTCATGCACAAAAAGAAAGACCTAACCTTAGAGGAACTTGCTGCCCACCTCAAAATTGAGGAGGAAAACCGTATCAAAGACAAAACCCCTTCTGTTTTTCCTTCCTCTTCTTCTGCCAAAGCCAACCTTGTTGAACCCAAATCAAACAACCAGTCCAAAGCCAAAAACAGTAACCTTAAGCCTAATGGGAAAATTCAGAAGTACAAGTTTAAGGGAATCTGTTATGAGTGTGGTTTGACTGGTCACAGGGCTAGAGATTGCAGGGTCAAGAAGAAGAATGGGCAAAGTCAAGCAAATCTTATTGAGGATTCTGACGTTATTGTTGCTGTTGTTTTAGAAGCTAACTTTACAGGTAATGCTGCTGAGTGGATTGTTGACACTGGAGCTACCAGGCACATCTGCGCCAACAAGGACATGTTCACTACCTATGACAAGGTTGAAGGTGAAAATGTCTTCATGGGCAACTCAGCTTCTGCTTCTATCCAAGGCAAAGGGAAGATCGTTCTCGCTCTCACTTCTGGAAAATTGCTTACTCTCACTAATGTTTTGCATGTTCCAGAAATGCGCAGGAATTTAATTTCTGGCAGTTTGCTCATGAAAGCTGGACTGAAGCTCTCCTTTGATTCTGATAGATTAGTTCTTACTCGCAATGGGGAATTTGTGGGGAAGGGCTTTTGTAATGGGGGGCTTTTTACTCTTGATGTTAAAATTGACACTATGAATAAGAATGCTAGTACTTCTTCTGCTTATATTGCTGAGTCTATTGATTTATGGCATGCTAGATTAGGTCACGTTAATTTTGATTCTGTTAAAAGGCTTAAACACTTAAATTTGATTCCAAGTTTTTCTAAAACTGATTTTTCGAAATGTCAAGTTTGTGTTGAAGCCAAATTTACTAAGAAGCCATTTAAATCAGTAGATAGACAGACTGAAGTACTAGAACTTGTTCATAGTGACTTAGGTGATTTTAATAATCACGAAAGTAGAGGGGGTAAAAAGTATTATATTACTTTTGTTGATGATTGTTCACGTTTTTGTATGGTTTATCTTCTCAGGTCTAAGGACGAAGCTGAGGAAATGTTCCTCAAATATAAAGCTGAGGTAGAAAACCAGTTGGACAAAAAGATCAAGAGGGTTAGGAGTGACAGGGGTGGGGAGTACAGCCCTGACACTCTTAAGGCATTTTGTGAGCAACTTGGCATTGTTCATGAGACGACGGCTCCCTATTCACCCGAACAAAACGGTATAGCTGAAAGGAAAAATAGAACTTTAAAGAATATGATGAATTCTATGCTTATTAGTTCTGGGCTTCCTAATAACATGTGGGGGGAGGCTATTCTTTCTGCTTGTCATGTTTTGAACAGGGTTCCTCACAAGAAGCTTGACAAGACTCCATACGAAATATGGAAAGGTCGAGCGCCAAACCTGAAATACTTGAAAGTGTGGGGGTGCCTAGCAAAAGTAGGCATACCTAGCTTCAAGAGGGATAAGATTGGTCCCAAAACTGTTGATGCTATTTTTATTGGCTATGCTTATCAAAGTGCAGCTTATCGTTTCTTTGTTAAAGGTGCTAACAATTCTTATGCAGGTGGTCATATCATTGAAGCAAGAGATGCTGAGTTCTTTGAGAACATTTTTCCTTTGAAAATGTCTCCTTCTAATGATAGTGAATTGCATGCTAGTAGTTCTGTTAGTTTACCTATTGCTAATGCTCCTATTACTAACGATGATTCTGTTTTGGAGCCAAGGAGAAGCAAAAGGGCAAGAAAGGAAAATAGTTTTGGTCCTGATTTTATTACTTCTTATTTATCTGAATCTTCCTTAATTGATGATGATTTTGTGCATATTTTTGTTTTGGAAGATGATCCAAGAACCTATGATGAGGCAATGAGGTCAGTTGATGCTGTATTTTGGAAAGAAGCAATTGATAGTGAATTACAATCAATTCTCAATAATAACACTTGGGAATTGGTTGAACTTCCTAGAGGTTGTAAGCCCATTACTTGTAAATGGATCTTTCGGAAAAAATTAAAGGCCGATGGATCCATAGACAAGTATAAGGCAAGGATAGTGGTAAGGGGTTTTACTCAAAAGTTTGGCATTGATTATTTTGATACTTACTCCCCTGTTACTAAAATTGCAACCATTAGGACTTTAATTGCTCTTGCTTGCATTTTTGGTCTTGTTGTTCATCACATGGATGTCAAAACTGCATTTTTGAATGGTGACTTGGATGAGGAGATTTACATGGTCCAACCTGAAGGGTTCGTTGTTCCAGGACAAGAGGAGAAGGTTTGTAAGTTAGTCAAGTCATTGTATGGGCTTAAACAAGCTCCGAAGCAATGTCATGACAAATTCGATAAGACTATGACTGGTAATGGTTTTCATGTTAATGAAGGTGACTCTTGTGTTTATTTTAAGCATGATAGTCATGGATGTGTAATTATTTGTCTTTATGTGGATGATATGTTGATTTTTGGGACTAACTTGGATCGTGTAAATGAGACAAAACAGTTTTTGAGTTCGAATTTTGAAATGAAAGACATGGGTGAGGCAGATGTGATTTTGGGAGTAAAAATCAAGAGGACTCCAAATGACATCTGTCTTAATCAGTCACACTATGTTGAAAAACTTCTTAAAAAGTTTGACTCATTTAATGTCGATCCAGTTAAGACTCCCTATGACTCAAGTTTCCACTTAAAGAAAAATAATGGTAATCCAGTTAATCAGTCTGAATATGCTAGAATTATTGGTAGTGTTATGTTTCTTATGAACTACACTAGACCTGACATTGCTTATTCTGTTAGTAGGTTGAGCAGGTACACTCATAATCCAAGCAGTGATCATTGGATTGCTCTAAGGAGGTTGCTTAGGTACCTTAAGGGTACTATGGATTGGGGTTTGCACTACTCCAAATTTCCTGGAGTTTTGGAGGGTTTTTGTAATGCCAACTGGGTATCCGATAATGATGAAGTTAACTCCACTAGTGGCTATGTCTTCACCCTTGGGGGTGGAGCCGTATCCTGGAAATCTTGTAAGCAATCTTGTACTGCTATGTCTACTATGGAATCTGAGTTTATTGCTCTTGAATTGGCAGGTCATGAGGCAGAATGGTTGAGGAACATGCTTGCAGATATTCCACTGTGGGGGAAGCCAGCTCCTTCAGTTGCACTTCATTGTGATTCGCAAGCTGCTATTGCTGTTGCACACAACCATGCCTATAATGGGAAGAAGAGACACATCCGTCTGAGGTATAAAGCCGTCAGAAATTTGTTGTCTGAAGGGGTGATATCACTGGACTATGTTAAGTCCGAAAAGAACATTGCGGATCCGTTAACTAAAGGCCTATGTAAAAAACTAGTTTTGGAAACATCGGAAGAGATGGGGCTAAAGCCCGTTGTATGAATTGTGAAATAATGAACTCCTACTCACTATGAGTTCAAAGGGGAACGTTATGTAATAATTCGGAAGCACATTTTTATTTTATTTGTCCATCTCTAGATGTTTGTTTTGTGCTTAGCTACATATGAGAAGGAGGTTGAGCATACGGCTCTTAATGAACCCATATCCATATTTTTGGAGGTGTGTTGTAGCTCACACTTGATGGAGTTCACCTACTTAGGTGTGGAAGTGTGGCCGCTTCCTATGAGTATTTCGTGGGCTTATACTCTAGAGCACCTATGAGCATCCAGGCTGGACGTATGACCAGTATAATGCGTCATCTTTATTCGCGGAATTTCAGAATATTATACATGTTCAATTGTGTGGCTCAAAGTGACGGGTCCCTAACTCCCTATTGAGTTCAAGACGAAGGTCACTTGTTAGGTGAGGGATCATAGCTTGATGTCCACTATGTCCACGAAATACTCATAGGTTGAGCATGCGGCTCTTAATGAACCCATATCCATATTTTTGGAGGTGTGTTGTAGCTCACACTTGATGGAGTTCACCTACTTAGGTGTGGAAGTGTGGCCGCTTCCTATGAGTATTTCGTGGGCTTATACTCTAGAGCACCTATGAGCATCCAGGCTGGACGTATGGCCAGTATAATGCGTCATCTTTATTCGCGGAATTTCAGAATATTATACATGTTCAATTGTGTGGCTCAAAGTGACGGGTCCCTAACTCCCTATTGAGTTCAAGACGAAGGTCACTTGTTAGGTGAGGGATCATAGCTTGATGTCCACTATGTGTTAATTCAAGTCGCGAGACATTGACACTTATGCAATTGTTTTGTTTTGCCCAGAATTCATTTTTCCTTTCTTTCTTTTTCATATCTTCGAACCTGTGGGGGATTGTTGGAAGTTCTTGATATAAAACAAGAGTGTTGGGAAAAATAAGAGAGAGAGAGAAAAATAAATGAAAGGGGAAAAGTCCCACATTGATTGGGGAGGAAGGTTTTTCCTTGTTTTTATAATGTAGTGCTTTAGCACTACTTAGTTGAGTGAGTTGGAGGTGTGTGTTACTCCACACACACGCGCGCGCGCCGAGCCGGGTCGGGCTCGGGCCTCGGGACTTGGGGTCTTGGGGAATGCGATGCGCGGGCGTGGGTCCTTGTTATCTTTTTGGAGAAATTTTATTTCCCTTTTCTTTGTTAAACAGAATATTCCTTTTTGTCTGTTGGGTTTATTCTTTTCTGACTGTTGTGAGAATTAATCAGCCATTAATTCCTTGATTGTAGCTGACTGATTAATTCCTTGTTTCTTGCCTCGGTTGTTGACTGACCAGATTAATCTGGTCGTTTTCTTGGCCAGATTCTTCCCACCTTTCATGCTTTCCGTTTTTCCTCTTCACCCTATAAATATTCGGTGGTTTTCTTAGCCAAAACACACAACACAATCAGTCTTCTCTCTTCTCTAAACTTATCTAAACACATGTTCTTTCTGTTCTGTTTTCTGGGCAAGTATTCTGAGTTCCAGTCGGGTTTGTGAGTGCACATAAACTCCGGCGCCGTGCTTATCCTGGAGGGCGACCGCAATTGTCTACTGCACCGGGAGGTAGCGCGGAATCGTCTTTTAGGTCAGTGGTTCTCCACGACGCGGCTATTGTCAGTTTGGTTCACGCATCAAGAGATAAGTTATTTCTGTTTTATTGCTTATTAGTATAACATAACATGGTCATTGGCATAGCATAAAGCCTCACAAAATTACACATAATAGTCGTAAACATTACCACCTTTAATAACTGCTTTCAATATAGGCCGATAAAGGATTAAGCAATACCTTGCAAAGACAAACATACTGACTTTGCAAACCCAATTACTGAAGAAAACTGAGCATAAGTTATAAAATTACATTCAAAGCATATGCTGGCGGAAATGAGAAGGCACAATTTAGCATCTCAACACACACTGAGACAATCACGAATTCACGATTGGCAAGAAAAATTTCACGTTATCATTAGGTTCATGATGGTTGATACAATTATAGTTACTTTGGCACTCTGAAGATCTAAGAGTGGTAACCAAAGTTCTCTAACTATGACAACAATATATGCTTACTGCCAAGATTATGCCTAGTACTACACTACTCAAAAATAGCAATACCACATACTAATTGAGCACAAGTTAAAAGAAAACTACCAAAGGAATTCATTAATATGATAAGACATCTTTGAATCTAGTCCATATAATTAAAAAATGCTCCTGAATCAGTGATGGTAGAGAGTATGACCTCCAAGAATAACACCGGAGTAGGCCATCTTCTTTAATGATAAAACAGCAGAAGTACATCATCACTTCAGATCTTGCCTGAAAGGCCTTTCTCCTCATCCTTTATAAATTTCTCAGCATCACCCTCATTATCACTTTGCTTAGACAGGGCAGATTCACGCGGTGATGGAGCACCAGTGACTGATTGTTGATAGAGCACGCCACCAGTAAGTGTAAAGAGCAAGCAAACAAGCCCGAAAGGGCTAGCATGTTTATCCCAAATCATCACATTTATCGAAACAGTGAGAAACTTATTCACCACCCCTGTAACAGTGAAAGCAGTAGCAGAAATTGCCTTCCTAGCAGCAAACCCAAAGAAGCTAATCAATAACCCAAACACACAAGACAGTGCAACAGCAAAGAATGCTGTGGTATTAAACCAATCCCCAGCACTCGACGACAAGGCATCAAAAACCTCAGTATACTCCCCCGTGATGATCCAAAACACAGGCGCCATCATCAACGACAACACATTGTTGTAAAACACAAACCCCCAAGTGTTCAATCCAAGATTAGTCACCATATGCTTGATATAAACCATTTCAGTAGTAATGGTCACCAAATACGCAACCGCCCATGAATAAGCAGTCAACGTAAACCCCGAATCAGTGGCAACATAACCAACAGCACCACCCAAAATCACCAGCAATGACACAAATGTCAGCTTAGATGGCAAGGGCTGTTTCCTAAAGGTAGTATCAGCAAGGGCAACCAACAGGGGAGTACACGATCGAAACACGATAAATGTGTCGACATTGGCGTGTCGTAGGAGGTTGGTATTTGTAAATATAGCAAGGAAGAACACAAATGCAGCAGGCAAAAATTTCTTAGCAATGTCAACAGTAAAAGGATCATGATGCAAAAATCCTAGTTTCCCCAAAATCCAAACCCCTAAAGCAGAGGTTAAATACTGTAAAGCAGTCAACAATCCAGGATAATTAAACTGAGTAATTGCATATTTGTTGATCACAGCTAATAAACTTGAACAAAGAGCATACCCAATTACAAGACTACTAGTTGCATAATGTTGTTTTGTAACCTCCAATTTAACAGGAATCATGGTCACAAAATTTCACCTAATTTGGGTCAAAAGTTGACAAATTTCTACCAAATTTGAAATACCCAGATGAAATTTCTTGCTATAATTGACAAATTACAACATTGGGATTAATGGGTAGATCTTAATTGCAAGAAATCACAACCAAATCTGACTTACAAAATCAGAAATTCTCATTCATATAAATTGAAAAACTAAAAAAAGAGGAGAGAGAAAATTGGGAAAAACCTTAGAAATTGAAAATGGCTGCCAACATCTCACGTCGGTGATGAGAAGAGAGAGAGAGAGAGAGAGAGTGATAGTTAGCTTGAATCAAGGATGGTTATGGAGGAGGAGTTGATTTTTCAATTGAATAATAATAAATACGATGAAACGACGTCGTTTCGTAGAAATTAACGTGTAACCATGTCGTTTTGGTTGGCCGACAGGAAATTTTAGTTTGAGAAAAATAAGAAAATGGTTTTAAATTGGGACCCACCAAAAAAGAAAAAAAATCAGATCACGTGGTATTATGGAAAATGGCACGAGCTGGGATGGTGGTGTTGTACTATTATAAAATTAATTACTCTGAATTAGTAATTGCTCTGTCGTGCAATCAGTTTGAAGAAATTTCAACCTCTTTTTTTAGCAACTTATATTTCTTCTGTAAATTTTAGTCATTTTAGAGGTTCAGTAAATTATTTACGTATAATGTCAGATATTAATGAAATTCAGAAATTAAATAAATCACTGTTATGAATTTATGGAATACTGAAAAAAATGTCACTGTTTCAAGTATATGAGACGTGTTTCACAGTACGTGTAAATTTTTTCACGGTATTTTAGTAATTATTATAGTACATTACATATCGTTGAAATTTCTAAAAAGGATGATATGAGTTGTCGCACGTCTGATTGTCGTAGGAAAGATATTGAAAGTTTGATGGCTCTTCTTATTGCCAATTGAATTACTGAGATATCATCTAGCTTTTTAAGTGGTCTACACTCTACTCTACTTATATAAGTTTGTCATTTTTCCAATCTGTATTATGGTATGGCTAAGAATGAAGTGAAATAAGTTGACTTGTTTATTTAGTACGGAGTACAACATTTGCACTTCCTAACAAGCTAAGTTCTATTTTTCCTCTAAACAAAGTATGTCGCATACTTAGCTTATCCAGGCTTTCGTAATCAAGTCGAACTTTCATGAAAAGTAAAGCTTTGATCCTTATCAATTAACAATTTAATTATTGGAAACTAAACTAAATTGAAATAACATCATATAGGTAGTATTATATTTCATGCTCAACACTTCGAGCCTGTTCACATTTACTTAATTTCAGTTCAGTTCAGTTCAGCTCCAATCAATTCAGTTCAGTTCAGTTCAGTCCAGCTCCAATCAGTTCAGTTCATTTCATTTCAGCTCCTAATTTCCCTCTCTCATAAAATATTCATTTTACTTCAGTTCAGCTCCAATCAGTTCAGTTCAGTTCAGTTCAGTTCAGCTCAATTCAGTAAATGTGAACATGCCCTTCAACCTAACAAACACTTAGTAGTTCATCTTATATATAGAGGCACACATGTCATAAGTTGTTCGAATTACTGGTTAGATTTATTTAAGTCAAATCTCGGTAATTGGATCAAGAAGGCATATTAAGACCATAATTTTCACCTTTATTTTCAACCTCAAATTGCAATTAATATGTTAAGACTATGACCAACTAAGTTAACTAATTTATAACCTTTACATACAACTATCCAAACATGTATTTACACCGTATTAAGAGTTTGTTCTCTTCAGCTTAATTTTAATTCAGTTCAGTTCAGTAAATTAGAACACGCCCTAAAAAAAGTATTAGTTACCAATATCCAAATTACTATAACTGCGAGTACAACAATTTTTAGGACACAAAGTTCACAAAATCATGATTGATATAAAAAACAAGCATAACGATTGAGTAAGAAATTAAGAATCACATGTAACTACGAGTATGTCGAACACAATGATCTAGCTCACAAACAGCCGATCAACTAGCCAAGTGAGCCAACGTAACATATATTGCAAAAAACATTGAGTCGTTCCATAAATCTTTGGAAATTAACAAGTTATATATAGTTACATTACAATGATCTAGCTCACAAATAGCCAACTAGCGAAGTGAGCCAACGTATGTAACATTGCGAACACTGAGTCGTTCCATATTTTAAATCTTTGGAAATTAACAAGTTTTGGTATATAGTTACATGCAAAGGATACAACAATTTTTTAGTAGCCATTGATGAAAAGCCTTCATGACGAGTATCAAATTGCACATCGATTTAATCTATTCTGTCTCCATAACAGTAATGAAGCTAAATACTTTGTATATACGAAGTACGATTTATAAATAATGTATAATATATAAGTGTATTAGCTTTAGATTGGATGTAACATATAGAGTAGATTTTCTTGTATGTCAGTCATATGATATTATGATGACATTTTTATTCAGACACTGAAATTTAATTAATGGTTATATTACAGTTATTATTGTATTTCACTAGTAAATTAGATTTGCTTAATTTAATGTACGTTTCTTAAACCTTTACATGATAGAAATACCCTTTCTAATTATTTGTAGTTTCCTTTGTGTTCATTTGCTATTGTCAAAAAAAAAAAAAAAAAAAAAAAAAAAAATTCAATTCATGGTAGAAATACCAGGTATATTAATGTAGAAATTTCTAACAAAATTCTTCTCTTTAATTATAACAAAAAGCTGTATTTTGTAGCTATCTCTCTATATATAAGCATTGTCTAATAAGGTAGGAGCCGATTAATTCCTACGTACAACTACTTAATGAGAACAATTAAGCAACAAATTTAAATCTACTTAAGAAAACAAAAATGTCTAATTAGCACGCGCTAAATGCTAATTAAAAACCCGGGTTGCTACTTGCTAGTCAAATTATGCAGCAGGTGCATAATCATAAGTTCCATCATCGTCGTCGCCGCCATCTTCCCTTGTTGTGCATCTTTGAGGGGCATACTTGTAGCATGATCTTATATCATCCTCAAAACCATTGTTGTTGTTGTTGTTGTTGCCCCTCCTCATGCCAAAAGCCACCAAAATGATTGACATTTCTAGATTACAAATTAATCAAAGATATAATTATTACAATGAATAAATTTAATAATATAATTATATGCTTTTAATTTAATTGCTTAAAACCAATAAAAAAAACTTAGATTTTGTGATGATGTGTGTTGCGTCTTTAATGGTGTAGACTATGGTGCTTATATATACAACAGGAAGTTCAAACACACATGAAAAGGTTGTTAGACATGCAAAGGCACACGAAAAAGCTAAGAGATTCTTTTGTGGAATGTGCATTGCTCAAGGCTTAAAGTGCAAACCCTAAGTAATAGGGATATATGGCATCATATGCTCCATATGTCGTATTGTCGTCCATCCACGTAAGAGCACGAAGGACAACTCAGCGACACATCGGTTTGGATTTAGGTACGTATATGGTCTTAGGGTTGGATAAAAAGCTATACGTACACGAGGGTTTTATGAGGCAATTTTTGGTCTCAAAGATTATTAGGAAAGGTATATATGGTGTGAGGGGTCATATTGCCCTTTTGTTAGAGGAGGTGCGTGATATTAAAGATTTTAAGAGTATATCGTATATGTTTTTGTGTCTTGTATTTGTGTATGTTGGTTGTTGGGACCTACAAATTATATCTTGTTGTTGAGGGATTTGCTCAAGTGCCAAGTGTGCATAAATAGTAATAACTCTTTTTGTTTGAAACTACTACTATACGTATATGTTGTTGTACTGTATAACCATATCACTCGTATATACTTATTCCATATTTTTACCGTATTTTTAAATAATTTCAATAATACCTATTTTTCTTTGACTATCTTTTGTGTATATATGCTTAAGAAAAATAATAATAATAATAATAATAATAATAATAATAATAATAATAATAATAATAATAAAGTATGTGTGGTATTCTAATCTATTAGTTAGATTTGTCTTGCTTTATACTTTAAGTTGTAAATATCAAATTTATATATTTTTTTACAAAAAATTAAATAAATAAAATACTAAGGAGTACCTCAAGTAATTGTTATGTGATATTTTTTCCATGGAGGCGGATGCAAAATGCTCCGTGCATCCATTTTCTTTTTAAAAAGGCGGAATGAATATTTAGTTGTTCAGTAAAGAACATACAGTTATGTTATAAAGAACATCTAGCTATTTTATAAAAAACATCACATATAGTTGTATTATAATGAACATATAGTTGTTTTGTAAAGATCATATGGCTATTTTGTAAAAAAAAAATCAAATTTTATGTTCTTTATATATATCTAAAGAGCATCCGTAATATTAATAAAGAACATGATAATTAGAGGTGGTCAACTTAAGCCCGGTCCGATTCGACCCGAAAATAAGGCGGGTTTGGGCAAGCCAAAATGCATTTTTTTGTTAAAAATCCAAACCCGGCCCGAAAAAAGCCCGAAAAACTTGCTATATTTTCCGGGTTTAGGGACGAGATATTATGTTAAGGCCCGACCCGAGCCGAATTTTTGATCACCTATAATGATAATTTAATGTAATGAACATTTCAAAGAACATGAAGATAAAGAACATTATTTAACATTTTATAACATGTTCTTTTCACTTTAACTGAATGTTCTTTACATTTCTATACAATGTTCTTTACAATTATATAACATGTTCTTTTCACTTTAACTAAATGTTCTTTACATTTCTATACAATATTCTTTCCGCTTTTTTTTAGAAAGGGATGCACCGATGCACCATGCGGATCGTGCATCCGCCTGCAGAAACCGTGCACTGATTGTTATGTACTCCGTATAACTTTGAAATTTTCTATATTATCTCACAAAAAATAACTCAAAGTTGCAAAATACTCCGTTACAATTAACGATGGTATGAACTTATCTATATATACACGTGTTTTCTTTATGGGAGAAAATTTAGATTAACTTACCTATAATTCTAAAAATAAGGCATACAAAAAAATTCTAGTGTATTTTAAAATTAGTAATTTCATATATTTTGTCAGCCTATGGCCCTGATCGGCAAATACAGCTATAGAGGTGATTGTTAGATGTGAATTTATGATAGTAGATGTTAGTCGTGGGATCGGAACAACTATTACGAAGAATATAGCTTCAACAAGCTGCTTAGTGTAGGTGTGGGATAATATTTTATTCGAGGTTATTAGTTGTGAAGATAGATTGTATACATCATATGATAAAGCAAGTATATATGTCAATGTTCATGTAAGCAATGTTAGAAATGAAGGGCCTATTGAATCAGTAGTTAAGTATTTAAATGCTCTTTCGTTATGTACTTAAAACTTTGTAACTAGTATTTTTTGTAAAGTTGCATTTACATATTTATACTTCATGAGATTTAATGATCAAGGTGCACATAGGACAGTGTTTGCAGCAATAATAATAATTTCAATCAACAAATAATAGTAATATTTTAATTATTGAAAATATGAGTATGAATTAAGAGAAGTTGTAACAGCTTTTATTAGTACTATATATGGTCGTCGTACATTACAAGATCTAGTCATACAGTACTTAAAAACCATTCAAAAAGGTACAAATCAAAGATGACTAGTCATTTTTTTTCCCGAACGAAGTTCATCTTTATCTCATCCAATTTGTGTTGCATCATCTCAAAATTTATGGATAACATTGTACATATTTATGGCATATCATTTGAAGTTATAACTAGTTAAACTACACCCAACAAAAATATAGCTATTCAACTATTACGCAGCAGAGGCAAAATCATAGGGAGCATCATCATCATCATCATCATCCCCTTCGATTGCACGAACCACAACCAAATAACTACAATTAACATGATTAATGCAATCATAATCTTCTTTGTGAGCTTGAAATCTGCTCAAGAAAATGGCCATTGTGTTAAGTAGAAACTTTCTAAAAATAGAAACTTTTGAAGAGTTCGACTTAGTAAGATTGATAAGTGAACTAAGGATGATTGTTTGATGAACTTCGAAAGGACATTGAAAGGTTTATATAGAGAGTTAGCTTAGAAGTAGATAAATATTCTGAGGCAACGTAACATTTTGTGGCGCTAGTTTTGCTCGTGTATAAAGTGTGCTTACCCATTGCGCAATTGTGTAAAAGCTAATGCCATGCTTGCTTGCATATAGTAATAGTGTTGTTGAATGTTGAACATATTACAAGAAGGAATAAATACTTGCATATATGTAAAAGGTAAGATTATATTCGATGATATATGCATGTGTATAATATATGTAGTCATCTTGTTGATATTGCTTTTTGTCCGATGTTGATATTTTTGGTACATACACTAGGCGAAAATATCAATTGGCCACCGGTTCAAAACCCCCCTATGCCACCGGTTTTGAACCGGTGGTCAGTGGGGGGGGGTGGCAATTAGCTTTTGAAAAAGCCACCGGTTCAAAACCGGTGGCAAAAACAAGTATTGCCACCGGTTAACCGGTGGCAATAATCTGTCCCGCTTTTTTTTTTTTTTGTGTATTAGTGAGTATTGCCACCGGTTAACCGGTGGCAATAATGCCCTTAAAAAACAAATTTTTTTTTTTTTTTTTTTTCATTTTTTTCACTTAAAATGTAGCAGAAACATATTTATATGTATAATATAAATAAAAACACATATATTCATCAATATGTAAGTAATTGTACACTTTTTAAGAGTGAAAAACTAAATTAATAACTACAAATAAATTAAACGTACAACAATTCCAATTTAGAAGATCTAAATTAATCAAATTACACAAAACTAAAATCGAATATAAATAAAAAAATTTACAATATAAAAAAAAATATTCCTTCCTCTTCACTCTTCGATTCCATTTTAGATCTAAATCAATAATATTCCTGCATCAATCAAAACAAAAAAAAAATCGATTAAAACAAGCCACTAAGACATGCAAACAGAACACCCACAAAAATGCAAAAACACAGAAAAAAAATCCACAAAATTAAAAACAAAAACAACTGAAAAACCCAGAAAATCTACAACTAGTAATACCCAGAAGAAAACCCAGAAAAAAAATTAAACAAAAATGAAAAGAAAATCCCATAAATAATTTTAAAAAGCCGAGAAAAAAAATCAAAAAAATCAACAACTTAAACCCAGAATATTCGAGAAATAACGAATTAAAATCCCAAATTGATTATAATCGCATAATTAAACCCCAAAAAACGCATGCATCAATTAAAAAAAAAAATTAATAAAACTCATGAAACATAATCCCCAAAAACCCAGAAAACCCAAAAGACCCAGAAAACACGAAAAAAAAATCAAATTAAAAACAACCAAGAAATTAAAAAAACCCAGAAAAATCAATTAATTAAAACCAAGAGAGTAAGAGGCGAGTTGAGACGGCGAGTTGAGACGGCGGCAGTGGTGAGATGAGTAGAGACGGTGGCGGTGGTGAGACGACAGAGCAGGAAAGAGAAGGGAGGCCGGCGGTGAGATCGATGAGAGATCAGAAAATCTGGAGATGAGAGAGAGGAGATGAGATCGAGAGGAGATCAGAGAGGAGAGGAAATCAGAGAGGAGAGGAAATCTGGAGAGAGAGAGAGGAGATGAGATCGAGAGGGGAGCTTCGATCTGGAGAGGAGCTTCGATGAGAATGAGGAGAGGAGGATCAGGAGAGGAGAGGAGAGGAGAGGAGGAGAGAGAATGAGGGAGGCTGAGAATGAGGAGAGAGAGTAGGGTTTGGGTTTATAAGGAGAGAGAGTAGGGTTTTTTTTTATAAAAAAAAAAAAAAAAGTAAAAGCCACCGGTTCAAACCGGTGACAATAATTATATTGCCACGGGTTTGGTTTGAACCGGTGGCAAAAACCTCCCCTCAAAATCCCGCCTATTTTTCCCCACATTTTGCCCACCGGTTTTTAAAAACCGGTGGCCTTAGGGCGGTGCTTATCTTCTTTTTTCACCTAGTGATAATGTATTTGATTCTTCACACTATCTTTATCATATCGTTATTCCCTTGTTGTTGTCGTCTACTATTATAAACTCATTACTTTGTTTGTTATTCATATCGAAAATATCCGGGTCTATTCTCTTCAGCTTATTTTCAGTTCAGTACATTTCAGCTCCAATTAGTACAATTCAGTTCAGTTCAGCCCAGTTCAATAAATTAGAACATACCCAAAATAGAAGGCCGCGCCAAATTTGTAGGATGACATTCAATAACATAATCTATCTATTTCATACATGTAGGCAGATTACGCATACAAAATTGGAAGATGTAGTAACCTCTTCAATGCTAGACTCTTATCTCTATATTATTTCATCTAGGTTGGTTGGTTTTTTTTTTTTTTTTTTTTTTTTTTTTTTTTTTTTTTTTTTTAATATGGGAATAATGGGATACTAACTCTTCATGCAAGATTTTATAGGATGGTTAGTCTCGAAAGAAGACTTTTCTAACTTTTGTGTACCTTTCCTTTACAAAAATAAAAAAAAAAAAGTAAAATTGGTAAAAACCACCTTTTATGTTCAACTTTTTTGAAAAAACCACCTTTTATGTTTTTTTTTTTAATTAAACCACCTTTTAAGTATCTAAATTTTCAATTGCACCACCCCTATTTCAAATTATGACGAAAAAATTAACTAAAACGTCAAAGGGGCCCACAACTTGTGACTTTCGCTCCTAAATCATGTATTTTTTTCACCTCCAAAAACATTTGACCCTCCCCTTTATATATATGCATGACTAAATTGAGTAAAGCTCTAAAAAACCAAACTTAATTTTGCTACAAAAATTAAATTGTAGTATTTGTTTATTCTCAAAACCTAAATTGAGGTAATTGAAGTGGATGGTTGAGATGGAAGGGAAAGATTTGCTATGGTTGATGATTTGGAAGTGGATGGTTGAGATACAATATGTTAGATTTGAAATAGGGGTGGTGCAATAAAAAATTTAGGTACTTAAAAGGTGGTTTAGTTAAAAAAAAAACTTAAAAGGTGGTTTTTTCAAAAAAGTTGGACAAAAAAGGTGGTTTATACCAATTTTACCAAAAAAAAATCCAAAAAATTAAATGTTCGAACACTAAACAAAAATAAATCATTTTGATATACCGTATCACTACCTCCGCTTCTTATAATTTGTAACTTTATAGAGAGTTTTACAGGCTCTTAGGAAAAACTTGTTTGTAAGTGTTAAATGATTAGAGTAATTAAAAATAAAGATGCATGTGACAAGGAGAGAGTTTGAGAGGAATGCCAAGTAATAATTAAAAAGGAATGAAATGTTTTTTAGCAAATAATATTGTCACACTTTAAAACTCAGAGATTTGAGAAAAATCAGAAAACAAAATAAGAAGAAGAAATAGGGAAGAACAGCAAAATAGGGAAGAACAACAGAAGAACTTGCCACTAGATCTTTTTTATTAGCTCAATGATTACAATTATGTGTTTGTAGTAATATGGTTGAAAGAATACAAGATAGTAGTAGAGCAGCCTATTTATACAACTAAAATATTACAGCTGTAACTAACTAATAACAAAGTATAACAGAATTAGTTATTCTGTTATGATCTAGAGCTGACGTGGCTTCTTGGAATCTTAAAGTCTGTTAGCTATAGAACCTTCTGGAACACTGTTCTCAGCTTCTAGAACACTACTCTCATCATCCCTCCTCAAACTAGGCAGGACAGAAGACATGCCAAGTTTGTCCAACAAAAACTTGAACTGAGCTAAAGGCAATATCTTAGTCAAAACATCAGCTAGCTGAGAACCAGTTGGAACATAGACCAACTCCAAAAGACCTTCAAGAACCTTGTCCCTAGTGAAGTGCACATCAATTTCTATGTGTTTTGTGCGTTCATGCTGGAGAGGATTTTTAGCAATATGGATGGTACTCTGATTATCACAGTGTAGAGTAATAGGCTTCAAATATGTCACCCTAAATTCTTCTAATATTCTGACCAACCAATCCACTTTTGAAGCAGCTGAGGACATAACCCTGTATTCAACTTTTGCTGAACTTTTAGAAACAATATTCTGTTTCTTAGATTTCCAACTCACTAGTGAATTACCAAACAAAAGAATGTAGCTAGAAACAGACCTCCTGGAATCCAAACATGCACCCCAATCCGAATCTGTAAAAGCTTGAAGAGTAAGCTTGTCTGTTCCTTTCATAACAATTCCTTGGCCTGCAGTTGAAGCTATTTGTCTCAAGGCGTGCTGTAAAGCATGAAAATGTGGAACCCTTGGCTATTGCATAAACTGACTTAAATGTTGCACTATAAAAGATAAGTATGATCTTGTGTTTGTCAGAAAGTTCAGCTTCCCAACTATGCATCTATACTAACTAGGATCATGATATAAATCACCATCTGTAGCATTTAACTTCAAATTCAAAGGGAGAGGAGTGACTGCAGGCTTGAAAGTCTCAATACCACATTCTGCCAAGAGTTCTCTAGTGAAATTCTTATGAGATAAACTGATTCCAAAGTGATGATATCCAATTTTAATCCCCAAAAAATAGCTTAGCTGCCCCAGATCTTTAATGTTGAAAGTTTTGTCCAAGTGAGACTTGATTTCAGTAATTCCAGCAACATCATTCCCTGTCAAAATTATATCATCAACATACACAACAGCTATGATGATCATATCTTTGTTATGTTTAAGAAACAAAGAATAATCATTCTTGGACTATTTGAAACCCTTAGAAATGAGTTCATGTAGAAGCTTTGCAAACCACTGTCTACTTTCTTGCTTAAGTCCATACAATGACCTTACCAGCCTGCACACCTTATTTCCTGGATTCTCAAACCCTTCAGGCACTTTCATATACACTTCTTCATGCAGATCTCCATGTAGAAATGCATTATTCACATCTAACTGAAACAATTTCCAACTTCTGCAAACAGCAAGAGCTATGATGCACCTTACAGTAGCCATCTTAACTACTGGACTAAAAGTCTCCTGGAAATCAACTCCAAACTTCCGAGTGTACCCTTTTGCAACAAGCCTAGCCTTGAACCTCTCCACAGACCCATCTGCTTTCAACTTAATCTTGAATACCCATTTACAGCCTATAGGCTTCTTTCCTGCAGGAAGATCAACTAGTATCCATGTTCCTGTATCCTGCAAAGCTTTCAGCTCCTTATTCATTGCTTTAACCCATCTAGTATCCTTGGCTGCCTCTTTGTAAGTGACAGGCTCAACCAAAGATTCCGCTTTAGCAATAAAAACTTGGTGTTGTATAGGAAAACTGCTGAAATGAACCAAGTTACACCAATGAGCTTCCTGCTTCTAAACATTATTGTAGATGAATCCATCAAGCTTAGTAGATGGTATTCTCACCCTGCTACCGCTTCTTAACTCAGAAATATCACCTTGAGTACTGATAGGAACAACATCAGAACCAAAACTGGGAACGGGACTGGGAACATGACTGAGTTCTTCAGTATGATCATGGGTAAAAATATCAGGTAGATCAACATCAAATATAGGTGTAAAATCATAAGTGATAGGCAAGAAAAATTTGAAGGTGGTTTTAGGGTCAGGGGTAGAAGAAATATGGTAAGGAAAATGTTGTTCATGAAAAACATCTCTTGAAATTGAGATTTTCTTGGTTTCTATATTCATGACCTTGTATCCTTTGTGATTAGAAGGATAGCCAATGAATACACTTGGGTTTGCTCTTGGTTCAAATTTGGTTCTGTGTTGTTTTTGTGTGCTAACAAAACATAAACAACCAAAAACTTTGATGTGATCTAATTTGGGTGGAACACCAAAAAGCTTCTCATATGGGCTAATGTTATTTAAAACAGGAAAGGGCATTCTGTTTATGAGGTGTACAGCAGTCAAAACACACTCATTCCAGTATGAAATAGGCACTTTGGATTGAAAAGATAAGGCTCTTGCTGTTTTTAAGAGATGTCTATGTTTTCTCTCCACCACTCCATTTTGTTGAGGGGTATCAACACAAGTCTTTTGATGTAAAACTCCCTTAGAAAGATAAAATTGCTTCAATTCTCCTCCACATAATTCTCTAGCATTATTAGTTCTTAAACACAATACTCTTGTTTTGAGCTGATTCTCAACAAAGGCAAATAAATTCACAATGATCTTCACAACATCAGATTTATAATGCAACATGTATACCCAAGTCATTCTTGTAAAATCATCTACTATTGTCAAGAAAAACTTACAACCATCATGAGACTCATTAGTATATGGTCCCCAAACATCTACATGTATCAATTAAAAAGCTGCAATACTCTTTATTACACTACTTGGAAAAGTAAGTCTAATCTGCCTAGCACATGGACAAATTTGACAAATGCAGTCTATATCACTACTCTTTACATCAGAAACATTTGATAAGTGATGTAACTGATGAAAATCAATTCTTGAGCAACATTATTCACTAAATGAACTTGAGTTGAACTAGGATCTCTTGTTACTGAACTGTCAAGGTGATACAGCCCTTGATGAAGCTTACCAAGAAGCTGAGGTTTCATTGAAGGACTCTGTAAAACACATTGATCGTCAGTAAAAATTGCAAAATAATTCATGTCTTTGCAAATCTTAGGTATAGACATGAGATTGAACTTGAATTCAGGAACATATAAAACATTATGCAGAATTATGTCCTTGTTCAAAATCACAGTCCCTATATGTGTAACAACTACTTGTTGTCCATTAGGTATGGTGAGAAAATTGTCAGAACCAGCATTAACATGCCACTTATTAAACAATGAAATATCATGACAAATATGATATGTAGCCCTTCTATCTACAATCCAAGTTGAACTACTTGAAGACAGCAAGCAAAATTTACCTGCCATGAAGGCTGATTTGCTGCAACTCTCCTGATCTTGAGTCACAAAAACATTCTGATCAGGTTTAGGAACATTAGCTTGAGGATTCCTGCCTAAAACTTCCATGATCTGCTGATATTGCTCTACTGTAATAGTATTTTGCACATCTCCAAAACTTGTGCTTGCATCATCATCACCATGGACTGCTCCAACAAATCTTTTCCCTCTGTAATCATTCTTGTAACTTGGGTTAGCATTCTGACCATTCACCTTCCTGCATCTCTGAAGACTGTGTCCTGGGATCTTGCAGAAATCACAATAGTAGTTGACTTCTCTATTCTGATCAGTATAAGAATTCTGCCTCTGATTACCAAAATTCCCATTAAAATTCTTTTGCTTGTTCTTATCAAAATTATTATAACCCTCATTATAGTTTCTCCTGTTGATAGCAAATGCCATAGACTCTGAGTCTAAACTGCTTTTGTTCAACTGTTTATGCTTTTCTTCCTGCATAAGAAGTCTGTATGCATGAGAAATAGTAGGTAATGGCTGCTGCAATAACAAACTTCCTTTCAAAACCTTATACCCATCATTCAATTTCATCAAGAACACAATCAACCTACTATCCTGCTGAGACTTCAAGAGTTTATGTGTGATTGAGCATGTACAGTTAGTACAAGAACATGTAGGAAGAGGGTCTAACTCATCAAATTGATCCCATAATCGTTTAATCTTTGTGTAGAAAGTTGAAATATCACCCATACCTTGGTCAATATGATCCATATACTGCTGTAGAGCATACAGAACTGTGCTAGAAGAAGCACCAAACCTCTCTTCAAGATTCACCCAGATTTTTCTTGCTGTGTTAAAATACAACACACTTCTTGCCAAATTTTGATCCAAGACACCCAAAATCCAAGAAATCATTATACTATTGCACCTGTTCCAAGCCTTGTAAACTTCTGAAGTCTGATCAAGTCTGCTGATTGAGCCATCAACAAATCCTACTTTGTTCTTTGCTGATAAACTGATTAACATTGAACGCTTCCAATCACTATACCCAGATCCATCAAACTTTTCTGAAACCAATTTCATACCAGGGTTATCAGAAGGATGAAGGTAATAAGGTGAGATTGGATCTTGAGAAGGATCTAATGCTGCCATTTGACTGAATTATGATAAGAACAGATTGTATTTGAAGAAGAATGTTGTAATTGAACTGATCGAAAGATTGCAGGAATTTGCATGATTAATTTGAACTCAGAATCGAATTATGAAGGCTCTAATACCATGTCACAATTTAGAACTCAGAGATTTGAGAAAAATCACAAAACAGAATAAGAAGAAGAAATAGGGAAGAACAACAGAAGAACTTGATGCTAGATCTTTTTATTAGCTCAATGATTACAATTATGTGTTTGTAGTAATATGATTGAATGAATATAAGATAGCAGTAGAGCAGCCTATTTATACAACTAAAATATTACAGCTGTAACTAACTAATATTAGTTATTCTGTTATGATCTAGAGTTGACGTGGCTTCTTGGAATCTTGAAGTTTGTTAGCTGTAGAACCTTCTGGAACACTGTTCTCAACTTCTGGAACACTACTTTCATCAAATATGAAACATCCGTCATTTTTGACAAATGTTGAAACTAACATAAAACGGAGGTAGTACCAAAATTAATACTATAACACGGCTTTAAGAGGATCTGAATTTGAAGCATATACATGCAACATGCACGTGATTAAGATAAAAGGGATAGTATTGTAAATCAATCTCTCGTGCATGGCAAAACAAAAACTCTAATTATTCCACGTTTGTTATAGACGTCTAGTATATTATATAAATCTAGTAAGATATTTTCTTTACTTTGTTTGTAATTTGGATGCTTACCAAAACTGAAAATTGAAATCGAAAATTACTATTATCATAGAATAAGAGGGAGTATAATTACTATCTAATTTAAAACAATCAAATTTATTTATACTCCGTAATTGATTGATCGTCAAAACCAAACTCTAAATAATAAATTGGATATCAGATAACACGGAAGAATCTAATTATGATTCAAATTACTAGCTTAAAGAAGATAAAGCTAATATACCACACAAAATTTTTACAAACCATTACAACTTAAAAAAAATAAAAAACGTTAGCTAAGATATATAATTAAGAGGGTAAATGAGCCATTTTACTCTTAATTAATGAGCTTCAATTATGAAAAACTAACTAGTTAGCACTAATAATTATATATAGTAGTTAGTAATTATGCAGCAGGAGCATAATCATAAGTCCCATCATCATCGTCGTCATCGTCTCCATATTCCATGAAGCTTCTTTGATGAGCATAGGTGTAAACCATGCAATCATCATCAGCATCAAAAGCTCAACCATTCTTCAAGTTCCTCGAATCAATGACCGCCATCATAATGATAGACATTATATTTTTAGAAACTTCGAATGATGATTTTTGTTTAAACAATGGACTATAATAATGTTTAATATATATGCTAGCAACAAATTAGCTTAGCTAGGTTTTTGAAGTTGTGAAAATTTAATTTGCATATAATGCTTTTATATATACACATAACATAAAGCTACAAAAAAAGGGTAAGATATGCTAAGACGTACACGAGCAAGAACTTAGGAATAATAGGCTTTCTATGGAATGTGTATGCCAAAATGCATAAAGTGCATGGCTTAAGTGCTAGCTTGGCATAATTAGCATCATATAGTTCATCTATAGCAAGTGCTTGAACGACACGTCAGCGCCATTTCGGCTCGGTTCTAGGTATGTGATCATAGGATTTACGTGAAAATAGTGTTGTTGAGTGCTTGAGTCTTGAGGCAACTTTTGGTCATTGAAAATAGAATAGGTATAATGAGAGCTAGGTTTTATTCTCTTCTTAGCTTGGTTGAATTGATACGATTAGATTTTTAGAATATGTGTTGTTACTACTTTACATACGTATAGATAGATATATGTATGTTGCCATGTTAATTGGGACCTACTTTAGTAGTTGCTTTGTTGATATGTTGCATGGCTATATATCCATGCTAACAAGTTTGCTAAAGAATATACTATCTCCGATTTTTATTATTTGCAACTTTGGGGTATTACTTGTGAGATATAAAATATTCTAAAGTTGCAAATAATAAAAATTAGAGGTAGTACTTTAAATTGACTAGATAATACTTCCTTTATTTTTTAATACTTACAAGATATAACCCTTTTTTTTTCACGCTTGTCGATATATTATTTCATGTAAAAAATAGCAATATATAAAAAATGGAGGAAGTAATAGTTTTTGTTAGGAAATTTTGTAAAAACTACCTTTTATAGTCCAGATGATGCGAGAAACTACCTATTAAAAAAATGTTGTAATTGACTACCTAATTTTTGAAAAATGTTGTAATTTACTACGTTACGCCGGATTATGAAGGAGTTTGACCAAAATTCTCCGGCGTTTACTTGGTCACGTGACCATCACGTGACACTTAATGACTCTTTTCTTTCCCAAATTTTCTCACAATTTTCCCACGTGATGGTCACTAAGTGTCACGTGACCAAGTCAACGCCGGAAAATTTTGGTCAAACTTCATAATCCGGCATAAGGTAGTAAATTACAATATTTTTCAAAATTTAGGTAGTCAATTACAACATTCGCAAATTCTGGATTATAATAGGTAGTTTTTCACAAAATTTCCTTTTTGTTATAACATAATTATAGCAATACTATTGTATTTCCAACACTATATACATTTTTGCTTCCACTATGCCCTCAAAACCATACAAGTTACTAAATTTTCTCTCGTCCTTTCTCCCAAAAAAGCTATAAAACCAGTCTCTTGGAAATTTAACTTTAGCTTGAATGGCCAAGACTCAAAAGCATTACTCTTAGCTAGTCTGGAGACATGGTGGAACTGGCAAGACTCAAAGTAATGAAATCAATTGAACCCGCTTAAGTTTTTTAAAATCGTGTTACAAACAATTCAAATTCTTATTGTCTTGCAATCAAATTACTTAACATACACGTGGGGAAATAATATGCTAGTTCAATCTATAAATTTAACGTATGTACCCAAAACTTTGTAGGTTGGCTTTATGATCAATATGGGGATAGAAACATTATATAATTAATTTACTGAATGTGACTAATAAGTTTGCAATTAATTGAGTTAAGAACTAGCCCTAATTAATACTGAGGACCATTATGCATGAAATACCTAATTGTGTGTTTTTTTTTTAAAAAAAAAAATGTTAAGATGACATGTTCAACGTCGTTAACTTACATGACTCAGTATTAGTATGAATCGTATGATTGTATTGTCATTTGTCAATGAAGTCATTTGATTGGTCGAATGAAACACTTGGTATAAATTAGCTAGCTACTATGGTGTATCTATCCTATGAATTGTTTATTATTAATTAGTTAAATTATATGAATAATGGAGATTACACAATTTAAAGCAGCGATTCAAATTTAACCCAAGATGTCCTTAATTCTTGATAAATCCTTATTAATCCAGGCCATGGTATACATAGGCACATAGAACATTATATTGAAGGACACTTGAATGATCCATAATAATTAAATTACTATTTAATTATATAGAAAAAGCTAAAGGATCACCTGATAATTTCAGTGTGATTGACACGCACTAAACTACTATGGAGTACTTCTAACTTCTAAGTATTAAAACTTAGCTTTTACAAAATTCATCTATTCCTCTAAATGAAATATGTAAATCCCCGGTTTTCCTACTAGCTAATAAGAAGAAATTTTGTACTAGTAAGAAAATATTGGAGACATTTAAACTCAACTCCTACTAAATTTCCTACTAGCATTGGCTTTTTGCTCAAATTATGCAGCTGGCGCATAATCATAACTTCCATCGTCGTCATCATCATCACCATCTTCATCGAACCTTCTTCGAGAAACATTGTCGTAGCCACTCCAATTATCATTGAAGCAATCACCACCGTCGTTCAAGTTTCTCCTCCTCGAATTAATAGCCAACGAAATAATAATCGACATTTTTAGAAACAACTAGGTTGTTGTAACAAAATTAAATATTTTGCTTCAAAACTAGCTTAGTTTTTTAATGTGATGATTATGTGAATTGCTTATAACTATGCATGATATAATGGTAAATATATATAGGTGGACAAATTCAAAGGCCACAACAAAAAAGGTTGGATATATATGCTAGGGCACAAGGCAACACACGAGAAAGTGGGTGATTCTCCTAAGGAATGTGCATTGCCAAAGCCTAAAGTTTATAGTACATGTGTTATGCTTGTGTGGCATCGTATGGTCCAACCACATAAGATTGTATACGAACAGCTCGACGACACGTTGGTTCGGTTTCAGGTTTGTGATTGATACATCATAGGAAATTAAAGGTCGAATTTGAATTGAAGTTATGCCTAAAAATAATAAATGCAATTTGTGGTTGCCAAATTAAAAGTAGAAAAAAAAAAAGATGTAGGTTATATTCCTTGTTTGCTAGAGGAAGTGATATGGTATAGATTTTGAGTATATGCCTTTTGTATCTTGTGATTTTTGTGGCTTTTTGGAGCATGCTTATTAATGTTTTTGATAATGAAAACGACATGCTTAATTGTCTAATCTTCTTGGAACTATTTGGCTAATATATTTTGCCACATATCACTATTTGTTGTATTATTGTTTCATTTTTCCATTAATTTAATTAAGTTTTGACATAATCCAATACAGTACAAAGTTTTGTGTACGTGTTTGAGGGATTATTTAAGATATACGAAGTAGTTCTTTTAATACTTGAATGCCTTAGCTTATTCCCATATATAAGACATACGAAGCAGTATTTTATTGAAATCTATTTATTCTCATTTTGAAAATGTATTTGCATCATCATCAGAAACACATTATGGTCAAGATCACCCTATAATCGAGTCTTAGTGAATTGATGAAGTCCTTCATTGATTTAGGGTTTAAGTATTGCTTTTTACTACGTATACATAATAGACCTAATAGATATTGTTATTATTGCAAGTGTCGTCAATAGCTCCCATTTGTATATTCGTAGTCTCTCCAATAACATTAGACATCCGATACTAGCATATGTACTATGAAGTATATAGTATCATGTTCCAATTTCTAGCACCAATGACCAATAAGTGATCTACAAAAGCAAGTAACCATTTAGAGGAAACGTGTTATATGTGCATGATTATATTATTCTTCCGCAATTAGATTAATTATAACGATGGCAAAGTATGATAAAGCACAAGCCAAATGCTGAAGTGGATGCATAGTACGTCTAATTGGCAGCCTTATGTGGATCATATGGTCGTCCCGCCACATTAGAACTCGAAAAACAGCTCAGCGCCACGTGGGTTACATTTAAGTAATTGACCATTGGACGGCCTTGAAAGCTATTTTTGATTCAAAATATAAGCTAGGGTCATGTACAGAGTAGTATTGGTCAAAAAAAATTGAAGAATATATTCACCTTTTATTTGAGGTGATATATATATATGTTTAGCTTTTGATGAATAGATGCCTTGGTAGTGTTTTATGTCTCTATATGTTGTAATGTATGTTGGGGCGACAAATTGACGACTAAGATAGTCACGAGTCAATTGGGTATGTAGTATATATCCCCGAAGATCCTATAAGGCTATAACTGTGGTTCAAAAGTATATTCACAGAGACATTAAAATATGCAGCATATTGTATGGAAAAATCATGTACGCTAAATAGGGAAATCAGTAACTAGTATGTGAATTAATATTTATATAAAATCTCCCGATCTAAAATTTATTAGTTTCTTTTTCTTTCTTTTTACCGTACATAATATCTAACTAATAATTTAATTGCATATTAAATATTATATATATGAACAAGGTTTTTAAAAAAAAAATGATGAGACACTGTTATATTTCCTAAATGAAAGTGAAAATTTTCACTAAAAGTTTATTATATTTTATCTTGAAAAGTCAAATAGAACAAATTATTTAATTTGTAACAATTCTATTGCAGTAAAACTTGATGATTGAATCATTGAAGGATGAACATAGCATTGATGTCATTCAAATTTTAAGGTATAAATCCAAATTAGATTTGGTTTCAAATATATGCTTGCTAGCCATATCTTAAGGTCCTTAGCTAGTAGTGAATTCAAATCTTAGGTCTAATGCAACGGTTTTTGATCTCTAATGCAACCAATTTGGGTGTTGCATTATTTGATAAAAAAAAAATGTATATGTGCAGTAGTGAGATCAACTCCGCACTTTTGATATGCCACACGCACTTTAATGCCTCTTTCTTTGGCCTTATGAAGAAGTAGTGAAGAACACAATTTATGTAGTACATAAAAGTACTGAGTATACTTTATCGATAGTTTAATTTGCTACGTTCAATATCATTCAATTAATTGATAAAAAAAAAAAAAAACATAATTTCATTAATTGCTATATTCTTCGTATGAGTGTACATACACTATATATTTATGCCTCTCAACATCGATTCAATCATCAAGCTATAATTGCATGGAAGATATAGAAAAGTACACAAGTGCAATTTTCTAAATTTCAAGTAAAAAATCGATGAAAATGGCCTCATTTTATTCCTGAAAATTTGAGGTAATTCTACACTCATAGCAAAAGGTGCAATAATGCACGTACTCTCAAAAAAACAATACTATGGCTAAAAATCACTATGCAGCAGGTGCATAGTCGTAGGTGCCATCATCATCATCATCGTCGCCTTCCCATAGATCAACCACAAGAAGATTTGTACATTTATCACCAGCTCCACTACTAGCATTATCATACTCCATGTGAGATTGGAAATTTTGCTCGAAAATGGCCATTAAATCAAAGGGTTTTTTTTTTTTTTTTTTCCTAAGAATAAAAAAATGAAAGGAACTGAAAAGATAAATATCCTTGTATAAGGAAGGATAATTGAGGCTTTATATAGAGAGCTCAAACACACGTACAAATAAAGTAGATATATGATGCATGGGTGCATGGCAATTGGTAAAGCTAATTTTAGTCGTGCACAAGCCACACGAAAGTTGTAGGCAAGGATGTCATAGTGTGCGCGCATCATCATCTGCGCACCGGGCGCTCGATCGCTCTTGTGCGCAATGTCAAAAACAAACGCGCGTATGTTAATTGTTTTGATACGATTCGTTCATCACTTGGTAGAATAACTGGCTAAATTAAAGCATACTAAAGCATGGCTAGCTTTAGTTTTGCTTTTTGCGGGACATAATATATGTTGACACTGTTGTCCCTTTTTAATGTGCATCATCATTGTAACTAATAAAATGGTCTTAACACGATCTTAGCAAGTTCTAAAAAATAGTCATTTTTTTTCTAATCCCTTTATCTTGATCTAATTATCTTAACACGATCTATTTAGTCAAATTTTACAAACTTTGCTCCTATGTTTTTAGGAATATGTAAAAAATTTTTTAACAAGATCTATTTGGTCAAACTTTGTCTAGTTATTATTATACAAAATATGTAGTGTTTAAACAATCAACCATTTCTAAATAAACTTTATTCAAACATCATACAGAGAATTAAGGTTATAACTAAATAAATTAATTATATTCAAATATGTGCCTTATATAGTGAAAATCAATTATGTTGTGTGAACTATACTCCTTTGGTCTAAAATTAGTTGCTACATTTGACTTTTTATTAAAAACAAAGTTCATCAATTTTTGATTGCATATTTTCATCACATTTGTAAAAGTTTGAACTAAGCTAGCTTAAGCAAGACCTAGGAGCTGCCTTATTGTATTCCATAAAATCCAGAAGTTCTTACAAGTGAAGTATCAATTGGTCACTGATCAATGTGGGACAACTCGGACAAGTAATTGATACTAGACTACTAGTATGCTAAAACTTGTGTGGACCTGAGTTTCATATGTGTACAACTGATATTATATTAAATATAATGACTCTAATTTTGACATAGTGACATTTTAAAACTTGTGTGACTTTTAATATTATTGTAAACCTGAAGTATACATGCATGTGTTAACCAATGTTATGTTGTACGTAAATAGTTACCTAATTTTAAGGTTTGTTCTGATTTACTAAACTGAACTGAACTGATTGGAGCTGAACTAAACTGAAATGAACTGAACTGAGCTGAACTGAATTGTTTATGAGAGAAGAAAATTAAGAACTGAACTGAACTGATATTAAGCTGAAGAAAACAGGCCCTTAATATATTAGTGACCTTATTCATATTGACTAGTATTTTAAAATTGTCATAAAAAATAAAAAATTAAAAACTCTTAACCTTTATAATAGCACAATGACTTTTATTATAACATAAGAACCTTTATTTTAACATTGAATTTTTTTTTTATTTTTTTTTATTAATAAAACGACCATAGTATCTCTAATATTAGTGGTCCACAATAAATTAATGTGAACCATATCTAGAAGTTTGCATGATGAGATTTATTGAGTTACTCGTCATCGTAAATCATATACTCATAAAATACATATATACAGATAGTACGAGTACAAAGATAGTGCATATATACTTCACCTTATAATGAAAGATCAAACAATCTCATTTAATTAAGGACAAAACTTAGTACAAAGATATAGTCCATGTTCTATATGAACATAGGACTGTACTGAGTAACCAATTCCTACCAAGTTTAGCCGTTTAGACTACATCTATCTAAGCTTCCTCATATAATACAAGTAGCTAGATTGCATTGTAAAATGCATTGAATTGAACTAACTAATCAACTAATCATGCTGCGGGCGCATAGTCATAAGTACCATCATCGTCGTCGTCATCCCCTTCCACTACATAAGCTGCTCTAAGATAGCCATTATCATCATCTTTCCTTAGCCCTTTGCAATCTTCTAGGAACACGGCCACGAAAACTGACGACATTTTTTTCTGTAAATAACGTGGAAAAAGTAGTGAAAGCTAAGTAATCTTAATGAATAAATGGATAAAAAATTAGCTTGTGAAAGTTGTGGTGTTTGAAAAAACATTTCAAAGCTTTAAATAGAGAAGTTTTGAAGAGGGGTCATAAAAGGTAGGTTAGTACAACTTTGCGCATTAAAAGTGGTAGAAAAAGAAAGGCTTGGAAGTCACAAGTTATGCTCGTTTGTTAAGTGTTGTTATGTGTGCTAGCCTCATGCTGAATTGCTGAGCTTAAATTCCCATAATTTGGTCCTACCACAAAGGATCATTATATTGAAAATTTAAAATAATTCAAATCAAAAGAAGGAATGATTTGTAAAAGGCAAAAAGATTTAGAGCTTTATGTTAATTTTACCTTTTGTAGGATGCTAATGAATACTTAATGATCACTTAATGTGCTGTTAATTTTTAGGTTTTTCTTAATACTTAATGACTTAGTAAATATAATGCTTATATTATAGGTAATTAAGAAACGAATGTGTTCAGCTTAAAATTAATAACCATACACGACACATAAATATACTTCATCTTATTATATATACTTCGTATTATTGTTTATTGGGTAAGATGTTTTAAAAGATTGTAATACTTATTCGTTAAGAGTACATACATATATTAGGCAAGAATTTGGATTCGGGACAACAAAGTACTCTTCCACAAACTAGCTTGAAGATCTTTTTTTTTTTTTTTTTTTTTTTTTTTTTTTTCTTTGTATAATCATATGGATTTAGAGAAATTAGACGACTTAAAAGTCATAATCCCAAAAATAATGCTAAGTGAATTAATGTCAATTTATGTGAACATATGGACCAAATGTAGGTGAGTTAGCCGCCACAAGGAAAGGCCATACATGGTACGTGGTCGCCCTTTGCCATGCACACTCTCTTGTGAGCCTTCCCTTCGTTTCTCACGTGGATACCTTTGCTTAACATACGTTACTTTTTACTTCCTTTTTTTTGCCCATGTATTTATGCAAATAGCATATATGAACAATCTTCTTCATTTTGGACAAAAAAACATTAGATTGAGCCCGTTTTCATAGAAGATATTATACATTTACTTCTTGTATATATACTCCGTAATATATTCATTATTCACTAATTATAATCTTATAATTCATTATGTTATTTGTATTTCCCTTTTGTATTCTAATACAAATCGTCTCAAATAATCACTTGTTTTTAGGGTTATAGAGTCAAGGCCACAAAAAAAAAAAAAAAAAAAAAAGAAAAAAAGAAAAAAAGAAAAAGCTTGATGATATGAAGGTTTTTGAACAACAAAACACCAACAATGCAACATTGTTACAAGGCCATGTAAAAATGATAATGATAGAGTTTACGATTATGCCCTTATGATGTGATACTTTGGAATTTCTGACTTAGTTTTTGTATGTATGGATTAGGGAACTTGTGTTTAGGGTTAGTACATGTCTCTAATCCAATATGATGCCCACACAATCAATTTAAATCAACTCCCTCCAATTTTGTCCTTGAAAACTCGCTCCGAATCTAAAGTCAAATATGTCTAATAGTTACATAATATTTTTTAAGTACTTGTAAAGTTGTAAGAATAATGAAAATCGTTACAAGAAGCATATGCCACGTTTAGTGCTACTCAAGCGGGTGATGATTGCCTACATGGATATATAAGGGTGACTATATATCCATATATGTCTTGTGCTGATAGGTTGATAGGCCGGCCGGTAAGGCTGTATACCGGTGTAGTAATTAATATGCTACTCTTAATCATGGTTTAGTCTAATCTAGATTAATTATACTAATGTCAATATGACATCTCGTACACAAGATCACGAGGGCGAATGGTGAGAATCAATCCCAAGATCACGTGATACCGGGAGGGGAAATCTAACCATTTGAGCTATCTCTTACTCTCAATTAAGAGAATGTATGAGTAGAAAAGGATTCATGGAGTCCGAAAGAACAAATAGCATATCATTAAAAAGAAAGTCACATAAATATCAGGACAGAAAGACTTGTGTGGACCTGGTGCACAATAATATTATTTTGGACCCGATATTTATATACACACAACTGACATTATATTGAACATAATGACCCTTATTTTTAACATAGTAACCTTTATTAAAACTTGTATAACATTTAATATTATTGTGAACTTGAATACAACGTTATAACCCTAATTTTAACATAGTGACCTTTATTTTTCATATTGACCAGTATATAAAATATTTCATTAAAAAAATTTAACCTTTTATAGCCTATATATTACCAAAATGACTTTTATTTCAACATAGTGACCTTATTTTTATTATAGTGACCTTTTTTTTTACTAATAAAACAATCACAGATTCTCTAATATTAGTGGTGCACAATAAATTAGTGTGAACCAGGTTCATTTAAGAAATACTATGTAGTCAATTGGATGATTACAAATTGCTAGTTTGTGTATTTCAGTTTATTTTATACCATGATGAATTAAATTTATGCAAATTGTGCCTGATATAAATAAATCATTGAATTTGTAAAATTATGCCTGATATATATATAAAACTAATTGCACAAATTAACATATGCAAAATACTCATATATGATAATACGTACATGTAGATATATTAATAGCTCGATCCATTGCTTTAATTTGGTGCATAAGACCCAAATTAAAGAAGCGTATACATACAATACCATAGTATAGAAACTAAACTACTGAATTCTAATACTATCTAGTATGTTTCATATATATATCTATGCATATGTAATAATCCTAGCTAGCTAGGGTTAGGGTTTCATACATAGTGCTAATAAAAGTAAGCTAAGTAAGTAACTAATATTCCCCTCAAAAAAAAAAAAAGTAAGTAATTAATATGGAAAGACCATTGATTAACATAATTAATTACTCTAGCAACATGACTCTCCCATGACTAAGTGGTGTGGTTAGTTTGATCTTCATGCAGCCGGCGCATAATCATATGAACCATCATCGTCGTCATCCCCATCAGGTTCCATTGCCTTTGCAAGGATACCATTTGTGCCTCCACACACGACATGTGCATGATGAGGATGATTATGAATCTCCGCATGCATGACCATGCACCATAAACCAAGTATAAGGGCTAGATTAGACGCCGCCATTTTAATTTTTAGTGAAGTGGGAAAGATTTTATTTGAACAATAATTGAATTGAAACTTAGGAATTATTAGAAGCTAGGTTAGAATATTAATATAAGACTTTTAGATGGGCTAAATATATATAATAAGGTAATAGAAATGACCAATTTATATAGGGGAAAAGATTATATAAAGGTGAAATGAGAAAGGAGGTGCCCATGAAGAAGTGAGGAATGGAGGAGGGAGGAATGTGTTGAGAACGTGAAGGCGTATGGTTAGTAAAAGTGTGAATTACATGGAAAATATCACTCTTTTGATTGGTGATAAATTGCTTTTTTGATGGTGCATTGAGTTCTAGTTTTTTTGATTTGTTGGCCAAAAAGCTACTCAGTGATCGTTGTTCACAAGAATCAATGTTGTCGAGATTACATAGGTAGAGAGGGTATATATAAAATTATCCCATAATTGGAATATAAAAACATGTCATCATATTTGTGTAAGGTCACATCCCTGGAAAAAATTGCTCGATTTGAAAATTTATTCAGAAATCGATCCACCCAAAAATATATGATACAGTATTGTTTGTCTAGAAGGTAATTAACTTTCAACCTAAAATCCAAATAACCTAATTGAATTGAAATTTTCTATGATCTACAAGTTAATTACATGGCTTTAAAATGAGCTTCTATTTTACGAAGATGAGATCGATAAATTTAGAGCTTTTATTTATTTTTGGTTAAAATAGGTAAATATATTAGTTAAGGCCCATCAAGGCTCAAGGTGGCAGCAGTACTAGTACTAGCAGCAGTTAGGGGAGCTAAAAGTTCATCATAGTTAGCAGCAGTTTTAAATTTGGAGCCTTTACTTACTCTTTTTTTTTTTTTTTCTTCTTTTTTCTTTTTTTTTTCTTTTGAATAGCTTTATTTATGTCATCTTTGGTTAAAATTTATATGTGAAGATGAGATTAATGAATGGTATTAGACTATGTGTATTATTATTGTATTTATTATGTTCTCACTTAGTTCACTGTACCTACACCTAGTTAGTTGTGTATACTCTTGTATTTAAACACTCTCCATTCTATGAGAAGATCAAGGGATTATTTCCTAATATGGTATCAGGCTAGGTCTCTTTCTCTCTCTTCCTTTCTTCTCTCTAGCCGCCTATCTCCTCTTCTCTGCCTACCCTACCTTTCTCCATGGGTGAATCACCAAAAACTCCCTTTATTCACCCTGCTCTCACTGTCCCTAACATCAAGAGTCTAATCCCAATCACTCTCACTATGGATCGCTCTACATATGTCACTTGGGTAGAGCTCTTTCGTGTTCACGCAAGAGCTTATTTGGTCACAGACCACATCATTCCCGCTTCCGAAAAAGATGCCGCTTCATCTTCCTCCCCAACCGTTGATTCCGAATTATGGACTCGCATCGATGCTATAGTTCTTCAATGGATTTACAACACTATATCCAACGACCTTCTAAACACCATTCTCGAACCTGGCTCAACTGCCCAAGCCGCTTGGGAAAGACTCAAGGATGTCTTTCACGACAACCAGACAAATCGTGCCGTTCAATTGGAGTCTGAATTTTCGCAGGTTGATTTGCAGAATTTTCCGAACGTCTCAGCCTACTGTCAACACATCAAGATGCTTGCCGATCAACTAGCCAACGTCGGTGCCAAGGTTTCCGACCACCGCCTCGTTATCACTCTCGTTCGGGGTCTTCCTAAGGCATATGATAACGTGGCTGCTATTCTTCAACAAACCGACCATCCTGTCTCTTTCCACAAAGCCCGATCAATGCTTGACTTGGAAGAGTCGCGTCAGGCTATTCAAGCATCCAATGAAGCCAACGTCGTTGGCTCCGCCCTCCTCGCTGCTGGCCAAAATTCTCAACCTCATGACATTTCCTCTCCTCCCAATTCTACCTCTGCTTCTCGGCATCAACACAAGAACAACCGCGGCGGTGGTCGCGGCGGCAGTAACAGGGGTCGTGGCAACAGCCACCGTGGCGGCAGAGGTCGCGGTGGTCGGGGGTCCGGACAACACCAACAGCAACACCCTCCGCAACAATGGCAGTGGGGGTCTCAACAAGCGTGGAATTTTCCACCTTGGGGTTCTTGGCCGTCTCCTCCATGGGCCATACCCCCATGTCCTTACCCCACTACTTCTTGGGCTAGGCCACCAAGTGGGCCCAAACAGCAGCAACCTGGTATTTTAGGGCCCCGACCACAGCAGCAACACGCATATAGTACTCAAGCTCCATCAACAGTGGGTTACGCTTCTACCGACATCGAGGCTGCCATGCACACCCTCTCTCTCACTCCTCCTGATGAAAATTGGTACATGGATACCGGAGCAACATCTCACATGACATCTCAACAAGGTACTCTCTCGTCTTATTTTAATTTGAGCACTCCTCATAATATTATTGTGGGCAATGGCAATGGTATTCCAATTCGGGGCTACGGCCAAAAATCCCTCCCTCCCTTTGCTTTAAAAAATGTTCTCCATGCCCCCAACCTAGTTAAAAATCTCATTTCAGTTCGTAAATTCACTAATGATAACTCCGTGTCTATTGAATTAGATCCGTATGGTTTTTCTGTGAAGGACCTTTTGACGGGGACCAATCTTATGAGATGTGATAGCTCCGGAGAGCTTTACCCCTTCACCAATGCCGCACTTCAAGCCTCTCTTCCCTCTGAGTTTGCTGCCCTCTCCTCTACCTTGTGGCATGACAGATTAGGCCACCCCGGGGCCAATATTTTACGTAGTCTAAAGAAACAAAATTTTATCACATGTAATAGGATTTTGGATTCTTGTGTTTGTTCTTCCTGCATTTTTGGGAAGCATGTAAAACTCCCTTTTTATTCCTCTACTACTTGCACTAGTTTGCCATTTGACATTTTGCATAGTGACATTTGGACTTCTCCTAAAATTAGTAGTGCCGGTCATCATTACTATGTGTTGTTTGTGGATGATTACACCAATTTTCTTTGGACTTTTCCTATTGCTAGAAAATCTCAAGTCTACTCTATCTTTCTCCAACTCCATGCTCTAGCTAAAACTCAATTTGAACGTGACATAAAGTGTTTTCAATGTGATAATGGTGGTGAATATGACAATGACCCATTTCGTAATTTTTGTGCTTCTAACGGAATGGTCTTTCGATTTTCTTGTCCCCACACATCTCCACAAAATGGAAAAGCCGAAAGAAAAATACGTACTATCAATAACATGGTACGTACCCTCCTTGCTCACTCCTCCATGCCGCCCACATTTTGGCACCATGCCCTTCAAATGGCTACTTACCTTCATAACATTCTCCCCACCAAACTTCTATCTTATGATTCTCCCACAAAAATTCTATACCAACGTGACCCATCATACTCTCACTTACGAGTTTTCGGTTGTCTTTGCTATCCTCTTCTTCCCTCTACCACCATCAACAAACTCCAATCCCGCTTTACTCCATGTGTATTCCTAGGCTATCCTCCTAACCACCGAGGTTACAATTGCTATGACATATCTAGCCGAAAAATTATCATTTCCCGTCACGTGATCTTTGATGAAACCCAATTCCCATTCGCCAAAATTCACACCTCTTCTCACACCGACTATGATTTTCTTCTTGATGATATTTATCCAGTCCTCACTCATCACATTCATAATCAGTCCACACCCACTCAAATAGCCCACACAAATCCCCCCCCACTCTCCTCCTACGGCCCAACGAAATCAGGCCCATTCCCCACCTACTTTCGGCTCTCCAAACCGCCCCACCCCTACATCCGTGGGCTCTCCCACTTCTAGGCCCACGAAATCTCACACCCCCCTATTCTTTTTGGGTCTATTCCAGCAGACCCCTCCCTTACTCCTCAAGCTGGCCCAACTTCCCCCTTACGGCCCACTAGTAGCGCCCCTGCTGAACAGGCCCAGCGTACTACCAAGCCCCCTCCTCCTCCTCTAACTATCAAAACCCGCAGCTCTCATGGGATCTTTAAGCCCAAAAATATTCTCAACTTGAGCTCTATCTCCACTCCTTCACCCTTGCCTCGCAATCCCATTACCGCTCTATCGGACCCGAATTGGAAAAATGCCATGATGGATGAGTTCAATGCTCTAATTAAAACTAAGACGTGGGAGTTGGTTCCTCGCCCACCTAATGTCAATGTTATACCTTGTATGTGGCTTTTTAAACATAAAAAGAATGCTAATGGTGTTTTTGAGAGGCACAAAGCCCGTCTTGTGGTTAATGGCAGGAATCAACAGGTTGGTGTCGATTGTGATGAGACCTTTAGCCCGGTGGTCAAACCGGCAACTATTCGCACCGTTCTAAGCATTGCTCTCTCCAAGTCTTGGCCCATTCACCAAATGGACGTAAAAAATGCTTTCTTGAATGGTGATATTGCAGAAACTGTCTACATGCACCAACCTCCCGGCCTTCGTGACAAAGATAATCCGGGTCATGTTTGTCTCCTTAAAAAGGCTCTCTATGGTCTCAAGCAAGCTCCACGGGCTTGGTATCATCGCTTTGCTTCTTTTGTGGCTACGATCGGGTTTTCTCATAGTAAGTTAGACAATTCCTTATTTATTCTCTCTCAAGGCAAGGATGTGGCTTACATTCTTCTATATGTCGACGACATTGTTCTCACTACCTCTTCTGACAAACTCCGAAGCTCCATCATGACTCGTCTCAGCTCCGAGTTTTCCATGACCGACCTTGGTCCTTTGAGTTCCTTCCTTGGTATTTCTGTCACTCGACATTCTGGTGGGCTTTTTCTATCTCAAAAATCATATGCTGCTGACATTATTGCCCGTGCTAATATGTCATCTTGCAAGTCCTCTGCCACTCCTGTTGATACTAAGGCAAAATTGAGTTCCACCTCCGGCCCCCCGGTTGATGATCCGACTCTATATCGTAGTCTTGCCGGTGCTCTACAATATCTTACTTTCACTCGTCCGGATATCTCATACGCCGTGCAATAAGTTTGTTTATATATGCATGATCCGAGACAAGAACACATGCATGCTCTTCGTCGCATTTTGAGGTATCTCCAAGGCACCCTATCTCTCGGTTTGCACCTTTATGCTTCTTCCATTTCCGGCCTCATCTCCTACACCGATGCCGATTGGGGGGGGTGCCCCGATACTCGTCGTTCCACCTCCGGTTATTGTGTATTCCTCAGCGACAACTTGATTTCATGGTCTGCCAAACGGCAGCCAACTATCTCTAAGTCAAGCGCCGAAGCCGAGTACCGCGGCGTTGCTAATGTCGTTGCCGAATCGTGTTGGCTTCGCAACCTTCTTCTCGAACTTCATTGCCCCATCAAGAAAGCCACGGTTGTATATTGTGACAATGTTAGTGCCGTTTACCTCTCCGGCAATCCGGTTCAACATCAATGAACCAAGCACATTGAAATGGACATCCACTTTGTTCGTGAGAAGGTTGCTCTTGGCCAAGTCCGTGTCCTCCATGTTCCCTCTCGTTACCAAATCGCGGATATCTTCACCAAGGGTCTACCTCAAGTCCTCTTCGACGACTTCCGCAATAGCCTCAGCGTCCACAAGCCTCCCGCTTCGACTACGGGGGTGTATTAGACTATGTGTATTATTATTGTATTTATTATGTTCTCACTTAGTTCACTGTACCTACACCTAGTTAGTTGTGTATACTCTTGTATTTAAACACTCTCCATTCTATGAGAAGATCAAGGGATTATTTCCTAATAAATGGAACTTTATATATTGTCGTTTTTAATTAAAACTGATCAAGTCATAATAACTTCAATTATTATTATATAAATTGAAAGGGGCAAATGCTTCTACCTTACCTAGTAGCTTAGTAGTTTTCTGCCAAGCCAATTCCATGTGACAGTTGAACCACTGTAATTTGGTTCAATCTATTATATAAGTAAAACATGCACTTATACAAAACTTCTTTTTACAAATTTTATCACATTAATTACTTGTTCAAAATACAATATTTATGTGCCGATTAGGTTTAAACATATTTTACAGATATATTCGATCATATATTTGTGTAATTGTGTGCATGCAATGATATGCATGCTTTCTCGTAAATCAGCTAAAATTTAGGTTATGCATCAACCGGGTAGATGTAAATGAGATAACGTTGAAGCCGGATTCGATGCAATAGAAGAGTACTCCGTAACTATTTAGCCCCTCGTACAAAATAAAACCTCCTAGATTTATTTTGTACAAAAACAAGTCTTGTCTACAAAAAGATGAAAAACTTAATAGAAGGACAGAGAAAAATATATGACAACATGTAAGGAATATTTCAAGCATCCCACACTTGAGCCCTATTGTAATCATACACTTAAGCATGGTGGCGTCCAAAGGGAAAGAAGCTAGAGTAAAAGAGTCGCCAACAAATTTTAGGAACTTGTAAACCGTCCACAGGGTGAAGGTTACACCCCTTCACGATCCATGAGATCGCTAACTCCATAGTGGTCTGCAACCATGACTGGATATTCGGGGATGAAGGTATAAATCCAACCTAAAAGAGATTGAACCTGCCCTAATAATAGGCCTCTACTTTATTCTTCTCATATTCATGTGCGCTTTCTGACTAACATACAACCAATATATTAATCTTAAACCTGTTTAATCTATGTTGATTGAATATTAATGCACAAACAAAACTATTATTGGCGATCACTTGAATCATATTTATATTAACCTAAACAAGATTATTAATTATCTTATTAAGCGTGACAACAAGTACAATTCCCTTTAAACATGCATAAAAGGCGTGATTAAGCAATAACAATAATAATAAATCATCATAATTTCAATCATAATAATATTAGCAAGATCCTAGGCATGATACTAATAAGATTAATAACAAACCATACCATGTCACTAAACAATAAAGAACAAAGCTTTATCCCTAACATGATATAAAGAAAGAAATAGAAAGCAACCAAAACATGATACTAGAAATATACATGATATTAGAAATCTTAGTTAATACCCTAAACATGATACTGGGAATCATAAAGACATCCTAACATGATACTAGGAATTAAAATAATTTAAGCATGCTTTATATAGAAAAAGAAAGTAATTAAATTACTTACTTGGATGCCTCGTATCTCTTTCTAATAACTAAATACACGCGTTAATAACTTCAAGGAAAATATTAAACAATTAATAAATTTAAATAATTGAAATAGAGATTTGGGACCAAACCCTCAGAAATTATCAACCTTTCACGTCTAGGGCGAAGGCAACTTCAAACTTGGCTAGGTGTGTCTAGAACTCGTGAATGTGGAATTTTGTAAAAGGGAAAGGTTTAGAAAAAGAATAGAGAGGGAATAAGCTTCTAGCTTAAAGAGAGAGAAAGAATAGAATTAGATGGTTGTTGATGATTATTGGTGATTGTGAATGATTGAAAACGAGGAAATATGACCCCTATTTATAAGAAAATAGCCCGGAATCGATAGAAACAAATCAGAATTTGAATTGGAATAAAACTGCTCCCTGTCGCGAGCGACAAACTATCACGCATGGCGACAAGCTATGTCGTTTGGCGATAGGCTTGTCGTTTTGCGACAATTAAAAGATAAAACGCGCTTTTAGTACGGAATCCTTTCCTTAATATAATTAAGAAATTAAAACTCCGTTTTAATCAATTTTAAATTAGATTTTATCAAAATAAAACATTTATTTTATTTCAAACCAAATTCATTAATTATAAAGATATTAATTATCAATCCTAATGCTATTAGAACTCAAAATAACCTTCTAGACTATTCTAGAAGACTATAATCAATCTTAATAATTTTAGGAATAATAATTAATGGACCCTCCACTATATCATTAGGCCGTAAAACCATTTCAGACCCAAATTAGTATTTGGACCATAATTTCCTCATTATTCATCGGAATTGGGCTTATAATATATCGCTGGAAAGTTCTTTACGAGCCCGCAACTACACTATTAATGGACCCTTATCAAGGACCATACTAAGTTGGAGTGGCTATTTTCATAAAATAGAGAAGTTTTTAAAAACAGAAAGAAAGATTTTTATTAAAAACTAACACATCACAAGGCTTTTCACACTTCACCTTTGTTCGATAATCGAATGACGTGAAAAGTACTCATCACTGAGTTTAGTTTTGGGGAGACACATTTGGGTGTGTACAGAAGCCCCCACTTTGATTGAGTTTGGAAAAACGTATGTTTCGAAAAAAAAAGTCAAAGTAGCGATAGGGACGGAGAATAATTCAGAACGTTTTGCGATCCTAAATCATTCTTGTAACGCCGATACCTACAAACCATCGTTAGTTAACAGATAAAAGAGTTAAGAAACGCGTATCTTGCACCGTCGAGCACACGTCTCTGGAATAACCAATTTCGTTGCTGCATTTTAGGTGTGACAACCTCCACAGTGCCTCGTGAACGCCATCGTTGAAGATCGCTGCTTGTAGTTATCCTCGATTGTTTGTGACAATCCTCCACAGTACCTCGGGAACATCGTCGAAAGTGACTGCTTGTAGCCATCTTTAGTTTCGCTGTGACAATCTTCCACATCTTGGGGAACATCGTCGAAGGTGACTGCTTGTAGCCATCTTCAGGGTTTCTTTGACAATCTTCCACATCCTAGGGAACATCATCGAAGGTGACTGCTTGTAGCCATCTTCAGGGTTGTGGCAATACCTCGCCACGTGTTGATCTTAAGTTTTGATGATGACTCAAGGAATCTAAGCAAACCCATAAGGGCTTTAACGTTTGTCTATTAGCTTTAATGTATTGACAGGTTTTATATGCAACGAAGTTCTAGAGTCAGAATGGAGCATGGAACAAGGTCAAAGGAAGAGCTTTGGATGAGCATAGAAGACAATCAGAAGCCAAGTTCCTTGAGTGAGGAACTGAAGCTCCAGAGTCGAAGCTTCACTGAGTTCCAAGGAGTCTATTGTATCTTTATTGTTTATTTTAGGCTTCTTGTATATATGTTAAGTACTTTGATTATTGATAGGATTTTAAGTGGATTTAATTTCAGTTTATAAAGATTTTATTTTCCTTGTTTAAAAAGATTCTATTTTATTTTCGGAAAATTATCTTTTAAACTATTCTATTTATTTAAAGATTTTCTGTTTTAATTCTATCCTAATATTTTGGAAAATCTGACTTGGTAAAACTACTCTTGAAAAAACGTTTTACTGAGTCAAGGAGGTTGAGAAAATAAAGGAACCACTTCCTTATTACGTGCTTCTGCTTGTTGCCCAAGCCTCCACGAACTGCACTTCCTTATTTCATGGAAGTTGTGGTGAAGTGGGAGTGAAGGCAGTCGTGGGATTTTTTCAACTGATTTCCTCCTGTATAAATAGGATTAGTTTTCTGTTTTGAAAAGTACACTTGAGCATTACAATCTTCTAAGCTTTTCGAAAAGAGTCAAAAATCCACTTAAGTCCTTGAGTGTCTTTGTACTTAGCATCTTAGAGTTTTAATTCGAGTTGTATTGGGATAGAGTTTGGGTAAACTCTAGAGTGTTTAGATTGCTTTGAGTGAAGCAAGGAGAAAGAGAGAGATTTGAGAGCTCAACTGATTGAGGGATCAGTTGAGGGGGAACTTAAGTTCGTAGAGGAACTTAAGGTTAGAGTCTTAATTTGTAATAGGTTGTTTGCCCTATTATTATTAAGAATTGTGTTTAAAATCCCTTGTGGTCGTGGTTTTTCTTCTTGATTAGGGCCAAGAAGTTTTCCACGTAAAATCTCTCTTGCACTTTAAAGTTTTTGTTTAAGTTTCTTTGAGAATTCCGCAAAAATTACCCTAGTTCCTCCACAATACAATTCACCCCCCTCTTGTATTGTTCATTCGAGTCAACAATTGGTATCAGAGATGGTTCCTCGAAGAAATCAGGAAACCCTGACGAGTTAAGTTCCTGGAATCAAGATGAACAATCACGAGAAACTGGAAGAAGGTTACTCTACGCAGCGTCCTCCTATGTTCAATGGGAAATTCTACACCTATTGGAAGAACAGGATGGAGATCTTTATCAAAGCTGACAACTACCAGGTTTGGAGAGTTATCGAAGTTGGTGATTTTGAAATTACCAAAACCAACAGTGAAAATGAGGTAGTACCTAAACCTATGTCTGAGTTTGATAAGGAAGATTTTGAAAAAATGGAAATTAATGCACTTGCTGTTAAATTACTTCATTGTGGTCTTGGACCCCATGAACATAATCGTGTTATGGGTTGTAAAAATGCTAAAGAAATTTGGGATTTACTTCAAGTAACTCATGAAGGAACTAACGAAGTGAAACGCTCTAAAATTGACTTGCTTATGTCAAAATATGAACGGTTTGAAATGCAACCAAAAGAATCAATTCAGGAAATGTTAACTAGATTCACTAACATTATTAATGAGCTTGTTTCTCTTGGAAAGCAAATCCCTATTGATGAGCAGGTCAGAAAAGTTCTAAGAAGCCTCCCTCAAGATGAGAGATGGAGAGCCAAGGTAACAGCCTTACAAGAAACAAAGGACTTCACTAAGTTCAACATTGAGCAACTTGCTGGTTCCCTCATGACTCATGAGTTGCACCTAGGAACAAGCAACAGTGAAGGAAACCGAGGAAAAGGCTTGGCTCTCAAAGCCGGAGATCAAGAAGACTCTGAAGTCGATGAAGAAGAGGCTGCTATGCTGGTGAGAAGGTTCAAAAGAATGTTCAACAGAAACAACAGGTCAAGGAACTTCACCAAGAAACCCTCTACTTCAAAGGCTGACTCTGGTTGTCACAAATGTGGATCACTAGAACACTTCATTCGTGAGTGTCCACTTTGGGAAACAGAGAAAGGTAAAGGGAAGGCAAAGGAACAAGTTAAGAGCAACTACAACAAAACTCCTTTCAACAAAACAAACATTAGGAAGGCTATGATAGCTGCGTGGGGAGATTTTGAAAGTGAGGATGAAGAGGAACAACCTGAAGAAGAAACAGCTCATCTGTGTTTGATGGCCAAACGTGATGAAAAGGCTTACAATGATGAGCTTGCTAAAGAGGTATTCCTTAATCCTAATGTGCTTAAAACTTATACTAAAGATGCTCTCATTGATTTAGTGTTTGAAATGGAAGATGAATGGACTCACACTAGTATTCGTCTAGGTGAATGTCAAAGAGCTCTCAAAGTCTGCAAGGAACACAGTACGTGGATTGAAAATCAACGAACTGATGTGCAAAGCAGATTTTTTGAACTTTTTGACAAGAATCTTCTCTTAAAAGAAATGAATGAGAAACTCAAATTCGAAAATATTATGGTTAATGTAGAATTGACTCAATACAAACTAGCTAATGCTGAAGTATCTCCAAGTTCCTCCTCTGAATCTTTGCCAAAATTTAATGAGGATTTTGAAAAATTAAAATTTGATCTTGATGAGTTAAGAATTGAAAAAGCAAAATTAGAGAAGGAACTTGAGCTTCGAAAAGAAAGACGCATTAGTCATGTTGGAATTCCTAAGTGGATTGAGAATGCTCAAACCAAAAGAACTGAAGGTCTAGGATTCATACGTTCTAAGCATAAGGGCAAGAAAAAATATTTAGACCTGCCTAGCTATAAAGTATGTACCTTCTGTGGTAAAACTGGCCATCTTGTTGCTGCCTGTAACAAGAAGGAACAGTCTGTTAACAAGAATGTTAGGCAAGTTTGGGTAAAGAAATCTGATATTGCTTCAACGTCCAAGGAACCCAAGGAAACCTGGGTTCCTGAATCTAACCAATAAGTTCTTTTGCAGGTCCTAGTGAGGGGGAACAACACGTGGTACCTCGACAGTGGTTGTTCAAAGCATATGACAGGAGACAAATCAAAGTTTCTCTCACTAGAGTCCTATCCAGGAGGAACTGTGACCTTTGGAGACAACAAGAAGGGTGAAGTGATTGCTAAAGGAAAAGTAGGAAGGTCCAGTTCTCATTCCATAGAAAATGTACTTTTGGTCGAGGGTTTAATGCACAATTTGCTGAGCATATCACAATTTTGTGATAAAGGAAACTCTGTAAGTTTTACCTCTGATTCATGCAACATCATTAATGATAAAACAGGAAGGGTTGTTCTTGAAGGAACTAGAAAAGGGAACACATACATTGTGGATCTGAATTCTGTTCCAAGGAATAACCTTACCTGCCTGAGTGCCATTAATGATGATCCTTTATTATGGCATAGACGTTTTGGACATGCTAGCTTCTCACTCATGGATAAACTTAGAGCAAGGAACTTGGTCATAGGGCTTCCCTCAGTCAAGTTCCTCATACAACATATCTGTGATGCATGTGTGAGAGGCAAGCAAGTCAGGTCCTCTTTCAAAAGCAAAAACATGGTCAGCACCACAAAGCCATTGGAGCTAATCCATATGGATTTGTGTGGCCCCATGCGTGTTCAAAGTAGAAGTGGAAAGAAATATGTTTTAGTTATTATTGATGATTTTTCTAAATTTACTTGGGTGATCTTTTTGTCTAGCAAAGATGAAACTTTTGATGAATTTGTGTCCTTTGCCAAAAGAGTTTCAAAGTCAAGTGGAAATCAGATTATCCACATTCGATCAGATCATGGAACAGAGTTTGAGAATTCAAGATTCGATGACTTTTGCAAAGAAAATGGCATGGATCATAACTTTTCAGCTCCAAGAACTCCTCAACAGAACGGAGTTGTTGAAAGGAAGAACAGGACTCTAGAAGACATGGCAAGAACTATGCTCATAGCAAGTGGTCTTCCAAGGAACTTCTGGGCTGAAGCTATTAATACTGCTTGTTATATTATTAATAGAGTTATGATGAGACCAATCATCAATAAGACTCCTTATGAACTGTTTAAGGGCAGAAAACCCAATATTTCTCACTTTCGAGCTTTTGGATGCAGGTGTTTTGTCCATAATAATGGGAAAAGGAACATAGGAAAATTTGATGAAAGAAGTGATGAAGCTGTGTTCCTTGGCTATGCATCAAATAGCAAGGCTTACAGAGTTTACAATAAAAATACATTGTGTGTAGAAGAAAGCATTCATGTAATATTTGATGAATCTAATATGTTTATGAATGTACAGGAACAAGACAATAATGATTATGAAATTGGAATGATTAGAGACAGGGAAGAAGAGGAAGAAGCCTCCAAGCAAACCAAGGAAGTAAGAGAGGAACCTGAGCAAGAACATCAAGAAAATGCTGAAGTTCCTGATCAAGAAACCCCGGAGGAACAAGATCAGGGAGAATCGGGCAACGAGGAAAATACAGAAGAAACCGAAGAAGAAGTGCCTCAAATTGGAGTTCCTGCTAGAGAGTTTCATCCAAAGCCATTCAAATATCAAGGCTCTCATCCAACAGATCTTATTATAAGTGATATTGGTAGAGGAACTCAGACCAGATCACAGATGAGGAACTTCTGTGCCTTCCAAGCCTTCTTATCCATAATTGAGCCAAGAAATCATGATGAAGCTCTGAAGGATGCTGACTGGATAATTGCCATGCAAGATGAACTCAATGAGTTTGAAAGGAACAAGGTCTGGCATCTTGAAGAGAAACCAGAACACAAAAAGGTTATAGGGCTCAAGTGGGTGTTCAGGAACAAGCTGGATGAATATGGAACAATTGTGAGAAACAAGGCCAGACTTGTTGTGAAGGGCTACAATCAGCAAGAAGGTATTGATTTCGAAGAAACTTTTGCTCCTGTTGCTAGATTAGAAGCTATTAGAATATTAATTGCTTTTGCTTCTTTCATGGGTTTCAAACTGTATCAAATGGATGTTAAATGTGCTTTCCTAAATGGTTTTCTTGAAGAGGAGGTGTTCGTGGAACAACCTCCTGGTTTTGAAAATCCCCAATTTCCTAATCATGTCTTTAAGCTTGATAAAGCTCTTTATGGGCTGAAACAAGCACCTAGAGCTTGGTATGAAAGGCTCTCTAAGTTCCTTCTTCAAAATGATTTTAAAAGAGGAAAAGTAGATAAAACTTTGTTTTTAAAATCTGAAGGAACTGACTTACTAGTTGTTCAAATATATGTTGATGATATTATTTTTGGAGCAACTAACGAAAACTTGTGCAAGTACTTTGCTGAGCTAATGAGTGGTGAATTTGAGATGAGCATGATGGGGGAACTCAACTTCTTTCTTGGACTACAAATCAAACAAACAGAAAGAGGTATTGCAATTCACCAACAAAAGTATGTCAAGGAACTACTGAAGAAATACAATCTTGACCAAGCAAAGACCAACCATACACCAATGGGAACAGGCACAAGGTTAGATGAAGATCTACAAGGAACTAGTGTAGATCAAACTAGATACAGAGGTATGATTGGATCTCTTTTATACTTAACTGCTAGTAGACCTGATATTGCATTTAGTGTTGGCTTATGTGCAAGATTTCAATCTAATCCTAAAGAGCCACATCTTACAGCAGTGAAAAGGATCCTACGATACCTCAAAGGAACTGACCATCTTTGTCTCTTCTATCCTAGAAGTGATACTTTTGATTTAAAAGGTTTTGCAGATGCTGACTATACAGGGGATCTGGTGAACAGAAAAAGTACTTCAGGGATGATTCAGTTTCTTGGGCCATGTCTAGTTTCTTGGGGATCTAAGAAACAGAACACAGTGGCCTTGTCAACTGCTGAAGCTGAATATGTGGCAGCTGCTGCTTGTTGTTCTCGAGTACTCTGGATAAAACAACAACTAAGAGACTATGGTATGAAGTATAATTGCATTCCTATTTACTGTGATAATACTAGTGCCATATGCATTTCAAAAGATCCAGTTCATCATTCTCGTGTGAAGCATATTCATATAAGGCATCATTTTCTTAAGGATAATGTGGAAAAAAGCTTAATTAAATTAGATTTTTGTGAGACTGAAAATCAAATTGCTGACATTCTTACTAAGCCTTTGAGCAGGGACAAATTTGAAAAGATGCGCATGAAACTTGGTATGATACAATTGAGTTAGAAGACCTCAAGTTTCCCCAAGGTATAAGTCAATCGTGCATGCATTATATGTGTCTTACACAATGTGTATATGTGAAAACATAGTCCTGAGTATTAGAATGTATGGCAATGCATATGGGATTGTGGCTGTATGTGAAGAAATCAAATTGCACTTGCTTATCTATATTACTAACAAGCTATGTTGATTTGTTCCAAGTTCCTCCTAATATTTTCATAAGATTTCGTCCTATCTCTTCTTGAATTAATTAGCTAGTCAGTTAATTAATTTTTATCTTCTGAAAAAAATCTTATCCTTTTTATTTTTGAATTAATCTCTCAAGTTTATCTTTTTAAAATTCAAATCTATCTTCAATTAAATACCCTAGTCTTTTCGAATTCAATTCAAGTTTCTGATCAAAAACTTCTCTATTTAATCAAGACCCTTCATGTCAAATCACATTAATTGAATCTTTCTTTTTAATCTGACCAAGTGAAAAGTAATTTTTCTATCCTTCTTCAAACGACACATACCCCATTCAATTAACCTTCCACACTCTTCCACCGTCTCCCATTTCCCTAGAAATTACCTCCACTGTAAAATGAAGCCAAACCCTCCAAACCCTAATCACTGTTCTTCACCTCCTCACTCTGTAAAATACATACTGTATTTCAACGATTCATCTTACTCTCCCATGGATATTTCACCAAAAACCCAATTTACTCCACAAAAGGACTCACCCATGGAAATCGAGCAAGAAACTCAACCCAAAGTAACCCCTGAAAAGCCAAAGAACTTGCCTGTAAATCGAAGTGAATCGAAGAAACGCAAGCTGGAGGAAGAGGAACCAGAGGAACGAGGCTGGGTAGAGATGGGAGAAAAGATTCTGCTGGAGAAACCTCCCTCTATCAAGAGAATCGAAGCAAGCTCTGATCGCTTCATTCATGGTTTTTGCATCAATCTAAATTGGTGTGAAGTTTGTAAGTATACTGAACTTCTTGAGATTTTAGAAGCTCAAAATTGGATTCAACTGTTTAGTGAAAGTTATAATAATGTGCTTGCTCATGCTCCTTTGAAAGAATTCTGTGCAAATTTCAAGAATGTTGATGGTGTGTGTGTTTCTAGAGTTAAAAACAAGAAAATTAGTTTTGATGCTGATTATTTTACTGCTATATTTGGAACTCCGAATGAGGGGTTTGATGAATATTTTAAGGGAGCTACTGAATTTGGTGTTGGTGATGTGTCTATCAAAGATATTGTGGAATCAATTGGTGGGAAGCTGTCTAAAGTACAAACTAACCATAATCTGTTTTCTCCTCTTCAAAAGCTGTTATTCATATTTGTCCATCAAGCCATTGTCCCTAGAACCCAGCATAGGCATGAGGCAAACCATCTAGATGCTATGCTCATGTACTGTCTTGAAAACAAAATTCAAATCAATTTCCCGTCCATCATGATAAAACACCTTACTCACTGCCTCTCAAATCATTTGAAAGTTGGCTATGCAAACTTGATCATAACTCTCATAGAGAGTTTTGGGATTTCTGTAGAGAACTGTGAAAGCCTCAAACTCCAAACAAATCACTTTGTCCAACCCAGAACCCTTGAAAGTAGAAACCTACATGTTGTTGGTGGTGTCACCAAGTTCATCCCAAAACAAACAAAAGCCAAGGAGGAAGTGAAAGTCATGACTGAGGATGAGGGGTTGGATAAGTGGCTGGAAGGAGAGGACAGTGAGGAAGAGGGAGAGAAGAAAGAAAAAATGAAAGAAAAAGAAGAAGGTTCTGGTTCTGAGAAGAAAGAAAAGAAAAGTAGTGCTCCTGTTGCAGGGAAGAGAAAGAGCACAAGATTGGCTGTTAAGCCAAAAATGAAGGTTGGAGCTCCTACTTTTGTTGATCTAAGTGAGGAGAAAGTACTAGTTCAGGGGGAACAGGGCACCTTTGTGCAAGAAACTGGAGGAAGTCAGTCTGTTCCAGCAGGAGAAGGTCTAGGGTTTGCAGGATTTAACTCTGTCAGTGCTGCTTTGGAATTGAAGAACCTCAAGGGTACAGTGCAAAAGCTGGTGGATGCACAACCTGCTCTGGTTCAGAGAATTGAGGCTCTGGAGAGGATGGTGTCTGAATTGGCAAAGGCCTCTACTGAGCTCACATCAGCAGTACAGCAAAGTGCTTCAAGCATTTCTCAAGGTCAGGCTGACATTCTGAAGAAACTGGAGGACTTGGTGCTTGAAGAGGTGCCAATTGAAGATGCAGGAGAAGAGCACCAGTCCACTGCCCCTGAAGCCTAATCCTATTTTCTTTCTGTCCTGTTTATGAATCTGTTTGACTTTTGAACTTGGTCTGGATTGAAAACTTTGTTTTATTTTGCTTCTTTTAGTCTATAAACACTTAAAACAGGGTATTTTTGTTTTTTGGATGTTCTGGAGGAACATCAGTTTGTTTATATGGATGTTGCATGCTTACTTTATGACTATTTGCATACTATTTCTGCCTATATGTGCTTTGTTCTAACCTTTGGACACAAACCATTATCATTGTGCTGTGCTTAGATATATATATTTGTGTGCATTAATTTTGATGAACGCCAAAAGGGGGAAAAGAAGGCAAACTCAATTGTTGACAAGCTCTCCATCCATCTAAAACTAGAAGGTATAATTTTCATTCAGTTCCTTGTTAATTTTTAAAACTAGTTCATTTTTATTTTAAGTTTTTTCTTTTTCTGATTGTCTTTCAATTTTATTTTATGAGTTTGCTTAGGTTTGTCATTCATCAAAAAGGGGGGAATATTGTTGATCTTAAGTTTTGATGATGACTCAAGGAATCTAAGCAAACCCATAAGGGCTTTAACGTTTGTCTATTAGCTTTAATGTATTGACAGGTTTTATATGCAACGAAGTTCTAGAGTCAGAATGGAGCATGGAACAAGGTCAAAGGAAGAGCTTTGGATGAGATAGAAGACAATTAGAAGCCAAGTTCCTTGAGTGAGGAACTGAAGCTCCAGAGTCGAAGCTTCACTGAGTTCCAAGGAGTCTATTGTATCTTTATTGTTTATTTTAGGCTTCTTGTATATATGTTAAGTACTTTGATTATTGATAGGATTTTAAGTGGATTTAATTTCAGTTTATAAAGATTTTATTTTCCTTGTTTAAAAAGATTCTATTTTATTTTCGGAAAATTATCTTTTAAACTATTCTAATTATTTAAAGATTTTCTGTTTTAATTCTATCCTAATATTTTGGAAAATCTGACTTGGTAAAACTACTCTTGAAAAAACGTTTTACTGAGTCAAGGAGGTTGAGAAAATAAAGGAACCACTTCCTTATTACGTGCTTCTGCTTGTTGCCCAAGCCTCCACGAACTGCACTTCCTTATTTCATGGAAGTTGTGGTGAAGTGGGAGTGAAGGCAGTCGTGGGATTTTTTCAACTGATTTCCTCCTGTATAAATAGGATTAGTTTTCTGTTTTGAAAAGTACACTTGAGCATTACAATCTTCTAAGCTTTTCAAAAAGAGTCAAAAATCCACTTAAGTCCTTGAGTGTCTTTGTACTTAGCATCTTAGAGTTTTAATTCGAGTTGTATTGGGATAGAGTTTGGGTAAACTCTAGAGTGTTTAGATTGCTTTGAGTGAAGCAAGGAGAAAGAGAGAGATTTGAGAGCTCAACTGATTGAGGGATCAGTTGAGGGGGAACTTAAGTTCGTAGAGGAACTTAAGGTTAGAGTCTTAATTTGTAATAGGTTATTTTCCCTATTATTATTAAGAATTGTGTTTAAAATCCCTTGTGGTCGTGGTTTTTCTTCTTGATTAGGGCCAAGAAGTTTTCCACGTAAAATCTCTCTTGCACTTTAAAGTTTTTGTTTAAGTTTCTTTGAGAATTCCGCAAAAATTACCCTAGTTCCTCCACAATACAATTCACCCCCCCTCTTGTATTGTTCATTCGAGTCAACACCACGGCAATGCCTCGCCGCTATAGACAATCTCCTCTATACTTTGGGACATCGTCGAAGACCGCTGCTTGTAGCTATCTTCAGTTTTGTTGCGATAATCTTCCTGAGAAAATTATTGAAGATAACTGCTTGTTGATCCTCAGTTCTAATACTTCGCTTTGCTATTTGTTGTTACTTCGTTGTGATTCCTTGTTGTGCCGGTACCTCGGCGCATTTTGTAATGATTTGGTACTTTGGCGCTTGTGCTTGCATGTGAACCATTACCTCGGTGATTATACTCGCTTTGTGAACCATTACCTATGTGCTTGTGATGAGCCAATACTTAGGCGCTTTAAGCTAAGTGAGACGATCATAATCAGGTCGATCACTTATTGCGATTGTAATCGAGCCGACTACTAAATCATGTCAATTTGCTTATATGGGCTAACTAGCGTACCAAAGAATCCGAAATTGCTGCATGAGGTCTGCATAAACCAATATGGAGGCCACCTGTTGTGTCGCTGAGCCAGCGTGCGCAGAAACCTTCTATCGCGATGTGACAAGAATCACGCGCATCTGTCGTTTTGCGACAGAGTCGGGTTTTCCAGATTTAAACCCCTTCTCCTTCATTTCGCCGCTGTTGTTCATTTTGCTCGAGTTTTCGCAAAAACTTCATTTTGCTCGTTCTTGCTCGTTTCTCAACCGAATTTGTTCAAGTTTCTTTCAAATCAAAGATTTCGATCTCTAGTTTCCTGATCCATGTAAGTTTCCTCCAAACTCACCTCGGTTTTGCTCAATTTTGTGTATGTTTGCTTGCGGGTTTTCGAAAATTCGAAACCCAATTTCGCCTAATTTGCTTTATTTATTGAATTTTATGTCATGAATCTATTTGCTTATACTTGTATATTGGCTTGAGAGAGTTTTGAAACTTGTTTGACTCAATTTGGTGAAGAAACGAACACTTTGCCATTGTTGACTCTTTTGAGTTCGTGAGAACAATGTTGCTCATTCTTGATGTTCTTTCCAACTATCCATGCTCAATTTGTCACAATTTTTGCCATAGTTTTGTAAGAAATTGTTTAATTACTTGAAAATGCTATTTCTGCTCGAATCAAAATCATACTCCGTTTTAGTACTACGTACTCTGTTTTTTTTTCGAACATAGTATCATGTGGCTAGGCGAACCTTAGATACCATAGAACCTTTGATTTATTATTGTTTTGCATAATTTATCATGGCTAGACATCGCGGCTCTAGTTCTCGCTCCCGTGACGCTCATCGGGAGGACGAGCCTGCTGACACAGGTGAGGAAGCTTCTACCAGCTTAGGATAGTTCTGTGAGTGGAATGAGCGCACTCTCTATTTTTCTCCTCACCTTCACATCTCAGAACGCTTGCAGCTCGGGATGACAGGCGACCGTATTCGTTGTCACGGCTCAGGTAACGTATCTATCGGTCAGATATACAACCTATACTTTCGTGACAGCATCGAGTTACGCGAGCTTTGGGAGTCTTGCGGTCTGACTCCCCTTCTGCTGATTACGCAGACCATGCACTCTTTCTCGTCGGGCCGTTGTTTGGTTCGAGCTCTAGTGGAGTTCTTTTGGGACACCACTAACACTTTTCATTTTCCGTGGGCAAGATGACTATCACTCCTCTCGACTTTTCCCTTATTACTGGTTTAGAGTTCTAGGCGACCGCGGTGCCTTTCGTCAGCGACATCACTGTTTACTCTCCGGAGGTAGAGGAGTTGATCGGCCTCATAGCTATTCGAGCTCGTGTCGAGGCTCGACTGACACACATTAGCACTCGGTGTATTCGCCGGACCATGCTGATGGAGGCCTTTCAGGACGGTGCGACTACCCTTGAGTAGCGGGTGCGCATCTTTGCTTTGATCGTTTTGTCGGGGACCTTCTCCCCTGACAAGGGTAGCCGTGTGCTACTCTACTACTTGCCTGCTCTTCGTGACCTTCGTATGGTCGGATCATATGATTGGGCCAGCTTGGCCTATGCTGACTTCCTGCTTAGATTGCGAATCGCTTGTCCCCATCGCAGTTTTAACGGGGAAGTCACGCTTTCTAGTTTCTGGGGAATCGTAAAGGTATATTTCTTTTATCCAGAGCTTGCTTTTGGTTCTATGTTTAGCTTCTGCTGACACTTTATCCTGTCTCGCAGGTCTGGTTCTACGGGTATTTTCCTTCTTTTTCACCAGCGAGGCCTTCGCCTCGTGGGCTCCCCATTGCCGCTAGTTGGGGAGGCCGTGTAAACGACCAGACTGCTACTGCTCGTGTTCGAGAACTACTTCTCTCGGTATGCTTCTTAACACTCCGCATTTGTTTTTACCCTTAGCGGAATATGAGCTTGTGGATGTTCGTCTTGTAGGAGCCCGAGGTTCGATTTCGGCCGTGGGATGACTTTGTCCTTCCTACATCGGTCGTGCAGTACATTACCCAGCGTTGGTATTTTCAGGGGACGTACGACGCTACGGTCTATCTGGGCGAGAGAGTTGCGATTCAGCATTCCTCGGAGTCCCCCGTTGTTCCTTTTCGCCATCTTAGTCACATTTTTTATCAGAAGAGGCTGAGAGCCCGGGCGGCTAGGACATCAACAGCTTCGGATTGGAGAAGTCATATTTATTCGAACCGTTGCTATGAGGAGAGGCTTTTGCCACGCTTGGCTCCACCACCTTGCTTGCTAGAGCCGAGAGAGGTATGCTTTTTGCACTTTCCATTTGTTCATTTGATAGCCCCCGAGTCAATCCTAATTATTCAGGTTTGATTTGACAGGCTTCGACCAGAGAGTTCGTGCCTCCGCCGGTATCCATCGTCTGCCAGGGCACTTTTGGTCCTGTTGAGGAGATGGTTCCCCTGGCCCCTGAGCCATGGCGCTTCGTAAAGGAGTCGATACCTCGACACCAAACTTCGGTGAGTCACTTTATTAGTTATCTTTGTGTGATTTCTTTTATTATCTCTGACTTTATAACTTGACAGTTTTCTCGCGAGGTGATGCTGAGAATGGCGAGGGGCATGGACGTCTTCCGGTACCAGCTCGTGAGGTTGAGCCAATGAGCTATGTGTCGTCGCGGTGACGACGGCATGGAGGTATTTCTCTATACTCCTTTTATGTTTATATTTGCCCTTTTGTAATTGACTAGATTTACTTTTTCCGTTTCAGCCCATTCCCCCGACGCATACTCGCACAAGACCTGAGGCTAGGAGAGAGAGATCGGGATCTGACTTGAGGCGTCGTCGGACCTTGGCTGGGAGTCAGGGTGGTCGATCAGAGTTGGACCATACTGTCAGATTAGAGGGTTCTGGCTCCTCGTCTGAGGGTGCATCAGGGGGGCCGATTGGCCAAGGAGGCATGACGTCAGCTCCTTTAGTGGGTGGTGGGACGTACGAGGTTGGCTCATCGTCGCAGCAACCACAGTAGCCTCAGCATTTGGGAGTGCAGCAGGGTGAGCCTGGACGGGCTGGCCCTACTCTCTCGATTCCAGCTCCTTCTGATCAGGCTGCGGACGAGGGTTTGACTCCTCGAACTGTACAGTTTTTTGACATGTTTGGTGTTCCTTCAGATTTACGGGGTCCGCCATCATAGATGTACCTGTACTTTAATTTATTTTGACCTTGTAGGACTTGCTTTATTTGACTCGGACGCTTGTATATATATGATCTCTATGTTTATTTTAAGCTTCGCATTTTTATTTTTCGTTTTATTATGCATGCAAGTGTGAAAAATTATAACTAATTTTGCGCAAAAATTTCCGTCATTTTTATTATCTATGGAGGGTATCCTACTTTCTCCCCCAAAAAAAAGAAAATAAAAATAAAAATTGAGCTTAAACTTGATTAAACTTAAGATTTATCAAAAAAAATATTATAAAAATTTTACAATGAGGATGGATTTGGCTAATTTTCTGAAAAGAAAGGTTAAAACCGTAAAATTGTACAAAACTGAGTCAAATTCAAGAAAAACTGGGTTTGCGTAGCGAGCAAGGCTAACACGACCGAATCTTGGCTAGCGCGATGGGACAATACTGTCGCGATCACATGGCACTGGGATTATTTTCCGAATCTGACGATTTCTGTGTAGTCGAACAATAGTCTTAGCTTTTATTTCTCAATCATGTCTAAGAGTTTCAACTATTTCACTCGTGAGTGGTGCCGGTCTCTGACCGCTAAAGAGAGAAAAGAACTTGACTTTTTCCATATGGGGGGTATCTATGGTATAAAGGGGGTAGATCTTGACATAGACTTTATTCATACCGCCTTGGAAAATTGGGATTCAAATACTCACTACTTTGGATTTGGTTATGATGAAATCTGTCCTTTACCGGAAGAATTTGGTGCTATACTAAGCTTCCCTTTCCTAAATCTTGCGGTAATTCCAAAAGTAAGCGAGTATTATTATAAGGATTTTGAGCGTTTCCTTAATCTTAAGGACAAGGATTTAAAAGGTATTGTGCATGGTAACATCGTGAATTTGAAAGAATTTGCACGCTTTTATTTTGATAGACCACACTCCGAATCTTTTCATGTTTATAGGAGAAGAGCCTTCCTTTCTTGCATGTTAAATCAATATCTGCTTACTAGTGGTAATATTAATGAAGGCCAAGCTATTTTAGCACCTGTCATGGAGCAAATTGAATCAGGCAGAAATCCAATGCCTTTTATCGTAGGAGAAACCATGCTTGGTTTAGATGAACTAAAGAAGGATCCAAAAACACTTCTTTGAGGTTCTCCAATATTATTACAGGTAGAAAATCAATACTTTTAATTACAGAAATCAAAAATATTTAACTTTGTATAGTAATAATAATTATTTTCATTTGAATTGTTACAGATGTGGCTAATGGAGAGGCTTGAATTAATTAGCCCTCCTGACAATGTTGACAACTATACTCCAAATTGCTTTGTAAGACGGAAGAAACGCTTTTCCATAAAGATGGGCCGCCGGGAATAGGGTAGGATCTTTGAATCTTGCGATTTTTCCATCAAGTGGGTCGTTCCTTGGTGGAAAATAGAGAAGATGGTTGGTGTCAATAGCCAACCTTTTTGTCGTCTCCCTAGCTTGACAAAGTTGACCTTTTATTATCCTTCTAGGGAGAGGAGACAATATGGTCTAGCTCAAACTGTTTCGTCTGGTGATCTTCGTCGTCCCTAAGAATTCCCTGTTTCTCAGGATGTAGAAAGGTTTGATGATTATTGGTGTGCTAGACCTTTATGGGAGGTTGTTACCCAAAAGATTCCTCCTTCTTTGTCCAAGGATGTGAAGCAATGGTTGCTTGGTCGATCTCAAAAGAACAAGAACAAAACTCGGAAACTGAATAAGACCAATGTGAAAGACTGCTTAGGGGAAAAGAAAATACCTCCTAAGGAGCATCTGGGTGAAAAATTTGAATTCAAGACTCCTGTCATACCTAAGAAGAAGAGTTCTAAAGGCAAAGAAAAAAGAAAGGCTGACTCTTCAGTTTAGAAAGTGTGGGTCGAAAAGAAACACGGTGTAATGGCTATTGGGAAAACTATTGACACCAAGGTTGAATGTAGATCTTCAAAAGGATGCTTACTAGCAAAAGTAATGGATGATGAAGAGGAAGCATACAAGAATTGGAAGAGAGCTAGGAAGGAGAAGATAGATTAGAGCATTGCTTTTCTTTCAATTTATTAGACAAATAAGTCAATTATGTTTTTAAGCTTTTTTTTTAATTAAAAAAAATCAATAATGTAATTTTTACTTTATTTTATTAATGCAATTTCAGCTTTTTAAATTAACTTTTTACATTTAAAAATTCTTTTTAAAGCAATGAAAATAATTTGAGTTATTCTGAAAATTATTCGAGTACGGAAGTCAAAATTTTCCAGAAAACACCGAAATTTGCCCAGATTAATGCGGAACATCTAACACTTCGATTCAGACGTTGTCGCCATCCAGGAGAATTGTCGAGATGCGCTGCCCTTGTCGCTATGCGACAACTGCATTGTGTCGCGTTGAACTTAATCTTTGTGCGCCGACTGTTCCGTTGCTGACAAATCAATTTTTGTTAAAATTAAAGTGGCCGCACCCTGTAAAGGGTTGCCTACGTATCCTTTCCTAAGGAATCAGGCCAAACGTAGCTCTCTTAAGTATCCTACTCAAGTAATTATGGGTAGTACTTCTTAAGTTGGTCAAGATTTGTCATGTTGAAAATTCATTACCATCCATATCAATTAACTTTGCAGCACCTCCTGATAGGATGGTTTTGACAATGTACGATCCGGACCAATTAGGCCTAAATTTGCCTCTTGGGTCTAGAACATTCTTCCTTAATGCTTTTAACACCAAGTATCCTACCTTGATGTTTCTTGTCTTGACCTTCTTATTAAGTGCCTAGCCATACGAGTTTGGTAGCATTGAGTATGATGTAGAGCTTCTAGTCGTTTTTCATCAAGTAGAATTAGCTCTTCATATCTTGCTCTAATCCATTCGACTTCATCGAGTTTACTCTCCAACGCAATGCGTAAGGAAGGTATTTCTAGTTCTACAGGTTGTACGACATCCATTCCATAGACTAAGGAGAATGGCGTATTTCCTGTTGATGAGCGAATTGACGTATGATAACCCCAAAGAGCAAAGTGGAGTTTGTCAGGCCAATCTTTGTAATTTTCCGTCATTTTCTCGATGATAGTCTTTAAATTTTTATTGGCTGCCTCTACCACACCATTTGTTTGAGGCCTATATGGGGAAGAATGATGGTGTTAAATACCATACTTTTGTAGCAATTCTTTACATTCTGCTTGAAAGTGAGTTCCATTGTCACTTATCATTTCATGTGGGACTCCATATCGACATATAATGTTTCTTTCGATAAAGAGTGATACATGCTTTGCAGTGAGTTTTACATATGATGCTGCTTCGACCCACTTCGTGAAGTAATCGATTTCTACTAGGATGTATTCATGACCTCTTGTCCCAGGAGGAGTAATCTTTCCAATGTTATCTATTCCCTAGGTTGAGAATGGCCATGTTAATGTGTAGGTGTAAAGGATTGCTGGAGGAACGCGCTGCAAGTTAGTGTATATTTGGCATTTAGGGCATCTTTTCACATAGTGATAACAGTCCCTATTCATGATAGTCCAATAATACCCTTCGCGCATTATCTTTTGAACTAGCAACTTTCCATTCATATGAGTTCCACATACTCTTTCGTGGACTATTCTCATTACCTTTTGGGCTTCTTTTTTGCCTATGCATAGGAGAGCTCGACCTTTAGGTACCCTTTTGTGTAACTCACTGTCTATGAGTACATATTGGGAAGCCAAAAGCGTTAGGGCTCGTTTTGCTCTTTTGTTAGCATGGAGTGGATATTCTCCTTTGGTGATATAGTTAAGGATGTTTGTATACCAAGGTTCTTCTTCTGCTTCTTCTTCTTGAACCACCTCATCGTCCTCTATTGCTTGAATGTAAGCCGATTTATGCCTCTTTTCTATTGTTAAAGGCATTTGCTCGATTTTTGTGGGAATTCTAACCATTGAGGCTAGCCTTGCCAAAGCATCAGCAAATTGGTTTTCCTCTCTTGGTAGATATGAATATTCTACCTTTTCTAACTAATTGGTGAGAGTTTCCAGATATGTTTGGTAAGGGGTCAAGCTTTCACTCCTTACTTCCACCTTTTAGAAATCTGGTTGATGATCAGAGAAGAATCTCCGAATATTCGGAGTTTCTTTACTCCCAATGCTAAAGCTGTTTCGAGGCCTACCACGCATGTTTCGTATTCTGCAGCATTATTGGTAACGTCAAAATCTAACTATATAGAGATTGGGATATGTTCTTCTTTTGGCGACACTAATAATACTCCCACGCCACAACCCTTTTGGTTTAATGCTCCATCGAAGTATAATGTCCATGTATCGTCTTCTGTAAGCATTAGATCTTCATCTAGAAACTCGTTTTCATGTATGGGGGTCGAATCTTCTATTGGGAAATCTGCCAAGAAGTCCGAGACCACTGATCCTTTTATAGCCTTTTGGGGCATAAACCTTACATCGAATTGGGCTAAGTTGACTATCTATCTTGATATTCGCCCATTAAGTGTAGATTTCTTGAAGAGATACTTTAGTGGATCCATCCGAGATACTACATAGACTGTATGAACGAGCATATAACGTCTTAACTTGGTTGTGGCCCACATTAATGCGAGGCACAATTTTTCAAGTGGTGTATAACGTACTTCATACTCGAGCATCTTTTTGCTTAAGTAGTAGATGGGGTTTTTTTTCCTTCTACTTCTTGTGCAAGCATATCCCCCATTGTCTCTTTGGTGACTCTTAAATATAACCTAAGAGGGATTCCTGGAAGCGCAGGTGCTAGTACGGGAGGATTAGCAAGATAGGCTTTGATTTTCTCAAAGGCTTTTTGGCACTCATCCTCCCATATAACTGGCACGTTCTTCTTCAATTTCTTGAATATAGGTTCACATATTGTGGTTAACTTGGATATGAACCTACTTATATATTGCAACCGGCCAATGAATCCTCGAATCTGTTTCTCAGTCTTGGGAGGCGGCATTGACATGATTGCTTTAATCTTGGTTGGGTCTATCTCTATTCCTCTAGAGCTAATAACATATCCCAAGAGTTTTCCTGAGGTTACTCCAAAGGCACACTTAGATAGATTTAACCTCATGTTATACTTTCTCAACCTTTCGAAGAATTTTCTTAAAGCTACTAGATGTCCTGAACGATCTTTTGATTTGACGATCATATCATCCACGTATACTTCAATTTCTTTGTGCATCATGTCATGCAATAAGGCAGACGCTGCTCTTTGGTAAGTAGCGCTCGCGTTTTTCAACCTGAATGGCATTACCGTGAAACAATAAGTGCCCCGTGGCGTTATGAATGTAGTCTTTTCCATATCTTGATCGGCCATGAGAATTTGATTATACCCCGCATATCCATCCTTAAACAAGAAAAGCGCATGATTTGCTGTATTATCTACCAAAATGTCGATGTGTGGTAAAGGGAAGTCGTCCTTTGGACTTGCCTTATTTAGATCTCTATAGTCGACACACATTCTTACCCTTCCATCTTTCTTTGGAACTGGCACCACATTTGCAACCCATTCTGGGTATTTAGATACCCTAATAAAACCTGCAGTAATTTGTTTTTGAACTTCTTCTTTTATTTAAGGGCTACGTCGGGTTTCATTCGACGTAACTTTTGTTTTACAGATTTCATTCCTGGAATTAGTGGTATTGTGTGTTGAGCTATTTCTCTATTGATTCCTGGCATATTTTCATATGACCAAGCAAATATATCGATAAATTCTTTTAGTAGATTAATTAGACCGGTTCTTTCTTCTTTAGTAAGAGTCAGTCTGATTTTAACTTCTCTTTTTATGTTTGGATCTTTTGAAATATCCACTGTTTTGGTGTCTTCTATTATTCGTGTTTTATTCTCAAGTGTTTCCACTGCTTTAATTATCTCTTTGTCACTTTCATTGTTAGTTAAGCAATGCTTGTCATCTTAAGTTAAGGAATGACACGAGGAGTAAGCGAAAGAAGACATGTTATTAAATTCTGAAACCATTACATCAAACAAAGAAATGTCTGTGGGAACTTGACTACTAACTATCCTAGGAGAAGATGCCAAAGTAGAAAAGCTAGGGAAAGGTGATATATCTAAAGATTTCGAAGACTCGATAGGGGAAGACTCAGATTCAGACTCTGACTTAGACGACTCCTCGAACATGGGTCCTTGTCCTGTTGTTATAGAGATCTTCCGTCCGTTTGGTGTAGTCACCTTCACAGTCTTTCGCCATCCCTTGACTAGTCCCTCTGCTGGAGTGATAAGCTTTGAGGGGTCAAAGCTTTCACTTTGTAATGCTGTTTGAATGAGCGCGGAATTATTTTCAACATATTTCGGCTTATTTTTCTCGTGCCCAAAAAGAAGTCCCATAACATTAAAGTCAAAGCATGGAGGTGCTTTCTCCTTATAGATAGGAGTTGGGATGTCATCTAAGAAATGGAAATCTAGGAAACCCAGGTTGTCTTATTCCATTTTTGACAAAGGGCTCAGGAAATTCATAGCATGGATAGTCTTCACTATCTCTTACAAATTGTCCATTTAATGTGAGGGGATATTGATCCATTGGGATTGCTTTCTTGTGGGTACGAGCATTCCTCCGCGCATTAGCTTTTTCCCGGGCTTGCTTATAGTCTTCCGGAGTCGGTTCAAAACCAAGTCCGAAAGTATCTAATTTAGGAAGGCCAGGCAATTTTGTTTGCATGGCTACTCCTTTTTTCTTTCCTAGAGTCATTCCTGGAAAGTGTCCTTGTTTTCGAAGTATGCCATTAACTATCATGTTTGAATGGAGATCATGACAAAGAGGGGTCCTTTCATATTCCTCGATTAAGGAGACCTCTTCTACATTAAAGCCCCATAAGTCTTCATCGTTTTCATCGTGCTCCACGTTTATGAGAGGTTTATCAATTGCTTTGATTCTCAATTGGGAGGCATCGATTGTGATAGGGATTCCTCCAAATATGGCCTTTACTTGTTGATGAAGTGATGAAGGGACGGCCTTAAGGTCATGGAGCCAAGGGCGTCCCAACAATAAGTTGAAAGAGGCTTTGATGTCGACCACTTGGAAAGTTGTAGCATGCTCTATAACTCCCGCGGTGACGTTCATGGTAATGGTCCCAAGAGCTTGGCAACGAGTGTTGTCATAAGCTCTTATTCCTTGTGTTGATGGAGACAAATCTTCGTCCCTTATCCCCAACATCCCCGCAGTTCGTAGTGGACAGACATTAATTGCTGACCCATTATCTACAAGAGACATTGGTACATTCATTCTCTTGCAGACTACTGTGAGGTTCAAGGATTTATTGTGTTTATCACCTTCTAGAGGCAAGTCTTTGTCAGAAAAGGTGATTAGATTGATGGGACTTGGAAGATCACTCGTGAGAAAGTTAGCTAACCCTTCAGGAGTGGTTTCTGAATCTATCCCTACTTTAGCCAAAGCATCCATTACCGCGATTCTATGTTTGCGAGATGTGGCTAATAGCTTCCATACGTTCATTTCGAGCTTAAGCCTTTTTTAGTTGCTTGACTACGTCATTGTCTTCTATAATCGGTATAGAAACTTGTTGAGTGGTAAGGATAGGTTGTGCAGTGATGGAGGTTGTACTCTCCCTGATCTTGTGAGGACATCTATGGGTGAATCTTCTTCATCCCAAATGTCACCTACTGGTATATTGTGGAAAGTGGGGTTTCCTCTACATCTTTGAGGTAAACATCCTCATCATCACTCTCCCATACTCCGTTGATGCTAACATCCTTTTCTAGTGGGATTTGGACCAATTTCTTATTGTCGATTAATTTCTGAATTAGATCCTTGAATTTGAAACAGTGCTCTATGGTATGTCCTCCTGATTGATGGCATGGACAATAGAATCTGTTTGTCCTCTTCAATGATTCAAATGGTCTTGGCTCGAGAGGTTTGATCTTCCCCCTCTCGAAGAGCATTTGGAACATGTTAGCATAGGAGGTCTCAATTGAAGTGTAAGACTTGTCACTCCTTTTAGGTGTTTCAACTACTTGTAGAGAAAATGGTTTTCTCTTGATAGCATTTGTAGGTGTCGCCTTTTGAACATCGTGTTTATTTTGAGTCGTTTTTATGTAATTAAGGGCTTCGCTACAAACGGCCATTACTTCCTTCATCAGTTGATTAAGGGCCCTTACTTCCTCCTTTGTGGCAAGTTATTAAGTTGGGGGAAGATCACTCATGGCGTTGAAAAAGGTTTCCTCCTCTTCTTCAAAGGCATGAGTTTCTTTAACTGGTTGGATGAGGGATGATGGATCAATATCATTTTCCTCATCGGAAATAGCCAAGGAATCTGAAAGTGGAGCGTTATTGATACTTGGCTTCTTGCTTGCAGGAGGCAATGGAATCTTATTACTATCAATCATATCTTGAATAGCTTCATTTAGCTTCCAACAATTTTCACTAAGGTGACCCTTACCTTGATGGTATTTGCAATGTGCATTTGGATTCCAACTAGCCGTCCTCCTTTTGACCGGTGGATTTCCAAATGGTCCAATGGGAGTTATAAGGCCTTTTGCATGAAGACAATCAAATGCGGTGTCATAACTCATGCCAATAGGAGTATAGTTCTTTCTAAATGGCTTCCTTTGTCCTTGATTATTATTCATACCAAGGACTTCATTCAGATTAAAGGTGCTAACATTGTTTGAGTGGGTGGTTTTGGAAGAAGAAGGATTGTCGTTCTTCTTTCCTTTCCAGCCACTGTTGGAGTTATTGGCAGCTTTTTGTTTTGCAAGGTCGTCTTCAATGTTGATTCCTACGTCGTAAACGGCCTTGAAAGTACTCAAATTGCTTTGGTACTTGAGATGCTTAGAATATTTTTCCTGGAGGTTCTTAATGAACATCCTAACAGATTCTTTCTCACTAGGCACCTCAACCATTTTGGCGGAAGTTTCCCTCCACTCATTGAAAAAGGAAGTGAAACCTTCGTTCTCTTTATGTTTTAACATTTCAAGTACTCTATGATCGGTCTCAACTTGAATGTTACACTTGTACCTATCAATGAAAGCGTTCACTATCCCATCCCAAGTAGAAATCTTTTCTTTGTCAAGAGAAAAAAACCATTGTTGGCAAACGGTTTCAAGAGATAGAGAGAACAAAGAATGAAAGACTTTCCTATCTATCCCCTTAATATTCATTATAGTTTCAAAAGCTCTTAAGTGGAAGTAAGGATTGTCAGTAGGTTTGAACCTAGGGATGTCTTTGGCATTGAACTTCTGCGGAAGAAGCTCCTTGTCCACCGAGACCCCTAGTGAGCTAATGCCTTGGAACTTGTAGTTGTTGGAGATTTGGTTCAAAATTTCCTCCATTCGTTGCATTTGTAGTTGTCTCGCAGGGTCATTGACTTGAAGAGCCATAGTCTTCATCATTTCAGTCACATTAGTCAAGTCTTGCCTAAGTTGATTGACTTCTTCTTGAGTTTCCATCATCCTCTTAGCCTTTCTCTTTTAACGAATCAGTTTATCAAAAAGGGAGATTTGAACAAAAGCGTTGTCTTTTATTAGCCGACCTTCTCTTCTTGACCAAGTACTGTAAATTAAACCATTTGTTTTAATGACTTGACTAGATTGACTTTGATTTTATTAGTTTTTTTTGGCAAAAAAAAAATTAAAAAATAGGGTGCATATTTTTTAAAATCAAGTTTAAGGTTCAACAAGTATGGTTTAATTGGAGGATTAATATCCGACTTACCCCCCTAAAAAATGACGGAAAACACGCGCACACAAGACTCTCTAGACATAATCAATATAAAGTGCGTGCTCTTAATAGTGAGTGAAAGTGGCATGCTTTGACACTTGTGTAAGACCATGGGACTATGTGCTTAGACTCAATTAAGAACTAAATAAATATTCTGAAAATAGATTAATTAGACTCAGCGTGAGGAGTCGAGCAAGAAACTGGACTGTCGCCGAAGCAACAGGACTGTCGCCACACGCTAAGACCCAGCGCCATGCGACAGAGTTATCGCATAGCGCTGAACGCTAACGTGTTGCGCCACAGTCCAACCTCCTGCGCCATTACTGGAGCAGTCGTTTGAGTCGATCTGTTTCCAGTGCTTTACTCTAAAAAGGACGGCCTATAGTCGTACTGAGTACGGTTTAATTAACTTTTTTTAGACTCATATTAATTACTTATATTAATTAATTAATTAATTAATTAAGCAAAGTCCTTTAGTCATTAATTAGTTTATTTAAACTCATTCACAAGTCAAACAAACGGTTAGTGTGAGCACACATAGGCTATGCACAAGTAAGAATGCACAAGTAGTCAAGTAATTACAATATGATGCAATGAGTTTGCAACCTAACCATGGCTCTAGTTCTCTAAAGTTCAGGATATGGGTTAGTCAAAGAGGGTCCATGGTTATGAGTCCGGATGTACCGTGCAGAAGCCTTACCTTTGAAAGGGTTGGCGCGAGTGGATGGGACCCCGCGAGTTAAACTCGCTTCCACGGTTTGGTGAATTCAACAAACTCGGATGTACCCTTCGTTGCCATGAGCTTTCGATTGGGTAGATGGCGCGTGAATTCCCAGAGGGTTATGGCCATATGTAGAACACATATGGGTTCAGAAAAGTGAGAAAAACTCAATCAGGAAGTAGAACCGAGCGAACAGTACTAGAATCTGTCGAAACAAAGAAGGTAGATTTCTGGCTCAGTATTGGAAGAACATGGCACGAGACAACAGAGCCTGGCGCCAAAAGATAGCTCTGTCGCAGAACGAAATTGCTGTCGCGCAGCGACAGAGCCATCGCATGGCGCTGGCTTTGTTTTCTCGGCGCCGGTTCCTACATGCCTCAGCAGCTTTCTATTCTTTGAATTTTTCGATTTTTCATAGCGTTTTTTCAATCCTAGTTGTGAAAGATATTTCCCAAATTTCCTACGTGTAAATATCCTATGTTTTTGACACATTACGGATGGTCTTTCCAATGCGGACCTTTTTTATGCATATGTCAATAATGTCAATCAAAATTACGCACATGAATATTAAAACTTTTCGAGTCTCATCCACTCATTCTAAATTATTGCCAAAATAAATTTTAGGAATTAAAATAGAAATCTTCCCTAGTGGAGTTGCCAAAAAACTGTAGGGAATATTTCAAGCATCCCACACTTGAGCCTTACTGTGATCATACACTTAAGCATGGTGGCGTCCAAAGGGAAGGAAGCTAGAGTAAAAGAGTCGCCAACAAGTTTTAGAAACTTGTAAACCGTCCACAGGGTGAAGGTTACACCCCTTCACGATCCATGAGATCGCTAACTCTATAGTGGTCTGGAATCATGACTGGATATTCGGGGATGAAGGTACAAATCCAACCTAAAAGAGATTGAACCTGCCCTAATAATAGGCCTCTACTTTATTCTTCTCATATTCATGTGCGCTTTCTGACTAACATACAACCAATATATTAATCTTAAACCTGTTTAATCTATGTTGGTTGAATATTAATGCACAAACAAAACTATTATTGGCGATCACTTGAATCATATTTATATTAACCTAAACAAGATTATTAATTATCTTATTAAGCGTGACAACAAGTACAATTCCCTTTAAACATGCATAAAAGGCGTGATTAAGCAATAACAATAATAATAAATCATCATAATCTCAATCTCAATAAAGCATAATAATATTAGCAAGATCCTAGGCATGATACTAACAAGATTAATAACAAACCCTAGCATGTCATTAAACAATAAAGACCAAAACTTTATCCCTAACATAATACTAACATGATATAAAGAAAGAAATAAAAAGCAACCTAAACATGATACTAGAAATATATATGATATTAGAAATCTTAGTTAATACCCTAAACATGATACTAGGAATCATAAAGACATCCTAACATGATACTAGGAATTAAAATAATTTAAGCATGCTTTCTATAGAAAAAGAAAGTAATTAAATTACTTAATTGGATGTCTCGTATCTCTTTCTAATAACAAAATACACGCGTTAGTTACTTCAAGGAAAATATTAAACAGTAAATAAATTTAAATAATTGAAATAGAGATTTGGGACCAAACCCTCAGAAATTATCAACCTTTCACGTCTAGGGCGAAGGCAACTTCGAACTTGGCTAGGTGTGTCTAGAACTCGTGAATGTGGAATTTTGTAAAAGGGAAAGGTTTAGAAAAAAAATAGAGATGGAATAAGCTTCTAGCTTAAAGAGAGAGAAATAATAGAATTAGATGGTTGTTGATGATTGTTGGTGATTGTGAATGATTGAAAACGGGGAAATACGACCCCTATTTATAATAAAATAGCCCGGAATCGATAGAAACAAACCAGAATTTGAATTGGAATAAAACTGCTCCCTGTCGTGAGCGACAAAGTCTGTCGCCATGCGACAAGAATCACGCATGGCGACAAGCTCTGTCGTTTGGCGACAGGCTTGTCGTTTTGCGACAATTAAAAGATAAAACGCGCTTTTAGTACGGAATCCTTTTCTTAATATAATTAAGCAATTAAAACTCTGTTTTAATCAATTTCAAATCAGATTTTATCAAAATAAAACATTTATTTTATTTCAAACCAAATTTATTAATTATAAAGATATTAATTATCAATCCTAATGCTATTAGAACTCAAAATAACCTTCTAGACTATTCTAGAAGACTATAATCAATCTTAATAATTTTAGGAATAATAATTAATGGGCCCTCCACTAGATCATTAAGCCGTAAAACCATTTCAGACTCAAATTAGTATTTGGACCATAACTTCCTCATTATTCATCGGAATTGGGCTTATAATATATCGCTGGAAAGTTCTTTACGAGCCTGATCCAACTACACTATTAATGGACCCTTATCACGGACCATACTAAATTGGACTGGCTATTTTCATAAAATAGAGAAGTTTTTAAAAACAGAAAGAAAGATTTTTATTAAAAACTAACACATCACAAGGCTTTTCACACTTCACCTTTGTTCGATAATCGAATGACGTGAAAAGTACTCATCACTGGTTTAGTTTTGGGGAGACACATTTGGGTGTCTACACAACATGAAAATGAGATATTAGTAAACCTCATGCATGTATGTTGTGTACGAGTGTATTGTCATACATTATTAGTTTATTACAAAAGAGTGTTGAAGCTAGCTACTCCTCGATCTCATTGTCATTATTAATTTGGATTGAATCTTCTTTAGGGCTTGTTCACTTCAGCTTAATTTCAGTTCAGTTCAGCTCCAATCAGTTTAGTTCACTTCAGTTCCTAATTTCCTTCTCTCATAAAATATTCATTTCAGTTCAGTTCAGTTCAGTTCAGCTCCAATCAGTTCAATTCAGCTCAGTTCAGTAAATGTGAACAAATCCTTAGAATTATAAACGGATCAAACTTCTTTTTTTTTTTTTAACACAATATAAATGGACCAAACTTGTTTAGGTTTTCACTGCACGAATATTATGTATATATATAGAAGTATAAAGCTAGCTATATTCTTCTCAACTTCAATTCAAAACAAACAAGTATTCTCATTTCTGTAATAGCTAGTAAGTTTAATTTGAAACTATTAACTGATTTGGTAAATTTCAATTGAGGTAAAAGGGGGAAAAAGTCACTATAAAGTTTATAATGTGATTTCATCGTATATATGGTCAACAATTTCATGTGTACTATAACTTGCTCAAGTATTTTTTGAAGAAACTGATCATTAAACATTATTTCAAATTATGGCAAGTAATAGTACGTATATATGGACATATAACTCACATAACTCCATAGGAGTATGGTATAAGACCATAACATAGTTTAATATATACAAAAATATGAACCAATAAATAACATACTTATTACTTTAATTTGGCAACTACATACAAACATAATATACCCCTAATTAATTAACTAGGGCTTACAAACATTATATGTAAAGGCATAAATGTATGTAATTCTATCTAACAAGGGTTAAGGTAACTGGTTCATTCAAGTGCCATTATTATTTCTCCAAATTAAATTTAATTCTTCCTCATGCAGCTGGCGCAAAATCATATGGACCGTCATTATTAGCATCGTCATCATCATCTCTGTCGGGTTCCATAGCCATAACAAGGCTTCCATCCGCGCTATAAACAGTATAAACACCATGGATATGTGCATGATCATGATCATCTATCTCCACATGGACGAACATGCTCCATAAACCAATCATAAGAGATAAAGTAGGAGCCATAATTAGACAAATAATTTTATTTTATTTTTTAAGGAAAGGTAAACAAAAAGTTAGGATAGTCTTCTAATCTCAATACTATAATTAGACAAAGATGTATAATATATATGGAGTGTGTGCTAAATTGCTAACTATAGATTAAGCGACATTTTATAACAAGCTAATTTAAGGTGGTTTGGCTAGGAGCGCGACAACAATATATATAGAGAGAAGGAAATTATTTAAAAAGATCATATCAATGGTGTGAAAGAGAGAGGTGGCCATGAAAAGATGAACTATGAAAGAGCATGAAGATGTATGGCGTGAGCATGTCGACAACTATTCTCCATTTTGTTTGGGTTTATACTATAAATTGTACTCCTCTAGATGCCAAGTGCTTCAAAAAATGCCCTTTGTGTGTGGATTGACTGGATTCCGAATCAACACTCTATTTTATCCTTTTAGGTCCATCACTCCCCATATATGCAATGTGTTAATTATAAATAACGGCTTTTGAATTCACTAAAAGGAAACTCGACATAAAAATAACTTGAGTCTTCTATGACTTTAATAATACTCATCGGTATCAAATTGATTTTAAAGGGTACTATGTATCATTCTTAATACCTATAAAGCAATCAATTGATATCAAAAGAACTTTTGGTACTAATGAAGAAGAATTTTGGTAAACACAATTAGGGGTGAGCAAAAATTCCGGGTACCCGGAATTGGAACCGGAACCGGTTAGGAACCGGCGGGTCCGGAACCGAGATTGGACCCGGTGGTTCCAATTCTGGGTAATAAATTAAGGACCCGGTTATAACCAATTTCAATTCCAATTCTCAACTTTTTGGACTCGGAACCGGTTGGATACCCGATTACCCAATATATCCTAAACTAAATAAATTTTAAATAATAAAAATATGTTAAATGTATCTAATTTGTACAATAAAAAAAGTATTATTAATACCTAACATGAATACAAATAGCTTAATGCATATATAAATATAAGTATTAAACACTAATAATGATACTAACTAAAATAAGAATTATAATTTGTATTATATTTTAACAATTACATACATAAGTGGGTACCCGGAACCGGAACCGGTATCCGGTGGTTCCAATTCCAATTCCTAAAATTTAGGACCCGATTAAACCAATTCCAATTCCGGTTCCGAATTTTAGGACCCGGTTCCAACCAATTCCAAATCCGGGTCCTAAAATTTTGACCGGGTACCCGGTTTGCTCACTCCTAAATGGTAGAGGAATATAATCGGTCGTTGGACGATCACCCTAAAACCAAACAATATTTCTACCTAAACCAACCTAAGACAAGTCTAGGGTAAGTAGAGGATCGTATCCACAGGGAATGGGTAAGTACACCGAGAGTATGAAACGGTTGCAATCTAGTTCGGTCACAAATTGGGGGTTTTGATTAGATAACTACTATGGAGACAAACACTAGGGGGAAATAGGGATCGACTCCAACCAAACCAACGGATCAAATCAATAGGCAAGCATGAACACAAATTGGGTGATAGAGAGGGCACTCAACATTGCCTTCTTTCGAAGCCATAACACTAAGCAATCCTAAACCAAACTCAACTAACAAGATAGGCCAACCAAGTCTTAACGATGGGAAGTAGATTACTAACTCGGGTTTGTCTTTCAATCGGTCCAAGAAAGCATTAAGGCACAAACAATTGGGATTTCTCACCTAATTGTTGCAACTAAGACTACTACATCATTCAAACAAGGAACCATAATCAAGAGGAATTTAGCATAATCATATAAGAATAGGCTCACAACTAGACTCCATCTCTCAATGCAAGCATAGAAGTGAATACATGAGCAATAAGTGGCCATCCAATTACACATGCAATTAACCAATTCTTTAACAATCAATCATCAACCCAAAATGAACATGCAAGCACAATTAACAATCAACCCATGGCTTGGTTGGGTCTTCACCCAACCCCTAGCTAATTAACTACTCACTAATCATGGTGGAAAACAATCTAACAATTAAATCTAGGGTTAACATGAATTCAATTAAACTAGCTAGGAGAGAGATTAAACAAGGATGGTTGGACATGCAAGAACAATTAACAAAGATTAAGCAAGAACTAAGATTAATAAAAGATAAAATCAGAAAATTAAATAGCAAAGGAGAGAGAAAGAGATTACTAATTGATGCTTCAAGATTGAGAATAATTGTTGTTGAAATTGATAGAACAAACTTCAAATAATTCTTACAAAGATTGAGTTTTGAGGAAAACTAATCTAATTAAAGAGGGTTTAGAGAAACTAAGGGCCTAAGAAGTCTAAAGGGAGTTAAGAGAGAAGAAGATCCTACAAATGAGCCCCTTAAAGCTATTTATAATCCCCAATTTCATAGTAAACTCCGCAATAGAAAGTTCGCGGAACCCGTCGGGAGAGGCCTCTCCAAGGTCTGGAGAGGCCGCTCCAAAGTCTGGAGAGGCCGCTCCATGTCTTGGAGAGGCCGCTCCAAACTGAGGAAAATTGGGGCAGAATGCTCCGTAGCAGGGTGGAGAGGCCTCTCCAAAAAGGTGGAGAGGCCGCTCCTCGGATGGAGAGGCCGCTCCCCTATGTTGGAGAGGCCTCTCCTAATCTCTTCTTTCAAATCTGCCAAGTAAGGCAGGAAGTTCAGCAACGAGGTGGAGAGGCCTCTCCAAATATGTGGAGAGGCCGCTCCAGGTGGAGAGGCCGCGGCATAAAGTTGGAGAGGCCTCTCCTCACAAAATCCTTGAAACTGCCAAGTTTGGCAGTAGCTACAGCAGCGGGGTGGAGAGGCCTCTCCACTGACCTGGAGAGGCCACTCCTAGGGAGAGGCCGCGCCACTCTATGGAGAGGCCTCTCCACTGCACATCTTTCTTTATTCTTGACTTGACTCCTTTTCCTTGGCTTCTTTCCATCATCTTCTTGCTTCTAACCTTGGTTCATCATCCATAGGCTTCAATTGGTCGTCTTTGGACCTAAAATCTCAACAAAAACACTAACAACCGGTGAAGCATAGGATACACAAAAATTGCATAAAAATAGAGTGAATAATGAACTAAGGCATCAATACCTCACATATTCAACGTTAAAAACCACTCTATAATCATACAAAATAGCATGCTATCAAATCCCCCAAGCTAAGCTTTTGCTCGTCCCGAGCAAAATAGTCATAACACACCATAGTGAGGAAAGAACTTACTAAAGCCAAGCCAAGGGAAAACAACAAGAGAGGGAGGAAAGGTAAGAAAAATAACTTAAAGCAAACACGAATCACTTTTAGCACAAGTAAGAAGCCATTTAAACCCACAAGTCGCCTTACGGGACGAGTTTTGATCTCGTGAGGGTTTCCCTTGAGCTTAACCCACAACTCACAGAAAAACCAAACACAAACCTTCAATGGTTACACAATATTCCAATGTTTTTATCGCCCAAGTCAACTCGTCTGGATAAAAATCACAAGCAAGACAAGTGAGCAACTTTCGAGAATTACCAATCATACAAATGTACACAAGAGTTGGGGGTAAAGAGAAGAACTAAGCAAGATTGCACTACGCTACTTCCTTAGACCTTTTACTAGTTCATTAGAGCACATCTAGATATTCCAAAGTTGTAACAAGTCCTTTTTCAGTTATAAAATCTCAAAATGCTAGTCCACCTCCCAAAATGCACACCCAAGGCCCTTTAACTACACTCTAACTCAGGAATTTCACAAGATATAACAATGTAGAAACGGTGTGGGAGGCATCCACAAGTTGACCTCTAAAGAAGAGAAAATAAATTTTTTTTTTTTTTTTTTTGAGAATTTTTGGGGGAGTTTTTGTTCTCCTTTTTTCCTATGCTCTTCTTTTCTTTTCTTTTTTTTTTTTTCAATTTCATTGCCCTCGCCTCTTTTAACTGTGAGCGGCTCTTTTTCTATTCAAAACATGTGGCTTATTATGCCACTTATTACACATGATACAAGTAGAACCAATTCCCTAATAGAGTTTCATTTTGGGGATGAGGAGGATGCACATCAAGGGCACAAGGGACCGCAATTCAAATAAAACATATCCTTCTTTGGGCAAATTTAGACAATATCCTATACTAGATGTGCAATTGAGCATTCATCGGTTTTTATTTCATAGATACTAATGCAATCAAGGTTAATAATTCTCTAAATGACCCCAACTCTTGCATACACCCTTCTAAGAGAACTTTTACTCATCACACAAGAGTCAAGCAAGCGAAACACATAAATATCGTCATTTGAGTCTCATCCTTGGGAATTTTTTTCATTGTACACAATTCTTTTTTTTTTTTTTTTTTGTTTTTTTTTTTTTTTTTTTGAGAATAATTCACAATACTAACTAGAAAAGGGAAACTAATATTCACATTATAAGAATTTGGATTTCAAGGAAGCAAATTTGGATTTAGGGCCTTGGATATTAGAGAAATAATGAAACAACCAAAACAAACGCAACCAAAACAAACCAACATGTCAAGAAGGCACGCAAATGACTCCCCCCCCAAGCTATCATAAACATTGTCCTCAATGTTAAGCAATAAAAGCACATAAAAAGGGAGAGAAAGAAGACTAACTCAAGGATTGGGTCTTCTTTGAAGCTTGAACCTCCTTGGTACCTTTGTTCTTCTTGGTTGTTGTTGGAAGACTTGCACTTTGTGTTGTTGTTGTTGTTTTTTTTTTTTCCTCGCTTAATCCACTACAAAAATACCCGGGTTGCCTCCCGGAAGCGCTTCTTTAACGTCACTAGCTTGACGCAAATTCGAAAAATATCCTCAAGGTGGGATAAAGTTCGAAACCAAATTGTCACCAATGTTTTCATTGTTACAACTCGCCATCTTGGGCAAAACCAAATTGTTTTCTTGACTAACACCTACAACAAATTCATTTTCATCAATTTTCTTTGAATCCTTCTTCTTCCTTTTTCTCTTTGATTTTCCCTTCCTCTTCTTCTTGGAAGCTTTGATGTCACCCTTATCATCCTTGTGAGCGTCGGACTCACCATCTTCAAGCATAGTCTTGAGGCAAGCAAGCATGGCAATCACCTCATCAAACCTATCCAAACCTTGCTTTGACTCATGAACATTGAAAAGAGGATTAGTAGCACAAAGCATCCTCAACATATGCAAATCATTATCACTAATAGCCTCTAAGGTCATGCAATCTTTTATGGGGGAAGGATATCCTCTCTTTGGGTCAATAGTAAGACAAAATTCATCATCACCCACATTTAATGTGAGTTTTCCTTCCCTAACATCAATGATTGCACCACCCGTTGCTAAGAAAGGTCGACCTAGGATAATAGGGGTGAGGACATCTTCCGTCATTCCTAACACAATAAAATCAACCGGAATGGTGAAATCACCTACCTTGAGAGGGACATCCTCAACCTTACCCTTAGGGAATTTGGTGGATCCATCGGCAAGTTGAAGAGTGACATTAGTGGGTACCAAACCACCTATACCAAGCTTCTCATAAACCGAAAAAGGCATCAAACTCACACTAGATCCTAGATCACATAGGGCATTTTCAAAGGAAATGTTCTTAATAGAGCAAGGAATAGAGAAACTTCCGGGATCTTTTAGTTTAGTAGGAGAGTGGTTTTTGATAATTGCACTACAATTTTCGGTTAAGCTCACCGTGGTGGATTCACTCATGACAACCATCTCATCCTCACTTGACTTAGACACCTCACATTGTTTTTCCTCTCTAACCTCCTCATTCTCACTCTCTTTTTGCAAGCTCATAGGTGGAGTTTCATCTATGCTAGTCCCACATCTAGTCATGATTGCCTTACAATGTTCTTCTTGACTAGGCGAAGAGATGCTAGAATTGTTACTTTTAAGTGCATTAACTAGTTGATTTAATTGAGTTTCTAGCATCTTATTGTGGACTTGTACTTGCTTGATAGACTCCTATAAGTCATTGATTTTCTTGGTTTGAGCATTAACAAATTTTTCCATTGTTGTTTCTAGACTTGACTTAGGAGGGGGAGCTTGAAGTTGGAGAGGAGGTTGAGGGATGGGAGCAAGGGCAAGTCTATTTCCTCCATTAAAACCGAGTGGGTTATGATTAGACGAATATTGACCTCTTTGGTGATACCTATTGTCATTTTGTTGATTTACTTGGTTGTTTGACACATAGTTACCATTACCTTGGTTCCTATAGTTTCCTTGATTATTTTGAACATTTCTTTGGCCACTATATTGACCTTGACCATTTCCTTGGGTTTGGCCCCCTTTCCAACCAAAGTTTGGGTGATGTTTCCATCCCTCATTATAGGTGTTGGAATAAGGGTCATACCTAGGATTGGTTTGACCATTGTTAATTGCATTTACTTGTTCCATGGAAGGGGAAGGGGAGCATGAATCATTTAGCAAATAGCATTCTGAAGTCACATGATCATCACTTCCACAAGCATCACAAGACATCATTTGTATCGACATGTTTTCATTTTCATTCAATGAACTAGATGCATGTGAATTTTGACGTGGGGAAGGGGATAGAGAAGAGGATTGCAATTGATCAAACTTAGAAGATAAAGCATCTAATTTTGAATTAATCATGTTTATAACATTTACCTCATACTTTCCTCCTTTCTTGGAAGTGCTTCTCTCATCGGGGCTCCAATCGGTGTAGTTTTGAACTACATCCTCTATGATCTTTAGTGCCTCCGTGGGTGGCTTGTTCATGATAGGTCCTCCCGATGCTCCATCCAAGAGTATGCGGTCCGATCTCAAGAGTCCTCTATAGAATCCATGGAGCAAGAGCCAATCTTCCATGCCATGGTGAGGGCATTGCTGTTGGTAGCTCTTGAATCTCTCCCAAGCATCATAGAGGGATTCATCGGGCTCTTGTTGGAAGTTAGATATCTTTGACCTCAACTCCGCCGTTTTCCCAAGAGGAATGAACCTCCCAAGGAATGCCGAAGTCACCTCATTCCAAGTATTCAATGAGTTCGGAGGCAACCTATCAAGCCAATCACTTGCCTTGCCCGTTAAAGAGAATTTGAACATGCTTAAGAGAATGTACTCCGGAGTCACCCCATTTGCCTTCACGGTGCTACAATACCGTGTGAATTGCTTGAGATGTGCAATGGGATCTTCATGCTTTGCCCCGAAGAATTGATGACCCTCAATCAAGGTGATAAGGGCGGGCCTTATCTCAAAGTTGTTTGCTTCAATAGCGGGAGTAGCAATCCCACTTGCTTCTTGATATGGAGGAGGAACACCAAACTCTCTCAAAGTCTTGTTCGGAGCGGCCATTTTGAATTGGTGAAGAGGTGGAGAAGTTGGAGAATTTGTCCTTGGTGACTCTAATGGAATGGTGTCTCCACTAGAATCACTAGAACTAGAGTGATCGGACTCAACTACCACTTGTGGCTCACTTGATGTAGCACCACTAGCTATCACCCTCTTTTCTCTTCGATTTGCCCTTACCACTTTTTCAAGCTCGAGATTCAACGGCACAAGAGGAAGTGTCCTATTGCTGCGTTTGGGCATAAACAAAGAAGACTAGATGGGAGATTAGTAGGTTAGTCAAAGAAAACAAAGAAAAAAAAAATAAAGCTATACAAATGAACTAGTCTCACATATCCCATAAGTAACTCGATGCTTAACGTCATTCCCCGGCAACGGCGCCATTTTTGGTAGAGGAATATAATCGGTCGTTGGACGATCACCCTAAAACCAAACAATATTTCTACCTAAACCAACCTAAGACAAGTCTAGGGTAAGTAGAGGATCGTATCCACAGGGAATGGGTAAGTACACCGAGAGTATGAAACGGTTGCAATCTAGTTCGGTCACAAATTGGGGGTTTTGATTAGATAACTACTATGGAGACAAACACTAGGGGGAAATAGGGATCGACTCCAACCAAACCAACGGATCAAATCAATAGGCAAGCATGAACACAAATTGGGTGATAGAGAGGGCACTCAACATTGCCTTCTTTCGAAGCCATAACACTAAGCAATCCTAAACCAAACTCAACTAACAAGATAGGCCAACCAAGTCTTAACGATGGGAAGTAGATTACTAACTCGGGTTTGTCTTTCAATCGGTCCAAGAAAGCATTAAGGCACAAACAATTGGGATTTCTCACCTAATTGTTGCAACTAAGACTACTACATCATTCAAACAAGGAACCATAATCAAGAGGAATTTAGCATAATCATATAAGAATAGGCTCACAACTAGACTCCATCTCTCAATGCAAGCATAGAAGTGAATACATGAGCAATAAGTGGCCATCCAATTACACATGCAATTAACCAATTCTTTAACAATCAATCATCAACCCAAAATGAACATGCAAGCACAATTAACAATCAACCCATGGCTTGGTTGGGTCTTCACCCAACCCCTAGCTAATTAACTACTCACTAATCATGGTGGAAAACAATCTAACAATTAAATCTAGGGTTAACATGAATTCAATTAAACTAGCTAGGAGAGAGATTAAACAAGGATGGTTGGACATGCAAGAACAATTAACAAAGATTAAGCAAGAACTAAGATTAATAAAAGATAAAATCAGAAAATTAAATAGCAAAGGAGAGAGAAAGAGATTACTAATTGATGCTTCAAGATTGAGAATAATTGTTGTTGAAATTGATAGAACAAACTTCAAATAATTCTTACAAAGATTGAGTTTTGAGGAAAACTAATCTAATTAAAGAGGGTTTAGAGAAACTAAGGGCCTAAGAAGTCTAAAGGGAGTTAAGAGAGAAGAAGATCCTACAAATGAGCCCCTTAAAGCTATTTATAATCCCCAATTTCATAGTAAACTCCGCAATAGAAAGTTCGCGGAACCCGTCGGGAGAGGCCTCTCCAAGGTCTGGAGAGGCCGCTCCAAAGTCTGGAGAGGCCGCTCCATGTCTTGGAGAGGCCGCTCCAAACTGAGGAAAATTGGGGCAGAATGCTCCGTAGCAGGGTGGAGAGGCCTCTCCAAAAAGGTGGAGAGGCCGCTCCTCGGATGGAGAGGCCGCTCCCCTATGTTGGAGAGGCCTCTCCTAATCTCTTCTTTCAAATCTGCCAAGTAAGGCAGGAAGTTCAGCAACGAGGTGGAGAGGCCTCTCCAAATATGTGGAGAGGCCGCTCCAGGTGGAGAGGCCGCGGCATAAAGTTGGAGAGGCCTCTCCTCACAAAATCCTTGAAACTGCCAAGTTTGGCAGTAGCTACAGCAGCGGGGTGGAGAGGCCTCTCCACTGACCTGGAGAGGCCGCTCCTAGGGAGAGGCCGCGCCACTCTATGGAGAGGCCTCTCCACTGCACATCTTTCTTTATTCTTGACTTGACTCCTTTTCCTTGGCTTCTTTCCATCATCTTCTTGCTTCTAACCTTGGTTCATCATCCATAGGCTTCAATTGGTCGTCTTTGGACCTAAAATCTCAACAAAAACACTAACAACCGGTGAAGCATAGGATACACAAAAATTGCATAAAAATAGAGTGAATAATGAACTAAGGCATCAATACCTCACATATTCAACGTTAAAAACCACTCTATAATCATACAAAATAGCATGCTATCACTAAACACAATACAATTGTTACTAATGAAGAACTAATCTGATTTGACTAACTAATTGTATTAGTTGATTGTATAAAGATGTTTGGTAAATAATTAATTATTTAAAGTTGTTTGAGTATATAAAATGACCAATAAGCTAATTGTAATGGTAAAAATTAAGATAAGGTTTTAGATTAAAAAAGGTTACTAGTGTAATTTCACCAAAAAATTCTGAATCAACTAATGGAAAAGCTCCTCTACTAAGCCTATTGAAAAGTAATTTACTTGATAGAATTTTGAATCAGCTCTTTACCAAATACTCCAAATAAGCTTAATTATTTAGTGGTCAATCAGCTGATATTGACCAACTAAGTCATTTCCGCCCTAATAAGTGTTTTACCAACCACATAATGTCTAACATTATTAGCATTATTACCTTAAAATTATTTTTAGTGTTAGTAATTTTATGATAAAACTGCCAATAATTTATTAATTTTAGGAAATTTTGTCAGAAAAAACCATTTATAACAACTATTTTGTTGGAAAAAAACTTATAAAAAATTTTTGGCACAGAGAAACCAGATTGTAAAATATTTTTGTTGAAGACAACCAAAAACACTAATTACCCTAATTATCCTTAAATTTTTCCTAATTAGCCTTTAAATCTCAATTAATTAATTATATTAATTAAAAAAAAAACATAAAACACCCTCCCCCCACCTCAGCCACCCCCTCCCCTGCAGCAGTCACGACGGCCAGAATCGGCGCCTCCCCTACCACCTGCCGTCAACCTCTCCCTCCCCCAACCCTGCGCAAGCGCTGATGCCGCCCCTACCCCGATTTGCCGGGAAGTTACCTTCCAAAAGAAATCACACAAACAAATTGCAAATTTCGCCGGCAAGTTATCAAAAACAAATCGCACAAACTTCGAACCCTTTGAATCTCAATTTCGAAAGAGCTTTATTCTAATGAATGCCCAGAATCCTAGATGTCGAATCCCCATTCCTGAAATGGGTCTTGTTGATTGCGGCGGTGATGGTGGCCACTCTATTGGGTGGAATTTTTGGGTTAGGGTTTAGAAGGGTAGTCGCGGCGAGGGTAAAGGGGAAAGGGAGGGGGTCAGTTCACCGGTGGAGGTTGGTCGGCTGGGGTGGGGGGTTCTAGGCGGAGGCTGGGGATGAGAGAGGGGGTTGCTGCCATGGGAGGGGGAGAAGGAGAGGGTGGCTCAGGCTGGCAGTGCCCGGTGGTGGTGAGAAGTGGTTTTTGTTTTTTTTTATTATTTATTTATAGATTAACTTAATTATTAAATTGATTATTAGCGAAAATTATGGATAATTTGAAAAATTAGAGGTTAATTGAGTGATTAGAGATCTCAGGTTGTCTTCAACAAAAATATTTTACAATCTTGTTTCTCCATGCCAAAAAAAATTTATAAGGTTTTTTCCAACAAAATAGTTGTTATAAATGGTTTTTTCTGACATTTGGGCCTGTTTGGTAATTAGCTGGTAGCTGATTGTATTAGCTGGTAGCTGATTGTATTAGCTGGTTTGACTAGCTGATTATGATTAGTTGATTGTGTAAAATGTTTGGTAAATAGCTGTTAATTGCTAGCTATTTTAGTGTATTTAAGAGACAAAAGGCTAATTGTACAATAAGCTAATTTTAAAAAGCTCTTATAATGAGCTTTTTCTAGAAGAGCTTTTTGAATCCAAAAAGCTCTTTTAATAAGCTATTTACCAAACAACCAAATTAGCTTTTTTTAATTAATCAAACATCTAATTAGACAAAATAAGCTAAAACCTCTTTAAAAAGCTCTTTACCAAACACACCCAAAATTTCCTTGATTTTACCTATAAATAGCACAAAATTATGTGATTAATGTCAATATGTCACCAATCTTATGGGCCATATTGGCCCATAGCCATACGGCCCATACCCCAAGGATGTATGTCAATATTTGAACTTCTACCGTCCCCAAAATGAACAACAGAGCAAATTCATTTTTGTGGCTGAAATTAATTTTCCAACAAATTCTAATTCTAATCCAATCCAACTAAAACAAAAAATGAACACTCATCTCTTGAACAAATGGCAGCAAGAGCTCAACTCCCCCACACAATTTCCCGGCCAATTTCCGGCGTATCCCCAACTTTCCGGCGACGTTTCACCGGAATTACCTTCCCAATAACAAATCCTAAAAACCCAATTCCTAGAATTTCAAAAAAATGGGGGAATTCAAAGTTTGCAATAAAGCTGAGTTTACAAGTAGAAGAGAGTAAAATCCCAGCAAAATCAACAGTTGATGTTCAACGAATGGTTGAATTTTTGTATGAAGATTTACCTCATTTGTTTGATGATCAAGGGATTGATCGGACGGCTTACGATGAGCGTGTGATGTTCAGGGACCCCATTACTAAGCATGATACTATTTCTGGGTATTTGTTTAATATTGCTTTTTTGAAGCAGATTTTTAGGCCTATTTTCCAACTACATTGGGCTAAGCAGGTAAAAATATATTTAAAAAATCTTCCTTTTCTAAATTTTGGTTGATTAAATGTTTGTTCTGAAGTTGAAAATTTGTGCAATAGTTTCACTTTTACCGTAGATGTTTAATTGTTAAGGGTTGTGGGGTATTATGTTATTACTCCCTCTGTTTCATATTAACTTGATGTTTATGGGCTAGAGTTATTTCTATTAGAGCTAAATTCTGATACTAGTTAGTGTACTTTCTTGTATTAAGTTAGTGTTTATTATGATGTGTGTGTGCAATTTGGTCAATGGTCATAGCAAACATCAATATTGCATCATCATATATCAATGATAATGAAGTTATTCCCTGTATTATGTATTATGATCAATTAATTAGGTAGAATATATAAAGTACTTCATATGATTGTAGTAGCTAGTTAGATATGGTGGATTGGTGGTAGTAGTGGTGATTTTTGTGTAGTTTTGCGAGGAGAGTTTCATACTGATATCCATGGAAGTATGTTTTTTCTTCATATACAAGTACTAATTTTAATTACCACCCTACAGTTGGTATTGACTATTGAGTGGTACTAGAAATTTATGAAGCTCTAATTGTTAGCATTGCATTATCATGGACATTGACAAAATCACGTCATATATTACCACCTACCAAACAGGCTGTTAAGGCGTTTCAATTTTCGCGTTGAAAGTCTTACTAGACTAAATAGAGCTAAAAATTTCGTGTTCCACTTTTCATAATGCTGTACATGTAACTAGATTTTCGGCCTCATTACTCAGAACTGAATGTCATGTAGGGATTTTCTGGCATGATCTTTAATCTGTGTGGGTTACTATCCAAAATTTGCTCGTTTAAGTGACTTGAGTTGTTGTAGACAGGGCCATATGAGATAACTACTAGGTGGACTATGGTGATGACATTTATTCCCTTGCCCTGGAAACCAGAATTGGTCTTCACTGGAACTTCAGTAATGGGCATCAACCCTGAGACAGGAAAATTCTGTAGTCATGTGGTGAGCTCAGTCGCCATGTGAATCGATTAAATTTGGTGTACCGACTTGTATGAAAATTCAAGAGACCTTATAAGTACATTTCTGACATTGTGAAATATGTAGGATTACTGGGATTCTATAAAGGCCAATGACTATTTTTCTTTGGAAGGCTTATGGGATGTGTTTAGACAGGTATTTGTGTCTTTATTAGTGTTTGAGCTTATGTCATATGCTCTTCAGATTATTAATTAAACACACTCCTTATATGCAGCTTCGTATGTACAAGACACCTGACTTGGAAACACCTAAATATCAGATACTGAAAAGAACTGCAAACTATGAGGTTTGATTTTCTGTACACTGAAGTATATAATGGCTGGATCTCTTCTCTTGTGATTGCAGTTTCATATGATACAAATCTTTGCCTCCTTTCTTAAGGTTGTTTGTTAAGGACGGCTTAGAAAGCTTCAGTATATTCCCTTGACTATCAAATTGAATAATAGAAATCATATGGCAGCCTGGCAGGGTTTAGCACCCTAACGGCCTAACAAGTGAAACAGGTGTATTTGTATACAATGGACTAAGTCACCTCAAATTTCATAAATGTCACCCACTAATCTACAATCTGATAAAGGTTACATCTTTTTGACTTTTTGTGTTGTCCTCTTTCTTTCTTTTTTTTGAGGAATTGGGATTAAGAATTTAAGATCCTTCAACAACACTAGCTAGCTTGATGATATATCTATTCCTGGTTTTTTATTTCACTTAAATCTAATATGTGATCCTGAGGAGAGTACAGTCAGTACACTCGCATTTCTCACTACACTGTTATTTATGCTAAAACACAGGTAAGAAAGTATGCCCCATTTATAGTCGTGGAAACTCAGGGTAACAAGCTTTCTGGATCAGCTGGCTTTAATTCTGTCGCTGGGTAAGTGTCATTCCTATTGTTAGACCTATCATCATCATCTGCAGATCAGATAAACTGGTGTTCCCAACAATGATAAGCAATGAGAATTGTTCTTTTCTCCAGATACATTTTTGGAAAAAATTCGAAGGAAGAGAAGATACCCATGACTACCCCTGTCTTCACTGAGACCAATGATGCTGGAGAGTCAAAAGTGTCCGTTCAGATAGTCCTTCCACAAGATAAAGACCTTGACAGGTGAGACTTTGGCCTCCACGGCTGTTATGCTCACAATTTGCAATATTATCATCATGTTCTTGGAATAAAGTAGTGTCTGGTGGCTATGCCAGCAGCCTACTAATCGTAGAAAAGCTTGTTTGTATGGCTAACTTGAGCAATTGTGTGTGTATTAGTTTGCCTGACCCTAATCAAGAGACTATCAACCTGAGGAGAGTAGAAGGAGATATTGCTGCAGCACTGAAATTTAGTGGAAAACCTACAGAGGAAGTCGTCAGACAAAAAGAAAGAGAACTTCGGGATAGTCTTATCAGAGATGGTCTCAGACCGAGAAAAGGGTGCTTGCTTGCTCGCTACAATGATCCTGGCCGAACATGGGAGTTCATCATGGTAAGAAGCATTTGTTATGCAAGTACATCTTTTGTGACTCGTGTTTCTTCATTACAGGCTCTTACAATTGTTCTCTTTTCTGCTTTTTTGGTGGTCTCACTGTACTGAAGAGGAATGAGGTGCTGATATGGCTTGAAGAATTTAGGTTAGAAGAAGATTAGGAAAACTCGAAATTCAAGCTGTTGAACTAGAACTTCTGATTTCCATGTTTGTTCGAGGTCACCTTCTGGAAGCTGAAGCTGAAGATGAAAAGTATAAGGATTAGCAATGTCAGATAAACCTTAATGAGTACATACTTTACTTCATGATATTCTAGGCACAAGGTATATGAAAACGAAATTCGACAAGTATTTTCACTTTGTTCTTAGTTTAGATGAGTGTTTGATTATAAAGGTATGGAAACAAAACTAGGCATGCCTTCTCACAAGGCAAAAGCTAGCCTAGTTAATCAATGTACAATAGTGTCCAAAATCGAAGATCCTATGCTCCAAACTTCCAAAACAATGTGTCGATAAGTGGTTACCAAATTATGTATTGCTCAATTTGCTACTCGATAGATATCTTATTTTTTCTAGTTGAGTTATCGGTTTTTATAATTTTATTTTATTTTATTTTCCTTTTGTATACCGTTGACTTGACTTTTACATCCAATCATTGATATGTGTAGGTTATGCGCAACGAGATTTGAACCTCAGAAGTACTTTTCCTCGCAGTAGCATGCGTGCAATGTGGCCATATTGGTCAAAAAGGTTCTAGAATCAATAGTTTATGCTCCCTATTAAACAGTATTAGTTGTGCAAGTATTAATTAATCATGCATTGAATTTGTAGAAATTGACTTCATTAGCTTTAGAAACATGTGATCGTTAGGACGTAAACCTTCCTAGAAAGCTTCATGCGTATGTCTATGGATCAAATATGAAATATGTAGGAATATTGGTTGTACTAAATAAGTAAAGAAGGCTTATATCCCCAATGTAATCATGTAATATGGTACTCCGTATTATGGTTGATTTTTAAGATGGCATTAAGGGTTGTTTGGTTGACAAAATAAAGTGGGAGAAGTGAAAATTTATGGGATTTTGTAATTCGGGTAGTTGTTTGGCTGACACAAAAAATCAAAAATGAGGGATGTTGGAATTCATGGGAATCTCCACTTCCCACAAAATGTAGGAAGTAAATTACCTAGCCCCCTTGAGATGGTCATTCAAAATTCATGGGAATTCCAACTTCCCATTGCACAACCAAACAACTTAAAGAAATTTCTAGGAATTTCATTTGGGAAATAATTTCCCATGAAATATAACTTCCTATGGGAATTTATTTCTCATGTCAACCAAACGAGGCCTTAATTTTGCTCGAAACGAGATGTTTATTTTTTACGAAAACAAGACGTTTATTAGAATGTGAATGATTCTACTTTTGACTAGATTAGACGAGTTTGAAAAGTATTGGGTTGTCGAATATGAATTCTCTTAACAAACTTAAACAGTTAAAGTATACGTTGTAAAAAATAATTTTATAATTTCGACTAAGCTAATTAAATAATCCTAAATGTAAGTCAAATCTAATTTATAAATCAAGTCAATTTGATAATTATACATCTACTTAATATGAAGTGGAGTACGTTTTTAACAAGATATTAAAGATTTAAACCGCCCTTTATATTTTGGTCTAAAAAATCCGTTGAAGATAATATTGATCAATTAATAAGAGTGCTTCCCCACTTTTAAAAATATGTCACAATATCATGATTAAAAGACGGTTACAGTTTTATCGTACGTCGGATAAGAGATGGGGAAAGCTAAACTATACTTGTATGCAATTAAAAGCTACTCGTACATTACTTTGTAAGGAGGAAATGTAATCACATGAGCAATTGACCAAAGCAAGACGTCAAGTTTGACACTTAATTTTGTGCAAACATTAAAAAAGTATAGTTGAAGATGATACTATTACGCACTAGTATTTAATTCCTAACTACCAACAGCTTAATGCAACATATGTAAGTAGTTGTAGTCTATAACATCAACCCTTTCATCAAATTTTTAGGGCAATGAACAGCTAATCTCATTGCCAGACGATCTTATTACTCGTAATTAACATTTTATTTGTATTTATTCGACATAACATATTAATCCACTCCGTATGAAGTATTGCAACGTAGTAATTTAGATTGGGTTAATTTAGATAAAGAAAAATGTGGGGAAAAAATTACCAATAATACAAATCTAGATTTAAGTAGATCATACCAATCAAGACTAAGAAAATCTAATCATTTTTTTTTTCTTTTGAAAAAATGAAAAGATAAAAGAAGCATTAGGAATCTCTATGATGGGAATTTCTAATGTAAGAAAATCTAGTGAAATGGATATAGCATCACACTTACTTTAAACAATATATGGAGAAAATTATGTTGTTTGGTAAATGGTAATTCCTTTACATTATCTATTCTATGTAAACTTGTGTTTTATTCACCTGAATTTTCATTTATCTAAACTTATTCTATCTTATTAAAACTTACAAGAATTAATTAATCTTTATAAAACTTATTGTAGTTGGAATTTGAACTTAAATACCTTAATTAAAACTTATTTTTTCTTAACTTATCTTATCTGAACTTATTATTTAAACTTACCTGAATTTATTTAAGCTTACCAGAACTTATAAGACTTGAATTAAGTGAAATTATAATGAACAAAACAAGGCCTTAGTTGTTAGAGATATGATATCATTAGTATCGGAAAATATATGTGTGATATATTTTCCGCATTAATCTTATTAGGATAATAATATATTTAAGGTTTATTTTATGTTAAGATATTATTTAGAATATATATATTAAGATTTATAGTTAGGCTAGTATATTTTTTAGGAAGATTATTTCCTATTTTATGAGCTTAGATTTTGTATAAATACTCGACCTATCAATGAATAATAAATCAAGCCATTCTATTCTCTCTTCTCCCTAATTTGTCATTAGTGTTTCTTTCTACCTATATCCAATATTCATGTATAAAAATTATGTTTACCCTTTTTTTCATAAAATCTTTAGCTTTACTCTTTTAATAATATGTGTTGGATTAAGAACAATATACATTTTCACAAGATTACTTTTTTATCAACAAAATAATAGTCAAATATATACATTTTGACAAACATATTAGGTCAAATAATACAATTATGGATAATAAAATTTAGTAACTTTATATTTAACCAATACTCGTACGAAACATTAATAAAAACACGTCAAACTGACTGTCAATACGAGGAACTTACAACTTGTTCACAAGTCTTCCTTACCTTACGTTATGCTTATGGCACTATAAATATAGCCGTTGATCACACACAAAAAAATAACACCCAAATCTCAAACAATTCAAACCCAGTAGGCGCCGCCGCGCAAGTAACACAAATAATCTCTCATTACCAAAAAAATAAACTCCTTTAATTAATTTTTTTAATTTTAATTTTATTAATATTAATTTCTTAATAAATAATCGCGAGAAACGCGTAAGTTTGCTGTTGCCAGTTCCTCATTTCAGTCAGTGGTTACCCATTATCTTCTCCACTTAATTATAAAAATATTTACTATTGAACTGGGTTTTTGTCTAAATATAGATTCATATTTAGTCTTAATTTTTATTTTTTTAAGAAAAAATAGTGAATTATTTTGCTAAAAAGTCAATTTTTTTTTTTTTTTTTTTGGCTTTTTTGGGGGTTTCACGTGGTTGAGATTCCTCCTCCATTCTTTGCATTTGGGAGGGTCCCTTTTTACAACTCTGTCATTTGTTTGCTGCTCTGGTGGGATCTTCTTACTCTCTGGTTAGTTTCTGATCTGGGTTTTTTTTTTTTTTTTTTCCTTCTAATTTTTCTAAATTTTTTGAACTTTTTTGGTGTAAATTTGGATGAACTGATTTGATTAACGGATTTAGTATGCATCTGGGGTTGATTTGATGTTGTGATGATGATAAAGATTTGATTTTGTTTGAATTTTTTTGGTGGCAAAGTTGTGCATATTTTAGATTAACTGTTATGATTAATTTTAAATTAGTTTTTATTTAGATTGTTTGATTCTGTAATGATGAAAAAGGTGTGAACTTTTTAAGTGACTAGTTTATGATTTTCTATTTGATTAGGATTGGAGGATGATGATGGCATTTCTAAGCATGATTTGGGGGTTTTTTGTGTTTAATTGAAATGGGTTGGTTTTAATTTTGATAGATTTGGTTTTAGTGCAAAGTCTTCATCTGGGTTGACGTGATTTGTTGAATTTGAAAAAGATGGGAACTTTATTATGGATAAAATGAGAATTGAGATTAGGGAAGTTTAGAGAAAGTGTAATTTGTGATTATAAATCAATGTTGTTTAGGGTTTATGAATTGCTTGTTTCAAGTGAGACAATTAAATAAATCGGTTGACTTGAAAAATTCAGATGTAAATAATAAAAAAAAATTCAAATCTTGTTTGAAATTTGAGTTAAAGGTGTTTAATCTCTTACTGATGCTTAATGATACAGTGTTTTTGTCATGCTTTTGGTATGAATAAGAAGTAAGAACACTACTACTGCAGGTTTTTTCCACAGTTGGATTCAGTCTAATTCAGTTTTGTAATGTTTACATAGAGTGGAAGAAGAAATAAAATGGCGGAGGCGAAACCCACTACACCCCTGATCCCACCATCAGCAACCACCTCCTCGGCTTCACCGTCGAGAAAGCTACCTGATTTTAAGCAATCTGTGAGGTTGAAGTATGTCAAGCTTGGTTACCATTACCTTATTACCCATGCTATGTACCTTTTACTGACTCCTTTTGTAGTCATACTTGCTGCTCAGCTCTCCACTTTTTCACTAGAAGACATTAATTTGCTTTGGGAGCATCTTCAATATAACCTTATTTCTGTGATTATCTGCTCAACCCTTATTGTCTTCCTGTCCACTTTGTACTTCATGACCCGCCCTCGCCCTGTTTACCTTGTTAATTTCTCATGCGCTAAGCCAAATGATTCCCTTAAATGTCCGAGGCCCTATTTCATGGATAAAACCGAGTCTGCTAAGGTGTTTTCTGACCAAATCCTTGGTTTTCAGAGAAAAATCCTTGAGAGGTCTGGCCTTGGGGAGGAAACTTACCTCCCAGAGTCTCTTCATAATACACCTCCAAACCCTTCTATGGCGTCTGCTCGGGCTGAGGCCGAGGAGGTGATGTATGGTGCCATTGATGAGCTATTAGCCAAGACCAATGTGAAACCCAAGGATATTGGGATTTTAGTTGTCAACTGTAGCTTGTTTAATCCTACCCCTTCCCTCTCTGCAATGATTGTGAACCATTATAAGCTACGAGGGAACATTGTGAGCTATAACCTTGGAGGAATGGGATGTAGTGCCGGGGTCATTTCCGTTGATCTTGCTAAGCAACTCCTTCAAGTTCACCCAAATTCTTATGCTTTGGTTGTTAGTACTGAAAACATCACTTTGAATTGGTACCTTGGGAATGAACGTTCAATGCTTCTTCCAAATTGCTTGTTTAGAATGGGTGCTGCTGCTATACTTCTTTCTAACAAAAGATCGGATAAGAGAAGGTCCAAGTACCAGTTGGTTCACAGTGTTAGGACCCATAAAGGTTCCGATGACAAGTGCTATTCTTGTGTTTACCAAGAAGAAGATGCTGATGGGAAGGTTGGTGTTTCTCTATCCAAAGAATTGATGGCAGTTGCTGGTGATGCCTTGAAAACCAACATTACTACTCTCGGGCCTCTTGTTCTTCCAATGTCCGAACAACTGCTCTTCTTGGCCACATTGGTTGGAAAGAAACTTTTCAATATGAAGATCAAGCCTTACATACCTGATTTCAAGTTGGCTTTCGAGCATTTTTGCATCCATGCTGGGGGGAGAGCCGTGCTTGATGAGCTAGAAAAGAACTTGCAGCTCAGCGAGTGGCACATGGAGCCATCTAGGATGACCCTTTATAGGTTCGGTAACACCTCAAGTAGCTCTCTGTGGTATGAATTGGCATACTCAGAAGCTAAGGGGAGGATGAGGAAAGGAGATCGAGTGTGGCAGATTGCATTTGGGTCTGGTTTCAAGTGCAACAGTGCAGTCTGGAAGGCTCTCAGAACTGTAAACCCTGCTAAGGAGAAGAATCCATGGATGGACGAGATCCATAAGTTTCCAGTCAATGTTCCGTTGGTGTCTCCATTTTGAATCGTGTTTTTCATGTTTTGTGTGATTCACTTATAGCCATCTTGCCAATGGGTTGCGGTCCCTGTATTGTCATAGAGAAACTACGATTAATGACTTGAGAGATGGCAGGGCAAATTTTGGTACATTTTTCAACATGTAGAGGTAGAAGCCAATGCTGATGTTTGTGTGGTGAAGTCCTCTTCCCATCTTTCGCTTTAACTGTACCCAGCAGATTATGAAATTCTTTTAGTTATTTTTTCTCTTGGAGTCTTCGTGCTGTTGAAGATACTCGGTGATGTACTTGTTAGTTTATCCTTTGATGGTTCAATTGTACCATATCTTTCGTGTTGGAACTTTCAAACTTTATGCCAATTCAGAATTCTCTTCAAATTTCATCTAAAGTCCAGGTATTTTATATCGTTGAATGTTAGACAGAGCAAAACAAGTTCCATTTTGTTTCGAGGTTGTTCACATGTCATCAATGTATCTTTAGAAACTGCTTCAGAGGCATCAGATGTTTACTAAAACAAGTTCCATTTTGTTTCGAGGTTTGTTGTTCACATATTTCTCTCGCCGAGACTGCCAGGATTCAATCTTCTGGGACTAGTACAGGTCTTCTTCCTTGAAGGGCTACCAATAGTTAACAACAAATGCAACCACGTTCTGATGTTTCCACTTGTACACAATTCGCAACCTGTATGACCACGGCATACATTCCACTTGTGCACCTCGCGTTTGCTCGTAGGAAAGTAGTAACCAAGAAAGGTACTGGAGCCTAGAACTTTCAAAGAAAAGAAGACAAGTCAAAATCTGTGGTGGAAATTCTAAGATGCTGACTAGTGACAAGCATACTATTCTGAACTTCTAGCAAGCTGTCTAGTTCTAGAAAATTTTGGTTCGGTTTTTCTACTTTGCCGGGAACAAAAATTTGTTGTAATCCTCCTGATTCTGATTGCTTTAATTTGTGATGCTGCGACAAGTACGTGGATATCACTATTGAAAATATCCATACTTGTCTATCTACATTTGGAAAGGCCGATACCGCATAAGAGAATTGATTAACCAATAAATTTTTTGTAAGATGGGCTTAAGTTAATTTTATTGTAAAATATTCAATAAGGGTAATTATAACAATTTTTATGGTAACTTTAATAATTACAAGGGTAACTTTTAGTTTGTAATGAAATTGATTTACAAATATTTTAAAACATTAAAATTTATGTTAGGAAAATAGTAACATTTGTATACAGTATATATATATATATCATATATGGGTAACTACTTTCTTTTTTCTTTTTCTTTTTTTTTTTTTTTTTGACGGGAACTTTAAATACCTTAAGGGTAACTTTATCCCATTTTACAATAATTTTAATAAAAATTCACCTTAATTAAGAATTTGTGTTGACTAAAAGCCATACGTATACAACATTTGAGATATAAATTTGAAATCCATCAATAAATACATATTAAAATGAATAAAATAACCTTTCCTTCAAATTATTGATAACTTTTCTTGTCCTTCGGTGTTTTATGATTGATAGTTGGAGAAAATTTTCGATCATAAAACACCGAAGGACAGGAAAAGTTATCAATAATTTGAAGGAAAGGTTATTTCATTCATTTGAGATATATTGAAATCCATCAATAAATACATATTAAAATGAATAAAATAACCTTTCCTTCAAATTATTGATAACTTTTCCTGTCCTTCGGCGTTTTATGATCGATAGTTGGAGAAAATTTTGAACCATGCGGGGTTTTATTTAAGGGCATATATATTTCATAATGACCAAAAAGGTCCCCAATAGGCCGATATCAAATAGGTATTCACATTGTCGGATCATAAGTATGATACTCCGTATTGTTTTAGTCGACTACTCCCTCCGTTTTTAAATGCTTGCTCCATTTTTCTTTTCGACCGTTTTTAAATACTTGCTCCATTTCCTTTAGTATATCCAACATAAATCATATTTTATTAATTTCATATTCTCTCTCCTCCAATTCTCTCAACAAATTTTACTTTTTACAATTTTTTTCCTTCCACCTACCCAACTATCTCCTTATTTTATTACTTTCTCTAATTCTTTCCTAAAACTCCGCACATAAAAAAATGGAACAAGTATTTAGAAACGGAGGGAGTATTTCCGAATACCTCAAAATATTTCCTCTACGTTTTTCCATGCCTTGCAGATCTTGCAGATGAAAAAGAGTGAAAGTAGAGGAGTAGAAGACAATGACTAGAGAAACCAAACTGTGAGACAGCCACATATCAGAATCATACTGCATTCTCAGAAACTGTTGAAATTGGACGAGTTGAGTATACCTGTATCTGAGATACATTTATCACTACTCTCATCATATCAGCATCATACTGCATTCTTGCAGTATTCAACAGACTCTGGTAATGAAAGGAACGACACAACACAACAAATTCCTCTTTACACATTTTCATCTCAGAAAAGATACGATGATGAAACACTCCAAATATAACTCATACAAGTTAACCTTAAATTATACAAAAACATCCCGGGTGTCTATTAAAGCATATTGTCTGAGGTTTCAGTTATAAGAGAAAACCAGACAAACCCAGAGTAAAGAATCTAAAGGCAGAATTATTTTATGACCCTCTATTATGCATTTGTTACTTCTTCCTTGGCCTTCCCCTCATCAGCAATGTGGAAGCCTTCCATCTTCTGCGAAACTTCCTCTGCACCAGTACCAGCGGCCTTAACCTTTCCAGTGGAGGCGGTGGTAGCAGCTGCTGTCTCATTTACTTCCTGTGTCAAAGGACCTGTCTGCCATATCCTGATGGTTCCATCTTCTGATCCAGAGGCATATGATTCCCCTCCCGGTGAGAATCGCACACAATGAACAGGACCATGATGACCCTTGTTGCAAGCTTCATAAAATACAGGTTTCAATCAGAACCCACAGTTAAGATGAAAGAATCACATCTGACTTATTCAGAGGACTTGTGCTCTAGGATCAAATAATGAACAAAATAAAAATTAGAATAAAAGAGGGGATGGGAAAAATTAAATTTTAAGATTAAGATATCAATTCCATATTAACGTAATAAGCTCAGCTTTCTACTCCTAGAATATAAAGAATAATAATCCCTCTGTCCCAAGCTGGAAACATTTAAATTATAGGTCACTTACAAATCAATAACATAATACTAAAACAAACACCAAGAATGACACGTGTCATTTCTTGGTGCTGTCATTTTCCCTCCAAAACCATCCTCAATCTTCTCTTGCCAAAAACGCTTTAGAGAATATTTATATAATATGATTTGCTATTATTGGTTTTCTAATATATTCTATATATACACATTTAACTAAAATTTTATTCTAAATATTATAATTCGTATCTTTTCTTGACAAAATCTTTTAAAAGAATATTTGTATAATATGATCGATTTCCTATTTGGTCATCATTTTTTTGGATAATTATTATTTTTTATATAATGAGATGCATTTTTTATTTAATGAGATGCATTTTACATTGTATTGGGAAAAATAAATTAATGTAACTATTTTCTTTTCTCCAAAAAATTGCAAGATCACTTTGACTATCAACTAAACTCCATTTCCTCTATTTAATCGCATTTTACCATATCATATTCCTATTTTGTTTGTTTTTCTTTTTCACTGCGCATGAACCATTGAATTAAGGACTAGATTATCAAAAATTATCATTATTATTATTATTATTATTATTATTATTATTATTATTATTGTAATAAGTTACATATTGATTTTAAAACTATTTCAATAATATACAACTTTAATTCAAGCAAAATTAATTTTTTTTGTTAAATCCGTGCATCGCACGGGCACTAATCTAGTTTACAATAATTAGAAAGTTAGAAACTATGATAAGAATAAATAAATAGATTTTTCATAAAATAAAAATGTGTAGAGAAGGATATGTAGGGTGTTTCAGTTAAAATTTTAAGAGTGTTCGCACCTCAACCGATATAGCCTCAAATGTAGACACAAAGGTACTATCAAATGAGAATGTTCGATCTAGACAACCATCAGATTCAAATCCACTCTTGCCAAAAAAAAAAAAAATAAATAAAAATAAAAATATTCCACTCATCAACCAGACCCTTGGCTTCAGCTCTTACTCATTCCTATAAATCCAACTTCCAAGCATGGACATACACCTTGACAAAAAGTATACAGCTGACTATTCCTTTCCAATGCAGCATTTTGTCAAATACTTGTATTATCCCAAATCTAAATGCATTTTCACTAGTGAGACCACAAATTGAAAGGGAGTGCAAGAAGATCTGAGTGTGGTCTAATTAAATACTCTTTCTTAATAAAGAGTGGTAGGCAACCCACCATTTTTGTTGATTTTACATTTAAATTGGATAAGCAAACAACAAAGAGAGCAAGCTCCAAAGAAGTCTTGAAGAACATACCTATCTCTTCTCCAGTATGAAAATCAAACACTCGAACCCACATATCTTCCCCTCCAGCAACAAATTTGTTACCATACTTGGGCTCTAATGAGGCAGATTCAACGGTGCATGGCATTTCATAGCTCTTGACCAATCCAAAACTGGAAGAAAGAAGAAACTACATATAACAGCACATACAAAATGATCTTCATGGAGAATGATAATAAATTGAAATTTGATGATGCTTACTAATTGGCATCCCAGAACTTAACACTAGTGCCATCACTGGTTGTAATATAGCGGCCATCTTGACTCACTTCAGCACTGGTGACAGATGACTTTGTATCGAGAGTTCGGACAATCTCACCACTTCTCACATCCCATAATCTGCATATTATCAAAAGCAAGTCAAAACAGCATATGCAAATATGTTCCAGGACAATATGACAGTTCCAAGAAGTCAGATACATGCATACAAATGTATCTAATCAAACAAAATCCAGTATAAGTGATAACTGCATTGGTACCACTTGAACAACAGCCCAAACCTTACCAGTTTGACATAAAAGAAATGTTTAATCAAGTGCTATATATCATAAACTTGTCCTATAAAGATCAGACTTTAACACGTAAAAGTGTAATAGACTGAGACCAGCAACTCGCACACAGCAAAAGCAAATAACAGAAAAAATGGAGGTGAAGGATTAAAGCTTTAATTAATCAAAGGCTTAAAGGTATACACAAAACAATGAGTTTAAGCTCACTACTCTCCTATCAGTGACTTTAGGTCACAACTCTCAATTTGTGAGTTGTGACTTGAGGACTTGAGGTTACAACTCTCCTAGAACATTCATTCCAAATTCTGCCTACCTTTTCCTTTCCGCTCTCTCCATTTATAATAAAACTAAAGACCATTAACCAAATAATATTATACTACCATATTGCCCCTCCTTAGTTAAGCAAATTACGAAAAGTTTTCAAAGAGGATTCTAGTTAGGAACTTAAAGTGCCCCTACAGAGTTTTCCAAAATGATAATGGACATTGGAACGAGAAATCCAATCAGCCTACCTTTTCAACCAGTTTAAGCCTTGGCCAGCTGATTGAAACTGGGAATTCAAAAGCCCATATTACCATACCATATCCAAACATACAATCCCATGAATTTTTCAGCTGTTATAAAAGAGTTCAGGTAATAGGCTAATTGCAGGGTGCAAAGAAGGGTATTCACTTCCTAGTGCCCCTCAAAGCTTTAGCCTTCATTAAAGGAGCACTCAAAAAGTGTCCAGCACCTAAACTGGAAGAAACTAATCAAGGGCCTAGGAGCAAACATGACACAAAGAGAAGCTATCAAACAATGGTTGGAACCCATCATTATTATCTAGGTACCAAAAGCAATCAACACATTTTTCTTGAACTATCAAGATAATTTGAACAGTATACTGAGATATTCACACACCATCTGTCTTCAAAAAGAGCTCTTCAACTCCTTTATTTTTAAGAAACAACCAGCAAACATACCTAACTCCACCAATGTCAGTGCAAGAGCTCAATATAGTTTGATCACTGTGAAGCCAGGCAACTGTTCTGACTGAGCCAGGACATTTATCCACTTCTCGAGGAGGAGCATCTGGACGATTCAGATCATAGATGCGAAGGACTTTTTCCATCCCACCGGTCAAAAGAAGGTTAGCACCCTGTGCCCAAACATGGACATCAAAACAGTCACTCACATATATAATTGGCTAAGGCCTATATCACATCAGAAAAGGAGCATCCCAACTTGGAGGAGGGAGAGGGGGGGTTAAAATTAATTGGCTTTCGTCAATTAAAAATGCATAATCATACTTGCTGACAAGAAGAAAGTTTACCTCTGAGAAAGCACAAGACCTAACAATGTGCTTGTGCTCAAATGAATGCTTCACATCCCCAGTTATAGCATCCCATACTTTTCTGCATTTGAAATAAACGTACTCTGAAGTTTCCATGCACATGATTTACAAATAAAATCAAGAAAATATCAAAAAAAATAAATAAAAAATTTGAACTGCATACGAATTAGTAATCTGCATTTGTAACTTGTTAGAACATTTAACATTAAGGATCCAAGGACTGATGCAAGCAAAAAACTATACATACTAAAAAGTTCAGTGGGCAACAATAAACAAGGGCTAAAATAGCACTTTCATCATTGAAAATAGTCAAGTTAACTCATTTCTAAAATGGAGTTTAAGAAATGAAATGTAGCCTAAATTGTTTCTTAGCAATAGTATGTAATTTCTACACAATTCTGGTCCAGCTTCAAACCATCACCATCACCTTAAAACTGATCCCTGCACAATTCAGTCCCATACCATGTTAGTTCCATTCTCCTACTCATGAATATCATAGAAAGATTCAAAGGGAAGGTTAATATATTCTCAGGCAATATACAGCATTATGTATTCATCCATTACATATAGAATGAGACCTACATGAAAACATACAAAATGAGCTCATGTTTCCACGGACAGCAATCATCTTCCATTCAAATAGACACAAATTATTAGAAGATATATAAGCTTGCTGTTCACATGTAGGCCACAGTGAAGAAATTACACCTCCAAAGATAAGTGCTGTTCTTGGTTCTCGAAATATATGTAAGCTAGCTCTCCATCTTCTACAACTCCTCTGTTGATCCCACATAAATCAAGTCATCCACAGCTTCATTATCCTACTCATGAAACAATTCTAAAAGATCTCACTAAAAACACTTAATCTTGCTGCTAAAATCAAGTCAGAGAGTTGTAGTAACTATGAGCTCCTTTTTCGATTCCTCTTGGAATGGGTCAGAGCCCTACCTAATACTCCCACTACCCACACTTAAAGCACATGATCAAGAAGGGATTTCACCCTTTATTCCTCTGGCTAATGCCTATAGTACACTGTCAGATCTTCAAGTTCTTCCTGGATGCATCACTCCATACTCCATAGATTCTCAAGCTCAGACCAATCTAGTTTCTGAGCTTTGCAATATCCTTAATGAAGCTTGGAGGCTGGGATATATTATACTCGTATGAAATTGCCCACCCTGTTTTGTAAGTGATGCAGTGCGTCTATGTGTTTCACCTTTGCAACTTTCACACCTGGTTAAATTTTACCTCTCCTTCCATAAAGCTGTCCTAGCCTGATATAACTTGCTTATTTTACTGTATCATATTACTACAAACATAGCTTTCAACATAATCAAATAGTCCTCAGATTTCTTATACGCTGTGTAGTGCATGTTTAAACTACTGTCTGTTCCTAAGTTCAGTATGTAAGGTGTTTTCTCTTCTTGCATTGTCCCTTTGCACAGCAATCTGTTTCTCTCATATTCCCTTTCATGCTTTTATAGTCTGGAAAACCAACATGACAACAGTCACTGGTGCATATTCTCAGATGGCCTTGTTACCAAAAGATTTAAGTACAGTACACACAAAACTATTTGATGGTCTGACTATCACAGTCAGATACACATCGTCTTACTGATATCTGATCTCCAAGAAACAAGTTGATCAGAAAGGAAGATAACTTAACAAATCTCGCATGCCACCGTACATCAATAGTTAGAAGAACATGCTTACTAAGTAATAAAATAAAGAAACTATAATCTGTGATACACAGCTGAAAAGATTAAACATTACAAATAAACAGAGGTCGCAGCCTGAAGTGCAAAATTTCACAAACGTGGCACTATCAGATAATCATGCTCAGCAGCCCATGATACCAATCCATAATTGCCAATAAATAAACGTATTCTTTTCTACAAAGCCTGAGGCTAAGATAACCCAACTAAAACATCCTTTTTGCTTAAGCGTAACCATGCATATGGAGAAAGAACCACAGACTAGTCGCAAATTGCAATAGATCACAAGAGACATTTATCAACAAAACAAAAAGGAAATGCAACATTAAATTTACACATTTATTTAAGAAAAAACATCAAAAACCACGTTTCCACGTGGAATAGGCAGGTATTCCAACTACAAGTCATTGCAACAGAACAACCAACATTTTAACCAATCAAAAAGTATATGAAATGCAAAGAGAAGTAAACATACGCCGTGAAATCCGCAGATGCAGTTGCTGCATAAAGAGCATTAGTATCTAAACAACAACTCCATACAGCACCTTTATGACCCTCAAAAGTTCCAATCCAATCTCCAGTTTCCCCGTTTCTAAGCATTGGAGTAGAATCTACATAAGAAATAAAAACTTTCACGTCAGAATTAATTAGCGTAACGACACATCCAATCAAAACAGCAATGATCGTTTTGGCAGGAAGTATTTTAAAAAAGTATGTATCAAGCATTTAAAGAAATCATCGTTGCAAAGAGTAATATCAACAGTCAAAACCAAAAACCAACAGAAATTATAACTATGTCCAACAAAAATTCCATTCCAAACATCATATATTATTAGTCTCTAATAAACTTAGCACATTTCATAAGTTCATAACATCCCAAGGAACACAAATGGATTGCAGATAACATCCCAAATAGTAAGAGGTGATTAAATTAGCCTCAAATAGATATTAAGGTCAACGCTTGTATAATCTATGATCAAAAATATGTAATAAAAAAAAATAAAAAAATAAAAATAAAAACAGACTTAAAATTCAGCCTTTCAAGCCCACCCATTTCATCACAATTAATCGTCAAAATTAACATTCAGGTAATCAAAAGAGTAAAACAAACATACCATAAATTTCAGTCATTACCACTTTCATTGACAATCAAACTTAACATAAAATCCAACCATTATTCAAACCCATTTGACAATTAACAAATTACATCAAAGCAGGAAAAAACTGAAATTAAAAAGACCTAATCAATAATCAAAATCATACCCTTGCTAGCACTGATGAGGAAAAATCCATCTGGTGTTACTGGACTATAAAACAGATCCACCACTGGGCGAGAATGGCCATGGCAGACAAGAGGAACAGCAACCCTTTTCTTATCCATTTTTCTTATATAATCCTAAATCAAAATCTAAACTCGACCCAGAAAAATTCAACAAAATCCCAGATAGAAAATCAAACAAATTTGAAAAAACTCCCTGTTTTTTTCCAGTAATTTGTATATCAAGTATTGAAGAACCCTAGAAATTCTACACAAGTAAATATAAAACAAATTTTTTTTCAAGATTGTAAATGCGATCAAAATAAGGGCATAATGATTATAGAAATGTATGCAATTTTATTTGTACAAAATTGTTAGATTTAAGGGATAAAAATTTGACGCGGGTGGGAAAATCAAAACAAATTTTCTGGGATTTTTTCAACACAAATTTCAGAAATTCCTCACCCTCCTAACCCTACAAAACTAATAATCTCCAGAAATTGGGGATGAAATAGTGAGAAAGATCAAACGTTTTAAGACGAACAGAGTAACAAATTACTTAAAAATAATTAAATTTTTTTTCCTCTCTCTACAAACCCCCAGGGCTAGGCGCAAAGAAGAAAAAGTGAGGTGAGAGACTTCATCTCCATTTTATAGGATCAGTAGCTTTCTGAAAAGGGTATTTTGGGTAAAATGGTTACTACTTGTAACTCTTTGTGGATTAGTCTAATTGTACGTTATAGTACCAGAGGAAATGGGAAAGATGGTGCACCATGAACAACCCGGCCCACTCACTTGACCATAACTTACACACATGCCCAAAGCTTGGGGAAAAAGGTAGTGTGGCCAATTGGTCGAGTTTGGTGCACTTGATTGGCTCGTTTTGAGGTAGGTTTGATTTTGATCGGAATTTGTTTAGCTCAGTAGAAGTAGTTCAAGACAGAACTTAAGATAATACAGTATTACTTCATTAAGTTTATTGTAGGAGTCACGCTTCAGTTTTGTGCTCTTATTTGGTTCATTAAGGGTTTTTCTGTTCTCAATCAGAATCTGTTTAGCTTGATAAACTTAGTTTGAGAATAAAGATAAGATAATACTGCTTCATCGATCTTTCTGTATTAAATGTTACTCCATGGGATAGCTATAAACAAATTTGTATTAATTTGTAAACATATGATGAGATGTGTCTCTGTTATTGTAATCTTTTGTAAATAGAAAACATTGTATAAGTGGTATTCAGTTGAAGTAAAACTTCTTACATGTCATTCAGTTATGATACATTGGCCTACTTGTGGAGCTACAAAAAAAATACTGGTTTTTGTCTGATAGTGCTCACTAATGTTTTTCATGCATTGTCTATGTATAACAACAAATTTTACCTTATTATTGTTGAAATTTGGCATTTTTGAGCAATTTTGGAATTGAATAAAACAATAATAAGTATATGTCATCTATATCATATGCGATTCTACGGTGACAAATTTTGCCTCTAGATTGTTGAATTTTGGCATTTTAAGATCATCAAACCCCCAACAACCAGTATTCACTACTCAATGTAAACCACAAACTTGAATACGGGCAAATACAAGTTTATCAGCCAAATTAATGAATTTTGTTAATATGGTGGCAATTTATGTAAATATATTCAAAAGGCGTTGTCATTTACTCAGTACTTTTGTACAACTGTCCAATTATTACTTGCAACTTACATTTAGAAAATTACATATGTATCCCTTAGCTAATACATGCATGAAAAGACAACATGTATCCCTCAACTAGTAATTGAAAAGATGCTTATAAACTGGGCACGGCTCCTTGAATACAACTTGAGAAATAAACTCATACGACTATTGTTAAGACAAAATTGGAATAATGTTTGATGCTAAAGGACAACTTGAAAGTCAAATTCATATCACTGGCAAAAAGTTAAGATTTTTCCATTCGGAGTGAATAAGAGTTTGATATGAAGCAATGAAGTTCGATATTTTTCTTTTTTGCAAAATAATGAAAGTCTAGTTATAAATATAGAAATATCAACTTTTATTCCCTAACTATTAGGAAATTTTGTCTAGAACTACCCTAAAGATAGGGTCATTTGTGAACAACTACCTTTTTTTATTTTATTTTATTTTATTTGTTAAGAACTATCTAGAAGTTAAAAAAAGTTTGGGTAGCACTACGACCCATTAACGTTTTCCGTCCAAAAAAACGTTAATGGGCCTACTTTTTCACTTTTTTTTACTTAATTAACTCCCCTAATTACCTTCTATCTCCTCCCTAATTAACTTGCCCTAAACCCTAGAAATTAAAACCCCCAAATCTAGACATCCTATAAATTACAATGGCCAATTAAACATTCTACCAATTACAATGGCCAATAAGTAATTAAAAAATTAAAATACAATTGAATTCAATCTCAAAGTCAAAATAACCGAAACCTAGAACTCAATTGAACCCCTAAACCCTAGAAATCAAAACCCTCAAATTTATTTGAATCCATAAACCCTAATCCGAATCACTAATTTACACCCTAATTATGTTAATTGCGTTCAATTAAAACTCGTAAACAAATACAATAAACAATGAATTAAAAGGAAAGTGTGAAACATTACTTGAATAATTGAGAATTTGTGTTCAATTGATTGAGTATGTTCTCTTGGATTTTTGAGTTAGAATAGAGGGGAAGTTAATTAGGGAGAGAAATAAGGTAATTAGGGGAGTTAATTACGTGAGAAAAGTGAAAAAGTGGGCCCATTAACATCTTAATTGGACGAAAAACGTTAATGGGTAGTGCTACGTACCCAAACGTTTTGTAACTTTTGGGTAGTTCTAAACAAATAAAAAATAAAAAAATGACCCCATCGTTAGGGTAGTTCCAAACAAAATTTCCTAACTATTATTGCATATAAATAGGGAAATAAACTTGGATTTTAAAAAAGGAAAAAATTGTCAAAAACAAGTTGGAAAAAATTGTTTTCATTTTTCAACAATTTTCAATCAAACAACCTAACAAAACACACTACATTAGGATAATCAATTACAGAGTAATTTTTATTAAATGCGAAGTGTAAATTTGACAAAATTTTAATTAATTAAACTAAAATGTTGTGTTTACTTTTTTGTATTTTTATCGTGATTTATCGATCACAAATCGTGTTACGCCTAATACTACTCCGTATTCCGGAGACTACGGAGTAGTAGATTAAGGAGAGTGAGTAGTCATTAACCATCCACCCGTCATCCATTCCGAGCGCCAGCTCAACAACAAACCCACCGAACTTGTAGAAACACACAAACTCGTAAATATCACCGGCTCAACCATCGGAAAAACCACTCACACACTCAGAAACAGGAGATAGAAACAAACATGGCGACAACAGAAGCAGAGCAGAAATCTGTAAAGCAAGGAGAAGGACTTCGACAGTATTATCTTCAACACATCCATGAACTTCAGCTTCGTGTTCGTCACAAAAATCATAATCTTCAACGTCTTGAAGCTCAGCGTAACGACCTCAATTCTCGAGGTTCTTTCTATTTCTCTTAATTTTGTGAAATCAGAAACCCTAATTTCTCAATTCTTGGTTGTTTGTTTTATGCTTAATTTTTGTAATTATCTGAGTCGGTTAGTATTTTCGAGCAGAATTTGATTAAATTGGTGGTTATTTGTCCAATTTTATGATTATTTTAGCTTAATTTAGTAACTTCTGACTGTATTATGTTTTTTTTTTAATCCTTTGTAGTTGAATTGGTTGTATATGTTGATGATTGTTTTTATCATTAGTATACTGGTTAGTTCTGGATTGAAGATTGTATGTTTTTGCTATTACTTCGTGTTTGTTGGCTCAAATGTTTCAGACAAAGAGAATGCACAAGCAATCTAGTATATGTGGTATCAGTAAGGAAAGAAAATTAGATTGACAATGCATCATTTTAACCATAAAGATTTGCGGAACGAAAAGAAACTCATTACTAAAGAATTGCGGAATTGTTAGATTGCTAGACATGCCACTCAGATTTGGAGGGTTTGGGGGAAATATATCTCCAATTTTTCTTTCAACTAGGGGTAATGGTTTTTCTAACAAAAATATGCTGATTTCCTTCTTACTCGTGAACTCATATCCTAGTTACATGAACCTTCAAAAAGGTTTTTGTTCTTGTGTAGCAACGACGGAGTATAATTAGCATCTCAACTCTAAAATAACTCAGTGTCTTGAAGAAAGAAAATATTTGATAAGGCAGTCTTCAATTGTTGTGCCCCTACCAGGTAGTTAATTAGTTAATCCATTTCCCACCATCTGAGTCATGTACTATTAGGGAAGGAAGCACATCTCGACAAGATTGTTGCAGCCATACTTGTTAATTTTAGGGTGTTAGTCGTAGTCGCCTCGCCCCCCAAACAAAGGTTTTTTTTTGTTTTTGTTTTTGTTTTTCCTTTATACCTGACCTGTTGAAGTTTTGCTTGTGTCTAATGCATGAAGTATGTAAATTTGACAGTTAGAGCACTGAAAGAGGAGTTACAATTGCTTCAAGAACCAGGCTCATATGTTGGTGAAGTTGTCAAAGTGATGGGAAAATCCAAGGTTCTTGTCAAAGTAAGTGTGTTTGATTGCTTTTTCCACCCCTCATGTGTATCCAGATTTTGATACCTTATCCTTCCGTATTTGGCTTAACACCAATGATGTTCTTTGTGGCTGCCTTGTTTTCCATTTTTGGTTTACTTATTTGCATCTTACAGCTGCATGTTTTACCTTCGTTTTTGAACTAAATATAGCTCCCTAAACCCTTTTGTTTTTCCCAGGGCTTGAAAATATTTTAGAATTTTGATACTGATGTAATTATTGTGTCTTGATATTATTGAGATTGTATTACAAATAGATTTTGAGCTAGATGGTTAAATTAGCTGTGGAAACAATAATTGTGATTAAAGACGTCACCAATAGAGATTTTCTCATCTTGTCTTTCAGACATTACTCTTAATATCTACCAGAAAATGAGAAATAAAATGGATATAAAACATTGAGAAGGAATACACAAATAAAGGTCTAATTTTCTTTCTCCTCCCATGAAACACTCTGAATCTCTCTAGGGCATTTGTAATTATAACACGTCCTTTTTAATATAAAATTACCTTAAAATGCACAAATCATTTTTGTCTTTTTTTTTTAGGTGAAAGAAAAGGTTATGGGCTATTTAGACATTTTTCATTTAAGTGCATTATCTAAATACATGTCAATTGACATTCAATTATGTTTAATCATTGTTTGTTGTTGATGTACAAATTTTATTCTAATATCAACTATTTCTGGCCTTATCTATCTAGGTGGAATTCAGGATATTGTATCTGTGTTGTTGTGTTTTTTTTTTTTTTTTTTTTGGGGGGGGGTGGGGTGGTGGTGTATGGGAGGGGAAGAAATTGCTCTAATTATCATTGGCTGATCTTGTTACTTGTTCTTTCTTGCTTATTTTGTCATATATCCTTGTGCTGTTCAGGTGCATCCAGAGGGTAAATATGTTGTTGATATAGATAAGAATATCGACATCAATAAGCTCACACCATCTACACGAGTTGCATTACGAAATGACAGCTATGTCCTGCATCTGGTGCTGCCAAGTAAAGTAGACCCTCTAGTCAATCTGATGAAAGTTGAGAAAGTTCCTGATTCTACATATGATATGATCGGTGGTCTTGACCAGCAGATTAAAGAGATAAAGGAGGTTTTGTTTTTGTTTTATTTTCTGTAAATCTTTTTACTACTTTACTAGTATTTATTAGGGATATGTTGCTTGTCTATTTGATTGTTCACACTTGATTTGTTCGTTACTTGGTTAGGTTATTGAGCTACCAATAAAACATCCGGAGTTATTTGAGAGTCTTGGGATTGCTCAACCAAAGGTATTCTAGAGTGTTAATCTGTTAAATGTTGGCGCTTTCTGTGGAAGTTATACTCTTGTCAAAGTGTTTTAGTGTAAGGTGTATGCTTTCAATAACCTAATTTACATTATTGTCCCTTTATCAGGGTGTCCTCCTTTATGGTCCTCCTGGAACTGGCAAAACCCTATTGGCAAGAGCTGTTGCTCACCATACAGATTGTACTTTTATCAGGGTATCAGGTTCTGAGTTAGTTCAGAAGTACATTGGTGAAGGATCTCGGATGGTCAGAGAACTTTTTGTGATGGCCAGGTATGTATCTGTTTTATTGATATAATTTATTCATGTAATTTGAGGAATGAAGCTGCTAAGCATGGTTCATCTCCACCTGTATTTCATTATTGGCGTTTTGATTTGACTCATTTGACACAAGATGACAAGATGAGCTAACTAAAGAAACACCCTTGAATCATACTGTTAAGTGTTAATGCAGACATTTACTTGAAAAATGGCATTTGATAATTGATTTAATCGCAAACTGGTGGTTTTTTTGGTTTACTTTAATGCTAAAAAATATCTATTTTCTTTGCTTGCAGAGAGCATGCTCCATCAATTATTTTTATGGATGAGATTGACAGTATAGGGTCTGCTAGAATGGAGTCTGGTTCTGGGAACGGTGATAGTGAGGTTCAGCGAACAATGTTGGAGCTTCTCAACCAGCTTGACGGATTTGAAGCATCCAACAAGATCAAGGTATTGCTTGTTCATGCAATTTTATGTTGTGATAAGACTTGAGACACGAGAGATTAATGTACCTGTACTACTGTTGAAGATCATCAACTTTTTGAAATTGGTAGGTGCTGATGGCTACAAATCGAATTGATATTCTAGATCAAGCTCTTCTTAGGCCAGGAAGAATTGATAGGAAGATCGAGTTCCCAAATCCCAATGAAGAGGTATGCTAAATGCTACTCGTATATAAAGTCTCTGACTTGAAATTTCTACAGGTTTTTTTTTTTGAGTTTTTCTATAGTTCTTAAATTTAACTTTACTGTTCTTATATCAGAATCTTGTCTCCATTGCAGTCACGCTTAATCATTCAAGTTTTACTACTTTATAAAGTACTTAGTGCTTCTTGCTTGTTTGTACTTTCACAGTCACGTTTTGACATCTTAAAAATTCATTCAAGAAGGATGAACTTGATGCGAGGGATCGATCTTAAGAAGATTGGAGATAAGATGAATGGTGCATCTGGTGCAGAGCTTAAGGTTTTTTCACTTCCCTTTATGCTTTGAAAGTTGCTGTAGTATATATAAACCCTTTCACAGTCATGTAGCTCTTGCTTTATTTACAAGTAGTTATTCATTTGCATCCTTTCCTATTTGGGTTATATATCCTGTAGATGGATTTCTTTACCATCAGTATCTCGGAGTGTGTTAAATTTGCTCTAATGCTGAAGCATGTTGCTCTGATACTGGCCTTATTCTTTTAATCGTGTAGCCAGTTGTGGGGTTTTTGTGTGGATCTGCTATGATTTACTATAGATGTATGACATTGTCTCTTTGCTTATATTCACAGTCAGTTTGTACCGAAGCTGGCATGTTTGCTCTGAGAGAGAGAAGAATTCATGTTACACAGGAAGACTTTGAAATGGCAGTGGCCAAGGTTATGAAGAAGGATACAGATAAGAACATGTCCCTGCGCAAGCTGTGGAAGTAGAACCAAGAAGTCTTTGTAATTCGTGTGAGATATTGTGCATCTGTACCTGTTTGACAGCACAAGTAAAGTGATGGGGAAGAATCACAAAATATCGGTGATAGATATCTGCTTGCTTGGCATGTGTTACTGTGTTGATAAGGAAGAGGCATGGCGAACTGGTAATGGACTTAAATGTACTACGCCTTGTATTTGGTTGCAATGATGGGAATGCTATCAATCCTAGCATTTAAGCTCTCTTTCTTTTCCATATACTTTGTACTTCGTTTATACTTTCAAGGTACATGTGAATATACTTTGTACTTCTTTTCCATAAACACCATCTTAAAATTTCAGCACTGGACACTTAAGGTACATGTAAATATGCGCACCTCTAAATTTGCTATTTAAAAATTTCAGTAGGGGTTCTGTGTAAAAATGGGGAAACCTAGAATTTGAAGTTAAATCTACAATTTCAGTGTTTCTGTGGATGATGATTATGTGCATGCTTATGTTTGTGAATTTGTGCTTCTTCATAAGCTATTGAATGATGATAGCTTAGCTTGGAGGAAGACACCGTATGTTGTAGTTGAAGCAGCATCCAAAATATGAAAACATACTCTATAATAAAGATTAATCAAATTGGATGATTTAAATCAACTTAATTGGGCCTTTTGTGGAAAGTTGTACGAAACAACTACACGAAAAAAGACATATGATTGATTGTTAAATTTGATACACAAGTGTAATTTTAGTAGAGAAAAGTTTTATATGATCATATGATCCAATAATTAAGATAGGCATATATATACTTGTATTTGTTATCTCTTGATGTTGAAAAATGCCATATGATTATTAATCATTAGGTTACTCTTAATTCAAGTTAAAAATATTTTAGGGGTTTGGAAGAAATTAAATTTGTTCCAAAACAACCTTTAGGAAGTGTATTGGTCCTTCACAAATTAATTTTATCTCTTTTGAAGTGAACATGTTTATTGTTGAAAGGTCTTAAGCTTAATATTAAAGTCCTTGGAAAGGCTCACAACCAAACTAAAGTTTTGGTAGATAGAGTCTCGAGTTTTTTCTAAACTGAACTAGCTAGAATGACATGGTTGCCTTTATATAGATAATTCTTACTCCGTACTTGATAATGTAACATTTCATATCTCAAAACCTATGTGTGTGTATAATGAGAATGAATTACAAGCTCCTTATGTGTGTGTGTGTGTTTTTTTTAAGCCTTTATAGATATTGTGCTATCTTATTTTAATTTTTAAAGCATTCCCTTCAAACCAAGAAAACCTCCCAAGAAACTCTCTTTGTCGTCGGACTCGCTTGTACTCGCTTTATATTATCGGCCATTACAAGTCCCGACTCTGCACTCGTTATCCATAGACGCGTGCTTGCTTAAGATATGTTTACCCGCTTGTGCTATTTTGTGCACACGACCCCCATTTTTGCACCAAGCTTACCTTCTTGTTGCCAAAAGGTAAGAGCACGCCGCACGATTCGATTATTTAGACGTTAGACGTATAGTACTCCGTAGACTGTAGGCCGTAGCAGTTAACATTATACACGTGTCATTAGTATTCCTCCATTTTTTTTTCTTCGGTATTTTTCACGTTTAGTCCGCATCGCTGCAAGGCTGCATCCTTCCTTTCTCTCTCCTCCATTGAAGCGTACTCCGAGTTCTCCATTAAAGCGGCTTCTGAGCTTTCTCTCCTCCATTAAAGCAGTTTCTAAGGTAAGATATGTTTTTTTCCTTAATAATCGAATATCAATTTCACAATCTAGGGTTTATCGTTGATTTAATTACAGTTTGGTCAATTTAGGGTTTTTATTATGATGATGAACTAATGGTAATAAATACTCAAGTAATGATTGATTTTATTGAGCGATTTCATTGATAGAGTGTTGCTATTCACATTATTAAGCGAGTTGAATTTTTATGCATTTTTTGGACCCTAATTTGATAATTAAATCAAACTTAGTTGCTAATATGTTGCAGAATTTTGTTTATAACCCTTAAATGTTAAGATGGAACTATAAAAACACGCCTTTTTCTTCTCGGGTAGCTGCCCGTATTGCCCCAGGTCAGGGACGGGCTTGTATGCATATTTGTGGCGGACTAATGTTGTAATATAGTCTTTAGGGAGTAAGATGAGTTTTCGATGTAATCGATATTTGACCTGGAATTGCTGTTTTGTTCTTTAACTAGTGAATTGATGGCGGCATTGGCAACGAATGGTGCTTTATGGCAACCACAAGAGCAAGGGATCAAGGAGATATGCGGTTTATTGGAGCAGCAAATGTCACCTGTTCCAAATTCTGATAAAACTCAGATTTGGCAGCAGTTGCAACATTACTCACAGTTTCCGGATTTCAATAACTACCTCGCCTTCATTTTGTCTCATGCAGAGGTATCTATCCATTCTCTGCATCTTTGTCAATTTTCTCTTCTTCAATTGCCTTTTGCTTCGTGATATTTTTGATTGATTTTCGTGGTTTTATGTTATTATTGTTAAATTGATTGAAGTGTAGAGAATATTATAATTAGTTGATGATTTATTCATTGTGTTATTTGTGGATGCCCACTAAACTACGCAAAAACTTGCTAATTATATTTATCTTTCTTTTTGAAGCCAATGCAAGGTAATTTAATTTAAGAATTTTCGCGGATTTAAAATATTTTTGAAGTAAAATTTTGTTTTCATGCTTATAGAGTTATAGTGAATTTGCTCCATTTGACTTTTAAGCTCAACTTATGTAAGGCCATAAGGGAAGTTTATCTTAACAGGCTAGAAATCTTTGGGAGTCCTTATATTGATTAGTGATGCTAGATTGCTAGGTTGTCTTTAGAAGTTTCGCGTAGTAGATTTCTTCAATGTATTAGGATTTGGTTTAACAGATATTCAATTTTCATTTTTCATGCTAAGCTGTTATTGACTTGTGTTTGAGAGGAGAAAAATTATTGAATACCCTCTGGTGAGTTAACGAGGTAAATTGAGATTGTTTGACTTATTCGTAGAAGAAGTTTAGCATCTTTATCTTGTTCCAACCTTCCAAGGTACAACTAAAGCTAAGTAGGGACTTTTTAATCATTTTATTAATTTTACTCATTTGGAGAAATTTAAATGAGCACAATTGATAAAAATGTGAAAAAAACTCATGGATATATCTAGCTCTTGCGTCTAGATTACTCTAAAAATTTGTAGGAGTCTTCTACTGATAATTTTTGTTTCTTATCAAACATATATGTTGCATATTTTGAAAGATCTTACCTTTAACAACAATGTCTATGATGACATCAGACCATGCATTGAGCTCTAATATAGTTTAAAATTAACTGCATTGCTTTAGTAAATGTCTAAGTAGCTATGTTACATGGACACATGTATGAGTATCTATTATGGGTACGGATTTAATCATTTAAGTGTCCGGTACGTCATTTTCGAATATTTTGGACATGTAGACACCATCTTAACTTTAGACACAAGTACAGGGATACAACAAATATACATCATAAGAAACTAATATCATTTACACATTAATGTAATACGGGTAATAGAATTTGTTCAAAAAATAATTAGTTAACTTGTGCAGAAACTTACAATTTAGGATTGTAATAGATTGTCAACTTCATTTTCGAATAGAAATACTGTAGAAGATAATGTCATGAATTTAGAAGTAAAAAAAATTGGAAGTCTTTTCCTACACAATAATGTGATGTCTATCCTAGAAAAATGGATGCATTTTAGAAGTTTAATTAATTGGGGTCGAATGTCAAAAGTAAAAATAAATAAATAAAAAGATAGGAGAACATGATAGCTGCCCTACATCCATGACTCGACTATCCCAAATACTCCTACCTCTTAAATAAATAAATCAATCAATTAAAGCCTAATCCCGTAAGTGGGGTTGACTATATGAACCAAAACTGATTATTCCATTTAGTCATCCATAAAAAATCTTCCTCTTCCATCCTTTACGATCAAATGTCTCATTCTCATGCAAATTTATTTGCTTCATATCCTTTGTAATTTTTTCCAACCTAGTCAATTTCAGTCTCCCTCTCCCTCCTTTAAGCTCTCTATGATTCCACTCTTCCACTCTTCGTACCGGAGTATTCGTTTTACATGCCTGAACCAACAAAGACAATGTTCTCTTAGATTCTCTGCAATGCTTACAGCACCTACTTTCTTTCGAATAACTTCATTTGTGATTCTATCTCTTAGAGTGTTCCCGCACATCCATCTTAACATGCGCATTCCTATAACCTCTATTTTTGTAATGTGTTTTTGCTTAGAAGCCCAACATTCTGTACCATAAAGCAACACTGAGTCTTATGGTATTCCTATAGAATTTTCCCTGCAAATGTAACACTTAAAATAAATGCAGTAAAAATTTAAGCTTTCAATCTGTCATCATCATTATTTTAATGAGATTAAAGGAGTTAACTTTGATGGATTGCTCTTGCTCTTGAGAACTCGTAGGATTGCTTGAAATATTCTGCAATTTTGCCATACCTAATGTCATCATGGTGTGTCAGGACCATATTTCATACCCGTATCAGCGGACTTGTGTTGGGTTGTATACGGCCACATTTTTTCCGTTTGTGAGCAACACATTCGAATAATTTTCTTAGAGAGTTGGTGTGGACCTTGAATTATTGTTTAAAATTTCATGAGTATAAGCTTTGTAAACCATTTTTGACTTTGCCTGTAATAAGTAGTGGATCTAGGATATTGGGGTGGGTAGCACCAATGTATGATGCTAAGAAACGAAAAGTTAAATGTGAAATAAGCTGGGGAATCTCTGAATTACGAATTCTCAAAACATTAAAATGGCGATTTTTTTTTTTTTGATCTCTCGTAGTTTATGCGAATGAACTGCTTAAAAAAATGTTTTTTCAAATTGGTTGACATGTTTTAACTTTTGACACTATTTACAAATTCTACTTTGACTACATTGTGATTTATAGATAAGGAAAAATATAGTCATGTGGGATCCTATTAGATCCCTTTCAATGTGTCTTATATATATATATATATATATATATATATATACATATACAGTGGGGTTAGTGTCTTTTTATTATTAGAATTAAATGTAAAAAGACGTTAGTGATGTGGGTCATTGCATGAGCCGAGAGTCTTTGTCATGTGGTTATCCCACAAAGATCCTTCTCCTCCATTCACTTCTATCTAATGCTACATCACTTACTAGGCTCTCTCTCTTCATGTCCTTTTTAATTTGTTCCATCTAAATCATCTTGACTATGCTTAGGTCTCCATTACCCCAACCCCCCACCTTCCTAACTGGTGCTTTTTCCAGTAATGTCTCTCAAACTATTAGTAACCAATTCTTCTTTAGTCTATATCTAATCCTCAATACCTATCTGCTACTCTAACTTTCCTCTGAATATTTATATTTTTAATTCTATCCCTCAATGTGTTGCGACACATCCATCTTAACATACTATCTTTACTACACAAATTAAAGCTGCATCTTGACCTAGCAAGACTAAAAAAACTGATTTACTTATTGAGTTAACTATATATATGCTTAGGGAGTATGTGTTAAGATTTGAATTTTAGATACAATATGCTTTTCTTGGCAAAATTCGAAGTTGGGATTGTTCTTTGGGGTTGGGGACTTGGGGGTACCATACACATCTGCTTGTAGTTTCATTGTCTGCCATTATTCTGATCCCCTTGCAAGACGTATTCCTATAGATTGTACTTTAAATTTTTTAGTCTTAGTTCTTCTTGTATCAATTCTCTGCGAGGACTAGTTGCTGTTATTCTATACTTTCTTCTTCGTTGTTGCGCTTTCTCTCTCTCTCTCTCTCTATTAATTTCTTAGTAAAAAGTACTACTCTCCTTTAGGGAAGATATTTTTTTATTGCATTCCTTATAAATGCTGTCATTACTCATTACTGTTGTGTTTTGCACATTTAGATCAGACAGAATTATTATTCAGTTTTGTTTGCTTGTCAATCCTTTTTTTTTTTTTTTTGTAATTGAATGATGAACAACTCTCTAAATATGCTTCCTTTCTCCTTGCAGATAAAACCTGTGGAAGTTCGGCAAGCTGCTGGGCTACTTCTGAAGAATAATCTTAGAACTGTTTTTAATACTATGGCCCCAGCTAATCAGCAATATATTAAATCACAGCTGTTGCCTTGTCTAGGATCACCTGATAGGCACATTCGCACAACTGCTGGGACCATTATTAGTGTTATTGTGCAGCTGGTGGGTGTTATTGGCTGGCCTGAGCTGTTGCAGGCTCTCTTAACTTCTTTAGGCAGTGCTGATCCCAATCAAGTTGAAGGAGCTATGGATGCTCTATCAAAGGTACGACTATACTTTGGTTGATATAAAACAGTAAATCTAATACTTGTGACAATAGTAATAGCTCTTTTGATACACAAGCTTCATTCACAACCATAATACCATATAGAGATATTTTTGTATGATAATCTGATTATAATTGTTTAGAACCTCTTGTTTCTTCAATCGAATTTGTATTGAAAGCTATATGACTCATAAAAAAGACTAATAATATTGAAGCTAATTTGAGTTTTAATGCCATACGGCTTCTAATGATGTAGCTTTTGTTAGAATCCATTTCTTAGGCTCTTTGGCCATTACCTTCATCTCTATGAAAAGTGCATTTGAGTCATAAGGTTGAACTTTCATGAACCATTAGCCTCATATTTCTTGGTAATCGTCTCTGTTTTTCTAAAATACTTGAATTTGATTGCTGTATTTGCAGTAGTGTTTCATTAAACATTACTGATCGTCTGATCCTGTATTTGATGTAATTTTCTCTTGTCACACATCATGGACATGAAGGGGATGGGTAACTAGGAAGTTAGCTCTGATATGAAGGCATTTTCTTTTTAATTTAAAAGACATCCAACTAGTTAACTAATTATAACTCAATATTGAATACTCTAGTTTTTTTTTTTACTTGTTGCACTTTAATGCCTTAAGTTATAATTCACAACTACTACTCTCATATCACTAGAAATATATCTGACATAAAGTAAGGATGTGATTTAATAGGTTTGTGAAGATGTACCTCAAGTGCTTGATGCAGATGTTCCAGGGATGACTGAACGCCCAATCAACATCTTCCTTCCAAAATTGTTTGAGGTAGTTCTTTGCTTGCTTTATTGCCTTTTCAACTCCTATATCATGTTAGAATTTTTGCAATTTGTTGGGGCTGTTGAACATGTGTATCGGCCTCTCTTACTTTCTTTTTGTTTGTCTATCCTGTGGAACAGTTTTTTCGATCACCACATGCCTTACTGAGGAAGCTTGCATTGAATTCAGTCAATCAATACATTATGTTAATGCCATCTGTAAGTCTCTTGACAATTTCACACTGTTGATGAATTGGTTTTCAATGTAGCCTTATGTATGTGATTTTGGTTTCAGTATCTATATACGTCAATGGACCAATATCTCCATGGCTTGTTTCTTCTTGCTAATGATCCTGCTCCGGAGGTGCGAAAACTGGTAAGTCTTTCTTGTCGTCGTTTGATTAGTCTCCCTGCACACAAATTTAATTGTATTATTATGAGCCATTATTTTGATAAAGTTTTGAAACAATGAAAGCCGGACCCATATTATCCTCGTTTAGCATAGCTGATCAAAAGTAGTCTTTTGAGATATATCACTTGCTCGTTGATGTGCAAAATCATCAATAACCCAATTGATTCAATAGCGGTAACCTTGCTTATCAGCGTCCTCATATCTGCTCGGCAGTATACCTGTAAATCCATGGTCAATAATTCTATTTTTTTATGGTCACTTACCCATACATAAATAGCAACCATATTTAAATTCGTCGCACCATCAATTAATGGTGTGGCATCACATATAAGAATTTGTGTGAGCATATTGTATACAAATTAGTAGTATTTTTAGCTTTTACATTACCAGGGGATGGATGATTCTACTAAATTTTTGTGATAAACCTGTAAAATTTATTACATTTTGTACATGTCATCCTTATGTGGTGCTCCCTACAATCTAGAAACGTTTCTCTTTTTTATAGATAGTTAGATATGTGTGTTTTTTCTCCACCCCATTTAAATATGAATACTTTTTGAAAATATACTTCAGAGGAATTGGGTATTGGAAGATTGGTCTTGTTTTTGCTCTCTTGAAGGTATTCATTTACTCCAATTAGTAATGAATATATAATGAGGAACTAAACTTGCTGGAAGAGAAATAAGTATCAAAAACAATTTTGAATACCTAACCATATTGGAATAAGACAATAAGTCTGAACTGTTCTGATGACAACAAAATAGCTCAGATATGGGGGTATATAGCTTGGCATCAAATGGGAGAACTATGAAATTTGGATTGTATGTTTGTCAGAATTGGATGTTTGATGGAATAGCCTTTTTAATGTGAAAGTTGTAATTGTCAACTATTTAGTGTTGTCCAAGAATACTGAATTTAGTAGGCAAGCTACATGATACTTTTAAGTTACTGAGAATTGCCAATTATGTAATCAGATTCGATTGATATTTTTCCTTTCTATATGTTTTCTACCTTTTATTATGTGTACTTTTAGCTGATAGTTCCACTTTATGTATTATTTTGAAATTTCATTGTATCGACCATATTATGTGACATATGCTAAGGTTTATGGATCTTGTGCCTGTTCTAAAAGATTTTGGTGCTTTCACATTGAGCAGGTCTGTTCAGCTTTTGTTCAGCTAGTTGAAGTTAAGCCCTCATTTCTTGAGGTTAGCATCTTACTTCCTATGACTGATTTATTTTGCTCGCTGAAAAAGTTTTATTCTCCAATTTTGTTTTCTATGGGCTTTGGATAAGGGAAAGTAGTCACAATAATCTTTGCAAAATTGCAGCCCCATTTGAGGAATGTCATAGAATACATGCTGCAAGTCAACAAGGATGGTGATGATGAAGTTGCGCTTGAAGCTTGTGAATTTTGGTAAGTATGTACATAGCTAATTAAACCAGATCTGTAGTAGTATTTTTTGTTGAAGTAATTATTTGGAATTGATGGATGACGATGAGTCTTTTAGCAAGGTCAATTGAAATAATAGCATTCTAGTCACGCTTTGTATCATCAAGGAGCATCCGTGGAAGGCTATTGTAGAGTAGCGCTATAGAAACATAAGGCATATTATCAAATTTGTTTTTTCCCCATTCTCTCCCAATATGTAGCTTTGTTTTGCATTTCTGTTCTTGCTCCCCCATATTTTGAATAGGTCCACAAATTAAATGAGGATGAAGGTGAACAAGCCCACTGTATCTGAAAAGAAAAAAAATGAATGAATGTAAAGGTATGAAGGCTTTAGCCACCCAAATGTAAGAGATGAGTCCTGCTTCACAATCCTGAAGCCTAGCAGGTTCTGCATATCAGTTTGAACTTTGCTAAACAACCAGTGCACAGAACAGAAGGACTTAAACCTTTATTGGTACCTTTGTGTTTTGAGTGTAAGAAGCTGATATAGGTTTTAGGGTTTAACAGCCATTGTTATGTTAAGGTATCTATGAAATAATGGTGAACGAGGAGAAAGTGAACAAGATTTTCCATCTTGATTTTGACTTTATTATTCTACATGATCTGAAACACTTGAATTAGAGTGTCCAAAAGTATGACTACCTCATAGGCTGATTGCCATGAGAAGCGTTGGTTGAAATCAGATTTGGCATTTGAATGGTTTAACCCTAAATACACCAATTGAACATGAAATTCGGTCAATCAATATGTGACATTTTATGATTTTATGTCCATCATACTTTAGGAAGGTTGGGAGACCAGGTGGTGTCACAGGAGATTATCATTTATGGCTTTGAGCTTTGGACCCTCTTCTCTGCTGATGATGTTTGTGCAATGAACTGATGTAAGGAGAGGGCCGTTTTATAAGTTAGGTATGGGTAGCTTGGAAAAGTTAGGGAGTTAATAAATAGAAAAAGGTTAGGGTGGGAGTGTGGGACGAAGGCATACTGAATACAATTGAGTGGCTGTGATAGTTTTACTTATCCTCTATTTTTGCTATTTCTCCATAGTATATAGCATGCATTTACAACTTATGTGCATTCATTACATAAGGATTATCATTGATGGGTTGCAGGTCTGCTTATTGTGATGCTCAATTGCCACCTGAGAACTTGAAGGAGTTCTTACCACGTCTTATTCCTGTAAGACTTGGCCTTTTTTTTCCCCCCTTTTTCTTTTGGAGTATTTTGCCTACTGAAATGCAAGAACAGTTGCACTTGTAACTCATAAATTCTCTGTATTTTTTGGCTTTTCCTGTTTATTGTTCATGTAGTCAAAGGTAAAAAAGATAGTCATTTGAATTTTTAATAGATGCGTTTCAATGTAAATTATCATACTATCATATTTTTATAATATGTAATTAGAGATACTAATTGCCAAAGATTTACACCAGAGAGTTGAAAAGGCAAACATTAAGAATGAAATTATAGAGGGACTGTACACTCACGTGACTATAAGGTTGCACCAGAAGTTCATAATGGAACCCTACCCTTTTGCTGATTCACTTTTTGAGCTGCCTTCTCATTTGACCCTAAAAAACTTTTTTCTCATTAGACCCTTAAATTATGTATGTGAATATGCAAATAGTTAAGGCTCTTGAACTGAAAGTTTTATAATCTTCCTTCAAGCTTGATTTGTTTGAAACATGCATTTTCATTTATTAAAATTGCAACTAATAATTTTGAACATGTGAAGAAGGATGTATTTATACTCAACAGTTTCACAGCTTGGCATTTCAAGCGACTTTGCAAGGAATTTTTCCCCTCCCCTATGTGTGGACACACACATGTACACGTGTGCACGTGTTTTGTTGCTTAAATTTTAGACTTTCAGATGGTACTTTAGTCTTTTAAAATTCTCATCTCTTGTAAAATTGGCTCTATTCTGGTTGTCTATAGTCCTCTTCATATATCCTAGTTAGTCTTTTGTTTGATGAAAGGTGACAATTATTTTTAATTGACTGTACATTGTGGTAGGTTTTGTTGTCAAATATGGTATATGCTGATGATGACGAAACAATAGCTGAAGCAGAGGTAAGACTGTTGTGCTGTTGTTAAAATTGGTGTTTGAAAATTGAAATCTGTAGTGTATGATTTGTATAACATGTTTTCAAAACATGTGGTTGCAGGAGGATGAGTCTGTACCTGATCGTGATCAGGTACTTATTGTCTGTAGCTACTTTGTCTTGATCTCTCTCTCTCTCTCTCTCTCTTTTTTTATTTTTTATTTTTTTTTAATTTTTTTTTTAATGCTTAGAATAATGTTAAAACATGGTGTCACAGGATTTGAAGCCCCGGTTTCATTCATCACGTCTACATGGATCAGAGGAGGTTGAGGAAGATGTATGCTTTTGGATCCTGTTACATTTGTTTTATAAAAACCATACATGTCTTTTTGTTATGATTGCTTGGAAGTTTAATTTCATGTTGCTAGAGGTAGCATACTAGCTTAGCCTTCTTTTACAAAACCTTCTCGAATTTTATTTTTATATCCTCTGTTTGGGTTTTTACATTACACTGCCCTCGTTTTTTGCTCACTATGTTTTCTCTCCTTTTTAGACTACTTTCATTTTCTCACTTTTCTTTCCTTCTTCCATTTTTTGTGTATGGTTCTTAATGACAATTATTGTTAGTCGACCCCAGATTATTTTGGTACTAAGACTTTGTTGTTGTTGTTTTTGTTGTCCTAGAGGTAGCACATTGCTTAACTTTTTTCATCCTTTGTTTTTGCACAGGATGATGTTGTTAATGTATGGAATCTACGAAAATGTAGTGCTGCTGCTCTGGATATTCTTTCTAATGTGTTTGGGGACGATATTCTTCCTACACTTATGCCTTTAATTCAGGTAATCAATTCTTTTGATGAAGCAAAGTATTAGACCTTTTTTTCCCCTTGTGGTTCTCTCTCTGTGTTTTCCACAAGTTCTTTGTATCTATTTTCTTTCTTTGACAAGTAGGTAGCTTTTGATTTTTTGAGAGGGATCTGTAAGATAGTAGCTAGGATAGTAACTGATTTAATTTTGATTGGAATCTATGAAAATTCTGAAGTTTAGAAGTTCTTTTATGTAAATGCTTATTATTTATGGTATTCATTTTTTCTCTGAATTTTTGCCCCTTGTGAATTGATGAATTTTTTTACAATGTTCTGAGTCCAAAGTTTCACATATAATTTTAGGACAAAAGCCAAAAGGAGTTACAACTTGAGGGTAATTGGAATCGTTCTTTAAGTAATAATCCACAAGTCAGTGAAGCACCAATTTCTCATTTGGATTCATGCTGTACCAGTTCATATTAGAAATCCATTATCTGCCGGGGTCATTATGCCACAAATGACCTTTGTAGTTTTATAACTGATTTACAGGAGTCTCGTTGCTCTGTATGGATTCTGAGAAATCTCCGCAGTTGGATGTATTTTCCGCCCATGTCTCTGTTTAACGGCTCATGACCAAATGGATCCTTATGTGCCTTGGTTTTTATGCCATTTATAACTTTGTAGTTTTTGTTTGGACTCTGAGAGATCTCAGCAGTTGACAATGGATACTTCATTCTGTGTCAGTTCTTTCGCTAGAATGTTTGTTGTTGAGGTTCTTGGGGTAGTTGGGGCTGCTCTAAATAATTTTGAGGTTTTAATTTGGCCCAGCCAGGATGAGGAGAGCAAAGTATTTGAAATGTGATGTTTGCTGTTATTTGATTTTTTTCTCCTCGGCCCCTTACTGATGGATGCTTTTGAAACACAGTGGTCTCTTTGGATTAGCAGTCACTGATTTCATGATTACTTTTGATTTGATATCTAGTAGAATTGTACTGGTTTAACTTATGAGTTTGCACTTAATATGTGTGACCTTTGATGATTTTGTATTGGTTTGCATTTTATTTTCAATTTATCTAGGGCAATTAGAACACCCCCCCCCCCCCCCCCAAAAAAAAAAAAAAAAAAAAAACCCACTCAATTTTGTTAGCATATTCAGCACTTTTCTTCATAACATTTATGCTTTTATCTCAAAAGATTTCTTTTAATTGTTGGTTTGCATAACGTTAATTGTGTAATACTTACATTTTCTGTAGGCTAATTTATCAGCTAGTGATGATGAGTCCTGGAAACAGAGGGAAGCTGCTGTTTTAGCCATTGGTGCTGTTGGTGAGGGCTGTATTAATGGTTTGTACCCTCATCTCTCAGAGGTAATGCCCTTTTCTGATCATGTATCGTGATTTATGCATGTAGGTTGTGGATACTCTTGTCCAATTTGAGCAGTTCATATTTTTAAATCTTCATCGCGTTATGTTTGCATTTATGTGGAAATTTAGTAATGTATTTGACTATGTGGCCTCTCTGCATAATCCATATCTTTATGAATGATGCAGCCCTTTTGGTTGGGCTAGCTGCTGTTTGAAAGCATCCCTGAAACGGTGAAACCAGCTGGAGGGAGAAGGGAAAAGTTAGTGAAAAAGGCGAGCCTTAAGCTTACAGGGCTAGTATAAATTCAGCACATTCTGGACATGCTCACTTTGTTGTTTGGAGGTGTTAACTGTTAAGGTGATGGATTGTTAAAATTGTCAGTGTATGCCTGTGTGGCAAACTGACTATCTGGCAGGTGACTGTTATATGTTAATTTCAGAACCCTTTATCATCACGGGCTTACCGCTGAAGACCATAGCATACAATCGTGGAAAAATTATGTGTTTACTGGGTAGAGCGCAGAGCTGGTATTAACCAAAGCAAAATTACCGAGAGAATTGAACTTGACGTTAAAATTTTAACCTGAATCTGATCCTTATGGCTTATTTAATATTTTTATTCAATTCCTTATTACACTTTTTTGTAAGATTTTATGAGCAACCCAGACTTTGACATGAAACCATAAACAGCTCGATCCATTTATCCGGATTCTGACCCCTCATAAGATGACTTAGCTTTTGGCTACATTTGTGTGTTACCCAAAATGCTCTGAACAGGGTTTTTAATGTTTTTTCATTTCATTCTTTCCATGGTGATGCACATCAGAGGGTAAATAATCCATTTCTGCATAGTCCATTCATATCGAATCATAGTGTTTTGTTAGAACCTTTTATCCCTAGAATATGTTTGTGTGATAAATATGTTGGTCTCTTTTCATTTTGCTGGAAGTGTCTGGCTGACTAAGATCTTCTAGTGGCGTTTCCTTCTTTATAAAGCCATTTTCAGTGGGCCCTGGTATCAAATACTTCCCTGCTTGAATGATTTAAAAATCCCAAATCAATGAAATCTTTTGTTTTAACTGCTGTGTTGGATGAAATTAGCTCTTATCATAGCTTGCAATCTAAAGTTGATGTAAAGAATAATTGCTTGTTAATCTCGCCATTTCTAAATTCACAGTACTTCTGGTTGCATGTAGTTTTAGGCGAATAAGCTGGTAATACATGATATATCATTCTGCAATTTGGGTTAATGAGGGCTTTGAAAATGTCCAAGTGGGGTTAGTGGGAGAGAAACAATTAAATAGTAGTGGTCCCATGGTAAATCAGGAAGTGTTGCGAATTTGCAATCATTCAGAATTGGCCAAAAAAAGGTTGGTGTTGCAATTTTTTTGGAATGGGGAGCTGGAAGCCTGGAAGTTTTTAGTTTTTGCACTATGGCCTCCTATTATAACTCCAAATGTAAAATGGGAAGTGGATTCTTGGCAAAACTTTTCAGTCAGTATGCAATGAATTCCTAGTATTTATTGATGGTAAATTTTAATGTCTGAAATGAAAACAAGTTCTCCTTCCATCCCATAATATAGTTTATGTTTTCCTATTTTGAAGATCCAAAATGTTGTTCCTGTTTCTATTTTTGGATAGTATGTAAAGACCATTATACCCTCACTTTTTTAACTTTATCCAATGTAATTCCTAGTTTACCCATGAATTTTGCACATGCCTTGTACTTTTTTCTACTTTCTCTCTCTAACTTTTGTCTGTGATTGTACTTTTCACTTTTATTAATGTACTTCATCCACTTTTTCCTCCTATTTTTTAAATACCACGGAAAGACACAAACGTGAACTATATAATGGGACGAAGGAAGTACTAATTTTAAATTGCACACCCGTCTTTTATAAATTTGTGTTGACATTGCCACAAGTCTGTAACTATGCAGGAAGATTTAGGTCAACGTCTTCTGATATTTATGCTGTGTATTTATGGTGGCAGATTGGCTTGAAAGTATCCTTCCTTGCATTGTACTTCCACTTGCCAAATAATCTGTTGGGTTGCTCTTGTCACTCTTAGGTTTTTTTGTGTTTATGGGTGTGGGTTGGTGTAGTAGTCTGATGCTGATGTTGTGTGGTGTAGATAGATAGATAAGACTGCTGGAGTTGTCAGTAATCAAGCACATATTTTTTGGGTTATCCTATTTTCAGTTTCCTATCACATCCTGAATGTAAGAAGGGGTGGCAAAGTAAAGTTATTTGTTCTTTTAATGTTTTTTTTTTATTTTTTTTTTATTTTTTTTTATTTTTTTTTATTTTTTTTTTTTTTTGGGAAATTCAACAAGTGATGAAATGATTGAAAGATGTTCTGGTGTTGCTATGAAGTGGTTGATTTTGCTGTTGTGTTCTTGCATAGAACTGGACTTCATCATGGCTTGTTTAAATACTCCCTATCTTTTACGTAGTATTATTTCAGCTGTTCTCAATTTTCTATCTTTTTCAACCTAACATGCAGGATACCTTTTTAACTCTATTACATAACTGTCTATCCCCCTCGTTAATTTAACTTACCGTGAGCTTTTTAATTTGCAGATTGTCGGCTTTCTTATTCCTCTCTTGGATGATAAATTTCCTCTTATACGGAGCATTTCATGTTGGACGCTTTCTCGTTTCAGCAAATTTGTTGTTCAGGTATAGTGTCTGTGTGTAATGAAATATTTGATTGAGCCAAGCTGTTTGGTACTTTGTATTATTCACTAGGCAATATGACAGTGTTGGCATATTCTAAATTGCTTTTTATAAAAAAATGGAATTTTATGATCCACATAATTGAAGTGAATGTTGCACTGGGTTTTTTCATATTTAGTGACTGGTATCCTTTCGTAGGGAAGATGCTGAAGACAGGTTTTATCTAGATGCAATATGAAGCTTGGTAGAGAGATCTGTGTAATTTGCTTAATCCTTGGTAGCTTGATTAATGATTGGCTGTGGAACCATGCCTAGTACACTGTGTTCCTTGATTGTTGAAACTCTTTGTAGAATGTAGACTTTAACATAGGTCTTTTCTTGATAGTGTAATTGTGTAAAGTGCATCTAGAACCTAGAAGTTGGAAGTACTGGTGAGTGGGGGTGTGTCATAGACTCTTAGCATGGATGCTTGGTTTTTCTGTTTGAGTTATGTAGTTTATTTATTTTTCAATTGATTGGTGGATTTTATTTTTATAAATAATTATTGGAGAATGATTCATCCTTATTATTGTGACGGTAGCCAGGAACTGGATGTATTCTGTTCATTTCCAACCAACATAAGAAACCCCCCCCCCCCCACCCCTCTCTCTCTCTCTCTTAAAGACCCGTAGGAAAGTTTTTCTGTATCAAAGGATGGCAACCATTATTTTTATTGACAATGTTGTTAATTTACCACGTCATTGAGTTGCATTGACTTTTATTCTTTCATATCTTAAGAAGCTGACTTGATATTATTTGGGTTTTGCATTCTGAGTGCATTTTTGTATAATTGCAGGGCCTTGGTGATCAAAACGGCAATGAACAATTCGAGAAGGTGTTAATGGGTCTTCTGCGAAGAATATTGGACACAAACAAGCGTGTTCAGGAAGCTGCTTGTTCAGCTTTTGCAACACTTGAAGAGGTTCTTGCTGTAACTTTCATGCCCTTTTCACAGAGTTTCGGTGTTTCCTTACATCTTACTGATGCTTTATTTTATAGGAAGCTGCTGAAGAACTGGCACCACGCTTAGAAATTATTTTGCAGCACTTGATGTGCGCGTTTGGCAAATATCAGGTTCTTTATTTTGTAGTCTGAGTATCCTTTTTCTTTTTGCTACATATGATCGTCTCATTGAAACTCTTTTTAACTGTTGTTGTATCTGCTGCTTTTCAACTTACTGTAGAAAAAAAATTTGAGGATCGTTTATGATGCTATTGGAACTTTAGCTGATGCTGTAGGAGGGGAGCTAAATCAGGTAAGCCCCTCTTTTAAAAAACCATTGCTCTATCAACATTTTTATAATGTTCCATCATGTGCTTCACTTCACTATTATGCTAAATTTAGCTTTTTATTCTGTAATCAACATATGTATTAATGAACATAAATCTTGCTGTATGTAATTGCAGCCTAGGTATCTAGAAATCCTAATGCCTCCGCTGATATCGAAGTGGCAACAACTTTCCAGTTTTGATAGGGATATATTCCCATTGCTTGAGTGCTTTACATCTATAGCACAGGTAATTCCACTATTCTGTTTAGAGCTAGTTACCTTCTGTACATAAAATGGGTGTTTGAGGATTGTGTTGAAAGAGCAAACTGATTTCCAATTCGATGTTCCCTCGGATAGATGGGATCTTTCATGAAGTTTTCTCTGATTTGTGCATCTAGTGTTGTCTGTGTACATTTATTTTGTGTAATACTAACACTTCTCTGTCGAATTGGTTTACAATGTCCAGAGTCAGAAAGTCATGCCTTAATTTTCTGGGACATGTAATGCTCAGAAACTTATGGGATTACTCTTGAGCTGTTTGAAAAAAATATAAGGACAGTTTTAAAAGTGGGCTACAGAGTACAGATACATCATTACAGTTTTTTTATTTATTTATAAAATTGTAGACTAGATTGACATTTACAGCATGTTTTTCAGGCATTGGGTCCAGGGTTTTCTCAGTTTGCTGAACCTGTATTTCAGAGGTGCGTAAACATCATCCAGACGCAACAATTGGCGAAGGTTAGGCATCTTATTTTTGCTATTGTTTCTGATTCAATCCATACTTGTTTGGATGATAAGACATTACTTCATGCCATATTTCGCGGTAGTATTGCAAAAAATCATTAACATTACATTAAACTTAATCGTCAGCTTGATATCTTAATCAAATGAAGTTATTTGGAAACAATTTTTAAGTTGGTGTATTGTGTATATCTATTGCAAACAAACATTTGAATGTGAAACCCAGTTCAAAATGATTAAATACAGATGGGCTCATGGGCTATGATAATTCTTGCCTGAGTTGCGGGGCATGGATTTGCTGTTTAGAAACAGATGGTCATTTCTTATTTTGTAATCAACCATATGTTATCTTGAACCAACATTTCATATCAGTTTTATCTCTTGCTTTTTTCTTGTTAGATGTAATATATGGAAAAGCTTATCTTGAATTAACATTTCATACCAGTTTTATCCCTTGCTTGTTTTTTGTTAGATGTAATATATGGAAAATGTTGTGCTAATTATAATTTCATTTTAGGTCAATCCGACTACAACTGGTGTTCAGTATGATAGAGAGTTTGTTGTTTGCTCTCTGGATCTACTCTCTGGACTCGTAGAGGGCCTTGGCAGTGGCATAGAGAGTTTGGTAATCTCCTGTCTTTTGCTGTTGTACAATATATACTAATTCTTGCTTGATCTTACCTATGCTCTTTAAGCTGTCCTGTCATCCTTTGCATCCACCCCCTTCATTAAGACACTCATTCTAAAACAATTACTTTTTTCATTGAAACACTCTTTCTAAAACAATTACTTTGAAGAGGATTCTTGATAAATTATGTAAAAATGAGAATTATTATAAATTATTGGGTCATCTGCAAAATTTTTTGGGTGTTGTCCATGTTGTATGCGTGCATTTGAGATCCTTATTCAAAGGCTGAACCATTTGAAAAATCTGTTCTGTCTTCAGTCGATTTTTGCTTTTATAGTTTTATCACTAACATGGACTGGAAAAACAATAGGTGTCCCAGAGTAACATGAAAGATCTACTGTTGCAATCTTGTATGGATGACGCTCCTGATGTCCAACAGAGTGCTTTTGCACTCCTTGGTGACCTTGCAAGAGTAAGTTGCTGTTAGAAATTATTGTTAATTAAAACAAGGATGACTTTTGGACTCAATCCTCCGTGGTGGTTGCTATCTCCTGTGATATATTTTTTTCCTCCTTTCTAGTTTTAGATTTTTACTTATTTGTTCTTGTTGATAGGTTTGTCCTGTTCATCTCCGCCCTTACTTGCCACGGTTCTTAGAAATCACAGCAAAGCAATTGGTAAGTGGGTTTATATTTCAAATATTTGATTGATGTCCTTACCTGGGAATAACTTATATGGCTTTTTAATCTCAGGATATTTCCAAGATAAAAGATACGATTTCTGTTGCAAATAATGCTTGTTGGGCAATCGGTGAATTAGCAGTGAAGGTATGCTCACTTGTATTCTGTGTCTAGAATGTATAGACGAATCTTACTACATAAGATTGATCATATTCAATGTGAGTGTTCTTTGTGTTTTAATGGGTCTCAGCCGGGAATAGGTTAGTGTTTTTGTTTCATGGGAAGATGGAGTGCTAGTTGGTGTTGCCATAGCTCTTTGCCTCAAGTAAAGAAGTTGAAGGATTTGGGTTTCTATTTACCACCTTTTCATGGCTGTCTATTTTCTTATGCGATCCCAATTACATTTTGCTTGTCAAGAGGAATGACAAAAGTTTATAGGTGGGTGGATTTGATTGATTTTAGGCTTGGACATCAAATCTGCTATAAGGTTTCAAGGTTTAAAGCTGAGGGAGATTTTCCAACAAATTTACACTAACTAATTTAAGAGTTGGTGAACCAATAAATTCAAGGTAAAAACTACCAGCTACAGAAGAGATTAAAATTTACAAAAAAAAAAAAAAAATTGAGCAAAGCTAAATCTGGTAAATCTTAAGCTTGGACTAGCTTGAATCGCATAAGATTATTCATTTCTCTGTGTTGGACAAATACTTCTACCTTCTAGCAGTTGTCTAATTATGAGGTGGTTTTGAAGTTTTGGTAGTTCTATAATACAACATACAACATTACCCAAGGCTGATTACAAAATGTAAACCATCCACTATAGTGCTATAAATTTGTTACTTCTTACATTCCTTTGGCTTGAATACTTTTTTGGCTTTTGTACTTGCTTCTATACGTTTATTTAACATTCTATTGTTTTCAGGCTCAGCAAGATATTAAACCAGTTGTAATGACAGTCATTTCTTCCCTAGTTCCAATACTTCAACATACACAGGTGATCGCCCTTCTTTGATTAATGATGCTCTGTTCTGAATCTTTCATATACATATATACTTTGTATATATTTAACTTTGTGATTTACCATCATCAGGAGCTTAATAAGTCACTTATAGAGAATGCTACCATTACTCTTGGAAGATTTGCCTGGGCCTGTCCCGAGCTTGTATCTCCATATATGGAGCATTTCATGCAACCATGGTGTAATGCTTTGGCCATGTAAGTACCAATGTCAGAATTCAACACTTAGCGTATTTAGCTTTTTCACCTGTTTTCTCTGCCTCAGCTAAAATGCAGAAGAAATTATGTCAGTCTTAGTGTATGTCACCCCCCCCCCCCCCTCTTGGTATACTACTCTGATTATATATTGATAACTAAAATGATTCTCCTGTCTGCACACAACTTTCATTTACCTTGGATTATTTTAATCCCACTAAACCAATGTGATTTGGGCTCTTCCACTCTTTTGCTCTCTCTCTCTCTCTCTCTCTCTTTCATGTAATGTGGGTTCCCCGTTGACTATTTTCTACCAATGTCTTCTATTCTACTTTTACATTATCTACCAAAAACGCCTATACACCCTTACTATTTGCTTAATAAGTGTGCTCAAGCCTAACATGATGTTTTTATGTTGATGTTTGGAGTGTTGAAGCTGTTTTCTTCTGTTTGATACTCTTTGGAGCTTTGCCCGTTGACCATTTTCTATCAATGTCTTATATTCTACTTTTACTTTATCTACCTAAAACGCCTATACACCCTTACTATTTACAAGCGTGCTCAAGCCATGATGTTTTAATGTTGATGTTTGGAGTATCGAAGCTGTTTCTTCTTTTCAATACTCTTTGGATCTTTTCTCAGCTTTTGAATTGATATGTAATGTTGTGCGCGCACGCGCGCGCACACACACACACACACACACACACACTACATTTGTACGCAGTTAGGTATTCTGTTAACCAACTGTGCTGTGGCAGGATACGAGATGACATAGAAAAAGAAGACGCTTTTCGAGGTTTATGTGCGATGGTGAGTATATTTTACAATGGCTCTTGAATTCTTTACTGGCTTTATGTTGTAATCTGCTATCTCATTTCTTTCAGGTTAAGATGAATCCTACTGCAGCATTAAGTTCCCTTCCCTTCTTGGTGAAGGCAATAGCTAGCTGGCATGTAAGGAGTTTTCTTTTTCAAAAGCTGTCACTAGAAGAGTTTGAGGATAGATTATTTCAGCTGTTAATGTTGTTGCTTCTTTGACCACAGGAAATTAAAAGCCCAGATCTGCATAATGAAGTATGTCAGGTGTTGCATGGGTATAAACAGGTCTGCAGTGACTCAATACCCTAGTCTCTCTTTCGTCATATATCTGTAGAAATATTTTTTAATAATTAATTTTAATTCAGTAATTGCTGTCATTAACTTTTCAAATGACATCGTATGGTGCTTTTTAACAATATTGCCCTAAAAGGGTATATCGGGAGGCTTCGGATACGACACGGCGATATGCTATTCTTTTTAATATTAATTGTGTATGGTGGCACAATCATCTAAGTGTTCTAGTGTATTGAACCCAGATACTGCCAATGTGAGCGCATGAGACCAAAAATTTTGTGTTTAGGAAAAATTACATGTTTAAGTGCTCCTTTTACATGCATCATGCTTTTGTGTGCATCACACCAGATGCATCATGTGCATGCAGTGTCTATTATGCTGTGAGCCTGTGACACTCTTGATCTGATATGGACTGAGAATTTTTTTTTTTTCTGTTTAAACGTGCAGTATGCATCTCCTAAATCTGAAGTCCAACTGTATTTTGGTTGTGCTATCATTTTTTTATCGCATGTAGTTTGAGTTTTGCATTATATCTTGTGTATCTGTGTGGTTGAACCTTTTGATGGCTGCAGAGGTTAAGTTTTGTTTCTTTTATTTTAGATGCTTGGAAATGGACAATGGGAGCAATGTATATCATCTTTGGAACCACCTATGACAGATAAGTTGTTGAAGTATCAAATATAATGGGTTTGTTGGTGTTGTATGGAGACCGGCAGACAGCAACGCATTTTGTTGGTATCTTGGCGGCATATGAGTTTGCTATTGCATTGTACTTGTGAATCTTCTGTCATCTCTCAAGTCTCGTATGGCTTTAGTGTTTGATTCTTTCTGCGTCAAGACTGGTGGTTGCAATTTTAGGCAAAGCAACGCATTCTGTGCCCAGGTGCGACTAAGTCATATCTCTGATGAGCAAATTATTTAAGCTTTGGCGTGGAGCATACATGTGAACTGGGTATATTAGTTTTGGTTTAGGGTTGGCTTCTCTTTCCTGTATTAGGAAAGAAGGCAATGTATTATGTATTGTGTACATTCTTCACATTTTACGGGTATTTTTTTTCCCATTCTTTTGACCATGATGGTTGGAACAAATATCGGTTTCCTACAAGTTTTGATGTACCTAGTCTTACAAGTTTTGATGAATGTATTTTTAAAGCGTTTATTTCTGTCTTCAGTTTCAGACCATCTTGGGTTCGATGTATTGATCGAAGGACAATGAGTTGCATTCATTTTGGTAACGTTGTTCAATAATATACTCGTTGGTTACTTTTATGATTTTATACACTAGATTAACTCCTGTGCGATGCACGGACATAATGAAAGAATTTATAATTGTGTAAACTTCAAAAACATATCAGTCAAAATATGTAAAATCTTTGTATTACATACGATATTATTAACATAAACCAAGTTATAAAAATTAAAATAATATAAACAAAAGAAAATTCATATCTGCAATAAAATTTTGCAAACTTTGTAATTATATGGAGTAATCTCAGGTTGATATTTGTTTTCCTTAAGATTTTTAAAAGAAAAAGTATTGAAAACTAAAAAGTTAAATGTATTGTATTAAACTACTTTGCTAAACCTAAAATGAAAAAAAAAAAAGTTTAGGCTGGAAAAAACTGAATGAGAAGCTGACATGTGTATAATTTGAAAAAAGTAATGATGTCAGCGGTTGTTACTTTAGTAATATTTATAGATGATTTGAGATTTTGTTCAAAGCGCAATGTGATACATTTTTTACCATATGGTAAGTTTTTAATTCATTATTGTATTTACTAAAATTGATATCTCGGCAAGTCTAATGACATGGGAGAAATATCTGCGGAATACTGTCAAATTATTTCAATTAATTTGACAATAATCTGAATCTGAACACCTAATTTACCAATTTTTGATGGCTAACTTTTCACAACTGTTGTTCTTCTAACTCTGCTAACACCTAGTAACAAAAACACAAACTCAAATACTGTACTAGAATATCCATGAGAATTAATCTTATGAGGATTACTGGACTGAGGACTTGAGGAGTGAGGACCAATAATCCAACATTGTGCTGCCCATCGACACCTCCACCGCCATGCGATGCCACCACAAAGAGTACAACAGTAGCATTCATACCAACTCTAACCAGCTACCTGCTAGTGGTGCACAGCACACGGCGTAAAGTAAACCACTATTGCTGTTAGTCATTTCCACGATCAATACCTTCGTTGGCTACCGTGACACAATCTAGCCATGTATATTACGAAATGCATAGTTTTGTTTTGTCAAGCATGCAGAATTGAAGACACTGATTGTTGTAAGGGGCTCAAGTATGCTTTAACAATAATCATTACGTGTCGTTTAAGATGTACACTTTACTATCAATTGCTTCACTAATCTGCTCTTTATAAAAATAACTTCTTTTTTTTTTTGTTAAAAAACATGGATTAATGATTGGATATCATGCAATAATCTATTACTCCCTCGCACTCAAATATTGTTCCATTGCATTATTTTGACTCTAACGTAAAACGTTTTGATCATAAATCATCGATTTATAAGAATAAATTCAGTCATGTGTTATTGTGTTAGGTTTATTTCAATGAATTTATTTAGAATATCAATTACTACAAATGTTATGTGTACGGAGGTGGGAATATAAATGATACGAAATACTACGTATAAATTATGTATCAATAACCATAAAAAGTCATATAGAGCAATCTTTAAGAGTAGGGCTTACTTAATTACATAACCACAGTAAGAGAGACTTATACTTAGCTTGATGACTTGTAAGTTGGTCAACATGTTAACTTTGCACTTAGTGCCTTGTCGGACCTAATAATTTACCATGAAAATGTTGATTGACTCCACCACTAATTGTAAAGTCAGCTGACTTCAACAGCAACTCAAGCAAATTCTTAGTTTCAAAATAATATGGGGTTGATTAGCATAAATCGTCGTAAAAAACCGTAAAAATAAAAATGATAATGAAATGACCAAAAAAACATAGTCTACTTCACATAATGATTGAAATATATTGTCCAAGTAATCTACCCGTGTATTATCTTGTGAAAGTACCACATGTCTTGTTTGAAGTTATTATTAATATTTTTCCTTGTCAAATGACCAACTCAACTAAAATTATTTGACTAAATATTTCACTTTGAAGGAGGGGTAGATGAGATTTAAGCTAGTGACCTTATAGTTGGGTTGGTTTCGATAACGTTGAAGGATCAACTCAACAAAAAAATTAGATTAGTGATTAAAGTTCCTTTTTAATAGTCAACGAGCTGATTAGAGAGAAGATTGATTAAGAGAGAGAGAGAGAGACTTAAAGAAGATCAAGTGAGAGATGAGACTAACAATTAGGGTTGCAGGCCTTACAACTAATAAGTTCTTTCTTTAGTAGGTTAATGATTGAAATTAAGAGTAAAGGGAAAAGCAAAATTGGTACTAAAGTGACTAACCTTACTCAAAGATTTTTATAACAACTTATTCATATCTTTCTTTTTTTAGACATGCTAGGTTTATGTAAAAAATCAATCACTTACATGTTATACATAAATCAGTAACCGTTTAAAAATTTATTCCGTAATATACTCGTACTCTGCAATTGGTGCCAACTTTCTTGTCTAATAGACTAATAGTAGTCCAATCTAATACCAACTCCATGGAACTTATCCACATTTTGCTTGGCTTTTTCTAAGAAATTCATCATCAAATTCTCTTTCCAATTTTCACTAATTAACCCTTAAAGTGATGTATTAATTAAAATAGCATTAATACCAGTAACACTTTCCGCATTAAAACAGAAAAAAAGAATTAAAAAAAAAACGCGTCGTTTTCTCTCTCTCTCTCTCCAATTTACAGGATACTGAACTCCACAATCAATTTATCGAAGTTTCAATCGGTACGCAAATTCAATCTCAGAACTTGTTTTAATCATCAATTTCTTGCTTTTGAACTGCAATAATTATTCCAAAATTTGTAATTTTTTGAAATTCTGGTATGAATTTGTTGAAATCTTGTTAAAGAAAAAGATGAATTGTTTGATTGATTATTGATGTTTAAATTTTGATGTTAGGGTTTGAAAATTAGGGGAAAAAATTGAGTGAAGATGAAAGGTGAGGTACAAATGGAGGAATCATCATCATCATCTTTAGGAGTAAGGGATTCAGAGGAGAGAGATACTGATCCTTTACTTCCGATGAATAATGGTGGTGATGATGATGAAGTTGTTGTGAAGTCGGCTTCTTTTTCTACTGAGATAGTGAAGGGAGAAGCTGATGATAATGGCGGCGGAAGCGGCGGTGGCAATGATGATGATGATCTTGAAGCTGGTTCTGCTCCTTGTTGTCGTATTTGTCTTGAATGTGATGGAGAGGATGGTATATTCTTTTTTCTGTTTGAATTGTTTTAATATTTGACAATTTTGTGAGAGTTTTTGGAATGATTATTGTTTCTTTTGTTTTATAGTGTGGAATTAATAATTAAGTATACTATTTTGGAATTTGTTTAGAAGAATGGTTGGTGGTATTGGTTTTTGATCGAATTTCTTAATATGGCGTATGTAGATTGAGTGATGGGGTGAGTGTGAAATTGGTTCATATAATAAGTGGCCGGGAGGATTATTTACTAATATTATGGCAGTAGTTGTAATCATGAGGAATGGAGGCAATGTTAATATTATTTCGGGATGGAGGGGAGTATTTAGCTAATGATTGAAATTAGTTTCGAGAATATGTTTTCTAGCTTTAGAGCAATGAGAGGGAAAAGATGATGAGGGATTGTGCAATTTCACACTTTTTCGATTAGTAGAAGGTGAAATCTGGGGATCAATTGGTGTAATTTAACCATTTGAAGTTAGGTGAGGGCTAACGATGTGTACGTGTTGATTCTATTACCTGCATGATACATGATTGTTATTGTTGTCATTGCTGTTGCTGTTTTTTGTTGTTGGAAGTGAAAATTTGGTATGCAGGAAGCTTTATTGTTTAGGAAACTATTTTGTAGCTGTGGTTATGATTTTAAGTCTTTATTTAGGATTAGTTGAAGCTTAAAGCTTTATAAATTAGCGATTTATTTAGCCGTGTCTTGTGACTGGGATATTTAGTGTTTTAGAAGAACAGATGTCTGCAAATCATTTGTAGATCTTTTTTTGTTATTTGAAACTTCTATTTGATGTTTCTTCTGTTGCGTCTTTTGAAGTATGCTACTACTCCTAGATGTAAATTATTAATGTATGTGGAACTGTCATGTTTGCTGTTACTGGCTTACTTCATGGAGATCCATAGTGTGAAGTGTGTCACTTTCTTCAGCCCTCTTTACCTTGTTTTTTTGTCATACCTTTTCTCTGGGCAGTCAACACAGCATATGTTTGCTTTGCAGATGATGAGTTGATATCACCATGTATGTGCAAAGGCACCCAGCAGTTTGTTCATCGTTCATGTCTTGATCATTGGCGTTCGGTGAAGGCAAGTTGTCTTTCCAAAAATAGAAGTACTATAATATGAATGATGGCAATATCTCTTTCAATTTAGCATGGTATTAATAGTAAATTAATAAGATAAAATGTTACTTCAATTGACCTGATTTATCTACAAACTTATGCAGGAAGGTTTTGCCTTTTCACATTGCACGACTTGCAAAGCACAATTTCATCTTCGTGTTGAATCATTTGAAGACAACACTTGGCGAAAATTGAAGTTCAGGCTATTTGTTGCTAGAGATGTTCTCCTTGTATTTTTGGCTGTACAGACTGTAAGTAGAGCTTTGACCTTATTCTTTTATACGGTGATGCTAATAATGTGGCGAACAAAACCAGCGAAAAGAATCAAGCATTAGATATGCTAATAGGTGTTTGATTTGGTGTTTATAATTCTGTTTTGGGTTTGATTTTTGTTGATATTAATAATTACACAGTATGTTTTCTCTTGTCTACTGACTACTTGAGTGGCGGCTTGCTCTTATGTTTTTATATTAATTAGTGGCTACTGCCTAGTCTCTTAGGTATTTAATGATCTAACAGGGTAGGAACTTTCTTGTTAATCCAGTAGTTTCATGTTTCTTCTCATATATGAGCATGCAAACTTGAAAAATCTGAATATCATATGTCAAAGTTTTCAAAAGGCTAGTACCGTAAGATAAATGAACTGGAGTAAGCAGAGTAGTAAGAAACCAAAATATTTTCAGTAGGATTTTTTTTTTTTTTTTTTTTTCTTTTCTTTTTCACCTTCTTTCTACAAAGCTGTGATGATTTCGATAGTAATTACTAGTTCATTTCTGCTGTAGTTAGTATCTTGGTGTATAAGCTTTTCTATATAGTTGCTCTGTTTCTCTTACCTCCCTTCTGCCTTGATGTGACTCAAGTAAATGATGTCAAAAAATTAAGCTACAGAAAGTGACTTTGACAGGGCTAGCTGGGAATAAATTTCTCAAGTGCTATAGTTATAAATCTAGTTTTATCTTTCTTGAGTAACTGTTATGCTCCATCGTTTGTTATTTTATAACTTGTATTATTGTATGTTGAATTGGAACTTGGGACTTGGGAATATCATCTACTCCTTGACATAGTCTTCGTAGTATTTCATTTTTTTTTTTCATTTGGATGTTTGCTTCTTTGCACTTGAATAGTTATTTGTATTGAGACCTGTAATGTCTTCAAGATGCTTATCTACTGGTGGATAATTTGTTGCTATGTTAATGTTTATACTTAGTATAGGGTATTTACAAGGGGAGGATAAGTTTGTGTCATTCAATTTGATGCGACTCAATTAAGATTGATCTGAAATCTGTTTATTCTTCTTTTGGTTGGTAGTAGTTTCCACTTGAAGATTTAAGCTATGACAATCAAATCTTGAAAAGTTTTAGTGTTTTAAAAATAAGTGCAGTGGTGTTGATTTTCTTGGATGAAAATATCAATCTCCTTCATTTGGATCAAATAATGTTTCTATGGATGATCACTATGATTGATTGCTTAACAAATTCTTGGTGATTTTTACCTTAGGGAGAATAAGAAATATGAATAAAGTATAATGTTGCTATGTGGTTGTATTTTGTGGACAAGAACCATAGGACATAGCATTTGAAGTTTCTAATTCTTCTGAGGTTACGAAAATGTCTTTTAGCAAAGCTCAAGATCATCTTTTGCTATGATGGTTGGGGTCATGGAGTTAGTAGCTGAGGGAATTCGGTTTCTGTATTTGGCGTATTATGAATGTTTATTGGATGATATAGGCACCATGAGTTCTGAGCAAACTAAGAGTGGATGGCTTGATTCTCATTTGGAGGACTTCAGGACAATTGAATGCAATCCTTGGGCATGTGATTTGCTTGTTTAGTTTGGAGGGTTTTCCTTTTGATGATGAGTTTATGAAATTAGGCTGATGATTTGTCTCCTTCCATCCTATTATTATTGTATTTAATACACTTTCTTTTTGTCCCGATTGTTTTATCAATTGCAATTTTAAAGCAGTAAATAGTACAGAGTACCACTTGTGGCTCTCTTAAAGGAAAAGTTGGAAAATTTTCAAATTCATCAAATTCTTTATCTGCAGTTTCCAATGCACAAATGAAACATAGGGGGCTTTTAATCTCCAAACCGATCCCTGGACAGCAGTACATTCTTATTATGCATGTATTTAAACCTTGAGATGGATAATTTTTGCTGTGCTTAATGCAAGACGGAGAACTATTCTTGATTAGACTCAAAGGTTACAGCTTGACTTCCGAATTGATCCCTGAACAGCAGTTCATTCTTCTCATAATGTATTAGCCTTGAGATTATGGAAGTTTTATTAAGATTAGCTTCCTATTTAGATTAGATTTCTTCCATAGTGTTTCCAAACAAATTTGTCTCTGACAACCAGTCTTTTCAGGCAATTGCGGCAATGGGAGCCTTTGCTTATCTCATGGACAAAGATGGGGCTTTCAGGAATTCATTTAGTGATGGATGGGATCGTATATTGTCAACGCATCCTATACCATTTTACTACTGCATTGGTAAATTTTCTTATTCCTCCTGACTTTCCATTTATTTGCTGCATTCATGATAATTTCTACTAGAAAAGGGGCAAAATAGGGCCTTTTTGGGGCTTCTGCAACAATATTTTCTGTATTTGCACGGAAATTTTAATTGCTATTGAGCTCTCTAATGACACAGTGACGTACTATATTTCTACAGCGTGACATGAGAGAGATGCGAAAGTAAATGGAGGATAGAGATGGAGTTATCAATTGACTGTTGACAGTTTAAGAGCACGTTGTTTGAAAAACGAGATACTGTTGAAATTATGCAACAGTTTTCTTCTTCTAACAATTTTACATCCAGACAAATTACAGAGAATGAAGAGGAAAAGTGAACCTTTAATTGTAAAAGGGGCATGTTCTTAATTTAGTGCCAACTGCCTATTGTAGAAATTGTTGGATAATTTCCAAGCATAATAAACAAAAAATAAATGCTATCCAGGTTCTAGAGTGGCAATCTGATTAGTGGACCCATCTGGCTAGCTACTTGAGTTTTTTTTATTTTTTTTTTTTTTTTTTATTTTTTTTTTTTTTTATTTTTTATATTGACATGGGGACTGGGCACCTGAAGTCCTGAAGATGGGCCTACCCTTATTTTATGGCTAGCATTTCACATAGAATAGTGAGAGTTAGTTGTGTGTTGCTAACATGTTTGTAACTTGACATGCCTTTTTTCCTGACAACCGTCCTGCTGACACTTCTAAAATCTATGGGATTGATAATCAGTCACCATCACAGCACACTAGATGACCTTAATCAGGAGGTAAATTTGATTTCCTGGTAAATAAGAACATAGAGTATGTGACATAGAACTCAGTATGACAATTAGGCTAGGAGGAGATAAGACTTGTTTAGTTATCTTTTAAACTTAGACCAGACAAAACCTTTATTTGGTTTTGTGAAGTTTTGATTATATTGAGAACTGAGAAGTGTATGTAGTAGGTTCTAATACGGGATTCTCAGCAGTTCATTAAAGCAAAAATTTGAGTAGTTAAAACAACTACAACTGAGTATGGTGGTCAGTGGTAAATGCTTGATTCTCTTTGAATCTTTCTTTTCCCCTTTCAATGTGTTTGGATGCGAAACACTGCGACATGCATACTTACAGTGTGTTACGATAAGGTAATATGGAGAAAAAGGGAGAGAAGAGGGAGTGAGGGATTCATGTCATTCATCTTTACTTGTTTGGATATGACTTGGGGAAGAGGAAAGAGAAGGGAATTATTAATAAACCAAATTCATCCAGTGATGAAAATTTTTGGAAGGAAATGGCAATCACACTTCTTCCTTCCCCACCTCCCTTTTTGTCTCTTTCTCTCTCCTTCCATCCCCTCCCTTTCCGTCCACATTTACTTTCGAAGTATAGTGAATGTACATTTAAGCTGTCTGAATTTTTTTTTTTTTTTAACCAGCTCGTCATGTGGTCCATCTTTCTTTACGCTAACTTTATACTTGCTGACTGATAAGTGATAACTAGTACTGGAGTATGTAGGTTTCCCTGTCTCTTTGCGATTATGTCTTGTAAAATATATATGCTAGTACAGAGTAATGACTGCTTCTAATCTTATATATATATATATTTATTTTTTTCCTGATTTGTCTTAATTTTTGTGAACAGGAGTGGTGACTTTTTTCGTGTTGCTTGGGTTCTGTGGTCTCATTATTCACTGCTCCTCCCTGAACAATGATCCGCGCATGGCTGGTTGTCACAACTGCTGCTATGGATGGGGAATTTTGGATTGTTTTCCTGCATCAATGGAAGCATGCTTTGCACTTGTCATTGTTTTTGTGGTGATCTTTGCAATCCTTGGAATTGCATATGGTTTCCTTGCTGCTACCATGGCTGTTCAAAGAATATGGCAAAGGCACTACCATATTCTTACAAAGAGAGAGCTGACGAAGGTTAGTACGCAGATACGCTTGTAGTTCCATGCATGTTATCTATCATTGCTGTTGCATTATTCGGATTAACGATTTGAACTTGCGAATACCAGTCACTAGTGAATATCTGCAGCATGATCTGAAGGCCAAAGTTTGGGAAATTTATAGCACCTAAATTTTTGTTATTCTCAAAGCAGTTTCGCAGTTGCTTCAAGAAAATTTAGTACAAGTATAATGCTGTTAGGTTAACTAGTTGGAAACAAATTATCTACGTTGTTTAGCTGTTGAATCTCTATTAAATGACATGGATTGGGACATCGTACCGACATGCTTAAGTGGTTCAAGGGAGTGGCAGCTGCTGTATCTTGATCTTCAGTGTTTGGACATGTAATGTGCTTCAAAGTTGACCTTTTTCTGGTGTCTTTTACAGGAATATATTGTAGAGGATTTACATGGGTGCTATACCCCACCTAAGCTGGATCCGGAGCATGAAGAACGACTCAAGATGCTCAAGTTGCTATAGTTAAACTAGGTTTACTACATAATAACCATGTAATATCCCGAAGTGTTGAATGTAATATATGACGGAGTAGCTAAATTTTTACTCCAAGGAATTGAAATTTTAATATTGATAGTCTGTTTGAAAATGAGGAATCGCGTTTCTTATTACTGATGTATAGTGCTCATTGAATATTATAAAGTATAATTTGCAGTTAATTAAGAAAATTAAATAGAAAAGAAATTTATCTAAAACTATATTACCTCTTAACTATAATTAGAAATACAAACAGATGTGATGAAAATGATAGGGAGTAAAACTTGAAAAAAAAAAAATTGGATGTTTCTAAGTTCATGGAAAATTGAAATTGTAGAAGTGTGATTTAAAAATGTGGTGGACAAAAAGTGGTAAAGTACTTTCTCTGTTTTTAATTCGTATCTTTTTCGATTTTCACGGTCTACAATATATATTTGCGCAATCTCATTAGTCATAAGTATAAAAAAAAACATATCGAATTTCATATCAACTCAAATACTCCTCCATCCCACTGATATTGCTTCACAAAATCTAATCTAGTTTGGAAGATCAAAGAATTAAGGGACTTCTTTTATGGAGGATTCTTGATACTTTGGGTCCCATGAAACCCTACAAGGAGACCTTTTGTTTGAGATATTAGACGGTTATTAAGCTTCATAATTGACACGTAATGTTAATTACTAGAAGGATCTAATGCTAATGACCAATTTACAAGATCAAAGTAACCCATATATATTAGTGGACCCTAATTGAAATATAGGACAAAATTTGATGTTGGGTTGAATGATTTGTAGCTTTATAAAAGCAGAAAAGTGAAGGGAGTTTGGCAATTGATCAATGGATCTTAAGAAAAAGTGTTGACAAACAACAGTTAATGGAAATAGAATTGTAACAGGTCAACTTAAATATGATAAGTGGACTATAGAGTGTTCATTCGCGGTAATAGCAATATCAAAACATACAGGAACGATTGAACGACATAAAAAGTAAAATGCGAATGCGAATGCGAATGCGGTGGTAGTAGTTAGTCGGCCTGTTAGCGAATAGCGCGTGAGCATATTGTGCCGGGGTCAAGAGGAGATGACCTATAGTGATTGGTAGAGGATAGCTAAAGGATTGCACAAATAACGTGTTGGGCAACACGACCAGTGGCGGATATTAGAAGAAAAAGATGAATTGAGGAGACGACCTATAATAGTATAGTGGTTGGTAAAGGGTAATTAGGGAACAACGCAAATGACAGGTGTTGTGCAACACGAATACACGACCAGTGGCGGATATTCGAATAAAAAAAGATGAATCGAGGAGACGACCTATAGAGAGGATAATAAGAGAACAACACAAATGACAAATGTTGTGCAACACAAATACATGACTAGTGGCGAATATTATAGGAAAAAAGACTAATTGAGGGACGACCTATAATAGTAGAGGATAGTTAGAAAACTACACAAATGACAAGTGTTAGGCAACACAGATACATGACCAATGGCGGATATCGAAAGAAAAAAAGACAAATCTAGAAAGCCAGTTTAAAGTAATGCAAATTCAAAGTAAAGTAATTACTTCCTCTATCCCTAATTTTTTGTCCCATTGCAAATAATTAGGTCAAACATTAATAATTTTGACCGTAAATTTTCACTATTCTATAAGAGATTATATAGTCAAATGGGGTATTCTTGGATTCGTCTCATTATATATTTTATTAAAATCAAGTTTTTACAATTTTTACGTACATAGAGTTTGAGTTATATACATTTTAAAATGCATTTTAAAAACCGTGAAAAGTCATATATGACAAAAGATATAGGGACAGAAGAAATACAAGTTATGACAATTCATCAAATCCCCCACCTTTAGCTCCCCCTCCTCTTGTTAGAACTAAATCATTGTAAAGGACAATATAAATGAAATTAATCTGGGGCGAAATATTTATCTTATGAGTTATAAATAGCTCTTTGGTCCATGCCATGTATAAGCTATAGTAAAATAATGCATGTGTTTTATGTTTGTCATATGCTTTTCTTATTCAACAAATAAAGAGTTTTAAGGGTCTGTTTTATTTACCTTATTTTCACTTATTTTAGGTGTAATAAGTTTATTTAAATTCAGATAAGTTAAGTTCAGGCTTAATAAGTTCTAATAATGGTTACCCAATTACAAATTATATTATAACTAAAATAAGGCCTAATAAGTTCAGGTAAGTTCAGATAAGTTTAGGTTGGTAAAAATCAGGTGAATAGTTAACACCCTAATTATTTCCGTTAAGAAATTAAGCTAGAGGGGTTATGATTTAGGAAATACGTAGAGTTGAATACATGTAATAAATTAGATCTAAGGCTAATCATTTTGATATAATTTTTTTAATGTCAAATTGAAAAAATTAACGAGGAATGTGATATGTGGCACTTTTGGTCTGAATTTTGAAGACTAGGTGAAGATAATTACTGTACATTTTAAAAAAAGTGCTTGTAAGTTGTAACTAATTCTCGGAGAAGTGCTCAAGTGGTCTTTTGATTTTCCTTTGTTAATTGACTAGTGAAGTTTACTCATATAATCTCGTCAAGAAAAAAAAAAAAAAAAAAAAAAAAAAAGTTTACTCATATAAGAGTGTTGTTGGACTAATCATCATACATAAGACAGATGTATTCAAATATTCTCACACAGTTTTGATAAAGCTAAGGCATTTCAATGCTACCTCCGTTATTTATTATTTACAGCTTTGAATTTACATGTGATGATACCTGAGAGGGTCTATACTTCAACAAAAACCTTCATCATTATGTTTATTTTATACATTAAATTTTGATGGCGATAACTAGTTAAATCATATTTGAAGTAAAAATGTATAAAACTAAAAACTATTTTTCTCATTTTTAGTTGACAATTTTCTTTTAATTATAACGTGTGTCAATACACAAATTTAATGATTAATATTTTTAATTGTCAGCCGTAATTAAAAGTTATATCCCAAGCTATGTTTTATCTTGAGCATAAATCAAAAAAGCTAATCAAAATACTTCGTAAAATTTATAAAACAGTAAAGTTTAAACTTATCATTTAAAAAAAGATTAAAGAAAGGATTAGGGTATAATGGAAAATCAAACATTAAAAGTCACAATCTATGTATTGCTTATTTGCTTCTGATAAAATTCCAGATTGATAGTCAAAAGCAAATGTCTTATCAACTATTTCGTTCTCCTTAAATTGGAATAATGTTACAAATTCTTTTTTGGTTCATATACTTCGTATATAATTCTTGTTGATAAATGAATATTCCTTTTCCACTAAATAAACCTCTTTTAGGTTGTTGGTGTTTACTTTTCTTATCACTAGACTATCACAGGCATGCCACGACTAATATACTAAATAGTTATGATTTTAAATGAATTGATGGGATTTATGAATTATATAGAAATCAAGTCTAAGGACTCCTTATCAAGATGCATTTTATTCATATGATTTTTACTTATATATTTGAATTCATCTGATCTTATATGAATTATCTTATATCTTGTATAAATTCATTATAACTTATTTTACTAGATATAACAATTTTTATTACTGACATTTAGTTATTAACCCATCAAATTTTATATTTTTTTAACTTATCTTATCTGAACTAGTCAACTAATTTGTTCTAATATTAAATTCATTTAGTAAATATATACTTGTCAACTAATTTGTTCTAATATTGACATGCTATGCATAATAGGTATCACTAATCATGATAGAGTGAATTTGTTATATACACCACGCACCATGCTTTTTAAATAGCTAGATAAGTATAGATAATACTCAGAATAATTTTTACTTTCGAAAAAAGTAACATTATTAATTCAAATTACTGATAAAATCATGTTTTCATATCAAACATCGCTTATAGACAAATGGTACAATTTTTAACTTTTTTTTCATAGAAAAATATACATTGTCATTTAAAAAAAAAAAAAAAAAGGGGGGGGGGGGGGGGGCATATTGCATGAGATCAAAATCGACATGCATGTCGTCTTTTTATTACTTTATTAGTACAGGTTGACAAAGCCAAAATCGATATTTGTAATTTTGAATCCCTAATAAATTATAAACTCCATACAACCTCTTAATTTATTTCTTTTTAACAAAATGAAAATTATGCATAATTATTCTATCATTTAATAGTAGAAAAATAAATTTCCTATTTTTTATTCTACTATCATCTTAATATAAAGAAGAAAAAAAAACTTAATTAATTCTTAGCCGCAGGATCTTTATTCCCTGGATTTTTTCCACATCCTGCGGCTTTCTCGCAGCCACGTCCATAAGGGTTAGCAGGGGCACCAACTTTGGCCTTTCTAGGATTGTTGTCTCCTTCTCTAATTGCACCATATCCTATGTCAACTCCTTCTACTTCACTAATTATGCATGAAACCAACATCATTCCTATGATAATTGCAATTAAGCTCTTTCTTGAAATGCCCATTTTGTAATCCTTTTTCAAAATTTAATTTAATTTGATTTTCTAGTGTTGAACTAAAGTAAATTATTGTTTTTATTTATTGTTAAAAGTGATTAAAAGAATTTCGATTTATAATAGATTTTTAATAGCTAATTGTGGTTTATAGGATAAAAATAAAATGAGGTGATGCATTTTATTTGTAAATGTATAGCTTAATTTAAAGGGAATCCAATTTTGACCATTAAAACATGTTGCATTGTAAACTAAAATAAGATTTGTCTATTGTAAATTTGTAGGTTATATTTTTGAGAGGAAGATAATATTTGTTAAAATTGTTATCAATTTTGCCATTGGTAACACTAGGTATGGGTTCTAAAAAATTGTTCATGACTATATTTATTTTCATTCCATTAGTGAGACTATTATCTATAAAAGTTCACTAATTTGCAAGATACTACGAAGTATGAAATACTCCGTGGGAAACTATTTTATTAAACGCGCTCTCACTCTCTTCTCTTGGTCCCATACTCGAGCCCCATGCAGAAGATAGATGCTCTTATAAATTTGAAAACATCGTGTAAAGTATATATATGTGGCCATCATAATTTATCATAAACAATTATATTTATCAACTAAAAAAACATATTTGAATCATGGAGTATGAAAGAATACAAATATTTATTACTACAAAAAATGATTTTGAAAATTTATTGCTTGATTTAGAATCCTCGTTATCCTTTAAGAAAGATACCAAGGAACCTTAATTCATGCATCAATTATTGCATACAAAATTGGGCATATATCCAACAAACTCACATGAGAAAGTATTGAAATACAATAGCAAGATTTAATCATAGAAAGACAAACTCTTCTTTCAAATTTAGACATGCCCATCACTTCATGTTTTGAATGTGAAGATGTCTCCAAACAATATATCCCTTTAATTAAAACACTAATTATTGCATGATTTTGGTAGGAAACATTGTATGCATGTGTTTAATTATGCATAAATTATGTATAGCATGAACAAAGACATAATATAGCCTTTCGGTTAGTTTGTTATAAAGTCAATTGTTACCAAAAATAAAGTAGTGGATCACGGTGAGATAGGATTCAACGTTCGTTGACACATGCATGTTAGTTTAGCTTTGATTTTGGGGCTTAACCTACTCACTAATTAGTGGTATCATTTTAGTCTATAGTCACGAATAGAGGTGTCAAATCGGGTACCCAGATGGAGTTTGGGTTGACCCACGACGGGTCGAGATGTTTGGATCGGGTAATGATGGGTCATTTTAACTTAACAAACCAAATCAAATCAGGTTGAGCTTAATCAGATCCGGGTTAAAGTTGAGTTCAAGCATGGTCGAATACAAATCAAACTTGGCCCAAATCAAATTCGGGTCGAGTCATACCGAGTTCAAAAGAACTCGGGTTCGGATTTTATTGGATTTATTTGGGTTAAAATGGATTTATTTAACTTTGGGTCGGGTCATTTCGTATTCGATTAGATCTCGGTTCAGATCAATTCAGTTCTGGTAAAAAATTGAATCTCGTTACTTCGATAGTTAGCTCATTCTTTTGGGTCGAATAATTTGAATTCGGGTCAATCTCGGTTCAGGTCGGCTTTTAGCTATATTAGAATAGTCATGTCATTTTTGTTGTTGGATATTTTATTCATATATAGTTCAGATCATTTTTTGGGTTTCGTTTAAGTTTTTGTATTGGCTTATCAGAATTGATATAAGATTGACAACTCAAGTTATTAAAGAAATTAAAATGATTATTTATCTCCTTGATCAGGTGATTATCACATATTATAAAATGTTTCCTTACGTTTTGGTTTATCATCGTCTTTGTGGCTATTTATCATTGCCAATTCATTGGCTACTCGATTATTAGAAGTATCAAGATTGTTTATTGTATATTTGTATATTAGCAACTAACTCGTAATTAAGAATACAAGATTTTTCATAATTTAGTAACGTTTGATTTTGTTATTGTTAATGAAGTTATACCCCTCCATTTTGTAATAATCGCAACACATATTTACTTTACGTTGGTTTCATAATAATTCTATTATCTTATTTAGTAAGGACACGTTACTACGAATATTTTATTACTTCTCCTCATTAATCCTACCAACAAAAATATTTTATTATTTCTTACTCATATTAACAATTAATTATATTTCCACTAACTACACTTTATATTATAAAATTCTCAATTTGGACCATACCTTGTAATTTTCTTACAACTTTATGCAATGCAAACCCTAAACTAGGCCAATACGGCAATAAGATAAGATTAGTGACAATCAGATGAAATAAACACACGGTCTAATATCAAAATTCAAATTAATTATAACTAAAATAAGCTAAATAAGCCCTAATATGTTAGAGTCCGTTCAGATAAGGGTTTGTTCAACTCGCCTTATTATTTTCTCTTATTACAACACTACAAGTTCAGCAGCCCGTCTTGTGTGTGGCCAGCCACACCAAGTAACCACTTATTTAAAAAAAAAGTAACCCATATAAAACGAACTGACCAAGTAACCCCTGTAATACAAACTTAGTAACCCCTATAACACTGAGTAACCCTATAGCACTGACGAAGTAACCCCTTTAACACTGATCAAGTAACCCCTTTAACACTGATCAAGTAACCGCGGTTACACTAATAAAGTAACCCCTGCCACACGATGTGACATTGTGACCAACCACATATAAGACTTTGTGTAATAAGTTCAGATAATATCATATAAGTTTTGATATATTAATATTAGTTAAGATAAATTCAAATAATTAAATTCAGATTATTTCAGATACATTCAGATAAATCCATATATGTAACATATGTTGAAATAAATTCAGATTAGTTCAATTAAGTTGAAATAAATTCAGATTCATCAAAATCGTGAATATAATACACCTAATCACATTAATATAACATATATACATATTTAATGTCATAAACTTTAAATTTTATACATTTTAGGAAGTATATTTCATGGTATAATGATAATATTGGATTGTTTGACTTTAGAGTGCAAAATCATAGACTAATTGTCTAAATATATCAATCAATGATCATTGTACATTTACCGTCCCTAATCCATGCACTAATATCAATCAATGACAATAATTTGTACATTTGTATTGTCCCTAATATGTTGACTCCATTCAACATTGCCATTTCTTTGCGGCACGGTTTTCCTTATATTAACAATATATCAATTTCTTGTCAAAAAAAAAAAAAAAAAAAAAAAAAAAAAACAATATATCAATTTATTAATAATGTACATGCGTTAATTTTTTGGTCATCCATGAGCTTTTAGTTTGCAATGTTGTAGAAATGTAGAATATTTAGATGTGTGAAATCATGGGCTCTTGGATTTAATTATAGTTTGTTAGCTTAGTTAGACGAATAAAGGATATATAAGTAAATGTGATAGAGTATGTCTCACTTTTCCTAATTATAACTAAGCTTGAACCCCACAACTTAAAATGGTTGGAGAGGATGGTCATGAAAAATGTTGGATTAAGTTAATTAAAAGGGTCGGGTAAAAATTAATCATGAGTAGTTTTGGGTCGGGTTAAGTTGGGTCAAAGGATGTTTCAAGTCGGGTAAATAGAGGTCGGGTGATACATAAATCGGGTAAAAAGAGATACTTTTAGGGTCAAAATGGTTTCGGGTAGATTTTGTTTCGGATTAGATTGAATTCGGATCTTGAATTATCGGGTCTTAATAGTTTCGGATTAACTATGAGTCGATTCCAAGTTGGGTTTGGACCATATATTACCAGGGGAAGTCGGTTTTGAGTTAACTTCGGGTTGACTCCAGATCGAATTCGGATAAAAAATTCACGGGTTAAACCAGTTCGAAAACAGTTCGGTTTTAGATGAACCTTTCGGGTCGGGTGAGTTTTTGACACCCCTAGTCACGAAGAGACATGTCTTTTCTAGTTACATAGGATTTTCTAGTTACATTTTTTTTATAGGAGTATATTTTTGGTTAGTACGTAGAAGGATGATCCATCATATTAGAACCTTTTACAAGTCCACCCGTTCCAAGTCAACCAACTAGGCACTTTGGGAGGGTGAGGGCGAGGGGGTAAGAGAATCCCCACCAAGCTTTGGTTGGTTTTTTTTGTTACATTATTATTGTATACGGAAAGAATAATACACATATCTTTGTAGAGAATTCGTAATTACTCTTAAGTGTGATCGATAGGACAAGGTCAATCTGCCAATATACAATATACAAAAAGAGTGATACACATATCTTTTTATAGAGAATTCATAGCTAACTCTTAATTATGATTGGAAGAGGTCTGCCAAGTATATGAATTGAATGAATGTTTCTTTTAAATCTCCTATTTGTATCCCCTTTTATTGGCCAACATTTATTTTCCCATTTTATCTATTAGGTTATACACTTATCTATTGTAATATATAAAGAGCAAGGGTATCTTGGGTGATAAATGTGTGTTTTTCCAAAATGCCCTTCTCAATTTCTAAATTTATTAATTTACTTTTTTTTTTTTCAATAACTTCCATAAATAAAATTAAATTAAATTAAAAAAAAACACAACTATCTTTTATTTAAAAAATTAAAAGCTACCTATTTTTTATATTAAAAAAAAAAAAAAAAAAAAAAAAAAAAAAAAAAAACACTACGATACTATCCATTGTTTATATATATAGGAAAGTCATATCCTATTTCTTCAATTTTTAATCTAACTACGAGTCATATAGATTTCTTATAAATTTATTATGCATGCACGTTGCTTGTGTGTCTCACAGCTTGTATATATAGTTGTATATCTTGATAATTCTATCCATCTAATTTTAATTTTTTTTTTTTTTATTTTTATTTTGGACACCTATAAATCCATACACATGCATATTTATCCAATATGAAGGCATATTATTGGTTAAGAAAAAAATCTTCATTTATGATGATTTTAATATATATCATATCGTTGCATAAACTAAAAATCTGGCTAAATCATAGTGTTAGACATGGCATCAATTTGCAGGTTTAAGACTTCCTACACAAAATCTTCTTATTCGACCAAAGAATTACATAGGCGGCAAAAGTTGAATACATATGACTATACTAAAGAAATGAGTCAAATACCATCTCGAATTCTCGATCTCAATGAGACAAGGAACTTTACAAAATAAAAAATTAAGGGAAACATTAATTATTTAATGAAGATTTTTTTTTTTTTTTTTTATATTATTGAGCTAATATTTAATGAAATTCTATTTCTGTAAGTTTAATTTTTGGCTTGGGAAGGAACAAAATGTAACAAATATTTTGCATTATTATGGGTATTTTGATTGTTTCCATAATTATAAATAATTGTATCCATAAATCACCAAAAAAAAAAATAATAGACTTCAAAAGAATTTCACTCATATTTTTCTACTCCGTAAATACATGCATTACTTATTAATAAACAATTAGTATAGCACCCGTGCGATGCACGCCTTACAAATCTTAATACTCATATTCATTTCACAAAATTTTAAAATAAAATGATTTAATGAGTAATAATGAATTAACTTATAAATATGTCTTAATCATATATTTTTAACCCTCAAAATAATGATATACAAAGTACAACTTGAAAATAACCTTTTTTTTATTCTTAAATTGTATGGAAAGATTTGAAAAATAATTCAACTCAATGAACTAACAATCAATACCCACATTAAGTCATATTTTTTTCCCTCATTTCTACTTGTGCCATTAGCCACCTCATTTTTAAATGGGGGAATTTTTCTGTGTGGCTGGTCACATCGTATGGCCGGGTTACTCGAGTTACACGATCAGGGGTTACTTGAGTTACTTCTGACCGAGTAACCCCTGACTGAACCCATTGTGTAAACCCTTGACCGAGTAAGGCTCTGTTCACTTCACCTTAAAAAAATAATATTAAGTAAAAATAAGTTCAGTTCAATAAAAATAAGTTCAGTTAAGTAAAATTAATTTTAGTTCAGTAAAAAATAATTTCAATTCGGTAAAAATAAGTTTAGTTCAGTAAAATTCAGTTTTCTTAAAGAAGAATTATATTATAGAAAATCGGTAAAAATAATTTCAGTTCAGCAAAAATAATTTCAGTTCAGTAAAATTAATTTAAGTTCAGTAAAAATAATTAAAGTTCAGCAAATATAATTTTGTTTCAGTAAAAATAATTTCAGTTCAGCAAAAATAAGGTGAAGTGAACGGGGCCTAACTCGAGTAATCCCTGATCGAGTAACCCCTGACCGAGTAACCTATCTCCGAGTAACCTATAACCGAACACCTCAAGTAATCCATGACTGAGTAACCCCTAACCGAACCCCTCAAGTAACCCCTAAATTAAATCCTGACATATAGTAACCCGAGTAACCCATGACCGAGTAACCCCTGACCGAATAACCCCTCGAGTAAAACCTGACCGGGTAACCCCTTAAGTAACCCATGACCGAGTTATTAACCCCTGACCGAACCCTTCTAGTAACCCCTGACTGAACCCCTCAAGTAAACCCTGACCAAGTAACTCGAGTAACTCATGACCGAGTAACCCCTGACCAAGTAACCTCTTAATTAACCCATGATCGAGTATTTAACTAACCCCTGACCGAACCCCTCAAGTAACTTCTAACCGAACTCCTTAAGTAACTCTTGACCAAGTAACTCGAGTAACCCTTGCCACATGATGTGGGCAGCCACATATAAAAATTTGCCTTTAATTGGCTATCTTTGTCCTCTAACTTAATACGAAGTATATTTTTGGAAAAGTTTACCATTATAATAACAATATGGTCATTATATATTGTACTTTTATATCACAAATAATTTCGTATTCTTTTTCTCCTCAATGGCCTCTGAAAACACTTAAAGTTTAATATGAAATTTTTAAAAATAGGATTTTTAATCCCATCACTTACTACCTTAATTTTATTGTATGATGAATTTACCTGATCATCACCACACACCTATTGAACCTTCGACAACCAAAAATCTACAAAGCCTCTAACTTAAAGCTTAATACATAGGTTTTTTTTTTCTAAAAATTTATCCTCGGAATGATGTTTAGGCTTGTCAATTATTTGATTATCTGTCTTTTTATTATTTTTTTTTAATTATATGTAATCATATAATATTTTATTGCATATATATAATAGTAAATAAAAAAAATAAAATATGCAAGCATATAAGAGAAGGAAAAAAAAATTGAATATCATTCTTACATATCACCAGTGACGATGTATACAAAATCTACACATATTTTCTGTGCGACTGATCACACTGTTTGACTGCTTGTAAAAAAAAGGGAGTATTTAACCCCTATGACACTCACAAACTAATCCCTATTATATTGACATAGTAACTTTTAAGCCCTGTTCACTTCATCTTATATTTGCTTAACTAAAATTATTTTTGCTGATCTTAAATTATTTTTATCGAATTGAAATTATTTTTGTTGATAATTTTTTTTATTGTTTTTTTATTATATTTTTTCTTTAAAATAATTGCTTTTTACTGAACTGAAATTAAATATACCAAATTGAACTTATTTATACTAAACTGAAATTATTTTTACCAAATATTATATCTTTAAAGTGTAGTGAACATAGTCTTATTATACCTATTTAGTAACCCTTAAATAACAAAGTACTATACTGACAAAGTAACAACTATAAGACTAAATGGGTAACCCCTATAACACTAACTGAGTAACCCTATGATGGTTGACTACACACATATATAATTAGTACCAGAATCTATATTAAAAATGAAAATTATAGTTTTTCTTATAGGGTGGTACATATACACTTACATGCCTCATATTTATTATTTTTTTTATATGCATTTGTTTCTATTATGGAAATTTATATATGATAGATAAATAAAATCATTCTTATGCACACTTGGTACTAATATAATTTATAAAATTTTCTAACTTCATAAAATGATCAAGAATGCTTATAATTTGAGGCTATTCATAATCTATTACTCGTATTAACTATCATTGTAGGAAAAAATATCACTTCTATAAATTATATGTATCACTCCATATCTTTTATGAGAGACATCTTAATATTGGCTTGAATTTTGTCACCCTATAATATGAAATTAATATATGTAAGTATATACTCCGTAGAAGTTACAAAAAGGAAGTTGTTGATGCTAATAAGATAAAATCTATATAAAACTTACCACATGAATTTACCTTTTCATCAACCAAAACTAACTCAATTGATTTAGTTATGTTTGGCTTGTAGTAATCTGGTTTATGCCATAGTGTCACAATCCTAACCTTAATTTTCCAACTCTCTTTTAGTGGGGTAATATCTCTTATCATGGTAAATATCATTGTTAATATAGATATTAAATACAAATACTACGTATTATAAATTATGTGCAATGGTATTTGTACATTAATTATGTTAAACGTCATACATGGTAATTTTTTTTAATTATATTTTCAGAAAATATACTTACAAGATATATATGTATTCTTAGTTTATTAGTAAGAGAATGTTAAAATATAAGATAATTATATTTTGTATTTATGTATATGGCTTAGTTTGTTAAGTAAATATTCTTGTGCATAATTGTAGCTAATAAGTTTGTTAAAGAGCAGCGGAAAGAAGAAAGAGGTGGGGAAGAAGATAGGCAGATTGATAGCTAATAATACCATGAAATAGTTTGAATCCTTGCCTTCTCATTAGGAACGTATGGATTATATACAAATTACACGAGCATAATTACCCTAAACTTTAGGAAATTTATTAGCTAAAATTATGCACAAGAATATTTATTTAACAAAACTAAGCGATATGATATACATAAATACGGAATATAATTATATTATATTCTAACAGAGAAAATATAATTTCAAATTTCTATATATTGAGTAAAAATAAAAATAAAAATAAAAAAATAAAAAAAACCTAAGACAGGGACACATGGCAACCATGGAGCTAGTGTACCCTGTTTTAGTATAGTATATAGATTTTTTTTTATTTTTATTTTTTTTTTATAAAGAATTTATGAGAAATTTTAAAGCAAGTGAATCAACATTGGTATTTTGTTGTAAAAGTAGGTCAAGCTGAAAATTTAATATTTCATCTGTTCTTATTGATGTACTATTTTGTCTATTTATAATATATGACCACATCATAATAATTTATTAGTTTATGGTGAAAAGTATAGGGTCTTAGTTTAATACTCCGTAATATTGAGCATCTTGGTTTGTGATACTCTGTAAGGTTGACCAATACAAGCAATACACCTTCAATTCCTTTTTCTTAACTTAAAATATAAAAAGTATGATCAATATGTACGGAGTAAAAGCCTAAAAATTCAAATAGAAAAACCTACAAATTTACTCCCCTTGTCAAATTATAATTATCGAATGATAAAATTGGTATAAATCACCTTTTTGTTCAACTTTTTTGAAAAAAATCACCTTTTATGTTTTTTTTATTTACTAAACCACCTTTTAAATACCTAAATTTTTTATTGCACCACTCCTATTTCCTAAATAAATAAAAAAAAAAAAAAGCATTATACGGAGTACAAAAAATTATATATTGAGAGTTATTTCTAAAAGAAATTAGAAATCTATTAGTGATATTACCATACAGGAAAAAAAAAAGGAAATAATATATTAAAAAATTCATATTCTCGAAAATCAATCAAAATATATATATATATATATATATATATATATATATATATATATAACCCTAAAAACATTTGTATATATTTTTTTTTTAGGAAATAACCTAATTTTTTTTTTTTTTTTTGAAGGAAGCAGAAAAAATATATAACCCTAAAAACATTTGTATTTTTTTTTTTTTAGGAAATAACCTAATTTTTTTTTTTTTTTTTTTTTTTTGAAGGAAGCAGAAAAATATTAAAAATAGATTAGTACTCCATTTCTTGGAAAACAGGGAATAAAAATAAAAATAAAAAAGATTAGCATCCTTGGCAAAAGAGAATCCTAAAGAATACGGTAAAAAAAAAAAAAGTGCACTCAAATCACTTCCCTACCTATTTAAGGCGCCAAGTTCTTAACTTTTTTTCTAAGAGAAAGAGAAACAGATCTCCCAAATAATAAATTCCCATAAAAATGTAATAAAACCAAAACTCATTAAATTGTGATGTATTCATGTAGGACTTTTCTGGGTTTGAGAGAAAAAAGAAGAAGAAAATAACAGTAATTAAAGTGTAATTATTAATTAAGAAAAAAAAAATGTTGAGTAAATTGTTATGGAAGAGATTAAATTGTGGTTCAGAAAAAGAAACAGAGCATGAAGCTTCAAGTCATACTGGTTATGACCTAACGGCTGAGGTTTTGCCATCTCTTGGTGCTCGAAGCCATTGTCGTGTTAATCTCAGACGATATGTTATTTCTCCCTTTGATCGTCGTTACAGGTTTTGTTCTTTTCATCTTATTTAATCTCTTCTCTTTAGTTACTTTTTTTTTTTTTTTTTTTTAATCGTCTATGATGATACTCCTTCCGTACCATATTAATTAATATATTACGGAGTACTAGTTTCGAAGTTTTATATTTCAACAAAAAAAAATTACGTACCTCTGGTGGTTGCGAGAGCATGAAAATTGTAGTCATGTACTAGTGATTATGCATTGCCATTCGATTGCACCATTAAACACGCCTAAGAATGCCGAAAATTACTTAAAGTACAAGTGATTGCAATGTGAACCAAGAAAATCAATTGTTAGAGGTTTATCATCAAGTTAGGGCATGTAACAAACTTTTAACTTTATTTTCCGACTTCTTAGCAATAGGAACTCTAAATTTGTGTTTGATTGTTTTTGTTTTTGTTATTTAATACTCCTAATAGAGTTGGATTTTACCAATTAACTAAATTAATTAATTAATTATGCTAAAAAGTGACAAATAAACTTTTGCTTTTGTCAAAAGGGTGTTTTGCATTTTCTTGTGTGAAGAAGGAAGATTGCTATTGACCCACATAATAGCTTAAAAAATTAAAAATTAAATTAAATTGTGAACCATATTGCATGCAATGTGTTTGATAAATTGTCGCATTGAAATTTGAAAAGTTGGAAAAACTTGTCCAATGTGAATGTTTGTTGTTACTTTGTTTCATCATGTTTTGTTGATTTGTTTTATAAATTGGTGGATGAAACTGTAGCATTTCTTTGACAATATAAGAATTTCATAAAAGTAATATTATTTTTTTTTTAGGAAATGAAAGCAATAATTTATGAATTATCATAAAGTTGTCAAAATCTTATTTGTATTTTAGGAGAAATAATTTTGGTGTAACTTTCATAAATGACCCCCTCAATCACCTAGCTGTTCTAACAACCGCTAAATTAGTCATTTTGTTTCAATATAACTATGAGTAAGATGTATACATGAATTTGGAGTTCTTTTTAAGAGAAAGAATCAAGCAAGTAATTCATGAGAACACGATACAGAATAGTTTGAACTAACCACAAGTTAGCAAAAGAGGGAATGTTGTACATTTTGTAGTTGTTTTTGATAGAGTATAAAACATATTCATAGGCCTCAATCATCAACTTAAGCTTTTGATTGATATGGTCCACTAATATGGTATCAGAGCCAACGTGACATAGAGATTATGAGTTCGAATCTCATCCACCCCTCCTTCAAAGTGGAATAAATAGTTAATGTAACCGCGTTATAAAATAATTTGAACAAAGACAAAAGTTACCTAGAGAGGGAACGATGTAAGTTTTTAGAGACAGACCAAAAAAATGTTGTAGTTTATGTGGAATGACAGTGTATGTACTGTACTACCCACCGTATAGCAATGATAGAGTACTAGTGTTGCATTACTCGTGTGATCATGTTATCTTAGGTGAAAGTGACATTCAAGAACAAGGATCATTATGCTAGTATATGCCAATTTGTTATTCAAGTTTCTCTAAATTATGCTAGTATATGGTTTGTGATAATATGTATGTATTTGTGAAAATGTCATAAGTTTATTTTCAATCTTGTCAAGTTTTTTTGGTTGCCTGCAGGAAATGGGATTATTTTTTGGTAATTCTGGTGCTATACACGGCTTGGATCTCTCCATTCGAGTTTGGTTTTCTTGACAAGCCTACGACGCCAATATCAATTGTTGATAATATTGTCAATGGGTTCTTTGCTCTAGACATCATCCTTACATTCTTTGTTGCATACCTTGATAAAACAACATACATATTTGTTGATGATCGAAAATTAATAGCCAGGAAGTACGTTTTTAGCTTTAAGATGCCTCTTGATGTCATCTCCATTATCCCCTCTGAACTTATTCAGAAGATTTTACCTCCTTCTACACGAACTTATGGTGTGTTCAACATGTTCCGTCTATGGCGTTTAAGAAGAGTCAGTAGGCTCTTTTCCAGGTATACACTTCTTTCGAGTGTTTGAGCATATTAGAAAGATTTTTAAAGCTGTTTCAAACTGATATAGTCACAATGTTAACAGTCTGGAGAAAGATAGACAATACAGCTACATTGTGATTCGATGTATTAAGCTTATTCTTGTAAGTATCTTCTTGATTTATTTAAGGTTATTTATTTCTAATACTGTATTTGATTTTACTGGATTAATGTTTGTTGAATCTCTGATTTTTCATTTATTTTCAGATAACCCTTTTTGCAGTGCATTGTGCTGGGTGTTTCTGTTATCATATTGCTGCACATCATCGCGATAAAAGGGCTACATGGATTGGATCAACCTTGGAAGATTTCCTTCAGTACAGTTTGTGGACACGATATGTGATGTCGGTTTACTGGGCTATTACTACTATGTCGACTGTTGGATATGGTGACTTGCATCCTGTCAACAGAGATGAGATGCTTTTCGATGTTTTCTACATGCTATTCAACCTTGGACTCACTGCATATATAATAGGGAACATGACCAACTTGGTTGTCCATGGAAGTAGCCGAACTAGGAAATATGTAAGGCCATCTTTCGTTGTCTTATTATTGTCGAGTAAGGATAAAACTATAATGGTTGTCCTAGGAAGAAAATCATTTTAATCCTCTAAGAAAACTATGCGAAAAGTTAATAGAATTGGTGTATAAATACATTATTACAGTCATTGAGCATTTAAGTAATCTATTTTCTTGTGTGATTCACTTGTTATGTTGTGTTCTGTTTTTAAACAGAGGGATACCATTCAAGCAGCTTCGAGTTTTGCACAAAGGCACCAACTTCCTCAACATTTGCAGGAACAGATGCTTGCACATATCACATTGAAACATCGAACAGATACCGAGGGACTGCAGCAACAACAGATAATCGATTCCTTACCTAAAGCAATCAGATCAAATATTTCAGAACACCTTTTCTACTCTTTAGTAGAAAACGTGTATTTGTTTTGTAATGTGTCCAAAGACCTCCTCTTTCAGCTGGTACCCTCACTAAATCTTGCACATGACTGAATTATATATTTCTTATGTTGTTTGATCAACTTGATTTCCTTGTATGAAGGTATCTGAGATGAAAGCAGAATACTTTGCTCCAAAGGAAGATGTCATTCTCCAAAATGAAGCGCCGACTGACTTCTACATAGTTGTAAATGGCTCATTGGTAAACTTGCAGAACCAAATTAAAGCCTTTTCATAGATAGCAGAAAATGTTGCAGATTTCCTGATCTAATGATATTTATTTTATATGACTTCAGGAGCTTATCCGGCGCAATAATGATGGAGTATATCAGGCAAGTTATTGCAATACGATACTTCCTGTGTGCCTTAAACTTCAAATTAGACATGCATGAGGATTGTTTTTTTACAGTATGTATCTTATTTCTGTTTATTTGCACATTTCAGGTTATTGGAGAGTTGAACAAGGGTGATATATGTGGTGAAGTCGCTGTACTTTGCTATAGGCCTCAACTGTATACAGTGAGAACCAGGAGGCTCTGTCAGTTGTTACGGATAAATCGTACAAATTTCTTGAACATTGTGCAGTCCAATGTAGGAGATGGGAACATAATCATGAATAATCTCTTACAGGTATTCTGCATGATAAATCAAAGTCTTTATTATCAGAGACTGTTATTGTTTGTGTGTGTCAAATTTATATTTTCTTGGGCAGCATCTGAAAGAGCAGGAGCACAAGAATGACAACACCGCAAAGGAAAGTATGGCGGAGATAGAGAAGATGATGGGTCATGGTAGGCTTGATTTACCGATAAGCCTATGTTTTGCTGCTGCAAGAGGGGATGGTCATTTGATGCATAGGTTGCTGAAACAAGGACGTGATCCCAATGAAACAGACGAATGTGGAAGGACAGCTCTTGTATGTTGTTCATTATTTCAAGACTTACATAATAGCTAGTAGTAGTATTCATGTATTTCTCATTTCTAATTACTTATGTTTGTATTTTTTTGGCCTCAAAACTACAGCACATTGCAGCGTCGAATGGAAGTGAAAAATGTGTGTATCTACTGCTAGATTATGGTGCTGATCCTGATTGCAAAGGTACATATCATTAGCTCTGAAATTCTAATTACAGATCATGAGCAATCAACTTGTCTGACATCTTTTTCGAAATGTTTTCGTTTCTGTTTGAGCACAGATCAAGATGGGAACATACCATTATGGAATGCAATGCAGGGTGGTCATGAGGCGGTGGTGAAACTTCTAACAAGTCATGGTGCTAACATTTGTGCTGGCGACGTTGGTCAGTATGCTTGTATAGCTACCGAGCAAGACAACCTTGACCTCCTCAAAAAAATTGTCAGCTATGGTGGTGATGTAACATTCCCAGCAGTTACTTCTACTGCCTTTCCTCAAGGTGAGATCTCTGCTTCAAAGTTCACAGGAAAGACGGCCCTGCACGTGGCAGTTAGCGAAGGAAACATCAAGATCGTCGAGTATCTGCTTGATCAAGGGGCGCACATTGAATTGCCAGACATCAGTGGGTGGACTCCAAGAGCCCTTGCTGAACAGCAGGGTCATGAGCAAATATCAGCCCTATTCCAAGCCAAGGTAGGATCTAAGCCTCAAATCGTGTTCCGAGTTCCTGATGAGCATAGAAACAAAGTGCGTTTCCTAGGGAGGTATACTAGTGCACCAAATTTGACACGAGAACACCATAACTTGTCCGAAGATGGATCAGCATCAGTAGGATCAGGGATGAGGCCAAGGAGGAAGGCTAATAACTTCCGTAACTCAATATTTGGGGTCATATCAGCTGCTCAAAGCGGACAGAGTGATCTGTTTCCTGGCATAGGCCATGAATATTTTAGTAGAAAGGTCGACGTTGATCATCAGGAGAACCATGTCGCTTCTAGAGTGACCATTAGTTGTGAGCAAGAAGGAAAACTTAGGAAGGTGGTTGTTTTATTACCGAATAGCTTTGAGGAGTTCTTGAATGTAATAACTAAAAAGTTCGGTATTTTCCCTTTGAGAGTTGAAACTGATAATGGTGCTGAAATTGATTGTATTGAGGTAATTAGAGATGGAGATCACCTTGTTGTCATCAAAGATGACACAAATATGTAAAAATGTAGAGTTTCAGAATAAGGGGGTTTGATTTTAAACCTTCACCCCTTAAATATATTGACAAGTACTTCATAGCCTTTTTTACCTAATCTTTTGATAGAAACTACTGTATTACAGTTTACAAGTTTTTCTGAGGATAAAAATAGTTACAGCTTACATTTTGATGATAAAATTACATACTACCTCCGTTTCATATTATTTGCAACGATTAGACAATTTTCTTCTCTACTTTATGTCAAATCGTTGCAAATAATATGAAATGGAGGTAGTAGACATATTGATTGTAGATGTTTACAATTGTTCATACTTGAAGGCTTTAGGAAAGAATCTAAAAAGGACATAATCTATGGAACGAGCCATGACCCAAATTACCAAATGGAACATTCAGGTGGACAACTATTGCAAAAGGTGTGACTAATTTTCTGCCACTAACATGTCAAATTATTTACTCAGTTAATTATACTCCGTAATAATTTATTTTGGTAATCCTTTATTTGTATATAAATATACAATAAGTTTTTCCTTGCAACAAATCATCAATTGATTGAATATATGATAAGATATTATGTTACAGTTTAGGATATATTTTATAAATATGGTATGTTTATTTTTGAGGTTTCCTAAAACAGTTAAAACTCATATTGTAACCCTATATATATTTATTTATTAATGGAATATGCTCCAATTTGAGAAGTTTCACAAAATCTGACATCGATCATACAATTGGTCGGGTTAATAATAGTTTGTTTTTCCCTGATTGCCATTTTTTTTTTTTTTTTTTTTATGATTAGAGTTGTCTGGTAACTGAAGAAGACATGGAGGATACAGATGATTTTAACCGGCTGCCAGACGAAATTATTGTGTCACATATACTACCAAAGTTGGAATTGAAAGATGCAGTCAAATGTAGTAGATGGCAGCTTATAAGCTTTTTATGAAGGTTATTATGTAAGATTATGCATGTTGTAACTTACTCTTAATCATTAGACATTGAATCAAAAAACGTTATATAGTGTATTATGTTTGTGATATTGATTTTGTTTTTCTTAATGGTAGATAATGAATTCACAAGATTCGATTCACATTGATTCGCTTGTGGAAGCTGCTAATAAGGTTTGTGATCATTTCCTCAGCTTTGTGGAGACGATATCAAGGCAAAAAATGTGAAGAAGGGTTATAGAGAGTTTGGAGAGGATCTGGTGAAGCTCACTGGTTGGCTACCCAAAGGTGTTGATTTGGTGGTGGCGTAATTTATGTGAACATTTAAATCATATGAATCGGGACTCACTTAGTAGAGTACATAATGCAATATATATGTTTAATATACATTCATGTTTCATTTAATTTAATTTCGTGTATAATACTGTATAGAATTTAGAGTACATTTGTTTTGAGGAAATTAAATTTCGAGAAACATTTTTTATTGGAAAACATATTTCAAAAGAGAATGCAATTGTATACTACAAGTCTACAACCCAAAGAAGATTTACTTCTCTTTCCTCTCTGTTTTTGGTGGTGATTGGTGCATGTTCAATGTTTAGCTACATCTCACACTCTTATATATAAATAAAGGCCAATGTTATCTAATTGACCCAATATAATATGGGGCTTGAAAATTGAAAATGGTATCATAAAAGCCCAACTAATATGAATCAATTAATTCTTCAATCAATCATGCCAAATTAAATTTTGTTCCTATGATCATAATTAGGCAAGCATCAAGAACGTTTCTTTGTATACTTATAAGTTAAAGTTTAGAAATTGATCAAGGCTTTCCCAATTTTAAACAGCTGATTAAGTTGAATATATTAATTTGTAAAAAATTGAATATGGAGCTTTTAAAATTACCGGTTGAGAAATTTTAGTCGATTGACAATTTTGTCCTAAAGTTACCAAGTACGGAGTATAACTTACACATCCCTATTCCCGAGCTACCCAAATATTAATGTCTTTATTGGATGTTTCTACAGTGGTCGTTTGAAATATGACTACCTTATTATTTTAATGATAAACAATATGAGCGATCCATTTTTTTCACACTATAAATTGGACACAATTAGTATTCTAATTTCTACAATGCAAATATAATTTTTGAAAATTTTAATCCAACATAAAATAAATATTTTTCGAGAAACTATAAAATAAGTGTAAAAATTACATAAATAAAACTAAAAATTTGATAAATTAAAAAAATGCTGATAATAATATTTTATAGCAAAAATAGATTAATATATATAATTACTTGGATAAAAATACGTTAATTATGAACTATATAATCATTAAAATATTATGGTAGTCATATTTGAAACGACCACTAATTTTCAGTCTTTATTTGTCATTTTACAAGTTCAATCAACAAAATAACTACAAGTAATCAACTAAACTTAGCAAGCAGTTTAATACAAACAACTAATATAATCAGCAAATCAATACATTAAAACTAGCTAGTCTAATCAGCTAAAGAACCAACTCTTAACATTTAACAACCAACTATCCACTAATTACTAAACAAAGTTGATATGTGGTCACACACTATATATGTTACCAACAGCTTGATTTACTAAGTATATTAATAGATGTCTCAATTTTTAAACATTATAACTTGCTAGATCGATCAATAGACAAAATTACTTCAATGGTTATGAGTTACGTTCTCCAATAGAAACCTTTAATGAAAGTTCAACCTTTACGTTTACGTGATTTCTTAAGTCCTAACAGCATATAAAGATACTTTTAAAAATTTGTCGTTAAAATATTGTTCCATGTGAACCTAATACATAAAGCACGGTTCATATAAATGTGCTTGGGATGGGAATTTTCTCAATGGGCAGCTGCAGAGAAGGAGCTTATGGCCTGGCCTTGAAAGAGACTAATGATAAGTGGGTTTGTGTCCTCATATGGATATCTAGATCTTCTTGATTTCCTTCCAATACCTCCAAAAATCATACAACTATATTCCTAATTTCCTCTTCTAATTCTAACACAAGAATTTATTTTCTGACAATTAAAAACGTGACTAGCATAAGCATATGCCTCTTTCATCCATTTTCTTAGAGTATTGTAGGAAACCACCTTTTTAAAACCAAAATTAAAAAATAAAAAAATTTAAAAAAATATCCAAAATTAGACCCTTCCAATTGTGTTAACTTGACCCGTATTTTGTTGTAGTCATGCATGTGGGCTTCCAACTTCTAAGAGTTCGTTCGATTTGGATTTGGAAACCTAAGGCTTATTGGTTGTTCCAAGGATATGCTTTGTGTACGTATACATTGAATAGGAATATCCATTGCATTGGCCATTCTAGTCCATATTAGGTTTTGTAAACCCTTACCACTTGTAATTAGATCTTTAATTCTTGTAAAATATAGAGAAATAAATATCTTCCAATGGAGACAACATAATTAAGGGTGAGATTTTCTCACAATTCACAATTTCACATTATTATTATTAGGGTGGAATTTGTTAGAATACTTCGAAATGACTGTTGATGAACATTATTATAAAAATATAATCTGCAGTAATATTCATTTTATACGTGTGTATGTTGAATAATCTTTCATTTTATATTATTAGAAATACTAAGTCACGTTTTATAAATGTACTCCATATATGGATTAAAAATAGGCATGATCAGGGCTATAAAAACCCACTTACCGTGTTATCAGACCTTATACTCAAATGGATAATATATTGAACGAGCCAAGAAAAAGTCATATTGTGCTAAACTCGTGTAGATCTTTGCTCATGCACGGAACGACTCATGTGTTGTGTTAACAGACCCCTAAATAGATGACAATAAGCATGTCGATTCATTATACTTGCATCAAACCAGACCATTTTTATATCGGCCCAATCCGATCCGATCCGATCCAATCCAATCAATAACCCATCCCTACAATAGATAACTTCAAAATTTAAACCCATGAAAAAAAATATCTCTAAAATTTACCCCCAACGTCAATATATCAAAGTTTGCATAACATTTCCGTCCAAATGATCCCCTCTCTTTCCCCATACCAGAATACCGACAACACAAGTAACCGGTCAAAATAAAGTTAAAATACAAGTCACAAAAACCGTGTACTTCGTCTAAATCGTGAAAATTAAACATGCTTTTATTAATTTCTAACTGCTACGTGTACAAAACCTTATCCTTTCCTTTTCCGCTCCCTCCTTAAATACCCCCTTCTTCCTTTTACCTTTCTTTCATCCAACTCCATCTTTTACAATCAAGTCATCTTCTTCTCCATTTTCTCTCTCCTCAAAAAAAAAAAAAAGGAAGAACTCCATTTTCAAACTACCTCAAAAATGGCGACTACTTTTCTACCTTCTCAAACCTTTGTAGTCCGTGCTTCCGGCGTCTCCGACAATACTCGCCGGAAAACCACCACATCCGCAGCTGCCGGCGGTGGAAAGTGGTGGTCGCCGCTCTTCGGATGGTCCGCTGAAGCTGATTATATTGATTCTGGCTCAAAGATCGAAGCAACTCCGGTGAAGTCGGAGGATATTCCGGCGAAACCGAAGTTCTCAGGATGTTTCACCGAAGAAAAGGCGAGGCAGATGAGGTTGATGACGAAGGAAACGGCGGCGTTTCATGATAAAATGTATCACTCTGCCATTGCTTCTCGTCTTGCTACTGATTTCTCCGCTCATGACTCAGATCGTCAATGACCTAATTTCACCGACGCATCGTTTTAGTCCGCATTTTCTCTCTCCTTAGATTTTTCTTTTTTTTTTTTAAAAAAAAAAAAAAAAAAAAAAAAAAAAAAAAAAAAAAAAAAAAAAAATTGTAATGTTATTGTTGAATTTGGGTTGATTTAGTTAGCATCATGCATGAAAAACTTAGTTTTTGGTAATTTTTTATGATGATGTAATATTGTAATGAATGTGGACAAAATTAGGTGCGCCTTCATTAATCTATCTGTAATTATTCATTACTCTAATTATCTTGTTTTTTTGCTTAATTATTGTATATAATTCCTTTTTTTTTTTGTAGGCGAGTGCTAGACTTAACTCCTAAATTTGGTAGAAGTACACTGATTAGTGGATCCTAATATTAAGCCAATGGTTTTTAGGATGATGTTTTTTTTTTTTTTTTTTTTTTTTTTTTTTTTTTTTTGACAATTAGGATGATGTTAATCTCTAGATAAGTGATTAGTTATTATTATTATTAAAATGAAATGATGTGAGATCTGAGTAGATAGTGATCTTAAATTAGATTATATTGCTTTTTTAAAGATTAACGATTGGATTAGGATTAATGAATAAAACGATGACGTTTTAGGATAAAGACGTTAATTAGTGGAAAGAGGAAGTGTGTTAAGTAAGGATTAGCCGTGGAAAGTAATTAATGGAACGATGACGTTTTGAGACATTGACATGATTATAGATTATTTGAAAAAGATAGAGAGAAGAGAGTGTGTTTGAGTAAGGAAGGTCTTAGAATATTACGGTAGGATTAAAAGTATAAATTAATCTAAACCGTACAAAATGTGTACGAGTATGTTTGAGCTGATCAGACGGTCGGGAATCTTGGAAGGATTACATTGTGAATCTAAAGATGCATATAGCTGATCACAATTCACAAGGACAAGGGGGGTATCTTCCAACTTTTTTTTAATTTATTATAATTTTTTTGTAAATCGAACTTTAGTAGAGTGTACTTTTTTTTCTTTTTTTTTTTTTTTTTTTTTTTTGAAAGCTGGTAGAGTGTACTTGAGAGAATATTGATGGGAGATAATGTGAAACTCCTAAAAAGGGAATCACAACAAGTGGATGGAATATACTTGTTGCTTATGCTTTGGCCAACATGATCTCTTTTTTAATCAATAATAATAGAGTAATAATTAACTAAATAACCCATTATTTTTAGCTTGAGATCTTGATCTCTATCTAAACCTATACAATATTGAGCTTAAATGCTTAATGCTTATTGTATATGACTCACGTTACCATTGTCTAGCGTGGATCTTACATCACTAAATAAACCATGGACATACATTAGACAAACCGGAAGAACAATTTGAACATTTTTTAATTCGAGGACCTTAGGCACTAAATTAAAATTTTAGTACTAGATTTTGATAACAGGCGTTGTGAATTATGATGTTAGAGGCATGGACTTAATTTTAAGGTTGGCCTCATAATCAATTTATCAAAATAAGTAGGCATACATATAAAGGGTGTTTGTTTAGAGGGATAAAAGAGAGGGGATAGAATAAAAGAGGAGGGATTTAAAAAGTCTTTTGTTTGTTTAGAGGGATGGGGATTATGAGGGGAGTTAGGATGGGGATAAAAAAAAAAGGGAGTTATCCCTCTAAATTAATAATTAAGGGGGGTGATATAAGGGATGGGGATTAAATTTAAGGAGTAAAAGACATTTCTACCCTTAATGAAATAAAAAGAAGAGAGTAAAGAAAGGATAGTAACGGTAATTGTGTATTTTTATTAGTTATTCCAATCTAATCTCAACTCAATCCAAACAATGGAATACACTATTTTTATCCTTATCCCATCTATTAATTCCACCTTCCTAGGCCCTGTACTCTTCACCTTAAAAAAATAATATTAAGTAAAAATAATTTCAAATCAGTAAAAATAAGTTCAGTTCAGTAAAATTAATTTCATTTCAGTAAAAATAAGTTCAGTTTAGTAAAATTCAGTTTTCTTAAAGAAGAATTATAATAGAAAATCAGTAAAAATAATTTCAGTTCAGCAAAAATAATTTCAGTTCAAAAAAATTAATTTAAGTTCAATAAAAATAATTTAAGTTCAACAAATATAATTTTGTTTCAGTAAAAATAATTTCAGTTCAACAAAAATAAGGTGAAGAGAACAAGGCCTTATCCCACTTAATCCCATCCCACTACCAAACGCCCCGATAATATACCGCGTACACTTAAGTGAGCTGGGGAGTTTTTTGTTGTTTGGCTCATTCAATTATGGTCACTATCGACCATATTAATAGGGTCCAATTTGTCATGTGCAAAATTAAACTAGTTTGACATGGTTCCATAAAGTCCGAAAAAACCAAAATAAGGCTAAAAGCAGGTGAAGTACAACTTGACCAAGTAGCCAGCCCAATGACCCCGACCTTCACGTTTTGCTCCCTAAGTTTCAAGCATCACATTTCAAAAGGATCCTGTAATCTCTCAATTCACTACAATACATCGTCTACACCGTGTCCTCGTACTATCCAGCACTGCAACAACGCCCCTTCAAGGACCAAAGAGGCAAAAGGCTGTACATAGACTACATAATGCTGTTTCTCAAATTATGCTGATACGGAGTATTACATTTCACATAAAACATCACCGAAACCAACCATGTATTATTCCACATAGCTTGTATACTCAGTAATCCACTTTTATAAACGAAGTAATAAACAAGCTGATACGCCATAAACCATTCATAATAAAGAAATCAAGGTTCCCATAACTCCGCAAGAATGTCAGATGTTTGCTAATCAAAACTGAATATGCCATCATTCTCCCAAAACTCTATTTGAGATTTAGTTCCAAGAAAACATAATAATATAACCAACTAATGCTAAATCGGCAAGAAGTGATACTTAGAGAAGAATAATTATCAATAAGCAAGAATCCTCGAAAAATGTAAAGCAGTGAGATCAAGCAATAAGATTGCCTTCACGATCAACTGAATGATGGTGTACTTACAAGCCTCTGGAGACCAAGTGCTGGTTCAGTTCCTCTACTTGCTCTCGACATCATAAAGATCAGTCCTGAATATCTCAGTCAAGGTTTAACAAAAGAGGAGATATTCGGCTTTCAGTAGTCTATATGCATCTCAGTCAAGGTTTAAGTGAGATATTCAACTTTAACCCCTGTAATGACTGTATCTGTTTCCAGATTAAATATGCATACACAACATGGATGACTATGCATAAAAGAAATATTGATCTGCAAAAGTAGTTCAGCAAAACAAAACTAGCTTAACTCCAGAAGACAAATGGCATAAATGCTCACAAATATATGGTCTAATTCAAATATACGGTATGAAAAGCTATGAGATTTTAAGCCTCTAGTCAAAGCTTCAATAGTTCTATCTTGGCTTTTGACGACCACAGAAACTTGGCCATGCATGTAAAACTGAAAGAGGGTTTAAAAGTCCAATGTAAAGCAAGGCCAAAATCTCAATGTTGAGAGACACACAAGAGGTTACCAAAATGGTAAGTCCATTTTTTTTTTTCACAGAAAAGAGAGAAAAAAAAAAGGCAATAACATGGAAAAGGATGGGAAAAAAATCTAACAGGGATATATTAAGATACTTAAGAACAATGTAGAAGAACAGTCGAATCAGCCAAGTAGAAGAAAAGAAGAAAAAAAAAAACAAACAAACAAAACAAAAAAGATCACGAAGTGTGGGACCCAATGAGTAGAATGTTAATCATATAAATGAGCAATTGACATCAAATAGAAGATTTTGGTACCATTTGTCAGCATATTGGCTAAATTAATTTGCCATGATAGAGATATGGAGGCTGGAGACCGATGAAAGCAACATATAAAAGAATGTGATTAACATAATCTTGTCCTATTATATCAGCATGCCAAATGATGGGATGATTGTGAACCACCCTAAGACATGTGGTACAATACCAAACAGAAAACACGAACAGAGACCACATGCCCACAAATTTAAATGAAGATGACACCTGAGATAACATTACCAGCTAGAATATCATTTTCTGTGAGATATTCGGCTTTCAGTAGTTTATAATCATGAATCACGATCTCATCAACAAAAATGGGAAGTACCATGTTAGAGCCTGGCATACAAAATTCTGGTGATTACATTTAAAGTACGCTATGATAATTATTCAAGATAGCAAGTATAACATCAAATAAATGTCTCCCAGGCTACTAGCTACCCCACCTAAGAACACCAGTCCATTTCTGAAATCTGCATTCAATATACAGGTTACATTCTAGACTTCCAGGTATATTTACAATATATTTCTTGAGAATACATTCCAAATTCTCTCCAAGATAGAAGTTAGCAGCAGCCAGCAGTCTATTCCTTGCCCAAGGAATAGAGTTGCTTGAGACTATACACTGCTTATTAAGAAAATTCTGATCAGAAAACCTTACTTCAAAAGAATGTTGGAGTCTATTCTTTGTACTTAGTGAGAAAAATTAATCAAATACTGCCAATCTAAAATTTTAGATACATGATATAGAGTACATCACAAGTTCACAACAATCTTCCATCATCCATTCCCTATATAACATATGTCATATAGAGTTATCCAAAGCAGATGCTGAGAAAATGACTGATGAACTATGTTACACAAACTCAGCTACTAGCGCGCGTCTGGCATCAAGGGTATATTTACTAGATGATTACATGTCCGAATGTCACATATGATCCATTTTTCAGAAAACCGTACACTTGTTGGGTCCAAAATGAATAGTCATGTTTCATGTATCCATTCATCTATACATGCTGACCCAAGAAGAAAACTGACTCAACTTTTGAGTTGTGTAAAGGAGGAAACTGAACAATGGGTGGAGTCTCCAAACATGCTAACCCAAGAAAAATAAACCTCTAAGCAAGTTAGCAAACCCACAATCAATAAACTTGAAGCCAGCTCCATCCACATTCTATAATCATATCATCACATTGACTGCACTCAACTTTCTAGTCTCTACCCTTCATCAAACAATCCATACTCTAATAAACTCATTCAAATAATCCACACATACATCCCCCTCCCTCTCCAATTTGCTGCATTCATATCATCATTGTTAAGAAACACAAATGGCCTATTCATAGGGCATCTAATCAAACTCCGAACCAATCGAAATATTCACAATTTCCAGTCCTACAACATACATATATCAATATTTACAAATCAAAATCCCACCTAAGAAAACAGTAGCAAATCTAGCAATTGCATTTTCATCAAAACAAACAAAAGACATAATTAAGCATTCAATACAAAATAAACAATTCATCATTTCATCTCATTAATCATAAAGTAACACCATTTCTACAAACAAAAACAAAATAATTTATGACCCGTTTGGTAGCTGGTTATAAAGAGCAGTAATCAATTAGAGTACTAGCAGGAAAATCTGAAACACAAAAACTTTAAATTGAGAAAGGTAAAAGGATACACAAGATAAGCGCCATGAGCAAAAGCTCCAACAAGAACAGCAGTAAACAAACGATCCCTAATAACAGGTTTATGCCTCAGTGATATTCTAACTGCACCCAGAAATCAAAATCAAAAAATAACCACAATTAAACCAAAATTAAAATCAACAAAAACCCAGAAAAATTCATAAAAATTAGAAGAAAAAAGAGGGAATTACTGAGAGGAAGAACAGGAGCGTAAATAAGAGGGAGCATGAGTAAGAAATTGGGCCCTTTTTTCTTTTGTTGTTGCTGCTTAATTGGCTCCCTTTTTAATACAAATTAGGAAAATGAAAAGAAAAAAAAAAAAAACCCAAATCAGAAAATAAGTAGTATTGTAGAAGAGAGAGAATTGAAGGGAGATGAGAAGCTTACTGTTTGAAGGGATCGTAAGGAGAAGCCATTGATGAGTTGGGGAGGTCGGAGAAAGACGACTGCGTTTTACAAATCGACGGAATTTTCCTTGTGATTTTTGGGATGATTTTTTCTATTTATTTTTTATTTTATTTATTTATGGAATAATTTTCTTTGTATTAACGTCCATTTCTGTGGGCGGTTTTTCTCTTTTTGTGCAGCCTATCTTCTTTTTCTTTATTTTTTTCTAAATCAAAACAAAGGTGGATTATGTGCTAATTTTAAGGTACGGAGTATTCTCTAGGGTATGGTTTGTTGGGGTTCATATCGATCATGTATAGGTTAGATACTTGGATTGTATTAGATTCGGATCAAGTCAATTTGATTACATTACGCAAGTTCATACGAATTGGTTAATGTCAACTTAGTTTCGAATGAAATTTATCATTAATTTGAACTTTAGTTGGTTTTGATTTAATTCTGCAAGGCTAGTTGTAGAGTGTATGGAACATATTTGTTAGAGACATCAACCTATTCAATCATGTAGCCATCAATATTATTGTTTTTTGCACCAAAAAAAAAAAAAGAGTCAAAATCAAGTTTTAAATTGTAATCAACTCATTACGTTTTACCTATAGCAAATACTTTTTATTTTTTCTTAGTGAAAGAGAGGGGCAAGGCCCAACCTATAGCAAATACTAATATTGAGTTATGTACTAGTTTGTCCTAAACTAGGGAGTTTAGGACTCCTAGTCCTAGTTTAGGTCGAGCTGATCAAAACTAGCCCGGCTCGACCTGGTCTGAATTTGCGTGGGTTTTGACTGCATTTTTCGGCCTGAAATCAGGTTGGGCTTTGTCCGACCGGTTTTTTTTATATATATATATAAATTTTGGGCGGATTTGGGAATACAATTTTAAGCTTCACCCATATTCATCCATTATTCTAATCGCTCCATCCACATTTATCCGTTACCCGCTTCACCCATCATCCATATCCATCCGTCCATTATCTGCGGATGAAATAGCCAAACACGTAGAGCGGATGACTAATGGATGAGTATTAAAAAAAAAAACAAAACTCACATAAACTCTAATTTTTGGTTATTTATACAATATTTTTTATTTTATTAATAAAAAAAACAATAACAACATAATGTTTGAAAAATTAAATTTGCAGTTTTTTTTTTAAAAAAAAATATTAAATTTACAGTAAAAAAAAACAAGTAATTTTCTTACACATTTCATATATTATTATTAAAATTCTTATAATAAAAATTTAATACTCCCTCCGTTTTAATATGATAGTCCCATATGGAATCAATCACATAAAATAAAAAAATAAGAATATTTGGAATCTAACATTAAAGTTAAAAACAATTTATAAATAGTTTTGTCTTATTTAAATTGTTTTGATTTTTTTAGGAAACCGTCAACCATAATGGCATAATTTAAGAGAATAATTTCTTTACTTAGAGTCATGTCATAAATTCACAATCAATTAACTTAACAAATTAGAATTTAATATAGATAAAATAGGAAATAAAAGCTAAGTTAAAAGTGGAATATATTCAATATGGGTAGATTTTTTTAAAACGCCAAAAATAGTATATGAGATTAACAAATTGAAACGGAGGGAGTATAAGTTAAACGGCTGGGTAGATGGTTAGCGGGTGAAAAAAATACCATCCATATCCGATCCGATCCATCACTTGCTTTATCCGTCATCTGCTTTTCATCTATTTCATTCGGGCTTTCGTATATTTATTTAAACGGGTGGAGCAACTTAGCAGATATCTACTTAATATTGTTATCGTGGGTTGCACGCAACAACTACGGAGTAAATGGTTTACGACTCATAGGAAAGGTATAAATATGAATATATGATAAACACAGAGAAATTTGTGCGTTTGGAGAACGCGGGATACAATCTTCATAGGCCGAAAAACTTAAAAAAAAAATAAAAAAAAAAAAAAAAAAAAAAAAAGATTACGAATCGAAAATAGTCGACAAACAACAAAAAGGTTGAACCTCCTTAAAAGCAGAAGATTGAAAAATAATAGTCCGTGAAATTAAAGCCAACCTTAGAGCATCTCCAATGGTTTAATTATAAGGACTTGCTTGCAATTTAAATAAAGTTCCTAGCTACATGCTTACCATTAGAGAATAAAAAATTGAGCAACATGCTAGCAATTGTAGCCCAACCAAGCTACATACTTGATTGAAAAAGAGACAAATAATCTCCATTCATATTGGAACATGTGTATAATTATCTATTTTTTTAAAAAACTTTATTTTTTTGCAAACTACAATATGTTGTGGCTTACCATTGAAACAAATTGTTGCTTAAAAAGTGTTGTAGCTTAGAAATTTATGTGGAAAAGCAAGCTACAAAGCATTGTAGCTTGCCATTGGAGATGCTCTTAGTCATTCTATAAATACAGATAGACGTCCACCTCTTTTTCTCTCCATCTCACCCTTCTCTCTTATCAATTCCGCCGTTTTCAATGGTACTCTCTCTCTCCCCTCGATCTTCTCCAATAATTTACCCAATTAAGTTACAAATTAGGGTTTAATTTCATGTCTCTTTTGGTTAATTATTATTTTGCTCTTTTCCAGGCTTTACCTAATCAGCAAACTGTTGATTATCCTAGCTTCAAGCTTGTCATTGTCGGCGATGGCGGCACTGGTACGTTTTTTTTTTTTTATTGATTATCGTATTATTATTTCATAAGATTTTACGATCGATTTTGTTGTTTTGATACGTGAATTATGTTTGATGTTTTTTGTTTTTTCGTTGCTGGTTAAATTATGGTTGTTATAGGTTAAGAATTTACGAGTGCAACGATTTTTTTGAAGAAAATTGTTGAGATGATTTTTTTATTAGGGTTTGTATTTGCCTGTCAATTGTTTAGATAATTTTCACGAGTTTATTGAATTTGTTATGAGAATGTAATTCAAAATCTGCTTATCGACGTTTTCGTGACGACAGTTTTACAAAATTTTAAATTTTGTTTATTCAAATAAACAATTTGTTTTTGATTAATGTCATATTATGAAGTGCAATTTTCTGATAACGGTGTGAATTTATGAAATTTATTAAGAGAATGTAATTAAAAGTATGATTATGATGTTTTTGTGAAGGTGGAATTTTGTTTGTTTAAACGAACAATTTGTTTATGATTAACAACTGCATTAGATTATTAGCAATATTTGAAGTGTAATTTTAATTTCTGATAACTGTGTGAAATTTTGAAGAAAATGCACGATCAATTTTCTTGCCTAGAACTGATCTTGTTATAGGAGATGATTTCTTGATGTTGTTTATTCTAGCAAACTTCAGAAGAAAAAGGCATAGTTTGAGCTCTTTTTGGTACATTAATTCAAAGAGAAACAATGCTTTTGCCGTAGTGCTTTTGTTATGTTTTTTAATAAAGAAAAGAACGTTAATTAAGTTAATGATTTTCATGATTTGCTTGGATTGGAGGCCGCGTGTTTCTAAATCATTTTCCTTTATTTGTGTGTCCGGTGCCGTGTCTAACACAATTAGCATGTATAAGTGGATATTCTGTAGCTGTTGTGTGTACTGTGTACAAGATTACAATGTAAGCTTAAAAAGTTCTAGATTAGGATTTAGGAATCTAATACATTATTGTGGTTACTTTAATGCTTAGACTCGGGTTTTATTTATAGTTGTATGCTACGCGTATAGATATACTTCCTTAGTTAGGAGAATATTTGTCGATCTATTCTAAATTATTGTTCACTGTTGCAGGAAAAACTACTTTTGTTAAAAGGCATCGTACTGGGGAGTTTGAAAAGAAATATGAACGTAAGCCTATTGAATTCTCTGTTGATATCCCCATTTTCTTGTCTGAGGATGTAAATGTTACAGAATTAACATGAATCTCTTCTTCCTTTCTCCAGCAACTATTGGTGTGGAGGTACATCCATTGGATTTCACCACAAACCTTGGCAAAATAAGATATTATTGTTGGGATACTGCTGGGCGGAGAAATTCGGAGGCCTTAGAGATGGTTACTAGTAAGTTTGTTATAAGTTGAAACAAATGCAACTATTAGAGCTTACACTTTGATGTCTGTTTTGTGAAAATTCTTGTCTGAATTGCTGGCTTTACTTCGAGTAATTTACTGTAATTGCATAGTTGGTGTTTGATCACATTGTTGTGCTTCTTACCCAAATCTTTTTCTGCTCTCTAGCCAACTTTATTGTGCTGATCGTTTGATTCTATACATACTTCCGTCCTCTGAATTAAATTTCTTCTTCATGGAGATTCACAATGTCGTTGATCTTCATGCAACTGTTGAGGTTACTTTTGTTTGTTTAGATTGGCAGAGTTTCATTAATGAGAAATTGAGAATCAGCCGGAATAGAATGCATTTCGGGATAGCATTTATTCATCTGATATGTTTGTTGCAAAATTACATTGATTCATCACATTCGAGTGGTTTCTCCAGTTAGGGAGGGCCTGTCTAAAATGATAGGCTCTCTAACTTGATGTGCAAAATCCAAATTTTTTGAGCTAAGTGTATTTCAGTTATATATGCATATACACTATTCCTGTTACTAATGTTATGGCTGTCATGCTTGATGCAGCATTCATGGGCAGTGTGCTATCATAATGTTTGATGTTACAGCCCGGCTGACATACAAGAATGTTCCAACCTGGCATCGTGATCTTTGCCGGTTAGTCTCCTTTTTTTGACATGATTTTTTTTGATTCATTGAATATAGTCCATGTTGGATATATTTAATAATTTGTTCTTGTACCTGAGCAGTGTCTGTGAAAATATTCCCATTGTTCTCTGCGGAAACAAAGTTGATGTGAAGAACAGGCAAGTGAAGGCAAAACAGGTTACATTTCATAGGAAGAAGAATCTGCAGTACTACGAGATATCTGCAAAGAGCAACTATAACTATGAGAAGCCCTTCTTGTACCTTGCTCGGAAGCTAACTGGGTAACTGCTGTGCTTTTTTTTTTTTCCTGCATCATGTTCGGGGGAATCAAATTCTTAATGAATTTGTTGTTTCATATGTTACTTCTGGGTTTTGGTTAAATATCTAACATGTGTGTGCCTTTTTTTCAGGGATTCTAATCTTGTCTTTAAAGAGGAGGTTGCTCTTGCCCCGCCTGAAGTAGAGATTGACTTGATCGCGCAACAACAGTAAGTATTATTACAGTTTAATTGATTCAAAGTTCTCTGCATTCATTCTGCTCTGCAACTATATAATCCTATCCAGAATCCAGATGTCTAGTTTGGATACTTAGGAGTAACTATTCTTCCAGCATGCCTTTTTGTCTGAACTGAAGTCAATGTGAATAATCTGACATGCTAAGAAATATCAAGCTTTGTGCTTAAATTTCTAATCATTAGTACTCAGTATTGTTTATTCGTGTTTGTTCCAGGAATGAAGCAGACCTTGCTCAAGCAGCAATGCAGCCATTGCCTGATGACGATGATGATACATTTGAGTAGTGGCCAGGCTCTGAGAATCGCTGTTTAGTAGATTTGTTCATTTGGGGTGTGTACCTTTCGAAGAACACCAAAATTTATTCATGTCTATTAACTCTTATCAGCTACTAGCTAGATATATCCTACTGTGACTACCTTTACCATGGTAGGAAGTTGATTATTATTTCATGGTTTTGATTACGGTTTCCTTCACTTTCTTACTAACATCCCATTGACTAAGAAGGCGTATAATTTTTAAGTTTTACAGAGTATATTGTTGATAATTTGATATTGTTGCTGGAGAGATTTACTAATTATAAGTACAATTTATTCTTTCCTTTGTTTCTCCAAAAAAATTGTGATGATGAAACATATGAAACTTGTAAATAAAATCTAAGTGATGAGCTGAGATAAGCCAAAAAATCAATCAATCAATAACATAATACTAAAACAGACATCAAGAATGACACGTGTCATTTCTTGATTCTGTTTTTTTTTTCCCTCCAAAACTTATTTTTCCTTTTTTTTTTTTTTTTTTTTACAAACATCAATTACTTACTATAAAATATGTATAGATACTCACTAAATTATATAATTGTGATTCACTTCCAAAAAAAAATATATTCCCCCAAATCATATAATTGTGCTTCATTTCCTAAAAAAAATATTCACAGATTTTCTTTTATTGTATAAAATATTATTATATATCTTTTACTTTGTATAAGTATCATGTGGAATACATATTATTTCATTTATTTAAATATTTTTTTTGACAACATTTCTTTTATTTAAATATGATGTAAGGATAAATAAATAAAATTATTTATTAAAATGAGAATGTAGAAATATGGTTTGTGAAGAAAACTATGAATATTTTTATCAATAATTATTGACAAAATTTTAATAATAATTAATCAGTATCAATAAATATGAATGACATATATATGAAATGAGATGTTTTGGTCAAAATATATTAATTTACTTGATATATATACTTTTAAAATGCTTAATTATATATTTAGTTAATAAGAAGAAAAAACAATACCATATTATTTTTACAACACTTACTCTTTCATTATAGTTCATGTTTCATTTCATTGTATACCTTTATAAGAAGAAAAAATATATATTATGGTTATACTTTATCTACAATTTTTTTTATAAAATATCTTTATTTTTATTTATTTACAAATATAATGTACTATATATAATAATAGTGAAATTACCGTGCATGGCACGGGACTTAATCTAGTAAAAATAAAAAAAATTGGTACGCAAGCATATAGCACAAATTTTTAGAAGGTTAAAAAAGAAAAAAGGGTAAATATGATGTAAGTGTGAGGCCTAAGGAATTGTAGCTAACACATTCAATGCATTTGATTTTCACTTATCTTTGAACTTGTCAAGGACTTTAATTTATCCCAAGATATTGTAAAAATTAAAATAGAACTTGAATATAATTCATTAACCATCATTTAATATCCCGAGATATATTGACATTAGCTCTTGGAACTTCTAAAATTTGTCTGATTTAGTATAGTATAATATTCAATTTGGGGATTTTTTGGACCCAAAAAGAAATATTTCAGGATGCCATTTTTTGCCTCTAAATTAATAGTGTAGTCATTACTTACACGCCTCTCTTAATTAACTCAATACCACTTTGGACCTTCATTTGACAAACTAGTAATCATATGGTTCAAAATAACATTATATAATCTCAAGATTTGACACTAGGTCTCAAGACCTTTAAAATTGTTTGAATTTCCTTTCAGACTTTTCCAAACCCGAAAAGTGAAGAGATAAAATAGGAATGCTTTCCATGAACCTCACGAAAGCTTGGGAGGCCATTTGAATGGTAGAACCATCTATTTAGCCTAGAAAACAATTTTCCCAAAAATAACAAAAAGAAAGGTCTCATCATTAAAAAGGAGACAATTTGAAACTCAATTGGGCCCCAAATCCAACCAACTACCCAACATGAATGAAAGTGACTAGCCCAAATTCCAAAACAATTGTCCCTATCAATGTCTAAAACAGCCCAATATCAGAAACCTCAAATGGGCCCCCAAATATGTTTCTATTTAGGCAGAAAATCCTCTCTGCCTTTTGCTCATTGGTTGTTCACCCACCACATAAAATTCCAGCAGGCTTTGAACATGAAAGGGCTCACCCAAACATCCATGTTCATGTCCAAACAAAATGTATTTGTTGGAAAATGGGCCTTTCTCCATTTTATTGGCCCACTATCATCCCTATTTATATTTGGAAACTCTTTGCCCCCTACCCTAAACTTCTAGGTCCCCCTCTTTGATTTGATTATTTTGTTGTATCACTACTTGTTTTTCCTTGTAGGGTTGGACCCTAACCCTACCCATGGTTACACTAGTTCAACATAACCCTTAAATTGATTAGACTTGTATATCCTGTTTTCGACTTTTCAACCTTCTTAATTCGTCTGATCCTACATCTTTGCTTTATATCTATAAAGGTTTTTGCACTTAAGTTTGATGATTATCACACTTGAGAAAGAGGAATCGTATTTCGTTGCTTTACTTTGCCACATAAGCCATTTTAGTAATTGATTGATATAACTAGTTGTATTAACTGGTTTGAGTAGGTGGTTGTGTTAGATGATTTGATTAGCTGATTGTGTATAAGTGCATGGTAAATAGCTATTAATTGTTAGTTGGTTCAATGTATATATGTAATAACCAAAAAACTATATGTTTAATAAGTTAATTGTAAAAGGATATCAACTAAAAAGTTGATTGCCAAGAAAGGCCTTTGTTATGATGAGTTTCTTCTTATAGAACTTTTTGAGCTAAAAAAACTCTTTAAACTATTTCCCAAACACCTAAATTAGCTTTTTGAAAATGGTAAACAGCTTATAGGTCTCAAGCAATAAAGCTAAAAGCTATCAAAAAAACCTCTTTACTGGCTAACAATGTCATAGTCTCCACGTAACTTGTTTCTTATATCTTTTTTAAGTTGATCATTGTGCTTATTTAAGCATTATGCTAAAGTTTTATTTGATGTATTTATGAGTTTAAACATGACATCGACGTTTTATTGTTCTTTCTTAGTTTTTTTTTTTTTTTTTTTTTTTTTTTTTTTTTTTTTTTTTTTTTTGGCAATTATCTTTTCTATTTCCACATTTAATGATCACTTGAAACATTTTTTATACGAGATTTAGTATTAATCAAAACGACAAATTACACGAGAGATTATTTTTTAGGTGCTAATATATTTCTTTTAAGAAATATCTTTGAAATAAAAACCATACTTAAGATATATTTCGTTTCTAGAATTTGATAGAAACACTATGATGAAATGATTATATTAATTATGTTTCAACAATTATGTATGTGCTACTCTTTTGGAACACCCGAAAACAGGAAATGATATTAATATAATTAGACATTGACGATGATTATATGACAAGTAATTAATTAGATGAATGCGTGTATTGCGTGTTTCATGTACATGTAAAAAAGTTTGAAAAGAAAAGACATAGAGAGGAATTTCTGATCTAGTTAGGCTACATCAATAACTACCAATCTTTTGCAAAAGTAATTTGAAATTTCTACAAGTGTTTGCTTACCAAAATTGTTAGGGAATATACATTCAGAGTCCTCAAGAAATTGGGAATCTGTTCCACTTTTTTTAAGTCATAGATAATGCACTTTTTTTACTTGTTCAAAATAAATACGTAGTGGAGTACATAATTTCTTTTTTTTTTTTTTTATTTATAAAAAGTTGTGTTTTTGATGAAATTTTCTTCATAATGTAGTATATGTAATATTTGTATGTAGTAGTTTGTATAAATACTTGTACGGTAAGGAGAAAGATCATTCTAAGAGGCGAAATTGTATATTTGTATTGGACATCTACCCTTTTTATGTATCCAGTCAAGGAACCTTAAAATCACCCCTCATTAAGTTCCAGTCTTCTTTTGGTCGGGAGTCCTTATCTCTAATAGAATGAGGTTGGTGATATTCGACCTTAACCTTAGACTTGAAATTTAAAGATCGAGATAGGTAAACTGTTCTAGCCTCCTATCTTTATGTTAAATGTGGAGTACTTGTATTAGTTGTATACATGTATCACTTATCCCACAAAGCTTACATTTGCGGGTAAGCTAATTAAGGGTGTGGTTCATGAGCTGTTCTAACTAATCGAAAGTCAGACGTTCTATTGCTATCAAGTTGAAAGAGATCGACCATATTTTGCTGTTACACCCAACCTTAGCTAGTATATTTAGGTTTGGACTTCTCTTGTTTTTCCTTAAAAAAAAAAAAATGAAATAAACTCTTCATCTTATCATTGTATTTTATTTTTGTAATGTAGGATGATTGAATTTACTAAATGAGGCACAAAAGTATATTAATCAAGATACATACGTATCCATGTTTGCTATGATTTGAATGAATGTGAGAACGAACTAACGAAATAATAATGTTGATGTAGTTCTAGAGAAAGTCACAATTCAGGGTAAATAATTTAGACAAAATTTAATTTCAAATGTTAAATATGTTTAATTGTACCACCTTTTAAAACTTTCACCAACTAAGTTGGTTGACATCCACAATCTTATCATTCTATAATGGTGTTATTAAAAATTAAAGAATGATTGATTTTACTACAGATAATAAGGTTTCAAACGTTTAGAATATTGTATGTAGAGCACCTAAAGTGTTTGATAATTAACTTGAATGGAGCTATATAGTGTATAATGCAACGCATGGAGTCATGCGCAATATGGTTAGATTCATTTTCTTATTAGCGTATTTAAAAAAATAATAATAATAACAATTCTACTCCGTAAATGATTGGTAAACATATAAGTTTGCAACTATAAAAAGTGAAATATTTCGTAATATCATGGCATCAAGAGAATGTTGCATGAGTGGGAAGATCACCGAATAATATGCATGCTTATGAGAAGATAGTACAATAGCATGCTTTCCAATGTCTATATTAGTCTTAATTACAAGGTTTAAAACTAATATCTCATCATTACTTATTGGCTAATGTGTATACTTTTGTTAGTGGTTAATTTCCAATTTCTCTCATCCTAATCTTTTCACTTTATGATGAATTGAAGATAAGCATACAAAAGATTTACTTATCATTTTTACGTTGAATTAATTAAAACCACTCGTGTTGAAGATAATTATTTTCATTTTCTAATTTGTGAATTATTCTTTATTGATCTCAAATCAATTTTATTTTCACTATTTGTATTGCAACTTTGGCCTTGTACATTCACCCAAACACGCATTGTTACTATTGATTTGATAATTTAGAGACAAATAAAGGGGTATATAAATAATAAGGGCCTGCTTTGTTCAGCTTAATTTCAATTCAGTTCAGTTCAATTCTTAATTTTCTTCTCTCATATACAATTCATTACAGCTCTATTCAGTTCAGTACAGTTCAGCTGTAATCAATTCAGTTCATTTCTGCTCTAATCAATTCAGTTCAATTTAGTTCAGTTCAGTTGTTTTCAGTAAATCGGAACAGACCCTAAGGCGGTCCAAGTTTAAGTACTAATAGTACCTTTATTTAAGACTTTAACAATTAAATCAATTGGCTTCAGTTCAATAATCTCACTAATCAAGCTTTAAAAACATGCGTAGATATAACCTTTTTTTTAAAAAAAAAAAAAAAAAAAATAAAAAAATAAAAAAAAAATAAAAAAAAGATTAGAATAAGATAAACACGTAGAATAATTCATATTTGTGCACCAAATAAGACAATTTGGTAGTTGAATGGACTAGAAATTTTGAAAGAGAATACATATATGATATTAATTACAAATATATATACAGATGAAAGATTACATCATAAAATTAATTAAGTAGTGAAGAAGAGCAGTACTAGTAATAAGAGAAGCAAATTAAAAACAGTGACCACAGTCACATGGTATTCACGTGGCACAGGGGCGATATATATATTAGAAGAGGGACACCAATCAACTAGGCAATTTAGACAACTAATTAACTTCACTCACAAAATTGGTAATTGACTTGATAAGTTGATTGAGTTAGGTGCATGAGACCATAAAACGAAAATAAAATAAAAACCAACTTGAATTGGCCATGCATAATTCGTACTTTGTATAACTAGACATAAATTAAATACATATAAATTGAGGTATTTGAAAAATAATAAAATGACGATAATATCTTCTCAATTTTTCTTACACTCAGCCACTCACGAAAATAAGTAGAGTAGAAATGAATAGAGAGAGTATAACACTGGATAACTTTTGGATAGTTTTTCATATTTGTTTAATTCAACATGTTTTCTCTCACAAGTTTAATTCATTTCAATTTATATACATTCATGTACTTTTACAGATTTAGAGCATATTGTAAAATAAATAAATAAATATATATATATATATATATATAATAATAATAATAATAATAATAATAATTTAAATTGTAACATATATACACATTAAAGAACCTAATAACATATAAGTGAAGTAC